>NC_086101.1:174620619-175995119 GCF_963921235.1 Mobula hypostoma
TTTCCCGCCAAAATGAACAATTTTATGTTTTTGCCAGTATTTGACAGATATTTGTGACTCACATGTCATTTTGTAGACTCAAATTATCCTATATAACTTATTTTCCTACCTAATGTTGTGCTAGCTGCAAATTTAGTAGCCATACCCTTAGTCATTTATCCTTGTCATTTAAAAGCTGATCACTGTGACACATCATTCATAACATCTTGCCACTAAGAAATGATCAATTTCTGTCTATAAGACTTTATTCTGCTTCAAACAACCTTAAGTTACATGTGGGCAGGAAGTTCTTCCTTTGTTGCATGAATCAGATATGTGAAGTCATTAGATGTGTAATGCCCCTCTTCTGACTTCGATGGAACCCATTCCAGAAACAGAATTCAATATTACATCACTACGGCACATAAAGTTGCCTCTCTTTACAATTAAATATCCAACCAATTTGAGATTATTTTCTGTTTGTTAATTCCAGCTTAGAAAGCACAGTAATATTGGAAGTAGGTTCCAGTGCATAATGTAAAACAACTGCAGGCTATTGCACACTAAATTGTGATTAAACATTCAATAGGGTGGGGCAGTGGAAAGAAGGGATTTAACATTTATTGCAATACAGTGCAGAACTGGTCCTTTGAGCTGTGCTGCTCAGCAACTCCCAGTTTAACCCTTCCCTGGTCACAGGACAATCTGCAATGACCAATTAATCTACCAACAGGTAAATCTTTGGACTGTAGGACGAAATCTGCATGCTCATAGCAGATTTGTAAGTCAGCAGTTGGTGGAACATAGTGTAATAGACTTCTATAACTTCTGATGTTTGCTTCATACTGCTCCAATTTCGTTTGTGTTGGTTATCCCTTCAAGAATAAAAACAACTGATGAATGAGCTTGCATACCTGCTTCCTGCACTTCTTCCTGTCCGTGGTCTGAAGAGACTCAATGCACTTTTCATAGTCTTGGAGTATTTCAATTGTTCTCTCCTGCTAACACCTTTACGTCATATCACCAAGCCAGAAGTGAATCTCAGCACAACTCCTCTCTATCACTGTGTCTGTATTGTCTGATAGCTACTTCAAAGGAATACTTGCAGCCTTCATCCTTGCAACATTACAGCCTTCACTCATAACCTCCAGACTGTATACAAAAAGTTCCCTCCCCATCTAATATTCCAGGAGCATAATAAGTGCATGGGTATCAATGTAGCCCCTTATAACTGATCTGATGCTTAATGACATCACAGTTGACCTGATCTTGATCTTGATCTTAACTTTCTGCCTGATTTCTATTACATGTGATTTCCAAAAATCCACTCTTCTTCTCTTAGCTTCAATATGATTCATTTACTGAAGTGACTTTCATTAGTCATCTATACATTAGCCAATTGAAACCTTCCAATGATATTACTCTGCTTTCTAAACTAAAAGTAACTAATACAGGATCATCCCAAATTAGTTGGATATTTAATCTTAACTGTGAGCAAGTTGTTTTGTAAATTAAGAGTTAGGGGTTAATATGGCAATTTGTTCTCTGTTTACAATGCCTATGAAAAAAAATTCACCCCCTTTGGAAGTTCTCATGTTTTATTGTTTTACAACATTCAATCACAGTGTATTTAATTTGTTTTATTTTACACTGATCAACAGAAAAGACTTTATGTCAAAGTGAAAATAAATGTTGACGAATTACTCACCCCTTTCAAGTCAATAATTCAGTAGATGCACTTTTGGAAGCAATTGCAACCTTATGTCTGTCTGTATATCAGCTTTGTACAACTGGACACTGCAATTTTTCCCTATTCTTCCTTACAAAACTGCTCAAGCTCTGTCAGATTGCATGGGGATTGTGAGTGAACAGCCTTTTCCAAAACCAGCACACATTCTCAGTTGGATTGAGGTCTGGACTCTGACCTGGCCACTCCAGGACATTAACTTTGTTGTTTTTAAGCTATTTTTGTGTAGCTTTGGCTTTATGCTTGGGGTTATTGTCTTACTGAAAACAGATCTTCCCCCAAGTCGTAGTTCTCTTATGGACTGCATCAGGATTTCCTCCAGGATTTCTTTGTATTTTGCTGCATTCATTTTACCCCCTACCTACACAAGCCTTCCAGGGCCTGTTGCTCTGAAGTATCCCTACAGTATGATACAGCCACCACCATGCTTCATGGTAGGGATTGGTGTGTTTTTGATGATGTGCAGTGTTTAACTTATGCCAAACATAGCATTTAGTCTCATGGCCAAAAAGCTCAATTTTGGTTTCATCAGACCATAGAACCTTCTTTCAGCTGACTTCAGAGTCCCCACGTGACTTCTGGGAATCTCCAGCCGAGATTTCATGTGCATTTTTTTCCCCCAACAGTGGCTTCCTCTTTGTTACTCTTCCATAAATCTGCAATTGGTGAAGCACCCAGGCAACAGTTGTTGTATATGCATTCTCTCCCATCTCAGCCACTGAAGCTTGAACCTCCTTCAGAGTTATCATGGGTCTCTTTGTGGCGTGCCTCACTGGTCACCTTCTTGTGTGGTCACTCAGTTTTTGAGGACGGCCTACTACAGGCACACTTACCGCTGTGCCATATCCTTTCCATTTCTTGATGATTAACTTAACTATATTCCAAGGGAAATTCAATGACTTGGAAATTTTCTTATATCCATTTCCTGACACATGCTTTTCACTAACCTTTTCACAGAGTTACTTGGAGTGTTCTTTTGTCTTCATGGTATTGTTTTTTTGCCAGGATACTGACTCACCAGCCATTAAACCTTCCAGATACAGGTGTATTTTTACTACAATCAATTGAAACACCTTGACTGCACACAGGTGATCTCCATTTAACTAATTATGTAACTTCTCAAACCAATGGGCTGCATTAATGATGATTTGGCGTGTTAAAGTGGGTGAATACTTATGCAATGAATTAATTTGTTGTATGTTTGTAATTAATTTAGATCACCTTGTAGAGATCTGTTTTTACTTTGACACAAAAGAACCTTTTTCTATTGATCAGTGTCAAAAAAGTCAAATTAAATCCACTATGATTCAATATTGTAAAACAATAAAACATGGAAGCATGTATTCATATGGGGTCAATACTTTTTATAGACACTGTATATACAGTAGAGTTAAGTAACATGAGTTAAATTCTGTTTGTGGATGGGTTAGAAGTGGATAATATAGGAGGGTATAAAATATCATTGCTTCCACTTCTCCATTACACAGATCACTGGTATATTTATGGGTGCTATCAAAAGTTCACTCCTCTCCTAAACTGCATATTCCACAGCTGGGTGCATAAATTTCTTTCTCCCCCAATAATTGTGGCAGATAAAAAAATTATTAGTTTTTTTCCACAGGTCTCAACGGTTTGTCACTGAGTGTTACGGTGATTGGCTGGTTTAATTATTTTATGCATTCAGAAATGACTTACTTCATTAACGCGGATTTAGAATTAATTAAAAAAGTATCAAATTCTTTTTTACATTCAGTATTATACTGGGAAAAGTTAGAATGCTGTAAAGCATTTCCAAGCCATGAAATGCAGAAAATATTGCAAAGTTGATTTTACAGAAGCTAATTTGCATATAGCAAGTTCCCTCAAACATCATTTTAAGGACAACTGCATAATGTCTTTTTGAGATATTGAATAAGGTATGGAACACAACACTTTCTCTGTAACTTTACCACTATAGTCTGCATTCTGCTATTGCTTTTCCATTTGTGTTACCTCAGCTAACACCAATTAAAGACCTTAATCATCTGACACACGGGCAATTTACATTGCTACCATTGGGAAGGAGGAGTTGGACCCATATTCAAAGTGTTAAGGACAGCTTCTTTGCCATCCGATTTCTGAATGGTCCATGAACCCATAAACACTATCTCATTATTCCTCTTTTGTACTATCTACCCATCTATCTTTTTACTGTAACGGATTAATTTTTATGACTTGCATTGAACAGCTGCCACAAAACAACAATTTTCATAATATATGCCAGCGATATTGAATTCTTAAGATTTCAATGTCGTGAAGACGCGTCTTGGCCCGAAACGTCAATTGTTTGCTCATTTCCATAAATTCTGTCTGACCTGTTGAGTTCCTCCAGCATTTTGTGTATGTTGCTTTGTAATTCAATGTACTGTATTCTTATTTGGAATGAACCATTTGAATGACGTGCAAAGTTCTTCACTCTATCTTGATCCATGTGATAATAACAAACCAATTCTAATTCCAACAGTATGCACAGTGATGGGATAAAAAATTACTTTGCTTATTGCATTAAGATATTTTTATATTTATTTCAGAGGGTCATCACGGTTTTGACATTAAAAGGCTTTTTGCTCAAACTTTCTCTTAAATGCAAATGAGCAACCCACTAACCCAATGTTGACAAAATTTGGCCTGAATGTATTAAGTAGCTAAATCTAATCAGTTCTTAATAATGTTCACTCATTCTTGAATTCATTTCAAAGGCATTAATTTGCTATTCTTGTATTTTTCTTACCTATTACCCTCTTTCCTTTGAGGAATACAAAAACAAATAACAACAAATTACACATTTCTTTCTTCCCACTAGTTTTGTTTGTTTTGCTGACAGATTCAGTTGCACCTTTCAAAATATATTTGAGGTATTCTGGTAGGTAATACAGACCAGTAGGAAGGGTACTTGGCAGTGCAACTAATTGGATAGCTGACACAATTAGCAAGGCACACATTTATGATTCCTTCAGATTTCAGACAAGTCCATAATTTCATAATTCCATAATTTGAATGGGAATTATGGCCAAAGGGACAATTCCAATCAAAAAGTTATCACCAGATCCATCTCTTTGAAAGATGGATATTCATGGTTAAGATATCCATTGTTAAGTCATCCATTATTAATTCTGAACACCTGATATATTTGCGTTATTGTATTGCATCTAATTTAAACAATCTATTACTATTGACTCAATTAGGATCAAATATTGTAGGAGTAGAGTTCATTGAGCAAATGCAACTTTATCACATTTAGCACAAACAATAGGGTATGAATTCCCAAACCTGGTTCTCTCGGCAGTGCTGTCAAAATATTAGGAGAAAACAAACACCATGTCAAAAAAGTTCCTCTGTTAATTGGTCTAGCCTATTATTCATCTGAACCATATGAACCTAGAAGGCCTCAGGTTTGATTCCTAAGTTGAGTTAAGTAATTGCTGTCAGATAACTCATTGGAGCACTACAGTCAACTTCAAAGTTTTTGGCTTAATGAAGGTTAGAAATATAGCTGAACAGAATCATCAGTCAAAATGGTAGTCAGTGTGGAACCCTGCAGATAAAAGTTCGGAATGGAATGATAATGCTGCATAGCTCACTTCTTGAGATGAAGCAGAATCAAAATTTAGCTTCCTATTTCCTCTTGTCACTGTTATATTGCAATTCAAGACTCATTTCATTATCTATTTTTGCCTGATTATAAAGGCTACATGCATCCAAGCCAACATGAGAGCACTGTCAAATAATCAGGAACAATCCACATTTTACAAACTGAAAGTTGCTTGTTTAATTTATAATTATTGATCCATAATCTTACAAAACCATTTCTCATATTTATGTTTTCACTGGATCATGACCCTTATTTAATCACCATTTCTTTAAATATATTGTAATTTGTCACCAGTTTAGCTTAGAGTAAATACTGCATCATCAGCAGAAGCACTTTCCTTGGCAAGTCACCAAAAATCATTCTTAAATACCTCAAGGCTAAATATTAGGTGGGTGCTCCGTACCTGAGATCTAATTAAATGTCACATTCTCTCTTATGCATGACTGAACCTTGTCATTATTTTAATCTTTGCTTGAGCTGTTAAATTTAGGATTTCATTGAAGGTACCCATGGCTCCTTCTCCCATCGGTGTCTCATTTGTATTTCAACAATCTCCACTAATTAAGAGGAGGCGCGCAGAGCTTGTTGGGTGTCGATATCTTTTACAATGTTGGCAAATAATCTGCTGATTGAATTTAATTCAATTTATTCTGTAAATCCTAATTTGCATGACGATTTTGCTTGTCCTGACGTTCTGCGAGCCAAGAAAACATCTAGAAGTGTTTTCCACTGACCTATTGGATCTTTATATTTACTTGTAACTGAAAGACCACTGTGATGTGAGGTTTATTACACTAGCCTTTACTCTCGTACACAAATTTAATTATACCACTTACACAAAGGTGTCAGTAACTTCATAAAGTTTTACTTTAATTTATCCAGCACACTCCTGCATCTGCCACAGCACCTAAAATCAAAGTAGTATCATTGTAGCATTGTCACTCTTGTAATGTGGGAAACATGACTGCTAATTTTCACACGACAAGCAAAATTCTCATTAGCTTCCTAATTCTGAAATACTAAATGAGGACTAACTTCCCTGTTCTTCTTCAGAATAATATCTATCAAGTCAACTTGCCGGCAGACTGTGACTCAGTTTAACATTATGTGAGGCACACCCATTGGTTCTGCAATGCACTGGAGCACTAGCCCAGGTTTTCTCAATGAAGTTTCTGAGGTGGGATATGAAGGACTCAGAGGTGGGAATGCTTCTCAAGCTCCATGCAATTGGCAGAGCGCACACGCGCACACACACACATACATTTGGACATGTGCACAAATGCATAACTGCTTTATTACAATATATAGAGGAGATTTTGATTGGAGTGCAAAGTCGAGAGAAAGAAGGGATTGGAGGTGGTGGAAGTGCTTCAGCTACTACCTGTTTTAATGAGCCACTCTGATATTATACTGGCAAATTATCAGCTCAAAGGCCCTGTGGTTCCAAAGGAGTACACATACAACAGCATGTAAACAGCAGCCTTTACAAGCTCACACTTCCTGTCAACATTACAATCAGTAAAAACTGAAATATTGTAGAAATAAGAAATGAGGCCCTCAGTTTGCACCTATCAAGGTTCCATGAAGTAACTCAGTCAGTTTTATGTGATGTTGATTGGTGGATAAATACCAGCAAAGACATGAGGAAGACACCAGCTCTTTGCTCCTCCACAATGTTTTTTTGTCTTGTTCATTCACCGTGAGGAGTGAACAAGTCATGGGATGAAGTCTTGACCGAAAGAAAGCACCTTCATCACTGCCGCACTGCATCAGCACCGCACAGGAGTGTAACCTCACATTTGAACTCTGTAAAGGAAGAATACCTTCTAGATAATGAGGGGAGGGCGTGAGGGTGTACCAGAGAAAAGTGAATCAACAGCAAACTGTTGTGGATATCCAGAGAGTCAGGCAGAGGGATAGTTGGCATTTTGTACTGTGACTCTCCATCAGGGCGGCAGATTCTTGACCGGACATGTCAAACATCGTTCTGCATTCACAGGTGCTGCCTGACATGTTGTGATCCTCAAAGATAAAAGTTCAAAGTAAATTTGTTATCAAAGTACACATATGTCATCATATGAAACCCTGAAATACATTTTCTTGCAGGCATACTTATTAAATCTATAGAATAATGACCATAACAGAATCAATGAAAGACCACACCAAATTGGGCGTTAGTAAAAAGTGATGAAGTGTGCAAAGAAAAAAGGAAATAATAATAAATAATAAGCAATACATATTGAGAACATAAGATGAAAACTCCTTGAACGTGAGTCCATTGGGTTATGGGAACATTTCATTGATGGGACAAATGAAGTTGAGTGAAGTTATCCCCTTTGGTTTAAGAGCCTGATAGTTGAGGGGTAGTAACCATTCCTGAACCAGGAAGTGTGAGTCACGAGGATGGTGTACCTTCTTCCTGATGGCAGCAGGAAGGAGAGAGCATGACCTGTGTGGTGGTGGGGGGGGGTTCTTGATGATTGATGGTACTTTCCAGCGACAGTACACTATGTAGATGCGCTCAGTGGAAGGGAGGGCTTTACCTGTAATGGACTGGGCCGAATCCACTACTTTGTAGGATTTTCCTTTCAAGAGCATTGGTGTTTCCATACCAGACTATGATGCAGACATTCTATATACTCTCCACCACACACCTATAGAAGTTTTCAAAGTTTCAGATGTCATACTGAATCTTTGCAAACTCCTAAGAAAGTAGAGGCACTGCTGTGCGTTCTTCGTGACTGTGCTTATGTTCTGGGCTCACGACAGAACCTTCGAAATAATAACACCAAGGAATTTAAAGTTGCTGACCCTCTCCATAAGAACATGCATTATTGCCCACAGCCTCTTGTGTCAACAAAGAGAGGAGCCACAGTGTGCAATAAGTTATTATTGCCCGAAACTTACTGAGTGAAAGGCAGAAAGGGGGGGGGGGGAGAAAAAAAAACACTCAATATTAACTCTTGAAAGAAAGTTGGTCAAAAGTTTAAAAAAACTGCTATAAAGTGTCCAGCTGTCAGCATGATATAATAGACCTAATGTATTGTATGTTTCTGGGATTCTGTAATGGTTCAAAACTCTTGACTTCCATTGAATGTGCAATAAACCCAACGTAAGGAACAGAATCACTGATCGTGTTTTCTCCTTCCTAAAACCATTAAGTGAAGATTGCTTTCACTAAAATAACTTAATTTGAGATCACACAAGTGGTTTGGACACATGAAAAGAATAAAAGTTAAAAAACAAAACCCACTAGGATTCATTGCGATTTAATGGATTGTTTTTTTCTCCCTTAAATGATGAGTACAACAGTAAGGATATCTCACATTTCATACCTTTCTCGCCTTTGCGGCACCTTCCCATTATCATTCCCTTTCCACAATATCTTTGGATTATCAGACTGTGGAAGCTGTTTCTTGTTCATTGCTATTGATAGAATTGTAGAAATTTAAAGTATGTGGAACATGAAACATGAGTGGTGAAAGGCTGTTTTTTAAACTGGTGGGAGGTAAATAGTGGACCTCCCCGTGGATTAGTAATGGTACTTGAATTGACTTTATTTCTTACATCCTTCGCATACATGAGGAATAAAAATCTTTACATTACATCTCCATCTAAATATGTAATGTGCAATCATAGTAATTTGTAATAAATAGAACAGCCAATGTAATATAGAGTACACTCAAGTCAGTGTGAGTTCTGGCGGAAGAAGCTGTCCCACAGCCTGTTGGTCCTGGCTTTTATGCTGCGGTACCGCTTCCTGGATGGTATTAATGATGTGAACTTGGGTGCACAAACAGCAGTAACAAACATTTGGAGATGAACACAAAAGTTTCGGGGATCATGGAAGATAGTAGACCTCAAGGACAGGGAGTCTGAGTGAATTGTGGCAGAGGAAAATTTGCGCAGTAAAACGTGTTACATTTTGACGGGAAGAACAAGAGGAGACAATAACAATTGGTAAATTGGTTTATTATTGTCACATGTACTGAGGTACAGTGAAAGTTTCACACACAAAAAATGCTGGTGAACGCAGCAGGCCAGGCAGCATCTATAGGAAGAGGTACAGTTGATGTTTTGGGTCGAGACCCTTCGTCGGGACTAACTGAAAGAAGAGATAATAAGGGATTTGAAAGTGGGAGGGGGAGGGGGGATCCGAAATGATAGGAGAAGACAGGAGGGGAAGGGATGGAGCCAAGAGCTGGAAAGTTGATTGGCAAAAGAGATACGAGGCTGGAGAAGGGAGAGGATCATGGGACGGGAGGCCTAGGGAGAGAGAAAGAAAGGGGGAGATGGGGAAAAACCCAGAGGATGGGCAAGGAGTTATAGTGAGAGGGACAGTGGGAGAAAAAAGAGAGAAAAAAGGGGGTAAGAAAATATATGATAATTAATTAATGAGATGGGGTACGAAGGGGAGGTGGGGCATTAACAGAAGTTAGAGAAGTCAATGTTCATGCTGCCAGGTTGGAGGCAGTGAAAGTTTGTTTTGCAAGCTATCCATACAGAGCATTCTGTCAAATCAGCCCATTAAGGTAATGTCAGGGGTAACGATAAATGTTTCAGGGACAGAGAAGGTGCAGTGCAAGCAGCTATTAAGTTTCAAGGCCAAAATGGGGTAGATTCTGAGGCCCAGAGTTCGTCTCATCGTACTCACGGACCATTCAATAACCTTCTAACAGTGAGAGAGAAGCTGACCTTGAGCCCAGTGGCACATGCTTTCTGTATCTTCTGTCCGATAGGAGGGGGGAAAAGTCAGAATGTCCGGGGTGGGTCGGGCCATTGGTTATGTTGGCAGGTTTACTGCGACAGCAAGATGCACAAGATGCAGAGATAGAGAAGATATTATGTTCATTTCTTTACAATTGCAACAAAATAAAATATTGGAGTTTATAAATGAAGATATACACTCAGTGGACACTTTATACCTAATAAAGTAGCTACCGAATGTATGTTCATGCCCATCTACTTCAAGGTTCCACATGTTGTGCATTCAGAGAAGCTCTTTTGCACTTCTAATTTGTAATGTGTAGTTATTTGACTTACTGCCAGCTTTTTTCCAGCTTGAACCAGTCTGGCTATTCTCCTCTGACCTCTCTCACTGACAAGGTGTTTCCACCCACAAAACTGCAGCTTATTGGATGCTTTCTTTTTGCTCGTTGCAGCATTCTCTGAAAAGTCGAGAGGAGCTGTGTGTGAAAATACCAGAGCAGTAGTTTCTGAGATACTCGAACCACCAACAATCATTCCACAGTCAGAGTCACTTTGTTCATATTCCTTTCCCATTCCAATGTTTGGTCTGAACAACTGAATCTCTTGACTATGTCTGCATGCATTGAGCTGCAGCTACATGATTGGCTGATTAGATATTTGCATTTACAAGCAAGTTACCCTAAGTGCTCCCTGAGTACAAGACCAATAAATCTTGATGAAGCTTTTGTCAGACATCAGGCTGACCTTAATGGGCATCAATTTTTATGAATGACATTAAAACTTCAACAAAGATGCAGAAGCATGTTACTAAAATGATTCCAGAGATCGGGATTGTTATGTAGAGGGATAGAGATATCTATCTATATAGATAGATTATATAGATTTTACAATCTATATAATCTATATATAGATTGTTATATAGATAGAATGAGCAGGCCATAACCTTCTTGTGGTTCGAAGGCTTGCGTGTCTGAGGAATTTGAGGAAGGACATTCTTGCTATTGAGGGAGTGCAGCATAGGTTCACAAGGTTAATTCCCCGGATGGCGGGACTGTCATATGTCGAAAGATTGGAGCGACTAGGCTTGTATACTCTGGAATTTAGAAGGCTTGAGAGGGGATCTTATTGAAACATATAAGGTTATTAAGGGATTGGACACACTGGAGGCAGGAAGCATGTTCCTGCTGCTGGGTGAGTCCAGAACCAGAGGCCACAGTTTAAGAATAAGGGGTAGGCCATTTAAAACGGAGTTGACGAAAAACTTTTTCACCCAGAGAGTGGTGGATATATGGAATGCTCTGCCCCAGAAGGCTGTGGAGGCCAAGTCCCTGGATGCTTTCAAGAAAGAGATGGATAGAGCTCTTAAAGATAGCGGAATCAAAGGTTAAGGGGATAAGGCAGGAACTGAATACTGATTGTGGATGATCAGCCATGATCAGAGTGAATGGCGGTGCTGGCTCGAAGGGCTGAACGGCCTACTCCTGCACCTATTGTCTACTGTCTATTGTCTATTGTGTCTCAATAACCTAAAGAGATATGCTGGCTGGAGTCAGGGCTTTGCTAGGGTCACCCTTGCTAAAAAGGTCAACGAGCAAAGGCCAGACTATGAGTGGTCCACCAATCCTCAAGGGTCAGGGGTTCAGCTCAGGGCTAACAACCCTAATTAGTCAAGCAAAACTGTTATGGAAATAGCAGTGAAGAATCCTGCTACATCTGTGTGCAACGGTACTCCTGAGTCTCCACATGGGACTTGCATGACTGACCGTAAACCGAGAGGAAGCAACGGACACGATGAAGAAAGCCATGAACACTGCTGGAGATGGAGGACCTTTGTTGCTGTCCTAAACATCAGTGGTGTAATGGGCAAAAAAAGAAGATTGAGATTCTGGGATGGTTATATTTGGAATAGAAGTGAGAGTCAAGGTGAGGTGTTTAAAATCATGAAGGCTGTGGGCAGAGTGTTTTAAGAGACAAACTCAGTTATAGAACCTAAAAGGTGAGTTGGATAAATAATTGAAAGGAAGGAAATTGAAGGGCTATAGGAGAGTGGACAGGGGAGTGGAATTGGATGTTCTTACACCAAGATGATGCAGATCCAATAGAACAAAAGCCTCTTTCCAGGCTTTATGTAGTCTCTGATAAAGATCAGGACAATAATTTCTTTCCCAGAGGGACATTAACTTAAACATAAGTTCATAGTTGTTATTACAGAGTCTAATTTTCACTCTCAATTCCAGACTTATTTAAATATCAAAATGTAATGTTGCCATGCAAATATGCATGTTGTTTGATCAATGGTCTGAGTGTCTGTTTACTGATCTCAGAAAGTTGCAACTTTTCAACAATGCATACCTGGGTATGACATAAGAATGATGCATCACCAGGTGTTGTTCCTTTCCACACCTTGCGGCACATCAGGTGGCAACTTTGCCATTTTTTTTTAGCATTTCTCTGTTTTTTTACAAAGCTAGATCAACACTCAACCCCAGACTGATGGAAAGCATGCAAAGAGATGGCCAGTTTTTGAACCCGGGAAAACTTGCCTTCAAGTCCAGTGCTGATGCCACTACACCACCAACTGGCTACAATCACCAGTGTACCAGATTAAAATCTATCCTTAGGAATAGTCTGTGTGGACCGGGTGGACTAATTAACCTGTATCTGTACAGATAATGTTGTGGCTGCTTTATATTTGAAAACGTACTTTTATAAAGAAGCAAAAGGACTGCAGATTACATGTGTTTTCTATTTAACTACAGAATGTATGCCAGTTGTATTCAATTCAGATGCACAAACCATTGAGCAAATGAGGTCTAGTAACTCTGAGGAGGGCAAGTTAATTTTTTTTCACTGCTGATGGATCATTACTACAAATCTATGCCCAACAGGCAATTGTATAGACCTTGCACATAAAACACTCACACTTCCAGTTTCATGTTGAATATCATGGGCATACGTATAAATGCATGAAAATCAGCTTTATGCAGCAACAGCAGAAGCACAGTACATTACAGACATGATAACATAAATGACATGTGCTAAACATATATGTAACTTATGCAGTAGAACAAACAAAACTAACCTCAACAACATTGGTGTAAGTTGAGGAAAATATGGTCTAAGATAGAATTAGAGCTTTTTAGTCAGGTCAAGAACCGAACAGCAGTGGGAAAGAAGCTATTGTGCAACCTTGAGGTGTTGGTCTTGAGACTCTTGTACCTCCTCCTGGATGGTAGGAATGAGAAGTGGGAATGAGTAGGCAGGGCCCCTTCAGAGGCCTTTTTGCTCATCCTGCTATTGCAGAGAAGCAGAGGGCGAAGGATAAACAGATAAAATGTGACTATTTGGGCTAAGTTAGGGCATCATTTAGGGTCTACCCGTTGGGGTGGAGGCATCCATTTTGTGAGAGTTAAGAGATCTGGGGGAAGAGCCATCATAGAGTCATCGAACACTATAGCACGAATAAAAAAGCCTTTTGGCTCATCTAGTCCATGCCAAACTATTATTCTGCCTTGTCTCGCTGATCTGCACCTAGACCATAGCCCTCCATACCCCTCCATACCCCTCCCACCCATGTACGGTACCTATCCAAATTTCTCTCAAATATTGAAATTGAACACACATCCACTGGCAGCTCATTCCACCCTCTGAATGACGAAGTTCCCCCTCATTTTCCACTTAAATATTTCACCTTTCACCCTTATCCCATGACCTCCAGTTCTAGCCTCACCCAACCTCCACATCATGTGCGATAAATTCTCAGTGCAGGGTGACATGGGCTGGTACATGCTCCTCTTCAATTTACATCAAATCTGATCTCATAGCTTACGGTTATTGAGGGCACCTTGATGTTTCTGCGTTATCAGTTGCATGGAGGACCTAAATAAACGTATGGGCTTTCCAGAGGAAGCAGCGAATCCCAGACTGACCGTTACATATCATTTTCTGAACAAACGTTAATACTACATAGAGCAACAGAACTTATCTGCTATCATTTCCCTAACTATCCAAAAGAAGTGCATGGTGCAGAAAGAAATTGTAATCAGCAGCAAAATGAATATATTGCAAGTCAGTTTAATACATTATCGACACTGCAGATCAAATAATGTTTGATGCTTAATATAAAGTCAGAACTAACTCAATTTAAATAAACCTTTTATATTCTGTTGAAAGACAAATTCTGATGAAAGTTTATTGATCTGAAATGGTAACACTATTTCCTTTATGCACAGATATGCCTGACTCGTAATTTGCTGTGTATTTTCTATTTTTAATATACATTTCAAACAGTGGAATGAAATTAAAATCTTACATGACAGTACTTTTAAATATTATGGGCATACAAGTTCTAATATTCTATGACATGCAGTAAAATAGATCTGGATATCACTGTGTGCTCCTGTCGCATGATACAATACTATTTCCACTCAAATTATGATTTGCTGAAGGACGCTTGGAGCAATTAGTGTGCCTTAACAGTATTGTTATGCTTCCAAACAAAACATTTTTATAGAGTGTGCTTGAAGAGCTGAAATGATGTTTATAATATATGCTTTGATCTTGCAGTTCACGAGTTCATCCAAAGCCTTAAAGCACTCCCAGGCACTGTATAAATCTTAGCACTCAATGGAATCTCAAAGTGTTATAAAGACATCTGCTGGCAACTAAGTACCATTGCATGGATTGATCAGTCCTTCTGAGGCAGGAATTGTATTTCTGGTACGTTGTTAACACAGGAGCATTTCATACAGTTGTTTGTACAGAGGACCACTGATTCACTGGGAGTGCAAAGGGCAAAAGGAGCTCCTTCCTCCTGGCAACAGTGTGGGTACAGTGAATACTACCCATTGCTCAGTCTGTGTGTAATTCCATTCCAAACTGAGCTGAATGAGATTCATCTGCATTCTGACTCCGCTGTGTATCAACATTTCTGCTGGACTGTAACATTATTCTACAGTTTAGAAGAAATGGTGCATCAGTGTTTCACAGGGATGTTTGTTTATCTTCCCTGCTTTTTATTGCTTCCTCTCTAGTCAGGTTTGATCCATTTGTTTTTCCATTTGAAGTTAGGATGGAGAAGGAGTGAAATGACTTTTCATTGATCATCATAAACTGAACTTCCTTTTTCCCTCTGTAGCCTGATATAACCCCATCAATGTGATTGGCTATCTGCTGATAGTAAAGAAGTTGTTCCTGCCTTTTTGCACAATCATCTGTATGGACTTACAACAATGGTTCTGTAGATCACTTTCCATCTGGAATGGTGTTTTAAGAAGTTATTTTTCTGCATTCTTGACATACTACTCAGGTCACAATACTGTGCCGACATTTTAAGCTACTCTCAGAACAATCTAACTCTTCCCTCATACAGAGCCCTTTAATTTTATGTCATCCATCTGGTTATCTAACAGTTTTTTAAGTGTTAGATTCATTTCAGAGTAGTTTAAAAGGTCAGCAAATATCATGCCCATAGCTCCTGTATCGTGGTGAATCTGGGGAGTTTGTTGCCACAGGCAGCTGTGGAGCCCAAGTCTCTATGCATATAAAAGGCAGAGGATAATAGATACTTGATTGGTCAGGGCATGTGTTGTGTCTGTGCACACTACATATCAATTAAATTAAAGCACGCACATGGGAGATGGCTTTAGGTGGTGTATTCACATTGCGGGGAGGGGGGAAGGGAGGGGGGAGAGAGAGAGAGCGCGAGAGAGAACAATGTGCATGTATAGACAATAGTACATGTGCAGACAATGGATCAACATATAACGCTGAGGGGGTGTCATTGCTTGAAAAGAAATGCATCTATACATTACACTTCCTCCTCCTTTAGATGAATGCATCATAAAAGTGCATATGTACAAAACATTCAATTTCCATTTCATAAACCCATTTTCCAAATAAACATGTTTTCTCAATAACAGTCCAGAACTAACTTCACAGTTCTGAAGATTCAGTCTTTTGTGTGGTGCCCTGTTTCAATTGGGATAACACCTCTGGACCTGTGGAGTGGCATCAAGCTTGGCAGGTGTCTTGTCTAAGAAAACATTCTCAGTTACCAGTGTCAGTGACATGATCATCACTGAAAGGTAAGTCCAGTGACTGTAATGTGTCTATCTTGCTGCTTGGAATTAACTCAGGTGTGTTTTTCAGTTGAGCATTCAGTAGCTGGTCCACATGAGGTCTTCATCCATTGTGTACGTCAGTGGTCCAGTTCTTGTAGCTATCCTACCGGGTGTCCACTTGTTTTCTCAGAAATCACATGCTAGGACTTACTGTCCAATCTTGAAGCTCCTTGTTGATTCACTTGACAACTGGCTGACCTGTTTATTCTGCACTTCCCCCTGTAGATCTGATTTCAGGAAGTCTATGCGAGATCTCAGATTCCTGTTCATGGTCAACATTGCAGGTGGTTAATTTGTCATTGTATGAACAGAGATCTGATACACAAAAAGGAAGTTGTCTACCTGGTGCTGTAGAGAAACGTCCTCCTTGTCCATTGCTTTAATGGACTTCCTGAAGGTTTGGATAAAACTTTCAGCTAACCCGTTCATTGCTGGGTGGTGAGGAGCTGACTTGAAATGTCTGATGCCATTTTTCTTCATGAACAATAGGAATTCTTCTGACATGTATTGTTGTATGTTGTCACTAACAATTTGTTCTGGTAAGCCACTTCTGGCGGAGGCAGTGTTTGCTGACATGGTTGACTTGAGCATCCATAGCGATTGGGAACCTGAATCTTGAGCATGAACATCCATAGCAATTGGGAACATGAAGTCCATGAATGGCCCAGCAAAGTCAATACATACTCTTTGCCATGGTGATGATGGTCACTTCCATGGGAGTAACGGTGCCTGTGGGGGTACACTTCGAACTTTCTGGCATCCTGAACAGCTTTTGACCAAGACTTCAATCTGCATAACTATTCCCAGCCACCACACGTAGCTCTAAGCGAAACTCTTCATCTTCACTATAACCAAGAGTCTTTCATGCAGATTATCTATCACTCTGGTGCACAGTTTGGAGGGAACAACAACACAAGATCCACCCATCAGTGTTCTTTGAGAAACTGACAGTTGGTCTTGTCTCATTGAGAATTCTAGAAACATAGGGTTACCATGAGTTGGCCATCCTTGTATGATGATGTCATAGACTCTTGACAATGTTGGTTCATTCCTTGTCTCCCTTTGTATTTTGGAATTTGTTACTGGCAAATGGTCCACCAATGCTGTGTGGACCACTTCTGCTAGGTCACAGTATGAAGACTTCTCTTCTTCAGTTGGCAATAGTGGAAAACGTGACAAGCAATCAGGGTTGCTATGTTGTTTCATACCCTTGAACACTAATGTCACAAGGGTGGGCTCCTAGGAATAGTGCCCAGCAATACAACTGGATAGCAGTCATCACTGGAATTCCCTTCCTGGGATTGAAAATGGACACACAGGGCTGCCGATCTGTCACTAGCATAAATTTTGGTCTGTAGAGGTAGTGGTGGAACTTCTTTTTCCCCTAATGGCCTCTCAGTCGATCTGTGCGTAGTTGCTTTCTGCGTTCGTTAGTGATCTTGAAGCAAAAGCAATTAGACGTTCAGATCTATCTTTTACAATGTGTGATAAAATGCCTTCAATACCATAAAGGGATGCATCACATGCCAGCCTTATAGGCAAGGATGGGTCATAATGCTATTAGTCTCTTTGTTTCACATCTTTTTGAACATTTCCACTTTACTCCTGTCTGTGCATTCAATAGTTGCAGCACTGTAACAATGTTTGGGAAAAAAACGGTGGTAGTAGTTTACAAGGCTCTAGTATTACCTGAGTTATGATATATTTTCCAGTTAGAGTGACTGTAGCACTGCTGCAGTCAGCTCTTGTGACTTATGTAAGACATGCTTGTCAATGACATGTCCACAAGATGAGATTTCATTCTCGAAAAACTTACATTTCTCTCTCGTTCTGCGCAGACCATACTCACTCAGCCTAGTAAGCACTTTACCAAAGTTCTAGAGGTGCACTTCATCATAGTTGCCAGTCACAATGATGTCATCAAGGTACTGGAATATCATGGAGCATTTGTTCTGTTGCTCTTTGCCAAATTGCTGGAGCTGATGTGATGCCAAAGATGAGACGATTATACTGGAACAGTCCCTTCTGAGTGTTGATTATGAGCAACTTTCTGCTTGATTCTTCAATCACCATTTGCAGATAGGCAAGACAATCTTTGAAAACCTCCCCTCACTTGCCAAACATGCAAAAATGTCTTCTAGTCGTGGCAGGGGATACTGCACAGTATGCAGCACAGGGTTGATGCTCACCTTGAAATCCCCACATATGCGAACTGTTCCAGTCTTCCATTTCTTGATCACTGGGACAATGGGCATGGCCCAATCACTCCACTCAACCTTGGAGAGAATGCCAGATGTCTCCAAACTCTGAAGTTCAGCATCCATTTTAAGATGTAGCGCATAAGCCACTAGATATGCTTTACGGAGTCTTGGTATTGCTCCTTCATCCAATTCAGTTCTGGCCATCATGCCTTTGCGTTTACCAATCCTCATCTCAAACAGCTTTCCATTAGCATTAAGTGGCTATGCCAGTCTCTGGTTAGTGCTACCACTTGGGCTGCCATTGCCTCTTGATGTCACACTGAGAGTTTTGACTGAGTGCCGGCCTAGTTGGATTTTTCTCAACCATCCACGTCTGAAAACTGCTGGCTCTCCACTTTCCAATACTTAGAGCTCTAACTCTTGTGTTTGGCCTCTGCACATCACATTTATTTTCAGTTTGCCTTTGGGAGACTTTTTTTTTTGCCTATGTAATTCTTTAGCATCACTGAGGGCTTCTCTAATGGTATCTTAGAAAGCAGACTGTTGTAGTCAGACTCTGGAATTATGGACAAAGCTGACCCTGTATCCAGCTTCATTTTCAGTTTTTAAACCAGGCACATCTTTTGTGCTCCATGTTATACTGAGATCTGTTCCAGTAATACTATGCATTTCTAGGCATGACAGTTGAACTCTGCCAGACTCAATGCTGTCTGGTTCTGTTTTACACTCTGTAACTTTATGATTTGCTTCATTTTGTGTTTGAGACTTTTCACACCATTGAGCTTTTTATCTGCCTCTCACATTCTCTCTATGTGACCTTGTCTGTGACACTTTCTGCAGACCTTTTCGTTGAAGCAACAGTTATTTACATCATGGGAGGATTTGCCACATCGATAACATCTTTGGCTTTCTGCACCATTCAGGGACATTTTGTGCATTACACATGCTAACCTTTTCTGTACTTCTGGGGCATCTGTTGCTGCAATCTCTAATGATATTGCAAATGATCAATGCCTGTTTTAAGGTTAGGTCTCTTTCTGCCAGTAGCCTCATTTGAATGCTTTGACTATGCATGCCACATACAAGCCTGCCCCGTAATGCGTCAGAAGGACTATCTCTAAAGTCACAGTATTGGGGAAGTTTGCGCAGTTCTACAATGCATTCACAAATGCTTTCATCTTTTGACTGGTTCCTTCAGTAAAATCTACATCTCTCAGCTATTGCCAGGTTCAGGGCTCAAGTGATTTTGTAAGATTGTAAAATTGTAAAAATTTCATCGAACGTCTTGCTTGCTGGCTTTGCAGGGGTTGCTAAGTTGCGTTCTTGGGGCAAATAAGATAAGAAGCGTACGGGCTTTCTTTTGCCCCTCCACTTTCTTCACATTACAATACAGTTCAACTCATAACATACAACTCCCGGTCTTCATTCACGCTATCAAATTTGTCAAATTTCCCGACTGAAGCCATCATGGTATTTTCGCGTCTTTCACTGTTACTCATGCATTTGTTGCTGTCTGTGATGGCCTTCTCATGCTGTTAAACTCTTGCTGTTTCGTCCCATAGCTGTCGATGCAGTTCATGATATTCTCTGACATTCAGGTTTGTACTCATCGCCAACTTGTGGTGTCTATGCGCAACTACGTATATATTAAATGCAAGCATGCACACAGGAGATGGCTTTAACTGGTGTATTCACATTGCAACGGGAGAGAGAGAACAATGAGTATGTGCAGACAACAGATCAAAACGTAGTGCTAAGGTGAAGAGGGTGGGTCATTACTCTGAAAGAAATAGATCCATACATTACAGCATGAAGGGATACGGAATGAAGGTAGGAGATTGGGGCCGAGAGGAAAAATGGATTGGCCATGATGAAATGGCAGAGCAGATTCAATTGTCCAAATGGCCCAATTCAGCTCCTATATCCTATGTTCCAGCATCAGCCTCCACCACCACCCCAGCAAGGCGTTCCACACACCCACCATTCTCTGTGTAAAAAACTTACCCCTGACATCATTCCTATACTTCCCTACAATCACTTTGAAAACAAAGCACCACCCCCCCAACCCCCCTCCTGTGGCTGTGTCACTCATTCACTCATACTGATAATTCGATTATGATTCTTAAGTTTAAAATTGCTATGCTTTGTTTAATCACCACTGGTGGTGTACATGCTATTTAAAATACACTCTTCACATTGCTCAATAGTCTCAATGTTGTGCAACTCTCCCTTGCTAGTTTTGTACTGTAATCATTTTCCCTCAATTGGGGCCAATCTTGACTGCTACAGATTTGGCTTCTTATATTCTGCATTGACTCTAAAGCGGTTTTGTGCCTACAATTACAGCTGTTCTGAAGTGAAAGACTTGCACAGAGTGATGTGTACTGCAACACCAACAAGGGTTTGTGCCACTGACACACGCACAGATTCCATATCAGGGCTCCCACCACTGCATCTGTCACTGATCTAAAGATAGCCATTACAACATCACTTTGCACTGGTTAAAATGTCTTCACATTCGGGAATCCATTTCCATTGATGTAGGTATCTAACATGTCTGTGGGATCTTAGATCCATTGGTGTGGCAATTTGTACTGGATGTGCTCATCTGTTGGAAAACATACACACGGCACATCATGTTATTCAATAAAGCTCTAACATGGCCTATTTTCTCAGTCCTATCTTTACTTTGGGTTCCAAACATAAAAATTTCTGCAATCGTGAACAATACTGAGTTGCATCAGCTTTTCTATTGTATTGCTGGATCGGACACTGTTTGCCCAAGCAAATGAAGCAAGTCTGCCAATGTGGCAGAAGTATTTGAACATGCTTCTACTAACATGACCAGACACAAAAGAGATACTGGAAATTTTGAGCAAGGTAGTGTACTGGTTAGCACAATGCTTTACAGTGCCAATGATTAGGATTCAATTCCCACTGCAGTCTGTACAGGATTTGTACATTCTCCCCGTGACCACGTGGGTTTCCTCTGAGTGCTCTGGTTTCCTCCCACATTCCAAAGATGTAATGGTTAGTAAGCCATGTTGGCACCCAATGCATGGTGACACTTGCTAGCTGCCCCCCGCATACTCTTGGGCTGTGTTAGTCATTAAAGCAAACAAAACATTTCACTCTTTGACGTTTCGATGTTCATGTAACAAGTAAATCTAACCTTTAACTTTATTAAAAATAATCTTTCAAATTTCCCTGTATATGCTGCCTGACCCGCTGAGTTCCTCCAGCAACAGGCAGGAATGGACAGATGTAGACCATGTGCCGGCGGAAGTACAGTTTAAATTTGAGTCATGGTCAGCACGGACATAATAGGCTGAAGGGCCTCTTCCTGTGCCGTACTACTTTACATTCTGTGTTCTTCCTTGGGAGCTGGCATTGATCGGAATGGATTCCTTCGGGATTGTGGTAATTATTATATACTCTTCCAGTGGCATAATGTCTGTAAGTGTTAATGTAGTGGGACTCAATAAATGTGAACAATCAAAAGAAGAAGGATTATTTACAAGGCTGAACTCTCCACTTTTGTGTGCATGGAGTTTTTCAAATGCCTCACTGCAGTCAATATCTTGTTATGTTGTTAAGAAGCAGGCACAGCGCATGTCACTTCTGTGCGCAATAGGCTGACAGACCACACAGAAACACGGAGACAGCATGTCCATGTTTTTAAAGATATTGTACAGAAGTTGGCCCTTTAACTTCTGATAAGGTTAAAGACACTATGTAAATATTATGCTTGTGTCATAGTTAGATAGAAATATGCCTCCAGAGATTGAGGTCCAATTTATCAAAACATTCAACTTTTAATGCAAACTGATGGTGCTACATCATTTTACTCCACATTGCTTTGTGTGTGTGTGTGTGTGTGTGTGTGTGTGTGTGTGTGTGTGTGTGTGTGTGTGTGTGTGTGTGTGTGTGTGTTTAGCTCCTCCTTGTGGCAAATTCCTTTAGTGGAACATTCAGTGTGGTTCCAAAATCGTATTTTATCAATAGATTTCAATGATTATTCATTACTGAAAAATCTGTTGTTGACTATTTAAACCCTTGGAAGGCCCAAACTTTTAAAATTAAGAGAGGTATAGAGAGATAGCCAGTATCTGTGCCTCAGAGTTCAAATGACTACTATTTCAGGGGCATGCATTTAAGTTGAAAGGGCAAAGTTCAAATGAGATGTGTGGGACATGTTTTTTTTATCCATAGAAAGTGGTGGGTGATTGGAATACGCTTCAGGGCTGTTGGTGGAGGCAAATACAGATGAGCTGTTCAAGAATTTCTGTGGTAGTTGGGTATGCAAGTATGCAGAGAATGGGGGCATTGGACCATGTGCAGTCAGAAGGGATTACTTTAATGAGGCAGCATTAGGTTATTTAATTTGACACAATATTGTGGGGCAAAGAGTTTGCTCCTGTGCCATATTGTTTTATGTTCTGTCTGCTGTTTAGAGCGCCCAAACATAGAAGACTTACAGCCGGGTTTGAAGAACCAATCCATCAATTTCCTGCACAGCTCAGTGACAGAACCTGGTCTTTTACACTGGGGATATTAATTCTACTATCCTCCACTAGGCAGAATCCAAAAGAAGGTTTTCCCAACATAGGATCCAAGAAGACACCAATTTAACTGGAAACTTCAGTGGTGTAGATGAGGAGATAACGGAGAAAACAATCTCCTCTTTACACAAAATATCATTTTGCATTACCTGAGTGTTTTTGTGACTTATGCATTTTCAAGTATCTTGCTCTTTTTGAACAAATTATATATTTGTAAATAATTCTCCTAAATTTTGACAGTTTTGAACCATCTGAGTATTCAAGTATTCATTTTAGGCTGGTACTAAAATGACCTGGCCCAAGCATTCTGCAGGAAACAGAACTCTCCCTTTCCCTTGAACGTTTTTCAGCATCGAGTAGTCATACAGCACAGAAACAGGCTTTTTAGTTCTGAGTCTGTGCCAACTATCAAGCACCCACCTTCACTAATCCTGTTTTATTCTCCCTGCAATTTTGTCAACTGCCGCCAGGTCCATTCACTCACCTATGTAGTGGGGGCAATTTGCAGAAAGTCAAAGCCCTGACCTACAGTTGAAGTCAGATGTTTACATACACCTTAGCCAAATACATTTAAACTCAAGTTTTTCACAATTCCTGACATCCACTCCTAGAAAACATTCCCTGTCTTAAGGTCAACACAAGGAATTCTGCAGAGCCTGGAAATTCAAGCAACACACATCAAAGTTGCTGGTGAACGCAGCAGGCCAGGCAGCATCTCTAGGAAGAGGTGCAGTCGACGTTTCAGGCCGAGACCCTTCGTCGGGACTAACTGAAGGAAGAGCTAGTAAGAGATTTGAAAGTGGGAGGGGGAGGGAGAGATCAGTAAGAGATTTGAAAGTGGGAGGGCCAATGGCCAATCACCTGTCCAGCTCTTGGCTCCATCCCTACCCCTCCTGTCTTCTTCTATCATTTTGGATCTCCCCCACCCCCTCCCACTTTCAAATCTCTTACTAGCTCTTCCTTCAGTTAGTTCTGACAAAGGGTCTCGGCCCAAAACGTCGACTGTACCTCTTCCTAGAGATGCTGCCTGGCCTGCTGCGTTCACCAGCAACTTTGATGTGTGTTCCCTGTCTTAGGTCAGTTAGGATCACTACTTTAATTTAAGAATGTGAAATGTCAGATTAATAGTAGAGAGAATGATTTAGTTCAGCTTTTATTTCTTTCATCACTTTCCCAGTGGGTCAGAAGTTTACATACACTTTGTTAGTATTTGGTAGCATTGCCTTTAAATTGTTTAACTTAGGTGAAACGTTTTGGATGACCTTCCACAAGCTTCTCATAGTAAATTGCTGGAATTTTGTTCCATTCCTCCAGACAGAACTGGTGTAACTGAGTCAGGTTTGTAGGCCTCCTTGCTTGCACATGCTTTTTCAGTTCTAAGGTGTATATAAACTTCTGACTTCAACTGTACATGCCTATGGGAGGTAGGGGGTGGGGGAACCAGAATGCCTAGAGGAAACACACATGGAGCGAGTCCAATTCCATGCAGCCAGAACTGGATGTTAGGATTTAACCAGGGTCATTAGACATGCAAAGCAACAGCTCTTGCTTTGACTTCTTTCTACATCTTCATCTTTTCAAAAGTTGCATCCAATCCATCGCTGGATATGCGAGCTGAGAGTAATACAAAGAGTGCAATGGGCCCTTGTTGAACAGTGGGACGTGCACTCCTTAGCCACTGAGACTTAAGGATCAAGAAATATAGTTAATCTCTGACAATCTAGCATATTTGATAGCAGAACATGCTACTGAACATGCTAGATGATCAGAGATTTTATTTTTAAGAATAATTGAACATACTTTGAGTTCATGTTTTTATTA
Organism: Mobula hypostoma; assembly: GCF_963921235.1. Lineage (NCBI taxonomy): Eukaryota > Metazoa > Chordata > Chondrichthyes > Myliobatiformes > Myliobatidae > Mobula > Mobula hypostoma. The sequence goes on from NC_086101.1 coordinate 174,645,393, forward strand.
CAATAAAGTTCGATGGTGATTTGAAAAGGATTATGGAATCTGGTGAGTGGGAAGTGACCATGCAAGCATTAGCTCATGAATCTAATTTCAAGACTTTGGATTTTCTGAACAGCTGGATTGCAAATTTATCAGAGTTTTAAAATGAAGCGGAGAATTCAGGGGATATGTTGATGAGAATAAATTCAAAACTACATCACGTATGGTAAAAGAAATAATGAGTATGAAAGAAGAAGGAAAAAGAAAGAAGAAACAAAATTAATTGTTGATAAATTCTCCAGTCGGAACTTAAAGCCTGAAGAATGATGTATGCACCTAATTGCTCAGCTATTGTATTTAAGGAGTTGATTGGGAGTTGTTAAATATTAACCTAAAAATCATTAAAATGAAATTAAAGATGTTATCTTCATAAAGCTAATGCCAAACAACACAAATTGTCCTGCATCTTTAGTAGGCTGCAAATCAGAGATTTGATTCTCTCCACTGCTGTTTTACCACACATTTCAGTTAAATGAAGCCTTGCATGGTCAGGTCCTTCTACATTTTCTGATAATTCTGACCTCCATGTTCCAAGCAAAACTATAAAAAGTAAATTTATTTACTGCTTTGAATCATCTGAATTTCTCAGCATTCGGCCATTTTTTGTACTTCATATTTATCAAACAATGCCTGCTTTTAACAGAGGTGTGAGCAAATTGCAAAATTCTCTTAAATTTTTATTCTCCATCATAATAAAACAAACTGATGGTTTTGATAATTACACAAGAAAATATTAAATTTAAACAATTTTCCTCAACCTCAAGTACATTCACAGTCATGATTATGTGCAATCATGATTATCTGCTTCAGAGCTTGTTTGATAACTGCTGTGGGACATTTTACTCTATTAATCGAGATTTATAAATACACATCATTACTGTATGCTGGGAATCATCAGCAATCTTAGTACATCTCACCAGGTGTTTTATTGCTTGGGAAATATATAATGTTGTTATCACTGATTTCTTGTCCACATGTCAACTGCATTTCAGATGAAAGAACAATAAAAACCTATTAATATTATCACCTAATTAACTGTAAAGGATAAGAACAGGAGGTGCATTTGTTCTCTCTGCATTGTCCATAGCATCAGATTTTATTCCATATCTTACTTTGTAATGAATTTGACTGAATAAGTAATTTATTGAAAATAAACTGCAAATAACTCAAAGTTCCCACTCTGATATGTCCCAGTGGCCACACATTTTAATTCCACGTCCCATTCCCATTCTGATATGTCCATCCGTGGCCTCCTCTACTGTCAAGATGAAGCCACACTCAGGTTGGAGGAACAACACCTTATATTCCATCTGGGTAGCCTCCAACCTGATGGCATGAACATTGACTTCTCTAACTTCCATTATGCCCCTCCTCCCCTTCTTACCCCATCCCTTATTTATATATTTATTTATTTATTTATTTATTCCCTTTCTTTTTCTCCCTCTGTCCCTCTCACTATGTCTTCCTCTGGTGCTCCCCTCCCCCTTTCTTTCTCCCTAGGCCTCCTGTCCCATGATCCTCTCCCTTCTCCAGCCTTGTATCCAGTTTGCCAATCAACTTTCCAGCTCTTCGCTCCATCCCTCCCTCTCCTGTCATTTCAGATCTCTCCCTCCCCCGCCCACTTTCAAATCTCTTACTATCTCTTCTTTCAGTTAGTCCCGACGAAGGGTCTCGGCCCAAAACGTTGACTGTACCTCTTCCTATAGATGCTGCCCGGCCTGCTGCGTTCCACCAGCATTTTGTGTGTGTAGCTCTAAGTTATTCTTGTTCCTCTTTGATCTTAAGAATTGAATAAATCAGAGGGAATGTTCTGTGCTCTTATAAAATAATTATGGGAAAAGACACACTATATGTTTTAGCAATTAGGAGCTTTCAAATTATTTATAGGTAAAATTTCAACAATTTAGGAGGTTTGTTTGATATCAGACCCAGACTTGGTGATATAGAGGCAAATGGATGTCAGGGGAATTCAACAGAAGCCACATTCCTATTCCGTACTCCACTAATAAAGTACATTTCTTTAGCAATATTAACAGATTCAGATTCATTCATCACATGTACCTCAGTGAAATGTGTCATTTGTGTTAACCACCAACTGCAGAGTGCATATTATCTGCCGATGTAAAATATTTGTTTAACCATGTTTTTCTTCACATAAATCCATACTTCAAAATTCAATGGAGTGTTAATGAACACAAGTTGCCTGGATTTGTGTGAAGATAAGATACCCAGACGTAGAAAAGCACGGCTAAACAATATTGTACACAGGCGGTAGTGGTGGAAAAACTGGACCGATAGGATTATCAAAGTTTATAACGTTGGCGTTTGAGTTCTTGGACGATAAAATCAAGGGACTTTAATTTCTGCCATGCCTTTCATATCTGTTTCAGAGTCAAAAGCTCTATTGCAGGCAATAAAATGATATTTTTAAAGTTGAGAGGCTGTTGTGGTGAAGAAAAAGCAGCAACCAGTGAACAACAAGCTTTAGCAAACAATAATGAGATAATGATCAGATCATTCCAGTATGCTGCCACTGCAGGGAATTCTGCATTGCTTGTAGAACTTTCTTTCATTGAAGTTAATAGATTGTGAGATTTGGAAGCAGAGTAGATGGTATTTACTCTGCTTTACACTATTGACCAAGGATGGATTTCTGGGTAAAGTATCTTAAGCAATGTTAGGCACACAATAAAACCAACTAGTCTCATCTCTTAGAGCCATACAGTTTTATAGCATGAAAACAGGCCATTCAGTCCACGATGTCCATGCCAACAATCCATGTTTATTAATTCATTTTTCAGCATTTAGTTTATAGATTACTTTTGTAAGGCAAGTGCCCATCAAGGCACTTGTTAAACGTTATCAGTGACACTGCTTCCACCACTCTCCAAGTATTTGATACTCTCTAAGTGAATAAGGCCCTCCTCAAACCCCCTTTGATTTGCTTATCCATTATCCAAAATCTACCGTATGTCCTCCAGTTTTACCTAACTCTGAAATGGGGAAAGATTTCTTGCAGTCTAGCCTATCATTAACCCTCATAATCATATATATCTCAACCATGCCATCTCTTAACCTCCTCTTCCCTTGGGAAAGTAGACCAAGTCTCTCTAGTCTCTCCTCCTAACTAAGTTGCTCTACCTGCAGGTAATATCCTGGTGAATGAATGTCCACTGCACCCTCTCCAGGTGTATCATATACTTCCTAAAGCATGATATCTAGAATTGCAAACAATACTTTGATAAAATATGACCATTTCTTTATAAAGTGGAGCAAAACCTCAATGCTCAAGTATTTGATGCCCTAACTATTGAAAGCTGGCTTTCCATATGCCTTCTTAACAATGTTATCTACCTGCATTGCCAAGGATGTTTTTCTTCGACTTCACTTGCCACATCACTGAAATGTTTCCACAACCTTTGGACTTTCTTTTATAGACACTTCATCTCATGTACTCAATATTTATTGCTTATTTATTATTATTATTATTATTATTATTTATTTTTGTATATGCACAGTTTATTGTATTTTGCATACTGGTTGAATGCCCAAGTTGGTATGGTATATCATTGATACTACTATGGTTGTTATTCGATTGTGGATTTATTGAATATGCCCACAAGAAAATGAATCTCAGGGTTGTCTATAATTTCATATATATACTTTGATAATAAATTACTTTGAACTTTGACTGGTACACCAAGTTCCCTATTTTACTGAATTCTCCTGTGACCCTAACATATATTCATAATGTATATCACAGCTTCATTAGTATTTCCCAAATACATCACCTCTCATATGCCATTTTTCAGCCCATTTCACTGATACATCGAATCCAAGTTTACATTCTACACAACCAACTGGTGTCAGAGCAAAATGAAAGATCTTGCATTTTTAATATTGTATTCAATATTTGCAATTTGTAAATCTGGTGGGAGCAAAGAATGTTGGGAACGGTGAGGGAGGATTGCAGCCGGGGGGGGGGGGCGGGGGGGAACAGGTGACAGAGAAGGAGTGCCGGGGTGGTGGGTGGTGTGGGTGCAGACACACCCAGCCCTCAGACATAAGACAAAGTTATTTGGTTCCAAACATATTGTTTTATTTTTTATTCCAAAATGTCTCTCTGGTGCTTCCTGCTCCCTCTCCTCTCCCTTTCCCTTTTCCCAACCATGACTCCCCTCTCCCTGCCCCCTTCCCATTCTCAGTCCACAATAAAGACCCACATCAGAATTAGGTTCATCATCACTCATAAATGTCATGACTTGGGCATATAGAGGAGTACCTTTATTTTTGTAATAATGGCAATATGTCATCTCAAAGAGACAAAGAAACAGGCTCTTTGGCCTATTATCCACACTGGTCATCAACCTCCTATTTACCTATATTCCTCCTATTTACCTATATTCCTCCTATTTACCTATATTCACATTAATCCTTTAAGTTATTGTTCAATTCTCAAAATCCATCACTCAACTGCACACTAGGAACTACTTACAATGGACAATTAATTGACCAATCTGTAAGCCTTTGCGATGTGGGAGAACACCACAGCACCCAGATGAAATCCACACAGTCATAGAGAGAACGTGCAAACTCAACCCAGACAGCATCCAGGTTAAGGACTGAAACTGGGGCTGTGAGGCAATGGCTCTACAATTTGTACAACCATACCACACTTTGTCATAGCATTGCAGTGGGGAAAAAGATTAAATGAAAATTATAAACAGAAGAGATTCTGCAAATGCGAGAAGTCCAGAGCAAGACACACAAAATGCTAGAGGAACCCAGCAAGTCAGGCAGTATCTATGGAGATAAATAAACAGTTGATGTTCTGGGCTGAGACCCTTCTTCAGGACTGGAAAGGAAGGGGAGAAGCTAGAGTAAGAATGTGAGGGGAGGGAAGCAGGACGAGCTGGAAGGTGATAGGTGAAGCCAGATGGGTAGGAAAGGTAAAGGGCTAGAGAAGAAGGAATCTGATAGAAGAGGAGAGTGGACCATGAGAGAAAGGGAAGAAGGAGCGGGACCAGGGTAAGCTGATATGCAGGTGAGGAGAAAAGGTAAAAGGACAGATTGGGGAATAGAAAAAGACAGAAGGGGGAAGATAATTTTCACCAGAAGGAAAAATTGATATTCATGCCTTCAGGTTGGAAGCTACCTAGACAGAATATGAACTGTTGCTCCTCCACCCTGAGAGTAACCTCATCATGGAAAAAAAAGAGGACATGGAATGACATATGGAATGGGAATGGGGATAGGAATTAAAATGGTTGCCCACCGGGAAATTCCGCTTTTAGTGGTTGGAGTGGAGATGCTCGACAAGCAGTCTCCTGATTTACATTGGGTTTCATCAATGTAAATTGAAGAAGGCTGCATTAGGAACACCAGATACAATAGATGACTCCAACAGATTCATGGGTAAAGTGTTTCCTATCTGGAAGTATTGTTTGGGACCCTGAATGGAGGTGAGGGAGGAGGTAAATGAGCAGGTGTGGCATTTCAGTCCCTTGTAGGGGCATGTGCCAGGAGGGAGATTAGTGGGGAGCGATGAATGGAGAAGGGAATCTGGCAGGAGTGATCCCTGCAGAAAGTGGAGATGGAGGGAGCAGAAATGTGTTTGGTGGTAGGATCCCATTGGAGATGTGGGAAGTTGTGGAGAATGATGTGTTGAATGCAGAGGCATATGTGGTGTAGGTAAGGACAAGAGGAGTTCTATTTCTGTTAAGAAGGAAATGGAAATGGAAGAGATGTGAGTGAGAGCAGCATCAATGGTGCAGGAATGGAAACCCAGTTCTTTGAGGAAACTGGATATCTCTGATGTATTGGAAAGGAAAGCCTCATCCTGGGAACAGATGCAGCAGAGACGAAGGAACTGAGAAAAAAAGGAATAGAATGTTTACAGGGGACAGGGTGGGAAGAAGTAAAGTCAAAATAGCCGTAGAAATCAGTAGGTTTATAAAAGATGTCAGTAGACAGTTTGACTCCAGAGATGGAGTTGAAATCGAGAAAGTAAAGAGAGATGTCAGAAAATACCAAGTGAACTTAAAGGCCTGAAAGAAGTTAGAAGCAAAATTAATTAAATTGACAAGTTCAGCATGGGTGCATGAAGCAGCACCAATACAGTCATCAAGGTAGAACAGGTAGAGTTGGGGAGCATTATCATGGAAGGTTTAGATCATGGACTGTTCTATGTAGCCAATGAATAGGCAAGCATAACTGGGGCCTGTGAACATGCCCATTGCTACCCTTTAAGTCGGGAAAAAGTGGGAGGAACTGAAGGAGAAAGTGTTGAAGTTGAGGAGTGGTTTCACCAGATGGAACAATGCTGCTGTAAAACCAAAGATATCTAAGCAATGTCTGTATACTTCAATCAGGAATTTCTACAAATCCTTTATCATACTGTCAACTTGAAGGATAAGATATGCCTCAGCTAACTGCAGACATCCCACCTCTCCTGGAGGTTCCGGGAGTCTCCCGCATATTAATAGTGGCTCCCTGATGCCCGTAAATTATATACAATATCACGGAAATCAATTTTTTGAGAGCGAGCGAGCGAGAGAAAGCAAGAGAGAGCGCGAGAGCGACCACGAGAGCGAGACAGAAAGCAAGCGAGAGCGCAAGAGAGCGCAAGAGAGAGTGAGCGCATGACAGAGCGGGAGAGAAAGCAAGCGACAGCGCGAGAGAGCACGAGAGCGAGAGAGAAAGCAAGTGAGAGCATGAGAGAGCGCAAGAGAGAGTGAGCACATGACAGAGCAGGAGAGAAAGCAAGCGACAGCGTGAGAGAGCACGAGAGCAAGAGAGAAAGCAAGCGAGAGTGCGAGAGAGTGTGAGAGAGCACGAGAGCGAGAGAGAGAGAGAGCGAGAGCAAGCAAGCAAGCGAGAGCGCAAGAGAGACCACGAGAGAGAGAGAGAGAGCGCCATGGCAGAGTGTTCCAAAAAAGAAAATATAAAACGTACGTCACTCTAGACTACACTAAAGTGTACCCCTGCCTAATAGGGTCAAAATAATGGCAGTGTTGCTCGTTGCACTGTTTGCAACAGTGACTTTTCTATTGCCCATGGTGGGTTAAAACTGTAAAAGACATATTGAGGTGAGTTTAACGGGTGTCATTCATTCTTTAGCATAGTTAACCTTATTTAAACTCGCTGGCTAGCTGCTAAGGAGCTACTCTATTGCAGACATCCCACCTCTCCCGGAAGTTCCGGGAGTCTCCTGCAAATTGATGGAACTACCTCCCTGAAATGAGTTTTTACAGGGTGGGATGTCTGTAACTGTCAGGGCTTTAAGAAACTGTGCAGGTTTGACCTTTGTACAAATCTGTTATGGGAGCAGCTGGGAACAAAATATTTGACCATGTACCATATCTTAGCAAGTTCCAAAAGGATTTTAAATGAGGTTTTTGGAAGGCTATGAGCTGAAGGAAACTTGAGAACAACTATTCATGTAGACATAAAAGAGGGAAAAACCTCACACTAGTCCAAGGCAGTGAATAGAACCACACAATGACATATGATTATTGGAAGTTAAAATGTCCATTTCCTTCACTGAATAGTGGGATTGATTGACCTGTCAAGAACCAGTCTTAGTCTCATTAAGCCTAGATTTGTTCCCTGTAATTTTTGGAAGTGTTAAGCATCAGAAATCCAACTCAAATTTTACCAATTCAGAATTCCCTTCAGAATGCCAATAATCACAAACTTTATTCTTGTACTGATAAAGACTGGGTATCAAAATGAATGACATTTTCCATCTGTTAATAGTTTTGATCAGTAAATTAATCAATTCATGTTCTTGCAACAGACCAGCAATATAAGTCGAGGCACTATAAGGCACTCATGAGACCACACTTGGAATATTGTGCAGTTTTGGTCTCCTTATTTTAGAAAGGATATACTGACATTGGGGAGGGTTCAGAGAAGATTCACGAGAATGATTCCAAGAATGAAAGGGTTACAGTGTGAGGAACATCTGGCAGCTCTTGGGCTGTATTCCCTGGAGCTCAGGAGAATGAGGGGGAATCTCATAGAAACATTCCGAATGTTTAAAAGCCTGAACAGATTAGATATGGCAAAATTATTTCCTAGGGGAGTCTAGAACGAGAGGGCATGACTTCAGGATTAAAGGACGGCCACTTAGAACAGAGATGTGGAGAAATTACTTTAGTCAGAGGGTGGTAAATCTGTGGAATTTGTTGCCATGAGTGGCTGTTGAGGCCAAATCGTTAGATGTATTTAAGGCAGAGTTAGACAGGTTTTTGATTAGCCAGGGCATCAAAGAGTATGGGGAGAAGAAGGCAGGGGAATGGGGATGACTGGAAGAACAGACTCGATGGGCCGAATGGCCTACTTCTACTCCAATATTTATGGTAAGATTATTAAGGGATTGGACACGCTGGAGGCAGGAAGCATGTTCCCGCTGATGGGTAAGTCCAGAACCAGAGGCCACAGTTTAAGAATAAGGGGTAGACCATTTAGAAAGGAGTTGAGGAAAAACTTTTTCACCCAGAGAGTGGTGGATATGTGGAATGCTCTGCCCCAGAAGGCTGTGGAGGCCAAGTCCCTGGATGCTTTCAAGAAAGAGATGGATAGAGCTCTTAAAGATAGCGGAATCAAAGGTTATGGGGATAAGGCAGGAACTGGAGACTGATTGTGGATGATCAGCCATGATCACAGTGAATGGTGGTGCTGGCTCGAAGGGCCGAATGGCCTACTCCTGCACCTATTGTCTATTGTCTATTGTCTTATGGTCTAAAAGGATGGTGTAGCAAAGGGGATGAGTTAGGAGTGGGGATGCAGTGGGAAGTGTCTGGTCAATCAAATTGTTATGAGTGTGATCTTTTTCAAAAATATACTTAAAGCAGACTTTGGTAACTTAGAAAGGAATTAATCATTTGTCTACAGATAGTAGAACAGATTTTACTAAGTCTTCACTGGAATAATTAGAATTCACAGTCAATTAGAGTTAGACTATTGCATGTATTACGTTTAAAATTAAAGGATACAGTGTGTAAAAGAGAATGGCTTACTGGTATTTCTGTAGTATCTGTTTATTCAATAAACTACTAAAATACATTATGTTGTACTGATTTGGAAATTTGACTGGATTTAACGCACTTGCACACCTCCAAAGGCTTCAAAAGGTTCAAAGGTTCATTTATTATCAAAGTATGTATGCAGTATACAACTCTGAAATTTCTCTTCTCCAGATAACCACGAAACAAAGAAAACCATGGAAGTCAGTCAAAGAAAGATATCAACCCCGCCCTGACAAAAAGGACAAATCTCGCAACATGATCATCAATATCACAACCTGCGCAAAAAGCTAACAAATCGTGACAAATGGCAACAATGACATCAAGCCCCAAACTCCCAAACCCCTCCCTCGCCCAAAAAAGATACAGATCGTAGCAAACGACAACAAGGAAGAACAGGTAGAAAACACGGAATACAAAAAAAAAAGAACTGAAAGAAACTAAACAGAACTACAGCAAGTTTAAACTACAGTCCACAGTCCAATCCATAAGTCGCAGAACTTCAGTGACATATTCTGACAGAGAGACCTTCCAAGATCCATCACACACAGACAACCTACAGGCAGCAGCAAGAGGGCGGTGGTCAATGCTGAACACTTGTTCGCCTCAGCATTCGACTTGATGTTTCATTTTTCCTCGACACTTTTATCGGTGAGAAATGGAGTCGATCATGGTCCTGCATCCTGCCTCTAAGTAGGGTTGCCAACTGTCCTGTATTTGCTGGGACATCCCATATATTGGGCTAAATTGGTTTGTTCCATACGGGACTGCCCTTGTCCCGTATTTCCCCCACTAAGGTAGAGCGTTCCTATGAAACTGTTCATAAGCGGAAATGGCGTAAAGTGGAAAAGCAATTACCATTAATTTATATGGGAAAAATTTTTGAGCGTTCCCAGACCCAAAAAATAACCTACCAAATCATACCAAATAACACATAAAACCTAAAATAACACCAACATATAGTAAAAGCAGGAATGATATGATAAATACACAGTATACATAAAGTAGAAATAATGTATGTACAGTGTAGTTTCACTTAATAGAATTGGGAAGATTAAACCAAAACTGATTTGTAGAAAAAAATCGGCACGTACACGCATGCGCACATCACGTATGCGCACACAGGTGCTCGCGCAAGGCTTCATGGTCATGGTAGTCTTTCTTGGGGTAAACACAAGTGTCCCGAATTTGACTGCTACTTTTGTCCCTTACTTAGGAGTGAGAAAGTTGGCAACCCTATCTCTAAGCTTCTTTTCCTCAAGGCTGCTCACGTTTGCGCTTGCCTCCTGGAATTTTCTTGGAGACAGCAGAGCACCAGATCTCCAAACTGTGAGTTGCAGCTCCAACAGTTCCAGAAACACATTTAAGATAAAAAGAAGACGTTGAAGAAATGAGATAAAAAGTTCTGTGGACTATCTGAAGACATAGCCTGAGGAAGCATTTTTCACCGGCACAATCTTGACCAGATATGCCACGTGAAATTGGCGACTTTGGGGAACGATCATTTATTTAAAATTTTGTTTTTTTTTTAATTGAATCAAGAATGGAGTAGCTTTATATGTTATTCATTTTTTAAGGATTTGGGCATCACTGGCAACGACAGCATTTATTGTCCCTCACTGATTGCCTTAATAAGGCAGCAGTGAACCTCTTTGTTGAACTGCTTCGGTGCTTTTGGTGAAGCTACTTCCACAGGGCCCTTGAGTAAGGAGTGAGACCAGGCAATGATGAAGGAATGGCAATAGATACTTGCAATTTATGATTGGATAGAAGTTTGGGAGTAACCTATAGATGTAGTGTTCCAATGTCCCTTGGTTGTGGACATGTGAACTATTGGTGCAGTGGCCAGTGCAATGGAAGTATTATAGATAGAAAGTACTGTAGTTCCTTGTGGAGAATTGTTTAGGCTAGTAGATTGATCAGCAACTGCAGAGCTTTGTCTGAGATTGTTTGGAACTTCTTGGATAAAATATGGAAAAAAGTTAGAAACTAATTGAAAATTTCATTCAGACAGCATTTTCTTAAATGCATTTTTGACTATTCTAGCCAAGAATTGTCTGCAAGTTGGCTTGTTGCAGATATTAAAACAATAAACTTCACTGCCGAACTACATCTTACATTTGGAACCAACACGCAGCCAGCATCAGTGCCCAATGTTATATCAAACCAGCAGCTGACACACGACAGTACAATGAATACAAATGCTCATTTATGCCAAATCACCAGCAGTTTATAGTCAAGAGGTTCATCAAAATTTCCACATCAAAGAATCCAAAAATAGCTTGTTTATGGGCCATTAAATCTCCTTCAGAAGCTTCCCACGGTTGCTGCACCTGCATTCAGAAACTACCAACCTGAGCTCCCACCCGAGCTCTGTTCAGAGTTTATGCTTTCCTCTCCAGCTATGCATTTATAGCTTCCTTCCCTTCCCTGGTGTAGTGGCAGGCTTATTGGAATGAAATTTTATTGATTGTTCAATTTTCCAGCACTAAACTTAGTGCTAGGAGTCAAATTAATACCTGGCATTAAAAATTGCTGTGGAATTACTTGCTGAGAGCCAATCAAGCCAACAAAAAAAGGTAATCCAACACAAAATTGCAAAGGAAGTAAAGCATAGAATTCTGCCCAACTGATCTTTCGCAGAATTTAAATTCCATGTTTAATTAACTCTTCCCTCTGTTTTTTTTAAACTTTTGTCCTTAACATGCATCCATTCTTATTATCCCACCTGTTCCTGATGGTAGCACTATTCACATGAATAGTGTGGGTGGTAAAACAGTGTAATGGTTAGCCCAACGCTTCACAGAACCACAATTTTTGCCATTGCCTGTAAGGAATTTATATGTCTCTCCGTGACCATGTGGGTTTCTGCCGGGTGCTCTGGTTTCCTCCCACAAACTGAAGATGTACCAGTTGGTAGATAATCGGACACTGTAAACTCTCCTGTGATTAGACTAGGGTGAAATCAGGGGATTGCTTGGCAGCGGGGGTCAGAGGACCTGAATGGACTATACCGTGCTCTATCACAATAAAATTTTTAAAAATCTTAAAAACAGAATGATACGGAATGACAGGAGTATTTTAGCAGAGTTATGCAACTAACCCATTCTTTCCCTGGAGCTCTGTAAAATGTTATCCCTTAAAAATTTATTTGACACTTCCCAAAAAATAACTTAGTATCAAATCTGCTTCTACTACTCTTTTCTCTGATGTATTCCAAATTGTGAAAATCTCATGGTACTGTTGGTTCATTCCCTTAAAATCTGTGACTTCTGGTAACAGTGTTAATCCCAGCAGAAATAGTTGCTTCAATCGAAACACTCTATGATTCTGAACAATGCTATGAAATATCAGCTAAATCTCTTCTTCAGGGAGAACATCCCAAGCAACTCCGGTCTTCACTTGACCCCATTGCTCTTTGTGTATTTTTTTTCAGGATCCTCTCAAAACACCAATGTTGATACTAAAATGGGGAAATGACAATCACCTGAGGTCGAATCACAAAATCAATGCTCTATAGTACAACGTGCACCTTGAAAGCACAGGCTCTAAGAATTCCATCTTTTTTTCTCTACCTTGGATTTACTTGTGTCAGAATGCTTTGGAGTTTGGAGTCTGTGCAGCACAGATTCACTAGACCAAAAGACATAGAAGCAAAACATGGCCATCCGGCACATCAAGTCTGCTCTGCCATTCCAGTATAGCTGATTGATTGCCCCTCTCAGCCCCATTCTTCTGCCTTTTCCTTAGAACCTCTGATGACCTTACTAATCCAGAATCAGGATTCTAACAAGTATACCTAATGACTTGGCCTCCATAGCCATCTTCACTCCAATCTGGCTAAAGAAATAACTCGTCACTCCTGTTCTAAAGAAATGTCCTTCTATTCTGAGGCTGCTCCCTCTGATCATGGACTTACCCTTTATAAAAAATATCCTCTCCACATTCACTCTATCTACACCCTTCAATATTTGATCGGTTTTAATGAGATCTTCCTTTATTCTTCTAAGCTCCAGTGAGTACAGGCCCAGAGCCACCGAACACTTCTTATACGTTAACCCTTTCCCTTGGCCATTAGGCTCTATAATGAGTCAACCTATAGCTGGGGAAGTGATGACCACCTTCTGTTAGACTGTTTAAAGTAGCTTATTTTTCATTCTTTCTACTTCTCTTCTAATATTTATATACGTGCACTTGTAATGCAACTGTGACACTGCAATTTCCTTTGTGATCAATAAAGTATCTATCCATCTATCTATCTATTCCCGGAATAATTCTTGTGACCTTCCCTGCATGCTCTCCAATGCCAGTACATGCTTTCTTAGATAAGGGGCCTGAAACTGCTCACAATACTCCAAATGTGGCCTGACCAACGCCTTAGCATTAAGTCCTTGATTTTATATTTTCATCCTCTCAAAACGGATGCCAACATTGCATTTTCCTTCCTAACCACCGACTCAAGCTGTGACCCAGGAGGATGTGGTTGCTCAATGAAGAGAGCTTGAATGGGACTGAGAATGAGTTAGGAAGATCCTCAACATTTGGAAAAGTATTAGCAGGATGCATAATGACAGGCTCTTTTGGTCTGGTGATAAAATGCAAGACTTCAGAACATCCTGTATGTTTAAGATAAGGGTCAGGCAATTTTTAGTAAGATGGCAAGAGTCTTATACTGTACCTTTGGAACTCATTTCAAAGGGCTGAGGACATTCAGTTGTTCAGCACGTGCAAGGATAAAATCAATATATTTTGAACATTAAGGGAATTAGAGAATATAGTAAACAACAGGAATTCTGCAGATGCTGGAAATTCAAGCAACACACATAAAAGTTGCTGGTGAACGCAGCAGGCCAGGCAGCATCTCCAGGAAGAGGTGCAGTCGACGTTTCAGGCCGAGACCCTTCATCAGGACTGTTAGAGAATATAGTGTTTTTTTGGCAACCTTGATTTGAGGCATGGGGTCATCCACAATCATGTGGATTTAAAAAATCATTCTGCTATGATTAAATAAATAAGTAAAGGTGTTTAATTCTGGCATTGAGTCCACTGGTGTCAATTGGTCACTTTCCGGATAGCAAGGCAGGTATCTGGAACAGGCTGCAAGAGGTGGTGATGGAAATAATATAGTGGCATTTAAGTGGCTGTTAAAAACATGGAATATGCGGGGGATAGAGGAATGTGAATCACGTACTAGCAGAAGAAATTTAATTTCAGTTTTCATCATGTTCAGCACAGACATCATGGAGCAAAGGGCTTGGTTCTGGGCTGTACTTTTGTATCTTCTAAGTATTTCTAAGTATCCAATTTCCCTCAGGCTCAATAAAGTATGTCTATCTATCTATCTTAAACATGCCTGTCAAAACCATGACATGGCATCTGATCTCACACACAGAATCTGCATGCACAGTATGTCTAAGATTGGTGGCCAGAAAAGATAATCTACTTCATCTTTTCCTCCTTTTGACTCTGCACCTGTTCCCCAACATTCCAAATGTCTGGTGCATTTCCTCCAGACTCCCAATTTCCCTTACTGTGCATGACACAAACCCATGTCTCTCTTTTTTTTCCCACTGTTTCCATTACATAATGTATGTTTATTGCTTTCATGTCAATCCCTTTTTCTCTGCTTGTCTTTATTATGCAATCACTGCTCCTCTGTTACTCTGACAACCTCAGCTCCTTGCTGCGTTTCCCACCAGTACCACTTGGACTCCGTGATCTCCTTTGATCAGGGCCACAAGCTCTGAACTGCCACACTGATCTCAGCTACCCATCATGTATTTCTTGCCATTTCACTCTATTCTGTGCGAAACTGAATTAGATCAGTCAGAATACCAGCCTAGTAAAACTCTCCACTGACTGTCTAGATAGGAGGTGCAGACACACAGAGAATTTCCAAAAGGAAAGGCAACTATTTTTGTTTAGCTAAAGTGGCCAAGTGGAATTTATATGATAAACCAGTGAAAGACCATAACGTTAATTCAGTGAGGGAATAAAAATATCACCCCAAAACAATTAAAAATGCATTTGGTAGTAAAAATCAATTGTGCAGGATAAATATTTTCAGCAGATAATAATAACTTTGACTGAAAATAAGATATAACTGAAGCTAGTTTCTTCAGTTCACCCCATCTACCTTCAAGCTCGTCCTGTATCTACACGAACATCCTTCGGATGTATGGACCTCAGTGCACTGCAACAGTCAAACTGTGACATAAAACAAGCAGCAACTAAGCCTCGGGTTACAGAAGCCAAGTCTTACACACAAGAGGTTCTGCAGAAGCTGGAAATCCAGAGTAAAACATAAAATTCTGCAGGAACTCAGCAGATCAGGCATCATCGATGGAAAGGAATAAACAGTCAACGTTTCAAGCTGAAACCCTTAATCAGAAACAATGTCTCCTGGGCTTCTGGCAACTCATGCCTTTTTACATGTCTCTCCAAGCTTCTGATGGTAAGAAACATTTAAATTAAAGGAAAACTTGATATTGGCACTGAATTCAACATCACAGTCTAGGGGTGGAATGAAGGATTGCAAAGCATAGACACAGAAGATGGGAATGTGCTAAAATGCACAGTACATCCAACAATTGTTCTCCATTCAAAACTATTTTACGAAAGAAGAAAAGAGAAAAAAGCAAACTATGGAACAGTAAATCTAACATTAGTTGGAAAAATGTTGGACTGGAATCTGTATTAAGGACGTAATAAAGAACTCAGAAAATATTAACGTCATTGAACAAAGCAAAGAAGGATCTATAAAATGGAAATCACAGATGACTAAACTATTGGAGTTCTTTATTGAAGTAATTAGCAGTATAGATAATTAGATGTGTTGTATTTATGAGGGGTGATTGATAAGTTTGTGGCGTAAGGTAGAAGCAGTCAATTTTAGAAAACCTAGCACATTTATTTTTCAACATAGTCCCCTCCTACACTTATACACTTAGTCCAGCGGTCATGGACAATACGGATCTCTTCTTTGTAGAGATCGGCATCTTGGACCACCAGAAAGTGGTCCACAGCAGGGGTGATTGATAAGTTTGTGGCCTAAGGTAGAAGGAGATGAGTTATTAACTTCAAACTTTCTGCATTTTAACTCAAAGAGTTGAACTGCATGTGCATGTAACGAGAGCTGTATAACTCAAAAATTGTTGCTTGGTCCTGGTGACTATTTGCCATTTTTTCAAGTTTGTAGATGATACTAAATGAGGCAGGATTGTGAGCGGAGAGGAAGACAGAATGAATTGTCAACGGCATGCAGATAACCCAAATGTGTGATTGAAATCATGGCTAATGATACATATTGTAGAAAATATGAGCGCATCCACTTTGGAGTAGAAATCAGAAATGCTGAGTATTTTTTAATGGTGAGATGGGGAACTATGGATAATTTAAAAAAAAACAGATGTCCTTGTACAGAAGTCACTAAAAGACAAAAAGTGCAGATGCAGCAAGTAATTTGGAAGGCAAGTGGTACGTTGGCCTTTACTGCCGAACGATTTGTGTTCAGAAAAAAAGATGCAGTAAAACAAAGCCTTGATGGGACTGCACTAGCATAACTGCCCACCATTTTAATCCTTGCACAAAAAACTAAGACTGTACTCCATTTAGATGGAGTGAACATAAATTTACCAGATTGACCTTTGAGATGGTGAGATTGCCATGTGAGGAAAGATTGAGTTGTTCAGGTGTTCGCTAGAGGTTGGTAAAATGAGAGGAGGTCTTATTGAAAAATAGCAACGATTTTCAGAGGACACATCAGGATTAGTGCAACACACACAAAATACTGAAGGAACCCAGCAAGTCAGGGAGCATCTGGGCTGAGACCCTTCTTCAGGTCCTGAGGGAAATTCTTGGCCCAAAACATTGACTGTTTATTCATTTCCATAGATGCTGCTTGATCATCCAATTCCTAAATGGGCATTGAACCCTTGGACACTACCTCACTTTTTTTAAATTTATAGTATTTCTGTTTTTTCTTCCACGATTTTTAAACTATTCAATATACGTATACTGTATGAACTGTATTGTATAAGATTTACTTATTTATTTATTTTTATTATAATAATTTTATTTTTTTCTTCTATATTATGTATTGCATTGAACTGCTTCGACTAAGTTAACAAACTTCACATCACATGCCGGTGATAATAAACCTGATCTGATTCTGATTCCTTCAGCATTTTGTGTGTGTTGCTTTGAACTTCCAGCATCGGCAAACTTTCTCATGTATATGAGTGCAAGGAGGATGTTTCTCTTAGTACAGGGGCTCCCAACCTAGGATCCTCAGTTAATGATAAGACTCCATTGCATAAAAAAGTTGGCAGCCCCTGCCTTAGTAGAACCAGGCATCACATCTAAGGTAGGACTGAGATGAAGAGAAATTTCTTCACTCAGAGGATGGCAAATATTTGAAATTCTTCACTGATACCAGAGTCTGTGAAGGTTCAATTATCAAGTTCATACAGAAAAGAGAAGGAAAGATTTTTGAAGAAAATTAAGGGATATGAGGATAGTGAGGGAAAGTGGAACTGAGAAAGAACATCAGCTTTGATCCTGATGAATGGTGGAGCAGGTTCAAAGGTCAGATGGCCAACTCCTCCTCCTAGCTCTTCTGCACAACCTGGCCCAGGGCAGCGGAAGGCTATTTCCTCCACACACTGCCCATGATGAAGTCAATGAAAGGTCGAACCCAGTAGAAATTAGACTTCTGAAGCCTTGATTAAATTCATGATTAGGATGCAACTGGTAGTGCTTCTGCATTTAAATATGAATCATGCAACATGACTGGAAGTATAATTGCTCAATTAATCTTACACAATCTAAATTGCCTCTCACTGCCCTTGGCATGAGCAGCACACCGACTTTCACGCATGCCTGGTTGGTTCCATTTTCTGAAATAACAATACTTATTTATTTCTTTACTTCAGGTCACTTTTAAACCGTTGACTGTTCAAACAAGTTTACTCATCCAGACAGTACAGAGCTGGAGGGGCACATCAGTAGCATGTGTATTAATCATTGAAGCGTGTTTGGTTACTTCAAGAAAAAATGTTTATAAAAGCTTGAAGAGTTTCAAGTATTGCATGCCTGCATACCAGGTATAAATGCCATGAAATTTGGCTTTATGCAGTTGCATACATTGCAAGATGACGACAAACATAAGTTCACATACACTTAAACAAACATAAATTATATATTAAGCACATTTGTGCAAAATCAAAAACAAAATAAACATGACAACAATGCAAAATTGAGACAGAAAAGAAAATCTAGTCCAAGTTAGTGTTAAGGTTTTTCAGATTGGTTCTGGAATCTGAAGGGAGTGGGGAGGAAGCTGTTGTTGAACTTGGGTGTGGACCTTCAGACTAATGGCAGCATTGAGAAAAGGGCATGGCAGGTGAATTATAGATACAGAGTTACAACATGAAATTATTTTCTAAGTTGTTTCTGTTTAAAATGTTGTGATGTAGACATTTTGATTAATATATTAGCAGGAAGATCCTTTTTTTAAGAGTGCACGAATATTAAAGAAATTCAAAGAATCCAGAAAATTAAATTTGACCCCTTGTGCTTCGAATCAAAACTCTCCTTTGCTCATCATGCCCTTACCATTGGTGACTCTGTCCATACTTCTCGCTGCCTCAGTGAAGTAGCCAGCATATTCAAAGAACTCATGCTCTCTGGACATTCTCTTTTCCATTGGACAGAAGATCAAAAAAACGAAAGAGTGTATGTATGAGCTCTACCTCACTGTTACAAGACTATCTAATGGTTCCCTAGTACAATAAGATAAATTTTGACCTCAGAATCTACCTTGTTAGGAACTTGTACCTTATTGGTTACCTGCACTGCACTTTAACTGTAGCTCTCACATTTTATTCTGCATTTTTTTTTAAATTAGAGATATAGCATGGTAACAGGCCTTTCGAGCCTTATTAACCTGCTGACCCATACTTCTTTGGAACATAGGAGGAAACAGGAACACCCGGACGAAATCCACACAGTCACAATGAGAACGTACAAACTCTTCACAGACAGCAGAAGAATTGAACCCGGGTTTCGAGCACTGCATTAGAATTAGTGGCCTGGGTTCAATTCCCTAAGGAGTCATCGTTTTAGCCTGATTTACCTCAGTGCTCTGTTTAATGCACTTATCCATATGAACAGTGTGCAGGGCAAGATTTTCACTCCATCTTAGCATATGTGACAATAATAAACTGATTCCAATTCCAAGCCAACCCATTTCCACGAACTTGTCACCACTGAAATCAGTAGAAACTGACACCAGGAGAACAACTTTCAGGTGAAGCTCACCGGCAATAGCCAGCACTCGTGATAAAAGACAAGCTTCTTCCCTGAAACCTGTAGGTTTTTCAGCTTGTTCTACCATGAAATCCTCAACAACACAGGCATTAAATTGAATTCAGAATAATCCCACTTACCATAAAACCATAAGACATAGGAGCAGATTTAGATCATACTGCTTGGCCATTCCATCATGGCTGATTTATTATCATTCTCAACCCCATTCTCCTGCTTTCTCCCCATAACCTTTGATGCCATTACTGACCAAAAACCTATCAACTTCTGCTTTAAATAAACCCAGTGATTTGGCCTCCATAGATGTCTGTGGCAATGAATTCCACAGATTCACCTTCACTGCATATATGTAACAGTGCTATGAAGGAAACGGTTTTTGCAAAAGGGGGGAAAAATCACATCGCCCCTTCCATAAACTTGATGCAACACATAGGAAAGAAGTGTAAAATGAGAACTATTCAACAAAATATTTACATGTGCAGTTTTCTAACCATAAAAATTTGTACTGGGTGCAAGTCAAGGGAGTTCTGAAGCCACTGCAACTCAGTGTCTCCCTCACTCAGACGTGCTTGGCCAGCCCTGTGCATCCTCTCAGTTTTGCTCATATCTCATCCTTGCCTCTGGACCCACAACTTTACCCTTTCTACTCCCCACCTTCGCTGTGCCCTGCAGTACAGCGTTCATCAGTGTGTCCAACTTTTTCAAGCTGTTTCCAAACCATTGTGGCTTACTTTGTCACAGAAGCTCCAAGAATAATTCATGCCTTCTGATTTCTTGAATGATTTGTTGCTTGACAGACTCATTTATCCAAGGCTCAGTGTGTGAGGCAGAGAGAAATAATAGCTAATGAGGGGAAAATTACTGACGTCCCATTTAATTAAAAATGAGCTGCACAAAACTGGATGACAGAAGGGGAGGACAAATGCTCCATTTGAAGATTTTGGGAATTGAAAGAAACCCTCATGTTTCACGTCTGTTGTCAGAAGTTCCAAGGTCATTCTATCCCACTCCTGAATACAAATGCATCTATTTTTAATCTAGCAATTTTCACAAGAACTGACAGGAACCCACGGAGGATAGGCTGAAATTAAAATTAGTAAGAAGTGAAGTTGCCCTCTAAGCCAGTATTGACTTGATATCCTGCTTTAACGTCATGAGAAATATGGTAATTTTTTTAATATGCACTCAGTGGCCACTTTATTCAGTACAAGTACCTCCTTTCCCTAATAAAGTGGCCACTGAGTATGTTCATGGTCTTCTGCTGCTGTAGTCCATCCACTTCAAGGTTTGATGTGCTGTGCATTCAGAGATGCTCTTCAACACACCACTGTTCAACGTGCAGATATTTTCATGAATGTGCAGGTTTTCAGGAAAACCTAATAAAGTGGCCACTGCAAACACGAGGAATTCTGCAGATGCTGGAAATACAAGCAACACACATCGAAGTTGCTGGTGAACGCAGCAGGTCAGACACAGCTGGCCTGCCGCGTTCACCAGCAACTTTGAAAGTGGCCACTGTGTGTAGTTAAGCATGGAAGCCACCATATTTGAAAGCCCACTTCTGTATAAATTAAACTTACTTTTGACAAGGCTCTCATTCCGTTCCATATTCATGAGTTGAATATGGGTGGTGTAGGCAAGAACTGCATTCATTGTCCATTTTCAATTGCCATAAAGTTATTGAGAGAAGCAGTACAGAAATAGGCCTTTTGCCCCAACAAAATGATGCTGATCATCAAATGGACTCACAGCACAGAACAGGCCCTTTGGTCTACAACATCAAACTAAACCAAACGCATCTGCCTGCACATGGTCTATACCTCTCTATTCCCTGCTTGTCCATGACCATAAATTGCCCATCAACCCATACCTGATCCCGTCCTGATATCACCATATGACACAAGGACATCTTCATCATGTCATTCATTATCCCCTCTATTTATTGGTGCCATGGCAGCATAGCAGTTAGCACAAGGCTATTACAGCTCGGGTGTTCTGAAGTTCGGAGTTCAATTCCAGCGCCGTTCTTTGAAAAGTCAGTATGTCCTCCTCATGAAATGCATGTATTTTCACCAGGGACTCCAGATTC
Source organism: Mobula hypostoma (assembly GCF_963921235.1). NCBI lineage: Eukaryota > Metazoa > Chordata > Chondrichthyes > Myliobatiformes > Myliobatidae > Mobula > Mobula hypostoma. The sequence continues at coordinate 174,666,873 of NC_086101.1, forward strand.
CTCCCACAGCCCAAAGGCCTACCGGGTAGGTTAACTGGTCATTGTAACCTGTCCCGTGATTAGGTTAAGGTTCATCGAGTTTGTCGGCGGTTGATGTGTGGCTTGAAGAGCTGGAAGGACCTACTCTATGCCGTATCACTTGAATAAAAATTAACTAAAATTATTTAGGACTTGTGAATGGAACTGAATATTGAAAGCATCATCAGTAGGGCCGGCTGGTGGCGCAACGACATTGGCGCCGGACCGGGGAGCGGAGGTTCCCGGGTTCAAAATTAGTCGGGTCCAGTCCCGAGTACGCTTTCCATCCGTGCCGGGTTGAATGTCGAAGATCGCAACTCGACCTCGTAAAATAAAGGGAAAATACTGCGAAAATGTCTGAGTGAGGAGTGGCGTGCCACACAGTCTCTCTCTCTCGTTCCGCACATTGTAAAAGCCATGAAAAAGACATAATCACAGACACACACACGGACATGCACAGACACACATGCACGGCATTAAAAAAAAAAGACAGCATCATCAATAATGCCTCAATAACAGAAGGCAGATGATTGATGAAGTGTAGAAAATTGAGTATAAGATACCATTGTGAGGTTACTTACAGGAACAGTATGTTATGGCACAGGCATAGTGGTTGGAGGCAGATTCATTAAGGGATCCAAAAAGAAGCTGAATATGTAACTGGAAGTAATTATTTGGCAGAGTGTTTGGGAAAAAGACATAGGATTAAGAGCAGCTGGATTGCTCATAGTGCTGTTATGGGTTCAACAATGCTGGAAAGCCTCCTTCAAAGTGCTGGATGGCCTTCGAAATGGCCTCCTTAAATATTCTGTGTTCCAACAAGTTCCATGAAGTGAGACAGACAGGAATTGCCTGTTTAAAAATAATCTATGTTTTACAATTTATTCACCCAGATTTTGTCTGATAAATGCAAGAGGAATCTTGTCATAGATTAGTGTTCCTGAACCACTAAACACTTATCACAACTTCTGCCAAAACACTTCAACCATATCATCATATCCCAGCTCCAAATCTGACCACATCTACATTCTTTTCACTTCGCTCAGGTTTAACAATCAATCATAAAAACTAATATTGAATTGACCAGTCTCACTCTGCTTCCTCTAGATATAATTAAACTGTGGCAATCTCATTGAGTCCATTGTCTGAAAATATGCTGAATGTTTTGAGATGTTTATCTCCACAATTATATCAAGATCTGGCCTTTGCACTTCAGGTAGACAAAGAAAATGCAGAATAATGATTCATGATAATTTGTGCTGTACTTCTATTTGATACATTCAATGCCTTGCACTCAACCAAGGGCAGCCAGACACAGTTATTTCATAAAGAGTTTGACTGCGAAGGTCTATTTCAATTCATTGAAAATGGTAGCTACTTACAAGAGCACTTATATTCAGAATGGTTTATTTGCACTTCACTAAAACTGAACATAATGGTACAAGAACAAAGATGCATCAAATGATAAGAAAGTAGCATCTTTCCATTTAAGCAAGAGCGTCCTTCTGGCCATAAGAGAAATAAGAGCCAAAATGTGCAAGTCAGATGACTCCAAAATAATATCATTTCCTCCAACAATATCAAATAAAGCTGTCAAAGGATTAGGCTTAAAGTTTACTTTGAAAAGTATCGAGGAAGTTTGAAATACTTTCCAATATTTTCCAAGACTCAGAAATGTCCAAAACATATGATTAAGTGAAGCTTCTCCATTATTATATTTATCATAATACGGAGATATATCTAAATGAAAAGGAGACAACCTATCCTTCATCATATGGTCCCTTAAATTGTAGGAGAGAGTGGCGGGCACATAATGATGAAGTGTTAACCAATTAAAAAATTTGATTCCAAGTTTCCTCGGAAATTGAAGTCTGTAAATCTTGTTCCCAAAGATTTTTAATTTTATCTAAAGGAACACTTCTCATTCCCAACAGCATATTATAAATATTAGATATAGATCCATTATAAAAAGGTTTCAAATTAAAAATTACATCTAATAGGTTCTTATCAGGACTTTGAGGAAATGTACTTATTTGAGACCGTTAAAAAATCTCTTATTTGTAGGTACTGTATTGAAAAAAATGAGTTTTAGGTAAATTATATTCAGTTGACAGTTGTTCGAATGAAAAGAGACTTCCCTCCACAAACAAGTCCTGAAAGCATTGAATACCTAATCTATCCCATTCTTTAAAAGCCACATCAATCATAGAGGGTTTAAAAAATAATTAGAAAAAATGGGACTCCAAAGGGAAAATCTCAATAAGACAAAATATTTTCGAAATTGTATCCAAATTCTCATTATGTGTTTAACTACCAGATTATCAGTTAACTTACTCAGAGACAAAGGAAGTGAGGATCCAAGAAGAGAAATAATAGAAAATTTATTAACAGAGTTAGCTTCTAAAAAAAACCAACCTCAGGCGATCCTCACGATTAATGTAATATAACCAAAATGTTCACATTCAATGGTTACGTGATGTGATGTCATGTTTAAATTTAGAGAAGATTCGATGTTCAATCTCTGAATTTAACCAAGATTTTCAAACATTGTGGGGACCTTTTTTGAATTATTTTCAAAACCTTTGATTTGTTGTTAAAGCACAGATGATGACTGATAATTTTTTTTTTCCTTTTTTTCTTTACTAATCAGCTTCGGTCTTGGTAATGGGTTAGATTTTTTTTATATAATAAAATTACCATATTTCAATGTTACAAATTAATTAATCTGTATGAATATAGGGTAAGGAGTCTTTATATGCGACTTAGTATAATGTATTGATATTTTTTCTTGTACTCTGTATTCTTATATGTAAAATTAATAATAAAAATATTGAAAAAGAAAGCAGCATCTATTATAGAAGGCCCCACTATCTAGGCCACGCTCTCTTCTTGCTATTATCATCAGGTAGGAGGTATAAAGGCCTTAGCTCCAACACCATCAGATTCAGAACTGTTACTACCTGATAATAGGCAGGCTCTTGAACCAGCAAAGAAAACTTCATTCACCACTACACTGAACTGATTCTACAATCTACAGACTCATTTTCAAGAACTTTTTTTAACCATTTTTATGTTTTTAGTATTACTTTTATTTGCACAGTTTGTCTCTTTTTGCACATTGCTCTTTCTTGGTCTTTGTATGTTTATGTATCGTTCTGTAAAATTCTATTGCACAGTACTTTTTTCCTGTAAACGTCTGTAAGAAAATTAATTATGAGGTTGGATATGGTAACATATACGTACTCTGATAATAAATTTACTTTGAAGTTTGAAAAGACAGAGTGCTTGGCATTGAGAACAGCTCTGGATAAAGGTGAGGCATTTCCAGACTAAATAAGCTCGACCTCAAAAGTCAGGACACCGGTATCTTTACAGGTGGTTTATCACTGAGAGGTTCAAACTAGCTTATAGTGATTTATCAGGGCAGCGCATCTTTCTCAACAAGTGTAAGAGATGGACAATGAGTGCTGCCATTGTCAGTGATCCTCTCACCTCATTTAAGAATAAAAATTATATCATGAAAATAGCATCTGCTCTTTAAAAATTAAAGAATATGAGTTTAGTTCTGTTACGAATAATTCATTAATGCCTTGCACGTGTCTGGGGTGGCACGGTAGTGCACAACGCTTTACAGTACAGGTGACCCAGGTTCATTTCCTGCTGCCACCTGTAAGGACATTGTTTATGTTCTCTCTAGGACTGCACAGATTTCCTCTGGGTGCTCTGGTTTCCTCCCACGGTCTAAAGACATATTGGTTCGTAGGTTAATTGGTCATTGTAAATTGTCCCATGATTAGGCTTGGATTAAATTCAGGGATTTAAGGGTCAATTCCACGCTGTATCTCAATAAATAAATAAAATAACCATGAGTATTTATGCACTCTTGCATGGGAATAGTTCACTTAAATATTACCCATTAAGACCCCACCTTAATGTCAAAGAACTCTGGCATAGATGGTCCCAAATAGGCTGTGAAAGGAGAAGTACAGAGCATGGGGCTCGCAATCCCATCCTGTAAAAACCCAGAGCTACAGAAACCCAGCATAGTGGACTCTGGCAAGCTGCTGTCAGTGGGCGCTGCTGACAGGCTTAAGTAGGTAAGTTAATGATGGTAGACAATCAATTTGACACCCAAATATTGTTTTGTTGGTCTTTAAAAGTGTGATAAACTCTGATATCACAGCAGACACACCATAAAGGCCACAGGTTCAGCTGCTGCATTAGCTAGGACAGTTACAACAAGAATCAAAGCTTAAACTTTCTCTGCAACAGCTGACTGACACTCCATCACACTGTGAACCCTTTTATTTTGCATGAAGGCTCCACCAACAGCAAAATTAAAGTCATGTATGCAAGAACAATAGGGGGTGTACGGTCTCCAAAAGCTCATGGGAATTGTCAGGGAAAACAGTGCAATCTATCATTTTGCCATTTCACATAGCCCAGCATAACTATTTTGTGCTAAACTAGATCTATTGATATGAATAACAGCTGCTAAACTACAACCACCACCAACAATTATATTCCAATTCAATTGTCACAATGAAGAATTTTGTACTTTTCAATCAGGATTTATAATATGTGGACAAAACTAAAGGATGGGTTAAGAATATTTGTCAAAAGAACCAGGACTGTGTGAAAAATATTAACACCAAAGCTTGGCTAAGTTCAAATACACTTAGTGGCCACTTTATTTGATACCCCCTGTACCTAATGAAGTGATCACTGAGTGTATCAGACATCCCACTTCTCCCGGAAGTTCTGGGAGTCTCCCGCATGTTAATAGTGGCTCCCTGATGCCCGCAAATTATATACAATGCCCCGGAAATCAATTTTTTTTTGAGAGAGAGCACATGCGAGAGAGTGTGAGAGAGAGCAAGCGCGAGAGAGAGAGAGAGAGAGAGAGAGAGACCACGAGAGAGAGAGAGAGCGCACTTGCCATGGCAGAGTGTTCCAAAAAAAGAAAAGAAAATATAAAACGTACGTCATCCCAGACTACACTAAAGTGTACCCCTGCCTAATAGTTGTCAAAAATAATGACAGTGTTATTCGCTGCACTGTTTGCAATAGTGACTTTTCTATTGCCCATGGTGGGTTAAAATGTAAAAGACATGTTGAGGTGAGTTTAACAGGTGTCATTTGTTCACTAGCATAGCTAACGTTATTTAAACTAGCTGGATAACTGCTAAGGAGCAACTCTATTGCAGACATCCCACTTCTCCTGGAAGTTCCGGGAGTCTCCCGCCAATTAATGGTGCTATCTCTCTGAAATGAGTTTTTGCAGGGTGGGATGTCTGCTGTATGTTCATGGTCTTCTGCTGCTGTAGCTTATCCACTTGAAGGTTCAATGTGTTGTGCATTCAGAGATGGTCTTCTGCACACCGCTGTTGTAAGACATGGTTATTTGAGTTACTCCCACATGATTGGCTACTTAGATATTAGCATTAATGAGCAGGCGTACATGTGTACCTAATAAAGTGGCCATTGAGTGTAGTATTACCTCATGCTGAAGGCTGCCTCAAGCATTGCATTTTTGCAAGAATAAAGGAAGGCAGCTGGCTTGGAAAGCAGTCCCTTTATAAGAGCTTGTCTGAATCATAGGAACAGGGGGACATGGTAAACAGTCACCAGTTTGCTCCAATGATAATGAGGTCCTAAACATCAGCTTAAGATGATGCTGGTGAAACCCTGCGACTACTTAATTATGGCAAACAAAAATAGACTAAATTGTTATTAATGACATTTTTTCTGTTAAACAATCACTGTAAAGAATGGAGGTGAGGCTGAGTTGGGGTGCAGCCCGGGCCCCTCCCTGCGATGGAGGAAAGACACAAGATTTGATCAATTTAACCACAGGGATGAATTGGGAAAGGTCAGAAACAGGCAGAATTGTGGCAGTGGGGCCCAAGCCCTAAAGCATATCGAAGTTGCAGGGCCCGGGTCTGAGAGTGAAGATTTATCTAATGTTTGAATGATTTATCTAATTGCTGGGCCACATTGGACAGGGCAGAGTGTCAGGACCGGAGGCGAGGGATGGGTCAGTTCAGTTCGCTGCTCTGTAACTTTTACTAGGCTCTGTGCTGTACTGAGGCTGTGGCTTCATGTCTGTGGATGGACTCACTTTCATACACTTCAGTTCTGAATGCTATTTACTTACTTTTTATTGTTTGCATGACTTGTTTTTTTTCTTTCTGCACATTGGGTATTTGACAGTCGTTTTTATATTTAATAGGTTTTTTTTGTTATGTGGCTGTAAGGAAATGAATCTCAGGCTGTATAATGTATGCATACTTCGATAATAAACGTACTTTGAACTTTGAATATATCATTTTGCCATATTAGAACGAATATATCAACAGGTAGAAAGTCAATAACTCCATCTCCCAAACCAAAATAATTTGACCCATTCTCCATTTCATGATACATTACAAAATTGCAGTCATAACATTACAAAGGGTATTTTCATCTAAAGCAAGTGATGCTGGTAAAAATCAGTGGGTTAGGCAGCATCTATAGAAAGAGGAGCATAAGATTTCTGTCTTGTTGATAGCATAAGGAACTTTGAGCCCTGCAAATGTTGTTAGTTGTTTTAAGCCCTGGTGAATCCTCTGAATTACCATGAAGGATGAAGAGAGAGAGTATGAATATAAAGAATTTAGGAACAGGAACTAGAGGTGAGAGATGCTGCAAAGAATGTTAATTTAACCATAAATTACTTAAAGGTGTAATGTGTAGGGGAGGAAATATGAAAAGATGGCTCAACTGTTATATCGTCAGTCAGTGAACAACCAAATAACTGAAAGCAGCAAGTCCAAAATTCAATCCCTGCTATGTGCAGAATCCAGCAGCAGCCTAAAGGAAGCTCACATCAGCCTCTGCAGCCTGAAACTGCTGGAATAAATAAATCGACCTCTTCCACTGCCTGGTTGCTATCCAGCATGTCCTGGTGGATAGCCCAAGTTGGATTTCAGAGAACAATACAAACAAGAGAAAGTCTACAGATGTTCGAAGTCTAAAGCAATGCATACAAATTGCTGAAGGAACTCAGCAAGTCAGGCAGCATCTACGGAAATGAACACAGTCAACACTTCAGGCTGAGACCCCTGTGCTTGAACCATTAGCACACCCTTTCTCCTTCCCTATATTGGAATGGACTGTTATTTCTCTATATACTTTCTTATCTTACAAGTATTGAATGGAATTTTGGTCAGCACAGACCATTTGGGCCAAAGGGCCTCCTAGTTCCATGCTGTATGACTCAATAGCCATTCAGAAACATACTGAGAGACTGCTAGAAAGGAGAGAATTGTATCTTGGCTTTCAACAGAGAAAAAAAAAATAACATATAATAATTTGATATCAAGGGCTTCTCACTCAAGCTATAAAATAGCTTCAATCCCTGGCTAATAGCTCAAGGTCAGCACATGCGCTTTGGTAATTTGGATGAATCATCAAATGCACAGTGGGTTGCCCTTAAGGCATTTATTTGACTTTGTTGGGTCTACTTTTTAAATGATTTGTTTGTGACTATTTTCCAGTTAAAGTTAAAGGTTGATAATTATGTTACAGTCTAACAAAGGTAAATTCATTGTCTATGGTATATCGTGGCATGTGATGACGTCACCTCTGGTTTCGCCGCGTCTTATGTGTAATTTCCAGTTCGGAGAACGTGAGAAGGTAGGTGCCACGCGTGCGGCATGATCGTGAAGGGCTCCGTTTCTACCCACAAAGAAACATTATAGAAGCAACGCCGTAAGTTCTTAAGAAAGTATTTGAAGTAAAAATATTAACGCGGTTTCTGTTAAGGGAAGCGGCGCGCATGTCTGCTTTTCAATTTCAAACACGGGGTGGGCTTGGGCCCAGCAGTGGTTTGACAGGACCCCCTCGCCCGCTACTCGGGGCGGCTGGAGACACTCGCTAAAAAAAAAGAGCGCGTGGTCTCCGGAATGAAACAGACACTGTATATGTTTGTAATTTTTTTATCAACAGTTTTCACCATACGATGTTAATGTGGAAGAGTGAACAGTAAATGGTTAACCTTACTATGACTCTGTCTACATTGGCTCCGGTTTAACTTGGTGTTTGACTTGTCAGAGCTTCAACACACTGCACGAAAACACTACACACAGTATTTTCCAACTGTAGAGCAAGTCAGTTCCTCACATGATCTTCACAAAATACTATATAAATCATTTCAACCTTTTATGATTGTACAGTATGACAAAGTTATTCTGGAGAGCAAAGATCTAGTTTCTTCAATACAGTAATCCAGGTAAATTGGTGAAAGTTATGCTGGCTAATTGTATTCAAGATGATAGTCCACAGTTCTGAAGGCAGCCCTAGATTTGTTGCTGGAATAACATTCAGCTTTGGGCCATCAGTTCGTATTCACGTTTATTAACTTTAAGAGGTAAGGAGATTCTCTCTTCACACTGTTTTCACATGGGTGTCAAGCCAATGCATTTGCTGAATGACAGTCAGGAAAGGATACCAACCCTGATGTTTTCTTTCTTATTCGAAGGAAGTTAGAGCATAAAGTGAGAACAAACCTGCCCTCCAAGTCACAGACCCACAGTGTTGTGGTAGAACATTCACCACTCTGCCACACTCACCCAGGGCTTCATCAGGATGGAAGCCACACACAACATGCACCAAGGAAAGCTGGTCTCTGAATAACCTGTTCTACCATCATTGAAACATTTTATAATCGATTTCTTTTTACTCCAAATCCTTCCATTCTTTGAACAGAAAAGCCTACAAAAAGTAATGTATGCAGCCCAGTCCATTGCAGGAAAATCCTTTTCCACCACTGAGCACATCTAAAATGAGTACAGGAAAGCAGCATCCATCATCAAGTACTCCCACCATCCAGGCATCCAGGTCATGCTCTCTTCTCACTGCTGCCATCGGGAAGGAGGCCCAGGAACCTCAGATCCCACCCCACCAGGTGCAGAAACAATTGTTACTCCTCAACCATCAGGATCCTGAACCAGAGCGGATAACTTCACTCACATCAACACTGAACTGATCTCACAACCTGAGGACTCACTTTTAAATACTTTACAACTCATGTTCTCAATATTATTTATTACTTGTTTATTTCTTATTATTGTTTTGTTTTCAGTTTGTATTTTCACAATTTGCCATCTTTTATGCTTTGGTTGATTGTCTAGCTTTTGTGCAGCTTTTCTTTGATTCTATTGTGTTTCTTTGTATTTACCATGAATACCCACAAGAAAATAAATCTCAGGGTAGCATCTCGTGATTTATATGCACTTTGATAATAAATTTATTTAGAACTTTGAAATAAGAAAGTGCCAATAACAACCCAAAATGAAAATCATCAGAGATCCCAACACACATTTAATCTCACAATTCCATTAAAATAAGAGAAATGAAATGTTTAACTGGAAACTGCCGCAGCATGAGATAAGAGTGGAGAACTGGGTTTCATCCTAACAGCTTTAATTTTAGAAATAAATGTTTTTAATTTTTTCTTGATTAAGAGAAAAATACTCAAAGCAATATTTTCCTTAATTCCTCTTTGTCACCATGCCAAGGCTCCTTACTATATTCAAATTAGCTCCAGTTCAGACAGGTGAGTGCATATTAAAAACTAATATCAAATCATTCAGCAACATTAAGGTTCAGAGCTATATTACATTAATCCACCAAACACCAAGTTTAATTAAATGCAGTTTTGGCACATGAAATGTAATATTTTCACCTGCAGGGCTTTTGGAAATGAGTGATTTTGCTACCACATTAATAACCTGATATTGAAATACCCTTATCCCTTTAATAAAATTTGAAGAAACAACCTCAATAAAAGAATTCCCAGGCCTAAATAAATAAATATTGAAATATTACAGAGATGAGATTAAGTGGGTCAGTTTTAATATTCAGAGTGCCTCTTAACTACACTGCATCAAGCATTATATTAGAGGTGGGTGGAGCAAAAATAGTTCATCTATTTTGGTAGCTGAACAAGCTGAATTTATGAGATCAAACTCCAACAACTTCTAATGAAAGTGAGGTTATTTTTCCAGACCAACACAGTGAATGGAGGATAGTTAACTATAGATTATATACTGTACATAATATTCATCTCAGTTTATTGGACTCAATTCACAGGGAGAATTGTCCCATCATCTCTGCTATGTTTGGAAATACAAGGACCGTGATGAAGAAAAGAGTCTGTCCACATTTACAGGCAAGGTCTAATTATAGACAATCAGCATGATTTGTGCATGGGAAATGATGACTGACAGATCTCTTAGAGCTATCAAGGAGGTAGCCAGGAGTGTTGGGTGGTGGACAGTGTCTATAGTGATAAGAACCTGCATGGGAGCCTATTCTGAAAAGTTAGATTGCATGGGATCCAGGGTAGCTAATTAGATTTGTAATTGGGTGTGGCACAGTAGGAAGTGGTTAGCATAACGTTACTACAGGACCAATGACCAGTATTTAATTCTGCCTCTATCTGTAAAGGATATGTAAGTTCTCCCTGCAACTGTGTGAGTTTCCTCCGGGTGCTTCCTCCTACAGTCCAAACATGCACAAGTTAGTAAGTTAATTGGTCACATGGGTACAATTGGACAGTACGGGCTCATGGAGCCAGAAGGGCCTATTACCATGCTGTATCTCAAAACTTAATCCAAATCTAAAAATCTAAATCAATGTTGGGAAGCAGAGGGTGGTGGCTGAAGGTTGTTTCTTGGAATGGAAACCTGTATTATAGGGGTCAGTGCTGGAGCTTTGTTGTTCACTGTTCATACAAATGATCTGGATGTGCATGTACAAGGCATGGATAATAAGTTTATGGGTGATACCAAACTAGGAAGTATCATAAACAAATGTGGCTATCAAAAATTACAAAGGAGTCTTGAATATCTTATTAAGTGGGCTGAAGACTGGAAAATGACATTCACTTCAGATGAGTGAGAAGCATTGCATTTTGGGAAGTCAGACCAGGGTAGGGGTAAGACTTTACAGTGAATAGTCAGTGAGGGACACCTTCATGTAGAGAGAGGCTGTGTATGGAATGAACTGCCAGGGGGAAGAACTTGAGGCAAGTACAGTGATAACATTTAAAAGATATTTTGACTAATTTATCGATTACTCATACAAAATTAATTATATACAAGTTAATGTATAACTCTAAATGAAATGGGCCAAACATCAATAAATGGGACTAGCTTGGTGGTCATGGATGAGTTGGGCTGAAAGGTCAGTTTCTCTGACTTTATGACATCACTTGCTGCAAAGGCTTACTCTCGCCTACCTCTGCAGTCACTTCTGCATTACCATTTCTTGCTCTACGCACATTGATGATAATGAAAGTCACCTCTGGAAAACCTCTCACAATTGTCAATGCGCTGTCTGGCCAGCTGTCTGTACAGATCACAAACAAGAGAAAATCTGCAGATGCTGGAAATCCAATTAACACACAGAAAATGCTGGAGGAACTCCTGCTGAAGGGTCTCAGCCTGAAACGTTGACTGTACTTTTTTCCATAGCTGCTGCCTGGCCTGCTGAGATCCTCCAGAAGTTTGTGTGTCTATAGATACTGGAAATGTAGAATTTCTTTGTGAAATTCATATAATTTCAGCCTGTACAATATAACTACTTTATTACTCACACGTGCAATCTTCATAATATCAGTAGGAAGAGCATTTATTGACATCAATAATTACCGTTTGCATTGAATGACTTATTAGAACATTGAGTGTCAACTGCATCAGTGGTATTCACTTTGAATTACAAGGGAAAATTTTCTTGCCAAACAGATTCAGATTTATTTATCACATGTATATTGAAACATACTGTACAGTGAAATGTATCATTTGCATTAACAACCAACACACACAAGGGTGTGCTGGTGTTATCCACAAGCGTTGCCACACATTCAGAGACCAACATAACATGCGCACAATATCACTGACAAGATGTCAGTGACCCAGATTTTATACACAGTCCAGGAATTTCATGGTGACTATTTACTTTTGGTGACTTATTATTCTTTTATTTATTCATTTGGAGGCTCAACATCATATCAAGATCTTCCAGCCCAACAGGCCTGTGCTGCCCAATTACACCCATATGTAATTAACCTCCTTATGATGATTATGAAGACATGTAGTCCTCTTTTATTGTCATTTAGTAATGCATGCATTAAGAAATGATACATTATTTCCTCCGGTGTGATATCACAAACACAGGACAAACCAAGACTGAAAAAACTGACAAAACCACATAATTATAACATATAGTTACAAACAGTATAACAATACAATAACTTGATGAAGAAGTCCATGAGCACAGTAAAGTTCAAAGTTTCTCAAATGTCCCACATCTCACGCAGACGAGAGAAGGAAGAAAAACTCTGCTTGCTATGCTGACCACAATCCGACTCTGAGTCATCCAAAAACTTCGAGCTCTGATCAGCTCTCCGACATTGAGTTTTGAGCGCCATCTCTGTCTAAACGATTTGACCTCCTTCTCGGTCGCCAAAAGCAGGCAAGGCCGGAGATTTTGAGGCCTACCCTCCGAAAGATTCCTGACCACACAGTAACAACAGCAGCGGACGGGCGTTTCAGAAATTTCTCCAGACGTTCCTCTGTGTTTTCACGTCCATTCTCCATCAAATCAGAATTGTCCACGGCCCCTATTTATTGGATACAATATCATTTTTCACCGGAGGGCTGCACACACGTAGGCGCGCCGCCATCTTCTCCTCCCTTACATGCATGTCTTTGGAATATGGGAGGAAATTGGAACACCTGGAGGAAACCCACATGGTCATGGAGAGAACAACGCTGAACCTAGGTTGCTTGCACTGTAATCGTATTACACTATCCTTAATGCTATTGTGTTGCCACATATGGACCATTGATCAAGAAACTTGACTGTAAATTGCTTTGCTGTAAGTGTGAAATTTAAATTCAGGCAAATAAATAAATCTGTGGTAGGGAAGCTAGAAGTGTAATGCTGTAAAAATCAATCTGGTTCACTAATTCCCTTCATGGAAGAAAATCAGTCATCTTTACTCCTATCGGCCAACAAGCAACTCCAGACACTGAGCAAGGTGTCATCATCGAGATCGCTCATCACCCAGGGCATGCTCCCTTCTCACTGTTGCCATCAGGAAGGAGGTTCAGGACCCACAGCATCAAATCTAGGAAGAGTTATTGCCCCCCAACCAGCAGGCTCTTGAACTGGAGCCGCAACTTCACTTAACTTCAGTCACCCCAGCACTGAAATGTTCCCACAACTCACGAACTCACTTTCAATGTCTCTTCATCTCCTGTTCTTGATATTTATTGCTTAGTTATTTATCCTTATCATTTTGTTTGTTTGTTTTTTTTTGTTGACTTTTGCACATTGGCTATTTACATGTCTTGTGTGTGTTTTTTCATTAATTCTATTATGTTTCATTGTATTTACTGTGAAAGCACACAAGAAAATGAATCTCAGCATAGTACATGGTGACATACATGTACTTTGATCATAAATTTACTTTGAACTTGGATTTACTTTAGCATGATTGACTCCTGGCTCCTATTGGCCAATAAACAACTCCAGAAGTGAGAAAAGTGGCATCATCATCATCGAGGCCCCCCACCATCCAGGCCATGCTCTCTTCTCATTGCTGCTGTCAGGAAGGAGGCAACCAGGAACAACAATGAATCTTGGTCTTGGCCCAAATTCAGATCCCATAAAGTAATCAAATGCCGCAAGGGATTGCAAAAGGTTGTGAACACAACCCAATCCATCAGACAAACCAGTTTCCTCTCTATTGATTCTGTCTACACTTCTGCTACCTCACAGGAGTCGCCAACATAACCAAGGATCCATCCCAGCCCATTGGGAAGAAGATGCAAAAGATTGAGAAACGTACCATCTGAATCAATGACCGCTTCTCTTCAGCTGTCGTAAGATTTTGTACAGACTTCTCATATGATAAAGCTCTTTCAATCTACCTCTTCCTTGCATTTATTTGCCCACCTGCAATGCACTTGCTCTGACTGTAGACTGTCACACTATATTTTGCATTTATTTAATTTGTGTACTTAAGTTTGAAATTATCTGAATGAATGGTGTTCATCAAAAGTTTTTCACGTTGTTTTGTCACATGTGACAGTAAGAGGGCATGGCTTCAGAATAGAAGGACATCCCTTTGGAATATAGCCATGGAGTCATAGAACACTACAACATAGAAACAGGCCCTTTGGATCATCTTGTCCATGCTGAACACCTAATCTGCCTGGTCCCATTGGCCCTAGTTCCATAACCTCACCAACAAAGATGAGGAGAAATTTGTTTAGCTATTGCTTGGTGAGTCTGTGGAACTGATTGCCACAGATGGTTGGGGAGGCCAAGTCATTGGGTATATTTAAAGCGGAAGTTGATAGGTTCTTGATTAGTAAGGGCATTCATTATAGGTTACGGGATGAAGGCAGAAGAATGTGGTTGAGAGGGATAATAAATAAGCAATAATCGAATAGTGAGCAGACTAATTCTGCATCTGTCTTATGATCTTAGCTTCCTATAAAAATCCAATTACATCATAGAGTGACAAATTAAAATAGTGACTGTTTTTCTAATATAAAACTACAAAGTTAAAATTCTAAACTTCAACTCTTGGAAAGTCTACTGTCACATTAGACCAGAGGTAAGCAGAAAATACGGCCCTTCCACTTATGTAGTATAGAGTAAAGCAAAATGTTAATGTTTGAACACAGCCCAAGGTGTGAAACTACCAAGCATTAACAGTACCTTAATGAAACGACCAGCAGGGGGCATAGGAGTGTATGAAATGTCCATGCACGGTTCTCAGAGTGTAATGTCTGGAGCTCAGATTGGAAAGATCCTGATGAAGTCCTCTCTTGATATATAAAGCAGATGTGGCTGCCTGCTGTATACCTCTGTCTCAAAGAAAAAGCTGTGATCACTTGAGGGAATGCTTGTACAAATCTGACAAGCTTCCACAAATAATAAAAGATTTTTGCCAAAGATCTCCAGGGCTGTATATTCAATCATGGTACTTGTAAGATAGCATGTTATAATAATTTTAATCCCAGCTCATTAAACACCACGTCATGCTTTCCTTCCAGTCCAGCCTTACTTATTCAATGAATCATTGTGTGCAAGCAGTTCCTTCAAAATTAAACAAAAGATAATTTCAGAATCAGAATCAAGTTTATTATCACTGATGTATGTAATGTAATCTGTTGTTCTGTGGCAGCAGTACAGTGCAATACATAAAGATGACTACTAGTCACACAAAGAAACAAATAAATTGTGCAAAAGAGCAGTGTGGTGTTCATGGGTTCACAGACCAACCAGAAATCTGATGGCAGAGGGGAAGAAGCTGTTCCAAAGACATTGAATATGCAACCTCAAGCTTCTGTACCTCCTCCCTGAAGGTAGTAATGAGAATCAGGCATGTCCCAGATGGCAAGGGTCCTTTAATGATGGATGAGAGCTTCTTAAAGCACTACCTTTTGAAGATGTCCTCGATGGTGGGGAGGCTAGAGCCCCTCTGTAGCCTCTTTCAATCCCACACATTGGAGCCTCCACCCCAGGCTGTGACACAACCAGTCAGAATGCTCGACACCACAAGTCTGTAGAAATGATCTTTGCTGACAAAACAGATCTCAAATCCTCCTCTGTTTGCCCCAAGTTATCTTCCATAACTGATCTCTGCAACTGGTACATCTTTGGACTGTGGGAGGGAACCAGAGCACCAGGAGGAAACCCATATGGTCATTGGGACAATGTATAAACTCCTTACAATGTATAAACTCCTTACAGACAACATGGTCATTGGGACAATGTATAAACTCCTTTCAGACATCATGGTCATTGGGACAATGTATAAACTTCTTACAGACAACATGGTCATTGGGACAATGTATAAACTCGTTACAGCATATAAACTCCTTACAGACATCATGGTCATTGGGACAATGTATAAACTCCTTACAGACAACATGGTCATTGGGACAATGTATAAACTCCTTACAGACAACATGGTCATTGAGACAATGTATAAACTTCTTACAGACAACGGTGGGAGTTGAACCTTAATAACTAAAGACTGAAAATTAATATGCAACAAGTAAAAGAATAAGTCACGGGAGGGTGTGTCAGTTGAAACTCTTGACTCAGCTTTATGAGCAATCTGAGAAGTAATTTAAATGAAATGCAAAAGAGAAAATGATGCAAGGGTATGCTTGGACCCTTGGTTGCCATCACATGGTTGCCCAAACAGATGTGCAGTGTTAATATAAATGAATCTCCAGAGCCAAATAAGAGACTTCCGATCATCCTTCAGGAACACCTGGTGAGAAAACAACAGGATCACTGGCACAACTCTTTCAGATATCACTGAATCCTGGAGAGGTGCCTGGGAAGAAAGGCAGACGTTACTCATGTTTGAAAAGGAGCGGGACATCCATTCTGGGTAAAGTCATGGAAATTCTTAAAATATGAGACAGACAGCAGTCAAGTAAAATAAAACATGCCAAAGAGATCTTATTATTATTGTTTTCTTTTTTCATTCTTGTAAGAATCTTAATCATATTTGTTAGTTATCAGAGATTTACACTCACGGCTCTGGATCAATAGTCCAGGCCTTTTGAGAACAGTCGAACATCCCAGTGTCTCATCAAAATATGGATCACAAAACTACCTTGTAGGATTCCAGGTTATAAAGTGTTCATAATTTTATGCTTAATTGATAATTATTTTCCATTACAGCTGAGGTGTTAATCCTTTTTCATTAAAAAAAATATCGCGATTGGTGCAGCCAACAGAACAGGAAGAGCAACATCGATTCTGCTTTACAACAGAGAGAAAAAACAACAAGGGAGTTCTCTGGATGAACAGAGAAAATGAACCATGTGGCTTTTGTTGTCAAAGATGGTTACAATTTATAAACAGTTTTCTCTAAGGTTACCTCCTGACCAAGGTTCATATGATATCTGCCATTGTTTTTGGAATACTTCTTCGATGGATGAAATTTTGTGGCAGTGTACAATTTGAGCAAATGCATACTTCAGTAAGGGACCAGCCACAAGGAAGTCAAAATGATACATCAACCATAATTGCAATTAACACAGTCTATTCATGCTCCTTTGTCTTTTCAAGCAGATTCATACCAATATCCATGGAATATGTTGCGATGAATGAGTACCTTTAAAGGTCAGCACAGCAGTGTGAGCCAAAAGGCTTGTACTGGTCTGTACTGTTCTATGTTCTATGAACTAATATGGACCATCACAACAGGCTATAAGTGATCAGGCACATAACTTACAGCTCATTGAAGGACAGCTGATATTGAGCTTCAGGGCTTGTGTCAAACATAAGCTCCAGCCAGCCTCAAACAGGCTCTACATTAACAAAATGCAGCAGATTCAAGGCATAATTGTTTTCAGCTATGAATAGAGTAGCAGAGTAGTGTTGATGTCCCTCACTTCCAGTGATCCAGATTCAATTCTCCACTTCAACTATTGACAGTATAGATTTTGTACTTTCTCCCTGTGATCATTCCTTTAGGTGCTCTTGTTTCCTTTCATATCTCTAACTTGTGCAGGTTAGCAGGTCACATGGCCATTTAAAATTGCCTCCAGTGTGCAGGTGAGAGGTAGAATCTGGGGAAGTTGGTGAGAACATGTGGAGAACAAAAAATGGGATTATTGTAAAAGGGCCGGCACACAGTCAATGGGACAAAGGACCTCCATCCATACTATATATCTCCATGACAACTATCCCGAGAATTATCCAGCAAAACAATCCCTTCAGATTCAAAATGTTCTTTACTGGAGCACTGTTTTAGAATAGCAAAAGCAATTTGTCATTTACAAATAGTAACCCAGTCAACAGTACTCAGTCACACAGCTGTGCTTTGAGTTAAGCAGCTATTGTCATTGTGCATTATATTCCATAAAGCATCATGCTCTGCTACTCATCCATCACTCTGTGATAAGTACATGGAGGGAATAAGAAAGGATCCAGTAGATACGCTGGAAGGTCAGATAAGGAACAGGAGAAGCATTGTTTGCAGTGTAAGCTCCAGCACATACAACATAGATTAAATGATCCACTTCGGTACTGCAAACTTTGTGAACATCTATTACTGCTGTGCGTTCACACCAGTCATACTTACCCATCAGAACCACTATCAATTTGACTTCATTTTGTTTGACGCCTCAATGCATATGTGGGTATCACAGCAATATCAAATCTTTTGCACACCTAAAGTTCACTTTCATATTATGCATTAAGGCATTAACTATTTTTCCTGAGTAATAATATAACTACGTTTTGTGGTTGCACGTTAGCATAGTGGTTAGCATAATGTTATTATACAGCCAGTGACCTGGATTCAATTCCCACCACTGCCTGTAAGGACTTTGTATGTTCCCCCTGCGACTTTGAGGCTTTCCTCTGAATGCTACAGTTCCCCTCACATTCCAAATACATACCAGTTAATCAGTTACATGGATGAAATTAGGAGGTACAGGTTCATTTGGCCGGAAGGGCCTGTTAATGTGTTGTATCTCTAAATTAAACAGAAATTAATTACACTGTAGGCTGTTTTGGAGTATTCTGGAAACTACTACATAAATGTAGGTTTTCCTTTTTTATTAGGATTTATGTTGTACCTCATCACCACCCTTAAGAGTTTCATACTCCATGAGAGATTTTGCTTCTTTTAGGTAGGGAGCCATTGATGTGAAGCGAAGTCTCACACGCCCATAAACTGATTGATTAAGCAATCTGCACTCTTGATGGAGGGCAACAAGACAATGGCTACTGAACTGCCATTGTATGAAGGTAAAATGCTCACCCATGAACAAGTAGGCACAAATCATAGAAACTCCCTATACACAAATATTGAAACTGTAGGCAAGCAATCTAGACGCTCAGAACCAATATGTAAATCCTGGTTTGCAGCTTTACTCCCATTTTATGTGTAATTCTGATTATGAACAGTAATTGTTGCTTCAAAGCAGTTGTTTCTTTGAGCATTGTGTACAATATCTAATTACTCTCTGGGCTGCAACAATATACTGCAGAATATTCCAGAGAGGCACTCTTTGAATAATGACAACATATCATGTATTAAATGTCATTAATTAGCGTCAAAAGGCATGATCTGTTTGCTTAAGGGCTATATATAAATGATAACCAATAATGTGCTAACATTCAGAAGAGAGAACACTCATAAGGGAGAATGAGGCAGTCATAGCTGAGAGCTACAGGGAGGTAGTCACACCTAGGCTGCCGGAAGCAGGTCGTTGGGTGACAGTCAGGGGGGGAAAGCGAAGGTGAGCAGACAGGTAGTGCAGAGCACCCCTGTAGCCATTCCCCTGAATAGTAAGTTTACCGTCCTGGATACTGTTGGCGGGGACGACCAACCAGGGGTGAGCCACGGTGGCAGAGCCTCTGGCACTGAGTCTGACCCTGTGGTGCAGAAGGGTGGGACAGAGAAGAGGAGAGCTGTCGTCATTTGAGACTCTACAGTCAGGGGAGCAGACAGGAGATTTTGTGGACGTGAGAAGGACACCCGCATGGTTTGTTGCCACCTGGGTGCCAGGGTCCAGGATGTCTCTGACTGGGTGCACGACATCCTGGTACGAGAGAGAAGGCAACCAGAAGTCGTGATACATGTTGGTACCAACAACATAGGCACGAGGGGGGATGAGGTCCTGAAGTGTGAGTTTCAGGATCTAGGCAGAAGGCTGAAGAACAGGACCTCAAGTGTGGCATTCTCAGGATTGCTGCCAGTGCTACGTGACAGTGATGGTAAGAATTGGAGGAGATGGCAGTTTAATGTGTGACTGAGGAGTTGGTGCAGGGGGCAGGGTTTTACATTTTTGGATCATTGGGATCTCTTCTGGGGAAGGTGGGACCTGTACAGATTGGATGGGTTGCACCTGAACTCGAGGGGGAGCAATATCCTTGCAGGTAGGGTTGCTAGCATGGTTCGGGAGGCTATAAACTAATTTGCAAGGGGGATGGGACCCGGAGTGATAGAGCAGTGGAAGAAGTGCATGGAGTAAAGCCAGATCTAACATATAAAGAGGCTTTGAGGAAAGAGAAGCAGAATAAAGGGTGTAAAGGTAGTAAGGTAAAAGGGGTAAAGTGCGTGTACATCAATGCAAGAAGCATCAGGAACAACGGTTACGAACTGAGAGCTTGGATACTTACATGGAATTATGATGTAGTGGCCATTTCAGAGACTTAGCTGGCACCAGGGCAGGAATGGATTCTCAATATTCCTGGATTTTAGTGCTTTAAAAGGGATGGGGGGAAGAGGAGGAGGGGTGGCATTACTGGTCAGGGATACTATTACAGCGACAGAAAGGGTGGGTAATGTAGCAGGATCCTCTTTTGAGTCAGTATGGGTGGAAGTCAGGAACAGGAAGGGAGCAGTTACTCTGTTGGGAGTATTCTATAGGCCCCCTGGTAGCAACAGAGTTACCGAGGAGCATATTGGGGGGGGCAGATTTTGCAAGGGTGCAAAAATAACAGGGTTGTTATCACGGGTGACTTTAACTTCCCTAATATTGATTGGCACTTGATTAGTTCCAATGGTTTAGACGGGGCAGAGTTTGTTAAGTGTGTCCAGGATGGATTCCTGTCATAGTATGTTGAAAGGCTGGCTACTGGGAATGCCATACTAGATCTAGTGTTAGGTAACGAACTGGGTCAGGTCACAGATCTCTCTGTGGGTGAGCATCTGGGGGACAGTCACCGCCGCTCCCTGGCCTTTAGCATTATCATGGAAAAAAATAGAATCAGAGAGGACAGAAAAAATTTTAACTGGGAAAGGGCAAATTATGAGGCTGTAAGTCTAGAACTTGAGGGTGTGAATTGGGATGATGTTTTTGCAGGGAAATGTACTAGGGACATGTGGTCAAAGTTTAGGGATCTCTTGCAGAATGTTAGGGATAAATTTGTCCCAGTGAGAAAGATAAAGAATGGTAGGGTGAAGGAACTATGGGGGACAAGTGATGTGGAAAACCCAGTCAGGTGGAAGAAGGCAGCATACATTAGGTTTAGGAAGCAAGGATCAATCAGATGGGTCTATTCAGGAATATAGGGTAGCAAGAAAGGAGCTTAAGGGGCTGAGGAGAGCAAGAAGGGGCCATGAGAAGGCCTTGGTGAGTAGGGTAAAGGAAAACCCCAAGGCATTCTTCAGTTATGTGAAGAACAAAAGGATGACAGGAGTAAAGGTACGACTGATTAGAGATAAAGGTGGGAAGCTGTGCCTGGAGGCTGTGGAAGTGAGCGAGGTCCTCAGTGAATACTTCTGTTCGGTATCACCAATGAGAGGAAACGATGACGATGAGATTGATGTTCTGGAGCATGTTGATATTAAGGGAGAGGAGCTATTGGAGTTGTTAAAATACATTAGGATGGATAAATCCCCAGGGCCTGATGGAATATTCCCCAGGTTGCTTCACAAGATGAGGGAAGAGATTGCTGAGCCTCTGGGTCAGATCTTTATGTCTCATTGTCCACGGGAATGGTACCGGAGGATTGGAGGGAGGCGAATGTTGTCCCCTTGTTCAAAAAAGGTGGTAGGGATAATCCGGGTAATTATAGACCAGTGAGCCTTATGTCTGTGGTGGGAAAGCTGTTGGAAAAGATTCTTAGAGATAGGATCACTGGGCATTTAGAGAATCATGGTCTGATCAGGGACAGTCAGCGTGGCTTTGTGAAGGGCAGATCGTGTCTAACAAGCCTGATAGAGTACTTTGAGGAGGTGACCAGGCATATAGATGAGGGTAGTTCAGTGGATGTGATCTACATGGATTTTAGTAAGGGATTTGACAAGGTTCCACATGGTAGGCTTAATCAGAAAGTCAGAAAGGATGGGATCCAGGGAAGTTTGGCCAGGTGGATTCAGAATTGGCTTGCCTGCAGAAAGCAGAGGATCGTGCTGGAGGGAGTACATTCAGATTGGAGGGTTGTGACTAGTGGTGTCCCACAAGGATCAGTTCTGGGACCTCTACTTTTCGTGATTTTTATTAACGACCTGGATGTGGGGGTAGAAGGGTGGGTTGGCAAGTTTGCAGATGACACAAAGGTTGGTGGTGTTGTGGATAGTGTAGAGGATTGTCAAAGATTGCAGAGAGACATTGATAGGATGCAGAAGTGGGCTGAGAAGTGGCAGATGGAGTTCAACCCAGAGAAGTGTGAGGTGGTACACTTTGGAAGGACAAACTCCAAGGTAGAGTACAAAGTAAATGGCAGGATACTTGGTAGTGTGGAGGAGCAGAGGAATCTGGGGGTACACCTCCACAGATCCTTGAAAGTTGCCTCACAGGTTGATTGGGTAGTTAAGCATATGGGGTGTTAGCTTTCATAAGTCGAGGGATAGAGTTTAAGAGTCGCGAGGTAATGATGCAGCTCTATAAAACTCTGGTTAGGCCACACTTGGAGTACTGTGTCCAGTTCTGGTCGCCTCACTATAGGAAGGATGTGGAAGCATTGGAAAGGGTACAGAGGAGATTTACCAGGATGCTGCCTGGTTTAGAGAGTATGCATTATGATCAGAGATTAAGGGAGCTAGGGGCTTTACTCTCTGGAGAGAAGGAGGATGAGAGGAGACATGATAGAGGTATACAAGAGGAATAGATAGAGTGGACAGCCAGCGCCTCTTCCCCAGGGCACCACTGCTCAATACAAGAACACACTTCTTTAAGGTAAGGGGTAGGAAGTTCAAGGGGGATATTAGAGGAAGGTTTTTTACTCAGAGAGTAGTTGGTGTGTGGAATGCACTGCCTGAGTCAATGGTGGAGGCAGATACACCAGGGAAATTTAAGAGACTACTAGACAGGTATATGGAGGAATTTAAGGGGGGAGGGTATAGGGGAGGCAGGGTTTGAGGGTTGGCACAACATTGTGCGCTGAAGGGCCTGTACTGTGCTGTACTATTCTATGTTCTATGATCTATGAAAATAATGTAACTTGTAATGAAATCCTGCCTTGAGCAATCTGTATGAGATGCATCAATTTTAATGAAGGAAGTATATTGTAAGATATTTAAAAAAGCGTCTTAACTCCACATCTTTTCTCTTTGGAGCACAAAGGGTAAGAGGGGACTTGACAAAGGCATACAAGATCATGAAAGACATAAATACGAAGGACAGACAGCACCTTTTTCCTGGGGTAGCAATGACCAATACCAGAGGACAACCAGGTAAGATGAATGGAAGAGAACTGCGGGGAGATGTCAAAGAACAGGAATTCTGCAGATGCTGGAAATTCAAGCAACACACATCAAAGTTGCTGGTGAACGCAGCAGGCCAGGCAGCATCTGTAGGAAGAGGTACAGTCGACGTTTCAGGCCGAGACCCTTCGTCAGGACTAACTGAAGGAAGAGTGAGTAAGGGATTTGAAAGTTGGAGGGGGAGGGGGAGATCCAAAATGATAGGAGAAGACAGGAGGGGGAGGGATAGAGCAAAGAGCTGGACAGGTGATAGGCAAAAGGGATACGAGAGGACCATGGGACAGGAGGTCCGGGAAGGAAGACAAGGCGGGGGCGGGGACCCAGAAGATGGACAAGAGGTATATTCAGAGGGACAGAGGGAGAAAAAGGAGAGTGAGAGAAAGAATGTGTGGTCAGGACTAACTGAAGGAAGAGTAAGTAAGGGATTTGGTCAGGACTAACTGCTTGCTCCTGCCCCACCGAACTCGTTTCTGCATACCTCGACACGGTTTTATCACCCCTTGTTCAATCCCTTCCTACCTATGTTCGTGACACTTCTCACGCTCTTAAACTTTTCGATTATTTTAAGTTCCCTGGCCCACACCGCTTTATTTTCACCATGGATGTCCAGTCCCTATATACTTCCATCCCCCATCAGGAAGGTCTCAAAGCTCTACGCTTCTTTTTGGATTCCAGACCTAATCAGTTCCCCTCTACCACCACTCTGCTCCGTCTAACAGAATTAGTCCTTACTCTTAATAATTTCTCCTTTGGCTCCTCCCATTTCCTCCAAACTAAAGGTGTAGCTATGGGCACCCGTATGGGTCCTAGCTATGCCTGCCTTTTTGTTGGGTTTGTGGAACAATCTATGTTCCGTGCCTATTCTGGTATCTGTCCCCCACTTTTCCTTCGCTACATCGACGACTGCATTGGCGCTGCTTCCTGCACACATGCAGAACTCGTTGACTTTATTAACCTTGCTTCCAGCTTTCACCCTGCCCTCAAGTTTACCTGGTCCATTTCCGACACCTCCCTCCCCTTTCTAGATCTTTCTGTCCCTGTCTCTGGAGACAGCTTATCCACTGATGTCTACTATAAGCCTACTGACTCTCACAGCTATCTGGACTATTCCTCTTCTCACCCTGTCTCTTGCAAAAATGCCATCCCCTTCTCGCAATTCCTCCGTCTCCGCCGCATCTGCTCTCAGGATGAGGCTTTTCATTCTAAGACGAGGGAGATGTCTTCCTTTTTTAAAGAAAGGGGCTTCCCTTCCTCCACTATCAACTCTGCTCTTAAACGCATCTCCCCCATTTCACGTACATCTGCTCTCCCTCCATCCTCCCGCCACCCCACTAGTAATAGGGTTCCTCTGGCCCTCACCTACCACCCCAACAGCCTCCGGGTCCAACATATTATTCTCCGTAACTTCCGCCACCTCCAACGGGATCCCACCACTAAGCACATCTTTCCCTCCCCCCGTCTCTCTGCATTCCGCAGGGATCGCTCCCTACGCAACTCCCTTGTCCATTCGTCCCCCCCATCCCTCCCCACTGATCTCCCTCCTGGCACTTATCCGTGTAAGCGGAACAAGTGCTACACATGCCCTTACACTTCCTCCCTTACCACCATTCAGGGCCCCAAACAGTCCTTCCAGGTGAGGCAACACTTCACCTGTGAGTCGGCTGGGGTGATATACTGCGTCCGGTGCTCCCGATGTGGCCTTTTATATATTGGCGAGACCCGATGCAGACTGGGAGACCGCTTTGCTGAACATCTACGCTCTGTCCGCCAGAGAAAGCAGTATCTCCCAGTGGCCACACATTTTAATTCCACATCCCATTCCCATTCTGACATGTCTATCCATGGCCTCCTCTACTGTAAAGATGAAGCCACACTCAGGTTGGAGGAACAACACCTTATATTCCGTCTGGGTAGCCTCCAACCTGATGGCATGAACATGACTTCTCTAACTTCCGCTAAGGCCCCACCTCCCCCTCGTACCCCATCTGTTACTTATTTTTATGCACACATTCTTTCTCTCACTCTCCTTTTTCTCCCTCTGTCCCCCTGAATATATCTCTTGCCCATCCTCTGGGTCCCCCCCCCTTGTCTTTCTTCCTGGACCTCCTGTCCCATGATCCTCTCGTATCCCCTTTTGCCTATCACCTGTCCAGCTCTCGGCTCCATCCCTCCCCCTCCTGTCTTCTCCTATCATTTTGGATCTCCCCCTCCCCCTCCAATTTTCAAATCCCTTACTCACTCTTCCTTCAGTTAGTCCTGACGAAGGGTCTCGGCCTGCAACGTCGACTGCACCTCTTCCTACAGATGCTGCCTGGCCTGCTGCATTCACCAGCAACTTTGATTTGGGGAGATGTCAAAGGTAGTTTTCCTTTTACACAAAGTAGTGGGTGCCTGGAACGCACAGCCCAGAGCTATGGTAGAGGCTGATATAATAGGTGGATTTAAAAGACTCAGAAAGGCACAAACAAGAAGAAATGGAAGGTTTAAGTGGGATCGGGTAAGATTGATCTTGGAGAAGGTTTACATGGGTTAACACAGCATCATTGACTAAAGGGTCTGGACTGTGCTTTACTGTTCTATGTTCTATGTTCATGTGCATTTACTTTCATGTTCCACAAGTGGACTTTGTTGGGTGACAGGATCCACACAAACTACCTATCCCATATCATCACTCTGTTTTGTTTGCAATACTAGGCTGCACTGAACCATAATGTACAGAAATGGAAAATGTACTCACTTATCGAACAAAAGCTTGCCAAAAGTATGCAATGAATTTATAGAGAGACAATGCAATATCTTGCTCTGAATCTGTATAACTTGAAAGAACTAAAATAATCATTTTCATGAGCCTGATTGTCAACAGACAACTGAACCTCAACATATGTAGTTAAGCACGGATCATTCCTACTGTTGCTTAGCCTAGCCATTCAACTGTATTATGAGGAAGGGCTCAAGGTGGTTGGATTAAAAATTCAAGTGAAGATCAAGTTTGTTGTCATACGCACAAGTTTGTGATTAAAGATGTATGCACAGAAGCAAAGAAAAACTTACTTATTGCAGAATCACAGGCATGAGATATCAGATATACAACATTTACAAGGAAAGTATAAATTAAGCTTTATATATATCTTATGAAAGCAAATAAAAAGTCCATTCTAATGTACAGTGGCCATAGTGTTGCAGTAACAACCATAATTGTTGGTTATTAATGCAAGCAACATATTTCACTGTACATTTCAATATACACGTGGCAAGTAAACTTAAATTTGAAATCTTTACTGATTTAGTCATTAGTGTTATGCAGGTTAGTTCAAGAAGTGAATGGTTGAAGGGAAAGAGCTGTTCTTGAACCTGGTCGTATGGGACTCCAAGCCTCTGTATCTCCGGCCTGATGGTATTTGTCAGAAGATGGTGTGGCCCAGTGGTGAGGATCTTTGATGATGGATGTTGTCTTGAGGCTGTGCTTCATGTAGATACTACTGATGTTGGAGAGGGGTGTGCCAGTGATGTATTCAATAGAACTGAAAGATGGACCCTGAAAGCCCTGGAACAAAACCAAATAACATTGCATTGTTTGTTTAAGAAGCGGGAGGAGAAAATGGCGGCGTGACGCAGCTCACAGCAGCCACTTCGGTGGTGATGTCTGTTATTTGTCAAGTAGGATGCCATGCACAATCCTGATTTGATGGAGACGGACATCAGAGCACGGAGTAACATCTGGTGAAACTTCTGAAATGCCTGCTTCGCTGCTGCTGCTACTGTGTGGTCCAGAATCTCCGCAGGAGAAGGCCCTGAGTCCTCGGCTTTGCTTGTTGCTCAGTGGCCGGGACGGGGTCGAAGTGCTCGGCAGAGGATGGTGCTCGGAGAGGCTGTGTCAGAGGGGCTGGTCAGAGGCTCGAAGTTTTCGGACGGACTCAGAGTCCGCTGCGGTCGGGTGCTTCCTATGGTGCTGCATCGGCAATTAGCAGAGCTTGGAGGTTCTTGGCAGGGAGAGTTCCTCCCTTCTGCCGCCTGCATCAGATGATGAGTCTATCGGGACTTTGAGACTTTTTTTTACCGTGCTCATGATCTGCTCTTTATCAAATTGTGGTATTGCTTTGCACTGTTGTAACTATATGTTATAATTATGTGGTTTTGTCAGTTTTAGACTTGATTTGTCCTGTGTTTTCTTGTGATATCATTCTGAAGGAACGCTGTATCATTTTTCAGTGCATGAACCATAGAACCATAGAAACTACAGCACAGAAACAGGCCCTTTGGCCCTTCTTGGCTGTGCCGAACCATTTTCTGCCTAGTCCCACTGACCTGCACACGGACCATATCCCTCCATACACCTCCCATCCATGTATCTGTCCAATTTATTCTTAAATGTTAAAAAAGAACCCGCATTTACCACCTCGTCTGGCAGCTCATTCCATACTCCCACCACTCTCTGTGTGAAGAAGCCCCCTCTAATGTTCCCTTTAAACTTTTCCCCCTTCACCCTTAAACCCATGTCGTCCGGTTTTCTTCTCCCCTTGCCTCA
Organism: Mobula hypostoma; assembly: GCF_963921235.1. NCBI lineage: Eukaryota > Metazoa > Chordata > Chondrichthyes > Myliobatiformes > Myliobatidae > Mobula > Mobula hypostoma. Next base: position 174,694,667 of record NC_086101.1, read on the forward strand.
GTGGAAAAAGCCTGCTTGCATTCACTCTATCTATACCCATCATAATTTTATATACCTCTATCAAATCTCCCCTCATTCTTCTACGCTCCAGGGAATAAAGTCCTAACCTATTCAACCTTTCTCTGTAACTGAGTTTCTCAAGTCCCGGCAACATTCTTGTAAACCTTCTCTGCACTCTTTCAACCTTATTTATATCCTTCCTGTAACTTGGTGACCAAAACTGAACACAATACTCCAGATTCGGCCTCACCAATGCCTTATACAACCTCATCATAACATTCCAGCTCTTATACTCAATACTTCGATTAATAAAGGCCAATGTACCAAAAGCTCTCTTTACGACCCTATCTACCTGTGACGACACTTTTAGGGAATTTTGTATCTGTATTCCCAGATCCCTCTGTTCCACCACACTCCTCAGTGCCTTACCATTAACCCTGTATGTTCTACGTTGGTTTGTCCTTCCAACGTGCAATACCTCACACTTGTCTGTGTTAAACTCCATCTGCCATTTTTCAGCCCATTTTTCCAGCTGGTCCAAGTCCCTCTGCAGGCTCTGAAAACCTTCCTCACTGTCTACTACACCTCCAACCTTTGTATCATCAGCAAACTTGCTGATCCAATTTACCACATTATCATCCAGATCATTGATATAGATGACAAATAACAATGGATCCAGCACTGATCCCTGTGGCACACCACTAGTCACAGGCCTCCACTCGGAGAAGCAATTCTCTACTACCACTCTTTGGCTTCTTCCATTGAGCCAATGTCTAATCCAATTTACCACCTCTCCATGTATACCTAGCGACTGAAATTTCCTAACTAACCTCACATGCGGGACCTTGTCAAAGGCCTTACTGAAGTCCATGTAGACAATATCCACTGCCTTCCCTTCATCCACTTTCCTGGTAACCTCCTCAAAAAACAACAGATTGGTCAAACATAACTTACCACACACAAAGCCATGTTGACTCTCCCTAATAAGCCTCTGTCTATCCAAATGCTTGTAGATACTGTCTCTTAGTACTCCCTCCAATAACTTACCTACTACTGACGTTAAACTCACCGGCCTATAATTTCCCAGATTATTTTTCGATCCTTTTTTAAACAACGGAACAACATGAGCCATTCTCCAATCCTCCGGCACTTCACCTGTAGACAGCGACATTTTAAATATTTCTGCCAGGGCCCCCATGCATCTCTATATGACAATAATCTAAAAATATCCTTGTGAAAGATTTTGAGGATCAGCTGGAAGAACAAATGCACCAACTCAAGCGTACTGGAAGAGGCCAACGTGAGCAGCATCTCCACCATGATAAAGCAACACCAACTCCAAAGGATAGGTCATGTCATCGAGATGCCAACTCACTTCTCCTCCTAGAGATCCTTTACTCCCAGTCGAAGGAAGGTCAGTGAGTTCCTGGCGGGCAAAGGAAATGCTTCAAAGATAACATGCAAATCAAAATGAAGAAATTCAACATTATATCTAAAAAAACTGGGAAGGCATTACACTCAACAGATAGACTTGGAGGAAATCTGGTCAAGAGGAGACTGTGCTACATGAGAGTGACCTCTGCTGTGCCACAGAGAACAAGCAGCGGCTGTGAAAGGAGAGAATGTCTAACGAGAAGACCCAACCACAAACGAGGGCCACCATGTACTCTTGTGCACAATGGACCAAAATATGTGGATCCTGGATCAGCCTCTACAGTTTCCTGAGGACCCGCCAATAGACAACTCTTAAGGAGAACATCATACTCGATTCAAATGATGACACGACTGCTATTATTCAATGATCACTGATGTATGCAACTTGAAAACTCTCAGGCAAGGGTGAAGAAGACAATGTTGGTGAGAGGCATTTCAACATAAAAGACTTGGCATCAATTTATTGGAGCTTTGGAAGGTATGCACCTACTGGAAGCTGAGCTTGATATCAAGCATCAGCTTAGATCTTGTGCTCCATGGTTCAATCGCATTTTCACAGCACAAGAATATTAATACACTTTCACACATTGCCATGCACTCATTGAATTAAACACTTGTCGCAGGGGTAGCCAAAGCTCATTCACTAACCCTGCTGATTTTAAAACATAATTAAATTCTTGTAATGTGTACAGTGCTGATGAGTGATGAAGATAGCAATTTAAACAGGCCCTGTGACAAATTATTAAAATATATCCTGCTTAGAGCTTTGACTGCGCTCATTCCAGCGACGGAGTGGAGCAAAATAACTCTGACCCTGCATCAGAATAAATTATGCAAATTCAGGAAGTTGAATAAGAAAAATGTACTCCGTGTCCTGGATCACCGCATCCATGGAATAAATATAAGATGACATGCCTGAGATTATTTAAGAAATCAGTGACACAAACACAGGGTTCAATAATAGCATTGTAAGATATAACTAATGTACTTTCTCATCCTAAGTCATCCGTATCTGAATGCGTTACATAATTCGAGACAAATGTTGTCACTCCCAGTGCAGATAAACATTTTTGCACAAAGCAAAGTGCAAGAGATAACAAACGAGGTTAATAGCTAGTTAATAGCATTTTATTTGTTGCTCAGGGTGGAAATGTTGATCAGAATTCATATTTCCCAGTCAATCAGTTCCACAAGAATTTTTCACTCATCCTTTCAAATCAGACAAGTAAAGAGCTCATATGACAATCATTAAAGGGCAGCATGCCATTTAACACATTAGATTCATGTCAGTTCTTTGCAGAGCAATCCATGTATCTTTCCCCATATCTTTCACTCGTCCTGAAGAAGGGGTTCAGCCCAAAACATCGACTGTTTACTCTTTTCCACAGATGCTGCTTGAACTCTTGAACTGCTGAGTTCCTCCTGCATTTGCTTGTATTGCTCTTTCACTAATAACCTGAAATCCCTGTCAAAAGTGCAACTTAGGAGGAAGAGTAGACTACTTGGCTAATTGAGACAGATTGGTTCTTCACCAAGGTCATGGCTGATCTGACTATTAGCATTTGGGATCGTTCTCGTAACCATGAATCCTGTAGCCCTAGCGTCATTAGTTGATGAGAATAGCTTTTCTCTCTTTACCTCATCTGAACTTGTACACCTTCCGTGAATCTCCCCTGAAACTTCTATGCTCTAAGGGGAGCATTCAAAGTTTCTCCAGCCTTATTAAAATCCCTCAAAGCTTGAAGCGTTCTGGTAAGTCTCAAAGCTCGATGACTTTCACATCACTGCAGCCAAACAAAACATTATTTTTAAAGGTTCAACATAACTTGCATGTTTTTTTGCACTCACTGTCTCTGTAAAGTCTCATAATTCATTTGCTTTGTTAACTAATCTCTCTTGTCCAGCCACTTTCAAGGGTTGCCCCTTTCTTGCACATTCTTCAGAATTATGATATTGTTTGTACTGTCTTTTCTCTTTAGTTTGCCCAAAATGCATCACTTCACACCGCTCTGTATTAAATTCTATCTGCCACTTTTCTGCTGATTCAGTGAGCATATCTATATCCTTTTACAGTTATTTGGTATCATTTTTCATAGTTTACCACACTGTTTTCTACATCAGCACTTTTTCCACTCTGTATTTCACTATCAAAGGCATTTGTGTACATCAAAAAGAAGTGATCCAAGCACTGATTCTTGCAATTCACAAGTTTACCATCTCCCATCTGGATAAATAGCTATTCGCCTCAATTTGTTTTATTCTTCAGCCTTTTTTAACCAGATTGATGCTGACATTTCCAGTCCTTAAACTTTAATTCTGTTAAACATTTTTTTTGAAAATCAAAACAAAAATTACTGATGTTGGAAATACAAAGGAGAAAAAAGAAAGCCCTTCAAATACTCAGCAGGTCTGGTCCAATCTGTAGGAAGAGAAAGAGAATTAATGCTCTGGATTGAAAACCCTTGGGCAGAGCCAAATAGGAGGCAAAAGAAGCTTGTAAAGCTGCAGGAAGGGTGAGGGATGGAGCGGTTTTTGATGGGATGAAACTAGGTTGACCATAGGGAGAAGTTGTAAATCAGTTATCTGGTCAGTGATACAATGGGAGCAGTTAGGGAGTGGAAAACTAAACAAAACATTATAGTGGAAAAATTATGCCACTGACATCCACAAAACTGCATCGCTGGCAATTAAATAACAATGCACCAAAGTTCGTTGACATGTTCATGTTTTGCTTTGGAACCTGAATCTGAATATTACAACTCCGAAAGTAAGAATGAAATGAATGAACCCGAGGACACCAGAAATATCACATTCAAGGTTATGGAATCTGTTAACTGAGTAATTTTTTTTGGCGTGTGTCTGCGTGCGTGTGCATCCCTGGGTGCGTGCATGCCTCCCTGATGATGTCTTTTTCATGGCTTTTACAAGGCGCAGAGCGAGAAAGAGACTGTGTAGCACGCTACCCCTCACACAGACATATTTGCAGTATTCTTCCCTTTATTTTACGAGGTCGAGTTGTGATCTTGACACTCAACCCGGCACGGATGGAAAGCGTACTCGGGAGCGGACCCGACTGGTTTCGAACCCGGGAACCTCCGCGCCTGTGTCCAGCGCCGATGTCATTGCGCCATCAGCCAGCCCTTAACTGTGTAATCTAACAGTTGCTCTAGAGACATAGAACAATTTTCAGAAAGTATTCAAAATGCAGTACATTTCACCTTTAATCATGAATAGGGTTGATCTTAGAAACGAGCAAAAGTAAATCAGAAGAGATGAAGAATAAACACCACAACTACTATCGTCTGATTTACACAATTGCAAAGTCAAATTCTAACACATATTTGACACCAATATAAGCCACTGTTGGACCTGTTCAGCTGAGAGGCCATTCTCTTAATGTTATTGCAAGGATCTCTGTTGGCACGTACCAAGGTTTTGCAAGTTAAGGTCAATATTATTTTGAAAACCTGTTTACCACTGCCAAAACATCCATTATATTACCTCCTTTCTTTTGATGAGTGATGCAAGGTATTGGCTATCTTTAATATTATCATTGTAATTCTAATCGTATTACAGGTGTCCCCCACTTTTCGAATGTTCGCTTTACGAAACCTCACTGTTACGAAAGACCTACATTAGTACCCTGTTTTCACTTTCAGAAGATGTTTTCACTGTTACAAAAAAAAAGCAGCACGCGGTAAAAAATCAGCGCGTGAAAAATCAGCGTGCGATAAAAGGCAGCGCGCACTCCGAGCAGCTGCTCTCCCCCAGATTCTCGCCGGCATTGCTTAAACACGTGCCTGTGAGCAGCCGTTTGCAAGATGAGTTCTAAGGTATCGGAAAGGCCTAAAAGTGCTCATAAGGGTGTTACACTTAGCGTAAAACTAGACATAATTAAGTGTTTTGATCGTGGTGAACGAAGTAAGGAAAACGTGAGTTTGGCTTGTGGAAGCTGACAAACATGATGTTGAAGAGGTTTTGGCATCCCATCACCAAGATCTGATAGATGAAGAGCTGATGCAATTGGAAGAAAAAAGGATAACAATCGAAACTGAATGAGTAATGATAAAGTACAACATTAATTTTGAAAGGGTACGTTGGTTTAGGGGATATTTGCAGGATGGTTTGAGTCCTTATTAAAGAACTGTGTGATAGAAAAATGTGCGAGGCTCAGCAGTCAAGCAAGCTTTCCACATCAGCCACAGCAGACGACGAACCTCGACCTTCGACATCGAGGCGGGCAGAGATAGAAGAAGTTGAGCTGCCTGCTCTAATGGAAACAGACGATGACGAGATGACACCCCAGTGTCCCACCACCCCAACCCCCAGACCACAGACAGATACTGATTCACGGAGATGGCAGCAGTAGCTGGGAGGCACACAGCACATCTTTAAGAAAAAAAACGAAATAAACATGCTAATTAATTAGGTGCCGCCGGCACGTAACTGTCGGCCCAGATCAGAGACGACGCAATCGGAAATTGGCACTGATCTGGGCCAACAATTACGTGCCAGGCGGCACCTAATTAATTAGCATGTTTATTTCGGCTTTTTTCTTCAAGATGTGCTGTGTCCCTCCTGGCTACCGCTGCATTTCTGAATGCTTCATGGAAATGTATCGCTCGGCGGCCTGGAGGGTGGGGGCCACTGCACCACCCAAACTCTGACTCAGCCTAACATACCATCATCAGTGTGCTCAGCGCTGTCCCGATTCCGGTAAGCCACACTACACTGTACATACATTATTTCTACTTTATATAGGTTGTGTATTTTTACGTGTTATTTGGTATGATTTGGCAGCTTCATAGCTTAAAGGTTACTGGACAGCGCTTGTGCCGTGTTTTTGCTGACGGCGCTTGCGCGAGATTTTCGCTACGGAGAACAGTTCAGTAATGATTGTGGAAAAGTATTTCTACTTTATATAGGCTGCGTATTTATCATATCATTCCTGCTTTTACTATATTTGGTAGGCTATTTTTGGGTCTGCGAACACTCACAAAGTTTTCCCATATAAATAAATGGTAATTGCTTCTTTGCTTTACAACATTTTGGCTTACGAACTGTTTCATAGGAACGCTCTATCTTCGGATGGCGGGGGAATCCTGTATAGATAATGGTTCTTCAAACTCATTAATTAACTGTCCTTTTTGGGTCACCTTTCCTTTCAACACAATATTATAATGGCCTCACGCAAGTAAAATTCAATAGATTTCTCTGTGATTTTATGTCATAAATTGTCTCTTAAGCCTGCTCTGCTACTTAATAAGTTCATGGTTTTATTTGCACATTTACTACTCTGAGCTTTCCATACCCCTCGATCCTCTTAATTTCCAAAAATATAATCATCTCAGGCTCGAACATATTCAACAAATGAACATGTCCAGTCCTTTGGGGAATGAAGTACTGGGGATTCAAAACCACTAATTAAGGAATTGTCTTCTCATTTCAGTTCTAAATGGTTCACAATTTATTCTAAGGCAATCTGCCCTAGTTATAAATCTTCTGACTAGAGAAAACAGCATTTCACTACTTACCATGAAAACTAAAGTTTAGTAGTATATATTTTGGTAGCATAGTCCCCCACAGACCAGCAGAGTGTCACTGTTGTAAAAAGGCTATCATAACTTATTGGAAGATGTGATGTACAAGGATGATACAATTAAATGAAATCAAGAAATCTGTATTGCTGTCTTTGCTGTTGCTTCAGAATAATCTGTGTCTTGTACTGCAAAGAGTGCAAATAAATAGGTTAAATTGATGACCATTAGTTCACCTACACTTGTTAGCACATAAAAAATTGACAATAACACTATATATAAATTATATACATGGAAGACCTGACACACAAGTGAGACAAATTGCATCTCTGTATGTGTGATTTATAATGATTTTCCAGTGAAATTGCTTCCCTACATAGCTTTCCACAGGACTTATTAAGTGTAAGTCGAAGTAAGTGCCACCATGGGCTTTATTTACAGTTTCACAGATCAAAACCCCAAGTGTAATGAGTATTTAAAACATCACATTTGGAAACAATGTGTGAAAAAGAGAGGCTTCGCTTAGGAAAACAGTGACAGAGGAAGATTCTCTTTTTTTTAAACAACACAGAAAAGAGGTATAGCCTCACAGAATAGTAGGTTGGTGACTGTTTAAAAATCTCCTTCTTCCAATTAACACAGTGGTTTAAAGTAGGACTAAGGCAAAAATGTGGTAAGATTATTGCTTAACTAATTAGGCTACATAAATATAACTATAAATAATAGGTGAAAACCATTTTGATTGTATAAATAGGACTAGTATAAAATATAGCAGGGCAGCACATATGTGTAGACTGCTGTTTACACAGAATGGCAGTAACGCAACAGTTTGCAGATTCCAGGATCTGGATTCATTCTGAACCACGGGTGCAGTATATGTTTGTGCAGGGTGGTCAATGTACTACTATAAATTTCCACTTACTATTGCTTAATAGTGATGTGAAACAGCGTACGTTGCAAGAGCACAGGGTGCAAGCAAAGAGGGAGAATTAGACTGTTGGGATGGGCACTGCTTTCTCCTGGACTCCATGAGTGTTGGTAGAATGGGTCAGTAAAGAGGGAGTCGCAGGATATGTATCCATCTTTAGTCTCTCCCTCCAGAGTCCCTGAGTATACGGTGGAGGAGAACATGATGTGCAGTTGAGCATATAGTCACACCTGAGGAAAGCTTTGGGTCAGGCTTGAGAGAATTAATCAACAGATTATAAAAGAAACAACAAAACTAATTGTTCTGCTGGCACTGGTTGGTCTAAGAGGCATAACAGTTACCATTTACACAAACTGTGAGGACTAGACAGAGAACCATGGTGTAGATCATGTTTGGGTCGGGAGTGAGTGTGTGTGTGTGTGTGTGTGTGTGTGTATATAAATAGGGGGGTTTGTGTGTGTGTGCATGTGCGTCTCAGTCTTTCTGTCGCTGTCTCTGTGTGGAGTTGACAGGAAACATAAGCAGCCTAAATATAGATTGAACAGAGAGAACGAGCACAGAAAGAGAGGGAGCATATTGACAGCAAGTGATCAACTTGAATAATGAATTTGGAATCTAATGAAATGGTTAATCTTAAAGAGGAGAAAGAAATTAGGTTAAAATTGAGTGTATTGAGCAGTGAATACAGTCCCCATAGTATAAAAGAGAAGCAATAGGCAAACATGCTTATGAATAAATATCATAAATTTTAAAAAATGGGTCAACTGAGTCATCATCTGTGAAGAAAAGAGATGAAGGATAAAACTAACTCAGTTACTCATTTCACAGAAGCTACACAAAATGGTGAGTATTTCAGATTTTCAGCATCTGCTGGTATTTTGCTTTTGGATGGCTGCAAAAAACTCAGGACTGGTCGTTACACATTTCCTTGTATAATACATTTATAAGAGACGGGCTGGAAAGAAGAGGGGGACGAACAATAGTGACAACATAAAAAGCAATAAGTGTATCATGATAAAAGAAAATAAAAAGACTTACCACAGTTACAGAAATAGACTACAGACCACTTGATAGTTGAACAGAAATGGAGGAGGAAATGTGCAGAGTTTTGGAACATCAGTTAAGGTCGTACAAGATAAATCATTGTCATCAATTACAATATTAATTGGAACTATCTAATACTTCAGCAGAAAAGGGCACAAGGCCAGAGGACTGGTAAACATTAATTAAGTTGGTTATGTTTGCTTTTAATTCCTTGACGATGTTAATTATTTATTTTCAGATGCTTTTATTAGTATTTTTATTTTATTAGATTTTAATTTTTATTACTGAATTATGTATTTTATATTATTACATACAACATTTTATATTATTTTAATGCTATTTTTATTTTGTGTTCAATAAAATAATTAATATTTTAATAAGATTACATATTTCTAATAACACTAACATTTTATTAGCTTTTTTAAAATGTTATTACATTTTTAATAATTTTCAAGTGCCTCCATATGTTAAAGATACTCAAAGTCAAATTACACCATTAACTGATGGCAAAGCTGTCAAAGTTCCCAGGTGTATTAAGAGTAAAGCCCCTTTTTGTACATTTCTAGAGACACTGTCGTGATTCAGATCTTGACGTTAAAGTTCAGTGTGATCAAGATAAGCAAGGCATTCCACTATATGAGTGTGGGTAATAACAGATGGCAACAGACAACACATTTTTGATGCAAAAAAGATCTAATCTAGAAGTCATTTTCTTAACACTTTGCTTGATGTGGCCAAGGCAAATTCATTTTCCTTTTTCCTCATTTGAAATATCCCTGCCGAGCAGTCAAAACTAGAATGTAATCAAACAATGGGATCCACACACACACATAGCAAAGACGGAGCAGAGGGGACATCTGCCAAACCATGTCATATGACATATCAGCAAGAACTGTTCTCAAGGACGTAGAAACAAAATATTTCAACAGCAAGTTCAGAGTGTACATTTCATGCCATTTACCCATCCCTGCTTAAGCTTCTCACATTCAAGCAGAGCACAAGAGATCCCATGTCAGTCTGAAGAACTCCATTACTAAAACATCACACTCCAGGACTGCATTAGGAAATGTCACACTCTCTACTATCAAGATCTACTCTCTAAAAATTGCAGGCATGCTTGGCACTACTAAAAAAAACTATTTATCTTCACCTTCTATTACCATGGAATAAAGTGTACACAAATAACACAGAATATCACTCGATAGCTTTAGCACTGTTTAAGGAGGAACATTTTGTGCCAATGTAAAACCAAACACTCAGCTGGGAGACAAGAGATACAGGCAGAAAGCATGTATGTCAAGTAGGTCATAAAATTTGGTCAAACACACATTAGGTAAAATGAATTCAGTATCTTTTAATTTTGTTAATAAAATGTCATTCTTTACAAATAATTGGAATATGTGTATTTCAGCTCTATTTCTTGGAACAAGAAGATCACATGATTGGATAACACGATTATCAACTTCAGGTTCAATTATTGTTATTCAACCGCACACATGTATACTGTCAAATGAAACAACTTTACTCTGGACTCCAGTTCCCCATAAGGTGTGCGCAGGTATGCACGCAAACATCTTTTGCCACTATTGCAGAAAGGAATTTAAGCTGCGCACAAAAGGTTGTCACCCTCTACCTCGTTGGCATGTTAACTATATTTCACAATTGTACACACTCACATTTCCTTTTCCGGTTCTGAGACGGGTGGTGTTGACGATGTGGAGTTTGTAATGATGGGTCAGCAGATTTTAGAACTGGCTTATTTATACAATTTTATTGAAGAAATTATTGATTCACTTTGCCAAATTCCAAAGAAGCAAAAGGTGCGAAGTGCAAAACAACTGCTAGTTTATTTAAAGCAGAATGGCTTATTATTCTTAGAATAACTTCAAGTTTACTTAACTTAAAAATTCAGCGCACACATGTTGTTGTCACTGAGCAAAAAATTGCACAGCAGAAGATTTTTGCACACACTGGTCATTACAAATTAGAGGGAACATTGCTCTGGAGAATAGCAGATGAACTTAATGAGTACTTTGCATCCAAGACACTAGCTGTGTGCCCCACATCCGTTAAGTGTCAGGGAGCCATTGCTAATACAAAGCAAAAAGTGCTAGGTAAGCTCAAAGGTCTTAAGGTGGATAAGTCAACTGGGCCAGATAGACAACATCCCTGAGACTTGAGAGAGGTTGCTGAAGAGATAACGGATGCATCGGTCATGATCTTTCAAGAATCACTTGATTCTGGCATGGTCTCAGAGGACTGGAAGATTGCAAATGTCGCTCCACTCTTTAAGAAGGAAGGAAATTATAGGCCAGTTAGCCTAACCTCAGTAACCTTAGTTAGAGTCTATCATCAAGGATGATGTTTTGAGGTACTTGGAGATTAATGATAAAATAAGTCAAAGTCAGCATTGTTTCTGTGAAGGGAAATCTTGTCTGACGAATTTGATAGAGTTCTTTGAGGAGGTAACAAGCGGAGTGGGCAAAGGAGAGGCACTGGATGTCATTTACTTGGATTTTCAGAAGGCATTTCATGGAATACCGCACATGAGGTTGCTTAACAAGATGCAATCCTTTGTCATTCAGGAAGGATACTGGCACGGATAGCAGAATGGCTGACAGGCAGGAGGCAGCAAGTGGGAATAAAAGGGGCCTTTTCTGTTTGGCTGCCAGTGTCTAGTGGTGTTCCTCAGAGATCAGTATTGGGACCGCTACTTTTCACACTGTTTATCAATTATTTAAATAATGGAATTGATGGCTTTGTGGCAAAGGGGTAGGTAGTGCTGAGGAAGCAATGCGATTGCAAAGGACTTAGTAGAAAAAGGAAATAAGGGCAAAAAGTGGCAGTTGGAATACAGTGCTGAGAAATGTATGAGAATGTATGGCAAATGTATGGTAAAAGGAACAATAGTGAGGACTATTATCTAAATGGGGAGACAGCTCAAGCATCAAATGTGCAGAGGGAATTTGGAATCCACGTGCAAGACTCCCAGAATGTTAATTTACAGGCTGAGTCTGTGGTAAAGAAGGCAATTATTTCAAGGGGAATAGAATATAAAAGCAATGTTATAATGCTGAGGCTTTATAAGACACTGGTCAGGCTGCACTTGGATTATTATCAACAGTTTTGGGTCCTATATCTCAGAAAGGATGTGTTGTCATTGGAGAGAGTCCAGAGGTGGGTCATAAGGATGATTCTGGGAATGAAGGAGTTAACATATGAGGAACGTTTGGAAGCTTTGGGCCTGTACTCACTGGAATTTAGAAGAATTTAGAAGGAATCTCATTGAAACCTACCGAATATTCAAAGAACTGGATGGGGTGGATGTGAAAAGGACGTTTCCTATGGTTGGGGTATCCAGAACTAGAGGGCACAGTCTTAAAATCAAGGGGAGACCCTTTAGAACAGAGGTTATGAGGAATTTCTTTAGCCAGAGGGGAGTAAATCTGTGGAATGCTCTGCCATAGACTGTGGTGGAGGCCAAGTCCGTGCATATATTTAAGGCAGAAGTTGATTTTTTCCTGATTGGTCAGGACATTAAAAGATATAGGGAAAAGGCAGGTGTATGAGCTTGAGTGGGATCTGGGATCTGCCATAATAGAATGGCAGAGCAGACTTGATGGGCTGAATGGCCTTGCAATTCCTGTACCAATTATCTGCAATTACCGTATATCTGCATAGTTACTGAGTTCCTCATTGAAGGTACTCTTATTTCAATTAAAAAAACACTGAAAGAAACAAAGAACTTCAACACATTCAAAACACAACAGGTTGTCTGTGGGCCCTTTGTCTCTGAGCTAGGTTTTGGCTGGAGCTGTCTTCAAATAATTCGACTACACCCTGTCCTTTTCATGAAGCCCTCTCATCTTACTCATCTTCAAATATTAATCTTATTTTCCCTTAAAATATCCACTCATCTCTTTTCCAGGAGGAAAAGCCGAGTACTTCATGAGGCAGAGAACATAAATAAAAAAAAAATTAACTCCTACACATGCTCTCCACTTCCTAAAGATTAAACATATTCAACACTGTTGGACAAAAGTTTTGCCATTTGGAATAGTCTTGAGCTAGCCAAGTCAGTTGGCTAATAGTGTTGCATGTGGTGTGGAAATGACATTTATCATATTGATGATAAAACTGTAAAAGAGAAGAGTATTAGTCACTCTTGCCAAGTGTATAAAGTCCTTGAAACACTTCCTGCACTAGTTCTTGGCAAAAGCTTTTGAAGGCACTCTCTCTCCATAGCTTAAGGGCTTGGCTTTTCAGGATCTGTCTGGTAGCATTTAGAAAGAAATATCTCTACATGTACTAAATATGTTTAACAATGGTGAGGAGGTTTCTTCAATGTTATTGAAGAGCACTCTTGGTTTGACCCTGACAAGAAAATCTAGCCCAGTATCAAAATTGCAAGTACAGTCTATGCTATCTGTAAATTCCCTGACCTTTGTCATTTTGTTTCTTCATTGACTCAATAAAGCACTTCAAAATAACAAAGCAGCTAAGTTGCTGTACTGTGCAGATTTTTGATGGGTATGAAAAAGCATGCCTCTTCAAGAAAATCAAACTTTTGGTAATGCATTTATTATTACGTTCAGGAAGCAATGGTAATAACATTTTGAGTAATCTTCCCTGCCGTGTTTTACCATTCAGCAACTGGAAATTTCCATATGCTTAGGAACCTAAGAGAAACACTCAAGGAGATCAGCCACAGAAGTTCATACATATTTCATGACATTCCAAAGTGGATCATATCATCAAGGCAGATGGATGTTTAGGGTTGTTAATGGCACATGCTACCCAATTCAAATTGATGGAAGGTGGGAAAGAAGTGGCAAAAAACTTGGAGAGATAGCAAAGTATGGATGAAAAGGAATAAAAGAGAGGGAAGTAAACATTTGAGTCTGTTTACTCTTTTCAATAGATGTGGCTGTATTCTCTTTTCCATAGATAGGACTGTTTACTCCTTTCCATAGCTGCTGCCTAACCTGCTGAATTCCTCCAGCATTTTGTGTGCGTTGTTTGGATTTCCAACTTCTGCAGATTTTCTCATTGTATATAAGAATGGGAAAGGGTTAGAGAAGGAAAGAGAATGAAGAGATGGGAAAGATGATGCTGAAAGAGGGAGAGAGGATGGGGAAAGGGAACGAGAGCATGAGATGGGGAAGTTACAATACAGCAATTGAGGTAGACTACTGAAGATAAGGATACGCAAGAGGCATGGAGTGGGGTAGTGGAAAACGATGTTGGAGAATTCATGTTGCAGACTATATACTCTGAACTCATTCTTTTTTCCACATCTGCATGCACCGCACTTTCTCTTAAACTGTAACACATTATTTTGCATTCTATTATTGTTTTGCCTTGTGCTACCTCAATGCACTAATGTGATAGAATAATCTCCATAGATGGCATTTTTCACTGTACCTCAGTACAGGTATCAATACTAAACCAATTTACTAATATTGCTTTTCAAATATTGCTTGACTGGAGAACTTGAGATATACTGTAAGGAGACACCAGATAGGTTCAGATAGGTCCTGGAGTGAAGGAGGAAGGTGACCTTAAGGGTGTTTATAAAATTATGAATGGCATAGTGTCACAGTCTTTTTCCTAGGGCAAGGGTGTCTAATATGAGAGGGTATAGTATTCAGGTGAGAGGGGAAAGACGAAAAGGGGATTAACAGGGTTGGTTTTACACACAGAGGACAATGTGTACATGGAAAGAACTGCCAGAGGAGACTAAAGGAAGGTACAATTGCAATAGTTAAGAGACATTTGGAGAAGTATACAGACGGGAAATATTTAGGAGATATAGGCCTAATGTGGGCAAATAGGAGAAGCATTGGGGAGGCACTTTGTTTGGAATGGGTGAGTTGGGTCACATGGCTTGGTTTCCATGTTGAGCAACTCTATGAATCTATAAATATAGTGAATATTCAAGAACTATAAAACCATTTGCAATCACTGAACAAAAGTATTGCTGAACCAAAAATAAGAGCCATTAATCATAGGTTACGTACTTTAAAGCACTAAGATGGCTTAGTTAACATTATGGTGACTTTTCTAACACAAACTTTAAATAGGCTTTCAAGAAGACTTCATCCTGTGGGTTCTGTTTTCATGGCAGCTGGCCAGCAACAACCAATTTGTTTAATTTTTGCTGCCAATTTATAAGTAGATTGGGTCCATTAGAAGACTTGCCTCTCCAGAAAGGCAAGATGGAAAAATTGAAGTTTATTTATTTCACTTCATTTACAGCCTTCAGTCATGCTTACTTTTCAGATGGTGTGTCAACTGCTTACAGTGAAAGATGCTCAAAGATTACTTTTGTGAGCTCCGAGTCCTAATTAACTACAAAATGTGTCAGCCTGGTGGCATCAGACCTGTGCTCCACAAGATTGACATCAAACTGTTTTAGAACACAGTTTGTGCGATCTTTTGAGTTGTCAAGAGGCAGAAAGCAATCTGTGCTCACCAAAATGATTAATTACACACATCTGATATAATGAGAGTCTAAACTACAATGTTTTAAATGAGAAATGTGTCATGCACAAATGTTGCACTTGGCTGGAGAGGAGGTACTGTAAAATTCAAAACATTTGGATTCTCGGTTCAGTTTTTCAATACAACATGAAGTTCTATTTTGGAACCTCTAAGTCTAAAAACTGAATGTAAAAATTGATATTGATTCAGTTCAAGTGTAAATATACACCCAGTGGCCACTTTATGTACACATGCTTGTTAAAGCAAATATCTAATCAGCCAATTATGTGGCAGCAACTCAATGAATAAAAAAATGCAGACATGGCCAAGACGTTCAGATGTTGTTCAAATCAAAAATCAGAAAGGAGTAGAAATACGATCTAAGTGACTTTGACCATGGAATGATTGTTGGTGCCAAACGGTGTGGTTGAGTATCTCAGAAACTGCTCATCTTCCTGGATTTCACGTACAACAGTCTCCAGAGTTTACAGAGAATAGTATGACAACATAATAGAAAATCCAGTGTGTAGCAGTTCTGTGGGCAAAAATGCCTTGTTAATGGGACAGGTCAGAGGAGAATGGCCAAAGTGGGTCAAGCTTACAGGTAGGTGACAGTACCTCAGATAATCATGCATTATAACAATGGTCTATAGAAGAGCATCTCTGAATACACAATGTGTAGAACCTTGCAGCAGCACAACAATATGAGCATACAGGAGGTACCAAATAAATTGGCCACTTGGTATAAGCTTGGAATTCATTTGTAGACTTTTGAGTGCAACTGCAACGTGTAGGAAATTAAAAAATAAACTGTACATTCCTATTTGATGGGTAAAATTTGCTTGAAAAAATAATAACCACCTGCTCCCAACATAATAATGGTGTAACAAACTGGAAACGTTTGATATTAAGGAAGAAGAAAGCAAATCACAGAGGAAGTGATTTAAGATTCAAGCAGTGAAAACGTCTCAGAGCAGGCAAAAAATGATAGAATTGATGAAAGTCTCAGGGAGCCATTTGTGAGAGATGAAGGTTCAGAAAATATAAGGTCATCTTTGAAAGTTGGAAGAGCTTCCAGAACTACCACTCACAAAATATGCTAGCTAAAAGATGCTGCAAGTATGGAAGTGGCTGAAGAGGGATGAAATTTTTGAATATTAAAATCACATTCTGGAAAGTGTCTCTGTGGGAAAGTTTGCATTTGAAGCACCCAGAGTGTTTGCAACTGCTTTATTCAGATTTAACATATCCTCGGGGAACTGATCTAGTATAAGAAAGAACATACTCAGAGTGAGCTACTTACAGCTGGGAGTTTGTATTAATCATGCATTTTATCCTACCTTTAGGTCTAGATTTTGAAGCTCTAAATTATACAGTTTTATTTTACATAAAGCTAAATGATGCATCCAAAATTTATTTTCATTTTGTATTATCTTTGCAGGTATTGCAAGCATAATAATAACACATAAAAACACATTTTAGAGGATTAGGGATCAAATATCAGTAAGTGGGACTAGATTAAATGCTCAGCATGTAGCAATTGGGCTGAATGACCTTTTGGACCCGTTTCCATGCTCTACCAATCTACTCTTGGTTGGGATTTGGAGTGAAAACATAATTGCCTTGGCCTTGGCATCATTAGGATCTCACAAATGACCAGTCCTGGTCAGCCATTTGGACCCCTTGGTCAGCTTCCTCATGAGGGTAAAGAAATATGGCTATCCGCTTGGAACTTCAACAATTTCCATCAATGCACCATATAAAACATCCCATTTGGTTGCATCACAGCAAAGTATGTCAACTACTCTGCCGGTGACTGCAAGGAACTGCAGAGGGATGTAGACGCAGCTCAGCATGTCACTGGTTTACCAGGAAGCTGCCTGCACTATAAGGCGTGATTTGACAAACTTACGTTGTTTTCTCTGGAATGGCAGGGGCTGAGAAGAGACCTGATAGAGGTTTATAAAGACAAGACATGAGATAGAGTAGATAGCCATTTCCTTTTTCCTAGAGTTAGGATGTCTAATGCCAGAGGGCATTCATTTAAGATGAAAGGGGGTAAAAGCAATAGGAATATGTGGAGGTAAATTTTTTTTTTTACACAGGGAGTGGTGATTCACTGAAATGTGCTACTGGGGTGCTAGAAGAGGCAAATATAATAGAGGCATTCAAGAGGCTCTTGGATGGCCACAAGTGCAAGAAATGGAGGGATATGGACGTTGTTTAGGTGGATGGGATTAGTTTAGATGGGCATTTAACTACTAACTTAATTAGCTCAGCATGACGTTGTGAGCCAAATGGCCTGTTCCTGTGCTATATGAAAAAAATATTTTTTCATATAGCACAGTTCGATGTTCTATGAAAAAAAATGCACAATGGATACTTCGGTTCAGGTACTCCTACGAATGGAGAGTGGAATGCTATTTATCACAACAAAAAATAGATTTGTATTTCAAGGTCACGCATCCCAGAGTGTACATGGGCATTACTGAGAGACAATTGTATTTGACTGCGGTAAACAAAACATCTCTGAACAAAGGACGAGAAATCTGCTATCCTTACCTGGTCTCACAAACGTGTGACTCCAGACCAGTAAGCTATCTATGTCCTCATTTAAGGGTAATGCTAGATACTTAGGTCATTCCAGTGACATCTACATCGCAAGTGCGAGTAAAGGACAGTCGAACTTGAAGAGTGGAGCAAGCTTCAAGAGAAAATTTACTCCTTTTTTCTCCCCCCCCCTCCAGTGTCCATCATCGTGACTGACTTTCAAACCTTAGGACCAATTGCTACTGCGGCTGTACAATAAAGAGTTAATTGGCTTATCCTCCTACAAAGCCAGCACAAAGTTTCCACTAATTTGAAATTAAATTGCTATGATTACAAAATATTTCAAGATATTAGCTACTTGTGCTTCATTCTCATAGCTCACAGTGTTGTCTGAACTCTTGAATTAAATTACTGCCTTGTAATTACTTCTGAATAACATTTGGTGTGTTTCCTTATATGCTGATTCCATGAGGTATTCAATTAAATGTCAAACATCCGAACCCATTCTTCATTACTTGTTCTGCATTAAATTATTAAATGACCTTCGATGCCTCTTACAGGCATTTCTGATGAAGCCTTTTGGATGGCAATTTGCCCACAACTTCTAAGATCTCCATATCCCATGTTCATATTTACTATAGAGGGCATGTGGAATTTTCATCCACTTAGGAAAACCAAAAGTGCATGCTGAATTTAATCTTCACTCCCTGTGATATCTGGGCCAACACTGTTTTGTTAGAATAAAAACAAGCAATTCTATCTCCTGTTAAAGGCAGAACCCTCAAGGAGCTGAACTGCTGCAGTGGGAAGGTAGCCATTCAAGAAGCAAGTGCCATATACATTTTGTCTGTAAATGGTAACAATGACTGCCAAAGGGTCAGTAGGGGTCACAGGTTTGTCAGTAGACATGGGTGGGATTAAAGAGGTGAACAGAGGAATATAATTCCTCTACAAAGTAAATACTCTCCCTAAACCCCAATTCTCATCTGTGATCGCTCTGTCATTTTTTTTAAAGGAAGCATACACAAATGTACTATATGTTCATTAATATAAAATAACTGGGGATACAAATTGGCAATAAACTGGAGTGGTTAAAGAACACTGAGGCTGTCTACAAGAAGGGTCAGAGCCGTCTCTATTTCCTGAGGAGACTGAGGTCCTTTATCATCTGCCGGACGATGCTGAGGATGTTCTACGAGTCTGTGGTGGCCAGTGCTATCATGTTTGCTGTTGTGTGCTGGGGCAGCAGGCTGAGGGTGGCAGACACCAACAGAATCAACAAACTCATTCGTAAGGCCAGTGATATTGTGGGGATGGAGCTGGACTCTGTCACAGTGGTGTCTGAAAAGAGGATGCTGTCTAAGTTGCATGCCATCTTGGTCAATGTCTCCCATCCACTACATAATGTACTGGGTGGGCACAGGAGTACATTCAGCCAGAGACTCATTCCACTGAGATGCAGCACGGAGCGTCATAGGAAGTCATTCCTGCCTGTGGCCATCAAACTTTACAACTCCTCCCTTGGAGGGTCAGACACCCAGAGCCAATAGGCTGGTCCTGGACTTATTTCATAATTTACTGGCATAATTTACATATTACTATTTAACTATTTATGGTTCTATTACTATTTATTATTTATGGTGCAACTGTAACGAAAACCAATTTCCCCCAGGATCAATAAAGTATGACTATGACTATGAGAGAAAAAGCTTCATAGCATATTTTTTATCTGTCATATTTATTACATCAATTAGCAATGTTAACTATTTTCTCCCTGGCAGATGGAGTTACAAATCAAATTAATAGCTTATTAAATTGAAACCTCTTAACTTGGCACAAGAGAAGCAGTGGGCTCAATTTTCTAAGTATTTGCATAACTGATAATGACTGTATGTTTTTTGGATGGTGAGCTAAGAAATAGACCATTTATGCTTCTGAGCTAAAACTGCCATTCAATTAGTTTGAGGCTCCAGTTAGTCTGGAACAGAAATGCTTGCTGGCCAAACTGTTAAAGATTAGGGGAATAGCCTTCTCTGCAACTTGGTTGGAGTAGCATTTTTCTTATGCATAACTCATAGGAAAATAACTTAATTTTCAACTGTCTAGATTTTCCATCCCTCTCTACAGAAAGTTTGCACTCTTTTCCAAAGAACCCAAGCTCAAAGAGCTCTAGACATTTAGCTGAGGTATTTAATTGTGACTTCAGCAAATGTGGGTTAATAAGCTTTTTAAGCACCAGAAAATGATTCATGTGTTTGCATTCCTTTCCAAAGAACCCAACCTCAAAGAGCTCCGAAACATTTAGCTGATGTACGATATTTAATTGTGATTTCAGCAAATCTGGGTTAATAAGCTTTTAAAACACCAGAAGATGATTCATATGACACTCTGAGGAAAGGACTACTAGAGAACATTAACTTTTACAATTTCAGAGAGATTTACTGATTTGAAGTCAGCAGTTTATCCTCCTGCTCCTTTATTACCATTCTCTTCGATTGGTTGAAAGAGGTCGTCATGTGACATTTCCCAAGTGAATACGTAGCCTTGCAGACCCCCTGTAATTTCAGAAGTAATAATGAAGCAGTTTCAACTCCTTTCCAAATGCAGTCATTACAGGTTATAAGAATTGCACATACTGGGAGTCATTACCAATGATAATGCTGCTGCGCTATTACCCTAAGCTACTCTATTACCCTAAGCTACTCTACCCCAAGCACATTCTGGGGTCATATGAGAGAATTGCTAGACAGGGTGAATAACAATCACTATTGCAGAATCGCTGATTCGCATTGTGCTATGACATCTGTGATAAAATATGTAACTAATAAAATAATATAGGCTTTAAACTAAACTAGGGTTCCATGTGTAATTTGTTACAAGGACTCTTGTGACAGACAATGACAACAGTCTTGGTCAGTAAAAAGTCCTTAATGAAAGCATGTGAAGATAATTAGTTGGTATTCATTTACATTATGCATATATACGAAGGAAAAGAAGGGAAATAATGTTATCTGGTGTTCATATTGTGCTTTCGTTTTCTCCAGTTGTTTCCAAGTGGAGAATATGAGAGAATTGCTAGACAGGGTGAATAACAATCACTATTGCAGAATCGCTGATTCGCATTGTGCTATGACATCTGTGATAAAATATGTAACTAATAAAATAATATAGGCTTTAAACTAAACTAGGGTTCCATGTGTAATTTGTTACAAGGACTCTTGTGACAGACAATGACAACAGTCTTGGTCAGTAAAAAGTCCTTAATGAAAGCATGTGAAGATAATTAGTTGGTATTCATTTACATTATGCATATATACGAAGGAAAAGAAGGGAAATAATGTTATCTGGTGTTCATATTGTGCTTTCGTTTTCTCCAGTTGTTTCCAAGTGATTGCAGATAACAAAATACTTTCTTGTTAAGAATATGCTCTGTGTCAAGTCTGCTACTAAAGTATGTTACACCTTGAAGAATCAGATGTAAATCAATGTCAACATTAAAGTTTGACTGCAAGAAAAGTGGAGGACAGAAATTCTAATGGATACTTCAGTCAATAAACACATTGCGTGAGATTAACAAAGAGAAAATGTTCCTTTGAAACATAGAGATTGTCACTGCATTAAAGCCTAGAGTTTTTTTCAGGACGACTCTCATTTTAATGTATCTTCTGATGTGATGTGGCCTGATTTCAAAAGGAGATGACCTTGGATCATGATGGTATTCCAGGGAATTTATTATATTACCAGATGTCAGATGCTACTTGGTCAACATGTTAGGGTTTGGAAAACAGACTGCATGATTTTACAATAAAGTGATGTTGTTGTGTGACTGGTGTCCAAGTTTGCTTTACATGCACTAGGAGGTTAAACTCCACACCATTATCACCTCTTTCAATGTAGTGTCCAAGATGTCAATTATCAGCCATCAACATCAGCCAAACCGCCCCTACTGGACTACACTACTCTCCAACTACAAGTGTTCACAGAAAGATCAGACATAGCATGAAACACCTGTCATACCTGGGGAGACTACCTGTCAACGATGGCAGACATTGACAGAGAAATTTAGAATTACCCTTCTTGCATCAGCACAGATGTTGGTCAGTTGAAAAATAGAGTATTTGAAGATCAAGACCTCACATTTGAGATGAAGCTCAAAGTCTAGGAACCAACAGTCACCTTGGTCTTTAGAACATTTCTGAGATATGGACTAGCTGCAGCAGGTATTGTAACACATTGTACAGTTACCTCCAATGTTATCTCCACAAAATCCTCCAAATCCTTTCATCACAAGACTAAGCAAACCAATGACTGCACCAACACTCTCTGGCTGTTATCCCTAGTAATGAGGACCATGTTACAAGCAGTAAGGTCCATCTGAAAGGCCACATAATTTTGAGAATGAACCTCATATGATTGTGAAAAACACCACCAGATCCCAGGAACATTCTAATCTGAAATCAACCATGGGAAGAAATTGCCAGGAGGACATAGATAAGGATTCAAAGATGCTCACAAAGTCTCCTTGAAAACTGTAACACTCTGGAATCTCTGACCTGTAACCACTCAAAGTGGAAAAGAAGCCTTTGAGATGGTTTGTGAACCTCTTGCACCCTCCCTATTGACACACAGAAACCCCACTGAAGTGGAGGAAGCAATGTACCACCTCACAAATTACCCACGCGTCTGCCCTATCAACCACCTCTTACTTGTGGAAGAGTTTCTGGTTCCCACCTTGGCCTTATTAGCCAACTCAGGAACTATTAATCGTAAGTGGAAACAAGTCAACCTTAATGCCACTAGTATTCAAGTAATCAACTTGTATTTGGACAACATGTTTGAGACTGAACCATAAAGAATTATTTAATTCAGTTTTAGAGAATTTCTTTACATTTCTCAAATATAATCTCCCTAATGTTTTTCTTTCATGTTTTCTACATGGTGGAATTTTGATAGGGAAGAAGTTTAATTTTTTTGTGGCAGAGATGCACTGAGAAGAACCTTTCACAGGAGCTGATTCATAGGTTTTCTGTTGCAAGTCTGGCACCGTGCCCATTAATTCCCAGCTTCCACTTCCTCTTTGGTAGCTCTTCTGTTTTGATTTTCATGGCTTACTTCATGGCAGTTGAGTGCTCTGTATGCAGTATGTGGGAAGTCAGGGACAGCACAATTGTCCCTGAGGACTACACCTGTAAAAGGTGCATCCAGCTGCAACTCCTGACAAACCGAGTTAGCGAACTGGAGCTGGATGAACTTTGGATCATTCGTGAGGCAGAGGCAGAAATAGACAGGAGTTTCAGGGAGACAGTCACCCCTAAAAGTCAAGAGGCAGGTAGCTGGGTGACTATCGGGAGAGGGAAGGGGAATAGACAGAAAGAGCAGAGCACCCCCGTGGCCGTTCCCATCAACAATAAGTATATTGTTTTGGATACTGTTGGTGGAGACGACCTACCAGGGACAAGTTCTAGTGGTTGCGTCTCTGGCACTGAGACTGGACCCTCAACTCAGAAAGGAAAGAGGGAAAAGAGGAGAGCAGTAGTGATAGGGGATTCGATAGTTAGGGGGACAGATAAGAGGTTCTGTGGGAGAGATCAAGAATCCTGGATGGTCTGTTGCTTCCCTGGTGCCAGGGTCCACGATATCTCAGATCGAGTTCTCAGTATTCTCAGGAGAGAGGGTGAGCAGCCAGATGTCGTGGTCCATTTAAGGACCAATGGTGTGGATAAGAAGGAGGAGGAGGTCCTGCAAAGAGAATTTAGGGAGTTAGGTGCAATGTTAAAGGATAGGACCTCCAGAGTTGCAATCTCAGGATTGTTACTCGTGCCACGTGCTAGTGAGGCTAGAAATAGGAAGATAATGCAGCTAAATATGTGGTTAAGGAAATGGTGCTGGAGGGAGGGCTTTATGTTTCTGGACAATTGAGCTTTGTTCCAGGGAAGGTGGGACCTGTTCCCACGGGACAGTTTGCACCTGAACATGGGGGGGTCTAACATCCTTGCGGGTAGATTTGCTAGTGCTGCTCTGGGGGGTTTAAACTAGATTTGCTTGGGAAGGGGAACCAGAGTGTTAGAGCAGATAGTGAGGTGGAGGAGGATAATGATCATGCGAGGACTGCATGTATAGGCAGAAATCAATGGTTTGTCATGATAGGAATGTTCTCAGGAGCATCTATTTCAATGCAAGGAGTATTGTAGGTAAGGCAGATGAGTTTAGGGCGTGGATTGACATGTGGGATTATAACATTATTGCTATTAGTGAGACTTGGTTGCAGGAGGGGCAGGACTGGCAGGACTGGCAGCTTAATTTTTCGGGGTTCCGTTGTTTCAGACGTGATAGAGGGGGAGGGATGAAAGGGGGAGGAGTAGCGTTACTCATCAGGGAAAATATCACAGCTGTGCGTAGAAAGGACAGCCTGGAGGGCTTGTCTACAGAGGCCATATGGGTGGAGCTGAGGAACAGGAAAGGTATGACCACACTAATAGGGTTGTATTATAGGCCGCCCAATAGTCAGAGAGAATTGGAGGAGCAAATCTGTAGAGAGAAAGCAGACCGATGTAAGAAACATAAAGTTGTAATAGTAGGGAATTTTAACTTTCCACATATTGACAGGGGCTCCCACACTGTGAAAGGGCTAGATGGCTTAGAACTTGTCAAATGTGTTCAAGTAGGTTTTCTAAATCAATATATAGAGGTACCTACGAGAGAGGATGCAATACTAGATCTCCTATTAGGGAACCAGACAGGTCAGGTGACAGAAGTATGTGTAGGAGAACATTTTGGGTCCAGTGACTATAATGTCATTAGTTTCAAGTTAATTATGGATGAGGATAGGTCTGGTCCTCGAGCTGAGGTTCTAAATTGGAGAAGGGCCAATTTTGTGGAAATGAGAAAGGATCTAGGAAAAGTGGATTTGGATAAGTTGTTCAGTGAGTGGAAAGCATTCAAAGGCGAAATTTTGAGAATGCAGAATTTTTTTTTTAAAAGGCATCTGTTAGTCTTACGAGACCATGGATCTGTGCCTGGAAGGTCTTCATTCTCCAGGGCGCAGGCCTGAGCAAGGTTGTATGGAAGACCGGCAGTTGTCCATGCTGCAGGTCTCCCCTCTCCATGACACCGATGTTGTCCAAGGGAAGGGCAAGGGCCGATACAGCTTGGCACCAGTGTCGTCGCAGAGAACTGTGCGGTTAAGTGCCTTACTCAAGTTGCTTCGGCTGGGGCTCGAACTCATGACCTTCAGGTCACTAGTCAAATGCCTTAACCACTTGGCCATGAGCCCATCCTGCCAGGATTAAAGGCAAACTTAACAGGCATAGGGAATCTTGGTTTTCAAGGGATATTGGCGATCTGGTTCAGAAAAAGAGAGGTGTAAAGCAGGTCTAGGAGGTATGGGCAACAAGGAACAAATGAGGTACTTGAAGAGTATAGAAAATGTAAAAAATGTAAGAAAATACTAAAGAAGGAAACCAGGAAGGCAACATGAGGTTGCTTTGGCAGATAATGTGAAGGTAAACCCCGAAGGGTTTCTACAAGTATATTAAGAGTAAAAGGATGGTAAGGGACAAAATTGGTCCCCCAGAAGATCAGAGTGGTCATCTATGTGTGGAGCCTCATGAGATGGGGGAGATCTTTAACAGTTTTTTTGCATCAGTATTTACTCAGGAAACTGGCATAGCGTATATGGAAGGAAGGGAAACAAGCAGTAGTGTCATGGAACATATAGAGATTAAAGAGGAGGAGGTGCTTGCTGCCTTACAGTGAATAAAGTTAGATAAATCCCCCGGGCCTGACATGATATTTCCTCGGACCTCAAGAGAGACTAGTGTAGAAATTGCAGTGGCCCTGGCAGAAATATTTAAAATGTCCTTAGCCATGGGTGCAGTGCCGGAGGATTGGAGGGTAGCTCATGTAGAGTAACTCTTGTTGAATTTTTCGAGGAGGTTACCAAGAAAGTAGATGAAGGAAAGGCTGTGGATGTTGTCTACATGGACTTCAGTAAGGCCTTTGACAAGGTCCCACATGGGAGGTTAGTTCTGAAGGTCCAGACACTAGGTATCCTAGTGGTTGAGGTTGTAAATTGGATTCCAAATTGGCTGTGTGGGAGAAGACAGAGAGTGGTAGTGGATGATTGCTTCTCAGACTGCAGCCCTGTGACTTGTGGTGTGCCTCAGGGATCTGTGTTGGGACCATTGTTGTTTGTTGTCTATATCAATGATCTAGATGATAATGTGGTAAATTGGATCAGCAAATTTGCTGATGACACTAAGATTGGAGGTGTTGTGGACAGTGAGGAAGGCTTTCAAAGCTTGCAGAGGGATCTGGACCAACTGGAAAAATGGACCAGAAAATGGCAGATGGAATTTAATGCAGACAAGTGTGAGGTGTTGCATTTTGGAAGGTCAAATCAAGGGAGATCATAAACAGTAAATGGTAGGTCACTGAGGAGTGCCGAGGAACAAAGGGATCTGGGCGTTCAGATACATAATTCCCTGAAAGCGGCATCACAGGTAGACAGGGTCATAAAGAAGGCTTTTGGCATCCTGGCATTCATAAATTAAAGTATTGAGTATAGGAGTTGGGATGTTATGGTGAGGTTGTATAAGACATTGGTGAGGCCAAATTTAGAGTATTGTGTGCAGTTCTGGTCACCTAACTATAGGAAGGATATGAGTAGATTGAAAGAGTGCAGAGAAGATTTACTAGGATGTTGCCGGGTCTTCAGGAGTTGAGTTACAGGGAAAGATTGAACTGGTGAGGACTTTATTCCTTGGAGTGTAGAAGAATGAGGGGGGATTTGATAGAGGTTTACAAAATTATGAGGGGTATTAACAGAGTAAATGCGGGTAGGCTCTTCCCACTTAGATTGGAAGAGGTAAATATGAGAGCACATGGCTTTAGGGTGAAAGGGGAAAGGTTTAGGGGGAACATTAGGGGGAACTTCTTCACTCAGAGAATGGTGGGAGTGTGGAACGAGCTGCCATCTGACGTGGTAAATGCAGGCTCATTCTTAAGTTTTAAGAATAAATTGGATAGATGCATGGATGGGAGAGGTCTGAAGGGTTATGGACTGGGTGCAGGTCAATGGGACTAGTGGAATAAAGTTTCGGCACACACTAGAAGGGCTGAATGGCCGGTTTTCTGTGCTGTAGTGTTCTATGGTTCTATGTGCCATTTTTCCACCCATACCAGTACCTGATATATTTTCTGATATATATTTTAACAGCCTTCTCCACTGTCCAAAACTCCCCATTTTTTATTATCATTCTGTGGACTTCAAATCCTACTGAAGTGCCTGTGGACATAAGGATCAGTTCAACTAAATAAAACTGTGGCTTTTGTAGCTGTCTGCAGGAGGACAAAACTAGCTGCGGGGGAAGGTGGGTGGGGAGGAGGATGGTGAGAAGCTGGGAGGTGATAAGTGGAAAAGGTAAAGGTCTGAAGAAGAAAGGATCTGATAAAAGAAAAGAGTGGACCATGGGGTGAACGGGAAGGAGGAGGGGCACCAGAGGGAGGTGGTTGAAGAAGGAGGAATCTGACAGGAGAGGCTTCCTTCCACTTCCATTCCGGCGCTGGTGAAGGGACTTGGCTGAAATGTCAACTGCTTATTCCCCTCCAAAGATGCTTCCTGACCTGCTGAGTTATTCCAGCCATTTGTGTGTTATATCGTCAGTGGCTGTGTCTTTCAAATGAGACGTTGAATTAAGGTGCAAAACAAGTTATCTGGTTAGTCACAAAGGGTGTTTATGGGAGCTTGCTTTTCAAAAAACACTACTGTATTACCATTGTAACAACAATTCTGCACATTAAAGAGCAGAGTACATGAAAGGTGTGACAAAAATTGCCCTTCGTTCTTACATGATCAGATGAAAAGTTGTCCTACATTGAGAACAAAGATAGCAATTGTATACGAACTCAGAGCAAGCCCAGCTCATTTTAACTGAAGTAAAGTACGAACTACTGGAGGTACTTAGCTGTTGAAATGGACAGAAGATGTTTCAAGTCAAGACCATTCATCCGGACTGAAGAGGAGAGATAGCTAGTGTAAGAAAAAAGTGACATATAGGGTGGAACATGAGCAAGTAAATGAAATGTGGATCTAGGTGAAGTGGGGGGGGGGGTGATAGGTAGATAGAGGTGAGAAGAGTAGAAATAGTGACAGAAGCTGGGAGGTGAGAGTCCAAGGAAACAAAAGTCTGCAAACAATGGAATCTGATAGGATACAGTTTAAATGGCTATAGCTTAAACCTTGGACTTCCGAGATCAAAGCACCTC
Source organism: Mobula hypostoma (assembly GCF_963921235.1). Taxonomy (NCBI): domain Eukaryota; kingdom Metazoa; phylum Chordata; class Chondrichthyes; order Myliobatiformes; family Myliobatidae; genus Mobula; species Mobula hypostoma. The sequence continues at coordinate 174,722,909 of NC_086101.1, forward strand.
AATCACTGATAGGATAAACTTAAGTCAAGGTATATTTTGCAATATTATGATCATTTCAATTCTATATGCAATAGGCAAATGGAAGAAAAATTATATTTGCTATGCTTAATTAATGATCAGGGTTAAAATTCATTCAATTAAAGAACTTCTATTTTGTTTGCACACACTTGCAGAAACATACAGACGCACCAGCATGTAGAACTTATCGTTTCAGTGCGCTTATTCTGGAGTCTAATGAGAGCTTATGAGATGCTCAAGAGGCCTTCAACTGGATACATTGACCTTGATGTCCAGCTGTCCAATGTGTCCTCCTGAGTGTGGCAGAGCTACAAGTCGCATACTGAATGAATTTGCTTCACTTTACTCACTGGTAGCCACTGTACACTTCTGCAGCAAGATACAGACCCTGCTTTGATTTCATTGTATTATTGCTGGCATTGATTTCATATCATAAAACCGAGACAAACAGGTAGCAAGTGCACACATCCTTAGCATTCAATAATAGCTGTGGCATACATAGTATCTTGGGCATCCAGCTCTCTCAATGCACCAATTCAACTTAGCTTATGCATTGGATGATAAGAGTAGACCGCATAACTAAACTATGTCAAAATAGAAATGTGATGCTAAGTTACCATCCAATTCTAAATTTTACATACGAAACATGAATTGTTTTTCCTTAACTAAATGTATGCAAAATGCTTTAAAGAAAGATATTATGCAAATAAAAGCACAATTTACAAAACATGTAATCTCTTTACATTCAACCCCTTCTAAATTAGGCAAATTAGGACAATAATCCTTTAGCACAAATTCGAGCAATGAACAAGGATTTGGGTACAGACAAAAGTGGAGATATTCAGAATGTGCTGATGGAAAGTCACTGACCTGAAATATTAACCCTTTCTCTCTGAAATAATGTTACCTGACCTTCCAACTGTTTCCATCAATTTTCTGGATGTTATTTCAGATTTCCAGCTTTAACAGTATTTTGCATTGTGGGGTGATAGTTGGAAAGCTATGACAGCACAGACTTATCATTGCTGATTGGATCTCTCTCATGTAGAGTGCCACTCACAAAATACTTGCCACAATAACATGGCGACTCACCACCACCAATATATTCTCTGACCCATGATTACCAAATACTTACAGGTCTGGAGGGTTTGAATTATAAGGAGAGACTGGAAAGGCTGTGATTGCTTTCCTTCTGGTGAAGGAGGCTGAGGTGTGACATTATCAGAATTAGAGTCAGGTTTAACATCACCTGTATTTGCATGAAAGTTCTTGATTATGCGGCAGTAGTACTGTACAATGAAATACATAATAATGGAAAAAAATTGTGAATTTCAATATGTATAGCCACACACACACACACATATATATATATATATATATATATATATATATATATATATAGATATAGATATAGATATATATATATATATATAGATATAGATATAGATATATATATAGATATAGATATAGATATATATATATAGATAGATATATATATATAGATATAGATATATATATATACAAATTAAATAAGTAGAGGAAAAATCAAAAATTTTTTAAGAAGTAGTGAGGTAGTGTTCATGGGTTCAATATCTATTAAGAAGTAAGATGGTACAAGGGAAGAAGCTGTTCTTGAATTTATGAGTTCGTGCCTTCTTCCTGATGGTAGCAATGAGAAGAGGGCATGTCCTGGGTGATGGAGGTCCTTAATGATGGATGCCACCTTTTTGAGGCATTGCTTTTTGAAGATGTTCTGGATTCTATAGACATGAGTGCCCATGATGGAGTTGACTAAGTTTACAGCTTTTTGGAGGTTTATAAAATCATGACAGGTATAGACAAAGCCTTTTTCTCAGGGTAAGGGAGTCTGAAACTAGAGGGAACAGGCACAACAGGACGGGAGAAAAACGTAAAGGGGATCTGAGAGGTAAGTTTCCACATAGTGGGTGGTGGGCATTTGCCAGAGTAGTGATCTAGGCGGGTAGAATTACACTGAAAATTATATTTGGACAGGTTCAAGGATGGGCAAGGTTTGGAGAGACACGGGGCAAATTTAGGCAAATAGAGTAGCTTAGAACGGTACTCTATTTACAAGTGAGCTTTACAAGCTGATGGACAAGTTGGGGCAAAGGGCCTCTTTTCATGCTCTTCAACTCACTATACATAAATAATTTAAAAAATCAAAAGCCAGCTCGAAGAGAAAATTAACAATGTCTCCACAGATTGTGCTTCACGTCAGCTGTGCTTAATTGGAGAACTCTCCCTCCTTTCATCACTTCATCCAGTTTTCCAACAATTAATGAAAAATGCAGAAGACAGTAGAGAGTGAAATGCCCAGGAAAGTCTGAGTAAGAACAATCAAGTAAAGCCACTCAGATTGAGAGCTAGCCAAGTTTCAGTGTGAAGGTCGCATTTCCGTAACACAAAAATGACCAAGCTCCTCATAACTGTGGAACCGATACAGTACTTTTGTTCTCCATTTTCAGGGCTTCCAGTGACACATTTGTTGAGAGATTCATGGATTCCTCTCTATGGTGAAACTAGGTCTGATAGCAAACCCCAGATATTGGCCATGAAATGCAGTGATCCCTGACATGAGACACGATTAATCAAGGCAGAAATTGGTACTGCCAAAATCTTGCCAACCTGGAGGATGTGCAGTTGGTGAACAGAAACTTTCCATAGTATCAGCACTGATCTCCATCAACCCCGTGCCTTGAACTATAGAACTAAACACAATTTTATAAACATCCAGGCTGCTGTTTTACAGTGCCTGTCCAAACAAGAAAAGTAAGAAATAAGCTGACATAGGCAGAATAGAATAAGATGACTCCATAAAACTTTGCATCTAGTGATTCTGATAAAGATTGATTTCCTAACAATGTACTAACAATGGCTGCAAATTGCAGAATGTCACATTTCAGAAGCAACTTGCCAAATGTTCTAGCCAGGAATATCCTCAGAGCTTCTCGACACTGTTGACAAAAATTTGGTGAAGCTTGATTTACACTGTTTACTGCCAATCATAAACTAAAGTGGTAGCAGCAAACTAGAGAATGTCCAATAAAATTACCGCTGTGCAGGTCTTTGAAAAAAGAAATAGATTACAGGCTTAAATACGTTACTTCACTTGAAAAAAAACAACTGAGGAGCCAAAGAAGACAAGCACAGCATTTCCACTAATTGAAATGCATGAATGGAAAGAATGGAAATGCGAAATGATTCCAAAAGTTTCTTCATCTGTAGTCAGAGCGAGGTGCCAGTTTAATAAATTGTCACAAATAAATAAGTATGCTAGAGACCTGCAAACTACATAAGACATCTTCTATGGTGATGAGAACAATTTGCTTCCGTACTAGTGCTGTGATTTCTGCATCGCCTGGAAAGTCGTATTTGGGATTCACAGACTTTGCCCAAGGTAAGATGCTAGAGCGGGTAGTTTACAATTGTTTCACCATTTGTGCACAGTGTCCACACTGCTTAGTACAAACTCAAAGAGCTTGGTGCCTTCGTGGTTGTTGCTCCTCCATTTTATTGCAGACACGACCCGCTCTGCAAACTGTTTTTCCAAAAGCTCCCTTCTGAAAAGTGCTATAGGACTAGTAAAGCAAAAATATCAAGCCATCTAAAAAGATTCTTCCCCCAGGCAATTAATCTGACCAGTCATCCTAATTCACCTCCCACCCCCTCTATCTATTATTTCCATCAATGTACTGTACTGTAAACTCTTAGAATGATTTCTTGTATTGTAAATTTATGCTAGTATTTATGTGTGCATTTATGCAAATTTTATTTGAAATCTTTTAATTTCTATTATTTTTATATATTTCTTTACTCTTTAGAATTGTTGAATGTTGGTGTTTTTTTGTTGCACGTCACACCAACGCACCCCAGCAAATTCCTAATATATGTAAATATATATGACGAATAAGGGTGATCCTTGATTCGAGCAGAACTGGCCATGAACTCCAACAAGTCAATGAGAATGTTAACTTTCTAGCAATATCATGTCCTCGTTGGGAAGGATATTAAACTGATAAATTGGTTTATTATTGTCGCATGTACTGAGATACAGTAAAAAATGTTTGTTTTACATGCTGTCCATACAGATCATTTCATCACATTGTTTCATCGAGAAAGTACTTGAAAAGCAAAATACAGAATTAAGTATTGCAGATACAGAAAAAGTGCAATGCAGACAGACAATAAGCTGCAAGGTTATAATGAATAGGACCGTGAGGTCAAGAGTTTATCTTACTATATTGGGAACTATTCAATAATCTCATAACAGCAGGGTCCATGAGCCTGGTGGTGTTTTTAGGCTTTTGTATCTTCTGCCCAATGGGAGGTGGGGGAGAATAGAGAATGTCAGGGTGGGTGGGGTCTTAGCTCATGCTGGCTGCTTTACCAAGACAATAAAGAGTGTAGATCTAATCCATTGGGAGGGGGATGGAAAGAAGCTAGCTTCTGTGATGTGCTGAGGTGTGTCCACAACCCTCTGCTGTTTCTTGCCATCTCTGGCACAGCAGCTGACGTATCAAACCCCGTTTTGCATCCATATAGGATGTTTTCTTTTATCACTTATAAAAAATGGTGAGGTTCAGAGGGGCCATGGCAAGTTTCTTCAGCCTCCTAAAGAATTAAAGGTGCTGTTGTGCTTTCGTGCCCATGATATCTACGTGTTTCGGTCAGAACAGGCTATCTGATGTTCTCTCTGAGGAACTTGAACCTTTCAATCCCCTCAAAGTTAGTTTAATTGATGTAAACAGGGGCATGTGCACTGCCTCCCTTCCCACAGGCAATGAGTAGGGACATGACACTAAATTGGCGTACTTCTTTTGCTAATGGAGTTAAAGGACTCTGCACAGGTATTGTTGGTGTACTTCCTTTGTGCCTAATTATGGCTTTTAAAGGTTATCTATATCTCCAAAGCATACTGAAGAGAGTAAAAAACACTGTTGCTTGCACAGAACATCAGTGTTAGCCATATAAATACATCAGGGAACACAGTATGAGACATTAATGCTGCCTATGTTGTCAAGCATTGTCCCTTTAAGTTAATAAAGACAGAATCACCTTGATGTATATGTTATCAAAATCTCAGTTCAAACAGGAGGCAAGTAAAAGCAAATATTATGTTCAACTTTCTGCAAAAGTATTTTCATTTCCCTGTTGAGACGAATCTGAAATAAATGGTCAGTGATTAAATAGAAAGCTTACAATTAGAGTAATTGTGCTGTTGCTATCAGCAACTGGTAGATGAAGCTATATATGTAATGTTTCACTCTCCATCGTTTTAACAAATGAATAATGTGTGTTGTGCAAGGAAAGGGAGGGTGGCAGGAAAGGGAGGGTGGCAGGAGGAGGTGGATTGGTGGTTAATGGTGGGTTGGAGCTGGGAGGAAGTATGTGGGAAGGGGTGGGTTGTTGGTGATGCATTTTAAGAGAAGCAGAGACAGAGGTCTCTTAACCACAATAATCTTAAAACACTTTAAGGGTGCACATAGATAATGCTTGCATTTTTAATGTTTCACTCCTAAAGCAATTTCATTTATGTTCTTATTTAAGGCTATTATTTGTCTGTTATTTGTCAAGTAGGGTGCCGTGCACAATCCTGATTTGATGGAGACAGACATGAGAGCACGGAGGAACATCTGGTGAAACTTCTGAAATGCCTGCTTCGCTGCTGCTGCTACTGTGTGGTTCAGAATCTCGGCAGGAGAAGGCCCCGAGTCCTTGGCTTTGCTTGTTGCTTGGTGACCGGGGCGGAGTCGAAGTGCTTGGCAGAGGATAGTGCTCGGAGAGGCTGTGTCGGAGGGTCTGGTTGGAGGCTCGAAGTTTTCAGACAGACTCAGAGTCCGCTGCGGTCGGGTGCTTCCAATGGTGCTGCATCGGCAAATAGGTGGTACTTGGAGGTTCATGGCGGGGAGAATTCCTCCCTTCTGCCTCCTGCGTGAGATGATGAGTCTATCGGGATTTTGAGACTTTTTTTTACCGTGCCCATGATCTGCTCTTTATCAAATTATGGTATTGCTTTGCACTGTTGTACTATATGTTATAATTATGTGCTTTTGTCAGTTTTAGTCTTGGTTTGTCCTGTGTTTTCTTATGATATCATTCTGGAGGAACGTTGTATCATTTTTTAATGTATGCATTTCTAAATGACAATAAACGAGGACTGAGTGTCCTCATAATCTAATTTAAAATGGGTTCAAACCAGGTGAATGTGATTTTGTGGAAATGTATCATTATCATGTTCTCAAAGAAGATGAGAAAAATAATCATTTATATTGGTTTTTAATTTTATATATTTTAAACATTTTTCAACCTAACTGTTAAACAAACAGTTTTGTTAAAAAAAAATGGCATAAAGCAAGCTCCAGACCCATGAGAATGCAAGAAATCGGGATGCTAAAAGGCTGCTGCCCTTTCAAGTCTTACCATGACTCCCAGAAGAACAGAATTCAGAGATAAAATAAGTCACTTGACAGACTTGTCTGCTTTCTTTTTTAAATCGAGATCACATGAGTCCCAATTTTGGGATTTCTTAATACCTATAAATTAGAGCTGAGATCTCCTTCAAAAAAATGTTGTATCTTGTAAAGGGAGTTGCTGGAGATGTGAAATGTCTGGGTACTACTGCAACTACCATTGAGGTTAAGACTTAATTAGATACCAGATTTCTTGACATTTTGTATGCTCCAATTAAGTCATGAAATTTCAGATTTAGATTTAATTTAGAAATTGCAAATAATAAGGGTATAATGGTGACAAAAAAGCATCTGCTATTAAACCAGTTCACACATGCATTTGTGGATAACTTGTTATCTATCCGACAGAAGTATCTCACACATATATGGCCATTAGGCAATGACTGGGATGCATGGACAGTAATATTTCCACAAGGAATCAGCCAATAAAAAGGATTCCCATTTCACCTGTCAAGCTGATGCTAAGCTCTTGACAACCCTATTTATTTTTTTCCATAATCTTGTAATTTTCCCTATTCCAGTTTGAGGCTTCATTCTTTTCTAAGTTTTCATTGAATCCACTCATGCCACTACTAAAGCAATTGCATTCTACATAATTCCAACAAATAAAATGCAAACCTACCAACTCCTATTTTCTGTTATTTTATCCCAATATACAAAAGAAAATAACCTCATTGGCAATTAAAAAAAAGTGCAAGCTAAGTGTTTTTGAATGATTGAATAAAAAAAGACTCTGGCTAAGTCAATGGGTATATTTAAAGAGAGGGTTAATCGACTCTTGATTAGTAAAGGTATCAAAGGTTATGGGGGAAGGTAGTAAAATGGGGTTGAAAGGGATAATAAATCAGCAATGATGCAATGGCGGACTGGACATGATGGGCTGAATGGCCTAATTCTGCTCCTATGTCTTATGGAGTTATAAATTAGTACAATTAAAATTTTAATTGAAACATACAGCAATTTTGCTGCAAACAAATGAGTTTCAATAGCACACACATAACGATGTTTTTATAAAAGTTGCTGGTGAACGCAGCAGGCCAGGCAGCATCTCTAGAAAGAGGTGCAGTTGACGTTTCAGGCCGAGACCTAACGAAGTCCCGATGAAGGGTCTCGGCCTGAAACGTCGACTGCACCGCTTCCTAGAGATGCTGCCTGGCCTGCTGTGTTCACCAGCAACTTTTATGTGTGTTGCTTGAATTTCCAGCATCTGCAGAATTCCTGTTGTTTACAATGTTTTTATGATATTCTGCAGAATTAATGTACTTGGTTGAGATCAACTCCTAGCCAGATATATGGACCACCACATTTCCTCTCACACCATGACTAAGAATATATACAGCCTTGAAATGATCAAGTATTTCCAAACTTCACTACGAAGCTTACATCGTAGCATGGCCAAGTGCAGAGGAGTGAAGTAAAGTCATGGCACACATGGCTTCCTAGTCTGGTTGACTATGTGAAAACTATGGCCACTGCTGAAAATATTTTAGGAAGGATGTGGAGTCTTGGTAAAGGCGCAGAGAAGTTCACCATGACTTAGCCTGAAAATGAGTGTATTTGCTATAATCAGCGGTCAGACAAAACTGCATTGTTGGCTCTGGAGCATCAGATGCTGAGGAGCAACCGGATAGAAATATATAAAGCTATAAAACATATATGATAGAAAGTCAGAGCTTTTTCCCCGGGTGGAAATCTCAAATTCTAGACAGCAAAGCTTTAAGGTAAGAAGGGGAAAGTTTAAAGAAGAATTTGTGCCTGGAACACCATGCCAGGGAAAATTGTAGAAGCAGACACAATAGCAACATTTATGCCAACATTGATTCCAATTAAAACTGAAAATTTGTCTGCATGTGATCTATATCCCTGCCTGTTCTTGTCGAGAATAACCTTGTGTAGACTGATGGGATTAGTTTAGATGAACTAATCATAGTCAGTGTCGAAATGATGAGCCAAGGAGATGTCCCAGCGCTGTACTATTCTATGTTCTATGTACTGTTGGATTAGATTGTTATTTTCTTTGGAGCTTTACAACTAACTACCTGCTTGTATTTTATGTGTTTATATATACATGCAACTCTTTATTATCTTTCCTAGTGGTCACAGTATGTATATGCAATTGTTCAACATGTCCCCTAGTGGTTACATTCCGGGAAATTCTGGATGTTCTGAAAGCTTCTTCGATGTTTCGCTATTCAGGACTATCCGATTGGTTAAGTTTTATCTATGGAGTATATGGGGTACAAGAAGGACATAAGAGGGCCCTGCAATTTTCAGTTTTTCTGTTCTCAGGGACTAGACTTTTGCAGCTCTATATTTCCAATTGTCTTTCCTCTATTTGCACTTAATACAACAATAGTGAAGCAACAAGTTTCACACTTCTTACCTGACTTCTGAAACAACTTTGGACAAAAACATCAGACTCCAACATTACTCTGAAATTAACTACCACATTGGAAAAGCTTGTTAATGAGTAATATGATTATTTTTGTTATTCACAAAACCAAAATGACAGTCAAGATGATACATTTGAGTGAACAAGGCCCTTTAGAAGCCTTCGCCATCAGAGAGCATTGAGATTTCAGTCTAGCAGCATTGGACTTAAAGAAAAGATCAAACTTAAATAATTTTAATGGCTGGCAAGTGCTTTTAAATATCATTATGATTGTTATATACATTTCCATATGTGAATATTAAAAAAAGATCCCATGGCAACAAAATATTGGTTGAGAGTTCGTGTCTCAATCAACTCTTAATTCAGTGATAGTATTTTCTGAAAATGATTCTTAGTGCTTTAGTAGAACAGGAAATACGGTGTGCTGATTTTTACTGAAGGAAGATCAACGTCAGCATCAAATGATTGTATTGCAAACAAAAATGACATTAGAAAGTTCAAACAAAAGCACTGGATGGTCAGCAACTCACGAAAGTATCAGATTAGAATATATTGTACTTTTTCAATCTCGGTGAAACAAATGCTGGCTAATGCTTATTAACAACAAGAGGGATTTCTTTGACGTCACCTAGCCTCCCTAGTAAAGAGGCTTCACATGGCCCACTCCAATTGCTGCAACAATTCTAAACAGGGGTCAAGTAGGTTTGATTGTGTTTCTACTGATTGTCACCCCATTAACTGGATGGGAGCTTGCAGGTCAATGGTCACTATAACTTCACAACATCTAAAAACAGATAAAAGCTTGAACCATGCTGAGAAGCACAGTGGTGCACCTAGCTCACAGGGCCAGACACTTGGATTCAGTTCTGATCTCTGGTGCTGAACTTGAGCTTTGAATTTTGACTGTGTGGAGTTTCTACCTTCTCCCCATGATCACATAGGTTTCTTCCAGAAGACACAAGCAATTGCTGGAATTTGTAGCAACAAATGACTCACTGAGTTTGCTCAGCAGGCTGCCTATTGCTCTTGGTTTCTTCAAGATGCTCTGGCTTCCTCCCCAATCCCAGATAATAATTTGTAGATTAATCGGCTGCTGTGAATTGCCCATAGTGTGCAGGTCAGTGGTAGTATTGCGGAGGTGATTCAAATTCAAGTTTAATTGTCATCCAAACCCACACGAATATCATGAATACAGCCAAACGAAACAGCACAACTCTCAGGCTAAGGTTCAAAATACTGTACCAACAGCCATACACAGCACAAGGCACATGTAGCACATATAAGATCGCAAGCACATTAAAGATATCAGTGAAATACAGTCACAGAAAAAATATGATACAAGATCCTAAGTCTATGAATGTTGCAGCAGTCTGCAGTCAAACACAATATGGCTTGTCTTCTGCTGACGGTGTGGGGGAATTAGTGGGAGTAATGTAAAATTATATTATATACATTCTTCTGCCATGGTAACTTAGTGGTTAGCACAACATTTTACAATACCACCTGAGTAATTCAATTACTCAGTAATAGTTCAATTACTGCTGCTGCTGTAAGGAGTTTGTACATTTTCCCCAAAACTGCGTGGGTTTCCTCCGGGTGATCCAGTTTCTACTCACATTCCAAAGAAGTACAGATAAGATCTAGTAAGTTGTGGACATTCTATATTAGTGCTAGGAGCATGGCGACACTTGTGGGTTGCCCAGTACAATCCACACTGATTTGATTAAATGCAAATGACACACTTCACTGTATATTTTGATGTACCTGTAACACAAAGTTAATCTTTTTAGTGTATCATAAATAGATGGGTGATGGTTGGTGTGGACTCCGTGAGACAAATGGCCAGTTCCTCTTCTGTATCACGCAATGAGTCCACACCAACCACCACCTATCTATTTACGGTACATTAAAAAGACTAGACTCTATGACTATAGAGTCATAAAGTCATAGAGCACTACAGCATAGAAACAGGCCCTTCAGCTTATCTCATGCATGCTGAACTATTTATCTATTTCACTGCTTCGACCTGCTCCCGATCACAATGCTCCATATCCCTCCCATCCATGTACCTGTCAAAATTTCTCTTAAATGGTAAAGTCAGTTCTGCATCCACTTCCACTAGCCACTTGTTCCACACTCTCACCACCTATTGAGTGAAGATACCCACTTATTCTCCTTTAGATATTTCATCTTTCACCCTTAACCCATGACCTCTAGTTTTAGTCTCACCCAACCTCAGTGGGAAAAGACAGCTTGCATTTACTCTAATCTAATCCCCTCATAATTTTATATACTTCTATCAAATCTCCCTTCATCCTTCTAGAATCTGAGGAATAAATTCCAATCCTATTCAACCTTTCTCAATAATTCAGGCCCTCAAGTATTGGCAACGTCCTTGTAAATGTTCTCTGCACTCTTTCAATCTTATTCATATCTTTCCTGTAGGTAGGTGAGTAGAACTGTATACAATGCTCCATATTAGGTCTCACCAACAACTTATACAACTTCAACATAACATCCTATCCCCTGTACTCCATACATTGATTTATGAAGGCTAGTGAGTCAAAAACTTTCTTTACGACCCTGTCTACTGGTGATGCCACTTTCAAGGAATGATAGCTCTGTATTCCCAGATCCCTCTGTTCTACCCCACTCCTCAGTGCCCCAACAGTCACCGAGCATCCATCTTGGTCTCTCTTTCCAAACTGCAACATCCCATATGTGTCTGCATAAAACTCCATCTGCTATTTTTCAGCCAATTTTTCCAGTTGGTTCAGATCCCACTGCAAGTTTTAGTAGTCTTCCCCACTCTGATCTTAGAGAGGACCAATTTGCCCCTTTGGATCCTTTTGCTTTTAATAGATCTCTCGAAGCCCTTTGGATTCTCCTTCACCTTCTCTGCTAGAGTAACCTCATGTCCTTCTTTAGCACTCCTGATTTCCTTCTTAAATGTTCTCTTGCATTTCTTATACTCCTCAAGTACCTCATTTGCTCCTACGTGCCTATACCTTCTATGCACCTCCTTCTTTTCCTTAACTTGTGCCTCAATATCCCCCTAAAACCAAAGTTCCCTGAAGCTGTTATCCTTGCCTTTTATTCTAACAGTATACAAATTCTGTACTCTACGAGCTCCCTATCTTCGGCCGATCAGTATGAAAAAAAGGCTGTACTGTTTGGCATGGTGATTGCTAAGAAGTTAATCCTGCAAATGTGGAAAATGGACTCTGTGCCTACATACGATCTGTGGCTGAGAGAACTGGCAAATACTTTACATTTGGAGAGACTGAGACTATGTAATGAGGACAACGGGGACATCTTTGAAAGGATATGGGGCCCTGTATTGGACTTTCTTACGGGGTGAGGACTGAAGTTTTTTGGTGTGGTGCACCTCTGCTGTGTATGTTTACTTTTGCCTTTATATTTTTCTCCCTTTTGCTGCTCAATATTTAATTAGATTTTGTTAAGGTCATGGTTTTTGTAGATGTGCTTTTTTTTGTTTTTTTGTTTGTAATAAAAAATTAAAAGAATATGAAAGGAAAATTTCATTTTTCAAGGCCTCCCACTTACTTAGTAGACCTTTACCAGAAAACAGCCTGTCCGAATGCACACTTGCCAGGACCTTCCTGATACCATCAAATTTGGCCTTCCTCCAACTTAGAATCTCAACTGGAAGACCAGACCTATCCTCTCCATAATTATCTCGAAACTAATGAGATTATAATCATTAGATGCAAAGCATTCCCCTACACAAATTTCTCTTTAATCATTTTCTCAGGTCCTTCCACTCATTCATCCTTTCCCTTTATTTATAAATGCCCTAAACCCTAAACTCATCTGCCTTTCTTACAATCCTCTTTTCATTGAGATATACACAACTCAAAACATTAGCCAGTCCAGGCTTAACCTTTTGATCCCTGACTTTCTAAGTAGGCTTAATGACATCTTTCCCTACAACCACTTCACAATCTGTTCTGGTGCTCTGGTTCCCATCTCCTTACATCTCTAGTTTAAATCCCCACCCCCGCAACACTTTCACTAATTAGTCTGTCGAGGCAGCTTAGTCCTGCCATGACACCTTGGTGGCATAATTTCATTTTCCTTAGGTCGAATTTGGATATTTTGCTGATGCAGGATTTCAACTTGGAACATCAACAGTTCGGCTAATTGGGGCAGCTACTTAACTGGGCCAAAATGTACTGGTCACGATGTGCCTCAATTAACTGGAACCCACTGTATATACAGTATATCTCATATTTTAATTTATAGTTTTCAAATTATGTTTTGCATGGTACTGCTGCCACAAAATAACAAATTTCATGTGGCATTGACCATAGTAAAGTGTTTTCGGCAGCTGCTAATGAATCACATTAAATCCCATCTTTCTGCCACATTGCACCCTTTCTGGTTAGGTTATTGTTCAAATCAATCACTGATGATGCCATAGCTTCTGTATTCCACTCCATCCTGTCTCACCTGGTAAATGATGCCTCGTATGCCAGGATGCCGTTTATTGACTTCAGTTTGGTGTTCAATACAATCAAACCTCAGAAGCTGGTGGGTGAACTGTCCTTATTCGATCTCAACACCTTTCTCTGTCACTGGATCCTGGACTTCTTGACAGAAAGGTTACAGTCAGTCTGTATTGGCAGAAACATCTCTAGCTATATCATGCTGAACCAGTGCTCCCCAAGGCTGCGTGCTCGTCCTACTGCTGTTAGTGCTGCTGTCACATGACTATACTGCTAGATTCAGTTCAAACCAAATCATCAAGTTTTCTGATGATACAACAGTGGTTGGCCTCATCAGCAATGGCAACGAGAGGGCATACAGAGAGGAGGAAGAGCAGTGGTAGAATGGGGCAAGTATAACAACTTGAGTTTCAATGTGGACAAGACCAAAGAGATGAATTCAAATCGAAATGTGCGTGCTGAGCACTACTCACTTCACATACATGGCTCCTCTGTGGAGAGAAGTAGGAGCACCATGTTCCTGGAAATGCAGATAACAGACGATCTTACCTTGCACCTCAACATCATCTGTTAGATCAAGAAAGCAGAGCAACGTCTTGATTTCCTCAGGAGATTAAGGTAAGAGAGGTATCCCCTTCCCCTCCCCCACCTTAATCACTTTTTACAGGACCATCATCGAAACCAGTTGTGTCTCAATCTGGTCTGGTATCTGACTGCAAGTCCCTTCAAAGGATTATGAGGACTGCTGGGGGTATCTTCAGGGTCTCTCTTTCAACCACGAAAGATACTCGTGTAAACAGAGCCTTTACCGTTGTCAGTAATCCATCACATCCGTCCCACAATCTCTTTGACCTCCCCTACCATCAGGCAGGAGATACCGTAGCATTAGGACAAGAACTGTTAGGATGAGGAACTGTTTCTTCCTCCAAGCCATAATACCATTGAACTCCCTGCCACCACCCAGGTCTCATCACATATGAAGCACCAGTAACATTATACTGTTTACTTTTTAAATTATATATACTCCTTACTCCCCTATACTTAGCCCCCTGAACAGGGTCACGTGAAGCCATCGGAGCAAGTGGTGGATGGTTGCACGTGTGGCTGCTGCATATCACAAATCCTGGCTATGCGGCTTGTGACGTGTATTATTTAGTCTCTAAAGTGTCTTGATAACGGCTGGGGTCATCCATCTTGTAAAGACACTGATCAAAGGAAGGCAATGGCAAACCACTTCTGTAGAAAATATTGCCAAGAACAATCATGTTCATAGACAATGATTGCCCACGTCACATAATAATGATAATGGTGATGCCATCTTATTATTTGTTGATTTATTTGTCATAATATTGCTTTATGTGTTATGCGTGTAGTTTTATTTATTTATTCATTGAGACACAGCATAGTGTAGGCCCTTCTGGGGCTTCAAGCGTGCTGCCCAGCAATCTCCCAATTAACCCCAGCCTAATCACAATTTACAATGACCAATTAACCTTCCAACCAGTACATCTTTGGACTGTGGGGGGAGACCAGAGAACCCAGAGGAATGCCACATGGTCACAGAGAGAACGTACAAACCCCTTACAGGCAGTGGCGGGAATTGAACCTGGGTCACCTGCACTGCAATGCATTGTGCTAACCATTAAGCTACCATGCTACACCTCCAGGTTTTTGTACTATTGTGCCACCTCTATATGTTATATGTATTGTGTTGTGCCCCTTGGTATGGAGGAACATTGTTTCGTTTGGCGGTATACATGTGTACGGTTGTTGTTGAGTGACTCGCCAAGCTGGCTTGTTAGCTTGCAGATGTTTCGTTACTCACATAGGCAATGTCATCAGTGCAACTTCGAATGAAATGTTGGTGATCTACATTGTCTGTCTTTTATGTGTCCTGTGTTGAGTCCGTGTGTGTGTGTGTGTGTGTGTGTGTGTGTGTGTGTGTGTGTGTGTGTGTGTGCGCGCGCGTGCGTGTGTGTATATGTATGTATGTGTATGTATTTGGGTATTTGTGTCATTTCTATTGGTTATCCACGATTGGTTTGTTAAAATTGGTGATAATTGTAGTCCGGGCTGTGTTAAGGCCAATTTATACTTCTGCGTCAAATCTACGCTGTACGTACAGTGTAGCCATGTACCATACACCGTAGCCTGATGCACACCCCCCCAAAAATGTAACTATGCGTCTTGGCAACGCAGACTGCAACAACTATGATTGGTCCAGTTGGTAGCATCGCATTTCCTCTTATGCATTTCCGGTTGCTTCTGAACGATGAACCAAATCGTCAAACCTACCTGCCGACATCCGAAAATATTTGAAATGCATTTCCTCGTCCATGTCTCTCAGTGGCTGGACAAGCACAGAAAATTCACCCTCCTTCTGCCTCAATCCATTCAATGGTCGTACACACCATCTCCTCCGATGTCTTCTCTCTTTTCTGCATTGCAGTAATTTCAATAAAAGTAACTCTTGTTCAATATTTATTAGCTCCAACTCCAACATGATGCGTTCAGCCTTGTCGCCGCTGTTTAAAGTACACAAAGAAACTCACAGTGGCATTGAAACCCCACTGCCAACTAGCGTTTTGGCAGTGAATTGCAGAGTGACGCAGACACACCAACGCACAAGTATAAATGCTCACAACGGCGTAGGCTACAGCGTAGAGCCTACGCAGAAGTATAAATCAGCCTTTAGTTGACCGTTATGCAGGATTAACATTGTTCTCATTGATTGACGTGTGTAATCAGGTGTGAATTGGCTTTTGGCTCTGGACTGAAAACTCGACACTGAAGTGGTATGTAAACTGGGTTCATTTCAAAGTTGGAATTCTGTGTGGAGAACAAAGCCTCTAAGAATTCTTGGGCTTGTCGTTGATGGGCTTGGCCTAGGATGGTGACATTGGTCCAGTAGAATTGATGTGCTTCGCTGTCATAATGTATAGGTATAAGGGAAAGTTGATCATGACCGTTTACAGCCAGTTATGTTCATGTCCCCTTGTTGATAGCTTCCTACCAGCCTGTGGGTGGTGCATGGAATTTTGTACATGGTGTTCATTCTGTGCGTCATAGGTAGGGGGTATTTTATTCTTGATAGACTGTTATAGAGTGGCTGTAGGTTTGTGTGCTACCCACACACACACACACACACACACACAAACGGACTAATCACCGGACACATAAAAGACAAACAATATAGATCACCAACATTTCATTTGTAGTTGCACTGATGACTTTGCCTAGCTGGGTAACGAAACGTCACAAGCTAACAAGCTAGCTTGACGAGCCAGTCAACAACAACATCCTCAACCCCAGCTACAAATGTTTCCAACATCTTGAACATGTGTATGGATGAATGACAATGAACTTGAACAGACATATTCCTGTGATATTAAACCTGATTCAGATTCTGTTGATAGTGGCTGGGGTCACCCAGTTTAGAATGTCGGGACACATGCATTATCTTCTGTATCAACTCAATCATCATCATCATCATGGTCTAGCCTATCAATTCTATCTCTTTACACAGTTGTTATCACTCCTGATGAGCATTTATAACATTTTAATGCTATTTCAGATTTTCAACATGAACGTATTATGATTTGATTCCTAAACACGAGATTCAGCAGATGCTGGAAATCTTGAGTAACACACTCAGATTTGCTGGAGTAACTCAGCATGTCAGGCAGTATATTCTGCCTGACGTGCTGAGCTCCTCCACATTTTGTGTGTGTTGTTTTGGTTCTTGCTCTACTTTGGTATGTTCATTATTAAAGGAAAAGTTTTTGCTGAGAATTATCAATGAAGCCTTGCATGAAACATTACTACCTCTTGATAGCGTCACTGCGTTAGAAGCAATTTTAATGATATATAAATTTATTTCTGTGGAAATATTATCACAAAAATAAAAGGTTATTTACACCAGCAACAAATCTCATTCAATATTTCCCTTGCACAATGATCATTTTGAAAAAATTGTCAATAGGGATTCACTATTTCATATCATAGTCTGAAATATACACGTGGTGACAGTTAAAATGAAACACTTTCTTTTTTTGTTTGGGATAGGGATGCAAAGCAGTCAGTTCCAATTTAACAATTCTTCAGCAAGAATGCTACGGGGAGAGAGAAAGCTAAAAATGTTTATATGAAGTTGCACACATCAAAGTTGTTGGCCAGGCAGCATCTATAGGAAGAGGCGCAGTCGACGTTTCAGGCCGAGACCCTTCGTCAGGACTAACTGAAGGAAGAGTGAGTAAGGGATTTGAAAGCTGGAGGGGGAGGGGGAGATGCAAAATGATAGGAGAAGACAGGAGGGGAAGGGATAGAGCCGAGAGCTGGACAGGTGATAGGCAAAAAGGGATACGAGAGGATCATGGGACAGGAGGTCCGGGAAGAAAGACGGGGGGGGGGGTGACCCAGAGGATGGGCAAGAGGTATATTCAGAGGGACAGAGGGAGAAAAAGGAGAGTGAGAGAAAGAATGTGTGCATAAAAATGAGTAACAGCTGGGGTACGAGGGGGAGGTGGGGCCTAGCGGAAGTTAGAGAAGTCAATGTTCATGCCATCAGGTTGGAGGCTACCCAGACGGAATATAAGGTGTTGTTCCTCCAACCTGAGTGTGGCTTCATCTTTACAGTAGAGGAGGCCGTGGATAGACATGTCAGAATGGGAATGGGATGTGGAATTAAAATGTGTGGCCACTGGGAGATCCTGCTTTCTCTGGCGGACAGAGCGTAGATGTTCAGCAAAGCGGTCTCCCAGTCTGCGTCGGGTCTCACCAATATATAAAAGGCCACATCGGGAGCACCGGACGCAGTATATCACCCCAGTTGACTCACAGGTGAAGTGATGCCTCACCCGGAAGGACTGTTTGGGGCCCTGAATGGTGGTAAGGGAGGAAGTGTAAGGGCATGTGTAGCACTTGTTCCGCTTACACGGATAAGTGCCTGGCGGGAGATCTGTGGGGAGGGATGGGGGGGACGAATGGACAAGGGAGTTGTGTACCAACTTTGATGTGTGTTGCTTGAATTTCCAGCATCTGCAGAATTCCTGTTGTTTGCGTTTACACAACTCCCTTGTCCATTCGTCCCCCCCATCCCTCCCCACTGATCTCCCTCCTGGCACTTATCCGTGTAAGCGGAACAAGTGCTACACATGCCCTTACACTTCCTCCCTTACCACCATTCAGGGCCCCAAACAGTCCTTCCGGGTGAGGCATCACTTCACCTGTGAGTCAACTGGGGTGATATACTGCGTCCGGTGCTCCCGATGTGGCCTTTTATATATTGGTGAGACCCGACGCAGACTGGGAGACCGCTTTGCTGAACATCTACGCTCTGTCCGCCAGAGAAAGCAGGATCTCCCAGTGGCCACACATTTTAATTCCACATCCCATTCCCATTCTGACATGTCTATCCACGGCCTCCTCTACTGTAAAGATGAAGCCACACTCAGGTTGGAGGAACAACACCTTATATTCCGTCTGGGTAGCCTCCAACCTGATGGCATGAACATTGACTTCTCTAACTTCCGCTAGGCCCCACCTCCCCCTCGTACCCCAGCTGTTACTCATTTTTATGCACACATTCTTTCTCTCACTCTCCTTTTTCTCCCTCTGTCCCTCTGAATATACCTCTTGCCCATCCTCTGGGTCACCCCCCGCCCCCTGTCTTTCTTCCCGGACCTCCTGTCCCATGATCCTCTCGTATCCCCTTTTGCCTATCACCTGTCCAGCTCTCGGCTCTATCCCTCCCCCTCCTGTCTTCTCCTATCATTTTGCATCTCCCCCTCCCCCTCCAGCTTTCAAATTCCTTACTCACTCTTCCTTCAGTTAGTCCTGAAGAAGGGTCTCGGCCTGAAACGTCGACTGCGCCTCTTCCTATAGATGCTGCCTGGCCTGCTGCGTTCACCAGCAACTTTGATGTGTGTTGCTTGAATTTCCAGCATCTGCAGAATTCCTGTTGTTTGCTTTTATATGAAGTTGATTGAGTTTAAACAAAAGGTGGTGGAGAAAAGGACTTTATTCCCTGGCATGTAGGAGATTGAGAGGTGACCCCATGGAGGTATCCAAGTTTATGAGGGACACATACAAGGTGAAATCACACTACTTTTTCCCCAGGGTGAAGGTGCATTAAACAAGAGGGCAGATGTTTAAGAGTAGGGATGAGAAATTTAAAAGGGACGTCATGGCAGCTTCTCCGTGCAAAAGGTGGTGCATATTTGGAATGAGCTGCCAGAAAGTGTTTGAGGTAGGGATTTTAGCAACATTTAAAATCCGTCTTAGTTTAGTATGTAGATAAGACAGGTTTAGAGGGCTATGGGTGAAATAAGTCCAGCTCACTGGACAACACATTTAGCAACTATGATTTGGCCGAGGGGCCATTTTCCATGCTGTATGTCTCTATGCCTTTACAAATGAAGTAATTCACGGTTAAATTCAGTAAATTGTGACTATTCTTCTTAGAGAAGAAGAAGTTAGGAAATTTGATTGAGCTTTACATATTGCTTTTGATTACTACTGTGAAAATTGCCGCTTCCCACTTCCCCATTCACCCATAACCTCAGCACCTGATAGTTTAAACTGGCTCCCTGCTGATCAATTCTGTAACACCACCCCCACCCACATTCTTTATATGGATTTAATTTTTTTAAGTAGCTGCTGAGCACTTGAGCAAGCTAATACTCCAGCGTTAGCATTGAAAATGTTGGTTTCCTTGTCGAAACATTATTTTATAATTGCAGTTACTCTCTCAGCTGCAAAAGATTCAGCCTACTGTTTTGAAAATGAGTTGGGCAGTTTATGTAACACTTGTTCTGCACTCCTTTAAGATTTGCAGCACATGACCAACAGCTCTCTGTATTCACTACCAATAGTGTAGATCTGGGCAGAGGCAGTCTACTGTGTGGGAGTACATGACAGAAATGCTGCTCGTTCTGCTCTATTCTTTTGCTTAATAAAGTATTTGTTAGTTTAAATTATAGGCTGTTCTCCAGTATCTCAGTGAGTGAAAGAGAGAAGATTCTGAAACAGCCATTTATTCCTAGTATCCTGGTCAATGATTATCCCTCAAAGGACATCACCAAAAAAATACTGTATCTGGTCAATAACACATTGTGGTGGGTGGGAGTTTGTTGTGTGTGAACGGATGACTTAATTTTCTACCTCATAACAGTGACAACATTTCAAAAATACTTCATTGTCTCTGAAGAGATGTGCAACATTCAGTGATCACAGATGATGTTGTGTAAACGTGAGACTTGCTTTATTCCAACTCTTCCACCCTGCATGATATCTGCACTTTACTTTTACCTTGTTGAGCTATCTAACCACAAGTGGCTTAGCAGAGATCCTGAGCTCTGGAGTTTCTTCTGCAAACTTCTTTTATCTCATCCAAGACCTCCCACTAAATCTCCTTTTATGACCAATCTTTTGATCATCTGCTATTTCATATTTTTAATGTTACTTTGTGTCAGATTGTGCCTGATTTATGGTGCAGTGTTTTGCGAGATGAACTCACCACATAAGTGCATTTGTTCTCACTGTAAAATAAATCAACATTCAGAGGACGCATATCCAGAGAAACCAGCAAAAGATCCAAGGAGTCACAAGAGACTGTAGGTGCTGGAATCTAAAGCAACAAACTATGTGCTAGAGGAATTCCAAAGGTCAATGAGCATCAAGTGAGAGGAAAAGAACTGTTGAGGTTCTGGGTTGAAATCCTGCATTAGTAAAAGATCCAAATTTGACAGAAGGAAAATGACATTATAGGTGTCATGACTGGACTAAGTTGCCTGAAGGCAGACTTAATTACCGAAAACAAAGGGGGTTTAATAAATAAAGGGAAAGAGAGAATGAGTGGAAGGACCCAAGAAAAATGATTAAAGAGATAGCATTAAATAATGGGCTAAATGGTTGCCTTTTGTCCTTCAATAATTAATTTTATATGTACATCATGGGGAATATGGATGGGGACTATATTCTCCTGGTTTACCAAAGTGGCTGATTTGCAAGCACACTTTCAAGTGTCTGGGCAAGCAATTCTGTTGTATGCAACCATTATGAAGGCATAGCTGAAGTTTCTACTTTCTTAGAAGTTTGAGGAGACTTTGCATGTTACTGAAGATTTTGACAAACTTCTACAGATGTGCAGTGGAAAGTAGTCCGATTGCTTGCATCATGGAATGCACAGAAACACAAGAGCCAGTTCCATTATGGGTACAGCTCTCTCCACAATCCAGGACACCGATTAAAGGAAATTTCTCAGAAAGGTGGCATTCCTCATCAAGGACCTCCACCATCTAGGTCATCATGCCATCTTCTTAATGCTGCCATCTACTTGAGGAGCCCAAAGACCCACACCTCAATGTTCAACAACAGCTTCTGATCTTAAAAGCCCAGGCATACCTCAAACTATATTTACTTTCCTCCCTCTCAACTTGCACCAATTCATTCTGCCACTTTTGGTCAGTAAATTACGTTAGTTTAAGTTTATATTACCTGATGTTCGTAATGTACTACAACAAGCTAATTTTCATGCTATTTTTGCCCTCTGTATCAACGCCTCTGTAAGGGTGATATTTGGGTTAGGTCAAGTGGCTTTGGCTGTATTGTGGATTTAATTTGAAACAATGGATTCCTAAAATCCCAGTCCAGACAATGCTGGTGTCTGTGGTATGGAGCTAAATCAGGAGGTGTGAAGGTTGTATGTGGTTTCAAAGAAAGCATTGTCCATACATTGTAAATATGGAATTGTCCTTTGATGTTTGGCACATAAAATATCAAGCCCCACATTGGGCCAGCAGACCTTTCCATCGAAAGCTTCTCCATATGATGCCTGCTGTACCTTGTTTTGTTGAATAAAGAAGCTGCTTTGTATCTACCAGTAATTTTCTCCAGCGATTTCATTCATGCAACATGGTTCAACAACAGCTTCTGACCTGAAAAGCTCCAGCATTACCTCAGATTATATTTACTTTCCTCTCTCTCAACTTGTACCAATTCATTCTGCCACTTATGTTGAGTAAGTTATGTTAGTTTAAGTTTATATTACCTGATGTTCGTAATGTACTGCTACAATAAGCTAATTTTCATGCCATTTTTGCCCTCTGTATCAACGCGTATAAACTTGAGTATTCATTGGCATAACCTTGAATAAGAGAAAGAATAGTTGGACACAACAATGTCAATCTCAGCCTATCAACTTGAAAATTCTTCTCACAAACACTTGGGGGCAAGTACCTAAACTTGGAGAGATATCCCACAAATGAATCAAACAACTGCCTAATTGAGCTACACTTGTAGAATCACACACTAGTGACAATATATGTGACTCCTCCATCACAATCCATGGTTTTAACATGCCCCAAAGTAAAGGCAGACACACCAGATGGATCAGCACCATGCCACATGGGTGTGAGGAGTAGCCCTACATCCCCTCAGTGTTGAATTCTAACTACGGGACAATGCACACCTTCATAAAATCACACCAAACATGAAGAAGAATACATCTTTCTGATTACTACCTGCCATCCTCCTTCAGCTAATTAACCAGTGTTGCTTTAAGTTGGAAACACAGTACAAAAATTAGCAAGGCATTGAAGTCTTCCATCTGGAATTCCCATGTCCAGCACCAATTGTGGCTTCACAACACCACTACAGATTGAACTGGACGAATCCTAAAGGATAGAGCTGCCAAGTTGCGTCTGTGTCAGGCCGTGAGTGAAATAATCAGAGGCAGACATACTTGACCTCATCGTGAGCAGAAGGTAACTGTGTAATATGCATCATCTGGAATTTTTAACAGAAAGATTATAGAGTTAGCTTTATTTGTCATGTGGACATTGAAACATGCAGTGAAATGTGTTGTTTGTGTCAAATAAAATCAGCGAGGATTGTGCTGGGCAGCTTGCAAGTGTCGCGACGCTTCCAACCCCAATACAGCACGACCACAGCCCACTTACCCTAACCATATGACTTTATGAAAGTGGAGGGAGCTAGAGCACTTAGAGAAATACCTTGCAGTCAAGCAGAATACAAACTCCTTACAGATAGCGACGGGAATCAGACCCCGATCTTACAGTGGATGCTATAAAGATTTGCATGAACCGCTACATTACCATGCCACCACATTGCATATTGGAAGCAACCACAGGACAGTCCTTGAGGAGACAATGACCCATCTTTCCAGTAGAAGTGCTCCTTCTGCAATCATGTTAAATGGTACAGAGTACAGATCTGGCAGCTCAAAGAAGGATATTCTTGAGCAGCTGGCTGTCAGCGCAAATGCATACGACCACAGTCTGGCCAGGCATATCCTTCAATTTATTACTGTTAGTCCGGCTAATAAACTCTGGTTCAATAAGTGCAGAAAGGCATGGAAAGGACAGCAAAATATGAACCAAAGAACAAAGTGTCTGTGCAGTGAAGCTGTAACACAGGATAACATGCATGAAGAACAGCAGATCTTTGTGATTTCATGGCCAAAAGATTAACACACATCTCTGCAGTTCTGCCATATTGGTTTGTGAATGATGCTAGACAATTAAACGTGCAAAAGGAGGAAACCAAAAGCTTTAAGAAAGTCTCCTTTCTCAATAATGGCAAGTGTTAAAGACAAGCTGAAGTATTTTGAACCAAGTTCAGCCAGGTATTCTAAAATAAAAATCCATTGCAGCTTCCTCCTGAGATTCCAAGCATCATAGAAGCAAATCCTCAGCCAAGTCATTTCACACTATATAATATTAAAACATTTGCTGAGAGTACAGGGTATAACCAAAGGCCATAAGACCTGAGAACATTCACAGTAAGATACAAAGGACCCAAGCATTAGAATTATCAATGACTTGAGCTGATTCACTACAACACTTCAAGAACTTGAATCTGCTAACTATGCAATCATCTAGGTATGTACTCTTTACTGAAAGCAAGACAAACGCATTTGCTAATTCACAAATTTCACAAAATCGTACCAGTGATTTTAAACCTGATTCTGATTCTGATAATTATCTTCCAATGAACCAGCCACCAATCATCAGCAAAGTGATGAAAGGTGTCAATCAACAGTACAATGAAGCAACACTTATTCACCAAGAACTTGCTTATAAGACATAGGGGCAGAATTAGGCCATTCAGCCCATTGAGTCTGATCCGCCTGAACCCAGATCCCACTCAAACCCATACACCTGCCTTCTCACCATATCCTTTGATGTCCTAGGCATTCAGAAAACAATCAACATCTACCTTAAATATACCCACGGACTTGGCCTCCACCACAGTCTGTGACAGAGCATTCCACAGATTTACTACGCCCTGGCTAAAAAAAATCTTCCTTGCCTCTGCTCTAAAAGGTCACCCCACAATTTTGAGGATGTGCCCTCTAGTTTAAGATACCTTCACCATAGGAATCATCCTGTCCACATCCATCCCATCCTAACTCGTCCTTTCAACATTTGGTAGGCTTCACTGAAATCCCCCGCATTCTTCTAAATTCTAGTGAGTACAGGCCCAAAACTGGCAAACTCTGCTCATATGTTAACCCCTTCATTCCTGGAATCATCCTTGTGAACTTCCTTTGGACTCTCTCCAATGACAACACATTCTTTCTGAGAAATGGGGCCCAAAACTGTTGGCAATACTCCAAGTGCTGACTGACTAGTGTCTTATAAAGCCTCAGCACTACCTCCTTGCTTTTATATTCTATTCCCCTTGAAATAAATGCCAACATTGCATTTGCCTTCTTTATCACAGACTCAACTTGTAAATTAACCTTCTGGAAGGCTTGCATGAGGACTCCCAATTCCCTCTGCACTTTTGATGTTTGTACCTCCTCCCCATTAAGATAATAGACGGCACTATTGTTCCTCTGATCAAAATGAATTATCATATATTTCACAACCTTCTATTCTATCTGCCACTTTTTTTGCCCATTCTTGAAATTTGTCTAGGTCCTGCTACAATCACATTACTTCCTCAGCACTATCTACCCTTCCACCTACCTTCGTATCTTATGCAAACTTTGCCACAAACCCATCAATTCTATTATTCAAATCACTGACAAACAATGTAAAAAGTAGTGGTCCCAATACTGACCCCTGAGGAGCTTGGGCTATGCTACTGAGATGCACTCGGTTCCAAACCTCATCATAAGCTTGGCCCATACATCGACCCAAGGTCTACATTCCAAATCAGAGATGGGTGTGACTGCCACTGACATCAAGACAGGATTAGACTGAGAGTGGTACCAAAGAGCCATGGGCAAATTAAACTTAATGTGTCTCAAGCAGAAAGTGTTCCAATGACTGAAGCCAGACCTTGTACAAAGTAAGAAATGTGAGTTGTTTGTGGCCAGTTTTTAAAGCCAGGATGATAAGGAGCTCCACAGAAAACTGTTATCAGTTAGCTAGCATCATCAATCAACTTCCTTCAATAAGAAAGTCAAAAGTGCCAATGTTCACTAATGATTGTGTGATGTTCAATTCTACTTGCAACTCCTCATAAATTAAAGAAAGTCAAGACAACATTCAGGCATGTACTGGTGGGGAGGGATATGCTCCTCACCACCTGTACTCAACTGAGTCCATAACTCTCTGTTTGTTCCTGCACATTTAAATTGCTCTACTAGATTATGATGCATCCTTTCAGGATACTTTCAACAGGCCACCAACAGATGTTTGTTGGGGTGTTCGGTGACATGCCAAAACTCTTGAAAATTTGAAGTAATTCATAAATACTAGAAATTCAGAAATCAAATATGCAAGGGGGTTAGGAGTTTTGAGTGCAGGATTCCTTGAAGGTAAACTTGTGGTTGAACCAGTAGAGAGGAAGGCAATTGCAGTATCAGCATTCATTTACAGAGGACTAGAATATAAAGCAAGTATGTAATGCTGAAGCTATATAAAGCATTTTTCAAACCATATTTGGAGTATTGTCAGCAGTTTGGGTCTGTATCGAAGGAAGAATATGCTGGTTTTGGAGAGGTTCTGAAGAAGTCTTACAAGATGGATCCTGTGAAATAAAAGGCTAAGGTATGAAGAGCTTTTGATGGCTCTGGACCTGTACTCACTGGTTTTGAGATTGAAACCCATGGAATATTGAAAGACCTAGATAGAATTGACATGGAGAGGATGTTTCCAATAGTGGGAGAATCTAGGAGCAGGGGTCACTACCTCAAAATAGAACATCTCTTTTGTACAGTGAGGCCAAGTCACTGGGTGTATTTAAAGTGGAACTTGATAGGTTCTTCATTAATAAGTATGTCAAAGTTTATGGGGAGGAAGCACAAGAATGGGGATGAGCAGGAAAATAAATCAACCATGATCAATTGGCAGACGAGACTCGATGGGCTTAATTCTGCTCTTATGTCTTAAGGTCTATTGGTAAAGATACCGCTGTATCTTCCTTGTGACTGTATCTCTGTACTGGGCTAATGACAATTAGATAGCATGAGTTCTGTGGAGAGCCAGCTAAGTGGTACAGGATTGGCTTACAGGAGTGGGAAGCAGAATGTGATAGTGGAAGCTTATTTTTCGGACAGGAGGTACATGACTGGTGGTGTTCCCCATGCCTTAGTTCTGAGCCCTTTGGTATTTGTCAACCTCATCAATGATTTGAATGAGAATGTACAGGACATGTTCAGTACCTTTGCAGATGACTTTAAAATAGGTGGTGTTGTTGTCAATGAAGATGGCTATCAGAATTTACAGAGAAATCCTGATCAATTGGGAAGGGAACAGAGGTGTATAAGATGATGAGAAGCATTGATCGTGTGGATAGTCAGAGGCTTTTTCCCCAGGGCTGAAATGGTTGCCACGAGAGGGCACAGGTTTAAGTTGCTGGGGAGTAGGTACAGAGGAGATGTTAGGGGTAAGTTTTTTTTACGCAGAGAGTGGTGAGTGCGTGGAATGGGCTGCCAGCAACAGTGGTGGAGGCGGATACGATAGGGTCTTTTAAAAGACTTTTAGATAGGCACATGGAGCTTAGAAAAATAGAGGGCTATGGGTAAGCCTAGTATTTTCGAAGGTAGGGACATGTTCAGCACAACTTTGTGGGCCGAAGGGCCTGTATTGTGCTGTAGGTTTTTGAATCGCAAATGGAGTTTAATTTGCATAAGTCTGATGTATTAAATTTTGGAAAGACAAATGATTGTAACACTTTCACAGTGAACAGCAGAGCTCCGTAGACTGCTGTAGAACAGAGTGACTTCAGAGTACAAGTACATGATTCCTTGAATGTACCACTAGAAGTAGACAGGGTAATAAATAAGGCTTTTGGCATGCCAACCTTCAATCAAGCACTGGGTATAGATGTTGGAAAGTTATTTTGCAGAGCAACACACACAAAATGCTGGAGGAACTCTGCAGATCAGGTAGCATCTATGGAAAAGAGTAAACAGTTAACATTTCAGGCCGAGACCTTTCATCAGGACTCATCAAGACTGTTTATTCTTTTCCATAGATGCTTCCTGTCCTAGTGAGTTCGTCCAGCAATTTGTGTGTGTTGCTTTGGATCTCCAGCATCTGCAGATTTTCTCATGTTTGTTATTTTGCAGATGTATAAGATGTTGGTGAGGCAGCATTTTTAATATTGTCTTCCAAACATCTTTTGCTATAGGAAAGATATTAAACTGGAAAAAGTGAAGAGGAGATTTATGAAGATGTTGTTAGGGTTCAGGTTACTTAGTTATGCAGAGAAGTTGAACAGGTTGGGACTTTTCGTTGGAGCTTGGGAGAATGAAGTCTGATTTTATGGACAAGAGAAAATCTGCAGTTGCTGGAAATGCAAGCAACACATACAAAATACTGGAGGAGCTCAGCAGGCCAGGCAGCATCTACAGAAAAGAGCACAGTCCATATTTTGGGCTGAGACCCTTCATCAGGACTGGAGAAAAAAAAAAGATGAGGAGTCAGAGTGGGGGGGGGGGAGTGAAGGAAGAAATACAAGGTGATAGGTGAAACTGGGAGGGGAGCGGTGAAGTAAAGAGCTGGGAAGTTGATTGGTGGAAGAGATACAGGGCTGAAGAAGGGGGAATTTGATAGGAAAGGACAGAAGACCATGGAAGAAAGAAAAGGGGGAGGAGCACCGGAGGGTGGTGATGGGCAGGTAAGGAGTTAAGGTGAGAGACATAAAATGGAATGGGGAATGGTGAAGGAGGGTGGGGGGCATTACCGGAAAGTCAAGAGATCGGTGAGATCCAACATAGATTGGAAGATCGCTTCACCGAGCACCTACATTCTGTCCACCAGAAAAAGCAGGAACTCCAAGTGGCTAACCATTTTAATTCCACTTCCCATTCCCTTTCCAATATGTCTATCAATGACCTCCTCTACTGTTGCAATGAGGCCACACTCAGGTTGGAGGAGCAACACCTTATATTCCATCTAGGCTTAACATCAATTTCTCGAACTTCTGGTAATGCCGCCCCCACCTATCCTCCTTCACCATTCTGCCTCTCTCACCTTATCTACCCATCACCTCCCTCTGGTGCTCCTCCCTCTTTTCTTCATTCCATCGCCTTCTGTCTTCTCCTATCAGATTTCCCCTTCTCCAACCCTGTATCTCTTTCAACAATTAACTTCCCAGCTCTATACTTCACCCCTCTCTCCCTCCCAATTTCACCTATCACCTCGTGTTTCTTCCTCCCCACTCCTACCTTCTTACCCTGACTCCTTTTTTTCCTCCAGTCTTGATGAAGGGTCTTGGCCTGAAACATCGACTGTACTCTTTTCCATAGATGCTGCCTGGCCTGCTGAGTTCTTCCAGCATTTTGTGTGTGTGGAAATTTATAAAACCATGATGACCTTAGACAGGGTAAATGCATACAGTTATTTTTGTTCCCAGGGTTGGCGAATACAGAACTGGAGGCCCAGGTTTGAGGTGAGATGAGAGAAATTTAATAGAAATCTGAGAGGAAACTTTTCTGCTCAGAAAGTGGTCAGTATATGGAATGATCTGTCAGAGGATATGGTTGAGGTAGGTGCATTTACAATGTATAAAGGGTACTTGAGGAGGTATATGGCTAGGAATGGTTTGGAAGGATATGGGGGAAATGCAGGCAAAGGGGATTAGCTTAGATGTGGATCTTGGCCAGCATGGACCAGCTAGGCTGAAGGGTAAATTTCTCTGCTTTGTGACTCTATGACCGGTCAACCAATATGTTAACACCCAGGAGTTTCAAGCTGCAGGCTCTCTCCACCTCCTATCCATCAAACTTTACCCTCTTTCCCCTTCCTGAACGCAAGATGAAGTTCAACGATTTCTTACTCTCCAAAGAAGGATTTTTTTTCTCTAATCTTCGTCCAGAAAGATAAACCCTTTATTATAGATTGCTTCCCTGTGGTCACACAGAAGGCACTTAACATCTATGTTGTCATGTATCTTATTTTCTTTCCATTGAGTTTACAGCTTATTCTTCTAAACTCAAAAGAGAATAATCATAATTTGCTCAAGGTCTCCTCATTCACAAAACATAATTTGGTACATGTTTGTTACATGTCCTAAAACAAGGATACTCTCCAATTGTTAAGAAGTCCAGACTATTTACTCAGTGCTCCAGGTTTGGGGTCAACAAAGTTCCATGTAATGGCCAGGACACCAAAAATGACAAGACTAGCATACACAGGAGATCACCTCCAACTGCAGACCAGATTGATATTATCACCCAGCACATCAAATAGTTGAACTATTAGTAGCTGGATGGTTTGTGTACTCAGAAAGCCAGGATTTACAGCACTAATTGTGCACACTATTACTCAAATTTCCTTCCAGACTTGTAAACATTCGGGCATTTCTTTACTCTCTCATGAAGGAGTCAAATAGTGGAAGGAAGTGGCTCACTGGCACCTTCTCAAGGGCAACTAGGGATGGGCAATAAAGTTGATGAAAATGACTTAAGATGAAGTGATAGGCATAGAGCTAAATACTGCTGAAAGCAGTGGTTTCTCCAGATTTGTCAATTAGAGTAAGTGAAAACTAAGAGATTCTTTGGGTTTGTACATGTTGCAAAAGATAATGCTCCCATGAGCGATCATAATGAGAATTGAAATGACATTGACAAACCACTTGAATTTCACTCCTGTAGTTACCACGGATACATTATCTAATATCTACAGGCCCAAGAAATTCACCAATCCAAATAAAAAGCCTTTAAGGCAGTATATATTTCTGTAACAAATGCGAATTACCAGTGTGCTGGACTCTCAGTATTACACAATACAACTGACCGATGTGTTCTTGGAGTCGCGACACGAGGTGCAAAGCAGTTAGGAGTGATTTAGTTGAAAGCCGGTGACAGCCGTCTGATCATTGCTCTCCCTCTAGTGACAAACACATTTTTAACACCTTTCATTCCCATTTCAAATTAACCTTAACCTTTTTGCAAATCTCAATAAAATGAAGTTGCATGGTGCAGTTAATGCGTTTTAATTTGAAACATAAACTTCCACTTATGCAAATGCCATTGCTTCTAATAATAACATAAAAATGTTATCCATATTTTGTACTTGAAGCTCTTTCATTAAAAAATGCGATCGAGCTTCTGATAATCGCAAGACACTTCACTTATTTATTGCCTGTCTCTCTACTTGTAAACGTGGAACCTTATCTTTTGAGCGGCCAATTTATAATCAGGATTTCTTAAATGTGAACACCCATCGCATGTTCCATTCCTTGAATTGTATATTACCTCAAGAATACTGAATTATTAACAACTATGTGCACTTTCCATATTGCAATACCACTCCTCCTGTCAAATTATAATATTGCCAAGAAATACATCTTTTTATTACAAATTCCAGTAAACTTTACTTGCAACAGAAGCAAAGCTTATTTGGAAAACTTTTCAGTAATCGCGGTTAGCTAACTTCAATCCTCATTTAAATTCATGGTGGACTTCCAAAATACAACACATTACACCACTGTCAAACATATATTTAATACAAATATAAAGTGTATTAGCAATCCTTTAAAGGTCCAATTTGATCATTTGCGTGATGTGTGGATCCGCTTTTGTAACGGGAGGGACCATCACTTTGAAGAAACTTCTGACAAGATCAGCTCACACTAATAAATGGTTCAATTATTGAAAATTGTCTACAGCTCCAATAAAAATTGGGGAAGAAAATACCCTCACAAATCCAGAAGCGATTTCAGCAAGACTTAGACGTGTTAGACTTAGTTAGAAAGTTATCATAAAAGTATGCTTTTAAAGAAAAATATATATTTTCTCTGTTCATAAAGTTCACACAATGACCGCTTTACCGCTGTGGGACATCTCCTGAAATTATATCGAGAGACTTAATAATGACAATGAATGAATATAGCAGGAACCTGAAGCCCCCAGACTCGTTCACTGCGCTAAAACGTATACGCAATAAGTGAACAGCGTTGGCATCATCTGCTATCTGGTCGAGAACCAGCTCGCAGAGGTTTCAACGCACGGACGCCGATACACGGGCGAATAAAAATAACCTGGAGACTTCGGCATTAAAATCGAAATCAAGTAGCTGGAGCAGAAGGTCAGCCCTTACCCCACGCCGTCAAACAAGCCCCGGGTTTACTATCAACTGCTAGGTGGAAGATAAAGATCACAGCATGCCTCCTACCCCGACACTGGCTTGTCATTCCCGAACTTGCTGTGGCGTGACTAGCATCCAGGCGTTCGCTGGTAGTTGAAGGTAAAAGCCATTGACCTCACTCGCGCTCGGTTTAGCAGAGATTTTCAGCTCTGTGTTCCACGACAAGTGGGGAGAATTCAACATTTAGTCAAGACGTTTTGCTGCCAGGAGTATGGAGGGGGTGGGGGAAAGAAACGTTTTTTTTTCGCTCAGTTATCTTTATAAGCTGCTGCAATGTATTTTTTTGCCCAGAAGAGGACGCAGAAGCCTATTGAGAAAACCTCTTCAAGAGTGAGCGGGTTGCTTGGTCTGAGGAGATAGGAGATGGCCATTCCAAGCTCCAATCACGCTCAATCCGGAGCAAAACGTCCAGGGAGGAAAAGGTCACTATGAATCTGCTGCTGCGAACTTTCTGGGAAAATCGACCGTTTTAAACTTATTAATGTGCGTGGAAATTCGGCAAGTGGTGTGAGGGTGATTTGATAGTCAAGGGAGATAAGCAAGTTTATCAAACAGCGCATGAATTCATTCTGATCCAACAGAGAATGAATGATCCTTGCAGTATTTAAGCTCTCATTTTTTCCCCCTCGGCGGTGTACGTCGAAATCTCTGCACCCCCCCGCCTTGTCCAGGCTTCTTTTTACTGTCACAGGTCAAATCAAATCAGGTGCTTAGCACCAACCTGGGGAAAATCCAGCTCTGAAAATGGTAAAATGCTGTCACATTTACCACGCCGACTGAAAGATTTCGTCCTAATGAGTTAACAAAAATCAGCCTTGTTTTCTCATTGATTGCCAGTGTTGGGAGAGTTGATTATAAGAAGTAGTCACCTCCGTGCGTGTTCCCACCTCACGTGTAGAATTAAATGCCAGAGTTCGTGTATCAATGGGAATAGTTTTTATTAACCCCCCTCAGTGAAAGATGTTTCACTTGAGGAGCTTAGCAGCGAAGAAAGCGAGGCTGCGGTGTTTGAACACAGCCCGATTTACCTCACACGCACTGTTAGTTCCAGTAGGAACAGGTTATGTGAGGCAACAAACTGCTGGGGGAATTCAGCGGGCGTCTGAGGAGGAAGGGGAACTCTTGACGTTACAGGGGGAACCCTGCGATAGGAGTGCGTGTGAAGGGGCCCGATAGACAATATTGAAAGAGAGTAGTTAGGTGATTGGTATACTCATCCGTTTTATCTCTTTCTTTGTGTGCCTCCTCCTGTGGGACTGGGAGAGGTGAGACAGGAAGGGCTTTATTCCTTGGAGTGTAGGAAGCTCAAGGGTGATCTTATAGAGGTCCATAAAATTATGAGGTAGAGAGAGGTGAGTAGTTTTTTTTTGGAAAACTAGAAGATATTGTTTAAGGTTGGAGGTGAAAAGTTTAATAAGAACTAAGGGCAACTTTCTCGCACCTGGATGATAGATATATATTGTGCTGCCAGAGGACAAGGTCCAGGGAGGTAAATTACACACATTTAAGAACTAGATGGGCAGGTATATGGCTAACAAGAGATTAGAGCAGAGGTTCCCAACCAATCTGGTGCCATGGACCCTTACCGTAAACTGAGGGGTTCATGGATTCCAAGTTTTGAAAGATAGAGGATGGGCCAAATCCAGTGAAATGAATTAGCCTGACTCTACATCTTGGTTGACGTGGATGTACATGGGCTGTACACTCTATGACTCTGACTCCTCTATCATACATCTGCTACCAAATCCACCTTGCTCCTCTCCCTTACCTGGTTCAACCTTCCTGTCAAATTACAGCCCTCCACAGTCCACCAATCACTTGGAACCTTGTCTCACCACTTCCCTTCTCATTATATTGGCCATCTTGCCTCTCCAGTCTTAGTGTTTTGACCTGAAAAGTTGTCAATTCCTTTCTTCCCACAGATGCCTCTGGACACACTGAGTTCTTACAGCAGGTGGTTTGTTCCTCCAGATTCCAGCACCTGCTTTCTCAAAGTTAAATGTGAACACTTAAGGTAGACTTGGTCATTAGATATAGATAATACACCTGCTTTTGTGTCCTAAATGATGTTTTTGGGTGGGTCCAGATCTCTGCTGCTTCCCACCTTTTCAGCACATGCCATAGGAAAGAGAAAAGTCTGCATACACAAAATGCTTGAGGAGGTCAGTAGGTTAGGCAGGATCAATGGAGGGGAATAAAGAAACAGTATTTCATGCTGAGAATCTTCATCAGGATTGGAAGGGATGGGAGAAGTAGCCAGCTTGTACTATCACCTTCCAGCTTTTACTCCTTTCCATCCTACATTACCTTATTCTGCTGCCTTCTCCTCCTTTTCCAGTCCTGATGAAGAGTCTCAGCCTGAAATGTTGACTCTTTAGTCCAGTCAATAGATGCTGCCTGACCTGCTGAATTCCTTCTGCATTTTGAATCTATTACTCTGGATTTCCAGCATCTGTAGAATCTTTTGTGTTGAAGGGAAAAGCCTAAGAGATTTGTCCTTCACAAAAGCAGGGAGTTGGGAGCTCCCAGAGACATATCAGTGCCTGACGAGACAATTAAAGTGTGGGATCTGATTGTGTGTGAACAAGTTTAGAAAAATTTGAACTAAATGTCATTTTTTTTAATAGCTCATTATGAGGCCCTCCAGGCCTCATCTGCCAAGCACGTGGCAAGCAGTGCCTGTCAAGGATCGGCCTGTACAGCCACTCCAGGACGCACATATCAAACTCCACTAACTAACTCATAGGAACCATCATCATCCTTTGGGATGGATAGCCAGAGAGAGAGATGAATAAAGCAAGGGAGTCGGCAAAGACGAAATGAAATGCACTAAAATGACAACATCTGAAAAACTGATTCCTTGTTTGATAGCTTTGAATTTGAGGTAGTGTTGCATGGGATAATTGAAGATAATTCCCCTCTTGTTCCAACTCACAATGTCGATACTTCTCCATGTCTTCAACAGGCCAATGTTGTGTTTGGCTCTGCCAGTCGTATTGTGGATGTTGGCAGCTTCTGTTTTTACACCAGATGGCAAGTTCCTCTCTTCCAAAATTTGTAAAGATGGTTCTTAGTTATTAACTGAGAAGATATGACATTGCTCGAGTTAGCTCACGTGGGGAAATGTGTATTCTTTTAGCCATTACACCACAAAAAGGAAGAGCAGTACAGATGATGAAGGGAAATCAGACTCAGCTTAATTATGATTCTTGTGAAACTTTGTTTTGCAACAGCAGTACAGTGCAATACATAAAAAATACTATTAGCTCCAAAAAGAAACATAAAATTAATAAATAAATAATGCAAAAAGCGGGTAAAATAGTGAGGTAGTGTTCATGGACCTTTCAGAAATCTGATGGAAGTCGGGGGGAAGCTGTTCTTAAAATGTTGAGTATGCATTCTCAGACTCCTGTACCTTCTCCCCAATGGTAGCAATGAGAAGAGGACATGTCCTGGATGATGAGGGTCCTTAATGATGCCTTCCTGAGGAACCGCCGTTTGAAGATGTCCTCGATGGTGGGGTGGCTAGTGACCATGGAGCTGGCTGAGTCGAGAACCCTCTGCAGCTTTTTCGATCCTGTGCATTGGAGCCTCCTTACCAGGCAGGGATGCAACCAGACAGAATGCTCTGAGGCACAAACGCTAGAATGGTTTAATGGGGTGCCACGATAGCATAGAGACTAGCATGATGCTATTACAGCTCAGGGCATTGGAATTAAATTCTGGCATCCTCTGTAAGCAAACCTGTATATTCCTTCCCAAGCACACATGAGTTTCCTCTCCACTGTCCAAAGACATACCTGGTTAGTCGGTCAATTGGTCATTGTAAATTGACCCATAATTAGGCTGGGGTAAAAATCAATGGTTTTCTAGGCTGCATGGCTGGAAAATGCCTACTTTCCTATTCTGAGCTGTATCTCTGAATGAAATAAATATTTAAAGATACTCTGTTGGCTACCGTTGGAATACTAAATAAGTTTCTGGTCAGAAAATACAGGTGGGGTTTGAGAGCACCAGAGAATTCTGGAGATCAGTTATAGAAATATTGCCAGAGTATTCAAACAGAATAAAAATAGAACAGTACTGCACAGGGACTGGCCCCTTGGCCCAGAATGTCAGTGTTGACCATGTAAAACTAAAGTAAACTTTGCATGCATATGATCTACAGTACATCCCATCACGCCCCCCCACAAGTCCATGCGCCTGTGTAAGTGCTTCTTAAATGTGACCATCAAGTCTGCTTCTCCCACCATCGCCCCCACCCCCAGCAGTGCATTACTATTCTCTGTGTAAAACAAAATTTAAAGTAAACATCTGCTCTAAACTTTCTCCCTCTCACCATTAAGCTGCTCACCATCACCATGTTTAATTAACTTTTTAAAACCTCTATCAGGTCTCCCCTCAGCCTCAAACAATCTGAAGAATACAATCAAATTTTGTCCAACCTCTGAATCTGATAATCACACAGACCCCCACACTACCCACTTGTTTTCTGCAAAAGGTTCCAGCTCATTGCTTCCTTTAATTAGCACGTTAATAACCATTGTTTTATACATTTTAATGTACAACTTAACAAGTTATGTAAAATGGATGAAGCAATTGATGTTTGAGAGTAAATTTGGTTCTTTTATGGATAATATACACACAAAGGCCACTTTATTAGGTACATCTACCTGTCAAGGTAAAATATCTAATCAGCTGATCTTTGGCAGCAATTCAATGCATAAAAACATGCAGACATGGTCAAGAGGTTCAGTTGTTCAGACCAAATGTCAGAATGTGGACGAAATATTATCTAAGTGCCAGAGGTGGTGGTTTGTATATCTCAGAAATTGTTGATTTCCTGGGATTTTCACACACACACACACACACACACACACACACACGTTCTCTAGAGTTTACAGAGAGTGGTGGGAAAAACCACATCCAATGAGTGCCAACATGAGGAAATCTGCAGATGCTGGAATTTCAAGCAACACACATAAAAATTGCTGCTGAACGCAGCAGGCCAGGCAGCGTCTATAGGAAGAGGTACAGTCGACATTTCGGGTCGAGACCCTTCGTCAGGACTAACTAAAAGAAGAGATAGTAAGAGATTTGAGAGGCGGAGGGGGAGATCCGAAATGATAGGAGAAGACAGGAGGGGGAGGGATAAAGCTATGAGCTGGGAAGTTGGTTGGAAAAAGGGATATAAGAGGATCATGGGACGGGAGGACGAGGGAGAAAGAAAGGGGGAGGGGGAGACCATTTCACTGAACACCTACACTCTGTCCACCGGTGAGATCAGGATCTCCCAGTGGCCACACATTTTAATTCCACGTCCCATTTCCATTCTGTTATGTCTATCCATGGCCTCCTCTACTGTCAAGATGAAACCACACTCAGGTTGGAGGAACAACACCTTATATTCCGTCTGGGTAGCCTCCAACCTGATGGCATGAACATTGACTTCTCTAACTTCTGTTAATGCCCCACCTCCCCTTCGTACCCCATCCGTTATTTATTTATTATTATTATATATTTTTTTCTCTCTCTTTTTCTCCCTCTGTCCCTCTCACTATACTCCTTGCCCATCCTCTGGGATTCCATCCTTCCCCTTCCTTTCTCCCTAGGCCTCCCATCCCATGATTGTCTCATATCCAGTTTGCTAATCAACTTTCCAGCTCTTAGCTTCATCCCTCCCCCTCCTGACTTCTCCCATCATTTTGGATCTCTCCTTCCCCCACCCACTTACAAATCTCTTACTATCTCTTCTTTCAATTAGTCCTGACGAAGGGTCTCGGCCTGAAACGTCGACTGTACCTCTTCCTATAGATGCTGCCTGGTCTGCTGCATTCACCAGCAATTTTTATGTGTGTTTCCAGTGAGTGTCAGTTCTGTGGGCAAAAATGCCTTGTTAATGAGAGAGATCAGAGGAAAATGGTCAACTGGTTCAAGCCAACAGGAAGGCCAAAATTCCTCAAATCGCCATGCGGTACAACAGTGTGTGCATAAGAGCATCTCTGAATGTTTAACACATTGAACCTTGGAGCAGATGGGCTGCAGCAGCAGAGGACCATGAATCTGGCCACTTTATTAGAGACAGGAGGTACCTTATAAAATGGCCACTGAGTGTAAATTTTCCAAGCTGTTTGAAACCTAGAGGCAAAACCTGTCCACTGAAGCACTAAAAGAAAAGTTGGAATCACAAAGAAAGGCCTGCACCCAGTGACGAGAAGGAAAATGACATGCAAGTCTACAGATACTTCATATTCTGAGGAAAAACAGATTGTGAAGAAAATGTGTCCCTCATACAGTATGCTCAATGTAGAGTTTTGCTATCTACAGATTTCTTCAAATTATGCCTGGATGCCAACTCAATTTAGTTCCTTTTTTAAAGAATTTCTCTTTTTAAATTGACTCTGTATATCAAAGGCAGATCATTGTGTATATATTTTAGGCATATATGGATTCTAATCTATTGCAATAAAACTGTTGGTGAACATGGAGATGAAATATGCAGCTGTATTTCAATTGGTGGTACTACTTATGTCTCCAAGTTGAAGATTTACGTTCCAGATGATGCTATTGTAAGTTATTAAAGGAAAACTGCTTTGCTGAAATCACCAGTCTTAGGATAAAGCACTATATAAAAGATTCTATGGCCTAATAATGTGCAATGAAGCTCCCTAGTGCACTCATCCATATTTTCACCTCAACAACAATGGTCGATATTCATCACTCAAACATTCTCACTAAAGTTATTGTCTTATTGTATCACCCTTTGTAGAACTTTTCTCTTTCTAAAGAGCCTACAATTTCCTCAAATGCAACAACGACTGCACCTCAAGTATGTGGCAAAACACTTAAGGGATGTCATATGTAATACAATTCCCTTTGTCAATTGATTTCAAATACTGAAAATATTCAAACATATGGGAAATGAAAATGATGTCGACATAGTACCACCTGTTGAACTCTGTGTTATCTTTATTAGAGAAACAGCATGGAACAGGCTCTTCCAATTCAACAAGCCTCACCACTCAGTAACGTACCTATTTTAACACTAGCCTTATCATAGAACAATGTACAATGACCAATTA
The DNA here is from genome assembly GCF_963921235.1 of Mobula hypostoma. Classification (NCBI taxonomy): domain Eukaryota; kingdom Metazoa; phylum Chordata; class Chondrichthyes; order Myliobatiformes; family Myliobatidae; genus Mobula; species Mobula hypostoma. The sequence goes on from NC_086101.1 coordinate 174,761,930, forward strand.
ACCTACCAACTGCTCGGTCTTTGGATTGTGAGAGGAAACCAGAAGGCCTAGAGGAAACCCAACTGGTTCATGAGGTAAATGGGCAAACTCCTTATATATGACCCTGGAATTGAACTTCAAACTTCAGAATGCCCCAAGCTGCAATAGCATTACATTAACCACTACACCACCACGATGCCTTATATTTTTTGTGATACAATTTGCTCCAGTAAAATAGGACACTAACATGTTATTATTTGAAGTTGTCTTCAGTTTATTTTCCTCACTTCTCAATAAGATATAATTTATTTCATTTTCGCTACTGAAGTCAAAATGGCCGTGAAGAGTAACATCCTCTTGGTTTATCTATCTCTAGCACAAAGCCCAACCTGATCTTGATCTATGTTTGCTCTACAATCTGTCAAAGATCAAACCTCATCAGATGATATGGGCTTCACCAGGGCACAAATATTCTAACTGCTCGGATTTTGAAGATGAATCCTTTGAAGATGATCCATGAGCCAGTCCTCATCGGAAGATCAGAGGTGGAGAGCGTCAGCAACTTTAAATTTCTCGGTGTTATTACTTCAGAGCACATCTCTCCTGGGCCCAGCACGTAAGTGCGATTACAAAGAAAGTGCAGCAGTGCCTTCTCTTCCTCAGAGTTTGTGGAGATTTGGCACATCATCAGAAACTTTAACAAACTTCTGTAGATGTGTAGGGGAGAGTATATTGACTGGCTGCATCACAGCCTGGTATGGAAAAGACTAATGGCCTTGAACAGAAAATCCGACAAAAAGTAGTGGGTATAGCCCAGTCCATCACAGGGAAAGCCTTTTCCACTATTAAGCACATCTAAATGAAAGACTTGCAGGAAAGTAGTACCAATCATCAGGGACCCCCACCACTCAGGACATGCTCTGGTCTAACTGTTGTCATTAGGAAGAACGTACAGGAACCTCAGGACTTACACCACCAGGTTTAAGCACAGTTCTTAACCCGCAAGCATCAAACTCTTGAACCAAAGGGAATAACTTCACTCAACTTCACTTGCCTCAACATTAAATGTTCCCACATCCTATGGAATCACTTTTATGGACAGTTCATCTCATGTTCTCGATATTGCAAATTTATTATAATTATTTATTTATTTTCGTACTTAGTTTGTTGTCTTTGTTGAACACCTATGTTGGGTGTTCTTTCATTGATTCTGTTATGATTATTCTCTAGATTTATTGAGTATACCCACAAGAAAATGAATCTCAGGATGTATATGGTGACATGTATGTATTTTGATATTGTTTATTTTGACCTTTGAACTTTGATGTGGAAATTTGAGCTGGAATAATTTTAACATTGCATGTTTCACTAAACATCATATAATCTGATGACCTAGCAGTGGCTTTTGTTTTCTTTAGCATGTTTTGGTAAATTCCATCTAATGAAATGCAAAAAATAAACTTTGAAAAAACAGGAATAACTTATTTTGATAAAATTTTATAAGTTAGCTGAAAGCAGAGAATGAAGATGTAACATGACTTGCAGTTTTCTGGTTCAGCCTTGTTATGTATTACTTGCATTTTATCAACTAAATACTACAGAGAGTTTTTCTTCAAAAAACTTTCCAGTTAAAGCCAAGAATAGGAACAGAGAATTCTAGATATACTTCGTGGGTCAGACAGCATTTTGGCTGGAATACAAAAATATTAAATGTTTCAGTCTGCAGACCTTTCAGTTCACTGACCATTCCAATAAAGCAAAAATATAGTGACTATTTCTAACACCACTTTTTACTCCACAGATGCTGTCTGACCTACTGAGTATTTTGAACATTTACTGTTTTTATTTCAGATTTCCAGGATCTGCATTAATTATTAAGAGCATTCAGATACAGAAGTTTCAGGAAATTATCTTGAATCTGTTCAGCGCATGACTTGATTTAGAAAAGTAGTAAATTCACAGAAAAATATTCTGTGAAGCAAAATTTTTAAAAATGAAAAGGATGGGTGAACTGTTTAATGGGATTTTTGATAAAATATACTGTATCCCAGTGCATGGAGAGCAGTGAACCATTTGTTAAAATGAGAAATAGCTTTGTAAATCAAAAACATATAGTCCAAAGAGTCTGTAGCATCACAGTGAAAGTTCTTAAATCAAGTACTAAAAGGTCAAGCCATATTAAATTATATGGTCTCAGTTGTGGAATATTATAAATGGCCTCATTTCACTTGGGTTAATGAAAGATGTAAACATTAACTACTCTATGATCAATCTAACCCTTCCCTCCCTACTTAACACTCAATTTTTCTATCATCCATGTGCTTACAGCGCGGTAGCATAGTAGTTAGCACAAAACTTTATGGTACCAGCAACCTGTGTTCAATTCCTGTCGCTACCTATGAAGACTTTGTAGTTTCTCCCCATGACTGCATGGGATTCCTCTGGGTGTTCCGGTTTCCTCTCGTAGTTCGAAGACATATTAGTTCGTAGGTAAATTGGGCTTTGTAAATTGTCCTCTGATTAGGCGAAGATTAAATTGGGGAATTGCTGGGCGGCGTAGCTCAAAGGGCCCGAAGCGCCTATTTCGTGCTGTATCACAATAAGTAAATAAAAATAAATAATCTTGTTTGTGGTTGCGATTTTAATTGGAGGACTATATACAAGGCTTTGGATCAAGGTAAAATCAGGCTGAAGTGACAATGTTCCTGGATAGGCAGAGAACCTACTTGTTCTTATTGTCAAAGCTCACAGCAAGATCTAAAAGGAACCACTGAACGAAGGCTAACACAACTGCACTATCTTCTGGGGGTGAATGATCAGTTTGGCAAGGAGAAATCATGTGTCAAGCATAAATCAAAAGTACAAAGTCCTTCAAAATTTGTTCCTGGAGATTGCATTTGTGCAATTTCATTGTTCATTGTAAGAATGATTATCCATATTTTTATTTGAGTGGGCACATCATTAATTTGTGTGCAAGGTTCTAATGTTGTAGAACTGTAACATGCAATGTATTTCAAAGCATTCATTTTTTGTCTGCACTTGAATAGAAAAATTAAAGTTGACTGAAATATGAGCTGCATAGAGCTTTAATAATCTGACTGCTCCCAAGTAATACTTCATTAAATATTAAATTAGAATTATATGTCCCATTGGCAGCATTAAGTCATACTTTTCAAAGCACATTGTACTCAGTCTGTCTACTTTGTATTGACGAAGTTGGAAAAATATAGTGCTTTAAAATTCCTCTGATGTATTTATCTTTTGTACAATGTGCTTTGGTATTCAAAAACTTACCATATCTGATAAATAAGTAAACCGCAGCTAGTTCAAGTTGAAGTTTAATTGTTATTCAACCATACATGAAATACCCATGAATACAGCCAAACGAAACAGTGTTTCGCCAGGGCTAAGGCACAGAACACAGTGCCAAAGTCATACACAGCACAAGGCCCAAACAGCGCATATAAGATATCAGTAAACATACTGTCACACACAAAAAAAAATTATATAGCCCAAGTCCCTGAATGTTGTGTCCTGCAGATTGATGGTACATGCATATTGTTGGCAAGAACAAGCCCGCAGTTGTCCGATCATGAGCAGCTGCGGACGAATGCAATCCAGCTTGTCTTTCACTGAGCCAACACTGGAGGGCAGCACCCCAAACCAGCATGTACTCCAGCATGCCAGCCACACTATAGCTCTCTCCCAGATCACCTCTAGCGTCTCTCCTTGGTGCAGCTACAGCAGGTGACCCTGTGGCATGAGTGTCTGGTCTTGCAGTATTTTACTTTACCAGTGTCCAACATGGTCTTGCAACCGCAGAAGGAACGTCCAGGACAACCATACACTCATTTGCTAGATTGCACTTTCGCTAGCAGGTGGAAATCAATCCAGCCTGTCTCTCACCCCATGAAATCTTGACCAACTAGTTTGCATCTTTACTTTTAAGCCATATAATTGCTGAAGAAAACGAAGAGAAAAAAGAAGGAATTCCTTTCAGCTGATTACCCCAGGAAACTACATGAGCCAACTATTTAAAAATGCAAACACGAGAAAATCTGCAGAGACTGGAAATTCAAGCAACACACACAAAATGCTGGTGAACGCAGCAGGCCAGGCAGCATCTATAGGAAGAGGTACAGTAGATGCTAACTGAAAGGAGATAGTAAGAGATTTCAAAGTGGGAGGGGGAGAGAACGTGCTATCTTAGATGTGGTCCTGTGCAATGAGACAGATAATATTAGTGATCTTGTAGTTCGGGATCCTCCTGAAAAGTGATCACAGTATGATTGAATTTCTTGTACAAATAGAGAATACAATAATTCAATCTAAAACCAGTGAATTATGCCTAAACAATGGAGACTGAAATGGGATGAGGGAGGATTTGGCTCGTGTAGACTGGGAACACAGGCTATATGGTGGAACAATTGAGGAACAGTGGAAGACATTCAAAGAGAATTTTCATGGTGCTTAACAAAAGTAATTCCAGTTAAAAGCAAGGATGGTAAAGCCAGCCTTGGATAATTAAGGAAATGAAAGAAGGCGTCACACTAAAAGCTTGCGTATACAAAGTCACCTAGAATAGTGGGAAACTGGTAGATTGGGAAAACTTTAAAAAGCAACAATATAATACTAAGCAAGCAATAAAGAAAGGGAAGGTAGATTATAAAAATAAACTAACACAAAATATAAAAAATGGATAGTAAAAGTTTTTATAATTACATAAAGTGAAAAGAGTGACAAAAGTGAATGTAGGTCCCTTGGAGGATGAGAAGGGAGAATTGATATTAGATAATGAGGAAATAGCTGAGGCTTTGAATGGCTATTTTGTGTTGGTCTTCACAGTGGTGGAAACATCTAACATGTCAAAGACAGATGTTATGGATGTGATGGGAGGTGATGACCCCAATACAATAGTTATCACGAAAGAGGTAGTGCTGAGCAAACTTGTGGGCCTGAAGATCATTACATCCACTGGTCCTGACGGAATGCATCCCAGGGTACTGAAAGAAATGGCAGAAGTTATAGTAGAGGCTTTGGTGATGATTTACCAAAATTCCCTGGACTCAGCAGATTGGAAGACAGCGAATGTCACACCACTGTTCAAAAAAGGATGTAGTCAAAAGGTAGGTAACTAAAGGACAATTAGTTTAACATCTGTCTTTGGGGAAAAGCTTGTAGCTATCACTAAAGAAGAAATAGTGAAGCGTCTGGAAAGAAATGATCTATCAGGCAGACACAGCATGGATTCAGCCAAGGCAGGTCCTATTTGACAAACTTGCTGGAGTTCTTTAAGGATATAATGAGTGCAGTGGATAGAGGGGAACAGATGGATGTTACTTACTTGGATTTCCAGAAAGTGCTCGACAAGGTGCCATGTAAAAGCCTTATCCATTAGATAAGGATGCATAGAGTTAAGGGTGATGTATTAGCAAGGATAAAGGATTGGTTAACTAACAGAAAGCAGAGAGTTGGGATACATAGGTGTTACTTTGGTTGGTAATCAGTGGTGAGTGGTGTGCCGTAAGGGTCAGTGTTGGGCCTGCAACTGTTCACGATATACATTAATGATCTGGAAGAGGGGACAGAGTGTAGTGTATTTAAGTTTGCTGGTGATACCAAATTGAGTGCAGAAGCAAATTGTGCAGAAGTAACGGAGAGTCTGCAGAGAGATATAGACAAGTTGAGTAAGCGGGCAAGGGTCTGGCAAATGGAGTACAATTTTGGTAAGTGCAAGGTCATCCACTTCGGAAGGAAAAATGAAAGAGAAGATTATTATTTTAAAAATGGTAAAAAAAAAATTGCAGCATGCCACTGCGCAGACGGAGTTGGGAGTGGTTGTGCATGGATCACAAAAGGTTGGTTTGTAGGTGCAGCAGGCTATCATGAGTGTCGGTCTTCAATGCTAGAGGGATTGAATTTAAGAGCAGGGAGGTTATGCTGCAGGGTACTGGTGAGGCCACACCTGGAGTACTGCATGCAGTTCTGGTCTTCTTACTTGAAGAAGGAGATAATGGCTTGGAGGCGGTGCAGAGGAGGTTCACCAGGTTGATTCCAGAGATGATGGGGTTAGACTATGAGGAGAGATTTGAGACGTCTGGGACTGTACTCGCTGGAATTCAGAAGAATGAGAGGAGCTCTTATCAAAAGATATAAAATTATGAAAGAAGTAGATAAGATAGAGGCAGGAAAGCTGTTTCCACTGGTAGGTGAGACTAGAACTAGGGGATATAGCCTCAACATTCAGAGGAGTAGATTTAGGCTGGAGATGAGGAGGAACTGTTTTTCCCAGAGAGTGGGGAATCTGTGGAATTTTCTGCCCAATGTAGCAGTGGAGGCTACTTCAGCAAATATACTTAAGACAAGGTTGGGTAGTTTTTTGCATAGTAGGGGAATTAAGGGTTATGGGGAAAAGTCAGGGAGGTGGAGATGAGTCCATGGCCAGATCAGCCATGATCTTATTGAATGACGGAGCAGGCTTGATGGGCCAGATGGCCTACTCCTGCTCCTATTTCTTATGTTCTTATGTTCATTGAATCTTAAAGATGCTTCTTTTCATTGCATAGAAACAAGCAATGTTGATCAAATCTCAGCACGATTAATCTACCTTGAAACCAAAATTACTGGAAATATAGAGGTGCCTCGTCATTTATTAAAAGACTGGAAACATGGATTTATATTTTGAACCTTGCTACGGTACTATAGCACCAGAAAGACAAAGCATCAGTTGCATGATTAAAGAGTCCATTACTTGGAAATTCCTGACAAGTCACACATTCTGCTTTGGAGATGTATGCCATAGTCTGGGACTGGAATACATCACAGACTCACTTTTAATTTATAATCCTGCTTCAACTCTCAGGTCTTTTTCCACCAGTCGCTTAATTTTAAGCAATTGCCCGCAAAAGAAGGAATGCAGAGCCAGTTGACACTTTTAAACATCAGTTCAAAATCCATGTAAACTTGCTTTAACTAACATCATTTTGCCTTTTATTTTTATGTTTGCACTTTATCTCATGGTAAATCACTTTGAACTGCATTCTTTCTACGCAAGGTACTCTATAAATATATGATTATTATTATTGTTTTTTAAAACCAAATGTTAGTTCTGGAACAGCTAACCCAGCAGCTTTGTGGAAGTATCTTTGTCTAAGGAACTGCTGCAACTCAAGAATGGAGTTCACCACCAACTACTCAAGTACAATTAGTGTCTGGTAATAAATGCAACCGCCCCATCCCATATGAAATGTAAGGATCTTGTGGGTTAGAATGAAGTCTCGACTCACTATTCTGAACTTTATCAATATAAACTTAGTTAGCCAATCTCGTCTGATATGATACCTGCCCATTCCATGTATCAGACCAATAAACCTTTTTTTGAATTGCTGATAAAGCATTTACATTCTACAATATTCCAGATATGTCCTGCTATTAAGCATGACCTCTGTATTTTAGTATTCAATTCCTCTCATGACAAATTATATTCTCTTGACTTTCTAACCTACTTGCCATATTTGCATACAACCTTTTAGGAATTGTGTACTGGAACAACATGACATGCTAGATTATTGTAAACACTTATCTGATTAATGACAAAAACTTTGAAGGGAATAAGAAATGAGCAATAGCTACCTTACCGGTGGTGGCGGCCATATCACTCAAAAGACAGGAAAGTTAGGTTAACTAACGAATGCATAACATTGTGGCATTTGTAACTCATCCAATAGGGGAACAGTGGAACTGTTCATGCACCCTTGAATGAGTAACATTAGAAGATAGGGTAAGGTTTAACTTCTAACATTTAGACCACACAAATGCCAGAAAAAAGACCATCTCTAACAAAGATGACCATCTCAAGCCAGCATGATATGCAATCTCGTGAAACTTCATTCTCAATGCCTTGATATCGCCATTTACTAGAAACATGAACATCCACAAATACTGTGAATGCAAAAAAAAGAAAGTTGGAAGTTAAATCTCTATCAAGGATGAAGGATCAGCTTTATTCACCGTATACTTTTACATTTACTAGGAATTTGCCCTGTTCTGTTGGCACAATATGCCAACAAAAAAAAACAAGGTTCAACAATTGTAAAGAATAAAGATTGATATAAAACTAAGGTTAGACATGGAATAATGTACACAAATGCACTAATACCAGCATGTATTTACAAAGTAAAAAGCATTCTAAATAAAGCGGTTTAAAGTGTTTACAATGCAGAGCAATGATTGAGGAAATAGATAGAAAGGTTGGGACAGGGCCGGATTAAGCTAGTGCAGGGCCTGTAACATATGTTATAAAGGGGCCTTAGATTAAAAAAATGCACGTAAGTATTAAAACATAAATTATTTACTTGTGTAGTAAAGTAATTCAATTCTTTTCATTTGCTATACAGCCAGATAATATGACAAATGTCTCACACTTCAGTAATAGTATTACTTACATGCAGGTATCAATTTCAAATGTCAAAAGTAACAAAATTTAAAAGTTAGATTTTCTAGATTTAGCATCAGCAAATATGTTGATGATACTGGAAATGTCTATTTCACGCAAAAGTTCATGTTCAATGCTCATTAGAGTGAGATCGTTCGATCTGTTTTGACCCATGGTACTCCTTAGTTCATTTTTAATCCTTTTCAGTTTTGAAAATGAGGAATCATGAACTGGGTCACATAGAACTGCTGAGTCGCACATCTCTTGTCGCAGGCTCACCATGGCGCCGCTGGAGGGTGCGGCGTAACAGCTCACGCTGCAGCGGCTTGGGAGCGTGGGAGATAGCACAAAGGTCACTACGACACAGCAAGGAGCCAACACACGCCTGCAAACACATACTGTACCATGCAGCATGCAGCTCCCCCGACATGAAAACAACAGCGTTGCCAGATCGTCGCTGTTGTGACATGGATGAAATCACAGAAGTGTTGCGTTACTGATAGGTACAAGGCAGTTTCTTTATTCAACAAAACAGGGTCATAGCAGGCAGAGACCCCTGGCAGAACAGGTCTAACCGCCTTGTGATTGAGGCTTGATATTTATTTGCTAAACACAAAGAAAGGACAGTTCATAGTTACAAGTATGGACAATACTTTGAAGTTTTCACATCTTTTGATTAAATTCATTCTACCGTCGCCAGTATGCCTAAACTGGCATTCATGGCCTTTAGGAATGCAAGTTAAAATCCATAACACATTATTTAGTATGTTACGTGCTAACATAGAGGACAATTCATATTCGAAAAGCATAGATATGGTGTCTTCACAATTACCTGTAAATTTAGCATTCTTGTCTCAGAGATGCATTGTTACTAATGAAACTGGGTTCACAGCTTTTAGGAAATGCATTGTTATGAACTCAATCCACAGTACTTTGTCAAAGAACAGAAAGCTGATGGCTGAAGTCATTTATTTAAGTGTAAGTGAATTGTCTACCCAAAACTCACTCTAATAGTCGTGAGAATAAGGTGAGATGCCGATTTCACCAGCCTGCAGCTTGCAAGCACTTAGTGCGGGCGGGGCCCTCGAAAATGCGGGGCAGGTAGCATAGGCTACTTTTGCAACAAGGATAATCCGGCCTTGGGTTGGGATACAAACAAGATGGGTTGATCAGTTTAACTCCCTGGGGGAAGAAACTTTTCAGAGGGCATGAAAATTTTGTTTTAATAGCCCTGGTATCCAAAATAGCCTGTGGTAAGTAAGTCGTGTCCAGAGACACCTAACCTCTCTTTCCTCCACACAAAAGGTATGATGGAATCCTCTATGTGCCTGCTTGAGTGTAATTCTGACAACACTCAAGAACTTTGATGCTATTCATGAAACAGCAACCAGCTTGAATGACTCCTCATCTGCCACTTTAGTCACTTATTCCCTCTGCTCGCTGCCTAACGTGGTTGAAGAGTGTGCTGTCCATAAGGAGCTTCTTTGAAAGGAAGCCAATCATGGTGGGTGGTGGGGTGTGGGAGGATGAGAACAATATCTACAAAGGGTGGTGGATTGGAGATGCGTTTCTACCAAAGGAGATTTATCGTGCTCCTTCCCTCTACTAGCCTGCAAGGTGTAGTACCTGGTCAGCACCCCGCACCCCCGTCCGCCCCCCGAACAGGGTCATGTGAAGCGATGGAAGCAGGTGCATATCACAAGTCCTGCTTATGTGACCACTGATGCCAGCCAGACAGTCTCTAAAGATTATTGATAATGGCTGGGGTCACCCAGAAGAAGGCAATGGCAAACCACTTCCGTAGAAAAAATTGCCAAGAACAATTGGCAACGGATAGACCATGATTGTTCGTTTCATACGTCACGCACATAATGATGATGATTATTTACAAATAGTTCTGCAAGCCACATTTTCCTTTATTGCTACCATGTTGGGATCTGAAACCTTCCACCCAATAACAGTGAGGAAGGAAATCCAATACCACCTTCTCAAGGGTAATTAGGGATGTGCATTAAATTCTGGACTTGTCAGTAGTGCCATTCTGCAATCTCATTTGACACAATCAATGTGGCTACCAGATATTAAAAATAAATCAGGAGCAAAGAGGATTATAACAATCATTATAATGTTAACTGTGATATATTGCACAGAGAGATAATGAGGATTAAAATTACTGCAAATAAAGATACAATTAAAGATAAAGAAATAAACAGAGGATATGAGGGGGTGGCGAATCAAAGTATGGCTCACTGTGAATAAAATATTACATGTAGGTTTCTGACAAATGTACTGTCTGGGTATTTCAAGTTTCTTTAACTGCTTAAAAGAGCAAAGCCAAATCTAGGTCACATTCAAGTTTTTGCCATTCGACCATGCACAAATATACAAATATATCTTATGGTCTTAACATGACAGGCATGTCCTGAAGAGTGACTGGTTGACACAAGTGTGAGGTACATGTTTATGTAAGACAGAATAATGTTATTGGCACTATTATAATAAAACAAGCAATCATATAAATATGTTAAACAGCAGCAATAAGTGACCAGTGCAGGATGAGGGTGTGTCTGTGAGCTGGGGACTGGGGCATCAGATAACATGTCGATGTGTGCTGGGTGGCAGCAGGATGCTAAGAAGCCTAACAACATGGAGGAAGAAGCTGTTACCCAAGCTGACAGTGCTGGATCTGACACTGCGGTATCTTCTGCCTGACAGCAGGTCACAGAAATTGTGGGAAAGCTGGGAGGGGTCTTTGACAATGCTGGAGGCACTGTGACTACCGCGCTTTTGATACAGTATATGCAAGCGGCCCACTTTGTAAGCAAGAGACCATGAGGAACCTTTACAACATTCTGCTGACTGCAGACTTTTCTAAACACTGCCGCAGTTGCCTGCCACCCTCAACAATTGTAGAATGGGTGACAGAAACATTAAAGTGAGAACGTGCCCTTCCCTCTCTGCCTGTTTTAGCTACTTTCATTCTCCCTTGCAACCCCTCTTAATTCTTAGTGGTTGGTTTTGCTAAAGATACCAGTATTTGGATTAAAATTGTAAATACTTGAATTTGCAAAAATATCCAGAAAGCCAGTTTGTATCTACAAATATTATAGTTTTGTATTAAAAAAAAACCAGCTGCTGGGGAAAACTGAGTATGCAATCATTAATGGACCCTTATATACAATCGTAGGTTCTGATTGACTCTGGACACTCTTCAAATTTATCTTGGGTACATTGATAGCACTAATGATATCAAGTAAGACAAGTTGAACATTACCAAAGCATATTAACATTTTCTAATGATGCCAAGCTATGTGCAACATGATAAATAAAAGGGAGATAACTGTATGCAAAAAGATTTAGACCAATTAAGCAGCTGAGCTAAACAGCAACAAAAATATTAAACTACAGAATACTCGAGCAATTGAAGAACAGAAAACATGCATCTGATCACTTGAAGGAAAAATATATTTATGTACGATTATTGAGCGATATATTTTATACTCAAAATTCTGTGCACACAATTGGATACCTTTATCATTTCCAAGACTTTCTGGTCACACCTAAAACTAGTTCAATCCACTGGGAAAATAAAGTCCCAACCACATGCATCACTCTGACCGGGAGACCGCTTTGCTGAACATCTACGCTCTGTCCGCCAGAGAAAGCAGGATCTCCCAGTGGCCACACATTTTAATTCCATATCCCATTCCCATTCTGACATGTCTATCCACGGCCTCCTCTACTGTAAAGATGAAGTCACACTCAGGTTGGAGGAACAACACCTTATATTCCGTCTGGGTAGCCTCCAACCTGATGGCATGAACATCGACTTCTCTAACTTCCGCTAAGGCCCCACCTCCCCCTCGTACCCCATCTGTTACTCATTTTTATGCACACATTCTTTCTCTCACTCTCCTTTTTCTCCCTCTGTCCCTCTGAATATACCTCTTGCCCATCCTCTGGGTCCCCCCCCCCCCTTGTCTTTCTTCCCGGACCTCCTGTCCCATGATCCTCTCGTATCCCCTTTTGCCTATCACCTGTCCAGCTCTTGGCTCCATCCCTCCCCCTCCTGTCTTCTCCTATCATTTTGGATCTCCCCCTCCCCCTCCAATTTTCAAATCCCTTACTCACTCTTCCTTCAGTTAGTCCTGACGAAGGATCTCGGCCTGAAACATCGACTGCACCTCTTCCTACAGATGCTGCTTGGCCTGCTGCGTTCACCAGCAACTTTGATGTGTGTTGCTATCTTTTTTTTTAACTACTTTCATGTCCTGCCCATGAAAGATTCCTCAAATGGTCCAATTTTTGATTTATCTTCAGCAAGTTGACTATCTAAAAATAGCCAGGAAAAATATGAATGGAATAGAAAAGCATTGTGTCATGCAATAGTGGAAAATTGGAACTGTTCATGCATCAAGTTCAAGTCTATTGTCATCTGTCTGTACATATATACAACTACAGGATTCAATGTTCTTCCAGACTACTCCTTGTATGAGTAACAGTTAAGGATAGGGCAAGGTGGAGCATGTAACATTTGGATCACAGTTTTTATGACTGGGCTCTACTGTACATGTTGCATTACTTAGCACCATGATTCTTTGTTTTCATCAGGATCAATAACAATGAAATAAAACCAAGGAGGAGGACGGACATGCTCAGTGGCGAATGAATATTTTTGTCCACGCACATATGGCTTGTTCAATGTTCCTCGACAGAGTGACCCAAGAGCACACATTCTGAATTTTGCAACCTGATTACACTTTTGATCCCAGTCAACAATTCCCTCCAGCTCCCCAAGCACTTCCCTCACTCCAGGGTCTCATTGTCTGTGATCATACCTGACCTGCTTTCTTTGTGGCAGAATGGAGGAATGAAAGGCTTTTTTAACGCTTATTGAATAACTCAAGATGCTTCAACTTCCTCAATGAGTTTTCCAGCTAGTGTCCATTGGGAAGACACAGGAAAGCTGTCTGGCTTGCAGTGGGTAATATTCAATCTCTAAACAAGGTTGTCTCCACTACAAACCTTTCCGAATGGAGAACACGTTACATGTATTTGGCATACTTAATATTGCCTGTTATGCTGCTGGAGTTCAGGGCGGGAATGAAGGTCCTCCAACTCTGCCTGTCTTCGGTTGCACACGGGTACAGAAGGAATCTTCATTGTTGTTTCTATAACATTTTCTTGACCAATCAGGATTGTTAGCCCTGAGTTGAATCCCTGAAGCTGAAGGACCAGTGGACCACTCTAAATCTGGCCTCTACCCTTTGACCTATTTGGCATGGGCGACCCTACCAAAAGTCAAAGCACAACGCCTTGACTCCAGCCAACATAGCTCTCTGGGTTATTGAGGTATGCAAACCTCCAAACCCTACGACAAATTTGTGGTCCTCTTACTGGATACGTTTTGCATTAACATGAAGAAAATTAGTTTTTATCTGCATTTAAAAGAATAGCTTATAGAACAGCAGAAATACCTCAGAAGCATAATACTGTAATATATATTGATTGACAGCAAATTATGTTGAAAATTAAAAAGGAGAAACTATTTTGCTAATTAAAGACACGAGCAAGCTGCTAAAAATGAACACTACATCCAAAATAGATCAAATTATACAGAGATCTCTGTGCAGACAGAATGCTTTTTATACTTTTCCTCATGAGAGAGAAACGTAATCTTAATCCAGGTGAAAGTATTGGAATGGAGACACAAAAGATTACAGATGCTGGAATATAGCACAATACCCCAATCACTGGAGGAATTCAGCAGATCAGGAAACATCTGTAGAGGTATTGTGAAATTGGCTGCTTTGCAGCAACAAAAGAGTGTGAAAACGTAAAATTACTATAGATGACAAAATTAATAAATAGTGCAAAAAAACTAATATTCATGGGTTCATGCACCATTCAATAATTTGATGACAAGGGAAGGAACTGTTTCTGAATTGATTGTGGAATTTCTGGCTCTGATACATCTTCTCATTACTTGGTAATAACAAGAAGAGGGCATGTTCCGGATTCTGAGGGTCCTCAATGAAGGACGTCAGTTTCTAAAGGCACCAGCTCTTGAAGATGTTCTCAATCATGGAGAGTGTTATGCCTGTGATGGAGCTGAATGAGTCGACAATGTTATGCAGATTCTTCTTATCCTGTGAATTGGAGTCCCCATACCAGGCTGTGATGCAACCAGTCAGAATGCTTTTCTCTGTACACCTATATAAGTTTTCAAGAGTCCTTGATGACACAACAAATCTTCTCAAACTCCCATTGAAGTGGAGCCACTGGCATGCCTTCTTCATGACTGTGTCAATGTATTGGGACCAGGATAGAGCGCAGAGATGTTGTCTCAGAGGAAATTAAAACTTCTCATACTTTCTACCACCGATCCCTCAGTGAGGACATGTGTGTTCACCTGATTTTCTCATCCTGAAGTCCACAATCAATTTCTTGGTCTTACTGACATTGAGTGCAAGGTTGTTGTTACAACGCCACTCAACTGGGTGATCTATCTCACACCTGTATACCTGCTCATTGCCATCTGTGATTTTACAAACAATAGTCGTGTCATCTGTGAATTTACAAATGGCATTTGATGTTTGTTTAGCCACTCAGGTAAGAATGTAGATAGAGTTATGCGGTGGGCTAAGCACACATTATTGAGGGGCATCTATGCCGATTGTCAGTGAGGAGGAAATGTTATTATCAATCTATACTGACTGTGGTCTTCTGAAGAGGAAGTGTTAGAAACGTAAGAGCATCACCATCCTGTTAAGGGCAGCTATAGAGTAGGGATAAATGACGGAATTGACAAGGATGTCAATATCAAAAGGGAACATTTCAAAAAATATACACAGAAGGTAAGAAGCTAAGAGTTATTCTGATCAGCTAGGTGCCCATTATGTACGAAAAGACATATTTTAAAACACAAGTAAATTATTGACAGAGGAGAAGATTTTGTGATTGAACTGGCTGGGAAACTATCAATGTTTCTTGTTTTAACACCTTAAAATTTACTAACTCCCGTGTATACAAATATTAAATACAAAAAGCCAGAAATTTTCATTCCTGCTGTGGATTAGACAGCTCCTGCAAACTTCTGCAATGTAATTAATAGTAGCCAAAGGATTGTCCCTCCTTTCTCTGGATATTTGCATACCTACCTAAGAGAAGTTTGAACACCTCTAATGAATGTGTGTCCACCAGCACCCCTAGCGGCACATTCCAGGCACCACTATGCTGTGTAAAAATCCTGCCCCACGCATCTCCTTTGACTTTACCCCTCAGACCTTAAAGGCATGCCCTGAACTACAAATTTTCACCCTGGAAAAGTTATACCAGCTCTCTAATCTATCTATGCCTTTCATACTCATAAACTTAAGTGTCCCCA
The DNA here is from genome assembly GCF_963921235.1 of Mobula hypostoma. NCBI lineage: Eukaryota > Metazoa > Chordata > Chondrichthyes > Myliobatiformes > Myliobatidae > Mobula > Mobula hypostoma. The sequence continues at coordinate 174,777,730 of NC_086101.1, forward strand.
CAGTCTCCAGCACTCCAGGAAAAACAACTCAATTGTGTCCCCCCTCTCCTTATAGTACAAGTCCTTTAATCCAAGCAGCATCCTGGTAAACCTCTTTTGTGCCCTCTCTAAAAACTCCACATCCTTTTTAAAATTGGTGACTATAACCAAATGCAATACTCCAAATGTGGTCTAATCAAAGCTTTATAAAGCTGCAACATAAATTCATTAAAAATATTCTTGTGTACATTTATGTTATTATTTGCAAGTAACAGTGACATTAACGCAGATTAGCACCATTAAAATTCATTTAGCACCAGTAAAATGAAGTTAGGTTGACAAAATTATATTTGTAAACTTGAAGGCCTACCTAATAATGTATGGCATACTAATAGAGAAAATCAGTGTGGAAAGTATTTAAAATTAATGTTATTTCACTGATAGAGAACCCTTTGTGTTAAAGTTAATGGAGAACCTTTGAAGTGGAGTCTGTTTTATTTTAGAAAAGTGTACAGCCAATCGGTGCACAGCAAGCATCCACATAGATTGACAAGGCAATGGTCTGGAAATCTGATTGAACGATGATTAATTTCTCAGATTACTAGAGATATAGACTAATACAGCTTGGAAATATTACCTTTAGCCAATCAAGATGACTATCTACGCGAGTTCCATTTGTCTGCATTTGGCCTATATTCTTCTAAGATTTTCCTAGACGTGTACCTATCAAATGCCTTTTAAGTATTTTTATTGTATGTGCCTCAGCCATGTTCTTTGGCATGTCATTCTATATATGTACCCAGATGTTGCCCCTCAGGTCCCTGTTAAATCTTTTCCCTCCCATCATAAGCCTAAACCCTCCAGTTTTCAATTCCCTATTCCTCCCAAAAGAAAGTCTAAACCTGCCCAAACTTTCTCTATAAGTGAGGCTTTTGAGTCCTAGCAACATTCTCGTTAATCTTCTTTGCCCTCTTGTCATCTTAATAACATTTTTTCTATCACAATAACCAAAGCTGTACACAACACTAGCATCCAGTATAACTGCAACATGATATTCCAATACTCCATGTATGGCAATTACAAAATGCACTGCAGTTACTCAGTCTGGTTGCTTGATCAGCAGCTCCCAATGTGTGACCTTTTCCACCTGTAAGGATGTGAGTGAAGTGGTGCCTGGGATTTCAGCTCCGCAACTTGGAAATAAGGTGTTATTCCTTAACTAATGCAAGAGCTAACCTTGGAACACCATACTCTTTTTCAAAAAATATTTTATTTATTTTTTTAAAGAAGAATATAAGGACTCAATTAATACAACGATTAATACATATTGAAAAAATTAATTCAAATACATAAATAAGTCAGACAGAAAAAAAAACACTTATCCCAACACCATCTCCCCTCATTTAGAAAAAAGGAGGGAGAAAAAAAACATAAAAGACAGAGGAAGGAAAGGAGAGTAGAAAAAAGAAGAGAGAAAAAAAGAAAAAGAAGAGTAGGCATCCAGCTCTCAGAGTCAGTTTAAAATACAAATTAAATAAACTAGCTTATAATAAGGGATATATTAATTTTTTAAAAAAATAATTAGTTAAACAATTTGGGCATTTAAATAATCCAAATATTGTTGCCAAATCTCAATAAACATAGTGTATCCATTCCTAAGGGTATAAGTAATCTTCTCAAGGGGTATACAAACTTTGCATTTCTTTATTCCAACATTCAATATGTACAAGGGAATTGGATTTCCATGTTACCGCTATGCATTTCCTGGCCACTGTCGACGCAATTTTAATTAAGTTTGGATTTATTCCTGGGGAGGTTAACTTTCAAAACTGCTAAGTTCCCCAGAAGAAACAATTCTGGGTCTAGAGGGAAATCCATCCCCAGAATCTTTCCCAGTACCTCCCCTAGATCTATCCAAAAAGATCTCTGTTTCGTGCATAGCCAGGTAGAATGCAAAAAGGTACCAACATCTATGCCACACCTAAAACACGTCAGAAATTTCTGATATATTTTCATGTATTTTTTCAGGTGTGAGATACAACTGATGTAAAAAATTAAAATGTATCATTCTGTATCTAGGTTACACTACCCAAACATAGATGTGACCAGCATTGATGATCAATAACAATGCGGAATACCATACTCACCAGCATTACCTCTGCCATGCTGCAGAGAACCAGCGGCAGCTGTGAAAGGAGAGACTAAGAAAACAAACGACCCAATCGCCAACCATAGCCACCACTTTCTCTTGTTCACACTACATCAGAATATGTGGATGCCAGATCAGCCTCTACGGTCACTTGAGGACTAGCAATAGACAACCCCTTCGGAGAACATCATACTCAACGACTTACTACACTGCCTCAACATAGTTGCTTTACTAACAGTCTGCAGTGGTTCAAGAAGGCAACTCGCTAATTCCTTGAGAAAAATAAGAATGCACAATAAATGCTGCCTTCGCCAGTGACACGCACACATTTTGAAGAACAAATGTAGAAAAAAAATGTTGGCCTGTCTCAGGAAGTTTCTGAGGTAGGAGTTGAATCTTGGTTTGGTTTTCAGAGATTGTAAATTTTGGCATGATTCAAATAAAAATGAACTAAATAGTGTGAAGTAATGTTATAGATAACTTTTATCTTTCTTATTTTGGTTTCATATCCATGCAATTTTAAGATACAAAGACATTGTGATGTTTTTTATTTGACTTGGTGAAATTCAAAGCAAAAAGGTTCATTTTACATCTTCATTGAAAGAATGACTCAAGTGGAAAGATATGCCTGTTAGAGAAAGAGATAAAATTATGAAGCTTTATAAATTATTAAACTGGAAGAATATTTAATTCTAGTTAGTCTTTCAAGTTTATCACCTAATTTTTAATATCATGTCTCAATGTCGCTTCACTTGATAAGACCACAATTTTTTTATGATTCTTTTACTTTACAGCCATTTCATGACTCAATATAAGGGAACTGTCAAATAATTCTGCAAAACGTAATTAGATGGACACATGAAATTTGAATTATACTTCTGGATTTTGAAAATATGATATGTTATATTCAAATTCAGAAATCCTCATTAATTGGAGAATAAATTAGTCAAGTCTGAACATATCTGTAAAATTGACGTGTTTGAGAATGTCAGTTATAGCATGATGTGCTTTTGAAAACCTGTGACGGATTGGTCGCAATAATTCATGGGAATGGTTAAAAAATTGTCAGCAATTAACCACCTGGAACTATATGAAGGAATGAGCTGTGATTAAGGAAGGTGGAATTCAAGGATTGAGAAGTCAAATTGTGATTGGCATTACATCACCTTATCAAATGAAGGGAGCATAAGTAACAGATAGAAGGCAAGCTTGAATTGATGGAGCAGCGTTTCTTCATACAGACACAAGCAGGACCTGGAATGGATTTCTGCATCAAGAGGTTTAAAAAATATTAAATAACTGGAAAGCTTTAAAACTGAATTGATTGATTTAAAAGATGGAAAAGAAAGATGTAAAGTGCATTTAAGATGCAGTTAAGTTTGAAACGAGTCATAATCTAATTGATTGGCAAAGAGACATAAGGCTTATCTTCTCCTGGGGAATATTGGAAAAGCAAACTAGTTTGGCCAGGTAACTTCTCTCATCTCTCACAATGCACATTGCTGTAGGGTTTGAAGGCTTGTGTGCCTCATTAACCCAGAAGGCTAAGTTGGCTAGAGTCAGGACCTTGTGCTTTAACTCCTGTTAGGGCAGTGGTTCCCACCCACCGGGCCGCAAAGCATGTGCTACCGGGCCATGAGGAAACAATATGATTTGGCTGTATGAAATTATATGAGTCAGCTGCACCTTTCCTCATTCTCTGTCACGCACTGTTGAACTTGAACGCACGCAAGGTCATTACACACGCAAGGTCATCAGTGACCCAAGAAGTGCAAAGGAATGGGTCCGTGACCTATTTGTGAATGTTGCTGGTGAATCATCCATGTCAGCACGGGAAAAAGATCAACTCCTCGAGCTTGCAAATGACGGCGGGCCGAAAAGTATGTTTGACATAACATCTCTGCCGGCATTCTGGATCAAAGTCAAGGCTGAATATCCTGAGATAGCTACGAAAGCACTGAAAACATTGCTTCTATTCCCAACATTATATCTCTGCGAAGTGGAGTTTCCTGCAATGAATGCAATGAAAACTAAATTGCGGAATAGACTGGACATAAGGAACCCCTTTCGAGTATCGCTGTCTCCCATCACCCCTCAATGGCACTGTCTTGTTGCAGGAAAACAAGCCCAGGGCTGCCACTGATTCAGCGATATTGGTGTGTTGCAATGACTTTATATGTTCATACGAGGAAAATATGCGCTGTGGGTTTAATATCCAAATGTTACTTAAAATGTTATGATGCTATTGACTTATAATTGACTTATTACTATACTCATGCGAGGAAAATATGCACTGTGTTTAATATTAAATTTGTTAGATAAACCCTTTTAGAATTGAAATTGAGTGTATTAGCCACTTATAAGTGACTTACAGTTGACTTATCACCTATATTCCGGTCGCGATTAACACCCCACCCCTCTCGGTCGGCCGGTCTGCAAGAATATTGTCAATATTAAACCGGTCCGCGGTGCAAAAAAGGTTGAGGACCCCTGTGTTAGGGTCATTCATGCCAAACAGGTCAAAGGGTAGAGGCCAGACTAAGAGTGGTTAGCCGTTTCTCCAGGTTTGGGGGGTTCAGCTCAAGGTTAATAACCCTGACTAGTCAAAAAAATTTGTTACAGAAACAGCAATGAAGAATCCTTCTTTATCTATGTGCGACAGCCTGTACGGACAGAGATGGAGGATCTTCATTGCTGCCCTGCCTAAACACCAGTGGCATAACGGGCAGTGAATGAAAAACAAATTCTCACAGTAGGTTACAATGAAAAATTGGGTATTTAAAAAAAAGAAACAGACTGGGCAGAAAGTACTGGTGGATTTCATAAACATGAGATTCTGCAGATGCCGGAAATCTAGAGCAACACATACATGCTGAAGATAGGAAATGCTGGAGGTAGCAGGCCAGGCTGCATCTATGGAGGAGAATAAATTGTCAATATTTCAGGCTGGGGGACTTAATGACAGATCTTGGCCTGAAACATCAACTGCTTACGTGCCTCCACTGATGCTGCTTTCCTTTATCATTTTTGTGTGTGTTGCAGTGCAGTGAATTTCATAGACTTGGGCATAAGATCAAAGTGAATAGTATGTGCAATTACTGTAAAATGATGGTGAAACACCATTTGATTAGTTGGCCCCCCTGAATGGATGTAGTGACTATTAAAAAGATTGATAATCCTTGTTGTATGTTAAATATTTTGAGGGTATTGTGCAAAAATTGCTGTTGCTCTCTTAAGAAATTTATATATTCACATTGGTTCCATTTCACTCTGGTACTGACTTTCATAGGTGGTGAGTTGGAGAAACATCTCTGCCAAAGGAGGTGTAAGGCACTTCTTCCCTCTGCTAGCCTGCAGGTCACTGTTGGGCAAGGTTAGCCCCCCTCTGATAAGGGTCACGTGAAACCGTAGGAGCAAGTGGTGCATATCACGAGTCCTGGCTATGCAACCACTGTGAAAATCTGTGAAGACTATTGATAATTGCTAGGGTCATCTGCCTTGTAAAGACACTGCCCAGGAAAAGGCAATAGCAACCACTTCTGTCGAAAAATTTGCAAAGAACGTTCATGGTCAGACACTGTGATCACGCATGTCATTAGACTCACCACATGAACTGAGTTTCAAAAGCTTTGTGTTGAACTAACCTATCAAACTAAATATTATTTTAATAAATTAATCTCCATAAAACACCTTTGTCCCATCACCTTTTATTATCCCAGCAACATCTTACCTGATTTTAAGGAACCCAAACTTCTGATATGTGATATTTGTACCCAAAACTTTCTGTTGTGTGATATATGGTATTCAAGTTTCTTATTTAAAAGTTAAGTTGGTAGTCTACTTACTTAAAGCACTGAAACAAAAAAATAGTCTCACTCCAATTAAATGATGTATCGAATATTGGTGGCAGAACTGGACAAAGTATAAATGAAATATAATACACATAATCTCTGAATGATTACAAGAGGAATATTGTTTGTATAATTTGTATTCTTCGAAGTAACAGCATAAAATAATCCTGCATCTTTAGTATGAAATTAGATGATTAGTTTTTGCAATAAATGGCTTTCCCGTGAAGGAAATATGGCAGAGTTTATGCAAAACTAGACAGTTTTTCAAACTGTCTAATCATTTTTACAACACTCTGACATTGTTAGAGTGCATTGTGCAGCTGGATTAAAAAAATCAGGCTTCAGCTGTATCACTCATCACTTTGAACTTCCTTCAGGCTATGGTTATGGAAATAGGTCTAAGGATATTGGGCAATATTTCTTCATCAGCTTGGAGAATAATATAGGTGACGTCTGAATACTTCAGAGTGTTCTTCTCAGGATTGTTAAATATTACTCCCCTGTCAACTCAGGATTAGAGTTAAGTCTCAATTTTTACTCAAGCTAACAGCCATAAAATTCCAATAATAGTCTATAATGTCAGAAATTTCATAGTTATCCTTTGTTTAAGGAGTGCACAGTGCATACAACTCTAAGATAAACTACCGGTCTCTGAACAAATAATAAGCAGCAGGTGAGGTACTTTGTCATGTTACATTAACACGTTCATGACTAAAATTTAATCATGTTCAAAATGAGATACTATTCTGAGGAGGAACCAAGTTCTACTCCCTTCTAATTCCCCCCTTTTTTAAAAGTCTTAATTGCTCCCAGGAGTACCAGAATTGCAACTACCATATGCTAGATGCATAATTCATTGTTTTAAAACTGGATGGATAAAACTACCTGAACATCTGGGAAACTTAAAAGTGCAAAGTAAGGTGACTCCTTATGGCACTGGGACAACTTTTAGTCTGATATTGTCAGGCTTGGTAAGTATCTGGCCACTGCCCCTGCATTACCTGCAAACCTGCTTTTCTTTCTATGACAATGCATGTCTATTTGGACACATCACTGCATAGACAAAACAAATGCCTTTTGCCTCACTGTTTCCCTTTGGGGTCCAATGGAAAGGATTGGAAATGTCAAATAATTATTAAATTCAATGACGGTGCAAAGTCATGGTTCAATGCTTGTTATGTTCATTAAGGTTCAAGATTGATTATTGTCATTCTTTTGTGCACAAATGTAAACGAGAACTAAATGATTGTTACTCCGAATCTGATGCAGCATAAAAACACAATAACAAAACAAAGGAACACAATAAATATAAATATAAAAACAATTCTATAATACACAATGAACAAGTAACTGTACATAAATAGTTTTCACATAGACTAATTGTTTGCACATCAAGTAAATTAATCCTTGTATGACAATTAACTCACAAAGTTATGGCTGTGAAAAAGCTGGAAGGTAATACATTACAGTACTTTTTCTCTGTTGATACTTTGTGTGTCCATTGTGCTTAAAATACGTCATCAATTTTCGACAAGAATGTGGTGCCAAAAAATTGGATCACCAGGAAAGACCACATCGATTGTATAAATATGTCTCAGATTTATATTTTGCTTCTTTCCAGAGGCTGATAGCATGAAATTATAATACTATATTGCATTAACATGCCAATGATCCTTTAAAACCTCTGTAAGTGCTGATTTAATCGATCATTTACTCGACTTCACAAGTCCCATCAATGAAATGTTCCTACAACCTATGGACTCACTTTCAAGGACTTTTAATCTCATATTCTTGATATTTATTGCTTATTTATTCCTTACTATTATTATTTGTCTTTTGCACACTGGTTGAACACCCAAATTGATGCACTTTGATTGATTTTTTAATGGTTCTTATTCTATTACTGATTTGCTGAGTATACCCCAAGAAAATGAATCTGAGGGTTGTATATGGTGACATATATGTACTTTGATAATAAATTTACTTTGGCTTTTTGACTTTGATATTTATAAGTACTGATTAGACAGCACATTAAAATTGCATTTACCTTGTAAAATGTTTCCCTATCCGAAGAGTAGCACATGTCTGAAATGCTTGCAGGAATGGTTGAAGCAAAACCTTCATTGTACTTTGAAAGTATCTAGATGAGCTGCGTTTCACAAGGTGCATAGCTGTATTTTTGGCCAGCTGGGATACAAAAGGCTTAGTCTGTGCTCAAATCCAGGACTAATATTCTATGCCACAGTCAATAAAGACAAGAATCCCATATATCTTCACCAGCTTATCCACTTGGACTGACACTTTCAGAGATCCGTGGATTTGTACGCCAAGTCTCTCTGTTCATTGACACTCCATAAGGCCCTAATTTTTTTTAATGTATATCCTGCTCTTGTTTACCAACCCAAATGCATCATCTAGCATTTTTCAGGATTATATTCAATTTTCCTTTGCTTTGTCCAACTTTCCAGATCAGATGACCTATAACACTTAAACAATATTCCTCACTATAAAGGCACCACCAGTGTTTGTATCATTTGCAAATTTACAGATCATCATCTTCACATTCGTGTTATAACATCTTCTTCAGATAAACGGACTCAGGTGCAGAGTAAACTCAAGACTTGAAGGTAAAAAGTAACAGTGAGGATTAATTTAACGAACATAACAGAGGAATAATAAATGGCTCAGACTATACTTACTCCAGAAGGCTAGAATACACAGAACGCTTGTTTTCTCGGAACCCAAATTCAGGAGTTGACAATGAATGCCAGTCACGATGAACTTAAATAGAACATATTGTACAGGAACCCCATGCATATCCAAATTAAAACTCAATAAACTCAAATAAGAATGCACAAAGAACCCACATTCAAAAAACAAGGGGCAAGAAAAACACAAGGAAAACTTACCGACTAAACCAGTCACTTAACAAGTTCTAATTAAAACAAATTAATGATGGTCAAGTGTGTCACAGTGCTGAGAACTGATGCTCTCCTGTGCCCCATGCTGGTCCGAAGAGTTCATGACACGTATTGCCATGATACACTTTGGCAATAGCAATTTGCAGGACAGAGGTGCATTACCCCTTCAATTTTCCAGACAGCTGAGTCAGCAAGAACCCAGCACTTGACGTGTGTCAGCACTGTATATGTTGATCCTTGCAATGTTATAGAATTTCAAAATACCACCACTTGCTGTATTGCTTGCAGTTGTATGTTCTGGTGAAACAAACTGCCATCAGCAGGTTAGCCATGCATTGGCAATTTGTCCCAGCTTATTATAGACGGTGCATTGAAAAGGCAAGCCAGAGACTTAAGCACATAATCCAGGCTGACATTTCTGCACAAATTGGAGCATGTTACCGCCACCTCTACATTTAACTTCTTCCAAAAATACCCAGACATTAGGCTTTACACCAATTTTAACAGTAATCCAGGCTGACATCTTGCGAGTATTAATGGAGTTCAAATCTCCCAGACATGCTGTCTTCTGGATGACACTAAAAGAAACCTGAAGTCTTACACCACCAAGGTCAAGAACAGTTACTTCCCTTCAATCATTTGGTTCTTGAACCAACCACTAACCACTGGAGTCCGACATCACTGTGATCAATTTGATCACTTTGCACTGAGGTGGCCTTTTGTTTATTTTGTTCTAATTGTGTCCTTCTTGTCGTAATTGTGTTTTTTTATTATTGTGAATGTTGCTTTTATGATGCTAGCCCCCTGTGGTACAGTAAGTTTATCCTTACACCTGTATACACATTCTCATGCGTGTGACAGTAAAATCATCTTTGACTTTAGACACAAGAGATTCTGCAAATGCTGGAAATCCTCTACAACAAACACAAAATGCTGGAGGAGCTCAGGAGGTCAGGCATCATCTCTGGAGAAGAATAAATAGTCACAGTCTCAGCTAAGACCCTTGACTTAATCCCCACTTACATTAAAGTGAACAGAAAGTTGCATCAGCTACACTTTCTGAAAGCTCACTTAAACATTTAGAATAAATGGCAAGATGCCTGGTTTGCTGGAATTGGTTCTAAAAACATAGAAAATGTGGAATTATTACAGTCCAAGGTAAAATCAAGTATGAATTGTGAAAGGAAGCATCACTGCACAGCTTATGTACTGATAGCATAATCATAGTCATTAGTTTCACCGACTAAGAGAATACCCAAAATAGTATTGTTGAAGATGAGCAGACCTAGGGTCAAAGCTAGGTTGTTGTATAATTTGGTCCGGTTGGTAGAAGTGAATTACATAGAGGCTACTTCACAGATTGGCCAATTTAACCAATTCATATTGGTGGATATCTTTCATTTAAGCAGTAGTTTTCCAGGGATTTCTTCTTTCTCATATTAAAAGTTCAAATTTCAAAAGTTCAAAGCGATTTTATTATCAAAGTACATGTATGTTACCATATAAAACACTGAGATTTATTTTCTTGAAGGCATTCACAGTAGAACAAAAAAAATACAATGGAATAAATGAAAAACTACGCACAAAGGCCGACAAACAACCAAGGAGCAAAGAAGACCAGCTGTGCAAATATAAAAAACAAATAATAATAATAATAATAAAGCCACAATAGGCTTGAATAGTCTGAAAGTTGTGTGGATGAGTGTGTGCTTACAAAGACTTACTGTACACTCCCAAGACAAAAGCCGTGGATGAACCAAGAGGTACGTCGCCTGCTGAAGGCTAGATCTGTGGCATTCAAGTCTGGTGACCCAGGCCTGGACCAGAAGACAAGGTATGATTTGCAGAGGGCTATTTCAAAGACGAAGAGACAATTTTGAATGAGGTTGGAGGTGACATTGGATGCATGGCAGCACTGGCAGGGTTTGCAAGACATTATTTCCAACAAAGCAAAACCCAATAGCACGAATGGCAGCGATGCTTCACTACCAGATGACCCAACACCTTCTATGCCTACTTTGAAAGGGAGAACACAACTACAGCTGTGAAGATCCCTGCTGCACCTGATAACCCTATGGCCCCTGTCTCAGAGGCCGATGTTAGGCTGTCTTTAAAGAGCGTAAACCCTTGCAAGGCAGAAGGTCCCAATGGAGTACCTGATAAGGCTCTGAAAACCTGTGCCAACCAACTGGTGGGAGTATTCAAGGACATTTTCAAATTCTCACTGCTATGGGCGGAACTTCCCACTTGTTTCAAAAAGGCAGCAATTATACCAGTGCCTGAGAAGAATAATGTGAGCTGCCTGAATGACTATCACCCAGTAGCACTCACATCTACAGTGATGAAGTATCTTGAGAGGTTGGTCATGACTAGACTGAACTCCTGCGTCAGCAAGGAACTGGACCCATTTCAATTTGTTTATCGCCACAATAGGTCAACAGCAGATGCAATCTCAATGGCTCTCCACATGGCTTTAGACCACCTGGACAACACAAACACCTATGTCAGGATGCTGTTCATCGCCTATAGCTCAGCATTTAATACCATCATTCCCACAATCCTGATTGAGAGGTTACAGAACCAGGGCCTCTGTACCTTCCTCTGCAATTGGATCCATGACTTCCTAACTGGAAGACCACAATCTGTATGGAGTGGTGATAACATCTCCTCCTCGCTGACGATTGACACTGGCGCACCTCAGGGGTGTGTGCTTAGCCCACCGCTCTTCTCTCTATATACACATGACTATGTGGCTACGCATAGCTTGAATACCATCTATAAGTTTGCTGATGATACAACCATTGTTGGTAGAATCTCAGATGGTGACGAGAGGGTGTACAGGAGCGAGATATGCCAACTAGTGGAGTGGTGTTGCAGCAAAGACCTGGCACTCAACATCAGTAAGACAAAAGAGCTGGTTGTGGACTTCAGGAAGTGTAAGTCGAAGGAACACATACCAATCCTCATAGAGGGATCAGAAGTGGAGAGAGTGAGCAGTTTCAAGTTCCTGGGTGTCAAGATCCCTCAGGATCTAACCCAGTCCGAAAATATTGATGCAGTTATAAAGAAGGCAAGACGGCGACTATACTTCATTAGGATTTTGAAAAGATTTGGTATGCCAATAAATACTCTCAAAAATTCCTACAGATGTACAGTGGAGAGCATTCTGACAGGCTGCATCACTGTCTGGTATGGGGGGGTGAGGAAGTGGGGCTGGTGCTACTGTACAGGGCTGAAAGAAGCTGCAGAGGGTTGTAAATCTAGTCAGCTCCATCTTGTGTACAAGCCTACAAAGTACCCAGGACATCCTCAAGGAGCAGTGTCTCAGAAAGGCAGCATCCATTATTAGGGACCTCCAGCACCCAGGGCATGCCCTGTTCTCACTGTTACCATCCGGTAAGAGATACAGAAGCCTGAAGGCACACGCTCTAATATTCAGGACCAGCTTCTTCCCCTCTGCCATTCAATTCCTAAATGGACATTGAACCCTTGAACACTTTTTTTGTATATATTATTTCTGTTTTTTGCATGATTTTTTAATCTATTCAATTTACATATATTGTAATTTATTTATTTATTTATTTATTAGTATTGTTATCTTTTTTCTTCTATATTATGTATTGCATTGAACTGCTGTTGCTAAGTTAACAAATTTCACATTACATGCCGGTGATAATAAACCTGATTCTGATTCCCAGCAATTGAGAAATGAATGTGTTTGGCTGTGCCTATTCCTCAGGTTTTACCAGCTTCAGCTGAGAAAAAAAGTACAATGATAATAATAAATAAATAAATAAATGATAATGAGAACAGGAGTTGTAGAGTCCTTAATGCATGTCCATAGGAATCATTTCAGTGTTCAAGTAAGCGAAGTTATCCACGCTGCTTCAGGAGCCTGATGGTCGAAGTGTAATGGTGTGGGACCTAAGGCTCCTGTATCACCTTCCTGATGGCAGCAGCGAGAATCATCCCTGATTCCACATTGGAGCAACTATAACAAGGTTTCTCGGAATTAAACCTTTATACATTGCCTTACCTGCTTGAGTCTGCAAACAGCGGAAGTATTCCGTTTCTATTTGCTCCAACTCACCCCTTCATTATTCAATGGTGCAAAAGTAAAATTAGAAAATTAGCTACATTTTCACTGTTACTACTCTGAAAATGAGCTATTGCAGCAGACATGTATTTGCATGGTTTAATCTGGATTGAATGTAGATTTTCTTCCATTTAAGGCTCAGAGTGATGCCATAAGTTCAGCATTGATTCTCCATGTGGTGAGTCACCTGCTTGAACCATTGTAGTCAGTTCAGTGAATGTATTCACACATCATTGCTGGGTGAAGTGTTCCAGTATTTGGATTCAGTCACATTAGAGAGATGGTAAAATATTTTCAATTCAGGATAATGTGTGAATTTACAGGCTTTAATCAAATCGAACTTCTGTCCCTGTCTGAAACTTCCAATGGAAAGTCAAACAAAATAATTTTACTTGCTGACTTCTGGCATGTCTCTGATCCTCTCACACTTAACAGTTCACTCAGTAACCACCATTCCTCTCCATTCGCAGAGGTTGTTCAACCTGTTGAGTTCCTCCACCATCTGCGGCATCTCTTGGGTCTGCTTCAGGAGCCATTTGTGAAGAAAGAAAAGGTAAACTTTATGAGCGACAGAACACAAGAAACTAATAGCAGGATTAAGCTGCTTGGTCCCTCAACTCTGCCCTGCTCTTCAATGTGATCATAATTCACCTATACTGGCTTCAGCTTCTCTTCTGTTCTGGTCCTCCATAACTGTACAGCCTTATATTTCAAATACATCCCGCTTCACCTTTCATGTATCTAATGATCTGGACTCTACACCACTCTCTGGAAAGACAATTCCAGGGATTATGAGAGAAAAAGTTCTAATGCAATTCAGATTTAAAGGTCTGACTCCTTGCTTTGTCACTACATCCCCTTGTTCATGACTCTTCAAATCCAAAGTCTGATCGCTCTATAATCCAAAATCAAAATATTATAGATGCTGGAAATATAAAATAGAAAAAGAAATATAGAAGATACTGTACGTACTTAATAGCTCAGTTCAGATAAATTTTCAAAAATCATTACACTGTAACATTAACTCCATTTCCATGTTTTTCTCCCAGCAACTGCAGGTAGTATGTGTGTGTATTTCTGTATGTGTGTGTGTGTGTGTGTGTGTGTGTGTGTGTGTGTGTGTGTGTGTGGGGGGGTGTATTCACTAGAATTCAGAAGAATGAGGGGTGACCTCATTGAAACCTATCGAATGGTGCAAGGCCTTGATAGAGTGGATGTGGAGACGGTGTTTCCTGTTGTGGGAGAGTTTAAGACCAGAGGACACAGCCTCAAGATAGAGAGGCATCCTTTTAGAATGGAGAAGAGGAGGTATTTCTTCAGCCAGAGAGTGGTGAATCTGTAGAATTCTTTGCCAAGGGCAGCTGTAGAGGCCAAGTCTTTCTGTATATTTAAGGCAGAGGCTGATACATTCTTGATTGGTCAGGGCTTTAGGGACATGGGGAGAAGGCAGGAGGTTGAATCTGAGAGGAAAAGTGGATCAGCCATGATAGAGTGGCTGCAAAACTGTTTCAGTAATAGTGAAAAAGGATAAATCAATAAATCCTATTTTGTACTCACCACAATTTTCTTGTTGCAATAATTAGAGCAAGGACGGATATGATACCACAGTCAGAGCAAGGTGTAGATATGGAATAGCAGTGCTTTCCATTATATCCTGATATGTCTTCATTACAACTGAAAGAAAATAACCCCCACTTCACAGATTTCATTTTCTATCCCAGCCATCCTTGAAGAATTTCCAGTGAGACTACCAATTAGTTCTGAATAATGGATAGATCTGTGTTGTGGACTTATGTCTATCAGTAATTAGACTGCCGCAAACTCATTTTGCTCGGCATTTTTACAACCATCAGAGAGTCTTTCATCGCATCAATCTGCATTGGATTCTAATCCAAGTCCCAGGGGTGAAATGAGAGGTTCTGTGCTGCCCAGCAGTCTTGGTATTCTAATAGTATTTTGTGTGTAAATTCATCAGTGTGCTGCACTGAGAGACTTCTAATATTAAGCTATTTACAGTCTGTAGGTGTATTAATGAGCCATCTTTTAAAATTAATGCAAAAATAATTTTCTAAATGCAGTTTGTGGATTTGCAAACAGAACAAAATTTCTCAGCAGCAATCTGCAACAATCACTTTAGTAGCATATAAGAGCGCAGAAATTTCTCAATAAGAACCAGGGCAAATGAGATTAATAAATGTTTCCGATTACTTGTGCTTGACAACAAATGTTTAATAGTTCAGTTTCAGGCACCTATCATGAACTCACTGCAAAGCTGAAAATGAGAATGTTGATTTCAGCATTGCTCAGTAAGGGAAGTGGGATTGCAGGTAATAATTCAAGAAAAGCTTGACAGAATACATTTATAATGTTCAAGTTATCAACAAAAATAGCTGCACCCAGCAACACTCATGCAAAATGGGGTCTTCAGTGAAATACTGAGGCAAATTCACAAACAGTAGAATTCAGGAGGTTCATAAATGTATCGTTAAAACAAGTTTCTATAGCCTTATCCTAAATGGATGACAAACCATTTGTTTGCAATTTACTGGGTTTTGAGCTGAGTTTGTTTTCCTCTTGTTCTGCTTCTTCCCAAGATAATAGGCCATACAGTGAAGTATATCACTGTATATGGCTAGGCTGGGGTCAATCTAATTCAGTACATTCTGTAAGTTGAGTCCAGAAAGATAAGCAAGAAAAGTTTAATTAGTGATGAACGTTATAAATATATATATAGAGTTACAGGTAGAATATTGCAAATGTCACTCCACTCTTCAGGAAGGGAAAGAGGCGGAAGAAAGGAAATTATAGGCCAGACCTTAATTAGTTGGGAAGATGTTGGAGTCGATTGTTAATGATGTGGTTTGAGGTTATTTGGGGGCGTGTGATAAAATAGTCCAAAGTCTGTATGGTTTCCTCAAGGGAGAAATTTGCCTGACAAATCTGTTGGAATTATTTGAAGAAATAACAAGCTGGATAGACAAAGGAGAATTAGTGGATATGTGTACTTGAATTTTCAGAAGGACTTTGACAAGGTGCCGTACATGAGGCTGCTTAACAAGATAAGAACCCATGATGTTACAGGTAAGATGCAAGCATAGGTAGAGCATTGGCTGAAAGGCAGAAGGCAAAAAGTGGGAATGAAGGAAACCCTTTTTGAATAGCTGTCAATAACTATTGGCATCCCGCAGGGGTCGGTGATGGGACCGCATCTGTTTACGTGCATGTCAATGATTTGGATGACAGAATTGATGGGTTTATGGCCAAGTTTGTGGATGGCACAAAGGTAAGTGGAGGGGCAGGTAGTTTTGAGGAAGCAGGGAGGCTACAGAAAGGCTTGGACAGATTAGAATGGGCAAGGAAGTGGAAAATGGAATAGGGTTGGGAACTGCATGATCGTGCACTTTGGTAGAAGAAACAAAAGCATAAACTATTTTCTAAACGGAGAAAATTCAAAAATGCAAGGTGCAAAAGGACTTAGAAGTCCTTGTGTAGGATTCCCTATAGATTAATTTGCAGATTGAGTTGGTGCTGAGGAAGGCAACTGCATTGTTACATACATTTTGAGACAACTAGAATGTAAAAGTAAGGACAAACAAGAGAAAATCTGCAGATGCTGGAAATCCAAGCAACAGACACAAAATGCTGAAGGAACTCAACAGGCCAGACAGTATCTACAGATAAAAGAACAGTTGACATTTCAAACTGAAAGCTTTCAGCAAGATTGGAGAAAAGAAGCTGAGCAGTAGATAAAAGGTGGCGGGAGGGGAGAGAGAAACAGAAGGTGATAGATGGAGGGGGAGGAATGAAATAAAGAACTGGGAATTTGATTGGTGAGATGAAGTGAGAGAGAGAAAAGGAGATGGGAAATGGAGAAGGGGGTGTGGGTGCTGGGGGGGAGGGGTTATTACCAGAAGTTTGAGAAATCAGTTTCGAGGTGACCCAAAATATGGTTTCATTACGAAAGTGGAGGAAGTCATGGATGGACATACTGGAAGGGGAATGGGAAGTGGAATTAAAATCGGTGGCCACTGGGAGATCCTGCTTGTTCTGGCGGACAGCATAAATGCTCGGTGAAGTGGTCTCCCAATCTACGTCAGGTCTCACTGATGTACAGGAGGCCACACTATGAGCACCGAACACAGTAAATGACCCCAACAGACTCACAGGAAAGTGTTGCATTCACCTGGTACGACTGTTTAGGGCCCTGGGTGGTAGTGAGGGAGGAGGTGCATGGGCAGATGTAGCACTTCCTCTCCTTGCCAGGATAAGAGTTAGGAGGGAGATCAGTGGGGAGAGGCGAATGGACAAGGGAATCATGTAGGGAGCGATCTCTGCAGAAAGTAGAAAGTAGAGGGGGGAGAGAAATATGTGCTTGGTGGTGGGATCCCGCTGGAGTTGGTGCAGGTTTTGGAGAATTATATGCTGGATGTTGAGGCTGGTGGAAGGTGAGGATGAGAGGAACCTGCCACCAGCCTGGTAGGGTGGCGGGAGGATGGGGTAAGAGCAGACATGCGTGAAATGTAAGAGGTGCAGTTGAGGGCAGCATAGATGGTGCAGGAAAGGAATCTCCTTTCTTTGAAAAAGGAGGACATCTCCTTCATTCTAGAATGAAAATCCTCACCTGAGAGCAGATGCGGTGGGGATGGAGGATGACAATTTTACAAGTAGTAGGAAGGGACGAGATGTGGTCTAGGTAGCTGTGAGAGTCCGTGGGTTTGTAATAGACATCAGTGGATAAGCTGTCTCTGGAGATCGAGACAGTGAGATCTAGAAATGCAATGGAGGTGTCGGAAATGGACCAAGTGAGTTTGAGGGCAGAGTGGAAGTTGGAGAGAAAGTGGATGAAGTTGATGAGTTCAGCATGGGTATCAAAACAAAGATGTAATGCTGAGGCTTTATAAAGCACTGGTGAGGCCTCACTTGGAGTGTTGTGAGCAATTTTGGGTGCCTTATTTAAGAGGGGATGTGCTGAGATTGGAGAGGGTTCAGCAGAGGTTCACAACAATGCTTCCAGGAATGAAAGGCTTATCGTATAAGGAGTGATTGATGGCTCTGGGCATTTAGTAACTGGAATTTAGTAAAATGAGGGAGGATCTTATTGAAACCTATCAAATGTTGAAAGCCCAGACAGAGTGGATGTGAGAGGATGTTTCCTATGATGGAAGAGTCCAGGACCAGAGGGCACAGCCTCAGAATAGAGGGGCGTCCACTTAGAACAGACTTAAGGAGGAATTTACTCAGTCAAAGAGTGGTGAAACTATGGAATTTATTTGCACAGGAAGCTGTGGAGGCCAGATCTCTGAGTGCTTTTAAGGTGGAGATTGACAGGTTTTTGATTAGTCAGGAGGTGAAAGGTTGTCTGCTCCGGCCTATGGTCAGGCCACACTTAGATCCCCTCCAGTTCGCCTACCAGCCCCAATGAGGAGTTGAGGATGCCATCATCTTCCCGCTGAACCGTGTCCACGCCCACCTGGACAAGCCAGCGAGCACTGTGAGGGTCATGTTTTTTGACTTCTCCAGTGCGTTCAACACCATCCGCCCTGCTCTGCTGGGGAGAAGCTGACAGCGATGCAGGTGGATGCTTTCCTGGTATCATGGATTCTTGATTACTTGACTGGCAGACCACAGTACGTGTGCTTGCAACACTGTGTGTCCGACAGAGTGATCAGCAGCACTGGGGCTCCACAGGGGACTGTCTTGTCTCCCTTTCTCTTCACCATTTACACCTCGGACTTCAACTACTGCACAGAGTCTTGTCATCTTCAGAAGTTTTCGGATGACTCTGCCATAGTTGGATGCATCAGCAAGGGAGATGAGGCTGAGTACAGGGCTACGGTAGGAAACTTTGTCACATGGTGTGAGCAGAATTATCTGCAGCTTAATGCGAAAAAGACTAAGGAGCTGGTGGTAGACCTGAGGAGAGCTAAGGTACCAGTGACCCCTGTTTCCATCCAGGGGGTCAGTGTGGACATGGTGGAGGATTACAAATACCTGCGGATACGAATTGACAATAAACTGGACTGGTCAAAGAACACTGAGGCTGTCTACAAGAAGGATCAGAGCCGTCTTTATTTCCTGAGGAGACTGAGGTCCTTTAACATCTGCCGGACGATGCTGAGGATGTTCTACGAGTCTGTGGTGGCCAGTGCTATCATGTTTGCTGTTGTGTGCTGGGGCAGCAGGCTGAGGGTGGCAGACGCCAACAGAATCAACAAACTCATTCCTAAGGCCAGTGATGTTGTGGGGATGGAACTGGACTCTCTGACGGTGGTGTCTGAAAAGAGGAAGCTATCTAAGTTGCATGCCATCTTGGTCAATGTCTCCCATCCACTACATAATGTACTGTGTGGGCACAGGAGTACATTCAGCCAGAGACTCATTCCACCAAGATGCAGCACTGAGTGTTATAGGAAGTCATTCCTGCCTGTGGCCATCAAACTTTACGACTCCTCCCTTGGAGGGTCAGACATCCTGAGCCAATAGGCTGGTCCTGGACTTATTTCATAGTTTACTGGCATAATTTACATATTATTATTTAACTATTATGGTTCTATTACTATTTATTATTTATGGAGCAACTGTAATGAAAACCAATTTCCCCCGGGATTAATATAGTATGACTGTGACTATGACTATGACTATGTTATGGGGACAAGGCAAGAGAATGGGATTGAGAGGGAAATGGATCAGCCAAATAATGGGCCAAGTAGCCTAATTCTGCTCCTATGTCTTATTGGCTTTATGGTCTTATATGGTGCAAGTTAAAAATCCTTTTCAATCCTCAGCCTCAAAACGTCCCTGCACTTAATGTAGAACAACCTTCTTACATGAAAATATTGGTATTTACATAGATTTCTAGTGAGCAAGTTAGGAGGGATTAGAGAAGATGAGGTCTATTCTATGCTGAGCAGTATTAATCATGGGGTCGATATTCTGTTGCCCTGAAATCACTGGTTCCTTGTTTCTGAGCCAGACTGCTAGTTTCAACATGGCCTCTGGTGTGTCTTTTGTCAGCAGCTCTGAATCCTGGCTTATCAGTGTGGCTGATCACAGTGAAACAATCTGGAACACAGGGAGCTGGCTACTTTCACAGAACTCTTTACAGTGAGGCACTGTGTTCAGCCCAATGGCTCCGCCACAAATATTCAGTGGCATGAAAAAGAAATGAATAAGAAATTTTATTGTTCCTACAATCTATGAAAACTCATACTAAAAAGTTAAAACAATGCAACAACCTTAAATGAGTCACAGAACACCCTTCTTCCATTTAAATTGAATTGTGCATATAGTTCTGATCATTATGCTTTAGAGAGGATTTGATTGCATTGGAATGGGCTCAGAAGTGATTCACCAGGGTGATGCTTGAGATGGAGCATTTCAGTTATGAGGAGAGATTGGACAGATGGAATTGGATTTCCTTGGAGCAGAGGAAATTGAGAGTAGATCCATTATAAATAAATGAAATAATGAGGGGCATATATAGAGTAGATATTTGGAAACTTCTGACCTTGACAGAAGTTTCCAAAACGAGAGGGAATAGGTTTGGGTTATGAGTTTTAGGGGAAATCTGAGGGGAATTTTTTCACTCAAAGGGGATGCCTAAGCAGGTGGAGGAGGCAGAGGCTCTCACAGCATCTAAGGAGAATGGAGACAAACATGTGAATGGCCATAGAAGACTGTGGACCAAGTGTTGGATCATGGGTTTGGTGTTTGGAATGGGCAAGTTGGGCTGAAGGGCTTCTACTGTATGAATTATATTCCTATTTGAATGAGGTCCACTGGACTTGTTCAAGTTTAAGCTGGTGTAGGCTTGGTCCATTGGTGTCCTACCCAAGAACTAAGAAGCCTATAGAGGCTTGCAGTCACTAGTGACACACTCAGACAGTTAGCTGTGCACATTACAGTTTGGATGATGATACCTTCTGCTTTGCCCCCAATCAGGATTCTGCAACTAAATCCTGGAAATAGCACAAATGTGGATTGGGAAGTTCTAGGCCAATATAATTAATCTGAAGTCAATGCAAAATTAGTTGAAAATACTCAGAAGGTTAGGCAGCAACTGAGAAGAGAGAAACAAGGTCAATGACATTTCATCAGAATGGTCATTAATCTGAAACATTAACATTGTTGAGAATGAGGTTATTGTAATAGAATCATATAGAAACAGGACCTTCAGCCCAGCTGGTCCATGCCAACCAAGATGCCTTTCATCCTCTGTAGTGCCATTTTACATTGACCCCAGTTGTTGTTAGATCATTTATTTACACAGAAAGGAAATTTTGGACTTGATTCTCTTCCATCAAATCGTGCAGGACCTATGGACCATTTCCAGCATCTTCTACTCTTATCCAGCTAGAGTAATTTGATTTAGAAATTACAGTTATTGGAAACAAATTAATAACTTGAATTAATGAACAAATAAAATTATGAAAACAATATCATTATGTATGAATATCATTGTTTGCAGAAGATTAGACAGTGTAAAAATCAAATCCACTAATAAAGTTATGGTCAGTGATTCTACACTATTGTCATAATAATAACTTCATACAACTATAATAAAAGCTTCAACATTTTATGTTCTTGAAGGAGGACAAAGAGCTGACTAAAACATGAGGTGAAGCCAAGTATATTAATTAACTCAGATTCTAAGTAAAGGTGTTCCACGTGTTGGAACATTCATTACAGCCACTTGTACATAGACTGCATTTGATTTTAATTTTAATTGCATTCAATCAGAAGTCCATGCTCAGAAAATTATAGAGAACCACAAAATGGTAAGCGTACAGGAGATTCATTGCAGCCATCCCAGTTTATTTTGTAGCATCCAATTATTCCCACTTTCCTTCTCTTTCTCTTTGTTTCCCTTCTCATAATTAACTGTTCACACTTGAAAGTCAACATTGAATTTGAGTCAGCCTCCCTTTCAGACAACTCTCTGCAGAACGAATACTTCTCCACACTGCCTTGTTTGCCAGTCACTTTAATATTGTGTCTTCTGGCACTTGAATTTATTTTTTTCACTTGCTGCTTCAAAGCTATTCATGATTTTCAGGACTTCGGTCAAATATCCAGCAAACATCTCTGCTCTAAGGAGAACAACTTCAGCTTCTCTGGTTTTTTTCCACTTGGTTAATAAATTTGGTTTGTGTCTTCTCTAAGGCCATGGTGTCCTTCCAAGTGTGGTGCCCTGAATTGAACATAGTAACCATGTGTGGCCAAACAAATTGTTCTTTTATATGAAGGTTCAGTAGTCAGGCCTAGAAACTCAATTCTGCATGTTTTTGTTTTACCTGCTGCCCTTCTGAAATGTGGATTTAAGTCACCTTTACAACATACAAACGCATTGAATGGGATAAAACTCAAATGCAGAAAACGTACTCTACATTCATTGGAGATGGTGATCATTGAACAAGGAACATATACTTCTTGGATAGTAACACAGGCAAAATAATACATACAAAATTCTGGAGGAACTCACGAGGCCAGGCAACATCTATGGAAAGGAAGAAACAGTCGTTGCTTTGGGCCAGGACACATCATCAGGATTTCCAGCATCTGCAGGATCTCATGTGCTTAGACTTTTGGATATTAAAGCAAACAAGAGATATGGGATACTGAGGTAAATAATCAATTGTGAATATTGAACTAAGTGCAGGGGGCTAAACTGCATTGTTGTGCTGCTATTTTTATGTGCTTATGTTCCTCATGCAGATATAGAATTGTGAGGCCCACGAGCAGAACAGTAGGCCCTAACAGAAGATAGATCAATTTTACTCAACCTAATGGGCGATAATGAACCTAGACCTTTGATGACAAGTCCATTACAGAAGGTATTGATGGGTTAATTCCTAGAGCTGTCCACAGAGTCTTTAAGCCACAAAATTATGTCCATTTGGCATAACTGGTCAATGTCGACCAAGTTATCCATCAGAGCTAGTCTCACTTGCCCACATTTGGTCACCTCTCCAATCCATTTATCTGTCCAAGTGCACTATTGCATCTGCCTCAGCCACTTCTTCTGGCAGCTTGTTCCATACCCCCATCATGCTTTGTGGGGAAAGCTGCCACTCAAAACCACTTGAAACCTTTGCCTACTAGTTTGTGATTCATCAACCCTTGGAAAAAGACAGTGCGCCAACCTATATTTGGTAGGTGAACACAACACTTTACAGTGCCAGCTATAAGATAGGGGTTCAATTCCCATGCTGTTTGTAAGGACTTTTTACATACTCCATGGGGCTGTGTGGGTTTCCTCTGGTATTCCGGTAACATGTGGGCATCTTATGTTGACACTGGAAATGTGGCAATAGTTGCAGGCAGCCCAGCAAAATCCTAATTGATTTAATTTGATTTGACACAAGTGACACATTTCACTGTAAGTTTTGATGTAGGCTATAAGATCATAAGAGATATGAGCAGAATTAGGCCATTCAACCCATCTAGTATGTTCCGCCATTTCATCATGGCTGATCCATTTTTATCTTAACTCTGCATAACCTTTCAGGGCCTGACTAATCAAGAACCTATCAAAGTCCACCTTAAATACACCCAATGACCTGGCCTTCACCACCACTTGTGGTAACAAATTCCACAGATTCACCACTGTCTGGCAAAATAAATTCCTCCTCATCTCTGTTCTAAATCAAGATCTCTCTATTCTGAGGCTGTATCCTCTGGGCTCAGACTCCCCCAATATAGGAAACATCCTCTCCACATCCAGTCTATCTAGGCTTTTCAACATTTGATAAGTTTCAATGAGATCACCCCCATCCTTCTAAATTCCAGTGAGAACAGGCCCAGAGCCATCAAATGCACCAGACATGATAACCTTTTCATCACTAGAATTATTCTCATGAACCTACTTTTAACCCTCTCCAATATCAGTGCATCTTTTCCTAGAGCTAGGATAAAATTGCTCAGAATACTCCATATGAGGCCTCACCAATGCTTTATAAGGACTCAACATCATATCCTTGTTTTTATATTCTAGTCCTCTTGAAATGAATGCTAACATTGCATTTGCTTTCCTCACCACTACTTCAACCTACAAATTAACCTTTGGGGAATCCTGCACAAGGACTCCCAAGTCCCATTGTACCTTGGATTTTTGAAGTTCTGCTCAATTTAGTCTACACTTTTGTTTCTTCTACCAAAGTGCCTAAGTATACACTTCCTGACATTGTATTCCTTTTGCCATGTGTTTGCCATTCTCTTAATCTTCCTGTCCTTTTGCAGTCTGCCTGCTTCATTAATACTATCTGCCCCTCTATCTATTTTCTAATCATCTGCAAACTTGACCACAAAGCCATCAATTCCATCACCCCGATCATTGACATATAACATGAAAAGAAACAGTTCCAACACCGACCTCTATGGATCACCACTAGTCACGAGCTGCTAACCAGAAAAAGCTGCCTTTATTCTCAGTCTTTGCCTTCTGCCAGTCAGCCAATCTTCTATCCATGCTGGTATTAATCCTGTAATACCAAGGGCTCTTATCTTGTTAAGTAGCCTCATGTGCAACACCTTGCCAAAGGCCTTCTGAAAATCCAAGCAAATAACATCCACAGATTCTCTTTCACTCATCTTGCTCGTTATTTTCTTAAAGAATTCCAACAGATTTGACAAGCAAGATTTTCCTTTTAGCAAATCATGCTGACTTTGGCCTATTTATTAAGTGCCTCCAAGTACGCTGAGACCTCATCCTCAACAATCGATTCCAACATCTTCCCAAACACTGAGGTTGGTCTATAATTTCCTTTCTTTTGCCTTCCTCCATTTTTGAAGTGTGGAGTGACTTTGCAAATTCTACTCCTCGGGAACCATTCCAGAATCAAGTGATTCTTGAAGAATCGTTACTAATGCTTTCAGCATCTCTTCAGCTACCTCTTTCAGAACCCAGGTGTGTAGTCCAATTGGCCCAGTTGACATCTACCTTCAGACCTTTCAGCTTCCCAAACACCTTCTCCCAAGTAACTGAAAGTGCACTCACTCCTGACCCCTGACACTTGACAACTTCTGGCATGCTGCTAGTGTCTTCTATGGTGAAGACTGATGCAGAATACTTATTTAATTTGTTCACCATTTCCTTGTCCTCCATTACTAATTCTTGTGCATCATTCTCTAACAGTCCAGTATCTACTCTTGCCTCTCTTTTATTCTTCATATATCTGATAAAACCTTTGTGATGCTTTCATACTATTGGCTAGCTTCCCTTCATATTTAATCTTTCCCATCTTTATGGATTTTTAGTTGCTTTCTATTGGTTTTCAAAATCCTCTGACCTCCCACTAATTTTTGCTCTATTATATGCACTCTCTTTTGCTTTTATATTGCTTTTGATGTCCCTTGTCAGCCATGGTTGCATCATCCTGACTTTAGAATACTTCTTTTTTTGGATGTACCTATCCCGTGTCTTCCAAGTTTCTCCCAGAAACTCCAGCTATTACTGTTCTGCTATCATCCCTGCTCATGTCACCTTCCAATCAACATTGGCCAGCTCCACTCTCATGCCTCTATAATTCCCTTTGTATAATTTTCCACTGTAATACCAACAGAGCCTCCCCACCCCCTCTGTCCTTTCAATATGATGTGCATCCTTGTGTGCTCAGCACCCAGCTATGATCTTCTTTCAGCTATGACTCAGTGTTGCCCACAACGTCATATTAACCTGCACGTTGAAATGTCCCATGACTATCATAACATTGCCCTTCTGACTTGTGTTTTCTATCTCCCCTTATGATTTGTAGCCCACATCCTGGCCACCATTCAGAGACCTGTAGATAACTCTCTTCAGGGTCTTTTTACACTTGCAGAGTCTTAACTCTACCGACAAGGATTCTACATCTTCTGATCCTATGTCACCTCTTCCTCAGGCTTTGATTTCATTTTTTACCAACAGAGCCTCCCCACCCCCTCCTTCCTTTCAAAATGATGTGTATCCTTGGGCTCCCAACTATGATCTTCTTTTAGCTATGACTCAGTGATGCCCACAACATCATGTCTATCAATCTATAACTGCGTTACAAGATAATCTACTTTATTCTGTCTACTGTGTGCATTCAAATATAATACCTTCACTCCTGTATTTGTTACACCATTTGACTTTGTTCCCATGTTACATTGCAACTCATCCTGCTGACTGCTATTCTGATTTACCATCTACCTGATCTTCTTGAGAGTCTGACTGCACACTGCATCTATTTGCATACGAACTGCCTCATCCTCAGCCCTATCACTCTGGTTCCCATCCCCATTGCCAAATTAGATTAAACCCTTCCCAACAGCTGTAGCAAACCAGCCTGCAAGGATCTTGGTCTCCCTCGGGTTCAGATGTAACCCGTTCCTTTTGTACAGGTCACCTATTCTCCAGAAGGGATCCCGATGATCTAGAAAACTGAAGCCCTGTTCCCTGCAGCAGTTCCTCAGCGCCGCATTCATCTGCCGTTTCATCCTATTCTTACCCTCACTGGCATGTGGCACAGGCGGCAATCCAGAGATTACTACCCTAGATGTTCTGCTTTTCAGCTTTCTACCTAACTCCCTTAATCCTCTCTTCAGGCCCTCTTCCATTTTCCTACCTATGAAATTTTTACCAATATGTACCAAGACTTCTGGCTGCTCACTCTCCTCCTTTAGAATGCCGTGGACCTGATCCAAGATGTCCCTAACCCTGGCACATGTACACATGACAAGTAAAGGTCAGCTTTTTTTTCTTTCTAATCTAATCTTTCCTTATGTGTCTAGACAGCTTTATAGGTTACCCCTCAGTGTCCTATGGTCTAACCTCTCTCTATAGCTCAGTCCATCAAGGCTTGGCAACATTCTTGTAGTTCTTTTCTGCACTCTTTCCAGCTTAAAGGCAATTTTTCTATAACAGGGCACCAAGTATAGTCTCACTAATGTCTTCCACAAGTGTAACAGAACATCTTAACTTTTATACTTAATGCTCTGTCAAAGAAATCTTTTCCATGGAGTGCCAGTAGATCAATTTCCAATCACCACTCATATTTCTCACCTTCTTCAGTGTTATTTAATCTATCTGGGAAGGAGAAACACCCAAATGCAGCCTAAACATTGGTTGAAGCCCATGGGTCTTCAACTGTAAGCTCATGAAAGAGCTTGTCATCAGCATTGAGCAATGAACACTGAGAACATGAGTTGTAGAGCCCTTAAAACTGAAAGTATAGGTTGTGGAATCAGATCAGTCTTGAGGTAAGTTCTGGTTCAACAGCCTGATGGTTGAAGGGTATTAACAGTTCCTGATCCTCATTGTGTGGGTCTTGAGGCTCGTGTACCATGTTTATCATTGCAGAAACTGGAAGTCAGATGGACCTGGATGGTGGGGGTCCTTGATAATGGATGTTTTCCTGTGACTCCTTGTAGATATGAATATTGAGGAGTACTCTACCCACGATGCCAACCAGTCAATACTCTCTCCACCATACGTTTATAGAAATTTGTCAGAGTTTTAGATGACATGTCAAATCTTCACAAACCTCTAAGAAAGTAGAGGCACTGCCATGCTTTCTTTGCAATTGCACTTACGTACAGGGCCCTGGAATGGTTTTCCAAAATAATAACACCAAGGGATTTAAAGTTACTGACCCTCTCCACCTCTGATCCTCCAATGAGGACTGGCTCATGGACCTTCAGTTTCCTCCTCCTATCATCAATAATCAGCTCCTAGGTCTTGTTGATATTGAGTGAGAGGTTGTTGTTGTGGCACCACTCAGTCAGATTTTCAACCTCCCTCCTATTTGCTGATTTGTCACCACCATTGCAACTGACAGTGGTGTCATCAGTAAACTTAAATATGGTATTGGAGTTGTGCTTAGCCTCATTGTTACAAGTACGCATAAAGTGAGTAAAGCAGGAGGCTGAGTACACAGCTTTGTGCAGCAGCTGTGCTGATGAAGGTAGTGAAGGAGATGTTGTTACCTATTTGAACCAATTGGGGTCTACAAGTGAGGAAATTGAGGATCCAGTTGCATAAGGAAGTATTGAGGCCAAGGCCTTAAAGCTTATTGATTAGTTTTGAGGAAATGACAGTATTTAATGCCAAGCTGTAGTCATGAAGCATCCTGATGTATGCATCTTCGCTGTTCAGATGTTCAGGGTTGTGAAGAGCTGATGAAATGGCATCTGCCTTGGACCTATTTTGCTGGTAGGCAGATTGGAGTGGATCCATCTCGCTTCTCAGCAGGAGCTGGTATGTTTTATCACCAACCTTTCAAAGAACTTCATCACAGTGGATGTAAGTGCTACTGGATGATAGTCACTCAGGCAGGTTACCACATTCTTATTTGACATCAGTATAATTAAAACCTGCTTGCCGCAGGTAAGTACCTCAGACTGCCAAAGTGAGAGGTTAAAGATATCAGTGAATACTCTAGCCAGATGATCAGCATAGATCTTTAGTACTTGGCCAGGTATCCCGTCTGGGCCGGATACTTTCTGTTGGTTCACCCTCTTGAAGGATGTGCTCATGTCGGCGTCAGAAACTGAAGTCATAGGGTCTTCGGGGGCTGAGGAGTTTGTGGAGATTCCTCGAGGTTTAGATGGTCAAAGCAAGCATGAAAGGCATTGAGCTCATCTGGGACTGTTAGACATAGACATAGACATAGACATACTTTATTGATCCGGAGGGAAATTGAGTTTTGTTACAGCTGCACCAACCAAGAATAGAACATAAATATAGAAATACAAAAACCACAAACAATCAAACAACAATATGCAAACTATGCTAGATGGAAATAAGTCCAGGACCAGCCTATTGGCTCAGGGTGACTGACCCTCCACGGGAGGAGCTGCAAGGTTCGATGGCCACAGGCAGGAACAACCTCCCATGATGCCCTGTGTTGTATCTCGGTGGAATATGACCGGAGTCCAACAGCAAAAAGTTCGATATCCGGTCTACAAACACGTTCCTTGATCGTAATATGACCAGGATTGCACCATCCGTTGTTAACCAGAACAGCAAGCTCCCAACTCCTTTACGCTTACCGCTCTCAGTGCACTTTCGGTCAGCCCGAACGATCCGGAAGCCCTCCATGGAAAAGTTTTGGTTGGGTATGACCATGTGCAGTCCAAGTGGAGAACTCCTCATCTCCATAGGTCTCTGTTGCCTCGACCCGGTCCTCTTTCCTCGCCTTTTTGATCCCCCTCTGCATCCTCTGTGTGTTTTCCTCCAGATTTCAGCCGGGGTGTCCACTGCTCTGTTCGCTAAACCGGCCGGCATAAGCGCAATCAGCTGGTCCCTGGAATAAACAGTGGGACCATACTGCTGCCTCACTAATGAGACGTGTCCGAATGTAACTATTTCCAGCGCTAAAAACCCAAATAAAACTCTCTCCACCAGCATGTTAGAGAGGGTGCAGCTTCAACGTGTTACCGTGAAAAAAATACAACAAAAAAGTAAGAAGAAAAAAGTAAGAAAACTGGTTGGAACGGCTATAACAGGCTGCATGCACGACCAGTGCATGCGCAGTATATACCTATGTCGCTTGGTTTCACTTTGTAGGAGGTTATAGCATTCCCTGAGTAATCCTCGAGATACTGCTCCTCAACTCAGTAAGGACAATTTTCAGTGGCCAGTTAAGAGCTGGAATATACTAAGGAGCTGGAGCACCCGGAGGAAACCAAATTGCTCACAGGGAAGATGTGCAAACCCCACTCGGAGAGCTCTCCGCAAGTCAGGATTGAAAATGGATCACTGAAGCTGGGAGGCAGCAGCTCTACAAACTGTGCATCTCTGAGTCCTCTTATCACAAGAGCTTAAAAGCATAGTTGAATTTCTGTCTACATTTCCCAATTGTCTCAGTGAAGCCACAGTCTGTGGAATTACAAGAAACAGATGAAGCACAAGGACCATTACACCCATTACCTGTTGGCAAACTTAATGAGAGAACATAATTATGCATGCTGAGCTATCAGTCACAGCTGGCCAGAAACAGATAGGGGTAGGAATTTGTCCTTGATTACTTGTACCGAAAACACAATATAAAAGCAGCTGTCTTTCTACTCTGCTTCCAGAGTTCAGTTCATTTGACTTCAGTGGACCTGAATTTCAGAAGTGAAGTACAATGTGCATTGTGTCTTTAGGTTAAGCTGCCAAGGACAAATTCCTGTCCAAGGTCTTTATTTTAATTCATATATTGTCACAGCACTAAAATATACCAGTAATAATACAAAATTAGAAGTTGACTATCTGAGGAACAAAGGTAATTCACTTTTTGTTAACAATGTAGTTTGAGAGGATTTTTTATTGTGTTTATTTGTTTTCATTGTTCTGTTGTTAATTAATTGACACATGACATAATAATTCAGATGGAAAGCTGAAAATGTCTTTGCACAGATTATTAAGATCATTATTACATGCTTTAGTGTTAGAACAAAGAAAACGAAAATTCAGTAAAATAAATAATTACTGATCTGAATGTGTTAAGATTCATTGCAATATTGGGGGGCATCACTTTCAGGTGAGGAGGGATAGTTAGAGGGGATGTGCGAGGCAAGTTGTTTTTTTACACAGAGAGTGGAATGCGTTGCTAGGGGTGGTCGTGGAAGGAGATGCAATAGTGACATTTAAGAATCTGTATGATAGGCACATGAATATGCAGGGATGAAGGTATTTGGGTCATGTTCAGGCAAAGGCAATTAGTTCAATTTGGCACCGTGCTTAGCACAGACATCATGGGCTGAAAGGCCTGTTCCTGTGTTGTAATCCTCCGTGTTCTATAATTTGAGCAGCTTGGTTTTAAGTGGAATTTGGGACCAGTTTTCCATTATCTTGCTCAGGACTGAAATGATCACTTAAGTTCTGAACAATTTGCGATAAAATGATACTTTTAGCACAAAGTACGTAACACTTGACAAGATATTTTACTGGATATTAGAACTGTGTTGGGTGATTTAAAGTTCTCCTGAAAACAAAATTGTGTAATTGCAACCTGTATGTGCAGACAAATGCTGTGGAAAATATACACCAGTGATTCCCAATGGGGGCAGTACTGGCCCCAAAGGGTACAGTTACATGTCCTAAGGAGGTGTTAGTGGAAATAGAAATCTTCAGGGAGCATTCAAGATTCTTAGAGGGCAGGAAGCGGTACCCTGACTGAGGCATGAGACTTAACTGACCATTAGTAGAGTAGGCCCTTCTAAAAAATAGGATGAGGCACTGGAACACAGGATGAACCACATCTCTGCAGGTGGTGGGCACTCATCATCACAACGCATCTGAAACTCAGCAATCTCATCCGATCTTTCCAACTGAACAGACTTTATTGGGGATGCATAAATTAGCAACTAGGGTGCCCAACAGTTCCCTTGACTCTCAGCATGGAATAAGTTCATGCAGTTTAACAGTTGGTAAGTCAAGTGCACCATCTCAACTTTCTCTTT
Source organism: Mobula hypostoma (assembly GCF_963921235.1). Classification (NCBI taxonomy): domain Eukaryota; kingdom Metazoa; phylum Chordata; class Chondrichthyes; order Myliobatiformes; family Myliobatidae; genus Mobula; species Mobula hypostoma. Next base: position 174,809,131 of record NC_086101.1, read on the forward strand.
TTGTATTACTCAGTTTCAGAAGATGAAAGAAGCATTCTGCCCAGAAAGTTAAAAATGACCTTGATAGTGGTTTCATTGCTTCTTATAATATTCCCAAAATGATAGCAAAATGTGGAAAATTTCATACAATTGTTGAAAGGTTAATAATGCCTGCTGTATCAGAAGTGCTCTCTACTGTCCTCAAAATGAAGACTAATATTTTAAAATCAATTCCTCTGAATAATAACTCTGTAGCTTATCATATTGAAGAAATGAGTGAAGATATTGAGTATCAACTATGCTTAGAGCTACCGAAAACACAATTTGGGATACAAATGGATGAGTCAACTGTGCGAGACAATGAGGCATTGCTAATGGCATATGTACGGCTTATCAAAAATGGAATGGTTAATGAAGAGATTAGGAACATGATTTCTTGTGCAACAGATGGAGCTCCATATACGACAGGTCACCATGCTGGTCTAGTGGCATTTATGGAAAAAGAAATTCCAAGTCTGTTGTGTAATTCATTGTGTAATTCATCATCAACATTTTGCAGCAAAAAACCTCAGCCAATGATTTTTTTTCAAGTACGATTCTCTAATATCTGCTATCAACACGGTTAAAGCTCAACCATTAAATAGCAGAATACTTCACAAGTTATTGAAGAGTTTGAACACTTGCTTCTTCACACTGAAGTGCATTGGCTGTCAAAAAGCTGCTGCTTTAAATGTTTCTTTCATCTTTTTGACACTATGGTTAAATTTTTGCTCTAAGTCAACAAGAGCTTGGGAAACAAGATTGAACTTCTACGTAGAGACATGGCATACTTAGCCGATCTGCATGACAAAATGAACATTCTAAATATGAAACGGCAGAGTAAGAATTTCAATTTAATCCAGGCAACGTGTGGTGTCCACTTTTATCGGAAAATTGGAAATACATAAGAAAAACATTGGGGAAGAATGTTCTCACAATTTCCCTGCATGGTAAGTATGGCACTCTCTGTCACAGATGGTGATTTGCAAGAGTACTGTTTACACCTGCAGTCACTGAAGAAGGATTTTTCAGAAACAATTCAAGGATTAGAACAATCTGGAAATTCCAGACTGGGTAATTGACCCATTTCTTTGTGAGGTGGGAGAACAGGAAGAGGGTTTGCAATAAGAAATTATTGAAATTCAGAATGATGAAGAAGCAGAAACACTTTTCAAAAATGTTGGCTTTTCTAGTATAAGGCTATACTGTGATACTAAGTTTCCTGATCTTTGAAAAAGAACCAAACTGCTTTTCATTGCATTTCCATCCTCCTACCTTGTTGAAAGAGGCTTCAGTGCAGTGAACCATATATTCACAAAAAACAGAAACCACTTGGACCTTGTTACGTGTGGGGACTTAAGACTTTTGCTGTCTCAATTTGAACCAGATATTTCCTGTCACAAATTGAACCAGAACTCGCTAAAAACCATCAAGCTCAAGGATCACATTGATATTGAAAATGCTGTACCATGCACAGGTACTGCGTAAGCTTGGTTTAAAGACAAATAAAACATCAAATTAGAATTATTTTTCTCATGTTAGCGTATGATAGGTACCTTTTTACACTATGGGGGCGACGGAAAGTATATTGTGCCTAAGAGGGGTGCTGGCAAGCATGGAAGTGCTTTAGTCTAAAAAAGGTTGAGAAACACAGATAAACACACACATAGGATTTGCAAAGCACGTATCAGTGAGACTAATGCCCTTGATCAAAATGAACTACATAAAATAGTCCAGTCCATGACAGCCCTTCTCAACAAATAAATTTACTTTGAACTTTGATCTTTGAGCTAACGCACAACAGACAAAACTGCTAATGTAGGCTTTGTAGGCGCAGCTGGTCTCAAACACAAGAGCAAGCCCTTATTGAAGGAGGACTATAACATCACAGAACATAGAACATAGAACATTACAACACAGTACACGCCATTTGGCCCCGATGTTGTGCTGACCTTTTAATCAACTCTAAGATCAATCTAAACCTACCTTCCTATATCAGGACAGATGATGAAGGGTCTTGACCCAAACAATAACACTTATTCCTCTGCATAGATGCTGCCTGACCTAATTAGTTCCTCCAGCATTTTGTCTGTGTTATTCTGGACTTTCAACACTTGTAGAATTTCTTGTGTTCATTATGTCCACTATGTAGCTTCAGTCTAGGTGCAGAATAGACATGCATTATCATGCATTATATTTTATCAGCGCATTTCTTGACAGCACCTCCAAGAAAGCCACAACTTTTTCATGGTTTGGTGGCTTGTTTGCCTCAATGACAGAGAGCTATGCTGGCTGGAGTCAGGGCTTTATGCTCTGGCTCTTAGTAGGGTCGCCCATGCTAAACAGGTCAAAGCATAAAGGCCAGACTAAGAGTCCTCCAAGTTCGGAGGTTCAGCTCAGAGCCAACAACACTGACTGGTCAACGAAAGTGTTAAGGAAACAGCAATGAAGAATCCTTGTATAATTAGTGTGCGGCAGTTTTCCCAAGTCTCCACGTATGACTTGCATGGCCGAGAGGAAGCTACTGGGACAATGAATAAAACTCTGAACACCACCAAGATGGCCAAGGACAGACAGAGATGGAGGATCTTCATTGCTGCCCTAAATGCCAGCAGGCGTAATGGGTGATAAGTATGTAAGTTCTCGATAGCAGTCATTTGCAGAGCTCACAATTACTGTACCATTGCCACATTAATACTGAGGAGGTGGTGAGACCTTAAAGAAGGGTAATTGAAATTCCCAAGCTTAAATGCTCCAGTACTTTTGCACTTGTCAGAAATATGTCTTCAAAATATCTTTATTTTACCTCCATCACACTGGAGGATGCTTGTGCACTTCCTAGAATGTAATTTTCTCCTTTTTATTGAATTACCTCAAACCACATAACTTCTTTTGCTGCTTCTTCAGACATACTATCCTTGTTACAGTTGTGATTATCCCTTCAATAAATACTACCAGCCCCAGACCTGTTTTTATCCCCTTCTCTCTCTCTCATCAGAAAGTGTAAGTGGTGGATATGCATTCAGCTATGACATTTAAAAGAAGTTTGGATAGGTACGTGAATGAGAGGGGTATGGGGAGCTATTGTCTGAGTTCAGGTATTGGTTATGGTATCGGTTTTTTTAAGGTCACATGTAGCAAGTCACAATGGAAAGCTTGCTTTGCATACTGTGCATTCTGTGAGACTCGACATAGTTTCGGAGACCGTTTCGCCGAGCACCTATGCTATGTCTGCCAGAAAAAAAATCTCCCAGCGGCCACCCATTTTAATTCCACTTCCCATTCCCATTCCAATATGTCCATCCATGGCCTCCTCCACTGTCGTGATGAGGCCACACTTCAGTTGGACGACCAACACCTTAAACTCTGTTTGGGTAGCCTCCAACCTGATAGCATGAACATTGATTTCTCAAACTTCTGGTAATTCCCCTCAGTTCCACCCCCCCCCCCCAATTCACCATTTCACATCCCCTTTTCTCCCTCTATCACCGTATTTCCTTGCCCAGCCATCACCTCCCTTAGGTGCTCCTCCCTCATTTTCTTTCTTCCATGACCTTCTGTCTCTTTCACCAATCAACTTCCCAGCTCCTTACTTCATCCCCCCTCCATTTTACCTATCATCTGGTGTTTCTCTCTCCTCTCCCTCCATCGTTTAAATCTACTCCTCAGCTTTTTCTCGCCAGCCCTGCTGAAGGGTTTCGACCCGAAACATCGGCTGTACTATTTTCCTAGATGCTGCCTGGTCTGTGAGTTCCTCAAGTATCCTGTGTGTTTTGCTCTGATTTCCAGCATCTGCAGATTTTCACTTGTTTGTGATACAAATCAAACCTTTATACAGTGCATTGAGCCAGAATAAGGTAAAGCAATAACAATATAAGTTGACATTTTTAAGCAGCCCACACCTCTGACCACAGTCCAGTTGCAAACAGAGCCCATGCTCTGGATCGTGGTTCCAGCCACAAACTACCTGCGTTCCGGACAACAAGCCCAAACACTGAGCCCAGGTATCTGTAGTGCATGGCCAAATTACCCAGTACATGTGTCTGTGAAGAACAAGGACTTGGTGTACTACTGAATGAGCTGGATGCAGAGCTAGGATTTCTGAACAAATGGATCTGAGACTATTAGTTTTGCTGCACTGGTGAAAGATAAAGAAAAAATAGCTTCATTTATCACATGTACATCGTAACATCAAAAGATACAGTAAGGTATGTTGTTTGCGTCAAAAACCAACACAATCCAAATATGTGCTGGGGGCATCCTTCAAGTGTCTCCATGCTTCCAGTCCCAACATATTATCCCTCACACTTATGTCTTTGGAATGTAGGAGGAAACCAGAGCACTGAAGGAAACCCACATTATCATGGGGAGAATGTACAGACAGCAGCATAAATTGAAGCTGATCACTGATTAGTGGCACCGTAAAGCATTATATTAACTGCTATTCTTGAAGAAGGCCTCATGGGTCTCCTAAACGACTTGCCTTTTCTTTAATCTCTTTCCATCATTCCCTCACTGCTTCTGCTCCCTTAAACTACAATATCAATTGTGCTGGCAACAAAACATTCTGTCTTGCAGAGGGAGTAGTGTTGTGGCATATAGAAAAAGGAAAAGCAGAAAGATTTTCTCTCCAGAAACAAGTTAGGCAGCACCTGTGGACGGAAAGTAAATTCATGTTTTAGGCCAAAGAGGCTTCATCAGAACAAGAAAAGAAAGTAAAAACCAGAACAAAAAAACTGGTTAGTTGAGTGTGGGAAGGAGGGATGGAAGGCTAAGGAAATATTTCTGATAGGTTATAAACAGCAAATTACTGTATCAGCCGTTAAGAGTTCAGGATCTGTTTGCCCAATAAACCAATTCTCTTCGCAATCCACCAACATTTTCACAAGATAAGTTTGGATGAAAGATCAATGTCATCTCATGTTTGCCTATTGTTTTTCCATCTACAATACAAGGATGGAATATAATTGAATGAGAATACTCTTCAATTTAACTTCTGTTCAAGTCTAAATCAACTATTGATCATTTTACCCCATGGTTAACCTTTGACCAATTCACATTATCCCTTGAGTGTAATGAATACGTGTGTAAAATGTTTAAGGGAAGGCTATGTCAAATTTCTCCCTGAGCTTTTCCAACATTGTGTGACTCCAGAATAATTAGTCCTATCTCTATATGGAATTCACCGTATTTAGATTTGATAGTTATAGAGCATGTATGTGCAATCCAAATACACTGATCTCCTCATGTGGTACATCTGCAGTCCTCATAGTAAAACGTTTCCTGCCAATAGGGGAATGATGGCACCAGTGAACAATGCGATCAAGGGTGACATCCTTCAAATGGTTCGCAAAACTACTCTTTCACTTCTTTTCTTTTCAAATGTGGGTCTGCTGCTGTTGGAGCCAGTGACCTACATTTTGCTGTCTCCAAGGAGATTACATCTCATCTGCTGCTCCCTGAGGAAGGAGCCTGTGTTCAAATGGTCTCTCTCTCTCTTTCCCTTTTACTTGATACCGCCAGAATCCTGGGTCTTGGTCAAAGTTTAACCGGGGTGGTTTGAGGATTGGACTCTGCTGTTCATGTTATGATATGTTTCTGGTTTGTGGTTGCTACTTTTTTGTTGCTATTTTGTGCAATTTTGATTGGACGAACTAGCTCTGCAGCCTGAATTTAACGAATGACACAGAACTAGATTGAACTGAACTGAGATGAACTGGTTGGGTGATATTTGGTTGGTGGTCTGTGTTTTTTTTTTGCTATTTGTGCAACTTGTTCTTTTTTTTTTGCATGTTGGGAGATAGATGTTTTTCCCTGAACAGGTTTCACGGTTTTCTGTCTTTGCTTTGTGGCAGTCTGTGGGAAGACAAATCTCAGGGTTGTTGTCTGTATATGCACTTTGATAATAAATGTTCTTTGAATCTTTGAATCTTACTCTAATAGTCAAAATTGCATACAAGTGCTTTTTTTACTTTCAGAAGGATCAAAGCTAATTTCCACCTGTCCATAAAAAATCTGCTACTCAGAAAAAAGTTATTTATTATCAACTTAAGTTAGATTTAAGTTAGATAATCTGCATAAATCTGATTAACTATACAGTACACGGCAGAAGTTTAAAATCCAGCTGCCATGCATAACTTCAGAAAGGAACATAAACAAAAACAAGCATAAAACATGCCAGAGCAGATGCAAGGATCCTTGTAAGAATGTTTGGCTGTTTTACAAATAATTTGTCTTCATCGAATGAACATCAAACAGTATTTGGCACAGAGCCACACAGAGAGACAGGTATTCTTGAATTTATGAAGGAATTATGTTACAGAAAAATGTTTCGCTAAGTGAAAATACATAAAATTTGTAAATTGAAAAGGCATTTCCCATTAAATTCAGCATAAATTCTTTGGTTATGTTCTGCAGCTGAAGAATCTCTGTCAAAGATTCCTCAGCTTATTTAGCCAGATTGCTTGATGAATCATTCCAGATCTTATGGAAAATATTCTGCCATCATAGTGTCTACACTTTACTGCCTCACCCATAAGGTGAATAATTTTCAGGTTTGCCGACCATCACGCCTATTAATACTAATTTCACTCGTGACACACTTGGGGTAAGATGTGAGTGAGATAAAGAGGGTGCAAAAAAAAAGAGTAACAGGATGTTACCTGGATTGGAAGGCTTGCAGTATAAGGACAAATTGGAAAGGTTGGATTTGTTTTCTATGGATGTTACGATGTAGGTAACAAGAGGCCTAAGCAAATGTGGAATTACTGCCATATCCCTATGTGTCTTATCAGTTCCATATCCCTATTCACATATCATCTCCCAAAACACAACCAACTATAGGTCTAGGATTCAAAAAGATCTTTCTCTCTAGTTTGTTGTTATTTGCTTCTGAATGAGTTTAATTTGCAATTCCAGATATAACCTGTTGGGGTAATTGATTTGCAATGGTCACTGTCCAACAGCCAATCAAAAATAAAACTTCACTATTAGAAGAAATTGGTGTGTTCTGGATTTCCAACGTCTGCAGCATCTTATGTCTAGGAGAAGTTATAGGTTTGCCTGACATAACACCTTCTCATTTGATCATCACATCCCAAAAACCTATTGTTTGTTGCTCCTGTTCCAAAGACTATCTCTAATCACATTGTAATAGTTGTCAGTCAGCTTGCTAAATTTATCCAAATCCTCTTAACTGGCTTCCCAAGTTTGGAATCAGTATTAAATCCTGTAGCATGCAAGAAGCATTTTGCAACTTGTCAGGTTTGCAATTAAGTATATAATGTGCTGAAAGCATTTTCTTACATAATGTAAGAACATTGTTCCATTCAAAAAGGAGAAATGTGTTACAATAAAAGTCACCATATTTGCCTAAACTAATGCATTTTTTCTCCAGGTAAAACAAGAATTTATTCCGGTTTAGTTTAACACATTTAGTACTCATAATGTTCTCCTTTCTACACTGCAGATACCAAATACAAATTGGGTGCATCTGCATGCAAAAGTCAAAGTAAATTTGGTACTTGAAATATCCTTGTAAACCTTTTCTAACCTTTCACAATTTGAGTAAATGCTTAGCACCTGCCTTCCATAGGATTGATTCTGAGCTTCCCCTTACCAAATAACTTGATTCTGCGCTTCCCCTTACCAGCTAATTTGATTCTGCATCCCATGTGAACACTGATCTATTGGTCTGGGTCCTCCTGGACTGTTACAATGAGGACCAATGCAAGTCTGAGGAACGGCACCCCATTTTTCATCTGCAGCCATTTGGACTCAATACTAAATTCCATAACTATGGGTGATTTCAGTTCTCTAAGTGTCCAACATGTTGCTCATCATTTTTTTCTCCTCTGGAAGTGAAAGACATGTCTAGCCTGATCTGTTCTTCCTGTTTTGTCTTTGACACTTCCAACGTATTCTTTCGTCGATATTCTTCCGTCCATGTTCTTACTTTTTAACGATTCCCATTTACTTTCTGTCCAGATAAACTTGTTTAAAGCTTATCCGATGATTGCCGCAGTTTCACCCTATCAGAGACATCTTCCCTCGCCCACTGTTTCCACAACAAGAAGCTTATTTTGTCTCTTTCATAGTCTGATGAAAGGTCTTTCACCTGAAACTTTAACTCAGTTTTTCTGCCCTCAGATGGGGCCAACTTGCTGAATATTTCCAGTATTGCGTGTCTCACAATACATTGGAAGAAACACAGGCACACAGCTTTAATTCCAATGACTTATTTATTTGTGCCTGGATATCTGCTTTTATTTGAAAGTAGTTAAATTACATGCAGTGGCCACTTTATTAGATAGCCCCTGTACCTAAACGAGTGGCCACTGAATGTATGTTTGGGATCTTTTGATGCTATAGACCATCAGCTTCTTGGTCCAATGTGTTGCATATTCAGAGCTGCTCTTCTGCACACTAATGTTGTAATGTGTGATTATTTGAGTTACTGTCACATTCCTGCTAGCTTATACCATTCTGATTATTATCCTCTGACCTCTCTCATTAACAAGGTGCTTTGCACCCACAGAATGGCCATTCAGACCCTCTAGCCAACATCAAAGTCAAAAGTCAAAGTAAATACAGTACTTGAAAATCCAAGTAAATCTTTTCTGGCAAACAACAGGAATTCTGCAGATGCTGAAAATTCAAGCAACACACATCAAAGTTGCTGGTGAACGCAGCAGGCCAGGCAGCATCTGTAGGAAGAGGTGCAGTCGACGAAGTCAGAGGGAAAGAGAGAAAAAAACATTGATTTCTTTAACTTCCATTAATGAGCCTCCTCCCCTTCTTACCCCATCTCTAATTTATTTATTTATTTATTTGTTTGTTTGTTTGTTTATTTTTTTTTCTCTCTTTCCCTCTCACAATAACTCCTTGCCTGTTCTCCAACTTCCTCTGGTGCTCCCCTCCCCCTTTCTTTCTTCCAAGGCCTTCCGTCCCATGATAATCCCCCTTCTTCAGCCTTGTATCCCTTTTGCCAATTAACTTCCCAGCTCTTGGCTTCATTCCTCCCCCTCCTGTCTTCTCCTATCATTTCAGGTCTCCCACCACTTTAAAATCTCTTACTATCTCTTTTTCCGTTAGTCCTGATGAAGGGTCTCGACCAGAAACATCGACTGTACTTTTTCCTATAGATGCTGCCTGGCCTGCTGTGTTCCACCAGCATTTTGTGTGTGTTGTTTGAATTTCCAGCACCTGCAGATTTCCTCGGGCCAGCATACTCATTGCCTTTTTCTCCACCCTGTCTACCTGTGTCCCCAATTTCAACGAACTATTCACTTATACTGCTAAGTCTCTCTGTCAGAGTACTTTCCCTGGTGCCCTATAAATCCTATGCTGGTCTGTTTTTTTCAAAATGTATCACCTTACACTTGTCTGTATTAAAATCCATTTGCCACTCATTGTCTCACTTCCCCAACTGATCAAAATCCCCTTGTAATCTATAATCACCTTCTTCACTGACAACACCTCCTGATTTTGTGTCATCTGCTAACTTTCTGTTCAAGCCTTGCAGCATCTAATTCTATGATGATTACTCACTTATGATCAGTAATGTGTCAGTACTATTTTCCAATGCTTTTAATTCATGACGTTTTGTTTTAAATGATGTGCACATGGACACACAGATCTTTGGCAAGCATAGGGTGATGAGCAGTGGACCTCACAAACCTACGGTCGGAATTGCAGTGCACACACTGGTGAATGACAGAAAACAGCACCTTAAGATAAAGGGGTGTAAGCAGTATCCTTATAAACCAGGCTCCTGTTCTTTGAAATCAGTAATTCCCTTCAAAGAATATGGACCCTTCCATGCTTTTAATTTGTTCCTTAGCATTCTGAGAAGGACACAAATTAGCTGCTACACACAGATAAGAGCTGCTTTATCTGTACACTGATCTGAGACCTATTTTACAATCAGCAGGTAAGCCTTTAACTCTGGTTAATATTCATGTACTAGTATAATTTGGAGCTGACCCTTATCCCATTGCACTATGATGCATTTCAGCACTGTCTGTAGTATGAAAGAAGCATGCTTGTAACATCAGTACTTCACATTAGCCTCGCAGTGGATACATTCCAGATCCAGATTATTGGCTCAGGAGTATGTAATAGAAGTGAAAGTTACTAAGCCGTGGCCTAGAAATTAAATCACAGCTATAAATCGCGCAGCAGGAGGGCCACGTAGTCATTAGAAACTAATGCAGCCAGCTTATTATCAGAATCCTACATGCATTCAGCAGCACGCACACCATTTATTGTCAGCATGCATGTTTAGGTGGTCACACAGTCAGATTCTGATGAGTCTTCTTAACTGCACCTGCGCCTTCTAACGGGCAGTTCCACTCTGGTCTGACAGCCCCGGAAAATATTCCCATTCAAAGCAGAAAATACAAGAAATATTGAGCAAGTCACATGAGGAAAACAAAAGTAAAGTTTCAACCCAGGATGTTTTATAAAAGAGCTGGAGAGAGAAAAATAAACAAATTAAATATGCTGTGGAAGACAGAAGGGGAGAGAGAGAGAGAAAGGGAATGAGTGAGAGGAAGAGATTGAATAACTAATCTGTGATCGTGGAAATGAGTAAGTCCCAATGGAAATGGAAATTTATTTATTTATTGAGATACAGCAACCAGCCCTTTGAGTCATGGCCATCCAGCAATCTCCCAGTTGAATCCTAGCGTAATCATGGGACAACTTACAACCTACAAGTGGTATGTCTTTGGACAATAGAAGGAAAACTGGAGCACCCAGAAGAAACAAGGAGTACACACAAATTCATTACAGGCAGCGGCAGGAATTGAACCCATGTCGGCTGTACTGTAAAGCATTGTGCTACACTACTATACCACCCAGAAATCCAGAGGATTATCTGAAGTTACTACAGCAATTTGGAGGGTGTCCTGGAAACATGGAACTAAGAATGCTGGAAGGTTTATAATTTCAAAGCATTGAACTTGAAGTCAAGTTAGGAGGGCTTTAGGCAAAAACGAAACGCTGGTAGAAATCACCAAGTGAGGAAGCTTCTAGTCTTTATTTTAGGTTTCCTATATCTGCAGTTTTTTTCATTTAATTTTCTTTTCCTGTAATATTCTGACTGATTACATCTTCCAGTCATTTATATCCTCATAGATTTGGGCTACATGCTCCTTTCGGATAAAGATCCAGGGAAAAGCTGGCAGGAGAATGTCTTCTATCTGTAGCTTCATTGCCCTCTGTTATACAGATCAAATCATTACATGGTGCATTGAGGTAAAACAAAGTAAAATAATAACAATGGAGGATAACAGTGCAGGTAAACAATAAAGTGCAAGATCATATTGAGTTAGATTGTTACGTCAGGTGTCCGTCTTATCATACAAGAGTTTGATAGCAGCAGGACAGAAGCTGTCTTTGAACCTGGTGGTATGTGCTTTTAGGCTTTGATTATTCTGGCTACTTTACTGAGAGAGCAAGAAGTATATTCAGAGTCCGTGGAGCGGTGGCTGGTTTCCATGATGTGTTGAGCTGTGTCCACATCCTAGTAGTTTCTTGCAGTCTTGGGCAAAGCAGCTGCCATACCAAACTGTGACATACCCAGATAGGAGGCTTTCCACAGTGCTTCTGAAGTTAAGTTATATTTGCCACTTGCCCTCACCACTCTCAGTCCGGATGTAATGTTTCAACCCAAAACATCGACAAATCCTTTCCTCTTGCCAATACTTCTCAACCGACTGAGCTCTTCCAGTGTATTATTTTTTGCTTATTCACCCGCCGGCTTCCCTGTAAACGATTCTCTTGCACATATCCATTGACGCCCCAGGCACCCCTCCAATTTCTCAACCAACCTGCTTCAATATGGGGAATTTATTGTGCTAATTAGCCGAACAACCTACACACATTTGGGATGTGGGAAGAAATGAAAGCACCTGGGGAATATCCATGTACTTAAATGAAGAATATGTAATCTCCACTTGGAAAGCACTGGAGGTCAGGTTTCAATTGAGGTCGCTGGAGCTGTGAGACAACAATACTACCTGTAGTACCATTATCTACCACAATGGCTTGCACATGTTAACTCAAAGATCTGCCTCACTTAATAACATTGAGCAATAAAATGCAATTATGACACTCAAATGCCAAGTAGTAAAATAGTACAAAGGGAAAGGTTAATGCAACTGGAGGCTTGAAATATACATAAAAAAGTAATGTTCATCAATGTTGCAGAATTAGAAGGAGATCATCCTCCTGTATTCATTCCACCATTTTCTCTGGAACAGTAATGTTGACATAGAATATAATACAGATATGTCCATAATTAGCAGTGTTTTCACTTCAAAATATTTGCATTCATTTGACAGAGATTAGTATAATTTTATGTTAAAACAAGAGTGTTGAATTAAAACAATTTTTCACATCATTACGTGTTTTATGAGGTCTATGAGAGTACAATGACTATTTTCCAACAGCTGCTTTGTTTTAACTGTGCAAATCCCATGAGCCACCTCATGAATGCCTTTTGATGTACACAGTTATGAATACCTCACTAACACCAGAGAAAATGAACAGATGTTGTAGGTATCGAAGGAGAAACAAAATACAGGTTCAACTAATAACCAAGCTCTTTTTCTTGGAACTCAATCCCTTGATTTAGCTAACGTGTTGCCTCTTGGAAAGATAAGTTCCAGATGTTTTTAAATATGCAATGCTTGATTTCAATTGAATATCACATATTGTAAATAGGTACATAACTCTTCTTGCTGGCATTTCTGCTCAGAATAATATAGCATGATAGCCTTGTCAGCTAGTTATAAAGTACACCAGATGCTGAAGATGATCTGCATGCATTTATAAGGATTTATGCTCTATGCTGCATTGTTTATTTAGAAAGGGAGAATGGAAGAATAATTTGTCCTTGATTGCCTCTGCAAAATGTGGGTAGGAGTATCCGGCGATTAAAAACATCAGACAAGAATTTCCAGTCAGTGACAAGACACTCACCCTTAGCTGTTGACCTCAAAATTCACGCTTCACTTCCTCGTACACACCATGGAGAACTTGGTCTGCAGCACGCATATAGGAAGCACTGCCACCCATAGTGTCTCCTCTAAGTCACACACTATTCTTACTTAGAAATATATACCCACTCCTTCATAATCACTGGGTCTACATCCTGCAATTCCCTCTCCATCTACACTGTGGAAGCATCTTTATCAAAAGGAGATCATTACCTACTCAAGGACAATGAAGGGTGTGAAATAAATGCTGGTTTTGCCAGTCATGCCCATATTCTGAACAATGGTTAATTGAAATATTCTGAGCTCCAAGTTCTGCACTGTGCCCCCATTATGCAGCATAGGCTGTCATCTGGGTGTGAGGCGGAAACAAGCCCAGCCTCCAATCTACAGAAAAAGGAAAATTTCCAACTGGCTAAGGTAATAGCTAGTTGAGAAAGCTAACAGATATTACAAATGTTTCTGAATTTATTTTGAGGTTGTGATACTTGGATCAAAGGGTGGCATGTTGGTGTAGCGTTGAAAAAAAACATAGAAAGATAGAAATATTGAAAACCTACAGGACAATACAGACCCTTCAGCCCACAAAGCTGTGCTGAACATATCCTTAACTTAGAAATTACCTAGGATTACCCATAGCCCTCTATTTTTCTAAGCTCCATCGCAGTTTACTTATAGTGACAGATATCACCAATCATGGCTTGATTCCCATCACAGTAGGAAAGGAATTTTTATGTTCACCCCATGACCTCTTCATCCCATATTCCAAAGATATAATTAGGATTACTGAGCTGAGGACATGTTATATTAGCACTGGAAGCACAGCGACACTTGCAGGCTGCTCCCAGCTCAATATTCCACCGGGGCTCCACAGGGGACAGTCTTGTCTCCCTTTCGCTTCACCATTTACACCTCCGACTTCAACTACTGCACAGAGTCTTGTCATCTTCAGAAGTTTTCTGATGACTCTGCCATAGTTAGATCCATCAGCAAGGGAGATGCGGCTGAGTACAGGGCTACGGTAGGAAACTTTGGCACATGGCGTGAGCAAAATTATCTGCAGCTTAATGTGAAAAAGACTAAGGAGCTGGTGGTAGACCTGAGGAGAGCTAAGGCACCGGTGACCCCTGTTTCCATCCAGGGGGTCAGTGTGGACATGGTGGAGGATTACAAATAACTGGAGATACGAATTGACAATAAACTGGACTGGTCTAAGAACACTGAGGCTGTCTACAAGAAGGGTCAGAGCCGTCTCTATTTCCTGAGGAGACTGAGGTCCTTTAACATCTGCCGGACGATGCTGAGGATGTTCTACGAGTCTGTAGTGGCCAGTGCCATCATGTTTGCTGTTGTGCGCTGGGGCAGCAGGCTGAGGGTAGCAGACACCAACAGAATCAACAAACCCATTCGTAAGGCCAGTGATGATGTGGGGATGGAACTGGATTCTCTGACGGTGGTGTCTGAAAAGAGGATGCTGTCCAAGTTGCATGCCATCTTGGACAATGTCTCCCATCCAATACATAATGTACTGGTTGGGCACAGGAGTACATTCAGCCAGAGATTCATTCCACAAAGATGCAACACAGAGCGTCATAGGAAGTCATTCCTGCCTGTGGCCATCAAACCTTACAACTCCTCCCTTGGAGGGTCAGACACCCTGAACCAATAGGCTGGTCCTGGACTTATTTCCTGGCATAATTTACATATTATTATTTTATTATTTATGGTTTTATTACTATATAATTATTTATGGTGCAACTGTAACAAAAACCAATTTCCCCCGGGATCAATAAAGTATGACTATGACTATGACTATATTCACAAATTTGATTTGATGACAGGACCTGGGTCTGAGAGCGAAGAACAATCCAAGGTTTGGACGATTTAAGCACCGGGCCAGATTGAAATGGTCAGGGTGTCGGTTTTGGAGGCAAGGGATGGACCGTTTCAGCTCACTGATTTGTGAGGTTTACTCAACTCTGCGCTGAACTGAGACTGTGACCTGGAACTACTAGACTTTTGCATCAGCTGTTGAGAGGCATGGCTTTGTGAACTTCAGTCCTGCATGCTGTCTGCTTATTTATATTGTTCCCACAATTTGTTTTTCATCTCTCAGCATAATGGAATTTTCTTTTGTTTTAACAAGTTCTATTGTGGTTCTTTGTTTTGTGGCTGCCTTGTAGGAGATGAATCTTAAGGTTGTATAAAGTAAACATACCTGGATAATAAATGTACTTTGAACCTTTGAACTTTGATGCAAAGAATGCATTTCACTGCATGTTTCAATGTTTTGCTGTACGTATGTCAATTAATGCAAATCTTTATTTCATCATTCTTTTATCTACTTTTATAAGAGGAAAAAGAATTTTGTTTGCCACAATGAGATCACTTCTCCAGCTTGGAAACTCAAGACAGAAGATGTTAATTTGTTTAATTTCTCCTCATACAGCAAACTCAGCAGACTGGGTACTAGTATGGTGAAGCTTAGATTCAGTCTGGAATTAGACAGAAGAAACATGTCAACAATGATTGTCGTACAACTTTATCAGGATGTATAATTGGAGCAAGATGTCTCTTCTCCTGTATTAAAATGCTCTTGCAATAAAGGTATACATATTCTTTGCTAATCACAGCATGACTTCCCTTTCGTGGATCCAATCCTATCATTTTTAAGTACTGTCAGCAGTTACAAATTCCAACATTTTGTCACTGTTGATGTCAGGTGCATATGAATGTTACATGTTTGGTACCAATGATCAAAGACAAATTTCTTCAAAAATCAGGATTTTTATATGCCAAAAGTATAATTTTCTTAGCTCACTGTGTCTAAGAAGACATTATTTTAAGTTTCCATTAATTACTTAATCCAGCCTAATTGAACTGTCCAGTGAATTCTTCATTGAAGGATATAAATTATCTTGAAGCTACAGATGTTAAATAATTCAATTCCTGAATGAAGGAATATCTAAACTTGCATTTTGATTGCTTCTTTCTTGCTCCTCCTTAATTAATTGACTGTTTAAACATTATATTCTGGTTTTGAAGACCTTTGCTATTCTGGGCTGTTTCATGATGCTGAAAAATATCATTAAAGGTAATTTCTTCAGAGCTGTATTTTAATCTTTACTTAAGCAATGCATAGTTTTTAAGATACTTGAATTAGTGTTGTCATATGTGCTGAGATACAGCACAAATGAAGGGGAGTCCTGATGAAGGGTCTCAGCCTAAACGTCAACTGTTTACTATTTTCCATAGATGCTACCTGGTCTGCTAAGTTCCTCCAGCATTTTGTATGTGTTGCTTGGATTCCCAGCATCTGCAGATTTTCTCTTGTTTGTGTGTGTTACAATACAAAACTTGGTTTTGCAAGCAATCTATACAGGTCAGTTCAATACACAAGTACATTGAGGTGGTGGAAGGGAAAGTTAATAGCAGAATGCAAAACGTAGTGTTCAGGTTACAGAGAAAGTGCAGTGGACAATAATGTGCAAGGACCAGTAGGAAGTAGATTGTGAGATCAAGAGTTGATCTTTATTGTTCAAGAGATCGATTTGGGAGTCTTCTTCTTATGACAGTGAGATCTGTCTTTGAGACTACTGGCACACATTTTCAAGCTTTTGTATCTTCTGTAAAGTGGGGGGAGGGAGAGAGCATGGAAAAATCCAGGGTGGTCGGGCGGGGGGCGGGGGGGGGGGGTGGAAGCGGTCTTTGATCACGTTGACTACTTTACCAGCAGAGCCAGAGTGTGGACAAAGTCTTGCAGAAAGGATTGTGATGGACAATTTAAAAATAGAGCCTTCCTTCTATGGTCACTTCATCTCTGATATCTTGATAGGAAAACTGAGTGCTGAAGACCCAGATTATATTCTGCCCAATCTTTTAGCAATTAAAGATAAAGGTTAGCTTTATTTATCACATGTACACTGAAACATACAACAGGCGTGTTATTTGCTTTAATGATCAACACAGTCCAAGGATATGCTGGGAGGTGGCCTGCATGTGTCGCCCATGCTTCCGGCACCATTACCCACAACTTAACCCTAACCCATATGACTTTTGCTGTTGGAATGCGGGAGGAAAGTGGCGCTCTTGGAGGGAACACACGCTGTCATGGGAAGAATGTACAAACTTCAAACAGGCAGCGGCAGGAATTGAACTCCAGTTTTCCTATTGCTGGTGCTGTAATGAATTTTGCTAACCATACACAACTGTGTCACCCAAATATATTACCTTTGATTGGAAGAAACACTGAAGCATCAAAATTCATATGACATACTCTACCCTCATCTCCCAGACCAGCACTCATGTCAAGTAACTGTGGTAAAAATTAACTTATGGTTAATATTCCTACACTATGACAATCAAACCTCTTTAATCTTACCATGACAACATCCGTGTGGATTGCTGACAGTAGATCATCTGATCTGATCTTACGTTGCTCATCAAAGGAGCACAGCTTGTCCATCCCAATATCTAAATACTTACAATAGCTCAATCATTTGAAGACTGTGCAGCTGCAGAATGCTTTCCAAAGGCATTAAGCAAGACACAGTGGGAGAATTGATGACAGGAATTTCCAACAACATGTCATAAGAAAAAGCAGTTAATGAGTTTGGCTCCAGAAAAAAAAAACGATCTATTAAGGGAGAAAGATTAGCTTTTTTTTTGCCACATGCACTTTGAAACATATAGTGAAATAACGAGCCTGCAAGTGTCTCCATGCTACCTGGCAAGCCACAGCTTACATAACCCTAACCCTAACCTTAACCAGTAATTCCCTGGAATGGGAGAGGAAACCAGAGCACCAAGGACAAACCACAAACACAGTCACAAGGAGAACGTATCAAATAAGAGTTCTAAAAATATTGACCAAAATGTGTTGGGATGCCACAGAGTCAACACAAATTAACACTGAAGAAAAGAATATGCTATAAGATAGGCGAAAGCATTCTGTTTATTTTCTACATGTGTATAGGAGCACACACTCAGCAATTCAGTGACAGCTTCTTCTCCTCTGCCATCCAATTTCTAAGTGGACATTGAAGCCATGAACACGGCATCACTACTTGTTTTTGCACTACTTATTTTAACTAAACTATTTCATAAACATATTTATACTTATTGTAACTCAGTTCTTTTTTCTTTACATTTATTTTTCTATATTTTATCTATTTTTCTATATTCTGCCGTAAAGTCAACAAATTTCATGACATATGCCAATGATATTAAACCTGATTCTGGTTTAGGGGTAAGCATTGTGTTTAAAATGTTGGTCTTTATCAGTGATTTATTCAGTGCATTATTCAAATACCAGTCAACTCTAAGAAGATGTCCAGAATGGTAAGGAAGTTGATGGTACTTGTGAAAGTAACTGTGTAAGGCTCCACATTACTTGCTCATTTCACATACAGCTAACACAAATTAAGTAATCACAGTTGTTCTCCAATTCTCATCAGAAGCTCCAACTCTTGCAATGTAACATATACACTTAGTGGCCATTTTATTAGGTACACTTATACACCTACTTATTAATGCAAATATCTAATCAGCCAATCACATGGCAGCAGCTGACTGTATTAAAGCATGAAGACATGGTTAAGACCTTCAGTTGGAGGGTGAACTGTGGTTGAGTTGAGCTGTGTTGTGACTGGAAAATGGTGGAGAAAGAGAACGTCAAGGAAAGAGCCAAGCTGTTGAAGGAAGGTTTTGGCGAGAGTGGAAGTGAACTAGAGATGGAGGTCGGCGGGAAAGAGGAGCGGAATGAAAAGAGGAAGAAAAGAAAGCAGAGGTACGAGATATCAGACTCTGAGGAATCAGCAGATGATCAAAGCAGGACAGCAAAACAATGGAAAGAAGATGAAATTAAAGCAATTATAAAACTAAGTGAAGACGGGACGTCATTTGGTGATTGGAACCTGATTCATTTGACGAAGATGCTCAACAAAATTATAGGTGAGATTAAAGGAGCAAAGATTTTACGAAATGGATTGCTATTAGTGATTTGTCAGGATAGTTCTCAGCAAGGTAAAGTGATAAGATTAAGTAAAATAGATGGCAAAGAAGTACAATGCTCAATATCCAACAATAGAAAGTGGACTAGAGGAGTTACTTTGGGGATATCAACAAAAGTTACTATGGATGAGATTAAACAGAACATAAAAGGAGCAAAAATTATTGAGGCCAAACATTTGAAAGTTGCAAGAAACGGGAAAAAGTGTGATAGTTTATCGGTAATGATTAACTTTGATGAAGAGAGATTGCCGACTAACGTTTACTTAGGGCATATGTGTTATGCGGTTAGAATGTATATACCACTGTCTTTAAGATGCTATAAATGTCAGAAATTCGGGCACATTGCGGCGGTCTGCAGAGGAAAACAAAGATGTGGGAGATGCGCTGGAGAACATGAATATAGAAACATAGAAACATAGAAAATAGGTGCAGGAGTAGGCCATTCGGCCCTTCGAGCCTGCACCGCCATTTATTCTGATCATGGCTGATCATCCAACTCAGAACCCTGAACCAGCCTTCCCTCCATACCCCCTGATCCCCATAGCCACAAGGGCCATATCTAACTCCCTCTTAAATATAGCCAATAAACTGGCCTCAACTGTTTCCTGTGGCAGAGAATTCCACAGATTCACCACTCTCTGTGTGAAGAAGTTTTTCCTAATCTCGGTCCTAAAAGGCTTCCCCTTTATCCTCAAACTGTGACCCCTTGTTCTGGACTTCCCCAACATCGGAAACAATCTTCCTGCATCTAGCCTGTCCAATCCCTTTAGGATTTTATACATTTCAATCAGATCCCCCCTCAATCTTCTAATATGGGAAATGTGAAGTGGGAGCTAGGCTGAAATGCTGCAATTGTGGCGAGGAACACAGCGCAGCTTATCGAGGGTGCATTTATAGCAAGAAGGCAGCTGAGATACAATATGTAAAAGTAACTCAAGGAATCAGTTATGCAGAGGCAGTGAAAGAAGTTGATGAAAAAAAGGCTGTCAAGCAAACAAATACAGGGAATAATAAACTGGTGAATTGTGAGAGCTGTAATATGAAAAATAAGGATACACTATTAATGAGTAGAAAGGAGTTTGTGCTTTTTATGGTGGATGCAATTAATTGTTCAGCGCAAACAAGCAAAAGAACTGAGAAAATTAAAACGATCATCAAGTCTGCAGAAAAGTATCTTGGTATTAACAGGATTAGGTGGGAAGAAATCAAAGAAATGCTGAATGGAGGATCCAACAGTTCACAGGCAGGGGAGATGGAATCTTAATGGCAGTATATTTATCGCAAATGGTCAGGAATTTAAGAAATGTTTCAGAACTTCAGGAAAATCCTCAGATTTTATGGTTGAAGCCCAGGGTAAATGTGCAGAACTACAACAACAAATAGAAGTACCCGACAAGAACAACCGTGAGTTGGAAAGAGATTGGAAAATGGAGGAAATTATTACAAGGATACAAAAGGAAAAAGAATTTGTTGCAAAGTGAATTATCTACATTCAGATTATAAAATGAAAACATGGAAGCAAATGAAGAAGAACTCCGAGGTCTCAGTAAAGAACTGCAGGCTACGATCTAAGAAAAGGAAAACCTGAGAAAGCAGATAGACTTGGAAAAACAAGAGGTTTAAAAGTATAACGTGTGATAATTACTATTCTTTAACAAGATGATTTTAGTCTTACAAGTGATGTAGATGAAATTAATGTAATTGGGGTAATGCAACTACACAAAAACATGTGACATAATTAGGGAAGAATAGCAGTTTGCGGCATTATCTAATGAGCGCATTAAGCATTCACGAGAAATTGCAACTACAGAGTGAAGCTAACAGAGAACTGCAGGCTGAACTAGATTGTCTAAAGTAGAGAACTCCAGGGAAGAAGAAGAAGGAGGAGGAGAAGAATTTAGACAGGTGCTTGGACAAGCAGTGGATAACAGGTTCTCAATAGGATTGAAGACAAATGAGCAGATTTGACGGAGATGAAACAAACGAATAGACCAAACATTTCACAAGAGCAAGTGACAATTGAAGGATTGATTGTCCTCATGTTTCAATGCTGTTCTGAAGAGGTGTGGCTTCTGAGTATCTGGACATTTCAGAATCTATATCAAGGCCCAAGAGAGGCTGCAGAAGGGAATGACTCAAATGGTACTCAGGATGCCAGATTTTTTGCCTGTGAGGATCAGAGATGAAGCAGTTAATGCAGAGGAAGCCAAAACTGTAAAAAGTTTTGATGAAGTAAATAAAGAAGAGTTGTTTCCTGTCATGTAAGATTTAATCACAAGAGGAAGCCAAAAGAATGAGGAGTGACATAAGAAATAGTTATCCATCTAGGTAGCAAAAGCAGAACCAGTGATACATTCAAAAACAACTGGGTGCATACAGGGAAGGGAAAACAATACATGGATATGGGGAAAGAGCCAAAGTGCAGGAAGATTTAGAGCACTCTACCAAAGGGCCATTGGTAGAATGGCTTACTCCTGTTCTGTCCCATATCTGATTCTGTATGATGAAATATTTAAAATTAATGTCCTTGCAAAAGCCTAACTCTAGCTTTCTGTCATCTCTTCACACTTCCCTCTGGACTATGACCCCATCAATAAACACCAGGGTACCATCCCCAATATCAGAGGGCGGAGCTTAGTCAAGATGACGCTAAATGGCGACTCCTTTGCTTGCATCTTTCGGAAACATCTCTAATCCCATCTTAGACCCTGACCTGGAGTTGCACAGTGACTTCAGTTCTTTGTGGGAGAGGGACCCGCTTTCGGGATGTCACAACTGGCCGTTATCCAACATGCCAGGCGTGCAGCCTAAGAGTTCGGCTCGCCTTTGGAGGCCTAGGATCTCAGGGCTCTGGAGATGGCACATCAAAGGTCGGTGTCCTGGACCGTTGTGTCGTGGGAGCTGGAAGATTTTGGGCAGAGAGTTTGGAAAAAGCGATGCAACGGACTTCTAACATTGTAAACCAGCAAATTGTTTGTTATGTCTCCCCTTTCACTGTGAAATGGAGACATCTTTTTTCTTATTAGAGAGAGAGAAAACCTGTGGTATGTCAAATACCAGGAGAACATGTAGTCTTTGGATTACTGCAAGTCTGTGTCTTCGCTATTGCTTTTGCTGCACGCTTGAGTGCTTGGTGGTGGGTGCTGATGTTTTTTTTTTGCTGCTGGGATGGGGGGGATTGTTGCTTGCTGCCACTTACACACGGGAGGGGTGGAGCTGTGGGGGACTTTCGGCTTCTAACATTTAACTGTCGTTCATTCTTTGGGGCACTCCTCTGTTTTCATGGATGCATGCGAAGAAAAAGCATTTCAGGATGTATATTGTATACATTTCTCTGACATGAAAGATACCTTTGAAACCTTTGAATCTTTACAGATTTTGGAAGATCTTTACAGACCAGAGGATTTCTTCTCCACAGCCTCTAATGTAACAGAGCCCCAACTGTCACATTCTGCCGGCTCTTGTCCCAGTGAAGTCATTTCTTCATGCCTGAATTCCATTAGGTCTCCCCCCGCCCCCATCCAGTCCCATCCTACTTCTAACCAGAACATCTCTCAAACCCTCCACCTTTCAATAATTTCCAACTACCATGGTTCTGGAGACTCAGGAGACAGGGCTGTCTCTGGTACCTACAACCTACTAACTCGCGCGGCTTCCTTGACTGTGCCTCCTTGTACATAACCCTCTGAAAGGAGGCCATCTCTTCAGTTTCTCAGTCTTCACTGCATTTGTTTATAAGATGAGTGTTTCTGTTCTAGAGCTTCTGAGTTGCCCTCCTTCTTCCGGAAGTGAAGCTTCCCCTCGGACAACTTACTCTCATTTCCTCCATTTCCTGTATGTTTGCTCACACACCTCCTCCCCTCCGCTTAGCAGAACAACAATAGTTTCCTTGTTTCTCACCATTCATTCCACCAGTCTCTGCATCCAACGTATGACCCATTGCATTTCTACCAGCTCCACTGTAATCCCGCCACTAGTGATAGCTTCCTCCTCCACGACTATTTCTATTTTCTGTCCGAACTACTCTCTTTGGGACTCCCTCGTCCAGTTATCCATCTCTACTCACCACTCCATGCCCCATGGCTTCTTCCCCCAAACAAAAGGAGGTGTAACTCCTGTCCATTCACCACCTTCCTCATCAACATCCAGAGACCTAAACAGCCAGGAGTTCTCCTGCATTTCTTCCAACCATGTCTTCTGTACTCAGTGCTTGCAATGTGGCCACTGCTAAAACCAAGCATAGATGAGGTGTCCTTGCACAGTGGTCATCCTGAGCTTCCAGTTGCATGTCATTTTAACTCTCTTTCCTGCTCCCACGTTGTCCCATCTGTCTGCATCCTTCCCCTTTGCCACAAAAGGCCAAATGCAAATTAGAAGAACAATATCTCATATTCTACTCAATGTCATGAACGTTGAATATTCCAATTTCAGGAAATCCACTGCCTCTCACACACATTCATGTCTATATTCAGTTTTCATCTCCATCCTCAAACTTATTTCATCTGCCCATCATTCCCTCTTCATCTGATTCCACTTACCATCTGCTAGCAATAATCCCACCCCACAATGTCAACCTTTCCTGTCCATCTCAGTCCAAAAACTATATATTTTGCCGCCTCAGACGATGCTCGACCATTGAGTTCTGCCAGCGTTCTGTATGTTGTTACCAAGCATGTATTTCAATCAAAATAGAATGCAACTTTAAAAACAATGAAATAAAACTCAGAATACAAATTCACCAAAATCTTGTTGCAGTCTTCTAATGCCAATATTAACCATATTACAAAATTCTGACCATCTGTTTAAATCCTCTTGCGTTAA
The DNA here is from genome assembly GCF_963921235.1 of Mobula hypostoma. Lineage (NCBI taxonomy): Eukaryota > Metazoa > Chordata > Chondrichthyes > Myliobatiformes > Myliobatidae > Mobula > Mobula hypostoma. The sequence continues at coordinate 174,832,983 of NC_086101.1, forward strand.
TTGGTATACAAACACATGCATATCTTGAACTCCCACAACCAATCCTGACAATTTTATTAATGAGCAGCCATTGCTGAAAATAGCAGTGTGTAGCTCCACATCTGTGCTTTCAATGCACTTAATAACTTCTCAATTAGAGAGGCCGACTTTCCAAATACTTTGGATAAGTTAACCTGACTTGTGATTGCTTTTTACCCTGCTTGAATATTCAATGCTTCAATATGAGATTTTCTGAATTTTTATTGACTGCTTACACATTGAAAATTATTGAATCCTTTAATCATATAATTGGGAAGGATATGGATCATCCAACTATCTCAAAGCATATAAATGTGTAATAAAGGCAAATAATGAGGGTACTCGAATTGGAACACATTACTGTTCTATCATGCTAAGTTGTACTGTCTTATCTTAACATTCACACAGAAAAGAAAATGTATTCAGAAACCAGACATACAGTTTTGTTAAATGTGAGGAGTACTTGCATTCAACTAATTTTTGCTGGTTAAGAATGGTTCAATTTGGGTAAGTACTTACTTTAGTTATTTTAATTGTGTGAAAATATGCACATCAAGGCAGGAGAAAAGAATTGAAGATCATTTTATTTTTCAGAAAATGTTTCAAAAGATACTTACATGCCTCTAACAGAAAAGACTAATGCTGAAGAAAGACTGAAGGAAGAATTCCATTCAGCATCAGCTTTTATCCAACATCAACGAGAATTGAAATAGAACAGTAAATTCTGGAAGCAGTCAGCAAGTCAGGCAAAGAAAAACTGAGGTAATATTTCAAGTTGAAGACCCAATTTCAGATTCCAGACTCAGAACTGACTCTAACTCAATTTTGGCTTCATTTAGCAATGTTAATCGCAAACGCATAATTCTTTCTTCATAAATAAAATATATCTGGACCAGCTATAAAAATGGACAGAGAAATGGAAGATGGAATATAATGCAGATGAATGTGAGGTGTTGCACTTAGGGAGGACAATCTGGTGTAGAACTTACACAGTGAGCAGTAGGGCAGTAAGGAGTGTGCTAAAACAGAGGGATGTGCGAATACAGATCCATAATTCCTTGAAAGTGGTGTCACAGGTAGATAAGAATGTAAAGTAAGCTTTTGTCACATTGACCTTCATAAATAAAAGTATTCAATACAGGAGTTGGGATGTTATGTCAAAGTTGTATAAGATGATGGTGAGGACTAATTTGGAGTATTGTGTGCAATTTTGTTCACCTACCTACAGAAAAGATATCAATATGTTTGAATTAGTGCAGAGAACCTGAGTAATAGGGAAAGGTTGAATAGGCTAGGACTTTATTCGTTAGAATGCAGAAAAATGAGGGGAGATTTGATAGAGGTATACAACGTTATCAGCGGTATAGCTAGGGTAAATGTCAGCAGGCTTTTTCCACTGAGGTTGGGTGGGAACACAACCAGAGTTCATGACTTAAGGGTGAAAGTGAGAAGTCTAAGGGGAACATGAGGGGAAACTTCTTCACTCAGAGGGCAATGTGAGTGTGGAACAGGTTGCCAACATATGTGATGCATGCAACCTTTGATTTCAACCCTTAAGCCAGGTTTGATAGATATATGGATAGTAGAGGTATGGAGGGCTATGGTCCTGATGTTGGTTGATGGGAGTGGGTCGTTTAAATAGTTTCAGCCAAAAGGCCTGGTTCCATGCTGTACTTTTCTATTACTCCATGACCCTAACATATTTACCTATCCCTTGACAATATCTTCCCTTTGGCTGGTGAGAAAATAAAGCTTCCTGCACCTGTCTCAATAGAAACTTTCTGCAGACCAAATCATCCAAGATCAAAGGGATAGACTTATTTCAACAGATCTGCCACTCAAAATGTCAACACAAGGCATGTGTAGCAAGACTGGGAGTACACCTTACAGATCCATAAGCCTGCTCCACCATTCAGTACCACTGTGGCAGATCTGATCTTGGCCTCAGCCTAATTTTTGTGCCTGTCTCCTGTAACCCTTGTTTCCCATAGATCCAGACTCCGAATGTGGAGGATGGGAATATTTTTCAAATTCTTGGCTATTAATACCAAGGGAAGGTTGAGGATAAACTGGTCAATGTAGAAGTAGGAAAGAGAGTTAAAATGACATGGAACTGGAAGCTCAAGATAGCTACTATGAACGGTCAGCTCATCAATGCTTGGTTTCACCATTGGCCAAAGCACAAGCACTGAGTGTAGTGAAAGTATAGATGAACCTCTGCCACCCCTAGAAGGACTGTTTAGGTCCCAGGATGATACTGAGGGAGGAGGTGGAGGGGCAGGAATTGCACATTCTGTTTTCAGAGGGAAGTGCCAGAGGACATGGAGATATGAGTTGAAAGGGATGGTTGGACCAGGTAGTCCCGAAGTGAATAGACCCTACAGGGAATAGAAAAGGAAGGGAGGAGGAGAGAGAGAAGTTATGACTAATTTCCACTTTTTATATGAGAGCTTAAAGGGTGAGGCGAACTGACCCCTGATGAGTTTAAAAAGAGTGGGAAGTAGAATTGGTTGAATTTCAGCTTGTAAGTGCCAGTTTGTACATTTTAACTTAAATGTTTCAGTTTGCCCCAAACCAATAACCTACAAGTACGTGATCTGTTCTGGAACCCCCTACTCTTTGTGATTTTTATAAATGACCTGGATGAGGAAGTGGAGGGATGGTTTAGTAAATATTCGGATGACGCAAAGGTTGGGGGTGTTGCAGATAGTGTGGAGGGCTGTCAGGGGTTACAGCGGGACATTGATAGGATGCAAAACTGGGCTGAGAAGTGGCAGATGGAGTTCAACCAGGATAAATGTCTATTTTAATTCAAGGAGTATTATGAACAAAGTGGATGAGCTCAGAGCATGGATCAGTACTTGGAGCTATGATGTTGTGGCCATTACAGAGACTTGGATGGCTCAGGGGCAGGAATGATTACTACAAGTGCCAGACTTTAGATGTTTCAGAAAGGACAGGGAGGGAGGCAAAAGAGGTGGGGGCGTGGCACTGTTGATCAGGGATAGTGTCATGGCTGCAGAAAAGGAGGAAGACATGGAGGGATTGTCTACAGAGTCTCTGGGTGGAAGTTAGAAACAGGAAGGGGTCAATAACTCTTCTTGGTGTTTTTTATAGACCACCCAATAGTAACAGGCACATTGAGGAGCAGATAGGGAGACTGAATCTGGAAAGGTGTAATAATAACAGGGTTTTGTGGTGGGAAATTTTAATTTCCCAAATATCGATTGGCATGTCCCTAGAGCGAGGGATTTAGATGGGGTGGAGTTTGTTAGGTGTGTTCAAGAGGGTTTCTTGACACAATATGTAGATAAGCCTGCAAGAGGAGAGGCTGTACTTGATTTGGTATTGGGAAATGAACTTGGTCAGGTGTCAGCTCTCTCGGTGGGAGAACGTCTTGGATATCTATCTCCTTTACCATAGATTGGAAAGGGATAGGAACAGACAAGTTAGCAAAGTGTTTAATTGGAGTAAGGGGAATTATGAGGCTATCAGGCAAGAACTTGGAAGCATAAATTGGGAACAGATGTTCTCAGGGAAATGTATGGAAGAAAAGTGGCAAATGTTCAGGGGATATTTGTGTGGAGGTCTGCAAAGGTACATTCCAATGAGACAGGGAAAGGATGGTGAGGTACAGGAACCATGGTGTAAAAAGGCTTTTGTAAATCTAGTCAAGAAGATAAGAAGAGCTTATGAATGGTTCAAAAAACTAGGTAATGATAGACATCTAGAAGATTATCAGGTTAGCAGCAGGGAGCCTAAGAAAGAAAGTAGGAGAGCCAGAAAGGGCCATGAGAAGGCCTTGGCGGACAAGATTAAGAAAAACCCCAAGGCATTCTACAAGTATGTGAAGAGCAAGTGGATAAGATGTGAGAGAATAGGACCAATCAAGTGCGACAACTGGGACCGAACGAGACATATCCCAGGCTACTGTGGGAGGCAAGGGAGGAGATTGCTGAGCCTCTGATGATGATCTTTGCATCATCAATGAGGACGGGAGAGGTTTGAGAGGGTTGGAGGGTTGCGGATGTTGTTCCATTATTCAAGAAAAGGAGTAGAGATAGCCCAGAAAATTATAGACCAGTGAGTCTTATTTCAGTGGTTGGTAAGTTGATGGAGAAGATCCTGAGAGGCAGGACTTATGAGAGGCATAATATGATTACGACTAGTCAGCATGGCTTTGTGGAAGGCAGGTCGTGCCTTTAAGAGCTTGTTTGAATATTTTGAGGATGTGACTAAACACATTGATGAAGGTAAAGCAGGAGATGTAGTGTATATGGATTTCAGCAAGACATTTGACAAGGTACCCCACGCAAGGCTTATTGAGAAAATAAGGAGGCATAGGATCCAAGGGGATATTGCTTTCTGGATCCAGAACTAGCTTCCCCACAGAAGACAAAAAATGGTTGCAGATGGGTCATATTCTGCATGGAGGTCGGTCACCAATGGGGTGCCTCAGTGATCTGTTCTGGGACCCCTACTCTTCGTGATTTTTACAAATGACTTGAATGAGGAAGTGGAGGGTTGGGTTAGTAAATTAGATGATGACACAAAAGTTGGAGGTGTTGTGGATAGTGTGGAGGGCTGTCAGAGGTTACAGCAGGACATTGATAGGATGCAAAACTGGGCTGAGAAGTAGCAGACGGAGTTCAACCCAGATAAGTGTGAGGTGGTTCATTTTGGTAGGTCAAATATGGTGGCAGAATATAGTATTAATGGTAAGACTCTTGGCAGTGTGGAAGATCAGTGGTATCTTGGGGTCCAAGTCCATAGGACACTCATAGCTGTTGCGCAGGCTGACTCTGTTGTTAAGAAGGCATACGGTGTATTGGCCTTCATCAATCGTGGGATTGAGTTTAGGAGCCGAGAGGTAATATTGCAGCTATATAGGACCCTGGTCAGACCCCACTTGGAGTATTGTGCTCTGTTTTGGTCGCCTCACTATAGGAAGGATGTGGAAACTATAGAAGAGGTGCAGGAGAGATTTACAAGGATGTTGCCTGGATTGGGGAGCATGCCTTATGAGATTAGGTTGAGTGAACTCAGCCTTTTCTCCTTGGAGCGACAGAGGATGAGAGATGACCTGATAGAGGTGTATAAGATGATGAGGGGCATTGATCATGTGGATAGTCAGAGGCTTTTCCCCAGGGCTGAAATGGCAAGCACAAGAGGGCACAGTTTTAAGGTGCTTGGAAGTAGGTACAGAGGAGATGTTAGGGGTAAGTTTTTTACGCAGTGATTGGTGAGCGCGTGGAATGGGCTGCTGGTGATGGTGTTGGAGGCAGATACAACAGGGTCTTTTAAGAGACTCCTGAACGGGTACATTGAACTCAGAAAAATAGAGGGTTATGGGTAACCCAAGGTAATTTCTAAGTTAAGGACATTTTTGGCACAGCTTTGTGGGCCGAAGGGCCTGTATTGTGCTGTCAGCTTTCTATGTTTCTATGTTTCTATGATATATGTTCCAGTGCCTGTGTCAGCCCAGTTCATTTAAAAAAAAAGATTCATGCCAAGTAGTTCAAGAAAATTTGTTATCTGAGATGCATAATCTAATGTTTCTTGGATAATTTTATCATGGGGCTGCACACTTGTCTGGACCTTATACCCAGCTGCACTCTGTGTTTACATTATAGACCCTTGACTCACTCTCTGGATTAATGTGTCAACCAGATGCCAAAACACTGAGACTTCCAAAAATTTGGATACCACATTATCAGAGTTTTGGAGGGTTTCCTTCAGGTGACCCAGTTTCCTCCCTCATACCAACATTCAGAGTTTTGAAATTTCAGTCCTGAATATATTCTATGGCTCCTTCTATCACTTGAAAATCCAATTCTCTTAGGGAAGAATATATTTCCATAATTCTTTCATTTTACCTTAAGGAGGCAACTTCTTATGCTGAAAAATTTCCCCATAGTTCTTGATAGTCTACAATGAGGAAACATTGAACGTAAATGTTCAGGGCTCTTCAATGATTCTACCTGGGCCTTTGAATATTTCCAGCATTTCTGGCATGTAGGAATCTTTTTTATTTTTGAATTTGAGATCAACTTGGCATTAATTCCACTTTTGATAGCTTACTGCTGACAGGTTACCCTGATCTGAATCTAACATCAAAAGGACAATATGATTATGATAACATTGAGAACCAATTGCCAAGAAAATGCAAACTGTTAATTGTACATGGAGTACAACAGATCATGTAGGTCCTCACAACTTAAGGTCCAGAAATCCCTGCCAGTAGGTGATTAGGGAAAGGAAAAGAGTGAACAATTAAGGAGGAAGCAGGTTAAATGTGAGTCAAATCAGATTTAAAAAAAAAAGTAATATACAGTATGGAACAGAGGCTGAAAAAGTGTAAAGGAAGAGAAAATGGAAAATATGACTAACATGCTTATGCCTCAGTTTCCTACCTGAGGAGATGGATGTATTTTCTTTCAGGACAACCAAGATTTAGTATCACGCTAGCATAATATACTGTGCAACCAGCTATTTGCCATTAATAGCTGGTGAATTTAATCATATTAATGAGGCAAATCCAATATTTTTGCAGCATGCATTAAGGAGACTCACAAATGATGTGGTAAATCTTTACTATTTGTTTCTTGCAAATCTAATAGTGAAGAAATTTGTGATAATTCAGAATCCCTTGTGCCTCTGTTTTTCCACAGATGTTTTTGTCTTTTGATTACTCAAATGGCAGGCTTCTTAAGTACTGCTTTCTCAGTATTTAGTTTAAAAAAACTCAAATTAAGACACTAATACTTCCAGGCCAAGATTACAACCTGCTAAGTTTGTTCCTAATAAAGGCAAACAGCGTGGGTAAAACTAATACATACTTACTTACAGAAAGTAGGTTTAGCTCCACACAAGCGCAAGTGACCAGCTCACAAACATCACCTTTGGCCTTGTGTGAACCACCAGCATTGAATGCTGGGAAAGGAAGTTCTTTATTATGTATACACATAATAACGCACCACCCAGCATTTCTAAATGTTTGCTAGGAGTTTCAGAAGGTGTGTGCATTTGTTTTTGGGAGAAATATATATTCTGATAAATCTTTGAAGTTGACTCTAATTTCTTAAACATAACCAGCATTATATAGAAAAAACTGGAGGGAGTACATCATCAATATAATGAATGATCTTTCTTTGTTCCAAGTAACAACTGCTGCCAGCAAACCAGACAAGTGCTACCTTTCTCCAATATAGCCCTCTACTCCATTTCCCTACTCTGTAACCCTCTTTTCTACACACACACACACACACACACACACACGGAAGATTATACATGTACAGTGAAGAATAGCAGTGAGTATCCAGGCCTTCAAGGTTTGCTGCATCTGCAGAAACAAACTTTGCAGACCACATGTACACATCAAACCAACCTGACAACCATGAAATTCCAAATACTTATCCAAAGCATCAATTGTCAATTTCACTTGTGAAAGTGTGAATTTTACATATAAATGTAAACTCACACTTGGCTGAGACATTGTAATTCATTGAATTACATCAAGTTTTACATAGTACAGAAACTGACCTTGGGCAGCGTAATTAGACATTGTAAACCGCCTCTACTCAAGGTAAATGGTAAAATCCAGGGAAGGTTAATGGGAAAGAGGAGAGACTGAAGCAGCACAAACCTAATCGGGTGCTAGAATGTCATTGCAGACTAGGTGGGCTCTATATGGCTCTATAATTTTGTCAGGTCATTTCCTTTTTCTGTTTGAGAACCCCAGCTTGTTCACTTGCACATGTGCATTGTACATTCTTAATTGTGGTATTTTGTTTTGCTTGAGTATATCTCTGCCTTTCGTTGAAATAAAGAAATCCTAATGTGAAGCTTAGAAACAGAGGACCCCTTATTTTTAGATTAGCGAAATATGATAAAGGAGGTAGGCTGGAGAACTCATAGGTTTCTAATATCAAATTGCATAAGGTCTGGGTTTCTGTGCAGAGTATTCTGTACTAAAATAAAAAGAAAGGAGAAAAAATTACCTATCAATAGAGAATGAAGCTGGTTTAGCTATACCTAAGAGCTGAACCTTTCTGAATTCATTGAGATTCTAGTATGTGTCAAACTTTAACGATGTATTATGTGCCTCATTAATTTGAAGTTTTGAGAAGAGCAGTCAGTCTCATTAATAATAGGCATCCATTAGTCTTGTGAGACCATGGATTTGCGCCTTGGAAGGTTTTCCAGGACGCGGGCCTGGGCAAGGTTGTATGGAAGACCAGTAGTTGCCCATGCTGCAAGTCTCCCCTCTCCACGCCACCACTGTTGTCCAAGGGAAGGGCACTAGGACTGATACAGCTTGGCACCGGTGTCATCACAGAGCAATGTGTGGTTAAGTGCCTTGCTCAGGGACACAACACGCTGCCTCAGCTGAGGCTCGAACTAGCAACCTTCAGGTCACTAGACCGACAGCTTAACCACTTGGCCACGCGCCAACAATTTGAACAAATAATCTCTCTCATTGAACAAATAACTTTGAAATGAAAGGAATTATCCAAGGTGGACACTATTTGCAAGTATTAAACTTCTTGGATTTTATGAATTGATGGGGGACCTTCGAAGAATGTTACAACTGTTATAATGAAATTATTTATTTGATTATTTTATTCAGAAATACAGCATGGAACAGACCCTTACGACACAATGAACCACACCGCCCAGCCACCCGCCTATTTAACTAATCAAAGCACAATTTACAATGACCGATTAACCTACTAATTGATATACCTTTGGATTACGGGAGGAAACCAGAGCACGTGGAGGAAACCCATGCATTCACAGGGAAAATGTACAAACTCCTTACAAATGGGACTGAAATTGAACTCTGAACTCCGGAATGCCCCAACATATAATAGAGTCATGCTAACCACTACACTACCTTGGTGCCCTTCTGGTCGTAACTTGTAATTATTTTTAATAGAAATCTCTGCTTTCATAGCACACATGCAAATGTATTCAACTGCAGATGTTTGCAGATGATAGGAGTGCATTATAGCTTCTGAGATCCCCTAATTTGAGGAAAGACATCCTTGCCATAGAGGGAGTACAAAGAAGGTTCACCAGATTGATTCCTGGGATGGCAGGACTTTCATATGATGAAAGACTGGATCGACTAGGCTTATACTCATTGGAATTTAGAAGATTGAGGGGGGGATCTTATTGAAACATATAAATTCCTGAAGGGATTGGACAGGCTGGATGCAGCAAGATTGTTCCCGATGTTGAGGAAGTCCAGAACGAGGGGTCACAGTTTGAAGATAAAGGGGAAGCCTTTTAGGACCGAGATAAGGAAAAACTTCTTCACACAGAGAGTGGTGAACCTGTGGAATTCTCTGCCACAGGAAACAGTTGAGGCCAGTTCATTGGCTATATTTAAGAGGGAGTTAGATATGGCCCTTGCGGCTAAAGGGATCAGGGGGTATGGAGGGAAGGCTGGTACTGGGTTCTGAATTGGATGATCAGCCATGATCATACTGAATGGCGGTGCAGGCTTGAAGGGCCGAATGGCCTACTCCTGCACCTATTTTCTGTGTTTCTATGAGACAAATGAAACTTAAGTAAAGGGGACATTTATACCTGTACTTGTTTGTTCCTCTGGTATCACCCATTGAAACAAATTTAAAACAGAATAAACAAGTAATTTGGTAAATATGATTGCAGTCTTCAACATAGTTGCTTCAGTTATTCCTCTCTTCTGGCCCTTCATTAAACAAGAACAGAACAAATTAAGTCTGTTCCATCATTCACTTTAATTATGTCTGACACATGTCTCATTTCAATTTATCTATATTGGTTCTATATCCCTTGAAGATTCTTACCCAACAAGAAGCTATCAATCTCAACATTCTCCATTTCAGCTCCTTCAAATGTCTTCAATACGTCAACTAGATATAATCATCACCGACAAGGTAATTGTAGAAAATATTAAAACTTGGATTAAAATAGATTATGAACATAAGTCCAAATATATTAAATATTAGTGGAGAAAATTAAATAAAATTATCTGTAAATGTCACAAATCACAGACTTTCTGAATGCATTATATTTATGAGATATTTGTTATTGATATCAATCTAATATCACTGTCCAGATGTGTACATTGTCACTTACTGAAACTAGGGATGGTACACCTTATGTCTTCATGGGTAAGCTGAACCCTCAGATAACAACTGAAAGAAAAGTCAACCTCAAATGATGATGCTCATATAGTCCAGGACTTCTTGATATGAATAACTGACCAAGTAAGCACGGGCTTTTAAATTAAGCTGCAATATCACCGTACTGACACTTTATATCCTGTAATTCCTTGCTATTATAATAGTGTCTTAGCCGCTTTATCTTAAATGGATTCATTCCATTTAAGTAGCAGACAAAAGAATTTCAGTCAAGCATATAAGCAATTTCCGTGCTTATATTTTACTGCATAGGTTGTTAGAAATTCTACTTGAATTTCATCATCATTATTACAAAAGTGTTTCAGTTGAAAAAAAAGTACCACATGCCACCCTCAGACCAAATCTCACATGCAGCTGCTCACTCTGCCTGGGCCTGTTGCTTAAGAATAAGTCAACTTTAACTGGCCACACATAAGAACATATATTTTAAAATGAGTGGGGAATTTGGCCTTGAATCTTCTCTGCGGTGCAGCCTGATACTTATCTCTCTGTTTCCCTTATAGATCAAAAATCTATGGATCTTATCCTTCATGCGCTCAAAGACTGTGTTTCCATAGCTCTAAGGAATAAAGAATTCCTGAGATCCACAGCCTTCAGCGCAAAGAAATTTCTTGCAGGCTCTGTCAAAAACAACCAAACCATTATCGTGAGAGGATATCCTTGGTTCTAGAATCTCCAGTTGTCTCACAACATCTATCCTGTCAAATTGTCTTGCTCGATAAAGGAAGTGATTTTCCAAGTCGTACGTGGTGATAAACTGTTGAATTTTTACAGAAACAAGCAAATAATGTAGATGGTGAATAACAAAATACAACAGTCGAATCTAACACATCAAAAAGATGAGAACAATGAGGAAGACAAACTGACAAAAATCTTGATAATCTTAATTGACAGCTCAATTGTCATGACTCTGCTCATCAGGTCATGAAATTACTGAACATATGTGACAGATGTGCTAAGTCTGGTTGTGAGAATATCATAACATAATATCTGTTAGTCCAGATTAATAAAGGTCCTTCAAAAAAAAAGCTTAGTTTTACATTGAGAACCTGACATAGATAAATGATCCAAGATATATGCACATTCAAAACGATGTGAGAATGCAAGGAGAGTGATATAATGGAGTGACCTAAATCCTTAATCAGAATCACAGAGATGAATTTCCATAAAATAATCTTATTCATTTCCTTTGTTCAATATTGTTATCATACTGCTAAATAAACTGTCAACTCTATTGGATCAAATAATGAAATCCTGAAACAAAACTGACTTAACACATATTGAAACCTAAACCTTGAATACATTGTAAAAGTTCATCCCATCGCTGGACCACGTTACACTGGCATGTCATTAAGTAAAGCCATAGCTGCTTTTCTCTTCTATAATTGTAGGGTAGCATATTCCCACAAGCGCAAGCACACTGCCCACTCAGCATCTTGACAAAAAACAATGTTTAGAAGGGTCTCGGCCTGAAACGTCGACTGCACCTCTTCCTAGAGATGCTGCCTGGCCTGCTGCGTTCACCAGCAACTTTGATGTGTGTTGCTTGAATTTCCAGCATCTGCAGAATTCCTGTTGTTTGCGCTTAGAAAGTAAGTTTGATCTTGTAGCAAAAAAAAAACTGAAGAAATATATATATTTGAAGCTGACTGCAATCATATGTTCACTTAAAATTAGTGATATAATCTGGAAATACATAAAATGAACTTGTTACAGGAAAGATGTCATTTAAATAGAAAGAGTGCAGAGATGATTTTTCAAGTCCTGAGTTACAGGGAGAAGTTGAACAGGTAGGACGTTATTTTTTGGAATGCTGGAATTTGAAGTGTGACTGTATGGAGGTGTATACATAGGGTGAATGCACACATTTTTTTAACAGGAGATGGAACTTAAAAAACTAAAAGGCATAAGTTTAATGTGAGAGGTGACATGAGGGGCAACTCCTTCATGCAGAGGAAAGTGAGCTGTCGGAGGAAGTGGGTGAGGCAGGTACAAAAGCAACTTTTAAATGGCATTTAGATAAGTACGTGGAAAGGAGAGGTTGAGAGGGATGCTTGCCAAATGTGGGCATATGAGACGAACTTGCAGGGCACCAGAGTTGGCATGGATAAGTTAGGCCAAAGGGCGTGATTCCATGCTCTATTACTCTATGTCTATAAAATCAAAAATCAAAGAATTGAATTTTAAATTGGGAGGAGGGATTGAAATAAGGGAGGTTTGGGAGTAAAGGAGGAGGATTAAGTGGAAATATTTTTTCCTTAAATGAGGGAAACTTGGAAGAAGACGCCAAATATTGAATCATATATTTGGGGCTTTGATGTAAGTTGACGTGAAAACCTGAGTACTTAGTGTGTGTTGGGGTAGAGAGCTTGAGGACGGGGTGGTGAAATTTATCCTTGGTTCCTGCCCTGAACATACTGTCTATTGATGATACTTCTCATCAGCAATTGTAAAATGCTGAAATGTATTATGAATAAATTAGAGTCAGACATTTGGAAAATCAAAACAAAATTCGTCAACATGGATTTATGATATGCAAATCACACCTGACATATCCGTTGGAGTTTTTGAGGTGTATTTATACCTACAGAAAGTTTTGAGATGGTGTTACAAAAAAAAATGCTAAACAAGAGCAAAGCCCGTGAGATTGAAGGCAATATAATGGATTGAGGATTGGTTTATTGTCAGGAAATAAAAAAGTAGGAAAAGAGAGTCATTTTTTCAGTTGCGACTAAAAGGTGCAGCAAGAATCAGTGCTGGGGTTCAATCTACTCAGAACCTGCATCAGGTCAAGTTTGTTATTATAAGTACAGTGAGGTACGGGCACAATGAAAAACTTGTTTGCAGCAGCAACAGGAAAGTAGGTGCAGATAATACACTGAAGAAATGATATATAAAATAGATACTGAAGAGAGCAGACAAAAAGACTGTGCAAAAACAAGACCTTAATGCAAAAAAAAATGCAAAGAATCAAACAGAGACAAATCCAAGGCAGTGCAATAGGTAGTTTGTGGTGTTCCATACCAAGGTAGTGTTGGTGTTGAGCAGTTTTAAGAAAATGAGAGCTGTAGGAAAGCAGATTTTTCTAAACCTGATGGTGTGGGACATCAGGCTGCTCAACAGTAGTAGCAAGAAGAAGCTATGATTTGAATGGTGGGAGACCTTAATGATAGATGATGCCTTCCTGAGGCAGCACCTCCACAGACACTGTCAATGTTGGAGAGTGCTGTGCCTATAATGGACTGGGCTGTGTCTGCAACTCTCTACACCCTCTTGCATTCCTGCACTTTGAAATTGCCACATGAGGCCATGATGCAACCTGTGAGGATAATGACAAACGTGCATTTGTGGGAGTTTGTTAGCTTATTCTGTGACATTCCAAATAGCATTAAGCTTCAAAGAAAATAGAGGCATTAGTGTGTCATCTTCATGATTGCACTTTTGTGCTGGGCCCAGACAGGCCATACAAGTTATTAACACTTGGCAGTTTAATGCTGCTCATCTCGCTGCCTCTGAATCATCAATGTGAACTGGTATGTGGTCTCCTGACTTTAGCGTTCCAAAGTCAATGACTAGATCCTCGGTTTTGTTGACATTAAGCTGAGGTTGGTACTGTGGCACCTTTCAACCAAATGTTCTAACTTACTCTTGCAGGCTGGCATCACCAACCGTGATTCAGCTGACAATAGTAGTGTTGTTGGCGAATTTATAGATTGTATTGGATTTGCATCAATCATTCGGAATAGTGACTAAACATAATGTACAGTATTTGAGCAATATGCACAACATGCTGGAGGAACTCAACAGGACAGGCAGTATCTACGGAGAGAAGTAAACAGTTGACCTTTTGGGCAGAGACTCTTCATCAGGACTGTGGGTTTCCAGCATCTACAGAATCTCTTGTGTTTACGATTATACAGTGTCTGAATTTGTTTCTGATGCCAAGCTTATTGGCAGCGTGAATTGTTAGAAGGATTCAAAAGTGTTTCAAGGGAATGTGGTCAAGCTAATTGAATGGGCAAGGACATTCAAGATTGAATCCAACGTGGAAAAAGGATTGAGCCGGACGAAAAAAAATAGAGAAAATTAGTATTTTTTAAATGGTGGAAGACTGAAGGATGTTAATTTTCAGATGGACCTCGGTGCCATCATACACTGAAAGTTAACATGGATGAAGAGAAAGCAATTAGAAGGCAATGGCATTTTGGTCCTTATTGCAAATAAATTTAAGATTAATGAACAAGCATAAAGATGACTTCCTGTGATTATGAAAAAACCTTTGTGATAGTGCTTCTAGAACATTATATGCAGGTCTGATTACTCCACCCTCAGAAGGTGACATGCTTACAACAGTGGAGTGAAATGCAAGTTCACCAGATTGATTCCCAGGGTAGGAAGTTTGTCGTATGATGACAGAGAAGGTCTCACTCTCTTTTTTATATGAAAGAGAGATTATCTCATTCAAACAAAAGTTTCTTTAGTTCAAACTTTGACAGGCCCCCTACCACCTCACGCACTCTGACTCCTTACTTGAACTGAACACGCGCAATTCGTGTAGGGCTCCACGGTGTTGGTCTGGTGTGCCTAGAACCAGATGTCACAGTTTCAAAATAATAAGTTGGCCACTGAAATTACTTACTTCACTGGAGAGTGCTAAACACATGGAACTCTCCATCCAAGGGAGCTGTAGGGGCTCAGTTGCTGAGTATGCTCAGAGAGATACTGACAGATATTTAAGTTCTACAAGTACAAGAAAATCAGAATAAAAGAAAATGGCCTAAACCCCACAAGCCTCTTCCACACTCCACCCCACCCCCACCCTTCCATATGATCTCAAAAGACTTGACCTTGGCCTCTTCTATGTAAATTCCCTGTCGCTCCTGATTATTTCCCAGATTATTAAAGAAGCAATCTAATTTCTTTTTTTTACATATTTCTGATGATTTATGATTCATGATTTATTCACCTCATTTCTCTGGTGTAGGGATTTCCTGAGAATCAACACTTTCTGTGAGAAGAAATTCCCAATGCACTCAGCTATAAATTATAGATCCCTCTTGTCTTGTAACTATGTACCCATATTTAAAACTGTACCACTTACAGAAACATCTCAAACTGCCATCTTGTTATGCACCACAAGAATCTAATATGTTTCATTAATATCATCCCTCATTAAAGCAATCAAAGGATTGTTGAGTTGTTGCAAGAAAATGGTCCCGAGGTAAAACATAAGCCATTATATTAATTGATTGAGCTAAATAACCTACCACTGCGTATTTTTCTTACAATAGAATGTTGCTGTATTTGGTTCCATTAATAGAATGCAGAATCAGAATCAGATTAACCTCACCGACATATGTTGTGAAAGTTGTTGACATGTGGCTGCAGTACAGTGCAATACATTTTAAAAAATTATAAATTACACTAAGAAATATATATGAGCACTTAAACCAAATTATTAGTGCAAAAAAAGAGAGCAAAAATAGTGAAGTAATGTTCATGGTTCATTGTTCGTTCAGATATCCGATGGCAGAGGGGACAAAGCTCTTAGTAAAATATTGATTATGTGTCTTCATGCTTCCGTACTTCCTCTCTGATTGGCAGCAATCAGAAGTGAGTATGTCCTCAGTGATGTGGGTCCTTAATGATGGATGAGACATCACCTTGTGAAGATGTCCTTGATTCTGGGAAGGCTAGTGCCCATGATGGAGCTGAAGTGTGTAATCCTCTTCAGATACTTCAGACCTTGTGCAGTGGCCCCGTCACACCAGACAGTGATACAACCAGTTAGAATGCTCTCCACAATACACCTGTAGAAATTTGTGAGACCCTTTGGTGATGTACCATATCTTGTCAAACTCTGAATGAGATATAGCTGCTGATGTGCCTTCTTTGTAAATGCATCAATATATTGGGCCCAGGATAGATCTTTAGAGATGTTGACACCCAGGAACTTGAAACAGCTGCTACTTCCACTGCTGACCCTTTGATGAGAACTGGTGTGTGTTTCCTCGACTTCCCCTTCCCAAGTCCACAATCAATTCCTTGATGTTGAGAGCAACATTTGTATTACAACACCACTCAACCCGCTGATCTATTGCACTCCTGTACCCCTCCACAGCATCATCTGAGATTCTGCCAATAACAGGGTGTCATCGGCAAATTTATCAGCAAATGCAGTGGTGGAGTGCAAATACAATTTTTGGTGGCACGATAATATACAGTTAAAGCAAGTGGCCAATGATAAATTGCTGGCCTTTGCTACTTGCAGGCTATGTTTCGCTGTGGATTTTTTTTGCCTGGTAAACCAGAGTCTCAAGTATAATTAAATGACAAATTTATTTGCATTGAGTAGGATCACAAATGAAGGAAAATCCTCAAGTGAGTTGCAGAAGAAATGGCATCTAATGTGAAAATGAGTTCCAACATAAATCACTGAACTAAAAGAAAGAGAAAACTAGACTCTTCTTTCCAAAATAATATTTTAATGAGAAACAGAGCTCATTAAGATGACATCTTAGTGCTTTTGATGGAACCATCAATATATGCTTTATGATTCCATAAGCAAATGAAATGCAAATTAAGATGCAGTTCTTTCTGTATTTACAATAATCAGGCCAATATCACAGTTTCTTTTGCTAATGAAGCTCCTTTGCTTGTTCCATTAGTGAAAGCACTAGCCTATTCATTTGAAATGCCTAAAGCCTTTGTTCAAATGACAAGCAGAGAAATTTCAAACAAGGATTTTGACACCTTGCTTGCTAATATAGAACTGTAGGATTTGAGCTTCACTTTAATGCATTTTAGAAGTGTTGGCATTTTGCAGGTGGCTGTGCTGAGCAGCTGCAATGTTGCACAGTTTCTCACGCAGTCCACAGAACAGAAACAAACACAATAAACTCAATATCAAACCATCTGTCATTGCAGCTGACAAAGCCAGCTGTATGGGAGAACCAATTCCCTTCTTATTTTTATTTAGCAAATAATTTTTACAGGATTTTAAAGGTATCCCTGTGTAACATTAGATGGGAATACATTGAGCTGTATAAAAGACCAGTAATTCATGTGCTACCTTCAATTGATGTGTTTTGTTCATTTAAATGTCGCACCTATTTGAGTGTCATACTTTAAAAAAAAGTTTTGATAGCTTTATTCTCCAATGTGTGAGGACTTTTTTGTGTGTGTGTGTGACTGCATATATGTGTGTAAAGGAGAGAGAGTATGTTATCAGAAAGCATTTCATTGTTTAAGTAACTCTTGAAATGTATTCAATTTAGTATCACAGAGTGTATGCAGTATACAACCTGGAATCCTTAATCTTCACAAACGTCCACGAAACAGAGAAAAAAAACCCCAAAGAATGAATGACAGAAAATGTTAGAACTGCAAAGCACCTCCCGATGCACAAGCAGCAGCAAAAGCCTCACCCCTCCACCTCCCCTCTCCCCCACTTGCTCCAGCAAAAGCATCAACCCTCTACTTACCCTCACCCCACTTGCTCCAGCAAAAGCATCACCCCTCCACCTCCCCTCCCCCCACCTGCTCCAGCAAAAGCATCACCCCACCACCCACCATGCAAGCAAGAGCAACCCCCCACCGCCAGAGACCGTGATCTGGAGTCCTCCAAAGACCACTGCCCATTTCAACAGTTTGGCATCTCAGACAGGCTCTCTCTCTTTCACAGGTGAGGGAGAGAGAGATATCACTCCTGCCACAGCAAGAGGGGGGACTAACAGCTCACCTCTTTGATGTTACAATCTGCCGCCTCACTTGTCCAAACTCCCCCGACTCGAGGACCAGCAGACTCTCGCTTACCATCGAGGCAGAGCCAAAGCACGAGAGAGACAGCGATCGCACAAGTGTGAGCAACATTTGAATAGCTTATAAACATCATATTAAATCACACAAAGTATAACTTTGTATCATTAATCCTTACCAGACAAAAGTTGTGGTTGAATAAATAGAGTCACTTATAAGATCCTGATGAATGAATGTCGGCTTCCTTGTTGTCTTGGCAGGATAATTGAAGCTTTGCTGGTTTCAGCCCTGCTTATTATTTCTCTCGTGTACCTTGTTGCCCTTGAATCAGCTTCACATCAGTGAACATTGTGTGCAAGTGTGTCTTTTGAAGGAACACTAATAATAAAATTATGCAAATACTTAAAATGCGGAGGTTGATTTGTTTTCTATTCTTCCTCTTACAAGTGAATTAAATGCAGGATTGTACAAGAGGAGTCAAGATCAGATTTGTTCTTCAGGTGAAGCAAGAGTTAGCTGGTGAGGGAATAAATTAGATCAGAGCATGCAGATAGAATTCAGCTCCTCAATCTGTTGTAATTTTGAATCTGCACTCTGTTTTTACATGGGTACGAATCTTCCTGGCAGGAGTCAGTGGTTCTGATTAGAGGCAATTCTTTCAGCAGCTGAAAAATCTATTGAGGCTTAGACTTGTGCCCATGCAATACTGAGCATTCGTGTCTAGGACTATGTGAGACACAAACGGTGTTTACAGAGTCACAATGTTCTGTTGCTGGGCAGTGCAGGTGAGAGAAGGAAGAAGGAGATGAAGAATTAAAATGGCAGGTAACTGGAATCTCAGGGCATCTCTTGGAAATGAAGTACTTATCAATGGGGCCATCTGATCACCCTTGTGAGCACTACATTGGAAGAAACATAAGGAATCTCTGCTTCATTCTGAAAGAACACCTAGAGCAAAGAGGGGGAAGCCATGAGGTAAAAGGGCAGATTTTACATACTCCAAGGTTATATGGGAAATGCCATGAGAAGTGCACTTCCTTTCCTGTCACTCTCAAGAGTGAAGACAAAGCAGCACCTCGTGAAGATCATTTGAAATCAGATGCTGATTTTTTTAGTGGCCAGTCCAATATTCAGGCAGACTGTAGTGATCCCACTGAATGACAGTAACTAATCGTTTAACATTAACAAGGTACTTCCATACAAGGAGCACTCAAAATTATTTTGACATCAAATTCAATAAAGTACTTGTTTATTCATTTCTATTTCTGGCTCTGTCTTTTGAACTAGTTACTTCACTACAGAGAGTTAACAGCGCAGAGTTGCCATGGGGTATATTTACAAGATGATTACTCAGCTATGAGATTACAGGAACATTACAAGCAATCTGAATGTTGGAATTAAGTCATTGCCTTGATATTAATCCAAAATATTTGATATTCTGATAATGGAACATAATTGTTAATTTTATAGGATGGTTTTATTAGTTTGGATCCATTCTGAATGAATGGAACCTGTCATGACAGATGGTGATTGTCAATGTGTTCCATGCTATTGATGCGCAACAACTTTCATGCTGTTGGATTAATGATGGCCACACCACTGCATGCAAATTGAATGAAAAATAAATCACACTTTGATCACCAGCAAATCCCATGGCCAGCATTTTTATGAGGAGAACACAATATGCATATAAAACTGAAAGCAAGGCTAACATTTCCACACCCCAGAGTTTATGAAAGGTTCAAAGACAAAAAAAGAAGTCATTTGGTTTGCAACATTCGGTAAGCATAATATAGATCTATAGTTGAGAAACACTTTTGAAAATGGATACAAGCAGAACATTCACGAATTGTAAAACATAATGACACATTTCAGGATGCAGCACGGATTTGACTGCCAGATGCCAAGAGTCAACCGTGATAAAAATTTAGTTAAATTTATTTAAATGAAAAAGGAAATTGTTAACATCCCATGTGTTTACGCAGGTATTTGCCAATTTATTGAGCTGCAAACACTGGGACATTCAACATATATCTGCTTATCCAACTGAGCACTGACACTCCTGGGAAATAGAGGTGTATAAAAAGGTCTATACCATCCATCAAAACTAATCCTATTTGTCTGCATTAAGTATGTATCCTTCTCAGCCTTGCCTATTCAAGGACATGTCAAATTATCTCCGAGCTGTAGTCGTTGGATAGCATGCAGAGGTAGGAGTGAGACAAGACAGTGGAATGAGATGAGATAGAGAACTCAGGAGGAGTTTCAATAAGCCAAACAAACTCATCCCGTTTTGTAAATCTGTATTTTGTAGAGTTCCACCTATAATATAGAAACAGACACAGAACTTGTAGATAGCCTCCTAAAATTATCCAGAGTTTGTGATTTAACCTATGTTATCTTTAGTAAAATATACTGCAAAGGCAAAGGTGAGCTTGGATATGAAATGATGTATTTGGGCAAATTAGCATATAAAGAGCTGGCT
Organism: Mobula hypostoma; assembly: GCF_963921235.1. Classification (NCBI taxonomy): domain Eukaryota; kingdom Metazoa; phylum Chordata; class Chondrichthyes; order Myliobatiformes; family Myliobatidae; genus Mobula; species Mobula hypostoma. The sequence goes on from NC_086101.1 coordinate 174,853,437, forward strand.
GTTGCATTAAGGCCACTGAGAATGTGGCAATGATTTCCACAGATTCCTTCCCTTCTTTAACCAGAGGGTGGCAAATCAGTGGAATTCATTACCACAGAGGGCTGTGGAGGCCAAGTAATTGGGTATATATAAAGTAGAGGCTGATAGGTTCTTGATTAGTAAGAGTGTCAAACCATAAGGGGAAAAGGCAGGAGAAAAGAGCTGAGAGGATTAATAAATCATCCAATGATGGAGCATACTTGATGGGCAAAATGATTCTGCTCTTATGTCTTATGATCTTAAAAGAAGTGCCAGTAAATCCCTCGGTCAAGATCAGAGAAAACAGAAGACATCATTAGAAAGACCACATCATTTAGAGGGTTAAAATGATTCATTAGCCTTACTCCATCATGATCTGTTGTGCAGCATGCTTAAAATGAACATCTAGTGAACCTTTATGATCATTATTCTAAAGAGAGTCATGATAGGACAATAAGGCAGCAGTGCGACACTGTTTGTAAAGATACTGCCTCAGAGTGTCAGTGATCCAGGTTCAGTCCAGGTGGTGGATTTTGGGTGGCATCTATGTGGACATTACACATTCTCCCTGTGACCATATGGGTTTACTCTAGATGTTCTGGTTTCTCCCATGTCCTGTAGATGTGCTGATCGATCAATATATGGTAGGATAGGAGAATCTTGGGAAGTGGATGAAAAATATGAAAGGGATAAATTGGAATCAATGTAGGATTGATGTAAATGTGTTGGTACATGTTGTGTATTTAATATTTCAATAATATTTGAGTAATATTGTAAATATATTGTTTGGTTAAGCATTCTTTGTTGTCTGCATAGTTCATTACAGGTTATATGTAAGAGTATGTGCATGGCAAACGTCATTACGCCATCACATCATAAGTGTACACTTCACTAAATGTAAACTAAGAAGCTTACGTGTTATCCCTGGCTCCATGTTTTTCTTTTGATAAGTTATATGTTTTAGAGTTATAAACAATAACCATGGTGACAAGTATGTTTAATACAAACCTGAGCTGACTAACTACCTGTTGAAGTGCAGCAAGAATATTCAAGTTTAAAAAAAAAGCACAGCATGCTTTCTTTGCAAAGGGGAGAGAAAGACTGTCAGGTTAAAAAGAAGGCAGAAAATGGACTAAATTCATGGGTTCATAAACAATGAGTACTGGAAGATAATAATCATAATTTTTTTAAAAAGCAGAAATGACTGACTACATCAAAATGATAGATGCATTTAATTGCACAAAAGCTAACTGGCTGATGTATACCGAACAAATTGAGTAGTATTTTGAAGCAAATGAAACAGTCAATGAAAAGCCAGTGCCAGTGATATGGAGTGCAATAGGTGGAAAAACATGCAGTTTACTTAGATGTTTGGCTGCTCCAAATAAACTAACTGGAAAAGTGCTTTGCTGACATCATGAAAGTAATTCAGGGAACTTCAGAAATTAAAACTATTGTTAATTACAGAATGCCTCAACTTTCCTAAGCAGAATCAGACGGAAAGGAAGTCCATTTCAGCTTATGTAGCTGAATTGAAGAGATTGTCACAGCATTGCCAGTTCAGTGAAAGACTTAATGATGCATTGAAAGATTGTTTATTTTGTGGAACCTTGCAAGAAGACATTCAAAAACAGCTCCAAACTGAAGCAGAGCTCACATTTGAAAGACCAGTTGAAATTGCTGAATCAATGGAAGTGGAAGCCAGAGATGCAACTGAGTTGCACTTAGGAATGAAAGTGAGCATGAACAAATTTGCAATATATGAACAAAAACATGCCTGGCCAAACAAATTGTGTTAGTGGCTCACAAACACCAGATGAATACATGTTTAAAGGTGAAACTTGCAGAAAATGCCACAAAGAAGGACATCCACAATGAGCACGTTGGGTAGCCAAAAATAAATGGAGGAAACTAAAACACAGGGAAGTGAAAAACATAAAAAATAAGTAGCAGTTTCAAAAAGAGAACTGACCTGCATGTTGTTGATGAAAAATCTGATAATGATGAGAGTGCACAGAACTAGTTAGCCTTGAGATTTAAAATATGAAAACTAACAAGAGGCGAACAATATGGCTTAGACCAGAAGTGAATGACAAATTAATTAAAATGGAATTAGACACTGGCTTTGCTCTTTCAATCATTACACAAAATGAGTTTCAATAGCATTTCAAAGATACTGAACTGAAACCTACAGATATCCAACCCAAAACTTATTCTGGAGAAAAGATAACTCCTGTGGGAATGACATTCGTAACAGTGAAATACAACAACCAAAAAGAGACATTGGGCTTGCATGTGCTTAAGACGGATGGCTAGCGTTGTTTGGTCATGATTGGCTGACAGAACTACAACTTGGCTGGAGATCATTTGCATGCCACATCTCCTACAAGAGAGTCAACTGAAAATGAATTAAGAAAGGTATTGGATGATTGCACAGCAGTGTTAAAGGATGGCATTGAAAACTCAAACACATCAGTAATAAAATAGTTTTAGAGGAAATTGCCACACCTATGTTTTATGAAGCACATCCAGTTTCTTAGTCCATCCATGATAAAATAGCTAGTGAGCTAGATTACGCCCCTGGACAATGCCAGTGATCTTGGTGGGCAAGAAGAATGGGTCAGCCAGGATTTGTAGTGATATTAAGGTCACCATCAACCCAGTACTGAAAGTAGATCAATACCCTCTGTCCAGGATAAAAAATCTTTGCCAACTCTTCTGAAGGAATCACTACAGCAAAGTTTACTTTGCTCAGGTCTACCTACAGATGGAGATGGAAGAAGATCAAAGTGTTTCTTACCACAAAGATTCACAAAGGGTTTTAATGCTATAATAGACTTATTTTTGGAGTAGCATCTGCACTTGCACTCTGACAGTAAGCTATGGACCAGGTACTGCAAGGCAGCCCAGGCACTCAGTGTTACCTGGAAGACATCATTGTTACCATTAAGGATGACAAGGAACATCTCCAAAACATCAGGCAATATTTAAAAAGATTAGAGAATTATGGTGTCAGAGCATGATGCTAAAGTGTGAAATTTTTAAACCAAGCATCACTTTCTGTGGACATACAAACAATGCACAAGGTGCTAAGAAAATTCACAAGTGTGCTAAGAAATTTCAAGTGTGGTGGATGTCCCAAGGCCAAAAGATATGTCACATTTATGGTCCTTTTCAGTATTTGTCAATTACTATTCCAGGCTCCTACCAATCCAGGCTATTATACTCTACCCCTTGAACTCATTACTACACATCAGGAAGAAATGGCAGTATGAGGTTGCTTCCCAAAAGGTAAAGGATATGGTGATGTCAGATACTGTACTCAGACATTATTATTTCTATCATCAAGTGAAGTTTGCCTGTGATGTCTCCTCTCATGGTATAGCTGCAATCAGGTCACATGTTAAAAGTGATGGAAGTGAACATCCTGTAGCCTTTGTATCACGTTCCATTACCACAGGAGAGAAAAATTACACACAGACTAACAGAGTGGCCTTGTGTCGGGCTTTGTGTGTAAAACATTTCAATCAGTAATACCCACATTTCTAATCATCAATCCATAGAAAGCTGTTTCACTAACAGCAGCATCATGAATGCAGAGATGGGCTCAGTTTCTTGGAGATCACAACTACAAGATTAAATTCAAGAGGGGAGCTAATCATAAAAATGCCGTTGGATTGTTCTGTTTATCCTTGGAAAAAAATGACTGAAAAATTTGCAAAAGAGGCTACTCTTCTTGATGCATTCTCCTTAATGCAAATCGAAAGTTTCCTTATTACAGCAGATCCAAAGGTGTCATGTTGAATCAGGTTTGTGGATTTGGTAAGTTATACAGAAAGCACTCACTGGTATATTAATCATTTATTCACAAAGGGTAAAATATCAACCAAACTTTCGTATTCCTCAAGTTACAGACACTACAAAGGTGAAAATTCAACAAATATACATACATTCAACAAGCATACTTAGTTAAAAGTTCACATAGAGAAAACCTTCTCAATCATCATGTGCATCCTTGCTACAAACAAGGGAAGAAGACAACGAGCCCCTTCCACATGCTGTTTTATATATCCAAGATATTTGAAATTAGATACCAGGCAGCTATCCAATGGGCAAAGCAGCTGCAGTTTCTAAACTAACCAATCACAATAGAAGTGACTTTCAACAATCAATGTAAGGCAAGACCTCACAGGACAAAGAGGAAACCAGAAAAGACTCCACACTGTCTCAGGTCTATGTAGTAACACAAAATAGCTGGAATGTGCTGCAGAAATTGCAGTTCTCCCATTTTTACCAACACCAGGATGAACCTGTCCTTGACTGGGGTTGTCTTATGTGGGGATTGAGAGTTGTTGAACCATCCAAGCTTCCAGCTAAAGTGTTGGAAGAGCTACATGCCGGTCACTGAGGTGTGGTTCAAATGAAAGCATTGGCTCAAAGCTTGTCTGGTGGCCTGGGATAGATCAGCAGCTTGCCTTGCACTGTTTGGGATGCCAACACATCCAGAAGATGCCAGGAGCAGCACCTCTCTATCCCTGGGAGCTGCCTGCATTCCTTCAGTATCAGTGTTAACTCAGGAAACCACCATGGAGGAGGCCCAAGAAACAACTGAGATTGTTTCAGAGCTATACGTCTCACCTGCCAAGCAGAGTGAACACCCCCCCCCCCCCCGCCACCGCCCCCCACACCTTGTCAGGGAAGACATTATCCTACAGGAGTAAGAAATCCTTCACAGTGATCTTCAGGCCTGAATGGGAAAATGGAAAATTTACTAAGTGTGTGTTTCACTGAAAGTAAAATTAAGAGGAGTATGCATTATCCTTTGTATCCTTTGTATCCTTTGACAAGTTTCCACACAGAAGGTTAGTTAGGAAGGTTCAAGCGTTAGGTATCAATATTGAAGTAGTAAAATGGATCCAGCAGTGGCTGGATGGTAGACGCCAGAGTGTAAGTGGTGGATAACTGTTTGTCAGATTGGAGGACGGTGTCTAGTGGTGTGCCTCAGGAATCTGTGCTGGGTCCAATGTTGGTTGTCATATACATTAATGATCTGGATGATGGGGTGGTAAATTGGATTAGTAAGTATGCAGATGATACTAAGATAGGTGTAGTTCTGGATAATGAAGTAGGTTTTCAAAGCTTGCAGAGAGATTTAGGCCAGTTAGAAGAGTGGGCTGAAAGTTGGCAGATGAAGTTTAATGCTGATAAATGTGAGTTGCTACATTTTGGTAGGACTAATCAAAATAGGACATAGATGGTAAATAGTAGGGCATTGAAGAATGCAGTAGAACAGAGGGATCTAGGAATAATGGTGCATAGTTTCCTGAAGGTGGACTCTCATGTGGATAGGGTGGTGAAGAAAGCTTTTGGTATGCTGGCCTTTATAAATCATAGCATTGAGTATAGGAGTTGGGATGTAATGTTGAAATTGTACAAGGCATTGGTAAGGCCAAATTTGGAGTATTGTGTACAGTTCTGGTCACGGAATTATAGGAAAGATGTCAACAAAATAGAGAGAGTACAGAGAAGATTTACTAGAATGTTACCTGGGTTTCATCACCTAAGTTACAGAGAAAGGTTGAACAAATTGGGTCTTTATTCTTTGGAGCGTAGAAGGTTGAGGGGGGACTTGATAGAGGTATTTAAAATTATGAGGGGGATAGATCGAGTTGACGTGGATAGGCTTTTTGCATTGAGAGTGGGGGAGATTCAAACAAGAGGACATGAGTTGAGAGTTAAAGGGCAAAAGTTTAGGGGTAACATGAGGGGGAACTTCTTTAGTCAGAGAGTGGTAGCTGTGTGGAACGAGCTTCCAGCAGAAGTGGTAGAGGCAGGTTCGATATTGTCATTTAAAGTAAAATTTATAGCTATATGGACAGGAAAGGAATGGAGGGTTATGGGCTGAGTGCAGGTCGGTGGGACTAGGTGAGAGTAAGAGTTTGGCATGGACTAGAAGGGCTGAGATGGCCTGTTTCCGTGCTGTAATTGTTATGTGGTTATATATGGTTATATTATGCCTAGCTCCATGGTTTTCTTTCAATTATTTTCCCCTATGTTACAAAACATAACAGTACAGACTTCCATGCTGTATAATTCCATAAACCCAAAATTTTCTGTGAGATCCTCAATTACATTCACCAGTCAGCCAATGAAAACAGCATAGGCCTCATTGAACTCTGATCATATTTATCAGAGCTGAGCACCAACTCCATACAGTCTGCACATAAGCACATTGCATTGACATTTCTGATATATTACACTACTGCTCATGATAACTGCTTTGTCAACAATAATATCCATAATGTTACAGCAAAAGAAGTATTTTGCAAATTAGAAAGTATTTTAATAAATAGGGACATGAAGCTTCATGTAAACAAGTCTCAAGTGGGAATATGTTCTGTGGTTGCTAAGTGTCGAAACATCCTGTTCCAATGCCAGAAGTTTCCCTCAGTTTAACAAATCCCTGTGAAATAGTTGAAGCACCTTCAATTACTCCAAAAGACTGAGGTTTGGTAAAATACTGAAAGGCTTTTATTCGCTGTACAATACGACCTCCACAGTGAGTGTCTGCCCCCGGACTGAGGGGCAGGGGCAAGGCGAACACCTTTATACAGGACTCTGTGGGAGGAGCCACAGGGGCAGTCAGCAGCGGTGTGTGTCCAGACAGGTAACCGAGTTACAACATATATACATGGTTTACCACAATAGTGCACTATTACCGTTCTATAATCTGTTTTATCTTACTACAGTCTGACTATTATTACATGTAAGTTTGGATATCGTTACACAACCACATCACTCTGCACATTTTAATATTCCAAATCTTCTCACCATCCTGCTTCCTGATTGCTATTTGGTTCAAATCCCTGTCTCGAGCCTTCAGTTCACTGGGACAATGGTCTCATTCTAATTCAAGTATCGTTAGTCGCCCTTTAAAAAATTGAAGTCTCTTTCTTCCAACCACATTTTGCATCATACATTCAATTCTCTGTTCCTATGCCAATTCCACATGTTTCAATCTGTAAACGAGAGATTTGCTTGCTAAATTAATTCCCATGTTGCCTCTCTGGGTACCATGGGAGCACAGTAATTAGCGCAATGCAATTACAGCTCGGAGCGTCAGAGTTCGGATTTCAGTTCGAACACCATCTGTAAGAAGTTTCTCTGTCCTCCCTATGAACATGTGGGTCTCCTTCCACAGTCCAAAGACGTACCAGTTAGTAGGTTAATTGATCATTGTAAATTGCCCTGCAATTAGGCTGGGGTTAAATCAATGGGTTGCTCGAAGGGCCAGAGGAACTTATTATGCGCTGTATCTCTAAATAAATAAATAAAAAGTATTTCTCCTTGACCATTGGATTCTTCACATCTCAGTTCATCTCCAATCCTGAGGTGATGTCCTTAATGTTGTCGTCATAGTAAGTGAGCCTCATAATAATTACCATGGAGCAACTCATCTAATCTGACTGCCCTGCAATTACTTAGTAACACACATAAAAGTTGCTGCAGGCCAAGCAGCATCTCTAGGAAGAGGTACAGTTGACGTTTCAGGCCGAGACCCTTCATCAGGACTAACTGAAAGAAGATCTCTTACTATCTCTTCTTTCAGTTAGTCCTTACGAAGGGTTTCGGCCCGAAACATCAACTGTACCTCTTCCTATAGATGCTGCCTGGCCTGCTGCATTCACCAGCAACTTTTATGTGTGTTGCTTGAAATTCCAGCATCTGCAGACTTCCTCGTGCCTGCAATTACTTACTCTATTTTCCTACCATGGCTTCAAGAGTTCCTTGTATCTTGACTCTCTAGTCAATTTGCTAATCTTTCCAATTGTTCTTGCACTCACACAAGTGACCAAAACCCGTGCTTACTGGACTATTTGATTTCAAGAACTCAGCTGTTCTTTCAAATAAACCAGTATGTAGAAGATATTTGTGGTAAGGGAACAAATTACAAACAATCCCAAGACATGTGAACAACAGGAATACTGCAGTTGCTGGAAATTCAAGCAACACACTCCTCTACTGTAAAGATGAAGCCACACTCAGGTTGGAGGAACAATACCTTATATTCTGTCTGGGTAGCCTCCAACCTGATGGCATGAACATTGACTTCTCTAACTTCCGCTAATGCCCCACCTTCCCCTCGTACCCCATCCGTTATTTATTTTTATACACTCATTCTTTCTCTCACTCTCCTTTTTCTCCCTCTGTCCCTCTGACTATACCCCTTGCCCATCCTCTGGTTCCCCCCCTCCTTGTCTTTCTCCCCGGACCTCCTGTCCCATGATCCTCTCATATCCCTTTTGCCAATCAACTGTCCAGCTCTTGGCTCCATCCCTCCCCCTCCAGTCATCTCCTATCATTTTGGATCTCCCCCTCCCCCTCCCACTTTCAAATCTCTTACTAACTCTTCCTTCAGTTATTCCTGACGAAGGGTCTCGGCCTGAAACGTTGACTGTACCTCTTCCTCGAGATTCTGCCTGGCCTGCTGCGTTCACCAGCAACTTTGATGTGTGTTGCTCCAAGGTATGTGAAATTGGACTCCTGGAAGATAAGGCTTTCAGAGAAAATATCTGACAATGGTATTATTTTCCTGTTAATATGATTTAATAAATTGCTTAGGCTTTCCTTGGCTCTTTTGGTTGTTTGGAATTCCACAGAAGAAGCATAAATACCACAGATTTCTCTCTAATTATTAACATGGTGGAGGTGTTGGAAGTCTATGAATATATAAGGTTTTGATAATTTCCTACAGTCATAGAAAATGGTAAAGGGAGTGAGGGAGGAGATAACTGGGTTCTGATGAAGATTTCTGCATCTTCATTAGCAACAGATAAGTGCCAGAAGAATGGATAGAGACATAGCTAATCCTGCTTTTTATTTTAAAAACTCCGAATGCAGTTATTTTCATTAATCAGAAACAAAGTCAGATTCAGGTTTAATTTTATTGACATATGTCATTAAATTTGCTGTTTTATGGCAGCATTATAGTGCAAAACATTAGAAAAATACTATAAATTACAATTTGTAAAGTAAATATATACATATGCATTTTAAATAAGCAGTGCAAAAAGACAGCAAAAATAGTAAGGTAACGTTCATGGGTTGTTTCATTCCCCATTCCGAAATCTGATGGTGGAGGGGAAAATGCTGTTCTTAAAGTGTTGAATATGTGTCTTTGGGCTCTTGTACTTCCTCAATTATGGTAGTACAGAGACATTCCCTTTTGAATTTATAGCTGGTACTGAAATGTCATTGTGAGGGGGAAGCTCTAGATTAAATCACCTCATTTCTCTTCAGAGTGCCATAGTCAAAATCAGTATCAGAATCAGTTTAATGTTGGTTCATTGTCCATTCAAAAATCTGGTAATGGAAGGGTAAAAGTTGTTCCTGAATCACTGAGTGTGTGCCTTCAGGCTCTTGTCCCTCCTCTCTAACAGTAGCAATAAGAAGAGATGGGGATCCTCAATTGTGAGGCATCGTCTTTTGAAAACGTTCTCGATACTGGGGAGGCTCGTGCCCACGATGGCTGAGTTTGCAACTGTCCACAGCTTTTTCAGATCTTGTGCAGAGGTCCCTTCATACCAGATGGGGATGCAACCAGTTAGAATGCTCTCCGTAGTACATCTGTAGAATATTGCCTGAGTCTTTCGTGACATATGAAATCTCCTCAAACTCCTAATGAAATAAAGCTGCTGGTATGCCTTCTTTGTAATTGCATCAATATGTTGGACCCTGGATAAATCTTCAGAGAAGCTGATGCCCAGGAATGTGAAACTACTCATCCTTTCCACTGCTGACTCTCCATAAGGGCTGGTATGTGTGTATGACTTCCCCGTGTTGAAGTCCACAATCAATGCCCTTAATTTACCTTTAAGTCTAAATCTGCTGCTTGTTAATTATGAATGTCAACTATCTGTCAGGACACAAATTCCATATAGTTTAGGTCTCCCCTTGATACTTATTATAATTAGCATGGCATATGTATGCTAGTTTTCTCAGCAGCTGATGCAATCTATCCAGATTTGGAGACTTGGAGAGCAAAAATGGACTGTAATATGCGAGTTCCTTGTCAGAAACTTCAGAATTGTAATACTCTAATGAATTTTTGAATGCCTCATCAATTTTACATCAACCTCTAGTTGAACAATAATTGTTAGCTTCTACTTTGAAACAATTTTTAAGTGTAACACACATTAAGTGAGCTGTCTTTTTATTTAAGCTTCTTCCGCAATATGTCGTAAAGTAGCAATTTTCTGTAGGTAAGCAGAGACCAATCAATTTTAACACTGCTATTAACATTTAAATATCTGAAGGTAGCATTATGATAATTTACAGATTTAATTTGAATTCTGTTTTATGCACCATTACCCATAAAACTGCAGACTGTTCCATTATTCTATTTGTTGGCTCCAAATATTTGGTTGTGTTTGGGCAATATTGAGGAACTGCTTTTCAACCTACACACATCAAAGTTGCTGGTGAACGCAGCAGGCCAGGCAGCATCTCTAGGAAGAGGTATGGTCGAGGTTTCGGGTCGAGACCCTTCGTCAGGACTAACTGAAGGAAGAGCTGGTAAGAGATTTGAAAGTGGGAGGGGGAGGGGGAGATCCAAAATGATAGGAGAAGACAGGAGGGGGAGGGATGGAGCCAAGAGCTGGACAGTTGATTGGCAAAAGGGATATGAGAGGATCATGGGACAGGAGGCCCAGAGAGAAGGAAAAGGGGGAGGGGGGGAAAAATCCAGAGGATGGGCAAGGGGTATAGTCAGAGGGACAGAGGGAGAAAAAGGAGAGAGAGAGAGAGAAAGAATGTGTATATATAAATAAATAACAGATGGGTACGAGGAGGAGGTGGGGCATTAGCGGAAGTTAGAGAAGTCAATGTTCATACCATCAGGTTGGAGGCTATCCAGACGGAATATAAGGTGTTGTTCCTCAACCTGAGTGTGGCTTCATCTTTACAGTAGAGGAGGCCGTGGATAGACATATCAGAATGGGAATGGGATGTGGAATTAAAATGTGTGGTTACTGGGAGATCCTGATCTCACCGGTGGAAGGAGTGTAGGTGTTCAGCAAAACGATCTCCCAGTCTGCGTCGGGTCTCGCCAATATATAGAAGGCCACATCGGGAGCACCGGACGCAGTATATCACCCCAGCCGACTCACAGGTGAAGTGTCACCTCACCTGGAAGGACTGTCTGGGGTCCTGAATGGTGGTAAGGGAGGAAGTGTAAGGGCATGTGTAGCATTTGTTCCGCTTACAAGGATAAGTGCCAGAAGGGAGATCAGTGGGGAGGGATGGGGGGGGTACGAATGGACAAGGGAGTCGCGTAGGGAGCGATCCCTGTGGAAAGTGGGGGGGGGGAGGGAAAGATGTGCTTAGTGGTGGGATCCCGTTGGAGGTGGCGGAAGTTACGGAGAATAATATGTTGGACCCGGAGGCTGGTGGGGTGATAGGTGAGGATCAGGGGAACCCTATTCCTAGTGGGGTGACGGGAGGATGGAGTGAGAGCAGATGTGCGTGAAATGGGGGAGATGTGTTTGAGAGCGGAGTTGATGGTGGAGGAAAGGAAGCCCCTTTCTTTAAAAAAGGAGGACATCTCCCTCGTCCTGGAATGAAAAGCCTCATCCTGAGAGCAGATGCGGTGGAGCCGGAGGAATTGCGAGAAGGGGATGGCGTTTTTGCAAGAGACAGGGTGAGAAGAGGAATAGTCCAGATAGCTGTGAGAGTCAGTAGGCTTATAGTAGACATCAGTGGATAAGCTGTCTCCAGAGACAGAGACAGAAAGATCTAGAAAGGGGAGGGAGGTGTCTGAAATGGACCAGGTAAACTTGAGGGCAGGGTGAAAGTTGGAGGCAAAGTTAATAAAGTCAACGAGTTCTGCATGCGTGCAGGAAGCGATACCAGAATAGGTTTGGAACATAGATCGTTCCACAAAGCCAACAAAAAGGCAGGCATAGCTAGGACCCATACGGGTGCCCATAGCTACACCTTTAGTTTGGAGGAAGTGGGAGGAGCCAAAGGAGAAATTATTAAGAGTAAGGACTAATTCCGCTAGACGGAGCAGAGTGCTGGTAGAGGGGAACTGATACCTTCTCAACCTGTTGGATTTCTGAGTGTCGTCTTTTATGTAAATCTTAGGCTATTGATGAGGGACTGTGGAGGGGTGTAGGGGTATGACAGGAGTAGATGTAGTAGATGTGTAAGTGACCTTTGATATTAAATTTTACTGTCAACAGCTAATTGTCCTGACTTCTTTATGACAGCAAATGTGTACATTGGGCCTTGAATTCTGGTGATCTGGTTAAGAATAAAAGTAATCTGCATGAACTGTAAAATTCTGTGGGACATATAAGAGAGCAGAGGATAAAGTCATCTGCAGATGCAATTATTCTTCCTCTACACCTTCCTTCACTTCTTTTACACTGGTTATCTCCCTTCTTGTTGTCCGCTTTAATTGTTTGCATGATTTATGTTTTTTTTTCCTTTCTCTTGTACATTGGATGTTGGTCTTTTATTTAATTTTTTTCTTCAATTGGGTTCTTTCGGGATTTTTGCTTTGTGGCTATTCGTAATCAAATCTGAAGGGTGTATAATTTATGAGTTCTTTGATAATAAATATATTTTGAATCTACAACATTTATACTTCAGCGTGGATAACTTCCCTCACCTCAACACAGAATTGATCACTGTACACACCCAAAGGATTCACTTTCAAGGCCTCTACAACTCAAGTTTTCAGCATTATTTACTTATTATTATTATTATTATTATCATCATTAGAATTTCTTTTTACTCAAGCTGGCAAACCCAAGGGTACCGCATAGCCAAGTACAATCATTTCTTAATTTCTAGGAGCTTTCAGACTATTCTAGTGGTGTTTAGTATTGCGGTATTCTAGAGATTTACATAAATATTGCTCTGTAGACTGAATTGCTTAACACTTTTGTGTAGTGATTTTGGGATGATACCAGTTGTAGATATTACTATTGGGACAATGTATAATCTGTATATGTTCAATAGTCTATCAATTTCCTCTTACATTTCAACATATTTATGATGGTTTTCACTTATTGATTTCTGTGTGTTATGTGTGTTTGGAATGGCTCTATCATTTAAGTTGCTCTGGCTTGTATATCCTACATTATAATATCCAGACGGTTATTACGGATTGTCCTATCTGTAATAATGGATCAGTTGTAATATAATTTGTAGGACTCTGTCTCTAAAACTGGATCATGCTTGTATTTATAGAAAGGTATGGTGTCTTCTATGACTTAGTAGTTTAAAGCAAAATTTTGGTGATTGATCTTTGCCTCTTGATTATGCCTGTGTAAATAATCAGACTGAATTGAACTGTTGCAGGAATCTGAAATGTGTTGGATGGTTTCTGGTTTTCGCATTTTCAGTATTTATCATCTTGAATTTGTTAATCTATTATAATGTACTTTTGCTGAATTTTTGTGTTAACAACCTGACCCTCTATTACCAAAAGGAACACCTTTGTTTCTGGGAAGAGCTCTTCAACTCTGAACAACACATTCAACGCTTCCTTGTCGATATCTATTCTGCTCAGATCACGGGGATGTCTTCCGTGGAGAGTTATACTCTTCCATTGGATAACCTTTACTTCTGTAGTGATAATTTCTTTAATTTTCTGGGTTGTGCTTTCACTTAAGTTTAATAGTGTTTACTTCTTATCTGAATTGCATAAGCTCGCTTGGAGTGCTGAATTCTGTTTTCATTAATGAAAATATATTCTTAGCTGTTTTATCTGTCTGCTGTGTAAATGTTTTGTATCTGTTATCCTCTTCCTCCTTCTCTCCTAGGTAGTGTTAATTTATCTGTGCTCGAGTATGCACAGTGTTTTCTGAAATTTGTCATTTCAGGTCTTATTTCTCTTTTTGTAAATTTTCCTGAATGGTTTTGGACCAAGGCACCTGCCAAAAGAATACAATAAAACAGGTATAATAACAGTGTTTATTGCCTTTGTTATATTTTTACTATTGAGCTGTTTGGCAGATTTTCTTAAGCCTTGAAGTAAATTCTGTTGAAAGTTTTCTGTTTATCAGCTTATGATCTATTTTCTTTGCTTGCTGATATCCCAGATACCTATATGCATATTTCTTATTCACCCATTAGTTGCATTATATGTTGCTGCTCTGTTTTATATTCCATGAACTCTATTGAACCTTTCTTTATGTTTAATACTCTGCACCTATCTCATCCAAAGTTCATTTTTACATCTTTCAAAAATGGTTGTACTATTTGAATTAACGCAACACACATCAAAGTTGCTGGTGAACGCAGCAGGCCAGGCAGCATCTGTAGGAAGCGGTGCAGTCGACGTTTCAGGCTGAGACCCTTTGTCAGGACTAACTGAAGGAAGAGTGAGTAAGGGATTTGAAAGCTGGAGGGGGAGGGGGAGATCCAAAATGATAGGAGAAGACAGGAGGGGGAGGGATAGAGCCAAGAGCTGGACAGGTGATAGGCAAAAAGGGATACGAGAGGATCATGGGACAGGGGTCTCCCCCTCCCCCTCCAACTTTCAAATCCCTTACTCACTCTTCCTTCAGTTAGTCCTGACGAAGGGTCTCGGCCTGAAACGTCGACTGCACCTCTTCCTACAGATGCTGCCTGGCCTGCTGCGTTCACCAGCAACTTTGATGTGTGTTGCTTGAATTTCCAACATCTGCAGAATTCCTGTTGTGTACTATTTGAATTAGTTGCTTTAACTTTACTGATGAAGGAGAGCATAATTTCAAGTTGTCCATGTGTAGAAGGTGTTTCAAGGTATAACTTGTTTGGTTGTCGCTGATTTGATACCCATTTTCATCCGATTCAGTAAATTAGAGAGCAGGTTTAAAGCTAGACAAAACCACAGTGGACTTGGGAGACAACCTGGAAAATGCCTTAGTTTATTTTGATAACAGTAGTTGTTCTTATTTGGGTGTTAATAGATAGTGTGATTATAATATGCCGAATCTTCATCAGATGTTGGAGGAATTTCACAAGAATTGGGGGTAGTTTATACGTCGTAAGAGCTTTAATTAGCCATGAGTGTAAGACAGAATGCAATGCTTTGTGGTATTCAATCAAGCAAAATGAAAGATTTCTGCTTTTCTGCTGGGCTTGAGTTAGAATTACGTAATCTATTATCAATTGTTCTTTACATCTTTTGATACCCTTATAATACCCATTCTGCTCCTCCATAAGTGGTTATCTATGTCATGATTATTGTTATTATTACTATTTGTTTTATTTTGTATTTGCACTGTTTGTCTTCTTTTGCATATTGATTGTCAGGATTTGTGTGTAGTTTTTCATTGGCTTCCATTGTATTTCTTTGTTCCATTGTGAATGCCAGCAAGAGAATTATATGTAAGTTGATAATAAATTTACATTGAACTTTGATCTATCCTTTCTGACCAGGTGTAGGGCCTCAATTCAGAGCATTGACTGTCCACTTCCTTGAAGGAACCTGCTGAGTTCTACAGTGTTTCTTGGCAGGACAGATGTTAAAATGGTCCTTTCCATCTGGGGGTATTTGGACCTTCTTAACACAGTCACAAATTCAGAGGCTAAGATATTTACAGCAGGGATGAAAAGTAAATTATTCTCCAGAGAGCCCATAAATCTTTGGATTTCTCTATCCCAGAACAGTTCTGAAGGATGAATATATAGTATTATAGTGGTAAATGTTTTTGGATCATTTAGGCAATGGACAAGGAGGTAGAGTTGAGGTCAAATACAGCTCAGCCATGATCTTACTGAATGGTGGAGCAGGCTTAAAGAGTCCAAATGGAATCAGTTTCAGAATCACAACCTAAACAAGGTTTAATATCACTGATATTTATGGTGAAATATGTTGTTTTATGGCAGTAGTACAGCATAATATATATATATAAAAAACTAAAATATGTATTTCTGACTACATATATATAGTCCTGATGGCAGCAGCAAGAAGAGAGCACGGCCAAGGTGAGAATCCTTGATGATGGATGATACTTTACTGCATCAGTGCTCCATGCAAATGTTTTTATTGGCGGGGAGGACTGTATCCACTACTTCCTGTCAAATTTTTCATTCAAGGGCATTATGTTTTCATACCGGTCAGTATACTCTCCACCATACATCCATTGTAAAATCAACTGAGCTCATCTGGGAGAGAGGCTGCGATGTTGGCTGCACCACTACATTTGGCTTTGAAGTCTGCGATGGGGTGCATCCCTCGCCGCAAGTCATGTGTGCTATTCATTGTGAATCTTGACTCACTCTTGTCCCTGTATTGTTGTTTCGCAGCCTTGATGGTTTTGCGCAGATCGTAGCTGCTTTCCTTGAGTTCCTGCTGATTGCCGGCAGCGTAAGCTCTGTGTCGCACAGTAAGTGCTGCTCACACAGAACTATTGATCCAGGATATCTGGTTTGAGAAGACCCTGATCAACTTCTGGGGGACAATATCGTTGAAGCTTATTGATTAGCTTTGAGGGTATGATAGTACCGATTGCCGAGCTGTAGTTGATGAGCAGAATCCTGATGCTCATAGTCTTCTGGTGTGGGAGCCAAACCACCTCCAGGTTTGACGTGCTGTGCATTCAGAGACGCTCTTCTTCAGACCACTGTTGTAACATGTGGTTATCTGAGTTACTGTCACCTTCCTGTCAGCTTAAACTAGTCTTGTTATTCTTCTCTGATGTCTCTCGTTAACAAAGGATTCCCACCTACAGAACTGCTTCTCACTGGATGTTTTTCTTTGTTTTTCGCACCATTCTCTGTAAACTCTAATGACTGTTGTTCATGAAAGTTGAAGGAGATCGGCAGTTTCTGAATAGTCCAACTGTCCTGTCTGCCGCCAACAATCCTTCCACGTACAAAGTCACTTAGATCACATTTCTTCCATATTCTGATGTTTTGATCTGAACAGCAAATGAATCTTTTGACCATGTCTGCATGTTTTTATGCATTGAGTTTCTGCCACATGATTGGCCAGTTAGATGGGAATAAACCAGAAAATGTGTAGCTTGGGTGGTTAATGGTTGGTTTGATTAGATATTTGAGGTGTACCTCATAGAGTCATAAAGTTGCAACTTAGCGTACGCACGCGCGCACACACACACACACACACACACACACACACACACACACACACGATATAGGAAAAAGAGAGCAAAGATAGTGAGGTAGTGTTCATGTTTGATTCATTGACTGTTCCTTCTGATTGCTTCCTTTTTCTCCTACATCTCAGGTTCATGCACTAAACTGGAGAGAGTCAATCTGCAATATTCAGTACTGCATCCAAGGCATTACTTTACTTAAGAGCAAATTCATCAACTCATTCAGTTATGAAGTCAAGTAGCATAGAAACAGGCCCTTCAGCCTACTAAGTGTACACAGTCACTGCATTTACACCGACTTCACACACATTCCATTTTATTCTCCCAATTTCCCTTCAACTCTCCCCAGATTCTATCACACACTTATGCACAAAATACCATTATCATCAGCCTATTGGTGCGACGTCTTTAAGACCGTCACTGAAGCCGACAGTTGAGTGGGCAAAGCGGTCCCGACCCTCCAAGCCTTTGTCAGAGCTGGGGAGCAGCCAATACCCGCCAAAAGAACATCTGCAGGCATTCTGACCTCTGCAAGGGACTGGCAGCTGTTGGTGGACCTCGAAGGGCAGCTGAAGTTCCCCAAGCATATCGCAGCCACCACCCAGTGACCAGACATTGTCCTAGTGTCTGAGTCTACTAAGCAAGTAGTGCTGCTGGAGCTGACAGTCCCATGGGAAGATAGCCTGGAAGAGGCCTTTGAAAGGAAGCTCTCCAAGTACGCAGGACTGGTCAGCAACTGTCAACAGGCTGGATGGAGAGCGAGGTGTCTCCCAGTGGAGGTTGGTTGTAGGGGGTTCACAGCCCATTCCTTAGCTAGAGTCTTCAGCAATTTGGGCATCGAGGGAGAGAGGAAGAGGAGAGTTATCCACAGTACCACCGATGCAGTAGAGAGGGCCTCAAGATGGCTGTGGCTCAAAAGAGGGGAGCCATGAAGTCATAAATAGCTAGCCATCTGGACACAAGCTGGGGTATGATCAGCCCTGGCTGGGTCACCTGGAGGAGGTTGTATGATGTTGAAAGATCCGAAACACCCGATGATTCCAGGAACATCACTGAAGATGTGTCCAGAAGCATCAGTAGATGTGCGTACACAGATGAACAACTGAGTAAATTTGGCCTTCAATAAATACAATTTAGTTATCATTTTCAGTAACTAGTTAATCTACCAATCAGTACATATTTGGGACAGACAGATAGATAATTAGATAGATAGATAGAGACAGATAGATAGATTGATTGATTTATTGATCATTATAATGGTTGTTTAATTCCAAAGGAAATGACAGTATCACAGTAGCATTGCAAGTGCACAGATAAACAAATATTAGAAGAGAAGAAGGAAAGAATAAAAAAAAGTTACCTCAAACAGTTCAATAGGAGGGGGGTTATCACTTCCCTAGCTCTAGGTTGACTCATTATAGAGCCTAACGGCTGAAGGTAAGAATGACCTCATATATATAGCACTTTTTGGAACAGTGCATTTGTTTTAGTCTATTGCTAAAATTGCTCCTCTGTTCAGCTGAGGTGGGTGAGAAACATTGTCCAGAATGGCCAGGATTTCCCGTTGGGTCCTTTGTTCTACCACAGCCTCCAGTGTGTTCAGTTTGACTCCTATGCCAGCCTTTCAGGTCAGTTTATTGAGCCCATTGGCATCACCTGCATTGGTGCCATTGCCCCAGTACACCACTGCATAGAAGATTGTACTGGCGACAACAGACTGGCAGAACACGTGAAAGAAAGGCCTGCATATTCCAAAGAAGCTCAGTCTCCTCAGGATGTAGAAGTGACTCTGGTCCTACTTTTACACAGCCTCTGTGTTGGTACTCCACTCAAGCCCGACATCCAGGTACACACCCAGTTACTTGTAGTTCCTCACCACATCCTCACCGCCAAAAGTAACAGGGACCAGTGCAGACTTAGTCTTCCTAAGGTCCATCACCATCTCCTTTCTCTTACTGATTTTGCACTGCAGATAATTCAGCTTGCACCATTTGACAAAGTCCTCCATCAGCATCCCGTATTCATCTTCCCGTCCTCCCTTTATACACCCCACTATGACGCTATTATTGAGTCATCATGGAATTTCTGCAGGTGAGATGACTGTTGGAGGAAATCAGAGCACCTGGATGAAACAAATTTGGAATATTGGAACTGTACTGCACTGAACACTAATCTCTGTGCCATTTGCAAAAGTTAATCATGCTCACAAGAAACGGCAGCTTTTGGCTTTTCTAAGTGGCTCACCCATACTCTCTGATGCCTGCTTTCAATCCAAACATTAACAACTTCTTTCCTTCCACAGATGATGCTGTACCTGGTGAACTCATCCAGCAGATTGTTTCAGAATCAGGTTTAATATCACTGATACACATCGTGAAATGTGTTGTTTGCAGCAGCAGTACAGAGCAATATATCAAATAAGTCGTGCAAAAAGAGAGCAAAATTAGTGAGTTTTTATGCTCCAGATTCCAGCATCTCAGTCTTTTGTCTCTTCCTTTTACCAATTTCTTGACAGAAATGCCAATTTAGTAATATCTTTATTGAATGATTATAATTATTACCAAGTAGGTTCACAATAAATTGGCTCCTAAATTGGGCTCTTGTAGCTGGGAGATTGAACTGATTTCCATTTAAACTATCTTGCCAACTCTATGAAGACGGTAATTCCATAAATATTCTCATTAGTCAAGTAAAGCTAGCAATGTTGGGGCATAATCAGCAATAGATCTACCTACAAGAGCCACATCAGGGGCTTGGGACAAAGTTACTCATGTACCTCACTATATATATATATATATATATATGTTTGTAGATAAACAGAGAGAGAGAGATATATTCTATCTGTGTGCTTTGCTGATGAGCCATACACTTCTATTTAAATGAATGGGCAAAACGAACCGATGCAAGATAATCGTGAGATTCCCCTACCAAAATGGTGGAGATTTGTAGCAAGTTTATTTTCCCATGATGCATACACGGAATGAGAGGGCATTCAGAAGGAAAAACTGCAATGAACTGCTGACCATAGTTTCAGGATATTCTGACTGGTTGGCAGCTAAGTGACTAAATGACAATATCCTCCCAAAAATAAACTCCAATCAATCCATTCTCAATGGCGGAATTAAGTAAAAGAACACCTCATTATTTTCTTATGGACAAGCGATGCTGAGTGACATAATGCAGACTGAAGCTGGCTCATTGAACATACTGGATTGGTGTTATAACTATCAATGATTCATGCAATCTTATGTAACCCATCTCTTTAAAAGGTCATACATCACACTTGCTCTCTGACAGAACATGTCAGAGAAGCTGATTTTTATTTATAAATCTGTGTTATGTGAATCACAGTCTACTTCTCAGGGTGAAGTGTCGACCTCAGTCTGCTTCCAATGAAATGATGTTCAATTTAGAAAAAAAATGGTTCAGTCTTATTATTTAGCACCACAGCTACTACTTCAGCGGGGGAGGCGGGGTGGCGGGGTGGGTGGTGCACTTGTAGTGTTGAATGAAAATAGTACAGGCATTAAGTGTTGTCAAAACATCTAATAGGTGACAATGTGAACTGCGATGAATCATCATTTATCAGTTATTTGGCTGAGGGAGGAATATTGGTCATAACTTTGAAAGAGACTTCTGTTGATAGTGGGGAGCATGAGTCTGAGAGGAAAAATGGATCAGCCATGATGAAATGGCAGAGAAGACTTGACGGGTCAAATGGTCTAATTCTGCTCTTATATCTTATAGTCTTATGGCTTGCGACCTCTACTAACATCAACCTGAATCACTCCAATATACAAATGAGTATAACATTCTGGAGTGTCAGTTCACACTGTAGGTTTTGCCCTTGAAAGCATGCCTGAAGTCAAGCTGTCATTTCGTGTTATACCTATAGAAGTACCTGGTTGTATGGTGTTCAGGTTACAGGAATAGCAGCGAGACATCTGTACCTCTGATGTGGAAACATGACTTTACATCTTGCCAGGCCAACTAGGGAACTTAACTTCAAAATAATTAATAAATCAAGAATTTAGGATTTAAAAAGTATTGAACAATGAATGGTTATGTATTTTACAGACATTCAAAAGTCTATTTTGTCTGTGTTTTAGTAAATGCACAAAGATCACTTAATATGGTAACCATAGCTCCACAGTATTGTAATGAATGGCTTCCAAAGTGTTTTGTATTTAATATTAAAGCAATATTTGAGTAATATTGTAAATATAATGTTTGATTAAGCATCCTTTGTTGTTTACAACATTCATTTGATGGAATACAGTGTTGGGAAGTGTATGGTCATGCACTATAGTAGAAGAAATGAAAGGGCTGACGATTTTCTAAATGAATAGAAAATACAAAAAAACAGAAACACAAAGGGACTTGGGAGTCCTTGTGGAGGATTCTTTAAAGGTTAATTTGTAGGTTGAGTCTGTGATGAGAAAGGCAAATACAATGATAGCATTCATTTCAAGAGGACTAGAATATAAAAGCAAGAGTGGAAGGTTGAAACTTTATAAAGCACTGGTGAGGCCTCACTTGGAGTAATGTGAGTGGTTTGTGGCCCCTTTTCTTCGAAAGGATGTGCTGAAACAGGAAAAGGTTCAAAGGAGGTTCATGAAAATGATTCCAGGATTGAATGGCTTCTCATATGAAGAGCGTTTGATGGCTCTGGGCTTGTATTCATTAGAATTCAGTAGAATGATGGGTGACCTCATTGAAACCTATCGAATGGCGAAAGGCCTTGATGGAATGGATGCGGAGAAGATGTTTCCTATGGTGGGAGAGTCTTAACACCAGAGACAAAGCCTCAGAGTAGAGGGGCATCCTTTTGTTATGGATATGAGGAGGAATTTCTTTAGCTAGAGGGTGGTCAATCTGTGAATTCTTTGCTACAGGCAGCTATGGAAGCCAAGTCTTTATGTATATTTATGGCAGAGCTTGCTAGATGCTTGATTGGTCTGGACATCTACGGATACGGGGAGAAGGCAGGAAGGAGACTGGGGCCAAGAGGAAAATTGGATCAGCCATGATGAAATGGTGGAGCAGATTCGATGGGCCAAATAGCTGAATTCTGCTCCTATGTCTTATGATCGTCTGGTTTTATTACAGTTTATATGTAAAAGTACATGAATAGCATACGTCATTACATCACCACACCATATATGAGTGCCTCTCTAAAGTAAAAATGAAGTAGACATGTTCTCCCTGGCTCCTGAGTATTTCTTTCAATTACTTTTACAAATGTAACTAGTTTTAAAACAAATCCAAGACGGCTCCCTTGCTGTTGAAGCACAGCAGGGCGTTCGAGTTTTTAAAAAAAAGTGCAACCCAATTTTTCTTCAGAGAGGGAGATAGAGATGTTTAAGTTATAGTTGCAGCACTTTCTTCATAAGGGGGAGAGAAAGAGTGTCGCGTTAAAAAAAGGCAAAAAACGAGCAAAATTCATGGGTGCATAAACAATGCAATAGTAATCATAAGTAAAAATGTCAAAGCTGAAAATCAAAGCAGATGACTGGATGATGTGTGCTGATCAAATTAAGCAGTATTTCCAAATGACTGAATAGCATATAAAAAGTGAGTGCCTATTTTGCTGAGAGTAGTAAGTGGAAAAGCATACAGTTTGCTTAGAAATTTAACTAGTCCAACCAAAGCAGAGAAAAAAAAAATGAGCGTGGCTGATATCATGAAAGTAATGCAGGAACATATAGAACCAAAACCATTATGGATTTCAGAGCACTTTAGGTTTCATAAGTGGCATCAAAAGACAGGGGAGTTCATTTCAGCTCATGTGGCTGAATTGAAAAAATTGTCCGAGCATTACTATTTCATAATGGGCTTTAGTGATGTACTAACAGATACCTGTGCAATCTCACAAGAAAGCATTCATAAACAGCTCCTAACTGAAGCACAATTCACATTTAAAAGAGCAATTGAATTCAATGTATCAATGGAAACAACATATAGAGATGAAATTGAGTTGCAGTCAGGAATGAAAGTGAGCGTGAGCAAAATTGCAACATCTAAACAGAAACCCACCTGGCCAAACAAATTGTGTTACTGCTGTGGCAGGGGCTCACATACACCAGACTAATGCAGGTTTAAAGGTAAAACTTTCAGAAAATACAGCAAAGTACGACACATACAAAGAGCATGTCAGGCAGACAAAAATAAATGGACTGCACAGGGAAGAGAAAATAAAAATAAAAAGTCAAGTTGCATTTTCAAGGGAGCACTAATTTACATGCTGTTGGTGATATGAGTGACAAATGTGTAGCCTTGAGATTTACCCTGTGAAAACGAACAATAGACAAGCAATAGAGATTACACCAGAAGTGAAAAGCATATTTATTAAAATGGAATTGGACACTGTTTCAGTCATTCCTCAAAATGAGTTTGAATGAAATTTCAATGATACTGAAGCCTATGGCTATTGAATGAAGAACTTATACTGGACAGAAGATAACTCCTGTGAAATACAAAACACCAACAAGCCACATTGGGTTTGTATCTGTTAAAAACAGGAGAATAGCATTGTGGGGGTGTGATTGGCTGAGATAACTACAAGCTGATCAGAAATCCATCCACCACTTGCAGGCCACATCCCCTGCAAAAGAGTCAACTGAAAGCAAATTAAACAAGGTACAGGATGATGCCACAGCAGTGTTCACGGATGGCATTGGAAGGTGCAAACATATCAAGGGAAAAATACTGTTAAATGAAAATGCCACACCCAAGTTTTACAAAGCCCATCCATTGAACTAATTTATATGGAGGTTGAAGGAATTCTTTCCAAGGTTGAATAGAACCCATGGGTGACACCAATAGCCTAGAAGGTTGGGTCTGTCAGAATCTGTGGTCACCAACAACCCAGTGCTGAAATTAGATCAATATGCTCTGCCCGGGATCTTTCTGGGGTTTATGAAGTGGATTTACCTGCAGCCAACCTACAGATGGAGATGGAAGAAGAGTCCAAAGTGTTTCTCACCATAAGCACTCACCAAGGGCTTTATCAGTATAATAGGCTTATTTTTGGATTTACACCTGTACCTACACCTGCACTCTGGCAGAAAGCTATAGACCAGGTGCTGCAAAACTGTCCAGGTGCTCAGTGTTACCTAAATGATGACCACATTGTTACAGGTAAGAATGACTAGGAACATCTTCAAAACCGCAAGGCATGTGTTAAAAAGATCAGAAGAATATGCGCTCTGAGCACCACACAGCAAGTCTGAATTCTTTAAACCAAATATCATTTATTATGGTCACACCATTGACACAGAAGTATTACATAAGTGTGCTGGGAAAATTCAAGCAGCGGTGAATGTCCTAAGGCTAAAGGATGTGTCACAGTTGTGATCCTTTTTAGGAATTTTCAATCACTAAAACAGATCCCTGCCAAACTTGGCTATTGTGCTCCATCCCTTGAACACATTACTACCTACTGTGAAAAATTGGCAACGGACAAAGCAGTATAAGGTGGCTTTTCAAAAGACAAAGGAAATGGTGACATCCATCACTGTATTCAGACATTATGATCCGCATACTCCACTGAAGCTTGCCTGTGAGGTCTTGGCTTATGGTATAGGTCATGCCACATACTATTAGCGATGGAAGTAAATGCTGCCTAGCCTTTGTATCACCTTCCATTACTGCTGCAGAGAACAATTCACAGCGATTGACAGAGAGGCCTTGAGTCTGATTTGGGGTGTAAAACATTTCAACCAGTATCTGAATGAGACAGTTTTTACCATCATTACTAATCATCAAGTGTCCACTAGTGTCCATTTTCATTCCAGAAAAGGGTGTTCCGCTAACAGCAGCAGATGAATATAGAAATGGGTTCTATTTCTCAGAGGACAAAGTTACAAGATCTGATTCAAGAGGACAACTAATCATGGAAATTCTGATGGATTTTCTTATTTATCCTTGAAAAAGGAAATAACAATAACTTACAAAAGAAGACACACCACTTGACATGTTCTCCCTAATGCAAATCAAATGTCACCCTATTACGGAAGAGATGATCCAAAGGGAATCATACAGTTGACTACAGAGCAAAATGTTACATAATTGAGTTGCGATACATTCTGTATTGAGTTGCAGTTTATAGCTATGTTGGGAAGGATGCTGAGTATTTTATATTACAGTATTGAGTAATATTGTACAAGGGGTGATTGATAAGTTCGTGGCCTAAGGTAGAAAGAGTCAATTTTAGAAAACCTAGCACAATTATTTTTCAACATAGTCTCCTCCTACATTTACACACTTAGTCCAGCAGTTGTGGAGCATACGGATCTTGGACCTCCAGAAAGTGTCCACAGCAGGGGTGATTGATAGGTTTGTGGCCTAAGGTAGAAGAGGATGAGTTATACAGCTCTCGTTACATGCTCATGCAGTTCAACTCTTTGAGTGATTATGCAGAAAGTTTGAAGTTAATAACTCACCTCCTTCTACCTCAGGCCACAAACTTATCAATCACCCCTGATGAGTTATTAACTGATGCGTTATTAACTGATGAGTTATTAACTTCAAACTTTCTGCATAATCACTCAAAGAGTTGAACTGTATGTGCATGTAATGAGAGCTGTATAACTCATCTTCTACCTTAGGCCACGAACTTATCAATATGCCCTGCTGTGGACACTTTCTGGAGGTCCAAGATCCGTAGGCTCCACGACCACTGGACTAAGTGTGTAAATGTAGGAGGGGACTATGTTGAAAAATAAATGTACTAAGTTTTCTAAAATTGACTCCTTCTACCTTAGGCCACAAACCTATCAATCAACCCTCAAATATATTGCTTGATTATGCATTATTTGTTGCTTACATATTTCATTAAGGGTTGTATGTAAAACTTTGTGAATGACATACGCCATTACGCCACTATGACATAAGTAAGTGTTTCATTAAATTAAAAATGAAGTAGGCATGTTCTCCTGGGCTCGTGTTTTCCTGTCAATTAGTTTTAATATTTTGGAGTTACGAAACATAACTCAAAACACATTAGACTGATCAGAAAGAACAATTACTAAAAGTGAAGAGAGTGGGAACTAATTCTGTCATTCTTTGGAATTAATGTGAATATGCAAGTCAGATTTTTGAATTTAATTATATAAGGGAGGTTTGTTGGTATGTAGGGGGTATTTTCGATTTGGGTGTTTGTAACTTGGGAACAGCCTGCATGAAACTGCAGGAACCAATACATTCACTGATATTCTTCAGAGAAAGAAATTTCCCAAATGTGAGGTAGTGTACATGGATTTATTGTCTGTTCAGAAATCTGATGACTCCTTTAGTCGTAACTGAGGAACTGATTACCCCCACTTTGTCAGATGTTAATGATTTTGACAACAAAGTACTTGTCACAGTCATTCTGGTCATGTTGTAAGCTTTATGCATACTGGAAAAGTATTTTTCACTGTTTCTCTGAGGCTTTTGGGAAGCGGTGAGAACCAGACCCGCTCATAGCCTTCCTTGGAGCAACGAGCTCCCCATGTTCAGCCAATAAGTATGAAAAAATAGCTGTATTGCTGAGAAGTTAATCCTGCAAACGTGGAAAATGGACACTGCGCCTACATATGATCTGTGGCTGTGAGAACTGGCAAATACTTTACATTTGGAGAGACTGAGACTATGTAACGAGGACAGAGGGGACATCTTTGAAAGGATATGGGGCCCTGTATTAGACTTTCTTACGGGGTGAGGACTGAGGTTTTTTGGTGTGGTGCACCTCTGCTGTGTATGTTTACTTTTGCCTTTATATTTTTCTCCCTTTTGCTGCTCAATATTTAATTTGATTTTGTTAAGTTCATGGTTTTTGTGGATGTGCTGTATTTTTTTGTTTTTTTTTGTTTGTTTGTTATAAAAAATAAAAAAAGAATATATAAAAAAACAAAGTACTATTTAAATGACAGGTTTATTTTCATTTTCAGTCACTGACAGTTTAATGCATACAAAAACTCTAGCAAAAACAAATTCATGAAGTACAAATAATATTATGAGATTTGTACTACAACAACCGCCGATTGAAACAAATTATTTCTGAGGAAAATGCAGCAATGGCAATTAAGAAGCACTTTATTGGCTGTAAGGTATCAAAAAAGAAAATGAAAAGTGCTACATAAATGCAGAATGTTCTTGCTTTACCACATGGCGCCGGTGAACATGACTGCAATCACAGAAAGGTAATGGGATGAATTGAGGAAGATGTTGGCTGTGAGTGGGGTGATTCTTGGGATGCTGGATGACTTCCTTAAGTAGAGCCATTGTGGTTTAATGTATGCATAAACCACTATGCAAACAATTAGTTCAGGCTATCTATGAAGAAAAAATTATATTGTGAGATTTGTCCTTAAGCAATTGCAGACTGAAATATTTTGTTTCACTTTAGTGTTTTTAAGTCCAGCTTTTTCCATAAAGGTACAGAATAGCTATAAATAATAAATAATGTTCTATAATTACCAACACATTACATTTATTATTTATCTTCTGCCTGTGAGGATTTAATAAGCAGCTCCATCTTAAGCATATTAGCCAGTAAAGTTCTAAATCAGTAATTATAAATGTTTCCATAAGTACTCATTATCATTTAGCAGACTTTTATTTGCAAACAAATTATTAATTAAATGTTCATTTTTTTTCTGCAATCCTCTCTCATGGTTAAGATAACACTCTTAAACTCTAACAAATAATTAACACATTCAAGCTTAACACCATTTTTTTCAAATGTCTGCATATTTAAATGGCAACCTTTTTTTATTGAAAGTATTTCATAAGTTGTTTCTTCCTGCAGCTTATTTAAATTGATTAGCATTAAGCACTAGGAGCAGGATTATATGGAGGTCAAGTTATTGGACGAGCTCTGAACAGCTAAAATATTGAGCTGGAGACAAAAGTTTGAATCCACCACGGTAGTAGGGATATTTAAATTCAATAGAACAAAAAACAGAGGAGCAGAATTTGACCATTTAGCCGATCGGGTCTGCCCCACCGTTCCATGGTGGCTGATTTATATCCCTCTCAACTCCATTCCCCTGCTTTCACTCTGTAACCTTTGATGGCCTTACTCATGAAGAACCTATCAACCTTAGCTTTGAATGTACCCAATGACTTGGCCTTAACAGCCAACTATGGCAATGAATTCCACAGATTCACCAGCTTCTAGTCAAAGAAATTCCTCCTCATCTTTGTTCTTAGGGGATGATCTATACTGAGGCAATACCCTCTGCTCCCAGACTCCTTCATTATAGGAAATATTCTCTCTATGTCCATTCTATCTAAGCCTTTCAATATTTAACAGGTTTCAATGAGATTCCCCCTCATTCTTCTAAATTATTATACAAATTAGGTAATAAATATAGAGAAATAATTGTGACAATGAAAGGAATCAGATTATTGATAAAATAAAATATCCTAACCAATTCTTTTGAGAACAGTTCACTTCCTCATCAAGTCAAACTTATTTGTGACTGTGGCCCAGCATCACAATTGATTCTTAACCGCGGATGCAAGAGCCAGCAGATACTGCAATCAGGAGCAAATAGAACCAAACTACTTGAGAAACTCAGCTTATCAGGGTGCATCTATGGATTGAAATTCTCAGGTTGAAACCCTGCATCTGGATGGTATGGAGTCTCATAGAACATAGAATATAGAAATCTACCGCGCATTGCAGGCCCTTTGGCCTAAAATGCTGTGCAGTCCATGTAACCTACTCTAGAAACTGTATAGCCCTCTATTTTTCTAGGCTCCATGTACCTATCTAAGAGGCTCTTAAAAAACCTTATTGTATCCGCACCCACCACTCTCTGTGTGAAAAACTTACCCCTGACATCCCCTCGGTACCTGTTTCTAAGTACCTTAAAACTATGCCCCCTCATGTTAGCAATTTCAGCCCTGGGAAAAAGCCTCTGGCTTAGCACACGATCAATGCCCCTCATCATCTTGTACACCTCTCATCCTCCATCGCTCCAAGGAGTAAAGGCCAAGTTCACTCAACGTATTCTCATAAGGTACGCCATCCAATCCAGGCAACATCCTTATAAATCTCCTCTGCACTTTCTCTATAGTATCCACATTCTTCCTGTAGTGAGGTGACCAGAAATGAATACAATACTATAAGTGGGGTTTGACCAAGGTCATATACAGCTGTAACATTACCTCACAGCTCTTGAACTCAATCCCATGGTTAATGAATGCCAGCAAACCATACGCCTTCTTAGCAACACTGTCAACCTGCGCAGCAGCAGCTTTGAGTGTTTTATAGACACGGACCTCAAGATCTTTCAGATCCTTCACACTGCCAAGAATCTTACCATTAATATTATACTCAGTCATCAAATTTGACCTACCAAATTGAACAACTTCACACTTATCTGGGTTGAAGTCCATCTGCCAGTTCTCGACCCAAAGCATTGACTATCTCCTCAGATGCCACTTGATGCATTGATTCCAAACTGTCCTCCAAAGTTACATTGTAAAACCACCAAGTTCAGAAATCAATTATAGCAGCACAATAGCACAACTGGTTGATGTGCTTGCTCACAGCTCCAATGAGCTAGGCTCAACCCAGAACTCTAACGTTGCTTGTGTGATTTTGCACATTCTTCCAGTGACCCAGTGGGTTTTCTCCAGATGCTCCAGTTTCCTCCCATATCTAAGTGATGAGCAGGTCGGTAGGTTAATACACACAAAATGCTGGAGGGACTCAGACAACATTTATGGAGGGAAATCAACAGTTAATATTTCAGGCTGAGATCATTCATCAAGACTGGAAAAGAAGTGGGGTTGGGGGTGGGGTGGGGGAGAAGCCAGAATAAGAAAGTGGAATAGGGGAAGGAGTACAAGCTGGAAGGTGACAGATGAGACCAGGTGAGGGGAAGGTGGATGGGTGGGGGAAGGAAGATGTGAGGGATGAAGTAAGAAGCTGGGAAGTAATAGGTGGAAACAGCAAAGGGCTGAAGAGGAAGGAATCCAACAGGAGAGGACAGTGGACAATGAAAGAAGGAGAAGGACAAGGGGAACCAGAGAGAGCTGATGGGCAGGCAAGGAGAAGAAAAGGGGTGAGAGGGCCACCTGAATGGGGAATGGAAAATGAGAAATGCAGAATGAGGGGATAATTATGAGAAGTGGGAGACATTTATTTTCAAGCCATCAGGCTGAAGTTTATGCAGATATAACATGAGATGTGGCTTCTCCAACCTGACTTTGGCCTCATTATAACATTAGAGAAGGCCACCGATAGACAAGTCAGAATGGGAGTGGAAAGTCAAATTGAAATAATCCTGCCTTTTGTGGACCACTGATAGGTTGAATGCCCATTGACAAGTTCCTCTCAAGTAAAAATGAGAAGTAGATTCGAGGGCAAGTGGAGCTGATGTGAATGTGGGGAAACAAAATTGGATTAGTATAAGTTCATGCTTTATGTCTAGCACAGACTCTGCAGGCTGAAAGGGCTCTTTCATGCTGGATAACACTTGGGATCAGAAATGTTGTCCTTGCCAGAGGTATCTACATTCCATGAAGGAAAGGTTTTAAAGGAATCAGATTATTTGTACATAACATATTTGTGATGGAATTTATGCAATGTTCCCTGGCTATGTTCCTTTTCAATTTACTGCAACAATTTGCCAAACTGTTTCCTCACACGAGAATAATATCTGTTTAAGTCTTGTACTAAAGCGTTATGAGAACGTGTTCAGTCTTGCAATGCGCATCTAAAGGTGATCCAAGAAATGCCTGAGAAATTAAATAGAAGACACTGCATGGACAACAGCAAAATAAGATTTTAATTTTCAAAGTGCAAACCAGGCAACTAGGAGGGTGATTAATTTGCAAGTGCATTTCTGCTTGTCTCAAGAGTAGAGGCATAAATTACATCACAGTGCCCTTCACAGCATAGTCTATTCATAACTAGAAAATGGAATTATAATTGAATTGGCTTAAGATTAATTTAAGTTTTGTTTTCTTTCCTTCTAATGAGGACTATGACATGAACACATTGCACTTTAATGCTGTATATGTTATGTTAAGCAAGAGAAGTTCTCACTGCTTAGTATAGAACAAGTGAGTTTAACCTTTTCATCTAAACTAATCCCTATTTTTTTCAAATAATTTTTATACCTTTTTCTGAAAGTGGTGTTTCTCTGGCAAAATCAGTAATTATGGTCCACTGACCTGGAGAAGGTGATGGTAAATAGCCTTTTTGAACTGGTGCAATTTGTCTGGTGGGGATGAATCATTAAATTGTCACAAAGGCAGTTGAGAAGAGGTAAAAGGTCAGAGTGGGGGATAGAGGAAGGAGAGGGACCTTTTATCCTTCTTACCTGCCTCCTTCTTGGCTCCCCTCCTTCCCTCTCTCCTATGGTCCGTTCTCCTCACCTATCAGATTCCTTCTTCTTCAGCCCCTGGCCTTTCCCACTCCCCTGGTTACTCCAATCACCTTCTGGCGAGCATCCTTCCCCTCCCCCTCCCCCACCTTTTTATTCTGGTATCTTCCCCTTTCCTTCTCAGCTCAGTGTGCACATGGGTACACGGAGAATAGCACAGCAGACCATTGGAACAGGCCCTTTATCTCACAATGCCTGTGACAACTATGATGTCAAATTAAACTAATCCTGTTTGCCTACATGTGGCCTAACATTTCAATTCCGATTCCCATTCTATTTCCGACATGTTGGTCCATGGCCTCCTCTTGTGCCAAAATGAGGCCACCCTCAGAGTGGAGAAGCAACATCTTATATTCCATCTGAGTCGCCCCCCCCCCAACCTGATGAATTGAATATCAATTTCTCTTTCCAGTGTACAAAATCCCCCACTCCCCTTCCTCTATTCTCCCACTTTGACCATTTATCTCTTCCGGCGTAATACTTCCTACTGGGTCCCCTCCTCCTTCCCTTTTCCCTATGGTCCACTCTCTTCTCTTATCACATTACTTTCCTTTCAACCCTTGACCTTTCCTACCCACCTGGCTTCACCTATCACCTTCCAGTTAGCCACCTTGTCCACCCCACCTTTTTTATTTTGGCATCTTCTCCCTTCCTTCTCAGTCCTTAAGATGGGCCTCGGCCCAAGATGTGGACTGTCTATTCATTTCCATAGATGCTGCCTGGCCTGCTGATTTCCTCCAGCATTTTGTGTGTGTTGCTAAGAATCTGCAGTTTATGTTTGAGATAGTATGGTGTGTAACCAGGAGAAAAAACTTGCAGGATAATGTGTCTAGAACACTCTAAATATGTGAGGATGAACAACCAGTCCATGAGAATTACACTCAATGGTTGTCAAGCAGATGAATGGAAATGTAGGAAGAACAAATCTATCGAATGGTGAAAGTTTTGATAGAGTGGATGTGGAGATGATGTTTCCTATGGTGGAGGAGTCTAAGACCAGAGGACACAGCCTCAGAACAGAGGGGTGTCCTTTTAGAATGGAGATGAGTAGGAACTTCTTTAGCCAGAGGGTGGTGAACCTGTGGAATTCTTTGCCACAGGCAGCTGTGGAGGGCAAGTTTTTATATATATTTAGGGCAGAGGTTGATAGATTCTTGATTGGTCAGGGCATGAAGGGATATGGGGAGAAGGTAGGAGATTGGGGCTGAGAGGAAAATCCGATCAGCCATAATGAAATGGTGGAGCAGACTTGATGGGCAAAATGGCCTAATTCTGCTCTTATATCCTACGGTCTTATGGCCTTATAGATTGTGTTGGATGTTAATGCAAATTATACATTTCACCGTATGTCTTGGTGTACATGTGACAAACAGATAAATGAGCCTCTCAGTATGACTTTGCCTGTGCTGAAATATTTGTCATTTAGTTCCTCATATAAGAACCTAAACTGTGGGCCTGTTAGCCTGTAAATGGACATTAAAAAATCCCCACAGGGCAGAGGAATGTTCATGTGCCCAAAACTAACTCAAGGTAGAAGATCGGTGATGGGTCTAAAGGCCACTGCAATGGTAAACTTGAAGAAAACAAAGACAGGAGTCAGAACCATGTGTTGCTTGAATTGAGTATAAAGTTTGACAGCAGCTAATTCCCTTTTAAAAATTAAAAGGGAGAATAGTAAAGGGACGTCATCTTCCAGTCTTCTCCAAAATTTTTATCCTTCAATTAACATCACATTATTTGTCATTATTACAATACAGACAGATTGGCTGCTTGTTTTGTTCACAATCAAACAGTTATAACTGCAGAACCACTTCAATTTCTGTAAAGTGCTTTGTATTAATTCACAAATATCCAAGTCTGATTATGTAAATGTACATGTGGACCCCAAGAAAATCCAAGGAGAAATGGCAGAGACACCAAATGGGAGCTGATAGATATGCAAACACCCTGGCAAACCCAAGAATTGGTTGTGTTCACCAGTGTGGATATAGGGCCAATGGCACTTTGGTGAAACCAGGAAGCATAGAAGCCACTCCTGAGTAAAACCAGAAAGTGAGGATGACGGGGAGGACATCTAGCTCAGAAAGAAATTTGGGAATGTGTGTGGGGTTTTTGTAATGATTTTATAAGGAAATCAGGGGAAAGTATGGCTAAGCAATAATAGATAAATATTGAAATAGTAAAAAATAAATCCACAATCAAATTTGTGGGACGTGCCCTGCTGGTGCACGACTAAATCGACATACTTGGAGTTGGAACCAAGTGAATGATTCGGAGGGGAGAAGACAGGACGGAGGAGTTCTGATGCCCGTCCTATTAACCCGGGTATGAGGGTGGATCACCCTAAGCGCTGAGATGAATTGTAGAGTTCGAGAACGGCTACTTTGGCAACGATATCCAGGTCTGAGGCGAATCGCTAGATGGCATGTTCAAGGCTCAGAGCAACTTGCCACAGCGAGGCCTGGGTCCTAATACGAAGTATAATACGCTGTTTGGACAATCTAAGTGCCAGCCCATCTACATGGAGAGGGAGGGTGTTGAGATTCGGGCGAGGTAGTATCACTCTGGGCATCGAGCCAATTTTGAAGATATCAAGAATGGTTCTTTTTGCAGCGAAGTCTAGGCCCGGAGCAGTTTTCCGGTGTTGAGGCCGGGTCCTAGTGTGAGGTATAGACAATTTAAATGCCTTCTTAGATAGTCTAAGGGCTCCTCTCTCCATGATGCTAAGAATGTGAGACCGTCCTCGACTGCTGTGCTTTGTGTCTGTGAACTTTGCAGTGACTTGCCCCGCTAATATGATGAACTCAATACTGAGACATTGGGCCTACTCCAGGCTGCTCTGGAGATTTGATCTATGGACTCAATTATGTTTGGAATGATGTTGTTATTGCTTGCTTCTGCTGTTTATATGCTTTGTTTTGTGTTCTTTCTCTGTGGGCATTGGGGGTTGGTCTTATTTTTTTTAATTGGGTTCCTTCGGGTTCCTTGATTTGCGTCTACCTGTAAGCAAACAAATCTGAAGGTTGTATAATTTATATATTCTTTGATAATAAATGAACTTTGAAATTTTGAAGATTGAATGAAAAGATTCTCAAAGTGCTTAAAGCAAACGATAATTATCAGGTTTACTATCACCCACATGTGACATGAAATTTGTTAACTCAGCAGCAGCAGTTCAATGCAATACATAATCTAGCAGAGAGAGAAAAATAATAATAAATAAAATAAAAATAATAATAAATAAACACGTAAATCAATTAAGTACATTGAATAGATTTTTATAAAACATACAAAAACAGAAATACTGGATATTAAAAATAAAGTGAGGCAGTGTCCAAGAGTTCAATGTCCATTTAGGAATCAGATGGAAGAGCGGAAGAAGCTGTTCCTGAATTACTGAGTGTGTGCCTTCAGGCTTTTGTACCTGCTACCTGATGGTAACAGTGAGAAAAGGCCATGCCCTGGGTGCTGGAGGTTCTTAATAATGGACGCTGTCTTTCTGAGACATCGCTCCCTAAAGATGTCCTGGGTAGTTTGTAGGCTAGTATCCAAGGTGGAGGGGCTGACTAGATTTACAACCTTCTGCAGCTTCTTTCGGTCCTGTGCAGTAGCCCCTCCATACCGGACAGTGATGCAGCCTGTCAGAATGCTTTCCACGGTACAACTAGACAAGTTTTTGAGTGTATTTGTTGACATGCCAAATCTCTTAAAACTCCTAATAAAGCATAGCCGCTGTCTTGCCTTCTTTATAACTACATCGATTTGTTGGGACCAGGTTAGATCTTCAGAGATCTTGACACCCAGGAACTTGAAGTTGCTCACTCTCTCCACTTCTGATCCCTCTATGAGGATTGGTATGTTCATCCTACCCTTCCTGAAGTCCACAATCAGTTCTTTCATCTTACTGACGTCGAGTGTCAGGTTGTTACTGCAGCACCACTACACTAGTTGGCATATCTCACTCCTGTAAGCCCTCTCGTCACCACCTGAGATTCTACCAACAATGGTTGTATCATCAGCAAATTTATAGATGGTATTTGAGCTATTGTGTATTTATTATTTCAAATGCTAGGATAAATCTTCAAGCAGAGAAGATTAATAGAAATTTAATAGGTGTGTTTAAAATCTTTGAGGCACCTTGTTAAGAGTAGGGAGAATCTGTTCTCATTGACAAATGCAACGGAACCAGAGGGCAGCTTTCACAACAATCGGTGAAACAAACTGAGATGAGAGGAGAAGAAAGATGTTAATGCAACCTTGTTTTAATCCTTAATGCACCATCTGTCAGAAAGGGTGGTGGAAGCAGAGTCAAGAGTAATTTTTAAAAGGAAATTAGCTAACAACTTAGTGAGGAAACTCCAGGGAGATGGTAAAAGGTCAACAGAATGGAACTAAATATATTCATTCAATGAGCCTGTGTAGGTTGATGAGAAAGTCACTCATGTGCTGTATGATTTTATGATTTGATGATTCTTCTGTAATTTAACCAAGTTCAAATGGTAAAGGATAATAACTTGTCAAATTATCCATTTGTTTTCAATTTTTCAAAACATGTGACATATCTGAAAAGTTGCCTTGAGGTAGATGTTACATTGAAAAATTATGATTCATTATTTTGCATTTCTTTCAATATTAATTTTAATAACAATAAAAATAATTACATGCAAAGTCTAATGTATAGTGTCATGTTGATATGCATGATATATTTGAGTTGCAATGAAGAAATATCCAATAAAGAAAATAGAATAGCTATTGCTAGGATTGTGAAGACCCCAATTTTCCTTTTGTGTTCTTAATCTGCTTGTTATACACACAGAACTATGCCTGGAGCTAAACAGTGACATCCAATGACTTTTAATGCATGAGTTTCCCAGGTTTTTGTCCACTCATGTAGAAGGTCCACACTGCCCCTGTGCGACTTAAAGGAGATCTTCCTAAGGAGGTACCAGACTTTCATGAGCACTGTTAGATAGTCCTTGAGTGTAGCGGTAGCACTTCTCTGGGCTACCTACATCTGTATGTCTGCTGCAACCCCTTTGCTCAATGATGAACTGAAACTGAACCAAGCATAATCCTAACACACCACCACTTTCAACAGATCCTCTCTCCGGGTGTCTGATCTTCCCTATGTCCCCAGTTTCTCTCTCCTTCTCTCTTATCACACACTGTCGCAATTTCTCCTATACTCTCTCACTCACTCTTACAACCTACCTGGAAAGAAAATGTTTTTCACTGCATCATGCATGTAATGCCTCTTCCATTCCCCATCCTTCTTGGTCTGCATCACTGTCCATCTTCTCTTTTCATGCATCCAATGAATCCAAAGTTAATTATTTAAATAACTTAGCATGCACATAAAGATCTGCCTCCATAATGACAAAGGGAAAGAGAGATGAGATGCATGCACAACAATGGATGTACATTTACACATGCATGTTTGCATCTATATCAAAGTGCATACAGTAAATGTTATTATCTTTTTAATGAATTAGCTAACAGACACTTGCTTGGTTTTGCCAGCATACATTTTCTGACTCCTGAATAATTATTGTAATTATCTGGACATCTACCACAGAGGTCTCAGTTTGAAACATATGGACTCGGGGGAAATTACTCTTATCTGTAAATGTTAATGACCCACATTTGAACAATGGAAATTTAATCACAGATCTACAGAATTAAAGAAGTGGCACTGAGATGTAATAAGCACCAATGGACACGTATTTACCCACAGTTAAACGTTTTCTTCTAATCTTAATGAAGAATGTCTGTTCTGCACTTTGTCATACTTAATCCAATTAGTCAAAACACCAATTCAGAAACAACATTTACAGTCTGAGTTAATCAGTTTTACATAAATCCCAGTTATATTTTTGCATTCATTTTCTCATTGGACACATTAAATAAACATCACATTTAGAAGTCAGAGTTGTGTCAAATTCCAAAATAGTAACAAGTGAATTATGGACTATGTTACTTCACTATTCCCAGTTTGGAAAACCATTTTTTGTTCTTTGAAATAATATCCTGTGTCACTTGCAAAAGAGTAAGCTGTGAAACAAGAATTCAATGCGAAAAGGGAAGTAATAAGAGCCCTGACTGATTGATGGAAGTTCAACATCCGTACAACGTTCAAAGTTTTTTTAATATCAGAGTACATGTATGTCACCACATATAACACTGAAATTCATTTTCCTGCAGGTTTACTCAGCAAATCTATAGAATAGTATCTATAACAGGATCAATGAAAGATCAACAAGAGTGCAGAAGACATTAAACTGTGCAAATGCAAATATAAATAAATAGCAATAAATAACAGAGAACATTAAATAAGAAGATAAAGTGTCCTTAAAGTGAGATCATTGGTTGTGGGAACATCTCAATGAATGGAGGTATTTCGTTAATGTAGCACTAAATCCTACCACGGCCCCAGAGTTTACAATCCTAACTTGCTTTTCTAAGCAAGTGAGAAGAACATTTATCCCTAGCCTCTTGAATAGACAGATTGGCTTACAATACCATGGTCAGGAACTGACTGCAATGTTAATGCATTATGGCCTTTCCCACCAGGGCTGTCTTGTTATAAGAAGAAGAAGCAGAAGAGGCCTTCTTATCGAACCACATGCCCTCGCAAACACCATATCCCCAACCTCACCTCCCACAACTTTTTGAGAGCTCCATTCAAATCTGTTTGGGCCATCAGACAGATGCAACAAGATCTTATACCATCCATTTTGCAGGAAAACCTATTGAATGTGTTCAGTCATGCCATACACTTATTTAATAAAGAACATGAAAACGGCTCATAACCATCTCAAGAACAGATAATTTAGCCCTGAAATTAAGTTATAAATGAGGACAAAGTATACACTGGAACTACATTATGACACAAATAATACAGCCAATTAGCTTTTCCATTGTGGTTGGATTTTGTAACAATGAGGTCCAAGCTGGCAAAAATGAGTCACAGAAAATCTAAACAGTTTATCATCGCTGTCAAAATAAATTACATGGGTTGGTTACAGAAGTATCATCCACAAGATTTTTGATATGATGTGACCTGTTGTCTGCTGCATCTATCAAATCTTGAGCCGCCTTCCTTATTTTCAACCATCCTCCAGGGAAGATTCCACAAGTCCCTTTCGTTGCAGCAGGCGGAATACACAAAATATTAGGTTGCCAGCAATGTGATTAAAGCCAATTAAAAGTGATTGCCTCTGATCTGTAATGGGCAGTGTGCCAGGTTCGGCAACAGCAAACAGAATATCAAGCTGCTGAGTACAACTAAGGTGGAGTTATTGCCTGTGTGCTCTCCCACAAGTCAAGCAGCCCGATCTCAATTATTGGGTTGCAGGCTGTTTCCTGAAGGTGATGTTAATTTAGCCAAGTGTGCATTGGATTCTTTAGCATCCGCATTTCATGTGAAAGACAGTGCATTTGGAAGTTGCTGCTGATGTTACCTGCCGGGAAAGTGTATTAAACATGGTTCCAAATGAAGCATTCAAAGAAAAAGTACTTTTGAATGAAAAGTGAACATCATTATTTAATTTTTAATTTTATTGACATACAGCGTGGAAAAGGCCCTTGCGGCCCTTCGAGCCAGCAATACTCCAATTTTAATCCTAGCCTGTTTACAGGACAATTTACAATGACAAATTAACCTACCAACAGGTACGTCTTTCAGCTGAGGGAGGAAAACCAGAGCACCCAGAGGAAAACCATGTGGTCACGAGGTGAATGTACAAAGCCCTTACAGGCAGCGATGGGAATTGAACTCGGGTTGCTGGGTCTGTAAAGCATTGCGCTGACCACTACACTACCACGCTGTATAAAAATGTAATTTGCAAAATAAATATAGATACACTATATTTAAAGTTCATAGATTTTCAGTTATGTTTCTGATTTATCTTCTGGTTTAACACAACAGTCATTAACAGTACAGTTTTGTTTTTAAGAACGGGAACATTGCAAACTGTCTTTAAGCTTATCAAAATGCTCTTTCCATCAGTTGACAAGTAAATTGCTTAAAGTTACAATACAGCCAATATTTAATTGCATAATAAAACAGTCCCATGGAGTTGAATCACTATCTCCAAACTGATTTTCATTCCAATCGATATCAGCCTTATAAGTCTCATGTTATCTGAGTATATTTCAGTTTTGATATTGTATTTTTATATGCTTTGTGGATTCACCATCACATTTTGGTTCACCCCTCAGAAAGAAGTTGAGAAATGTGATAAAAATCTCAGGCATTGAGCACAGTGGAATATCTGCTCAAAGCTTCCCATCAAATCAAGAGGCTATCAATTTTATCAGCTTTAATTTAGCCGCATGTTGGCACAGTATCTCTCAAATTCATAGCTCATGGTGTTTTAAATTTAAGCACCATGGTATAGAATGGATTCTTTTCATGGTGATCTGGGCAAGGCTATTTCCTGGAGGTACATATTGATTCAACATGCTCATATTAACTCTACATGTGTAGTAATCGACAGGCAGCACTTGGGAATAAACAATAGTGATGAACTGCTGTAGAGAATCTGCATGCTGTTCCTCACCTTCCTGGGCAGGGAATATATTTACAAGCCTTTATTAGCTGTGCATCTGGGAATTCCTGGAGGCAGCTGGGCATCATGGGTTGTAATGTGCCTGTTATAATCATTACTAAGCAATCATTCCAAGATGAAAATAGTGGTACAGTGACCTTCACACTGCAGGTAACACTGTGGCAGCCAAACAGTATGGCTCCATGTCTCGATGCAAATGATGGCAGGTGTAGCTACTGAAGCACAAATAATGTAGACAAAATTGTTCTATCAAGACCAAATCACTTTCTTTTTCTGGTTCATTCTGCTGAGAGAGTAGAGACCTCTCCCTCTGCTATTTTACTTGCAGTTGCTGCCAAAGGCAAATGCACCAACCACTTGAAAGATGACACAAATACCCTGAGGGAAACTCCTGAGTTGGTATAGATGTGGAGACGCTGTTTCCTCACACAGGAGAATCTAGGACTAAGAAGCAGAGACACAGGATCAGGGGTGACCCAATTAGAACAGAGAGGAAGTCATTCCTTTGTGGAAAATGTTTCAGGTTTTTTAAACTGGTCTTCCCAGAGGGATGTGTATGCTCAGTCACTGAGTACATTCAATGTTCAGATCAATGGATCTCTGAACACTGTGGTTTAAGTGTGTGGTTTCAGTTTGATTTTTATCTTTTGGCACACGCTGTGGTTTAACATTAAGTTATGCTTTATTAATTTCCTCCAGTGGTCAATGCAACCTCAGTGAGTCAAAGAGCCTTTTCTAATGTTGTAAGGCTCTATGCTTTCTTTTCGTATTAGATACATAATTCTTTGAGTATTTAGCCAATTTTCCCATCATGTATTATGACCGCAAGTTTTATAATACTTCATAAATAAAAGATCAAGTGAAGTACATACAATGTTACAGCAGGAATCAAAGTATATGAGAACTGCACACAGCAGTCAGATAGAATTGAGGCAGGGGATCAGTTGCAACCTAAACTGGAAGACAGAAGGGTTTTGAAAATACATATCCCATTTCCTCTTTCTAGATTCATGCTCTTTGTCATTAGAATGCAGCAGACAAGGACTAAATTGTTGTAGTGGTTGTGTTCACCGATCTCGAAATGCTATTACTTATGCATGAATAAAGACAGGAAGAATGGTTACTGCCAGACAGTGAAAAATATTACCTTCTTTATCCCGAGACTTTACCCATTCTGAGACTAGGGTCAGGAAAGTCATCTGGTTACATCTAATCTTCTTGATTCCTGCACCCTGAAACCAAAAGCACTCTGGGCATAAAGAGAAAGGAACAGTGATTCCGATAGTAAGGTCTATACCTCCTTCCTATTGCTCAAATTAGGCCATGAGACCATGAGACAATAAGACATAGGAGCAGAATTAGGCCACTTAGCCCATCAAGTTTGTTTCGCCATTCCATCATAGCCGAATTATTATCCCTCTCAGCCCCATTCTCTTGCCTTCTCCCTGTAAAATGATGCCCTTGCAAATAAGATCATAAGACACTGGAGAATAATTAGTCCACTTGGCCCGTCGAGTCTGCTGCTGAACTAAATGAATCTAAGATATTTCTATGGCCAATATTGATCTACTTCTGCAAAGTGCAGAGCAAGTAGCATCATCTTAATAACATAGAGGAGGATGTTCCCAATCTACTGGCTTTGAAGAATACATGTCCCAGATATCAAAAGTCAGGAGCATCAGGGAAGTACTAAATTGTTCTTGAACTCTCTCTAAGTTGCTCAGGACCAAAGATCCACAGGTGACATTGAAATTAAATAATGGCTTCCTCATGCATGCTTCTGAAACAAAGAGTAATAGAACACTACAACCCAGAAACAGGCCCTTTGGCCCATCTAGTCTGCGCCAAACTATACATTTGCCTAGTCCCATCAGCCTGCACCCAGACCATAGCTCTTAATACCTCTTCCATCCATGTACCTGTCCAAATTTCTCTTAAAAGTTGAAATCAAACCTGCATCCACCACTTCCACTGGCAGCTCATTCCACACTCTCAGCCTCCACTGAATGAAGGAGTTCCCCCTCATGTTCCTCCTTCAACATTTCACCCTTAAACTATGACCTCTAGTTCTAGTGTCATACAACCTCAGTGGATAATGCCTGCTTGTATTTACCCTATCTATACGCCTCATCGACATTTTTTACAACTTCAGTGTAACATCCCAGCTCTTGTAGTCAATACTTTGATTTATGAAGGCCAGTGTCTGTGTTAGCGTCTCATAGGGTCTAAGGGAACACCTTGTCAGGCCCTGGGTATTTATCCACTCTAGTTTTCCTCAAGACATCAAAGAGCTCCTGCTGTGTAGTCTATATATTAATCCATGACCTCACTGCCGCTTTGTCTCACTTCTATAGACTCTGTGTATGTATCTCAAGTAAATACAGATGCAAAAAATTTATTTAAGATTTACCCCATCTCTTTCAGCTCCATGTATAGTTGACCACTCTGAACTTCAAGAGTACAAATTTTGTCCCTTGCTATCCATTTGCTCTTAATATATCTGTAGAAGACCTTGGGATTCTCCTTCGCCTTGTCTCCAAGAGCAACGTCATGCCTTGTTCTAGCCCTTTGGATTTTCTTTTTAAGTGTTCTTGTGTATTTCTTATATTCCTCAACACCTCATTAATTCCAATACCTGCTATGCACCTCCTTCCTCTTCTTAAACAGGGCCTTAATATCCCTCAAAAGCCAAGGTGCCCTAAACCTGCTATCCTGCCTTCCAGCCATCTGAGAAAATATCCCTTTCTCTGTGGCAATATAGGGAAAAGAGACAGAACAAAAGCAGCTTTCGCTGCATATTGATGAATCATAATACTACAGGCAATAAGAATGTTTCAGACAAAAAATATGGGTAACAATTTCCTCAGTAAGTTTTGCATCCTTTGTTGTAATACAACTGCTTTTATCTGGATTGACTCCAGAAACTTTTAAGCAGAATATTTCAAAACTGAAAAAGAAAAATCTGCTGGGATAGAAGTGGTCACATAATAGAAGCAACTGATTCTTATCAATATCCCCATAATATTTCAATCAGCCTCGGATAATGTGGTGAGCCAAGGGTTGTTGTTGCTATTGTTAGCGGAAATCTTATTTGACTGAGGTGTTACAAGAACATATACATTTGAACAATTTGATATCAGAAAGCATTATAGTCATAAAATAGGCTTAGAATATTTTTATAATAGTAAACACGAAAACCAATAGATCTAGCTCGCAAAATAATAGAAGAGATTAGACCCCGAATTGATGAAGCTGCATGCTAACTGACACTGTACAAATATTGTTAGTAGGAAATGCAGCTGATAAAGTCTGCTGAGATGTATCGAAGTTCAAAGTACCATCCTCCGGTCTTCAAATGGTTTCAGAGTACTTCCTTTAATTCTTTTCTCATTTTCAACAAACTTTAAATATCTCTCCATCTTGACAAGTTGTAACAAATGTCCTGATCACAAATTTAATGCATGCCTCATTTAATTCCTTAATAGATTTATTGTTTGGAAAAGGAAAGTTGTCAATCTTGTCAACTTGAAATTGATCATCTCCAATGACGGGGTGACAAAAGTCTTTTTAACAAGTTTGTCCACAATGCAGGGAACAGTTTACATAGTAAATGGTGAAGATTGTGCTACAGATCTAGCTGTACCAAGAGCCAGGATTTACCATTGCAGTTACAATACGAGTAACTGACAATACTTGACAATGTAGAAAATTGCAGTTACGTTCTGTCCATAAAACTGCAGTACAAATTCAATTATCATTTATTGCACATGTCCTACCCAAATTTGTCTTTTCAAAATGCATTACTTCTTATTCATCAGGATTAATTCCATTTGCCAATGTCCTTTCAAATTTCCATTCAATCTAAATCCTTTTGGAGCTTTAGGCAACCTTCTTCACTATCTACATCACCACCAAATTCTATGTCATTCGAAACTTACTAATCATACCCCCTTTAGTAATTTTAAATTTGTCAACATATATTGCAAACTACAAGGG
This sequence comes from Mobula hypostoma, assembly GCF_963921235.1. Classification (NCBI taxonomy): domain Eukaryota; kingdom Metazoa; phylum Chordata; class Chondrichthyes; order Myliobatiformes; family Myliobatidae; genus Mobula; species Mobula hypostoma. Next base: position 174,897,525 of record NC_086101.1, read on the forward strand.
TCACATACTGATCCCTGCAGTACATGCTACTCACAGACTTCCCATCAAAAATAAAGCATCATTCCACCATTATCCTTGGCTTCTATCATCAAGCTAATTTTGGATCCAATTAGAGGGCTTTTTGAGTATCCTCTTATCTACACTAAGTCATTTATTTGAGCTTTACACTTTCAGGACATCTTGTTACAATTTGTCAAGATGGTGAGATATCTAAAGTTTGTTGAAAATGGGAATAAATTGAAGGAAGTGTTCTGAAACCTCCAAAAGACATTGACTGGAGGCTGATACATTGAACTTTGATACATCTCAGCAGACTTATTAGCTGCATTTCCTACAAACAACATTTGTCCAGTGTTATTTAGCTTGCAGCTTTCAAATTTGAAGGGACCTACTGTTAGGCTGATTTAAATGCTGGGCCAGATTGAAAAGATTAGGGTGTCAGGGCCAGAGGCAAGGCATGGGCTAATGTTCAGCTCGCTGCTCCGTGAGGTTTACTTGTCTCCGTGCTGAACTGAGGCTGTGGTCTGCAACTAAAGGGCTGTGATTGACACCATGGCTGTGGACTCACTTTTAGGAACTTCACTTCTGAATGCTATTTGCTTACTTTTATTGTTTGCAAGATGTTTTTTTTTCCCCTGCACATTGTATGTTTGATTGTCTTTTTTAAATGGGTTCCATTGTTTTATTTTTGTTTTGAGGCTGCTTGTTAGGAGATGAATCTCAAAGTTGTATGTAATGTATGTACTTTGATAATAAATGTACTTTAAACTTTTCCACCATCCACCTTTACCAATTAGTTCAAATCCCCAGGAGAAGGAGAATCATTACTGTGTTCAGACTCTGTTGAAGCTTCATTACTGAAGAACGGGAAGAAAGCTGCCAAACATCATTTGTCAGCTCCTTCACATGTAACACTGCTATCAGATTTTCCTAAACAGTTCTTTGTAACCCATTAGCAAACAAAGTGTACTTGTATCCATCAACATCATTACTCTTAAATAGCTCCCAAGTGCGATAAGATGGAGTCTTAACTTTACGATCTACCTTGCTACGATCTTGCACTTTAGTGTTTCCCTCAACTGCACTCTCTGTAGCCATTACACTTTATTCTGCATTGATATTGTTTTACCTTGTTCTATCTCAGTGCTCTGTGTGATGAACTGATCTGTCTGAACAGTATGGAAGACAAGCTTTTCACTGTACTTCAGCACATGTGACAATAATAAACCAATTCCACTTCCAATTCTTGTTGGCAAAGCAATATCATGCTGAGATATTATAACCATGAACATGGGGCCCCTACTATTTGTGATTTTTATAAGTGACTTGGATGAGGAAGTGGAGGGATTGGTTAGTAAATTTGATGATGACACAAAAGTCGGGGGTGTTGTGGATAGTGTGGAGGGCTGTCAGAGGTTACAGCAGGACATTAATAGGATGCTAAACTGGGCTGAGAAGTGGCAGATGGAGTTCAACCCAGATAAGTGTGAGGTAGTTCATTTTGGTAGGTCAAATATGATGGCAGAATATAGTACTAATGGTAAGACACTTGGCAATTTGGAGGATCAGAGGGATCTTGGGTGCGCAGGTTGACTCTGTGGTTAAGAAAGCATACAGTGCATTGGCCTTCATCAATCGTGGGATTGAATTTAGGAGCCGAGAGGTAATGTTGCAGCTATATAGGACGCTGGTCAGACCCACTTGGAGTACTGTGCTCAGTTCTGGTCGCCTCAATACAGGAAGGATGTGGAAACCATAGAAAAGGTGCAGAGGATATTTTCAAGATGTTGCCTGGATTGGGGAGTGTGCCTTATGAGAATAGCTTGAGTGAACTCGACCTTTTCTCCTTGAAGCGACGGAGGATGAGAGGTGACCTGATAGAGGTGTATAAGATGATGAGAGGCATTGATCATGTGGATAATCAGGGGCTTTTTCCCAGGGCTGAAATGGCTAGCATGAGAGCGAGCACAGTTTTAAGGTGCTTGGAAGTAGGTACAGAGGAGATGTCAGGGGTAAGTTTTTTTACGCAGTGAGTGGCGAACGTGTGGAATGGGCTGCCGATGACGGTGGTGGAGGCAGAAACAATAGTGTCTTTTAACAGACTCCTGGATAGATACATGGAGCTTAGAAAAATAGATGGCTATGGGTAAGCCTAGGTAATTTCTAAGGTAAGGACATGTTTGGCACAGTTTTGTGTGCCGAAGGGCCTGTATTGTGCTGTAGGTTTACTATGTTTCTAGAGTTCTTGATCATAACATCCCTAGTAATATGCAAAGAGGCATATTAGTCAAAGTAAAGTTTATTATCAAAGTACCTATATATTACCATGTACTACCTTGAGATGCAGGCATTTACAGACAAATAAAGAAATACAATATAATTTATGAAAAACTACACAGAAACAAAAAAAAAATGACAAACAACCAATGCACAAAAGAAGACTAAATGTGCACATTAAAAAAGTACTGAACACAAGCTGTGGAGTTGTTGAAAGTGAGTCTGTAGGCCGTAGAATCAGTTCAGAGTTGTGGTGAGTGAAGTTATCCATGATAGTTCAGGAGCCTGATGGTTGTAGAATGATAAGTGTACCCAAGGAACAATAAAGAACATTTCACGGCATATGACAGAGATGATAAACCTGATTCTGATTCATGAGGATCGAACTGGATACGTCTGAAGCACGATTTGGTTATTCACCTCATTGCTCTTCCTTTCTTGAAAAGATTGACTATTTAATATTGTTTATTCCCTGGAACACTTTGATTATGTCAATAGTTCAATGGTTCAATTTAATATCAGAGGATGTATCCGATATACAACCTGAAATCCTTGCTCTTCTCAGACATCCACAAAACAGAAAAACCCCAAAGAAAGAGTGACATAAAACGTTGGAACCCTAAAGCCCCCTCACCACTCCCATGCACAATCATCAGCAAAAGCATCAACCCTCTCCCCTCTCCCTCCCACCACTTGCTCCGACAAAAACATCAGCCCCCACCACCCATCATGCAAGCAAAAGCAAAGCCTCCGAGAATCATGACCTAGAGTCCGTTAAAAACTACGGTCACTGATGGAAATTAGACACAATCATCCTCTGTTAATTTGAATGATCCAAAGCTAAAATCAATATTAGAAGCTGAATCATGACATCAGAGGTTTGGAATGTCTGATTTTGTCAGGTTGAGCTAGAGCTGAGGAAATGAATGCTTAAGTTCAACCCATCAAATCTACTCCAGCTATGCAGTTCAGATGAAACATACAAATTAGGGTCGGAGTAGGTCTGATCTCTTCAGATTCCGCCAATTCATAAAGTCATCGCTGATATGATTATACTCTCAGCTCCTCAGTTCTGTCTACATGCAGTGTATTTCACCCCCCTTTCTATTGAGTCTCTATTTTTCCTGGAGATACCTTAGAGAAAATGATCTATCAACCCATCTACTCCATGCTGAACTATGACTCTCCCTAGTCCCATCGACATGCACCTTGACCATTGCCCTCCATATCCCTCCCATCCATGAACTTATCGAAACTTTTCTTAAATATTGATATCAAACCACATCCACCACTTCCACTGGAAGCTCATTCCTCACTCTCACCACCTTCTGAGTTCAGAAGTTCCCACTTAAATTCCTCTTGGACATTTTGTCTTTCACCCTTAATCCATGACCTTTATTTCTTGTCTCACCAACATCAAAAGAAAAAAAAAGCCTGCTTTCCTTTACCCTGTCTACACCACTCAGAATTCTATATACTCCTTGAAGCACCTTCAATAACTCCAAAAGACTGAGGTGTGGTAAAATACTGAAAGGCTTTTATTCGTTGTATAATACGACCTCTACGGTGAGTGTCTGCCCCCAGACTGAGGGGGAGGGGCAAGGTGAGACACCTTTATACAGGATTCTGTGGGAGAAGCCACAGGAGCAGTCAGCAGAGGGGCGTGTCCAGACTGTTAACCCAGTTACAACATATATACATGGTTTACCATACTTCTATCAAATTTCCCCTCTTTCTCCAACACTCCAGGGGATAAAGTCCGAACCTATTCAATCATTCCCTATAACTCAGTTCCTGACAACATCCTTGTAAATTTTCTTTGTATTCTTTCAATCTTATTGATATTTTTTCTGTAAGTAAATGACCAGAGCTGCACAGCAAACTCCAAATTATAGTCTTATACAACGTCAACATAACATCCCAACCCCTATACTCAATACTTTGATTTATGAAGTCCAATATGCCAGAAGCTCTCTTTACCCCTTATCTCTTTGTGAAACCACTTTCATATTCATTTCAGGTGCAGGAGAAAGAGCTTTCAAATTACCCATGACACTCTGATAGAGAAACAAAAACATCATCTTAACTCTGTTTAAAATGGCAAATAGCTTACTTTTAATGGTGATCCCCAGTTCGAGATTCTCTGACAAGTAAAAAAAAATCCCCTCCACATCCACCCTGTCAAGTGAGTTCATATCTTATAAGTTTCAACTCATTGTCCCCACACACCCTTCTAGCAGACTCAAGCCAAATAAGGAAATCCACCCACTGTAAAAAGCTTCACAATGTGCTTCCAAAAACATTTTAATAATTTCTTAACTCAGGAGACCAGTAATGCAAATAACATTCCAGAGAATAAAAAACAGAAAATTCTGGAAATACTTAGCAAGACAGACTATTTCTGAGGAAAAAAGAAAAGATATAACTATTAACTTTGTTTCGCTTCTGACAGAATCAACCTGATCTTCACAGTGTTTCGTATTTAGTTTTTATATTTTTATTTCAGCAGTATATTTTAATTTTCATTGCTCTCCAAATTTTCTGTCTCCTATATCCTTTCCAATTGAAGCATAAACTCTTGACCTTTGCATTCAATTCCCCAAGCAATAGATAATTGCATACTGATAGCTTTCTCAATTGATTGCTATACCTGCTTACAAGCATGTTGTAAAGTCAAGCACCCAGATCCTTTTGCCCTCCAAAGCTCTGTTATATTTTAGTAGTTGGATAATATGTTATTTTCCTTTTCAATGCAAAATACATAGAAGAAACATAGAAACAAAGAAAACCTACATCGCAATACAGGCACTTCGGTCCACAGTGCTGTGCCGAACATGTACTTACTTTAGAAGTTACCAAGAGTCTCTTAAAAAACCCTATTGTATCTGCATCCACCACCATCGTCAGTAACCCACTCCATGCACTCACCACTCTCTATCTAAAAAAATTTACCCCTGACATCTCCTCTGTACCTACTTCCAAGCACCTTAAAACTGTGCCCTCTCCTATTCACCATTTCAGCCCTGGGAAAAAGCCTCTGACTATCCACACGATCAATGCCTCTCATCATATTATATGCCTTGATCAAGTCACCTCTCATCCTGTCACTCCAAGGAGAAAAGGCCAGGTTCACTCAACCTATTCTCATAAGGCATGCTCCCCAATCCAGGCAACATCCTTGTAAATCTCCTCTGCACCCTTTCTACAGTTTCCAATTCCGTCCTGTAGTGAGGTGACCAGAATCGAGCACAGTACTCCAAGTGGGGTCTGACCAGGGTCCTGTATAGCTGTAACATTACCTCTCGGCTCTTGAACTCAATCCCACAGTGGATGAAGACCAATACATCATATTCCTTCTTAATCACACAGTCAACCTGCGCAGCAGCTCTGAGTGTCCTATGGACTCGGACCCCAAGATCTATCTGATCCTCCACACGGCCAAGAGTCTTACCATTAATACTATATTCTGCCATCATATTTAACCTACCAAAATGAACCACCTCACACGTATCTGGGTTGAACTCCATCTGTCACTTCTCAGCCCAGTTTTGCATCCTATCAATGTCCCGCTGTAATCTCTGGCAGCTTTCCACACTATCCACAACACACCAACCTTTGTATCATCAGCAAATTTACTGACCCATCCCTCCACTTCCTCATCCAGTTCATTTATAAGAATTACAAAAAGAAGGGGTCCCAGAACAGAGGCCTGAGGCACGCCACTGGAAACTGACCTCCGTTACCTACATCATCCATATGAACCATCTACAACCAATCTTTGCCTTCTGTGGGAAAATCAGTTCTGGATTCACAAAGCAATGTCCCCATGGATTTGATCCTCACTTTCTCAATAAGCCTTGCATGGGGTCCCTTATCAAATGTCTTGCTGAAATCCACATGCACTACATCTACTGCTCTACCTTCATCAATGTGTTCAGTCACATCCTTAAAAAATACAATCAGGCTCGTAAGGCACAACCAGCCTTTGACAAGGCGTGCTGACTATTCCTAATCATATTATGCCTCTCCAAATCTTCATAAATCCTGCCTCTCAGGATTTTCTCCATCAGCTTACCAACCACTGAAGTAACACTCACTGTTCTATAATTTCCTGGGCTATCTCTACTCCCTTTCTTGAATAAGGGAACAACATCTGCAACCCTCCAATCCTCCGGAACCTCTCCCGTCCCCATTGATGATGCAAAGATCATCACCAGAGGCTCTGCAGTCTCCTCCCTCACCTCCCACAGTAGCCTTGGGTACTTCTCGTCCGGTCCCGGAGAATTATTCAACTTGATGCTTTCCAAAAGCTCCAGCAGATCCTCTTTTTTAATGTCTATATGCTCAAGTTTTTCAGTCCGCTCGAAGTCATCCCTACAATTGTCAAGGTCCTTTTCCGTAGTGAATACAAAAGCAAAGTACTCATGAAGTACCTCTGCTACCTCCTCCGGTTCCATACACACTTTTCCACTGTCACACTTGATTGGTCCTATTCTGTCACGTCTTATCCTCTTGCTCTTCACATACTTGTAGAATGCCTTGGGGTTTTCCTTTATCCTGTTCTCCAAGGCCTTCTCATGGCTCTTTCTAGCTCTCCTAATTTCATTCTTAAGCTCTTTCCTGCTAGCCAAACAATTTTCTAGATCTCTATCATTACCTAATTTTATTTGAACCTTTCGTAAGCTTTTCTTTTCTTCTTGACTAGATTTTCAACAGCATTTGTACACCACGGTTCCTGTACCCTACCATCCTTTCCTTATCTCATTGGAACGTAACTATGCAGAATGCCACACAAATATCCCCTGAATATTTGCCACATTTCTGCCGTGCATTTCCCTGAGAACATCTTCTCCCAATTTATACAAGTTCCTGCCTAATAGCATCATATGTCCCCTTACTTCGATTAAACATCTTCCTAACTTGTCTGCTCCTATCCCTCTCCAATGTTATGGTAAAAGAGTTAGAATTGTGATCACTGTTTCCAAAATGTTCTCCCACTGGGAGACCTGACACCTGACCAGGTTCAGTTCTCAATACCTGATCAAGTACAGCCTTTCGTCTTGTAGGCTTATTTACATATTGTGTCAGGAAACCTTCCTGAACACACCTAACAAACTCCACCCCATCTAAACCCCTTGCTCTAAGGATGTGCCAATCAATATTGGGGGAATTAAAATCTCCCATCACAACAACCCTCTTGTTCTTGCACTGTTCCAGAATCTGTCTCCCTATCTGCTCCTTGACGTCCCTCTTACTATTGGGTCGTCTATAAAAAACACCCAGTAGATTTATTGACCCCTTTCTGTTTCTAACTTCCACCCACAAAGACTCAGTAGACAACTTAATCATGACTTTCTCCTTTTCTGCAGCTGTGTCACTATCTTTGATCAGCAGTGCCACACCCCCATCCCTTTTGCCCCTTTCCCTGTCCTTTCTGAAACATCTTAAGCCTGGCACTCTAAGTAGCCATTCCTGACCCTAAGCCATTCAAGTCTCTGTAATGGCCACAACATCATTGCTTCAAGTACTGAATCATGCTCTAAGCTCATCTGCTTTGTTCATGATACTCCTTGCATTAAAATAGACACATCTCAAACCATAAGGCTGAGCACATCCTTTCTCTATCACCTGCCTATCCTCCCTCTCACACTGCCTACAAACCTCCTCTATTTGTGAGCCAACTGCCTCTTCATCCGTTTCTTTAGTTTGGTTCCCACCCCCCAGCATTTCTAGTTTAAACCCTCTCCAATAGCCTTAGCAAACCTCCCTGCCGGGATATCAGTTCTCCTCAGATTCAAGTGCAACACATCCTTACTGTACAGGTCACACCTGCCCTAAAAGAGGTAATTTTGCATTTTTCCACATTTCCCGTTATTGACCTTTGCCACTTATGTCATTTGTCTCTGTCTTTGGATCCTCTTTATATTGCTGTTCCAACTTGCTTTCCTAACTCCTTTGTATCTTCAGTATATTTAGCAACGATATTTCAAGTCCTTCATCCTGATGGTAAAATGTTAGGATCCCATGCACAGCCAATGTTGCGACCTATGAACAGGAATGATCCATTTATGCCACGTATCAGCTCCCTATTAGCCAGTCAATCATTTTTCAACACTGATGCATTTATCTCTTAAACCAAGAGCTTTCATTTTCTGCAATAATCCTTGGTGCAGAGCTGATTGAATTCATTTTCGCTAACAAACAATTCTCTGGAGGAATTCAGTGACTCAAACAGAATTTGTGGCGTGGTGGGGCTGGTGGGGATTGCCTTTTCGTGGGGCTGAAACACTGCAGAAGCCTTTGTGCAGGTTTCAGCCTGAAATATCAACATTCCATCCCCCCCTCCTTATAGATATTGCTCAATATACCGAGTTACATAGAACATAGAACATTGAAATTTATAGCACATTACAGGCCCTTCGGCTCACAATGTTGTGCCGACCATGTAACCTACTCTGGAGATTGCCTAGAATTTCCCTAGCGCGTAGTCCTCTATTTTTCTAATCTCCATGTACCTATCTAAGAAGCTCTTAAAAGACCCTATTGTATCCGCTTCCACCACCACCGCTGGCAGTGCACTCCACACACCCATCACTTTCTGTGTGAAAAACTGACCCCTGACATCCCCTCGATACCTATTTTAAAGCAGCTTAAAACTACGCCCCCTGATGTTAGCCATTTCAACCCTGGGAAAAAGCCTCTGCTTATCCACACAATCAATGCCCCATTGGAGTTCCTCCAAAGGATTTTTTGTTTTTCATATTCCAACATCTGCATTCTCTGTATTTCCAACAAATTTATTTTGGAATTCTAAATATGGAATATATTGTTCTCCTTTATCCTCAGTGCAAGTTAACTTTGATCCCTTAAAAAAATCAATCTCCCTCATTACATGCCGAAGGGTCTCAGCCCGAAACGTCAACTGTAATTTTTTTTTCATAGATGCTGTCTAGCCTAGTAAGTACCTCCAGCATTTTGTGTGTGATACTTGGACTTCCAGCATCTGCAGATTCTCTCTTGTTTGTAATTCCCTCGTTGCCTTGAACTTTCCTGAGTATTCCATTATAATATTGTTAAGAATAGTTTTTAATATTCCTTCATGTTAGGCTAACTTGCCTGAAGCTTCCTACTTTCTTCCTCCCATAATGAAATAGTCATATTTGGTATTTTCCAATTGAGTGAAATCTTCTCCAAATCAAAGGAAATTTGAAAATTTTAATACAATGTATCAATTATCTCACAGCCAATGACAGAGGAATACTAACAGCTGAAGGGTCTCCTTCAAGTTTTACACCATCTTTAACTGGAAATAAATTACTCATCCTTCACTGGGTCTAAATCCAGCAATCCTTGTTGAGCAGCAGGTGGAAGTACTTCACCAGAAGAATTGGAGCAGTTGAAGAGATCAGCTTACTATCACTTATTAAGCTCAATTAGGGATGGACAAATTGATAAATAAATCCACCTGTAATGGGGTCTTAATATTTCTGTCATTCATTCTTTGTGTATTGTTTTCTGTTTAGTGGATGTCTGTGAAGAATGAGAATTTCAGGTTGTTTGCTATATACATTCTCTGGTGTGAAATTGAACCATTTGAATTAGTGTATCGGGTTTGAGCTCCAACATTTATCCTCTGACATCTTTTACCCCATTTAGAGAATGTGAAGTCCTTTCCTCAACTTCTCTGGAAGGGAACACACAAAGTGAATATCAGAGAGCTGAAATGAAAATAGGAGGTACAGAAATGCTCAGCAGGCCAGGCACTAAGAAAGAAACAGAACTGATATTTCTGGTCAATGAATCATCACTGATTCAAACCTTTTATGTTTTGCTTCTGTGTCTGTCACTGCTGCCTATTTACAGAGTATGCTTAGCATTTTCCTTTTGTCATTCTCTGTATAAAGCACAAGGGTCAATATTAAATATCCTGGCAGCTCCTGAGTTCCTTATGCTACAAATACTGATCTACCTACTTGTGAAAAGACGCAACCAGCCCTGAATCAATATCCTTCGATGCAACTTTGTTCCACGTGATCTATCCTGTCTTTCTCTAAAATGTGTTCACTTCCTATATTTGAGCTCTGGTTCATGCTCAGTATGAGAGAAACTTAACACGTTTCCTTCCATCTCATCTCTATCTTAAATTGAAAACCTCTCATTCCACCTTCTGTTATTTAGCTGAACTCTGCCCAGACATCCACTTTTCTTCTTATGATATCATTTTGAAATCCTAATATCATCCGGGACCACTCCTTCCTGAAACTATTCCATGCCATTTCAGATTTATTTTCATAGTGTTGATGAAATGTGCAAACTATCAGCTAGCAGTGGCCTTTTGTTAACTTCAACAAATTGTTTTAACTTACAGATCAATATGATCAGATGGAGAGGATGTGGAGAGAATGTTTCCCCTAGTCGTGGAGTCTAAGACCAGAGGGCACAGTCTGAGAATAGAAGGACATCCCTTTAGAAAAAAGATGAAGATTAATTTCTTTAGCCAAAGGGCAGTCAATCTGTGGAATTCATTGCCACAGATGGCCATGGAGGCCAAGTAATTGGATATATTTTAAAGCAGAGGTTCTTGATAATTAAAGGTGTGAAATGCTGTGGGAAGAAGGCAGGAGAATGGGGTTGAGAGGGATAATAAATCAGCCATGATGGACTGGCACAGCAGGCTCAATTGGCTGGATGACCTAATTCTGATCCTATAATTTCAGGTCTTATAACCTTATGCATCAGATAGTCTACAGGTCTTATTTTCCCTCTTTAATAACCACCTCACATTGATCAAAATCTTTAAGCAATCACTGATCAGCTAATTAATTGGTGATTGGCAATTTATTTCTTATTTTCACGTGTACCAAGATACAGATGATAGCTTTGTTTTGCATGCCATTCAGGTAGCCCATTCCAAGTACATCGAAACAATACAAAGGGAAACACGATAATAAAATGGAGGAAGTGCGATAGAGGTAGATAAATCAGGTACATGGGCTATGATGAAGTAGATCAGGGGCCATGAGCACAAGGGATCTTGCAGATTCTGGAAAACCTGAGCAACATCCACAAAATGCTGGAGGAATCCAGCAGCTCAGGCAGCATCTATGGAAATGAATAAAGAGCTGACAATTCGAGCTGAGAATCTTCATCAGGACTATTCAATTCAGAGTTCAATGTTATCATACAAGAGGTCTGTTCAGCAGGAGTGAAGTTGTCCAACCTTCTTTAATTATTTTCTACTATCTAGTATTATCTAATCAGAAAGGCAATATTCGAGCATCATTAAGAAATACTGCACAAACAAAATTTAAAAACTATATTAATAAACTCTGATATTTCTTTTGACCAAAATACAAACCAATTCACTTGGTAGAACATTACTTAAAATGAAGAAAAAAGGAAACTACTTAGTTTGAATTCCTTAATTTTATCTAACTTTTATTTACCAATTTATTCTTTCATTGGACATGGCAGTGTCCAATACTTCTAAAAATAGCTTCTACAGTATTTAACTTTAATAGTTCAATGAGTTATTGCATTTAAAACCTTTTTCAAAGACCAAGATAATTTAGAAGGAAACACATAATGATAATCATATTTTCTTCATTAAACCAGTTATAATCCAATAAAATATCTTATGCCTTATAATTATATTGTTGATTAGCATTGATTATTAAAGATGTGCTGTAAATAACATCTGAGAATTTGGAATACATTCCATTTGGTTAGCTTCTTCACACTTCACTTGTGACAATCGCTCAGTCTAGCATAATTATTTTTCATCCATGTGAAAAATAATCACTGAACTCTGATAAGTGAAAATCAGTAGATTTTCCTATCAGGCATTTCGTATGCTTGATTTACTTAGTTAATTATGAACTTGGTTTGCATCGAAGTTAGAAGGTTGTAGTCTTCCCTTCCAATAAGATACAAAAATTCTTCCAGATTTTATACTGACCAAATCCATTTATCTCTGTGCATGATGCTTATCTGCCAATATTACAGACATTCAAACTTCTTTCTTTGTACCTGCAAATATTCAGATGGAAATCAATATCTCATAAATCAATTGATCAACACAAATGATTTAAGTATCTTTAAATAATTAATCAGCATTGCAGTGATGGATTCCTACAACATAACCTCATTTCAAGCCAGTTTAACTTGCAATGCTAAGGACTGGATGCCAATCCAATTGACTCTGCAATTAGATAAGCCAGAAATTGAGGCATAATGAAGCACTCAATTGGATTGACACAGATTAGAACTGTGGTAAGGATAATTGGTTGTGATTTTGTTTACATTCAACAAAATAAGTATCCTGTAGGTCGAGAGGCATTTCTCTTCCTAAGTACTAGCAGTTTCAGGGTGCCAACCAAGCTATAGTACCAGTCCTGGGCTATGCTTTGTGAATCTAGTAAAAGTTCCCTAGGATTTACGTAGGAACACCTGTTAAGCTACATCTGGAGTATGTAGCTTCTATTTGCTCATGTATTTAAATGACGGGGTGAGGATGAATGGGAAGAAGAAAACAAGCTTCTTTTTCAATAGTTTTGCTATTTTGTATAATATTTATACTTTAGTGTGATTAGAAGTTTATATATTTTTAAAACAATTATTTTAAGCAACACACACACAATTAGTGGAGGAACTCAGCAGGTCAGGAGGCATCTATGGAAGGGAAATAATATCGATACCCTACATTGGAACTAGAAAGGAAGGGGGCAGAAGCCAGAATAATAAAGTGGGAGGAGTAATTATTATTATTATTTTATTTTGATGACTGTTGAAATGTTTCAGAAACATTGACTGCTAGTAAAGTGGAGTAAATATACACATGTTTACATATGACTGTGTGGCTAGAAATAGCTCAAATACCATCTACAAATTTGCTGAAGGTACAGTCATTGTTGGTAAAATCTCAGGTGGTGACGAGAGGGCATACAGGAGTGAGATATTGCAACGAGTGGAATGATGCCACAGCAACAACCTGGCACTCAACGTCAGTAAGACGAAAGAGCTGATTGTGGACTTCCAGAAGGGTAAGACGAAGGAGCACATACCAACCCTCATAGAGGGATCAGAAGTGGTGAGAGTGAGCACCTTCAAGTTCCTGGCCATCAGGATCTCTGAGGATCTAACCTGGTCCCAACATATTGATGTAGTCATAAAGAAGACAAGACAGCAGCTATACCTTATGAGGAGTTTGAAGACATTTGGCATGTCAACAAATACACTCAAAACTTCTCTAGTTATATCGTGGAGAGCATTCTGACAGGCTGCATCACTGTCTGGTATGGAGGAGCTACTGCACAGGACCGAAAGAAGCTGCAGAAGGTTGTAAATCTAGTCAGCTCCATCTTGGGCACTAGCCTACAAAGTACCCAGGACATCTTTAGGGAGTGGTGTCTCAGAAAGGCAGCATCCATTGTTAAGGACCTCCAGCACCCAAAGGCATGCCCTTTTCTCACTGTTACCATCAGGTAGGAGGTACAGAAGCCTGAAGGCACACACTCAGCGATTCAGGAACAGCTTCTTCCCCTCTGCCATCCGATTCCTAAATGGACATTGAAGCTTTGAACACTACCTCACTTTTTTTAATATACAGTATTTCTGTTTTTGCACATTTTTAAAAAATCTATTCAATATATGCAATTGATTTACTTGTTTATTTATTATGTTTTTAAATTTATTATTATTTTTTTCTCTCTGCTCGATTATGTATTGCATTGAACTGCTGCTGCTAAGTTAACAAATTTCATGTCACATGCCAGTGATAATAAATGTGATTCTGATTCTGATTCTGATTCTAAACGGGGTGAAACCGAACTGAAGTAACAGTGTGTCATACAACATCTATGGGAGTCCTGATGCAGGATTTTGACATAAAATGTCAACAATTCCTTTCCTCCCACAGATGCTGCTCAACCTATTGAGTTCCTCCAAAAGAGTGGTTGTTGCTGCAGATTCCAGTATCTGCTGTCTTTTGTGGTTCCTGAAGTAGAACCTTGCCCACTGTCAAAGGCTACCAAATGAGTTTCATGAATGGCACTCATTCCAGGCTGCCCTGTGTTGTTTATGTATATCTTTATATGGTCTCACCTTCCCTCTTCAGAAACACCTGGCCCAGTAAGATGAGCCTCATAGATTTCAGAAACTTAATTCAGGAGAGTGAAAGTTAAGGGTGGCAGGTTATGTCCAGTATGCTCCATCATCATCATCATCATCAGGTGCCATGCCCAGTTTGAGCTCTGGCTGCCATGGCACACATGCTCCTGTTTCGGGTCAAGTGGATCAATTCATTGGTATTCATTTCCAGTTCTCTGGCTGCTGTCTCCCATCATCATTTGTCTTTGTCTTCCTGTTGCTTTCTTCCCTTCAATCTTTCCCATAATTACCGTGCATTCTAACTCCTCTTTCCTAATCACGTCTAATGGTCACGTTGCCTTTTCATGATCTCATACATTATTTCTCGTTTTGTGTTTGCTCTGTTTATGACATCCTTATTAGATATTCATTTCATCCACGATATTCTTTGTATCCTCCTCAAAACCACATCTCTGCTGCTACAATTCGTTGCCTCATGTTACTACATATTGTCCAACATTCTGAGCCATATAACATAACTGGATAAACGTAACATTTCAGTACTCTGAGGCGGGTTGTCATGCCTAGTTTAGTGTTGGTCAGTATACTCTTCATTCTCATAAAGGTGTCTTTTGCCATCCCTATTCTTCTTTTGATGCCCAAGTCGCACGGGCCATCCGATGTCACCCAGCTTCCTAAGCAGCAAAAGTTCTTTACTTGTTTTATGTCTTCCCCATTTATTCTCAGCCTGCAGATAGGATTCTCCAGTATGCTCCAGCCAGTAAAATCCAGGCTAGAACTTCTATTTAAAAGGTTGCTACACTGGCCCATTCTAATACTCTAGTTGCATGCCATTTTAAATATATCAGAATTCATTTTCATATAGCCCTATTTCTTCAAAAAAAATTCACTAATCTGCATTATGCCTTTGATTCCAAATATCTCAGAACAGTTGCAAAAGATGCACTTATGTGAAATAAATCTAAACATGGATGTCAGGATTACACAACCTGTGAGATGCTTGAGGTGCCAATCTTCTCGTTTATAAAAACAAATTGCAGTGACCTACAACTTGATTGATTGAAAAATTATCTTGCCGATGGAAAATTATTTGTTGGGCAGGAATAGCGATATTAGCAAAACCATTTACAGCTTTGAAAGGAAACTCAACAGCTGGAAAACTAGAGAAACTGAGATTCTCATTCAAAGAGATAGCATTGACTTGATGGGTTAGGCTTTCGCCTTCTTTACTCAAACAAAGATCTTTGGAATTTACTGTAGGCAAGTTCCACCTGTCGTGAAGGAGTCAATAATTCAGTCAGAATGCCAGAGTGGTATTTACCCAGACTGTTTGCACTTTCATTGGGAGGATAGTTAACTTTGAACCAGACTGAAAGTAACATTGAAGCATGCATTAATGGGCTGGGCAAAAAGATGTTTGATGTAATTTAGCACAGCAAAAAGTACATAATATGTGGAGAAAAATTCTAGAATGATTAGATATCAGAAAAAAATGGGGGTCAGATATATAATTCCCAAAAAATCAAGTCAATTTTTTTTATATGACCAGATTCATTTTTTAAGGGATGATACCTTCCTAGCAATACTCACATCCCATACATAAAATTCAAATAATACATAAATAGGAACAAAATAATGGGGATGATTACACAATTTTGTTATTTCCAGATCAGAGTCCTTTCGTGCAACAAAGAAATTGTAAGAAATCTGACTGATACTTGCAAATTTACAAATGGATTGATACAGTGAATCATCAAAACATATATGTATTTAAGTGACATGAATTTATGGTCATCATGAAAAAAGCCAAGGGAAGTAATATATCTAACATATATATCTCAGTGGATGGCACAGTGTGCAACAGCGGGCAGTACTGCCTTACAGCTTTAGGGTCCCAGGTTTAATTCTGGTCTTGAATAACATGCATGTTTTTCCATTGACAGTGTGGGTTTCCCTCATGTTTCTGGCATCTTTGTAATATCAAAGTTATTCTGGGAAATGAAAAGGCCGCAGTAAGTGACTGTTCAGCATAAATCAGAGCCAAAAGAATCACAAGGTAGGTGATGGACATGTAAGATGTGGGGCAATATGGAATTACGGAGAGGGGATTGCTCTGTTGGGATGAGGCTTCCTTTCCTACTTCACCTTAATGCCTCCATTAAAAATAACTTTAGAGGAAGCAGGTAACATGCCGAAGCACAACAAAATTCAAAAATAAACTGCAGATGCTGGAAATCTGAAACAAGAGAAGAAACTGCTGGAAATACTTGGCTGGTGAGGCTGCATATTATGGAAAGAGCAACAGGGATATAGTTTCAGATTGAAAACTTTTCCTTCAAAAATTCTTTGGCCTGAAATATGAAATCTGTTCTCTTTCTTAAGATGCTCCCTGACTTACTGAGTATTCCCATTAATTTCCTGAGTTTATACCACTAAAGATAACTGGATCAGTGCAAAGACCTGGATTTTTCGCTAAGAAAAACTTGGAGAAACTCAAAGGAAGCCACGGCATTTGATCTTGATGGAATTTATTGGATTTGCCCCAGAGGTAATGTGTTTTTGCTCAATAAAGAAGTTTAAGTGATAAATCAAAAGCTGATCTATAGATTTGTTGGCATTACAGAATTTGTCAGGTTCACATGACTTCCACCCTCCCAGTTATTTTCAGGTCTCAGCTGGTGGAAGTGTCAAGTACAAGCAAAATTATTTTGTATAATCATTTTTGTCAGTTTAATTATGGATTGGTAAGTCAAGCAATTACTTTGTGAACCAGAAAAATGTACTGAGAAGTATAGCGCTTTGCACAATATCGACAGCTTATGAACCCTTCCTGCCATTAATTATATATACATGTAAACAAACTTGAATCACTTTTATCACACGGGGAAAGGATCAAAAAGGTAGGCATTTGTTTTCTGGTGACAAGATTTAGGGTGAAAGGTGATATATTTAAGAGAGGTCTGAAAAGGAATTTTTTCTCTCAACAGGTGGTGTGAGTGTGGAAGGAGCTGGCAGCAGAAGTGATAAATGTGAGTTCAATTGAATCATGTAAGAAAAATTTAGATAGATACATTAATGACAGAGTTATAGAGTGCTAAGTGGGACTGGGCAGAAAACCAGGCTGACATGGACTAGATTGGCTGAAGGGCCTTTTTGTGCTGTAGAGATTTATGACTCTATAAATCTATGGGTTAATCAATGAAGATTGAAGAATTACAAAGAATTAAACCGCAAGTGGCGCTTATTGTTTCCAGACATATTTTTCAACAGTTTCTGAGATACCATGAATTCAAAATGGTGGAAAGAAAAAGAGCCTTCTGTATCATTTACAACATGAATAAAAATGGTCCAAACTAATCCTCCCACCACTGCCTGTAAGGAAGTTGTACATTCCCCCCGTGATTGAGTGGGTGTCCAGTGGGTGCTCCAGTTTCCGCCCAGAGTCCAACGATCTGCTGGTTGATAGGTTAATTGGTCAAGGTAAGTTGTCCTGTGATTAGGCTAGGATTAAATAGAGGGATTGCTGGGCAGTGTAGCTGGAAGGGCCTATTCTGCACTACATCTCAATAAATAAATGAATAAAAACATTTATTCTCAGTATCCTGACTGATAAAAGTCAGTATGTTAAACACTTTTAGGGGTGGCATGGTAGGGTCGTGGTTAGTGACCTAGGTTCAATTTCCGCCACTGTCTGTAAGGAGTTTGTAATGATGATGGCGTGCGTTTCCTCCAGGTGCTCCAGTTTTCTCCTACAGTCCAAAGATGTACCATTTGTTAGGTTAATTGGTCATTATAAATTGTCCCATGATTAGACGAGTGTTAACTAGGTCAGTTGCTGGGTGGTATGGCTCGAAGAACAGGAAGGGTGTATCTCAATAAAATAAGATCAATAAAATAATTTATAAATAACTCAATTTATGATAATGCAACATTAGGTTGCAGCAAAGGCTGGAACTATATGTAGATAATTGCTATGAGTGCAAATAGTTGCTAATGTTTGAATGACAACTGTGTTGTTCTTCAAGTGGTCTTCGTTATCCCTGAGCTCATTGGTGAGTGACAGAATGCTTTGATGTACAAACGTATATAGCTTTACACTGATATTATTTCAGAGGGAACATAACAACTTATGAAAATAGGAATTGGATTAGGCCTCTCTGCTTATCAGTCCTGCCTTGCTATTCATTAAGATCATGCCTAATTTGCCCCATGATCATCTATGCCAGTTCCTCATGGACTCCATTTCATGATCATTCAAGCATTTAACTACTTCCTCTGCAAGTATTTCTGAATACCTTTCCTTCACAACGCTCTAGGGGAGAAAATTCCAGGGATTCACCATCCTCTGCCAGAAGAAATTCCCTTGCACCTGTTTAAATTACTATCTCTCATTATGCAGTGATGTTCCCTCATTTGTAATTCTGCATTAATGGAAATTTCTCAACATCTCTCCGTCATAAACACAAGGAATTCTGCAGATGCTGGAAATTCAAGCAACACACATCAAAGTTGCTGGTGAACGCAGCAGGCCAGGCAGCATCTCTAGGAAGAGGTACAGTTGACGTTTCGGGCCGAGATGCTACGTCAGGACTAACTGAAGGAAGAGCTAGTAAGAGATTTGAGAGTGGGAGGGGAAGGGGGAGATCCAAAAGACAGGAGGGGGAAGGATGGAGCCAAGAGCTGGACAGGTGATTGGCAAAAGTGATATGAGAGGATCATGGGACAGGAGGCCCAGGGAGAAGGAAAAGGGGGACGGGGGGAAAAAAAAACAGAGGTTGGGCAAAGGGTGTAGTCAGAGGGACAGAGGGAGAAAAACGAAAGAGAGAAAGAATGTGTGTATATAAATAAATAATGGATGGGGTACGAGGGGAAGGTGGAGATATATATATAGGCGAGACCTGACGCAGACTGGGAGATCGTTTTGCTGAACACCTACGCTCTGTCCGCCAGAGAAAGCAGGATCTCCCAGTGGCCACACATTTTAATTCCACATCCCATTCCCATTCTGACATGTCTATCCACGGCCTCCTCTACTGTAAAGATGAAGCCACACTCAGGTTGGAGGAACAACACCTTATATTCCGTCTGGGTAGCCTCCAACCTGATGGCATGAACATTGACTTCTCTAACTTCCGCTAATGCCCCACCTCCCCCTCGTACCCCATCCGTTATTTATTTATATACACACATTCTTTCTCTCACTCTCCTTTTTCTCCCTCTGTCCCTCTGAATATACCCCTTGCCCATCCTCTGGGTCCCCCCCCCACCTTTGTCTTTCTTCCTGGACCTCCTGTCCCATGATCTTCTCGTATCCCTTTTGCCTATCACCTGTCCAGCTCTTGGCTCCGTCCCTCCCCCTCCTGTCTTCTCCTATCATTTTGGATCTCCCCTTCCCCCTCCCACTTTCAAATCTCTTACTAGCTCTTCCTTCAGTTAGTCCTGACGAAGGGTCTCGGCCCGAAACGTCGACTGTAACTCTTCCTAGAGATGCTGCCTGGCCTGTCTTTCCATCATCCTGCTTTAGGATCTTATACATTTCAATATGATCCACCCTTCTTTGTTCTAAATACCAAAGAACGTAGATCTAATTTCTCTTGATAGGACAAGCCTCGCATTCCAGGAGTTAGCATGGTAAATCTTCTTTGATTAACCTCCAGTGTTATTGTAACCTCCCTTAAATAAAAAGGAACATAATAATGAACAACACATTTCTGACTTGCACAATTGTAAAAGTACTTCACAATTTCTTAAATCAAACCTCCTTCCATTGAAGGCCAATAAGAACATTGCCTTCTGAACGATTGCTGACCTACTTGACAACTTTTTGGAATTTGTGCACAAGAACATCTAGATTCACTCATTTGCTATTTTTTCTTCAATAAGGCAATAGTCTACCTTCAGCAGGACTTTGGCAGGGTTTTGGCCCAAAATGTTGACTGTACTTTTTTCCATAGATGCTGCCTGGCCTGCTGAGTTCCTCCAGCACTTTGTATATGTTGCTCAGACTTCTAGCATCAGTAGATTTTCTCTTGTTGGTGATTTTAAATTGTCGCATGACTGGGTTAGGGTTAAATTGGAGGGTTGCTGGCAGTGCGGCTCGAAGGACTGGAAGGGCCTGTTCTGTGCTTTATCTTAAAAAGAAATAAAATAAAATAAAACACCTTCAGGTCTATGGGCTACTCCTACCTGTGTCTTCTTTTCCCTGCTATTCAGTACTTCCACATAAACCAATTTCACATCACTATCCTCTAAATCTTATCACTATTCAGTACCATCGTCCCTTATTAAAGCTATGACAGGGCACAATTAGCATTTCAGAAGGAAATTGCTGGGAAACATAGAAACACAGAACAGTACAGCACAGGAACAGTCTCACAATGCCTTTGCCAACCATGATGCCAAATTAAACTGGTTCCTTCTGTCTGCACATGCTCTATTCCCTGCCTGTTCATGTTCCTGTCAAAATTCCTCTAAAGCATTGCTGCAGTTTATGCTTATGTCACCTCCTTTGGCTGGGTTCTTCAAGCACCTATCACTCTGTGGGAAAAGAACCTTCCTCTGTAAATCTCTTTAAATCATTCCCCTTTCAATTAAACCTACAGTATTTGACATTTCAACTCTGGGAAAAAAAGGATCTGACTATCTACCATAGATGGACTTCTCATAATTTTACGGTCTATACTTCTATCAGGTGCTCCTCAGCTTCCAACACTCTAGAGAAAACTATCCAGGTTTATCCAACCTCTCCTGATAAGTAATATTCTCCAAGTCAGGCAACAAGCTGTTAAACCTCTCCTGCACCCACTCCAAAACCTTCACATCCTTTCGATAATGTGGCAGCCAGAACTGCATACAATGCACAAGATGCGGCCTCATCGAAGTACCCACAGTTGCAACTTGTCTTTACACTCAAGAGCCTAATGGATGAAGGCAAGCACGCTCCGTGCTTTCTTTACCAGCTGATCTTCTTGTGCTGGCACTTTCAGTGAGCTATGGGCTTACACACCCATTATCTCTTTGCACATCAATGCTCCTCAGGATCCTGCCATTTATTGCATTCTTTCCCCTTGCACTAACTTTACAAATGAAACATCTTACAGTTGCTGGATTAAACTACATCTTGTCATTTCTCCTCCGGGCATCAATACCACCATCCACTCTATAATTCTTCCTTCTGCCTCCAATTTTCCACAATTATCCATAACTCATCTATTTTTTCTGATTCTATGTTTGTCTCAGGCTGAACTTAGGCATATAATTTTATGAATGTGGGCATGATTCCTATTGGTTGGGTGTGAATGCTGTTCCTGAGATCCACCTTGACTGAAAAGATTGCACGTTGTGGTATAACATCCCTGAAAAGGAACCAATCTCAATTGGCATCGATGTTCCAAATTTGAGAGTTTTTCCCTTCTTATTTTGTCACCAGGACCAAACATGATGCCTATTTGCAGCACTTTAAAGGACTAAAAGGACAATAAGATGATTTTCAAGCAATTGCGTGTTCAGTGGAGATATTCCAAATTTGCACCCTAGCTGTGGTAATTAAACACAAAGCCGGCTCATTCTGTCACCATTTTAAATCCTGCACTGAGACTCCAATCGTGTTTGTAATTGTATTATAAATCAAAATTGTTAGGTTTCCTTTTTTTAAGCTTGAGAAGCGGAGCAGTACATCTAGGTTAATGAGCCTGTCGATCATCAGTCCACCTGCAAGACAGTCAGTCTCTTGAGGTAGTAACGCCAGAGATAGATTTGCCCATTTGTAAATGGCAATTGGTTGAACTCTGCCAAACATGTTTAATAGCTTTCCTCTGACTGACCATTTTCTGTCAGGTTGTTTTTCTTTTGTATAATCTGCTTCACGCGAAGTATATCTTTCCCAAGATTATCTCAGATCTGTTAGCTTCCACAGTGGGAAGCCACACTCCAGATGCTTCCTAGTTGCAAGGATGACACAATGATTGATTGTTACCTAAGCATGTCAGCAGGGATTGACAAAACTAGAGAATAAAACATTATTGCTATTTGGCTTTTGCAGAAACATGTTTTGGGAAGATCTTCAAACACCCGCGGCTATGATTGGAAATTTCAATCCAATTGCTAACTGGAGGGCAGCAGAATCTTGGAAAGCTTCCAAGTCTTTTCATATTTGTTTTGAGCGGATTATTACTGGGGCATTTTAAGGTGGTGAATGAATACCTACTGGGTTGCAGGTTGTCAGTGCTTGTGCACTAATGAGTGTGAAGTCACCAGTAAAAGGTGAAAGTTTGAACAAGGGTGTGAACGTAAAATATCCAGAGGAAGAAAATGCCAATTGCCCAAGAGATTTGCATGCTGTTTCATCAACTTGAATTGCCTTTATTTCTTGTGGCCTTACAGATAAAGACAGCAAAATTGCTTTCACTTGCACTTTTATGTAAAGAGGTCACCGCAAGGAAGACAGCTACATTTTACCAAGAGCCCTCACACTTACTGTTCAATTTTTAAATGTATAGTAAACAGGCTGACAGCACAAGAGCTTGAGAGATCTCTATACTTGTTCTAACTGGGAAAATGAAAGAATCCAGCCATATGTAGTGCAGTAACCTTAGACACATATTAATGCATGGTGAATATTGTTGGTGAGGAGTGGGGGGCAATGGCACGGTATTGCTTTTACAACCTGAGTTCAATTCCACCAGTGTCTATAAGGAGTTTTTACTCTCTCTCTCTCTGTTATTAAATGGGTTCCCTCGGGGAGCTCCAGTTTCCTCTGAAATCCTGTCTTACGGTTAATGGGTGACAAGGGTGTAATTGCATGATGCAGGCTCATTGTGCTGGAAGGGACTGTTACACCATGCTGCATCTACCTCATCCACCACTTCCACTGGCAGCTCATTCCACATTTTCACTACCCTTTGAGTGAAGAAGTTCACTCTCGTGTTCCCCTTAAACGTTTCAGCTTTCACCCTTAACCTCTAGTTCTAATCATGGCCAGTGGGAAAAGGCTTGCATTTACCCTGTCTAGAGTCATCCTCTGGAGTCAGAATTCCATTGCAAAGACCGGCAGTCTTATAAAATGATGTTTTCAATATTTGAAGGGTGTACGTATTTATGCTCTTGCTCGAAGATCTGTCATGAACTTCTCTGGATTGTATATTTAATTTTGATCAGCCAGCTTGTAGATCATAATCCACACATTGGTAACCATGACATTATTGCTGTCTCAGATCATTTAAAACAGCAATGATGCTTGTCCGTTTGAATAAGAACTCTGAACAGAAATGCAAACTTATACACCACAGATAATAGAAATGAACACTGATGGAAAATGATTTAAATATTGAGAACTTACGATGAGATTGGAAAGCAGTGAATCATGATGATGGTTTAGTAAACACAATACAACATTTCACAAAAACACATTTCCAGATTAAGAAACAAGAACAGTTTGTCCAAATGCTTAGTATTGACTTGATGGTCTGAATCCCCCCCTACTCCAATGATTAAATGATTCAGAAAGGAGCAGGCATGTTAATTCAGTTGCAAAGTATATATTATAAAACCGTTAGACATTGGAGCAGAACTAGATTGTTCAGTCCATTGAGTCCACATTTGATCATAAACAAGGGAAAATCTGTAGATGCTGGAAATTCAAGCAACACACACAAAATGCTGAAGGAACTCAGCAGGCCAGGCACATCTAGGAGAAGAGTACAGTAGACATTTTGGCCCATTAGCAAACTTGCCGATGCCACAAAGCTGGGTGGCAGTGTGAAATGTGAGGAGGATGTTATGAGAATGCAAGGTGACTTGGACAGGCTGGGTGAGTGGGCAGATGCGTGGCAGATGCAGTTTAATGTGGATAAATGCGAGGTTATCCACTTTGGTAGTAAGAACAGGAAGGCAGATTATTATCTAAATGGAGTCAAATTAGGAAAAGGGGAAGTACAAAGAGAGCTAAATGTTCTTGTACATCAGTCACTGAAAGCAAGCATGCAATTACGGCAGGCTGTGAAGAAAGCTAATGGCATGCTGGCCTTCATAACGAGGGGAATTGAGTACAAGAGCAAAGAGGTCCTTCTGCAGCTGTACAGGGCCCTGGTGAGACCACACCTGGAGTACTGTGTGCAGTTTTGGTCTCCAAATTTGAGAAAGGACATTCTTGCTATTGAAGGAGTGCGGCGTAGGTTCACAAGGTTAATTTCCGGGATGGCGGGACTGTCATATGTGGAAAGATTGGAGCGACTGGGCTTGTATACTCTGGAATTTAGAAGGCTGAGAGGGGATCTTATTGAAACGTATAAGATTATTAAGGGATTGGACACGCTGGAGGCAGGAAGCATGTTCCCGCTGATGGGTAAGTCCAGAACCAGAAGCCACAGTTTAAGAATAAGGGGTAGGCCATTTAGAACGGAGTTGAGGAAAAACTTCTTCACCCAGAGAGTGGTGGATGTATGGAATGCTCTGCCCAGAAGGCTGTGGAGGCCAAGTCTCTGGATGCTTTCAAGAAAGAGATGGATAGAGCTCTTAAAGATAGTGGAATCAAAGGTTATGGGGATAAGGCAGGAACTGGATACTGATTGTGGATGATCAGCCATGATCACAGTGAATGGCGGTGCTGGCTCGAAGGGCTGAATGGCCTACTCCTGCACCTATTGTCTATTGTCTATAAAACGTTGACTGTACTCTTTTCCTAGATGCTGGCTGGCCTGCTGAGTTCCTTCAGCATTTTCTGTGTGTTGCCATTTGATCATGACTGATTTGTTATCCCTCTCAACCCACTTCTGCTGCCCTCTCTCCATAACCTTTGATCCCATTAATAATCAAGAACCTATTGACCTCCGCTTTCAATATGCCCGATGAGTTGGCCGCCACAGCCGAATGTGACATTGAATCCCATTGATTCACCACCCTCTAGCTAAAGAAATTCCTCCTTATCTGGGTTCTAAAGTGATGCCCTGTGTGTTGAGGCTGTGCCCTCTGGTCCTGGACTCCCCCACTATCGGAAACATCCTCTCCACATCGAGTCTGTCCAGGCCTTTCACTTTTTGACGGGTTTGAATAAGTTTTTCCCTTCATTCTTCTCAACTCCAGTGAGTACAGGCCGAGAGCCATCAACAGCTCCTTATGCATTAACCCTTCCATTGCCGGAACCATTCTTGTGAACATCCTCTGGACCTGCTCCAACATGTTTTGGAATTTTTTTTAGAAAGTTTGCTTGTGGTACACTTATCCACTGAAATGGTATAAACCACAAAGAAAACTACGAGAAAATCTGCAGATGCTGGAAATCCAAAATAACACACACAAAATGCTGGAGGACCTCAGCAGGTCAGGCAGCATTTATGGAAAAGAGTAAACAGTTGATGTTTCAGGCCGAGACCCTTCTTTATTTTCACATCAATCTATATACCTGATTCATCAAAAATGTGTGATATTCAACAGACACAGCCCTGCTGAAAATTGTGCTGAACCAGTTGTATAAATGTACTTTCCTTCACTAAAAGCAGGATTAACACTGCCTAGAAGTGAAAGAATAAAACTTAATACAGCCTCTGTTTAGGATTTGCAGGCAGTTTATAGCTAATTTTCTAGATTAAAAAATCTTGGATTTATCGATCTCTTTTTACAGCCCGACAATGTGTAAATTTGCTTTATGAAATACTGTCGGCCATTTGTGTAATAAAGTGATAATGATCAGATAACCTGCTTCAGAAATATTGATTGAGGGAAAATATTAGCCAGGTTACCAGGGATATTTCCACGGGACTCATTCAATACAATATTGCTTTGAATTCACCTGGGAGTAATGATAATCCTCAATTTAACAACTGCTTTGAAAGATGGTGCCTCTGAAAGTTTATCAATCATTTCCTAGCGATTCCACTGGGTTATTCAACTATATTTTTGTCCTCTAATCTTTGGAGTAGGTGTTGAACTCTAAAAAGTGCATCTAATTGCAAAAGAAGAAACACGATGGAGTAGCCACTGTCGTAGTGAGTTAAGTGACAAGGTGATCTGCTTCAGGTTGCATTTGTTTGGAGATATACATTGTTAATATTTGGGCAGCAGAGACAGTTCAAGGATTCAAAGATTCAAAGTATATTTATTATCAAAGTATGCATGTAGTATGCAACCCTGAGGTTTGTCTTTCCACAGACAGCCCTGAAACAGAGAAGGAAAAAGGAAACCCATGGAGCTCATTCGAAGAAAAATATCAAACCCCAAGAGCACAAAAAAATCAAGCAAGCAGCAAAAAAAAATGAGCAAGAAGAACAGAATATAAAACACCAAATTACAAATCATCGAACCAGTCCAGGCGCCTTCTGCTTAGTTCAATCTAGCTTGTGTCATCCGTTAAATTCAGGCTGCAGAACCAGTCGCCCCAATCAAGATCACACCAAATAACCATAAATGAGAGCAGAAACTATCAATATTAATGAAAAAAAACTATATTAAAAATCTACATACAGATGCTGGAAATGTAAAATAAAAGTGGAATATCTGGACGGCAAATGAGGCCACATCTGAATTAAGAGAAACTTGAGTTAACATTTCAGGTTGTCAGAACTAGGAAGGAGACAAAACAAAAAGCTTGTTAAGCTTCAGGGAGAATGGGAGAGAGAGGATGTCTCTGACAGGATAAAACTAAGGTGACCACAGGGATAAGCTGTAAACAAAGTTTGCAACGTCAATGGTCAAAGTTGATGAGTGAATGGGAGCAGTTAGAGAGTGAGAGTATACATGAAAGTGCATACACAAAAGAATGTAGCGGTTGTGAAATACAAAGAAGGATGCCACGGCTGGCATGTCATCCACTCCCTGAGGAAACAAGGAATCAAAAAAGTGGGAAAAAAAACCCAGAAAGAAGCTGAGCCAATATCACAGGTAGCTGACTGCTACAGGCCAGGAAATCAAGATATCCGAAGTGTGGAATTCTGTATTGAATCCAGAAGGCTGAAAAGTGCCCAGAAAAAAAGATAAGATGCTGTTCCTCAAGGTTGTGTTGAAGACAGAGATTGATAGATCAAAGAGGGAATGGGATGGAGTAAGAGCCTAAGAAAAGCTCAGAGTGATATTAGTGCATTATTCGAGTAAATGCGTATCAAGGTAACAAATTTGATAATGTTCATTCTAAATTTTCACATTTCTTATGAAAAGTAGCTTCTCAAGGAGATTGAGTCTTCTCTCCTGTACAATCAGTCAATCTATTTATTTTTTCAGAGACTTCCGAAACTTGAAGGGTAGCTTGTGGAGATCTGTTGGAACTAATAGAATTCATCTGGATGAATATTCAGTGCTATCAACTGAAACACTGATGTAAATAGATTAAGTTCTACAACCATAAAACCCAGTACTCAGTCCTTTCCCCTTACTAATCAGGGTTTTCAGCATTCACCACATCTTTATATGTTCTTAGAAATTGTCATTTGGCACAACAGGCTCACTCAGTTGTTGTTTTGAGGAGGGTGCTTCCACAGTATGAACAAAAAAGACTCATTTCCTTTAGCAAAGAAGACAACAATCAGCTGACAAAGATTTGCGAGAATTGTCGGTAAAATTTTAGTGCAGAATTGAAGTGGAAAAAAAATCATTCAGCAAATGATAGAGATCTGAAAAGGCAGAGAGGAATTTCTTTAGCCAGAGATCTGTGGGGCTCATTGCCACAGGTGGCTGTGGAGGAATAGACGTTGGGTATTTTTAAGGCAGAGGTTGACAGATTCTTGATTAGTCAAGGCATGAAGGGATACTGGAAGAAGGCGGGAGACTGGGGCTGAGAGGGAAATAGAAGATGAAATGGTGGAGCAGACTGGATGGGTCAAATGGCCTAATTCTGCTCCTCTATCTTATGGCCTCATGGAAATCCTTCCTCAGATTTATTAACACCTCAGTTGCCAGTGGAAAGCTTTAACCACTAGGTTTTGGACCAACAGTAGGGGTGACCGTAGGATCCATTTCAAATATGAACGTGAAAACATAGTGTAGCAGTTTGTTTAATGTTCACTATTGCAGCACCAGCTGTAAGATCAGGGTTCAATTCCTTCTGCTGTCTCTAAGGTGTTTGCATATTTCTCACTGTGACCACATGGGCTTCCTCCAGTGTGCTCCAGTTACCCCTGAAGATTCCAAAGACCTATGGGTGAGGGTTACTGCATTGTGGGCATGATATATTGACACTGGAAGCGTGGTGACACTTGGGAGCTGCCCCCAGCACAATCATCACTGATTTCATATGATGCAAATGATACATTTTGCTGCATGTTTCAATATAAATGTGACAATTAAAACTGCTCTTTAAAATTGAAAAGTAGAAATGAGAGGACATCAATCAGTCTGTCATACCTGCTTCATCATTCAATGAAGTCACAGCTGATCATTTATCTTTGTGACACTTCCCTGCGCCAGTCCCTTATCCATTGATTATTTTACTTTCAATCAGCATGATGGGCCAATTGGACTCATCTGTACATTTCTGTAAATCTTTTTGGTGGAACAGCAGCTTTACCAGTGAAGGAGATAATGTCCTCAAAATTCGAAGTGGTGCAGTTGCATAACAAACCAAACTCTTAAAAAGAAATCTACTGCCTTAAAGTAAATTGCCTAACAAGTACAACTGTATTAAATTTCTACAAAGAGCAAGCTCTTTAGCAACTTCTTGTGATCAACTTTGTGCTCGCCCAACACTTAGATATTTCTCCCGTTGTCAATATCCTGAGAATGTGTCAAAACAAATGAAGCAACTTGTCTGTCTTCAATAATTGCAAAGTTAAATTCCGAAGATACCAGGTATCTGAAATTAAAGTGGAAAATGTTTACAACTACTCAAAATTAGTTGCATACTATATTTTGATTCTATACATACTTATTCTGTTCGAGCAAAGCCCAATCTCATTTTTTTTTGTCTGGGCACACTACAGCTCTAACAGTGCATTCAACAATTTTAAATAAGGATTAGAAAGGACTTGAGGACTGAACTGGCCAGTTATGATGAAAGGTCATCACCTTGTGATGTTAACAATTTTTTTCTCTCTCCCCATAGATTTATTTTGTTTTGTTGAGTATATCCAAAATTTTCTTTTATTTCAGATTTCCAGCAAATATTTTGCCCTGTGTTTATTTTATTCTTACTCTCCCTCTCTTCTGTTTTCTTTCAGCTCATCTCCTGTAGGAAAGGCAGCTCTCATTGCACTCCCTCAGTAAACACCGCCACTGCCTCTGTCATATAGTCTCTCTTGGTCTCTACAATCCCACATCCTCTTTGTTATTCCTCTTGCCTGCAAATTAAAACTTTTGATTTCTACCTTTCCCTAAGTTTTGGGGGAAATTTATCAACCTGAAATGTTAATTCTTTTCCTGTCTCCATGAATGCTGTCTGGCATGTTGAATATTTGCCATCTGCCAAGAGCATAGGTTATTCCTGATGGAGCCAGCTAGAAGTAAACTACTAATTTGAACTTGGAAGTTGTGACTTGGAAGCAAAACGTTTTACATTCACTGAACTGAAATACATATATTTACAGCTCAAGCTTCTTCCATCTGAACTGAAATTCAGTGAGCGAATTTTACACAGTCAATTAAAACTGATTTTTCAAAGTGAATTTACATTTATTGATATTGGTAAGCAGCTGATCATTTCTAGCCTGTAATAATTAATTGAAACACCTTGATTCAATCTCATTTGTGCTTTAATACTCTCAAGGCACTACCCAAATTTTAGATGACAGTAGTCACATACGTAAGTATATGTGGTGGGCATCCTGTCACTGTCTGTAAAGAGTTTGGATGTTCTCATCATGACCGCATGGGTTTCCTCCTTGTGCCCTGATTTCCTCCCACATTCCCAAGATGTATGGATCAATAGGTTAATCGGTCTCATGGGTGTAACTGGGCAGCACAGTATTATTGGGCCATAACAGCCTCTTACTATGCTGTATCTCTAAATAATAAAAAAAAATTGTATTTGTACCTATATCTACCAAAGTAAAATATTTCACTGTCATGTGAAATATTTGGAAGTTATTAAACATTTGGTTGGGTGATATTACAAAAGAGATCTTAGTTACGTCTGATGTCACTCTAAATTTCACTTACTCTCGCATACAATCTTTAGAAACATAGAAGACCTACAGTACAATACAGGCTCTTCGGCCCACAAAGCTATGCCAAACATGTCCTTACCTTAGAAATTACCTAGGCTTACCCATAGCCCTCTATTTTCCTAAGTTCCATGTACCCATCCAGGAGTCTCTTAAAAGTCCCTATCGTTTCTATCTCCACCACTGCCGCTGGCAGCCCATTCCACGCTCTCACCACTCTCTGCGTAAAAAACGTACCCTTTACATCGCCTCTGTACCTACTTCCAAGTACCTTAAAACTATGCCCTCTCGTGCTAGCTATTTCAGCCCTGGGAAATAGCCTCTGACTATCCACACATCAGTGCCTCTCGTTATCCTGTACACCTCTATCAGGTCACCTCTTATCCTCCGTCGCTCCAAGGAGAAAAGGCTGAGTTTACTCAACCTATTCTCATAAGGCATGCTCCCCAATCCAGGCATCATCCTTGTAAGTCTCCTCTGCACCATTTCAAATGGGATGATATAGATGACTGCATATTGACTTCCTGTAAGATTGCTTGATGGACCACTTGAATCTCCATGCAGAATGCCTCAAAATTTCTCATGCTGGGGCTAGACAGATTAATAGATTGGCATGAAATAGATGGGCCAAAGGGCCTGCTTCTGTGCTGTGTGTTCTATGATTCTATGATTGACTTTCATCGTATTGCAAGAGATCTTATGATTTTTTACACATCCATCAATGCTCCAGTCTTCACACAATCGCACTTCATTGCCACTTCTCACTTTTCTACCTGATAAAAACTACATGCAAAAGGACAGGTGGTGTGGTAGTAGGAGGGACTGCTCATGAAATGGGGTCTAAGTGACATCACCATCAACATTATAATTGTTTACTTAAGTAACTTTTCTATTGTATACTGCATTAATGTAATTCCCACATACACTTGGTGGCCACTTTATTAGGTGCACCTTCACACCTGCTCATGAATGTAATTATTTCATCAGCCAATCATGTGGCAGCAACTCAATGCATAAAAGCATGCAGACATGGTCAAGAGGTTCAGCTATTGTTCAGATGAACATCAGAATGGGGAAGAAATGTAAACTAAGTAACTTTGACTGTGGAATGATTGTTGGTGCCAGACAGAGTGGTTTAAGTATCTTAGAAATTGCTGATCTTCTGGGATCTTCACAAACAAAAATCTCTGTAGTTTACAGGGAATGGTACAAAAAGCAAAAAAAAAAAATCCAGTGAGTGTCAGTTCTGCGGGAAAAATGTCGATGAGAGGGCTCAGAGGAGAATAGCCAGACTGGTTCAAGCTGACTGGAATGCAACAGTAACTCAAATAATAACAGTGATGTGCAGAAAAGCATCTCTGGATGCACAACACATTGAACCTTGATGTGGATGGGCTACAGCACAGAAGATCATGAACATACAGTCAGTGGTCACTTTATTAGGTCCAAGAGGTCAAAGACTCTGGTCAAGATGGCATCAATCTGCTGTCTCCACTGAGGTCATGGCTCAGGCTTGGTTGCTTTTTAGGTTCATAATGATGGTTTTGGAGAGGGAAGGAAGATATGGATCAGGTTTAAGGTTAAGGGACAGGGGAATGGGCAAGTTAAAGGTCAGGTGGAAGTTTAGGCCTCTGTACTGTGCTCTGTGTTTGAAGGCCAATGATGTGAACGTGTGATGAAAGACCCCGTCAACATAAATCTGAATATGAGTCAACTGTATGGTGACAGAAGTTTCTACAAACGTAATGCAGGTCACCCACAATAGGATGCTATTTTAAAACTGTGAGGACATTCAGAGGCAAAAAAAGGTAATTTAGAGGCAATGTGTAATGAAAAAAAACAGAAGCAAGTCATTAACTAAGTAGGTTCTCAATCTGAGGTTTTGAATGGAAGCTATACATTTTAGACTTCTTGTTGAAGCTGAAGAGAAACAGGATGAAACAATATTAAGTGGTATACATGCCATTGAAGCAATCATTAAAAATGCAGTGAATTTAACATTAAATTGCACATTAATAATCATCATACTGTATCATTATGGATATTGATATGGTCACTAATTGCTTGGTTATAAGCAGAGATACTTATTTGAAAAAAAAGTCAGCTAAATCTCATGAACAGAAGGCGTATTCAAGTAAGATGCTCTAAACCTTCAGAAACAATACATAGTTCCTCATCATGTCAGGAAGTGAAGTTACTGATCACGTTTGCTCATCACATGAACAGACCACTCATTTAAGAGAAAAAACTTTACCTAGTGTCTATACGAAGTTGTTTTACGAAGTTGTAAAACAAGCCATATTGATTTTGTCATTCATCAAGCAGTATATCTTATCACTGGAATAACAAATTGACCTGCATATACAATAGGCAATAAATTCAATTACTGCCTGATTTGCAGCATAGAAGAACAAATTTAATAACCATCATTGGACACTGCAACATCTGATAATTGAATGGCTATGTTCAAGACAGGAATAAAATCCAATTTGATTTTTTCCCAGTTATCGTACAATTGCTCTGGGCAATACGGCAAAACAGTGGTATCTCACAAAGATTATGTACATCGCTTCAAGGCTTACAGGGAAAAAAAAACAATAATTCTCATAAAATTGTTGATAAACATGTAGGTTATATTTGTACTTATAACTGGGATTAAGTAATAGCCTCCGAGCATTGACAATACAAACGACGTAGATTCTCATCACCAATCTTGAAATATTTATAGAATTTAATTTCTTCCTTTGAATGAGATTTACAGCTCTTGCTTCATGACAAATTCTTTAACTAAGTTTAATGGTATCCATTTATTACATTCAGGGCTTTCTTGAAACTAAAGAAAGAAAAGCTTCCCGACAGCCAAACACTTTCATTCCAATTTCCACTCATGTTCACACATGTTGGTCCATGGCCTCCTCTTGTGCGAGATCCTTCAGGGTGGAGGACAAACATCTTATATTCTGTCTGGGTAGCCTCCAGCCTGATGTCATGAAATCAGGGTAGCCTCCAAACTGACAGCATGAATATTGTTTTCTCCTTCCAGAAAAAAAAAAATCCCTCTCTCTCCCCTCTTCTTTCATTCCACACTCTGGCCTCGCACGTCATTTCACTTGCCTATCACCTCCCTCTGATGCTCCTCCTCATTCCCTTTCTCCAATGGTTCACTCTCCTCTCCTATCAGATTCCTTCCTCTCCAGCCCTTGATCTTTCCCACCCACCTGGTTTCACTGACCACCTTCTGATTATCCACCTTCCCCTCTCTCCATATTTTTATTCTGCTATGTTTCCCCTTCCTTTCCAGTCCTGAAGGAGGATCTCAGCCTGAAAGACTGACTACTTCTTCTTTTCCATAGATGCTGCCTGACCTGTCGGGTTCCTCCCATATTTTCTGTGTGTTGCTTTGGATTTCCAGCATCTAAAGACTTTCTTATGTTTATGAAATGCATATGTATTGTACCATTATTCATTACAGCTTCTCAGCTGCGTTGGACTGGTCATGTCACAAGAATAAGCGATGTTCGTTTACCCAAAGCTGTTTTCTATGGTGAGCTACATGAAGGAAAGAGGAAGCATTATGGTCAGAAGCTGCTCTACAAAGATGTGCTGAAGTGCCAGATGAAGAACATTGACATGAATGTCAACATCTGGAAAAAAGATGCTTCGCACAGAAGAAGTTGGCACTGCATTGTCAAGAAGTCAATCCCAGCTATCGAGGAGAAAAGGCAGAAGAAATATGAAGCAGGTCATGAACGCAACCATTTGGTGCTAGACTAGTCAAATTACAGGTGCAATCGATGTGGGGGACAGTGCCGATCCAATGCTGGTCTTGTGGCCCATAAACGTGCCTGCAGAGACTAAACTCTCAGCATAGTCAACATCGAAATCGATGGACAGCCGAAGAAAGAAGAGGATGTATTGTAACTTCTAAGTTAATAATTTTTTTTTGCAACGGGAACTCATTTTCAACCAAAAATGTTGAAAGAAAAAGAATAATTGGGTGAAAGATAAGCAATTCCACTGATAAC
Organism: Mobula hypostoma; assembly: GCF_963921235.1. Lineage (NCBI taxonomy): Eukaryota > Metazoa > Chordata > Chondrichthyes > Myliobatiformes > Myliobatidae > Mobula > Mobula hypostoma. Next base: position 174,932,017 of record NC_086101.1, read on the forward strand.
AAACAGCAGCTATCATTTATGAAGTACTTTTAACGTGAAATATTTCTCAAGGCACTATACAGGAGTACGATCCATCAAAACAAAACAGACCAAGCCAGAAATATAAAGAATAGGCTGAAATTTTCTGACAATATCCCAATCTTTATTCTGGCACCACTGCCCAGCTCCTTCTCCACTTCATCAACAACTGCGTAAGCACAATATCTGGTATTCATGTGGAGCTTGTCAATTTTATCACCTTCAGCACATTATTGATACTGCTCTCTCATCTGGATCACCTTAACGCCACCTCAGGATATCTGACATTCACTGTAAATCCACTGGCTCCCACAGCTATCTTGACTGCATCTCCTTCCATCCAGTCTCTTGTGAGGACAAGGTCCCTTTCTCACAATATTTCTACTCGTGCTACGTCTGTTCTCAAGATGATTTTTTCTGCTCTGGGACATATGAAATGTCTTCCTTTTTTCATGACACTCAGTTTCCCCTCTAATGTGGTTCATGAAGGCTTTACTCATATTTCTTCCATTTAGTGTATCTCTGCTCGCATACCATATTCCCCAGACAGAAACAATATACTTCCCCTGGTCCTCACGTTTCTTCTTCCCGGCCTATGCAACTAGCACATCATCCTCTGTCATTTCTGACAGCTACTACAGGATCTCATCCCCAGTCATATCCTCTCCTCTCCACCCCTTTCTGCAGAGATCACTCTTCCCCCGATTCCCTCTTCTCTGGCCACTTAACCATTCTTGTCTCTGATACTTGCTCTGTAACAATTGGAGCTACAACATGTGTCCCTAGACCTTCTTCCTCACCAGCACTCAGAGACCTAAACAGCTTTTTTATTTTAAGCAAAGATTCATATGCACCTCTGTCAATCACATCTGCAGCATTCAGTACTCTTCATATGGCATCCACTACATCTGCAAGACCAAGGGTAAACTGGGCTACTGTTACATGAAATACCTGTGCCCAGTACACAATGGCCATAGTGAGCTTCTGGCTCAAGGTCATTTCAACTCCCTTATCTGATGGCAGAGGGGAAGAAGTTGTTCATAAAATATTAAGTACGTTTCTTCAGGTTCCTGTACCTCCTTCCTGATGGCAGTAATGAAAAGAGGGTGGATGATGAGGGCACTTAATAATGAATGCAGCTTTCTTGAGGTTTTCTCATGACCATGATGAATTTGACTGAGATGGAAACCCTCTGCAGCCTCTTTCAGTCCTGTGCATTGGAGTCTCCATAACAGGCAGTGATGCAACTCATCAGAATGCTCTCCACAGCACACCAGTAGAAATTTGCTTGAATCTTTGGTGACGTACCAAATCTCCGAAAATTCCTAATAAGGCATAGCTACTGGTGTGCCTTCATTGTGATTGCCTCAATGTGTTGGGCCCAGAAAAGATCCATTGAGATGTTGACTCCCAGGAACATGAAGCTGCTTATCATTTCCACTGCTGACCCCACAACATGGATTGGTTTGTGTACTTTAGATTTCCTCTTCCTGAAGTCCATAATCAAGTCCTTAATCTTACTGACGTTGTGTGCCAGGTTATTATTTCACTCAACTAGCCAATCTATCTCACTCCTCTACACTTGCTTGGAAGAGTAACCTTTTGGATGAAGGTTGCATGTCATTGTTCTTTAATGCGAGAGGGCAAGTCTATGCAATTGGAGAGACATGACCCTAGAGTACCATTTCAAATAAAATCTGATACTTCTTTTGGACCTCTCAGCCAGCATCACTAAAAAGGATTACTCATTACAGAACAAGATCTTTTGATGGACAGTTCCATCAAACACGTAAATACACATTAGATTCACTTCCATGGCTAACTTCCAAAAACTAATTGTTGGTATGAAGTATACCAGAAAGTCCGGTGGTTGTTAAAAAGTTCTCAATAAATGCATCTTATTTTGATTCACACCACTCCTTTATTTTGATCTGCTTCATATGAGGGGTGCTGAAGCTTGCAAACAGGACTTTCATAATGCCCATAATATAAACTATAAGCTCAAGATCTACAATTGCTTCTTTTTATAATGATCTGTCTACTTCAAAAAGCTTAGTCTAAATCAGGGGTCCTCAGCCTGGGGTCTGTGGCATAAAAAAGGTTGGGAATGCCTGGTCTAAATGGATGCTTCTAAGGAAGCTTTATTTTAAAACATTTTTGGGATCTACAAGTTACAAGTAACTTTTTCAAGAAAGGCAGAACAGTAGCGTAGCAGTTAGTGTGTTGCTTTACAGCATCAGCGACCCGGGTTCAATTCCCACCGGAGTCTGTATGTTCACTCTGTGAGCATGTACGTTTCCTCAGGATGCTCTGGTTTCCTCCCACATTCCAAAGACCTGTGGGTTAGGAGGTTAATTGGTATCATGGGTGTAATTGGGCACTGTAGGTTTATTGGGCTTGGAAGGGCTTGTTACCATGCTGTTCTGTATCTCTAAATTGCATGCAAGACCATCATTAATTACCTATTCTTAACTGGACTTGAGTGAGTGGTGGTAAGCTGCCCTTCATAAACCATTGCTATCCTCTTGTTGGCAGTACTTCCACATGTTGTTGAGCAACATGTTCTGGGATTCACGTTCAGTGATATTTCCAAGACATTGTATTGTATGGCTAAGAGGAGAGCATGTGTTTTTTTATGCATGTGCCTGTTGGACATTTCCTCTTTTGTGGTCAAGGATATGGGTTTGGGTGGTATACTGGGAATAACTTAGGTGAATAACTGTGATGCATTTTGTAGATACTGAACAACTCAGTCACTCTGCCTAAGTGATTGATAAGCTACCAATCAAAAAGGTTAATTCAATTTGACTGGAGCACAAAAAGTATTCCATTATCCTCCGGATTGGTTTCTTGTAGATTGCTCATTAGGTTGCAACTCGATGTCAGGAGATGAGTCCACTCACTCCAGAATGTAAATCCTCCAACCAGCTCCTGTAGCTATGTTCCAGCTTCCAAACTTTGCCTAAAATTAATTTCCAATTGTATCTTTATAATTGAAATGAAATTGTTTTGAACAATACAAGTTTGTTTTCAAAGAATCTAGTTTTAAGTTGGTTATTTCTTTTTGATAATTCACCTCGCCTTATTTCTTCAAGCATCTGCAGAAGCAGTGTCACCTTCATCAATTCCTTTGTTTGATCATCTTGATATATTACAGACACATGCACATACATATTGTATTATAAATAAAATATTTCTAATATATAAATACATCATGACAATCAATGTTTAAACATGCACCAGTTGTTGGCTATAAAACTGATTGAAAAGTGAATTAAATATTGACATAAAATTGAAGTCATAAAATTTATTAATAATAAAATAAGAATGCACAATAATTCTGAATAACTGAAGGTATTTTTAACCAATATAAGATTAGTTTTTGCTGCATATGATTGAAGCTAAACAGCCCGATCAAATTTCTGCATATTTTCATGACTTGCACATCTATCTGTTTATTTTTAATCATTTATGTGTTTAAGAGAGAGGTTTTTCTTCACCATGGCATTTCAGAGATGGTACCCCGAAGGATTTGGGATGACAGCAAGAAAGGATACAGATAGCTGGATCTTTTACACCCTAAAAGATAATGAGCTCATGGAACTCTTCCAACATAGCAAGCAGTATAAATGAAGCAATTAGACAGATCTCTAGGAGAAGCAAGAGATTGATGAATTTGATAAACACGGATTAATCTATCGAAAGAAAATCATCATAATGTGTTTTTCTATTTCTCATGTTCCTGCATTATTAAATAAAAATTTGAGTGAATTTTAAAAAGGTTATGCTGTATCAAAGAGGGACTTCATAGCCTTTCAATTCCTTGAGGATTCTTTGAGGAAGGTAAACATCATTCTTATTTCCCTACATTATAATATTATTTATTCCATTCCAAACACTTAACAACTTTTCCATTGCAAGTGTTTAGGGATTACATGATCACTATTGATTCTAATGGGGGTCTTTCAATATGGAGTGGGATAAATGGGATTACTCTCCTGAGAGCTGGGGTAGACACAACGGGCTGAACCATTTTGTACTGTTACCACTTTATGATAAGATGGCCTAAATTAGTACATAAACTCTTCTAACTTCCTCCATCATTCTTTTGCTTCCATGCTCAGTATTATTCTGGACGCTCAAATGGCAGCTGCTGAATACAGGCCTGCCCTGATAACAAAGATATTTGATTTCTTAAGAATTCATTGGGTAAGAATTCATTCAGCAGTTCATATAGTTAATTGTCACTATTTGATGCTACAGAAGCTTGCTGAAAACTGTCTGCAACCCAAGCGAAGAAAGGAAGTCAGCAGGTCAGGTAACATCTGTGGAGAGAAACAGATAGTCGACATTTTGGGTTTGGACCCTTCATCTAGGATAGTATAATGAGGTGGGGGGCATGGTGGTGCCATTGAGATGTATAAAATTAATGAGGGACCTAGACATGGTAAGCCAGCAAAAACTATTCTTCGTAACAAGAGAACACTATTTAATTGGTAAAAGCAATAGAGGAATATTTAGTTTTCACCAAATGAACAGGAAAAATCTTCAGCTTCCTGTCTTAAGATTGGTGGTTCAGGGCCTCAGGTCCATTATTTCCCAGAAGAGGTGAAAAGCCATAAACTCTAGATGGAAAGCTGAGAGCTGGGACCTGGAAGTGAGATGTCAAGCTCCTTTTAATGGCTGGCATGGCCTGATGGGCCAAATAGTCTTTATCATTGCTGTAAATGTTAGTGTTTCCATGATTCTCAGTTTCCATCTGTTCTTCCATCTGTTTCACTTTACAACTTTGTCAACTTGCTCTCCCACTTCTAAACACTGCTGCATGAGAGCCATTGGAGCGGATTGCATTGCTTTTGCTGGCAGCAACACGCCTGACAGTATGCCCCTAATATCTGTGCAGTGCAGAGGCACCAAATGCACTGGAGGTCAGCTGCTTGCAAACACAACCTCTAGGCTCTGTTAAACTCTGTACTAAATTCAGTAAGAGAACTGTAATATCCTAAGCTGGGAGGTGAAATACATTTTGCATCTATACCCTCTACTTTGAGTCTATCTCCTATGTTTTATGCCAGCCACTTCTGGCAGTCTAGGTTACCTTCCTTAATTAAAAGGATATGTGAAGTGGAGTGTTTTCTTCTTTGTAATAATTTAAATGTCTTAATTAGAACGTATTTTTTGTAGTTCTTGCCCAAAATAAACCTACTTCTCCAATTCTTGCTCTCTTGAAAACATTCCTTAAACACTTAGATCAAGACCTAATTTATCACTTCTAGCTTTTCTTTCCTTGGCACACTCTCTGATAATTTACTCTTTCTTCTCACATCTCTGTGAAGCACTATGGGATATTATTCCATGTTCAGAGCACTGTATAAATGCAAGCTGTTGTTTTCTTTCCAGATTTAGAACCTGTGCTCATTATTGTAGATACCATTAGCTATTGTTGTCCTTTAGTCAACCTTGAATCTATGGTTGGGAGTACTGCTCCAGCCCATCAGAGTGGTTAGCAGAGAATTGTTTTTCTTTATAAGCCCAGGGACCCACAAAGTGACTTATGACATATCACTAGACGAGAACTCAATGCACACCTTGGATTCAAGCAGATACATTTTGGAGTTTAGTTGAGGTTCTGTGCCATTTCTGGGTCTTTACTGCGACAGAGTAATGGCCTGAGATATGATTCTTACAGCCCCAAGAAAGCTCAGAGGGATGCAATCCATCTGTTTTATTTATATTAGTCCAAGAAAGCCTCACAAGAATTTTTTCACATCACTGATTATATACAATGTCCCATCACTCGTTCAACCCACTATCAATTCTGTCAATTACCTACCACCCAATAGATGTCCCCTTTAATATCTAATTTCTACCATTGCAGGCTGCCCAGAGTTTTTGGTGAACTATCGAAGGGATGAATGTGTCCATAGAGTCATAGAACACAAAAATAGGCCCTTCAGAGTTCAAAGTTCGAAGCCCATGACATTCAAGATTCCCATCTAAGCTAGTCCCATTTTACCCTTGTGTGGATCATATCCCGCTAAAGCTTTCCTACCCAAGTGCATTTTAAATGTTGTTAACATTCCTGCCTTAACCTTTCCCTCTGGCAGCTTGTTGCATATATTGACCACCCACTGGGTGAAAAATGTCCCTCAGGTTCCTATTAAATCTCTTCAATCTCAACTTAAAACTGTGCTGCACTGAAAAAGACTGTGCTCTTCATGTTTGGTTACAGAAGTGGTTTGCCATTTCCTCATAAAAACACATGTATTAATTTTTTCTGAAGGCTGATCAAGGACAGGTTGCCATACTTTCTCCCTGGTTCCATTTATTTGTGTTTCTCTTTCACTTTCCAATTTTAATTATATTACAGAACATAATTTCAATTTGCCACTCGGGTATAAAAGGGATCTGGGGAGAAGGTGGGACACCAGGGCTTAGAGGAAAATTGGATCAGCCATGATGAAATGGCACAACAGTCTCGATGGGCCAAATGGCCGAATTCTGCTCTGTTACCTAATGGTCTAAAACAACACCTGTAATTTACTAAATAGATAGCTGATATCCAATGTCAGTTTCACAGCAAATTGCAATGTCAAAAACACTCCCTGCTTTTCTCTATAAGTTTCGCTCTCAATTTTGTGATTTTTATGCAAATTTATTGCCGATCTCCCACCAATCCATTCTCAGTGCATATTCTTATTGTAGTTAGGAATACAGTGGCAATGCAGTTAAAGTTACTGGAATATTTCATCTCCATTGATCTGGAGACGTGAGTTCAAGCACCACAAGGTGGGGAATTTAAATTCAAATAATTTGATAAGTTGGAAATAAAAGATCAGTATTGCTGGTGGTGATCATAAAGCTACTAAATTTCATATTTATTGCAGTAGCAGCAGCAGCCCGGATTCAAGTTCACTGCTCTCTGTACGGAGTTTGTATGTCCTCCCCAGGTCTGTGTGGGTTTCCTCTCAATGCACCAATTTCCTCCCACATTCCTAAATGTATGGGTTAGTAAGTTAATTAGACATGTGGATGTAAATGGGCAGTATAGGATCATTGGGCTGGAAGTGTCTCTTATTGCACTGTATCACTAAATAATATAAATAAATTATCATTGAGGTGACTGGTCCTTCTGAGAAGTCATACTTGTAGACTTTACCCAGTCTGTCTAATGTGTCCAGTCCCACCAAAGTAGTTGACTCTTCAATGCTTACTCTGTTCAGGAACAATTAGGGTTGAACAATAATTAACGAGATTAAAAATTTAAAAAATTAAAGATGAAACCACACTCAGGTTGGAGGAACAACACCTTATATTCTGTCTGGGTAGCCTCCAACCTGATGGCATGAACATTGACTTCTCAAATTTCTGCTAATGCCCCACCTCCCCCTCGTACCCCATCCGTTATTTATTTATTTATATACACACTTCTTTTTCTCTCTCTCTCCTTTTTCTCCCTCTGTCCCTCTCACTATCCTCGGCCTTTGCCCTTCCTCTGGGCTCCCCCCACCCCTTTTCTTTCTCCCTAGGCCTCCTGTACCATGATCCTCTCATATCCGTTATGCCAATCAACTGTCCAGCTCTTGGCTCCATCCCTCCCCTTCCTGTCTTCTTCTATCATTTTGGATCTCCCCCTCCCCCTCTCAAATCTCTTACTAGCTCTTCTTTCAGTTGGTCCTGACGAAGGGTCTTGGCCCGAAACTTTGACTGTACCTCTTCCTAGAGATGCTGCCTGGCCTGCTGCATTCACCAGCAACTTTTTTGTGTGTTGCTTAAAAATTAAAGATCAGCTTTATTGGTAACATGTCCATTGAAACATAGGGTGAAAGTCATCGTTTGTGTCAAATCAAACTGGTGAGGATTCTGCTGGGCAGCCCAGAAGTGTCACGTCACCATGCTTCCAGTGCCGACATAGTATGCCCACAACTCACTAGCCCTAACCCCAACATTTTTGGAATGTGGGAGGAAACTTGGAGCCCCGGTGAAAACAAACACAGAGATGGATGTCCTTACAGACAGTGGCAGGAATCAAATCCCAAATTTACAACTGGTGTTGTAAGGCATTTTGCTCACGGCCAGACCACCCTGCTGCTCCGATTGGAACAGATAAAAGAATAAATCTTTTCAGTGTTCTGTGCTTTTGAATTTCTGAGTTAATGTATGTATCTTTATATCCTTTCATTTCCTTCTACGTTGCTCTTCATTTCTATTTTCAGTATAATTGCAGTCTTTATTTCACTGAACCCCAATCAATTTCTCTGCACTCTTTTTCATGTACCTTTTAGTCAAATTAGCACCATGGTGAAGCAAGTGAAATATGTTTTTTTAAATTTGGACCATTTCTGACAAATTATTCTTAATATGTACAACTGAAAATCTCACATATCCCTCCAAAGTAAAATGCCACCAGCATGAAATTCCCTTTGAAGAACATTGTTGCTTTTCCATGACTGTTAGGTCGAAGCTGTTATAATTCATTCTCTGTGAAGGGACACCGACAGAAACAAAGATCACAGTCCCACTGGAGTGAAACAGCTGTCCTATCAGATTAAGAAAAAAGATTAGAGTTGGATTTGCCAGCTTGCTGAGGCTTTACAAGGTATTGGCCAGACTGCATTTGGAATATTATGAGCAGTTTTGTGCCCATTATCTGTGAAAGGATTTGCTGACATTGGAAAAGATCCAGAGGAGGAACATGAGAATGATCTCAGGAATGAAAGAGTTAATGTATGATGAGCATTAAATGGCTCTGGACTCACTCTCTGACTCACTGGAGGTTAGAAGAACGAGGGAGGATCTCAATGAAACCTAACAAATATTGAAAGCCTTAAATACAGTGGATTTTAAGAGGATATTTCTCATACTGGGGGAGCCTAGGACCAGAAAGCACAGCCTCAGAATACAGGGATATCCCTTTATAACAGAGATGAGGAAAAATTTCTTTAACACACAGAAAATTTTGGTGGAACGCAGCAGGTCAGGCAGCATCTGCAGATTTCCTCGTATTCAAGAATTTCTTTAGCTAGATGGTGATGAATCTGTGGAATTCATTGCCACAGATAGCTGCTGAGATCAAATCATTAAGTATATATTAAAGCGGAGTTTAATAGGTACTTGATTAGTAAGAGTGTCAAAGATTACGGGGAGAAGGCAGAAGGATAAGGTTGAGAGGGAGAATAAATGATTGACTTGCCTTCTTCTCATTATTTCCATCAGGGTGGAGGTACAGAAGCTTGAAGAAACTCGCTCAATGTTTTAGGAACAGATTCTTCCCCTTTGCATCAGATTTCTGAACCTGTGACTTCTACCTCAGTATTTTGCTGTCTTTTTGCAATATATAACATATATAATATATATTTTTTGCAATATATGTATATAATGCCCTGGAAAAGGTTGCACTATTAATGCAATGGTCTTTCTGTAGAAGCAGTGTTTGGGTTATGGTTACAGATAACGGGTGCTTTGGAATGTGAGCTATCCAATCATCTGAGTGGGCTTTCTTTTGTATGCCTGACACCGCTGTGAGCTGGGGTCTTTATTCAATGGGAGATGAAGGGGGAAGACACTGGAGAGAACCAGTCGTAGGATTCGAGCCAGTGGGGGACGATAATTCAATGGAGCAAGCGAAGGTCTACTGAGGATCAGTGAATATGACTTTTGGAAGAGTTGAGCTCCAACTTGTGCACATTTGACTGTTTAATTATAATGGGCTCTTTTTGTGCGCTTCTTTCTTTTCTTTACTAACCCTTTAGTTAAGTTAACATTCATAAATATAATTCTTTTAATCATATGGTTGTGCTGTCTGTTATTACTTGGCAACGAGCTGTAACAGGGTAGCAAATTACACAGCAGTCACACAAATCAGGGTTTGGGTTAGGACAGCTGTCCCATTCTCACGGATTTGGCACCCGAGTGTGTATTCCCTAGATGTACGCAGCCCAAGGAAACCAGGGGTTCATATATATATGAAGTGGGCAAGGGAATATCTGATGGAATTGAACTCAGACAAGTATGAAGTGTTGCATTTTGGGAAGATACACCTAAGTAGGACAAACACAGTGAATGGCAGGGCCCAGTGCAATGTTACTGAACAGTGAGACCTTGTGTATAAGTACTCAGTTCCCAGAAAACGGTGACAGATTAATGTAGAAGGTCAATGGCACATTTGCCTTCAACCACTGAGTTATATTGAGTATAGGAGCTCAGAGAGCGTGCTACAGTCATACAAGTTGATGATTAGGCGCATTTGGAATATTGTGTGCAGTTCTACACATGCTACAGGAAGGATTTGATTAAGCTAGAGACAAAGAGTCTGTCGATGAAATTGTAGAGCAAGAAACAATCTGCTGGAGGAACTCAATGGGTTGAGCATTGTGTGTAGGCGGGGAAGGAATCATTGATGCTTTAGGTCAAAACCCTGTATCATGATTAAACTTGAAAGGATGCAGAGAAGATTCATTGGGATGTTGCCTGGACTCGAGGGTCTAAGTTATTAGGAGAGAGTGCTTTTCTCTAAATATGATTAAGGCTGAGCAGTAACTTTATCATCACATTTTTAAAAATGAAAGGTATTTACAGGAGAGATGATCACCATCTTTTTTGCATGATAGTGTATTCTAAATCTAGGGTTCAAAGTGAGAAGGGAAATAGGTAAAGAAACATCTGAGGAGCAGGTGTTTCAGAGAGAAGGTACCAGGTGCATGGAAGAGGAGGTGGTAGAGACAGGTACAATTACAACATTTTAAATACATTTAGACAGATACATGGATAGGAGAACTTCCCAACCTGAGGTCTACTAACTCCTTGCTTAATGGTATTGGTCCATGGCATTAAAAAAAAGGTTGGAAACCCCTGGTTGACCGAATGCAAATGGGCTTGGTGTTGTTATGTACCTTGGTCAGCATAAACATTTTTGGCAGATGGGCCATTTCCCATGCTATATTAATCTATGACTCTTACCTGGGCATTTCTGACCTTACTTATATGTGACTACAGACCCACCAGAGAGATTGCTCCTAAGCAACACACACACAAAATGCTGGAGAAACTCAACAGGCCAGGCAACATCTATGGAAAAGAACACAGTCGATGTTTCAGGCTGAGAAGTCGACTGTACTCTTTTCTATAGATGCTGTCTGACCTGCTGAGTTCCTCCAGCATTTTGTGTGTGTTGCTTGGATTTCCAGCATCTGCAAATTTTCTCTTGTTTGAGATTGCTTCTAAAGTGGCTTCTGTAATAGCCAGAATATCACACATTTCAGTGTTAAGTATAGTTGACCCAGCACACATCTTATGAATGAATAAATAACATAATACCCTCTCTGCTAATGCTGACTTATAAAGTGGAAGAAAGTAATTCTAAAAGTTAATTTTCTGTTCTGTCCTCTCTTATCTAGCTTCATCAATACTGAAACATTTGCTGGTATATCAATCCATTGCCAATGATTAAACTTGGGACCTTTCTGGTGTGTTGAATTTTGTGAAGACTTCAAGGGAGCATCAGGTGTGATTTTCACCTTGCTCTCTTCTCACCATCTTTTATCATATTACTCTGATTATCACAACTTCCTCTTGCTGGCTGCTAATTTATTTGTAATTTATAGCACATCTAAATAGTCAAGTCCTGGCCTCAACTACTCTTGTGATGACTTGGCTGTTGGTTTCTTGCTTTCCACCAAATATACCTTTGAAGTCCAGTGCATAGTTTGTTACCTAGTCCATAAAGTTCTTAAATTAAAATTGCATTTAAATTCTTTTGAAAGCAAAATGGAAAGCCTTTATCTTTTTGAGACACCCTGCTCATATGTATAGCACATAAGCACTGGAAAGATGTGCTGGAGAGGACTTGCAAAATGTCCTACAAGAACTGATGCTGTTGCAGTTATAAACATTATAGCTCGGGGATTGTGAAAATGACTGAGAATAGACTTTGGGAAAAAAGTATCCTTCCATACACTGGCACTGAATAGGACAAATTGGAACATATTTTCATTTGAGGCACCATGGAACCCAGAACCAATATATCTCAAATCCTGAGCCCTGGATGCCTTTTTTAATTCATTATTCAGGATATGTGCATTGCTGACAAGACCAGCATTAATTGTCCATCTCTTCAAACTCTTGAAAGCTGGTACTAAGGATCTTTGTTTCTGATGGTTTGCCAGGCTATTTCAGAAACAATGCCTGAAGTAGAGAGAAAGCTGAATTCTGCAAATATGAGATAAACATGAGATTCTGATAACAATCAGAGTGACTGATTATATGAAATTATCTTCAGCATCTACAGCTTTCTTTTATCTTTCCAGCTAACACAGAATTCACTCATCTCCTATTTACACCTGCCCAGATATATCCTTTGTCATTTGTTTGCTTTTATCGTCCTCTTTTTTGCAGCAGCACAACTACTTTTCCCTTCTGTATTTCTTTCCACTTCCGATGTATTCTTTCTTCTTAAATCTTTCACTTTTACAACTCTTTATTCCTATTTTCTTTTACCTTTATTTAGAGATACAGAGCAGAACAGGCCTTTCTGGCCTAAACAAAGCTGCACTGCCAAGCAACCCACTGATTTAACACTAGCCTATTCACAGGACAATTTACAATGACCAATTATTCTACTAACTCGGATGATTTTGGACTGCCGGAGGAAACTGAAACTTTTGGAGGAAACCCACATGGTTCATGCACGCAGATGCTTTACAGATGGTGCCAGAATTGAACTTTGAACTCTGGAACACCCTGAGCTGCAGTAGGGTTGCACTAACCATTACGCTACCATGGTGCCACACAGTTTCATTTTAATGAAAAACAGTTTGATTTCCAACATCTGCAGCATTTTGCTTTAAGTTCAGAACTGTGATAAAGTACAGTTCAGATCTTGCAGTCCCCCTTTAAGAAAGTAGAAGAGGGGACGCCACACCAGACTACATGTTCAATTGAAACACAGAGGCTTTAGATTTCCATTCCCAACTATTTTCCTGGCCAATGTACAGACTCTGGAAAATAAAACTAAGAATCACAGCAACACGCACGATATGCTGGAGGAACTCAGCAGGCCAGGCAGCATCAATGGAAAAGAGTACAGTTGATATTTCAGGCCGAGACCCTTCGGCAGGACTTCAGAGGGACATCAGGGACTGCTGTGTACTTTGCTTCATGGATACATGGCTATTCCCCCACCATTTTGGACACAGCACTGCAGCTCAATGGCTTCACCATTTTCCAAAAAGACAGAATGGCTCAGTCTCTCAAAGGCAGAGGATGTGGAATATGCTGCATGATTAACTCATCATGGTAGGTCCAGGTTTGCAGAGGAGCACTTACAGAACTGCTCTGAGTCGGTGAATTGGACAATATCAGGGATTCATCTTTGAGTCTAAATTAAGTCGCCAGTGTTGTCACTGACTTCATCAAAACTTGTATGGTTGAGTGTATGCCTTCAAAACATACTGGACATACCCAAACCAAAAGCCAGGGATAAAACAGAAGATTCATGGTCCAGCTGAGAACTAGACCTGTGGTATTCAAGACCAGTAATCTCGAACTGGATAAGAAGTCCATGAAAAATATACAGAGGCTATTTTAAGGGCAAGAAAATAATTCCGATTCAGGTTAGAGATGGAGTCAGATGCAGGATTTCCTGGCAGCAAAAACCAGCATCGTGAATGGCTGTGATGCTTCCTTCCCAGAGGAGCTCAACAACTTTTATGCTCACTTTGAAAGGGAGAATAAAACGTCATCTATGCAAATCCCTGTAGTATCCCGAGACACTGTAATCTCTGTCTTGGAGGCCGACATCAGAACATCTTTCAAGCGGGTGAACTCTTGCAAGGTGTCAAGCCCTGATGGTGTTACTGGTGGGACTCTGAAAACCTATGCCAACCTCCTAGCAGGACTGTTCAAGGACATTTTCAATTTCTCACTGCTGCATTTGGCGATCCCTCCTTCTACAAAAGGGTGACAATCATACCAGTGCCTAAGAAAAGCATGGTGAGTTGTCTCAATGACCATCACCCAGTGGCACCCGTACCTACTGTGACAAAGTACTTTGAAATGTTGATCACGGCTAGACTCAACTCCTGCCTAAGCAGGAAGCTGAACCTGCTGCAATTTGTTTATCGGCACAATAGGTCTAAAGTGGATGCAGTCTCACTGCCTCTACACACAGCCTTGGATCAGATGGACAATAACTATATAACCATATAACAATTACAGCATGGAAACAGGCCATCTCGGCCCTTCTAGTCCGTGCCGAACTCTTACTCTCACTTAGTCCCACCGACGTGCACTCAGCCCATAACCCTCCATTCCTTTCCTGTCCATATAGCTGTTCAATTTAACTTTAAATGACAACATCGAACTGGCCTCAAACACTTCTGCTGGAAGCTCGTTCCACACAGCTACCACTCTCTGAGTAAATAGTAATACTTATGTCAGGCTGCTTGTTATTGACTACAGCTCAGTGTTAAACACAATCATACCCTCAGTTCTAATCAACAAGCTCCAAAATCTGGGTCTCTGCACCTTCTTCTTTACTTCCTTACTGGGAGACCTCAGTCTATGCAGATCATAAATAACATCTCCTCCAATCAGCATTGGTGTAGCTGAAGGGTAGGTGCCTAGCCCACTGTTTTACTCTCTTTACACCCATGATTGTGCGGCTAGGCAGAGCTCAAACATCATCTATAAATTTGCCGATGACACAACTGTTGTAGATTGTGACGAGGAGACATGCAGGAGTGAGATAGATCAGCTGGTTGAGTGACGTTGCAGCAACAACCTTGCACCCAACATCAGGAAGACCAAGGAAGTGGTTATGGACTTCAGGAAGGGCAAGTCAAGGAAACAAACATGAGTCCTCATCGAGGGATCAGAAGTGGAAAGGGCGACACCAAGTTTCTGGGTGTCAGCATCTCTTTGAGTCTATCCTGGGCCTAACATACTGAAGCAATTACAAAGAAAGCACGACCACAGTCATATTTCACTAGGAGTTTTGTCTCCAAAGACACTCACAAATTTCTACAGATGTACTTCGGAGAGTATTCTACAATACCTATAAAAAGTATATACCCCCCTGGCAAGTTTTCATGTTTTATTGTTTTACAACATCGAATCACAGTGGATTTAATTTGGCTTTTTTTGACACTGATCAACAGAAAAGAATTATTTCATGTCAAAGTGAAATATAAAACACAAATATAATTGATTGCATAAGTACTCACTCCCCTTTAATATGACACATTAAAACATCACTGAGGCAGCCAATTGGTGTTAGAAGTCACATAATTAGTTAATGAAGATCACCATGCACAGTCAAGGTGTTTCAATTGATTACAGTAAAAATACACCTGTATCTTGAAGGTCCACTTGCAGGTGAGTCAGTATCCTGACAAAAAACACACCACAGGGACAAAAGAATACTTCAAGCAACTCCGCAAAAAGGTTATTGAAAAGCACAAGTCAGGAGATGAATACAAGACAATATTCAAGTCGCTGAATATCCCTTGCAGTACAGTTAAGTCAATCATCAAGAATTGGAAAGATTATGGCCCAGCAGAAAATCTGCCTAGAGCAGGCTGTCCTCCAAAACTGAGGGACTATGCAAAAAGGGGACTAGCGAGGGAGGCCATCAAGAGACCTATGACAACTCTGGAGGAGTTACAAGCTTCAGTGGCTGAGATGGAAGAGTGTATACATACAAAAACTGTTGCCCGGGTGTTTCACCAGTCGCAGCTTTATGGGAAAGTAGCAAAGAGAAAGTCACTGTTGAAAAAAAACTCACATGAAATCTCAGCTAGAGTTTGCCAGAAGGCATGTAGGAGACTCTGAAGTCAGCTGGAAGAAGGTTCTATAGTCTGATGAAACCAAAACTGAGCTTCTTGGCCATCAGACTAAATGCCATGTTTGGTGTAAGGCAAACACTGCACATCATCAAAAACACACCATCCCTTCTGTGAAGCATGGTGGCTGCATTATTCTGTGTGGATGCTTCACTGCAGCAGGCTCTAAAAGTCTTGTGAAGATAGAGGGTAAAATGGTTGCAGCAAAATACAGGGAAATCCTGGAGGAAAACCTAATGCAGTCTGCAAGAGAACTGACTTGAGAGAAGACTTGTTATCCAGCAAGAAAACGACTCCAAGCATAAAGCCAAAGCTACACAGGAATAGATTAGAAAACTACAAAGTTAATGTCCTGGAGTGGCCAAGTCAGAGTCCAGACCTCAATCCAATTGAGAATTTGTGGCTGGACTTTAAAAGGGCTGTTCACTCATGATCCCCAAGCAATCTGACAGCTTGAGCTGTTTTGTAAAGAAGAATGGGGAAAAATTGCAGTGTCCAGATGTGCAAAGCTGATAGCGAGATCTATCCACATACTCAAGGCTGTAATTATTGCCAAAAATGCATCTATTAAATACTGTCTTGAAGGGGATGAGTAATTATGCAAACAATTATTTGTGTTTAATTATCGTAGTAAATTTAAACCAATCTGCAGAAATTTGTTTTCAATTTGACACGATAGTCTTTTCTGTTGATCGGTGTCAAAAAAATCCAAATTAAATCCATTGTGATACAATGTTGTAAAACAATAAAACATGAAAACTTCCGGGGGGGGGGGGTGAATACTTGTTATATGCACTGTGACAGGTTGCATCACCGACTGGTATGGAGGAGCACAGGATTTAATAAAGCTGCAGTTGTAAACTCAGCCAGCTCCATCATGAGCACTAGCCTCCACAGCCTCCAGGACATCTTGAAAAGGCGATGCCTCAGAGAGGCGGCATCCATCATTAAGGTCCCCCATCACCCAAGACCTGCCCTCTTTTCATTGCTACCAGCAAGGAGGAGGTATTGGAACCTGAAGACACACAGTCAATGTTTCAGGAACAGCTTCTTCCCCTCCACTATCAGACTTGACCTATGAATACAACCTCAATATTTTTCTCTCTCTTTTTGCACTACTTAGCTAATTTATTTTTTTATATATACTACTTCAAGTCAAGTTTATTGTCATTTAACTATATACATGTATATAATGTACATAACCATATAATGTACAAATGTTCGTATATAGAATCAAGACAACATTTTTCCAAACAGGGGCGTGAAGTACAGTATTACCCATAACACATGATAACTTATGAAGGTTAGGATAAAAACCACAGATAAATCACACATATATAACAAACTAAAGTGCATTAATATTAAATATTGTACTGGAACAGATTAATCAGTTACACTTTGAATATCATTTGGCAGGGAGCTCAGAAGCTTAATGGCTTGGGGGGGGAAAAAACTGTTTCTACTCTAGTCCGTTCTTCTTTTTGTGCATCGTAGTCTCCTGCCTGATGATAAAAAATCAAAGATGATACTGGAATGCTTAGTAATACTATGGAACCTGCGTATGCAGCACTCCTGATAAATGTCCTCGATGGATGGTAGGAAGACCCCTTTGATCCTCTCAGCTGTTCTCACAGTCCTATGTAAGGACTTCTGGTCCAATGCCCGACTGCTCCCTTACAAGATGGAGATGCAACTTGTCAGGACACTCTCAATGGTGCTCCTGTAAAATGCAGTTAAGATGGGGGGGAGGGAGGAGACCTGCTTTCCTCAATCTTCCTAGGAAGTGGAGGCACTGCTTTGCCTTCTTATTCAGGGAGGTGATATTAAGAGAGGTGATTATAATTTATAGTTTTTATTATTATATATTGCAATGTTCTGCTGCCACAATACAACAAGTTTCATAACATATGCCTGTGATACTGAACCTGATTCTGATTCTGATTCTAAAGTAAAAGGAGAAATGTTCATATGCAAGGTGGTTAGAAGGAGTTATTTGTGCCATACCAAACAAGCTGTCATCAGTTCTCACCAAAAGTAAGTAGGAAATTCAGTCTGACAAATCAACAAGACAAAAGACAAGGACATGATGGTGTATGAAGCTGACTTGTAAGAGAACTGAAAGTGGTCTGAACAAAATCTTTTTTTAAGTAGTGAGTGCTAATGCTCTGAAGCATGCTCCGGATACAATGTTCAGACACAATATTCACAGGGAAACAAGATAAATACTGAAAATGAAACAAAAATCCAGGCTATCTGGAGAGGATGGTGGACTGGGATTAGCCAAATTGCTCTGATAATAAAAACTGACATGGACTTAATGGGCTGAATGACCTTCATCTGGGTAATGTTTCTGTGCTACTTTGAAGTATAGGGATATTTGCCTTTGAAAATTAAATGTAAAAGCTTTTGATATTATGCACAGAAGTGATCTATTATCCTGTCATGAAGTGGCCTTTACACAAGGTAGTATGTCCCTAACGACTCTCACCAATTTTTACAGATATATCACAAAAAAATCCTAACTAGCTGGGTCATAACTTTGTTTTGTCCGAAACTGGTAGGAATTGCCCAATGCATCAGGCAAACAAGCTTCCCTCTATGGACTCTGTCTACGCTGCCTCAGGAAAGCAGCCAACATTGTCAATGAACCTCACCTCACCTCAGTTATTCTCTCCTCCACCTCCCTTCCAATAGACCGGAGGTACAAAAGCTTGAGAAGGCTCAAGAACAGCTTCTAACCCATCGGTTTAAAACACTTTAATTAGCTTCTACTATGCTAAAGATGAACTCTGTATCTCCCACACCATCTTAGCATGGCCCTTGCATTTTATTTGACCACCTGCACTGCACTTCCATTGTAACTGTCACAATATTTTCTCCTTTTTCTTGTTGTGAGATGATGCATGCATGCATGGATTGATCTATGTGGATAGCATGCAAACAAAAGCTTTTCACTGTATCTCAATACATGTGTCAATGTAGTTATCAAGCAGTGAATCTACATCAGGTGATAGGGATATTATTGGAACAAGAAATATTGGGCAGGATTAATCCAGATTTAGAAAGGCAGAGATTAATCCAAAATACTCACCATTGTTTCTTTATTGTTGGGGGAGTTCCTGTCGGACTGCATTGATTAGAATTTTTGAAGAGGCAATAAAATATATTCATAAGAGTAGTTTGGTTGATGTGGGCTGCAAAGAGTTCAATTAAGTCTTTGAGGAAGAGCCCATAGGATCCTGGACAATTTGGCAATTTGGATTGAAAACTGGATTGCCAATGAGGACAGAGAGCAATAGTGGAAAGTTGTTTTATTCATTGCAGTCCTGAGACTAGCAGCATAACACAAGGATCAATTCTGGGACACTTCCTATTAGTTGTATACATTAATGAATTGGATGTGAATGTGAGAGGTCTGATTAGTGGAAAACAGATGATATGCTAATTGCTTGTGCTGTCTGTAACTTATTTCCTGAAATCTTCTCCCACCTCTATCCTTTTTCTAACTCTGACAAACCTACCAATGAGATTAAGCCCATACCCTGGGAGCAATATTGAATGTTAATGTTGCTGTTAGGGTGGAGGGGTGGAGAAGTGTCTCGACCAAAGGAGGTGTAGGGCGATCTTTCCATCCGCCATTTTTTCTGTCATGTCTTTTCTTCAGAACTGGCCAGTTATAATACCGATGAGCAGGGCTCGTTAACTGAAAGATATGAATTCAATTAAAGAGCAAAAAAAAAACTTGTGAAGAGACATTTTAAGCTGGACATCTTTTCTAGATTTTAGAGGAGTGAGAGAGATGACCTTATTGACAGTGGCAAAGTACTTAGAGGTCTCATCAGAGTAATTGGAGGGTGGATGTTTCCCTTGGTTGAAGAATTAGAGGTCACAGTCTCAAAATAGAAATGAAATGAGGGAAAATTCGAAGTTGATGATATTCAGAATTCAGTGTCCCAAAGAAGGCTCCACCATTGATCACATAAATAATGCAGAGGGCAACAGATTGCTGTTGCTCTAATTATTTTGCACGTGTCGATGAGATAGTCTAAGAATGAGATTTCTCATTCTTAGAATATCCAGAAAAAAAGAGAAAGTCTGGCATAAAATCTCTCCTCACTGTTTGCTTTTTGATTGAATTCAGCACAAGTATGGGAGTACAGTGCAAGTAAATTGCACTGCAGATGAAGTAGGGGATCAGCTGTTACCTTCTTGGAAGGTGAAGCAGACTCAAAGAATGTAATAACCGATTCCAACAGCCATTTTATATACATTTATGTTCTATTCTGCTCCAAAGTACTTTACAGAAGGAACTCTAATGGTCTTAATTGTGTTAGCTGATTTGTGCAGTATTGTGCAGAAGTCTCAGACATATGTATATATAGCTAGGTTACATAAGACGTTTGCACATTACTGTATTTGTCAACATAGCACAGAGAGTGAGTTTGCAAATATGGCGGGAGCAAAAGATGTTGGGAAAGGCAAAGGTGGAGCACTGTGGGGAGGGTGTGGGACAGGTGGCAGAGATGGAGTGCAAGGGGTGGGGGGTGCTGACACACCCATCACTGAGACATCAAGCAAGGAAATTTGATTCCAAACAATTGGCAAATTGATCATTACAAAATGTCACTCACTCCCTCTCTTCTCCCTTCCCCTTTCCCAACTATGATTACCATCACCCTAACTCCTTCCCACTCTCCGTCCACAAAAGAGACCTATATCAGAATTAGGTTTATCATCACTCATATATGTCATGAAATTTGTTTTTTTTTGCAACAGCAGTACAGCGTAATATGTAAAATTACTACAGTACTCTGCAAAAGTCTTAGGCACCCTAGCTATATATATGTGCTTCAGACTTTTGCACAGTACTGTATCTTCAGATCCATATGTTCATACACTCCTGGTTCAAGAACAGCTATCTCCCTTCAACAACTTGGTTCTTGAACCAACCAACAAAATACTAATCACTATACTTTTGCAATAAGATGACGACTTTGATCACTTTGCACTAAAAAGAACTTCTATTTGTTCTATATATGTTATTTTTTGTAAAAACTGTGTAAGCTGTATATTTCATTTATGGTTTTCAGAATCTCAGAATACCTGCTTCGTTATCAATGTCAAAGTCAAGTTTATTGCAAATATGCTCAGATACAATGAAAAACTTACTTGCAGCAGTAGCACAGGCACATAGCACCAAATCAAAGCTATTATGTTGCAATAAATCTATGTTTTTCTCTCCACAGATACAACCTGACCTATTGGGAATTTATTACATTCTGTTTCATCTACACGTGCTAAACATCTTCACTGTTTATTGCTTCCATTTTTGCAACAATAGCTTATACTGGCAGGAGAATGAATAATTTCTGCAGTTCTCAGCACTACACTCTTTTGAATGAAGAGGAATATCTGTGAGGAAAAGACCATAAGACAGAGGAGCAGAAATAGGCCACTCAGCCCATTGACTCTACTGCACCATTCTATCATGGCAGATTTATTATCCTTCTCAATCTGATCTTCCTGCCTTCTCCCCATAACCTTTGACACCCTGACAAATCAAGAACCCATCAACCTCCACTTTAAATATACGGAAGTTATTGACCTCTATAGCAATAAATTCCACAGATTTACCACCCTCTGGCTAAAGAAATTCCTTCTCACCTCTGTTCCTAAATGGATCTCTCTATTCCGAGGCTATGCCCTCTGGTCCTAGACTCATCCATGATAGAAAAGGTCCTCTCTACATACACTCTCTCAAGCCTTTCAATATTTGATAGGTTTCAATGAGTTCCTCCCTTCAATCATCTAAACTTCAGGGAGTACAGACACAGAGCCTTCAGATGCTCCTCATGTATTATCATAGTCATAATCATAGTCATACTTTATTGATCCTGGGGAAAATTGATTTTCGTTACAGTTGCATCATAAATAATAAATAGTAATAGAACCATAAATAGTTAAATAGTAATATGTAAATTATGCCAGGAAATAAGTCCAGGACCAGCCTATTGGCTCAGGGTGTCTGACCCTCCAAGGGAAGAGTTGTAAAGTTTGATGGCCACAGGCAGGAATGACTTCCTATGACGCTCCGTGCTGCATCTCGGTGGAATGAGTCTCCGGCTGAATGTACTCCTGTGCCCAACCAGTACATTCTGTAGTGGATGGGAGACATTGTCCAAGCTGGCATGCAACTTGGACAGCATCCTCTTTTCAGACACCACCATCAGAGAGTCCAGTTCCATCCCCACAACATCACTGGCCTTACGAATGAGTTTGCTGATTCTGTTGGAGTCTGCTACCCTCAGCCTGCTGCCCCAGCACACAACAGCAAACATGATAGCACTGGCCACCACAGACTCGTAGAACATCCTCAGCATCATCCGGCAGATGTTAAAGGATCTCAGTCTCCTCAGGAAATAGAGACGGTTCTGACCCTTCTTGTAGACAGCCTCAGTGTTCTTTGACCAGTCCAGTTTATTGTCAATTCGTATCCCCAACTATTTGTAATCCTCCACCATGTCCACACTGACCCCCTGGATGGAAACAGGTTCATTCCTGGAAACATTCTTGTGAACCTTCTCTGGACCCTCTCCAGGGCCAGCACATCTTTTCTTAGATAAGAAGCCCAAACTGCTCATAATACTCCAAATGTGGTCTGATCAATGCCTTATAAAGCCTCAGCATCACACTCTCATTCTTATTTTCCAGACCGCTCGAAATAAATGCTAACATTGCATTTGCCTTCCTTATCACTGACTCAACCTGCAATTTAATCTTTAAGGCATCCTGCACAAGTGCTCCCATGTCCCATTGCACTTCTGATTTTTGAATTTTCTCTCTATTTAGAAATAGTCTGCAATTTTATTTCTTCTCTGTTCTTTATTCCTAAGAGAGAACATTTTACGTCATTAAGCTTTTTGAGCTAATTGAGCTAACATAACAGAGTGATTTTATTCTGCTCTTTTTATGTGCTTCCTATTTTCATTTTGGAGATATTTTAATAATGTATGAATATTTTAAATAGTAGTTTTGTTGTCATAGACATTTACACGTATTTAAGTTATCTGAAAGCTTTAACAGTAAGTGAGTGTGATGGTGTGGCTTAATCTGTGGAAAAGTGTTTATGTGAGATTTAGATTCATAAAGTATGTTCACAAGGCCCTTCTGGTCAGCTTCAAGCCCATCTGGAGGAGCAGATTGCTGTTGGAATATTAGCTCCAGGTAATTGCAAACCTATCAGATTGTGCTCCTGAAACATTTCAGGAGTTTGAGCGTCTCTCATCTTCTCTGTTCAGAGTGTACAAGACTATTTGTCACCAACTATTTTCAGAGAGCAACCACCTATTCATGAGAAGCTTTGTAGCAACATTTTAAGTGCCCTTGTTCTAAGCTGGAATCCAAAGCGTTATTCAGTAAAGATGCAACCTTGTCAAAACAATTGCTGCAAAATTATCTTGTACTCCCATTCTTTCCAATAAATCTAACATTCCATCTGTGTTCTCATTATTTATGTGAGATGCATACTAGCTTGTTACGATTTGTATTTGCATCTAAATCTTACTCCTTTCAGCTCCAGGATCCTCACATTTCTTTTGTATAAATGGTAAAATGCTACCAACATGTAAAACTGACTCACCAAATGAGCCACAAAGAAGTTTATTAAATGTTAGAAAACATATATCATCCATTTACTTCCTGGTGGTATTTAAGAATATTTTCTGTTTTAAAACCTATTCCAATGAATATTGTTTAATATGTTTCTCATGATCTGAGCATTGCATCTTTTGCTTGTTGCTAATCTTTTCTCAAGGACTGTAGCAGAGAGAAATCCCATGGCAAATGCAGAATCTTGGTATTATCTTTAAATCACTACATCATCCATAGAATTATGTTTTAAAATAAGCACTCAAGATAATTTCCAATCAGACTGCAAAAGAATGAAAAAAATCCATAAAGTCAATATCATGTAAGAATCTAAACAGAAAATTATGACTTATGTATTTCAAAACAACTGAAATGTTATTGCTACATATTTTTAGTGCACTCATTAGTAATTTAGCTTAATACCCCTGTCTGTATTAATTTGCACAATCAATAATGTCAAGATGAATGGGTAAATGATGTACTCAATTATCTAAGCAATACACACAAAATGCTGGAGGAACTCAGCAGGCCAGGAAGCATCTATGGAAAAGAGTATAGTTGACGTTTCGGGCCGATACCTTTCAGCAGTACTGGAGAAAACAAATGAAGAGTACTCTTCATCTTTTTTTCTCCAGTCCTGCTGAAGTGTCTCACGCTGAATCATTGACAGTACTCTTTTCCATAGATGCCACCTGGCCTGCTGAATTCCTCCAGCATTTTGTGTGTATTGCTTGGATTTCCAGCATCTACAGATTTTCTCTTGTTGTGACACAAATATCGAGTTCATTTTTAACTAGATAAACATTGAGCCCATTGTACATTCATAGGATTGTATAAATTTCATCCATGGATTTTATAAGTATGTGCTTCACATATTTCAAAACAAATTTTATCTTCATTTGGGAGAGAAAAACCTGCTTGCAAAAGTAAATGCAAAGACCAAAGCACAGCAAGGTGAATGGAAGGGCAAGAAGAAAGGAGTCAATGGAGATATAAAAACAGAGGAATTGTCAGATGATGTTGTGGATGATGAAAGCAATACAAAAGATCAATTGTAAAGGGAACGATAGAAGGATTAATATGAGAATACACCTATGAACTAAATGCACCTTCCCGAGATCAAGATGTATGTCACAGAAAGAAGAAACAGGATAATAAAGAGAAAGGCATAAAAGAAAGAAGGAAAGTGACAAAGAAAAATTGCAGGAATGAGAGCGTGAGCAGGATAGGAAATGTGAGCAAGACCGTGATAAGCAAGTATCAAAATAGATTCACAGAGAAAAGGAGAAGGTGTCCAGCTCTGTTAGAGATGCTTTCTGCAGTCTCAGAGTCTCTCCTACAGCCACCACGGAGGAGGAGGCCCAGAACCTGAGATAGTTTCACAGCCACAAGTCTCACCTGCCAGCAGAGTGACCTCCCTTGTCAAGAAAAGCGTTATCCCACAAGAGTTTGAAATCCTAGACAGCGATTAAATCTTTTGGCCAGAATGGGCTGATTTAAATATTTACTATGTTGTGAATGTCTATATAGTAGTTATATTATAGAGTTTACTGTATACAGTATATATGTACTGTATCGTATATAAATTGACAAGCATTTTATATTGAGTTGGAGTTCATAACTAAGCAGGGAGGAGTGTTGTGTAATTAATATTTCACTAATGTTGTAAATATATTGATTGATTAAGCAGTCTTTGTTGTTTACTGTGAGTTATATATAAAAGAATGTGAATGGCATATGTCATTATGCCATCATGTGATATATGTGCACCTTGCTTCGAGTAAAAAACAAAGTTACACCTGTATTCCTGGCTCTTTTGTTTTCCTTTCATTTAGTTTCCATGCTTTGGAGTTACAAAACATAACAGGTTGCACTTTCCTTCAATTTAGAAAACGTGACATGGAGCCATACAGTCATAGAGAAGTACAATGCAGAAACAGACCATCAGCCTATCTCGTCCATCCCAAAACCATTTAAACTGCCTACTTCCAAAAACCTGCACTGGGACCATAGCCCTCCTTATCTCCACTATCCATGTACCTATCCAAGCTTCTCTTAAAAGTTGAAATCGAGCTTGCATGGACCACTTGTGCTGGCAGTTCATTCTACATTCTCATGGATCTCTGAATGAAGAAGTTTCCCCTCATGTTCCCCTTAAACTTCTGTCCTTTCACTTTTAACCCATGACCTCTGGTTGTAGTCCCACACAGCCTCAGCAGAAAAAGCCTGCTTGCATTTACACTCTCTATACTCCTCATAATTCTGTATACCTCTACCAAATCTCCTGTCAATCTTTTAAGTTCTAAAATATACGGTTCAAACTGATTTAGTCTTTCCTTATAAGTTAGGTCCTCCAGACCCAGCAACATACTTGTCGAAAATATTAATTTTGCTCTGTTCAGTGGTTTACCAGAGGCCTAACTTCAGGTCTGATGAATCTACAGTTAAAGTCAGAAGTTTACGTACACCTCAGCCAAATACATTTAAATTCAGTTTTTCACAATTCCTGACATTTAACCCCAGAAAACATTCCCTGCCTTAGGTCAGTTAGGATCACTACTTTATTTTAAGAATGTGAAATGTCAGAATAATAGAACAGAGAATGATTTATTTCAGCTTTTATTTCTTTCATCACTTTCTCAGTGGGTCAGAAGTTTCCATGCACTTTGTTAGTATTTCGAAGCATTGCCATTAAATTGTTCACTTGGGTCAAACGTTTTGGGTAGCCTTCCACAAGCTTTTCACAGTAAGTTGCTGGAATTTTGTTCCATTCCTCCAGACAGAACTGATGTAACTGACTCAGGTTTGTAGGCCTCTTTGCTCGCACACACTTTTTCAGTTCTGCCCACAAATTTTCTATCAGATTGAGGTCAGTAAATGATGTCAAGTCTGGTTCATCCTTGGGAGCAATTTCCAAACGCCTGAAGGTACCACGTTCATCTGTACAAACAATAGTACGCAAGTATAAACACCATGGGACCACGCAGCCGTCATACCGCTCAGGAAGGAGACGCATTCTGTCTGCTAGAGATAAATGTACTTTGGTGCGAAAAGTGCAAATCAACCCCAGAACAACAGCAAAGGACCTTGTGAAGATGCTGGAGGAAACAGGTAGACAAGTATCTATATCCACAGTAAAACGAGTCCTATATCGACATAACCTGAAAGGCTGCTCAGCAAGGAAGAAGCCACTGCTCCAAAACTTCCATAAAAAAGCCAGACTACAGTTTGTAAGTGCATGTGGGGACAAAGATCTTACTTTTTGGAGAAATGTCCTCTGGTCTGATGAAACAAAAATTGAACTGTTTGGCCATAATGACCATCGTTATCTTTGGAGGAAAAAGGGTGAGGCTTGCAAGCCGAAGAACACCATCCCAACTGTGAAGCATGGGTGTGGTAGCTTCATGTTGTGGGGGTGCTTTACTGCAGGAGGGAATGGTGCACTTCACAAAATAGATGGCATCATGAGGAAGGAAAATTATGTATATATATTGAAGCAACATCTCAAGACATCAGCCAGGAAGTTAAAGCTTGGTCGCAAAGGGGTCTTCCAAAACAGATTATTATCTAAATGGTGGCCGATTAGGAAAAGGGGAGGTGCAACGAGACCTGGGTGTCATTATACATCAGTCATTGAAAGAGGGCATGCAGGTACAGCAGGCGGTGAAAAAGGCGAATGGTGTGCTGGCATTTATAGCAAGAGGGTTCGAGTACAGGAGCAGGGAGGTACTACTGCAGTTGTACAAGGCCTTGATGAGACCACACCTGGAGTATTGTGTGCAGTTTTGGTCCCCTAATCTGAGGAAAGACATCCTTGCCATAGAGGGAGTACAAAGAAGGTTCACCAGATTGATTCTTGAAATGGCAGGACATTCATATGATGAAAGACTGGATGAACTAGGCTAATACTCCCTGGACAAACAACAGGAATTCTGCAGATACTGGAAATTCAAGCAACACACATCAAAGTTGCTGGTGAACGCAGCAGGCCAGGCAGCATCTCTAGGAAGAGGCGCAGTCGACGTTTCAGGCTGAGACCCTTCGTCAGGACTAACTCAAGCAACACACATCAAAGTTGCTGGTGAACGCAGCAACTTTAATACTCCCTGGAATTTAGAAGATTGAGGGGGGATCTTATTGAAACGTATAAAATCCTAAAGGGATTGGACAGGCTAGATGCAGGAAGATTGTTCCCGATGTTGGGGAAGTCCAGAACGAGGGGTCACAATTTGAGGATAAAGGGGAAGCCTTTTAGGACCAAGATTAGGAAAAACTTCTTCACACAGAGAGTGGTGAATCTGTGGAATTCTCTGCCACAGGAAACAGTTGAGGCCAGTTCATTGGCTATATTTAAGAGGGAGTTAGATATGGCCCCTATGGCTAAAGGGATCAGGGGGTATGGAGGGAAGGCTGGTACAGGGTTCTGAGTTGGATGATCAGCCATGATCATACTGAATGGTGGTGCAGGCTCAAAGGGCCGAATGGCCTACTCCTGCACCTATTTTCTATGTTTCTATGTTTCTAAATGGACAATGACCCCAAGCATACCTCCAAAGTTGTGGCAAAATTGCTTAAGAACAACAAAGTCAAGGTACTGGAGTGGCCATCACAAAGCCCTGACCTCAATCTGACAGAAATTTTGTGTGGAGAACTGAAAAAGTGTGTGCGAGCAAGGAGGCCTACAAACCTGACTCAGTTACACCAGTTCTGTCTGGAGGAATGGAAAAAAAATTCCAGCAACTTACTGTGAGAAGCTTGTGGAAGACTACCCAAAACATTTGACCCAAGTAAAACAATTTAAAGGCAATGCTACCAAGTACTAACAAAGTGTATGTAAACTTCTGATCCATTGGGAAAGTGATGAAAGAAATAAAAGCTGAAATAAATCATTCTCTCTATTATTATTCCGACATTTCACATTCATAAAATAAAGTAGTGATCCTAACTGACCTAAGACAGGGAATGTTTTCTAGGATTAAATGTCAGGAAAACTGAGTTTAAAGGTATTTGGCTAAGGTGTATGTAAACTTCTGACTTCAACTGTACTTCCATTCAATCAGCATCTCCTTCTTTCAGAAGCTGATTGGCCTGTAGCTAACATCTATCTTTTCCTTTACTCTTACTGAGTTTCATACACTGATGCAACAAGATTAACACGTCTTGTTATCAGAACCTCACCATTGAGACAGTGCCTTTCATAGAAACCTATACAGAAGAGGAGTATCCCGTGCCCCTCTGGATGAACCGGACCTGGTGGCATCGAGATTCATCATCACCGAGGAGGACGTTAGAAGGGCCTTCTTGAAGATAAATCCAAGGAAGGTGACAGGCCCAGATGGTGTCCCAGGATGGGTTCTCCGGGCCTGTGCAAGCGAGCTAACTGGAGAGTTTGCTGACATCTTCAACTGTTCCCTGCTTCAGTCTAAGATCCCCTCGTGTTTTAAGAAGGCAACAATAATCCCAGTGCCGAAGAAGAGCAAGGTGGCATGCCTGAATGACTATTGACCTGTGGCTCTGACATCAATTGCTATGAAGTGCTTCGAGAGATTGGTTATGGCACACATCAACCACAGCCTACCGGTCAACCTCGACGCTTTGCAATTTGCCTACCGGAGCAACAGGTCAACAGCAGATGCCATTTCTCTGGCCCTATATTCCTCCTTAGAACACCTGGAGAATAAAGATGCATATGTAAGGCTCCTTTTCATTGACTACAGCTCTGCCTTTAACACCATCATTCCAAATAAACTGATTTCTAAGCTCTGGAACCTGGGTCTCAGCACTCAGAACTGCAGCTGGATCTTCAACTTCCTCACAGACAGCACCCGGGCTGTAAAAATAGGGGACAAGCTCTCCTCTACAATCACTCTGAGCACCGGTGCCCCACAAGGCTGTGTACGCAGCGCCCTGCTGTACTCATTGTACACCCATGATTGTGTAGCCAAGTTTCCATCAAACTCAATATATAAGCTTGTTGATGATACCACAATTGTAGGCCGTATCTCGGGTAATGATGAGTTTGAGTACAGAGAGGAAATTAAGAACCTGGTGGCATGGTGTGAAGACAATAACCTCTCCCTCAACATCAGCAAGACGAAGGAATTGGTTGTTGACTTCAGAAGGAGTAGCAGACCGCACGGTCCCATCTACATCGGTGGTGTGCAGGTGAAACAGACCCCAAATCCTTGGCTTTGCCTGCTGCTAGTGACCGGGGCTGGGGTCGAAGCGCTCGGCAGAGAAGGTGCTCGGTGCTCAGTGTCGAAGGGCTGGTCGGAGGCTCAAAGTTTTCGGATGACTCAGAGTCGGACTGTGGTCGGGCATGGCAGGGAGAGTTTTCTTCCTTCTCCCGTCTGTGTGAGATGTGGGACTTTCGAGAGACTTTGAACTCTTTTTTTACCATGCCCATGGCCTGTTCTTCATCAAGTTATGGTATTGCTTGCACTGTTGTAACTATATGTTATAATTATGTAGTTTTTGTCAGTTTTTCAGTCTTGGTCTGTCCTGTGTTTCTGTGATATCACACCGGAGAAATATTGTATCATTTCTTAAAGCATGCATTACTAAATGACAATAAAAGAGGACTGCGTGTCCTCATAATCTAAAAAAAAGCTTTAAGTTCCTCGGGGTCAATACCACAAATGACCTGACTTGGTCCAACCAAGCAGAGTCCACTACCAAGAAGGCCAACCAGTGCTTTTTCTTCCTGAGAAAGCTAAAGAAATTTGGCCTGTCCCCTAAAACCCTCACTAATTTTTATAGCTGCTCTGTAGAAACCATTCTTCTAGGGTGCATCACAACATGGTATGGAAGTTGTCCTGTCCAAGACCGAAAGAAGCTGCAAAAGATCGTGAACACGGCGCAGCACATCACACAAACCAATCTTCCAACCTTGGACTCACTTCCCAGTGCACGCTGTCGGAGCAGTGCTGACAGGATAATCAAGGACACGACCCACCCAGCCAACAAACTTTTTGTCCCTCTTCCCTCCGGGAGAAGGTACAGGAGCTTGAAGACTCATAAAGCCAGATTTGGGAACAGCTTCTTTCCAACTGTGATAAGACTGCTGAACGGATCCCGACCCGGATCTGGGCTGTACCCTCCAAATATCCGGACCTGCCTCTCGTTTTTCTTTGCACTACCTTACTTTCTCTTTTCTATTTTCTATTTATGATTTATAATTTAAATTTTTATTATATTTACTATTGATTTGTACTCCAGGGAGTGCGAAGCACAGAATCAAATATCGCTGTGATGATTGTACGCTCTAGTATCAATTGTTTGGCGACAATAGTAATAATCATAATAATAATAGTAATAATAAAAATTATTAATGTATTTGTAGAAATTTTACCTCATGTCAAACTTATATTTTAATATTTTGTTTTTATTGACAACAAAGCCAAAGCCATAATTGTAGAATTTTACAAAGGATTAACATTACAGACAAGATATCAAAAACAGAAATGTTAAATTGATGTAATTAATAGCCATTCATGAATTTGAGACA
Source organism: Mobula hypostoma (assembly GCF_963921235.1). Taxonomy (NCBI): domain Eukaryota; kingdom Metazoa; phylum Chordata; class Chondrichthyes; order Myliobatiformes; family Myliobatidae; genus Mobula; species Mobula hypostoma. The sequence continues at coordinate 174,963,028 of NC_086101.1, forward strand.
CTGTTCTTTCACTTGTTCTTCTACTTTCTTATTCTGTAGTATGAGTACAAGGACTGCTAGACTGGATAACAGATTCTTCCCCCAGGCTGTGAGATTTTTGAACGCCCTGCTACCACCCAATATACATTACTTATGACAGTGCCAGCAGCATAATTCTGTTGTATATTTAACTATATGTTGTTTATTCATATTATGACATTTAAGAAGGAACGTGTGTTAGCTATCAGCATTTTTCCAGTGGCCCAAATGAATAAGGAGTGAGAGAGGAGGCAACTCATGGGTCCTTAAGTGAGATTTAAAAGAAACATTTGCTGACTTTCAGTATTTTCCGGTGGCCCAATCAAATAGTGATTCATTAGCAAGGGCAAATAAAATTGCGGCAGAGACAAGTGGAGTGACCATTGTTGAGCAGGCAATTCTGTGAGTGGACTAGTGTTACAGTGGGAAGGCTTTGGCCCATCAAGCTTTGGTGAGAACAAGCTTGAGCAAGGCAATCATCTGGAAAGTTTCTTATTCACTCTTCATTTTTCGACTGTTAATACATGGTTAGAGCAGTGGAAGTGGCTCCAGGAGATGGGTTGTGTTGTTTGTGTGAGATGCAAGAATTCTAGGAGACCTTCAGCCTCCCAGATAATCACATCTGCACCAAGTACACCAAGAGGCAGCTCCTCACAAAAGGTGTGAAGGAACTGAAGCTGCTGCTCGATAACCTTCGGTTCATACAGGAAACCGAGGAGGTGATAGATAAGGGCTACAGGAAGGTTCTTGTTGTTGTTGTTGTTGTTGTTGAATACCATTGAGTCACTGTCGACTCTTGGCAACCCTATGGATAGTGTAGTTGTCCAAAGAGTTTTCAAGGCAAAATACAGAAGTAGGTTGCCAGGCTTTTCATCCTTGCAGATTCTGCTGCTGCCCAGATTGGGATCAAGCCAGATTTCAACTCAGGACCATCTGCCTCGAAGTCCAGTGCTGCTGCCACTGCGTCACCAGCAGGCCCGAAGGAAGGTCGTCACCCCTAAATGGCAGGCGGCAGGTATCTGGGTAATTTTCAGGAAAGGGGAAGGAAATGGGCAGCCAATACATAGAACTCCTGCAACCAGTCCCTTGAATAATAAGTATACTGCTTTGGCTCTTTTTGAGGGGGGCGGGATCTGGAGGGGGTGCGCAGCGATGGGGTCTGTGGCTCTGAATCTGGTGCTGTGGCTCAGGAGGGAAGGGGGAAGAAGAGGACTACAGTAGTGATAATAGATTCCATGGTTAAAGTAATAGACACAAGATTCTGTGGACGTGATAGAGACACCTGGATGGTACGTTGCCTCCCATGTGTCAGGGTCAGAGATGTCTCAGATGGGGTCTATAGCATTCTAAAGGGGAAGGGTGAGCAGCCAGAAGCCTTGAGACATATTGGTACCAATGACAGAGGTAGGAAAATGGTGGAGATCCTGAAGAGAGAATTTAGGGAACTAGGAAGAAAGCTGAAGAGCAGAACTTCTTGGGTAATAATCTCTGGGTTGCAGCCTGTGCCACATGCTAGTGAGGGCAAGAATACAGTGACTTGACAGATGGATATGTGGCTGAGGAACTGATGCAGGTGGCAGGGTGTTAGATTCCTGGATCATTGGGATCGGTTTGGGGAAGGTATGACCTTTACAAAGAGGATGGATTACACCTGAACCCAAGTGGGAATCAATGTCCTCGTGGGCAAGTTTGCTAGAGATGTTGGGGAGGGTTTAAATTGATTTGGCATGCGAAGGAGAGACTGAGTGATGGGGCTGAGGAATGGGTAGTTGGTATACAAGCAGATGCAGTGTGTAGTGAGATGGTCAGGAAGACAGGCAGATGTCAGGGCAAAATTGTAGTTAGTAGGATGAGTTGAAGTGTAACAGAGGGACAAAATAAGGAAGAAGGGAAAACACAGGACTGAAGATGTTATATTTAAATGCCCACAGTATACAGAATAAGGTAGATGATCTCATAGACAGCTGGAGATTGGCAAGTATGATATTATGGGCATCACTGAGTCGTGGCTAAAATAAGATTATAATTTGGACCTTAGTGTCCAATGGCGCACCTTGTATTGAAAGGACAGGCAGATAGGCAGGGTGGTGGGGTGGATCTGTGTGTAAAAAAATGAAATCAAATCCTTAGAAAGAGGTTACATATGATTGGAAGATGTAGAATCTTGTGGGTAGACTTAAAGAACTACAAGGGTAAAATGACCCTAATGGGAGTTATACATAAGCCTCTAAAGAGTAGCCAGGATTTACGCTACAAATTGCAATGGGAGATAGAAAATGCATGTCAGAAGGGCAATGTTATGATAGTCATGGCAAATTTCCATATGCAGGTATATTAGGAAAATCAGGTTGGTGCTGATTTTGGAACCCAAGAAAGAATTTGTAGAATGTCTACAAAATGGCTTTTTAGAGCAGCTTGTGGTTGACCCCATTAGGGGCTCAGCTATTCTCGATTGGGTGTTGTGTAATGAAGTGGATTTGGTTAGGGAGTTTAAGGTAAAGGAACCCTTATGAGCAGTAATCATAGCATGTTAGAATTCACCCTACAATTTGAGAGGCAGAAGTGAATGACAAATGTATTTGTGGAGTATGTGGAGTACTTCGCCATGTCTTCAACCTGAGCCTGAGGCTCCGGAGGGTTCCTGTGCTGAGGAAGATGTCCTGCCTCATCCCTGTGCCGAAGACGCCGCGCCCCAGCGGCCTCAATGACTACAGACTAGTGGTATTGACCTCCCACATCATGAATACCCTGGAGAGACTTGTTCTGGAGCTGCTCTGGCCTATGGCCAGGCCACACTTAGATCCCCTCCAGTTCGCCTACCAGCCCCGACTAGGAGTTGAGGATGCCATCGTCTACCTGCTGAATCGTGTCTACGCCCACCTGGACAGCCAGCGAACACTGTGAGGGTCATGTTTCTTGACTTCTCCAGTGCGTTCAACGCCATTCGCCCTGCTCTGCTGGGGAGAAGCTGACAGCGATGCAGGTGGATGCTTCCCTGGTGTCATGGATTCTTGATTACCTGACTGGCAGACCACAGTACGTGTGCTTGCAACACTGTGTGTCCGACAGAGTGAACAGCAGCACTGGGGCTCCACAGGGGACTGTCTTGTCTCCCTTTCTCTTCACCATTTACACCTCGGACTTCAACTACTGCACAGAATCTTGTCATCTTCAAAAGTTTTCTGATGACTCTGCCATAGTTGGATGCATCAGCAAGGGAGATGAGGCTGAGTACAGGGTTACGGTAGGAAACTTTGTCACGTGGTGTGAGCAGAATTATCTGCAGCTTAATGTGAAAAAGACTAAGGAGCTGGTAGTAGACCTGAGGAGAGCTAAGGTACCGGTGACCCCTGTTTCCATCTGGGGGTCAGTGTGGACATGGTGGAGGATTACAAATACCTGGAGATACGAATTGACAATAAACTGGACTGGTCAGAGAACACTGAGGCTGTCTACAAGAAGGGTCAGAGCCATCTCTATTTCCTGAGGAGACCGAGGTCCTTTAACATCTGCTGGACGATGCTGAAGATGTTCTACAAGTCTGTGGTGGCCAGTGCTATCATGTTTGCTGTTGTGTGCTGGGGCAGCAGGCTGAGGGTAGCAGACACCAACAGAATCAACAAACTCATTCGTAAGGCCAGTGATGTTGTAGGGATGGAACTGGACTCTCTGACGGTGGTGTCTGAAAAGAGAATGCTGTCCAAGTTGCATGCCATCTTGGACAATGTCTCCCATCCACTACATAATGTACTGGTTGGGCACAGGAGTACATTCAGCCAGAGACTCATTCCACCGAGATGCAACACTGAGCATCATAGGAAGTCATTCCTGCCTGTGGCCATCAAACTTTACAACTCCTCCCTTGGAGGGTCAGACACCCTGAGCCAATAGGCTGGTCCTGGACTTATTTCCAGGCATAATTTACATATTACTATTTAACTATTTATGGTTTTATTACTATTTATTATTTATGGTGCAACTGTAACGAAAACCAGTTTCCCCCGGGATCAATAAAGTATGACTATGATTGTGACTATGACTATTACATTGGAGTAGAAGGATTTACAGATATATGACAGGGGAGCTGGCCAAAATTGATTGGAAGAGGACCCAAGAAGGGATGACGGCAGAGCCGCAATGGCTGGAGTTTCTAGGAGTAATTCAGAAGTCAAAGAATAGATGCAATACATCCAATAGAAGAAGAAGTATTCTGTAGCCAGGATGATGCATCCGTGGCTATCAATTTAAGTCAAAGCTAACATAAAAGTAAAGAGAGGTCATATAATAGAACATAAATTAGTGGGAAGTTAGAAAATTGGAAACCTTTAATAACCAACAGAATGCAACCAGAAAAGTCATAAGGATGGCAAAGATTAAATATGATGGGAAGCTAGCCAATAATACAAAAGATGATACCTATTTTTTTCATATATATATATGAGAAAAAAATTTCCAGCATTCCAATATCTTACTCTTACCTTTCTTTTACTCTTTATATATATATATATATATATATATATATATATATAGAAATAGTAATGAGAGACAAGGAAGTGGTGGACGAACTGAATATATACTTTGCATCGATCTTTACTGCAAAAGACACAGGCAGAATGCCAGACAGTTGAGAGGGTCATGGGACAGAAGTGACTGAAGTTGCTATTACTCAGGAGAAATTGCTTGGGAAGCTGAAATTCACCTGGATCAGAATGACTATATCTCATAGTTCTAAAAGTGGTAACTGAAGAAGTTGTGATCGCATTAACAGTGATTTTTTCATGAATAACTATATTTTTGCATGCTTCCGGAGGAAAGGAAAATTTCAAATGTCACTCCACACTTCGAAAAGGTAGGTAGGCAGAAAAAAAGGAAATTATAGGCCAGTTAGATTGTGAAGGATGAGGTTTCAGGAAACTTGGAGACACATAATAAAATGGGCCAAAGTCAGCATGGTTTTCTTAAGGGAAAATCTTGCCTGACAAATCTGTTGGAATTCTTTGAGGAAATGACAAGTAGGATAGATAAAGGAATATCAGTGGATGTTGTGTACTTGGGTTTTCAAAAGGTCTTTGACAAGGTGCCACTCATGAGACTGCTTAGCAAGATAAGAGCGCATGGAATTACGTGAAAGAAACTAGCAAGGATAGAGCATTGACTGATTGGCAGAAGATAAAGAGTGGTGATAAACAAAGTCTTTTATGACTGGCTGCCAGTGACTAGTAGTGTTTCACATGGGTTGGCGTTGGGACTGCTTCTTTTTACTTTGTATGTTAATGATTTGGATGATGGATTGATGGCTTTATGGCCAAGTTTCCCCTTCGATTTGAAGATGGATGGAGGGCAAGTAATGTTGAGGAAGCAAGGACAGATTAGGAGAATGGGCAAAGAAATGGCAGACGGGATACAGTGTTGTGAAGTGTATGGCCATGTACTTTAGTAGAAGGGAAAAAACATAGACTATATTCTAGACGGGAATGCAATTGAAATATCCGAGGTAACTTGGGAGTCCTCATGTAGGATTACCTAAGGGTGACCCTGCAGGTTGACTTGATGGTGAAGAAGGCAAATGCAATAGAAAATATAGAAAACCTACTGCACAATACAGGCCCTTCGGCCCACAATGTAAGCATTCATTCCGTAAGGACTAAAATATAAAAACAAGGATGAATGCAGAATGAAGGCACTAATGAGGCCTCAGTTGGACTATTGTGAGCAGTTTTTCAGAGAAAGGACGTGTTGACATTAGAGAGGATTCAAATGAAGTTCACAAAACTGATTCAGGAATGAAAGGCTTATCATATGAGCAGCATTTTATTAGCTCTGGGTTATGAACACTGAATTTATAAGAATGATGGGGGATCTCATTGAAATCTATCGAATGTTGAAAGGTCTAGATAGAGTGGATGTGTAGAGATGTTTCCTATACTGTGGGAGGCTAGGACCAGAAGGCACAACCTCAGAACAGAGATGGAAATCAAGAGGAAGTTCTTTAAGCAAAAAATCTGTGGAATTCATTGCCACAGGCAGCTGTGGAGACCAAGTCATTTAGTGTATTTAAGGCAGATTAAAGAGTTTGATGGATTCTTAATAACTCAGGGCAGGAGAATCGGGTTGGGAGGGAATTTGATGAGCCACAATCAAATGGTGGAACAGACTAGAGGGCTGAATAGCCTACTTCTTTTCCGATGTCTTATGGTCTGATTATGTCAACTTTTACTTCAATAGAAATGTTGTAATTATCTGTTAATATCATTGTGTTAATATTAATTTATAGGCTGTATGTGACATATGTAATGTGTTTTGCATCTTGGTCCCAGAGGAACATTGTTTTGAATAGTTGTATACATGGTCCAGCCGGTGGGAGAATGGCATCAGTATCGGACTTTGAGACGGATGGTCCGGAGTTCAACTCTGGCTGGATCCCAACCTGGGCAGCAGAACTATCTGCACAGAAGAAAGGCCTGGCAATCTTCTTCCATATCTTGTCACAAAATCTCCATGGACAGTTGCACAATCCATAGGGTTGCCATGAGTTGATGTGGACTCAACAGCACCATACACTTGTACCATAGAATTACAATAGACTCAAATGCGAACTTGAGACTACAACATATTTGGTTTTCCTTAAAAAAAGATGCCAATTATTATCTCCAAAATCTCTGAATTCTCAGATGTTCCTAAGTGATGCTGTTAAAAAAAGACTTTTGATCTCAAACAGCTAAACCAAATGGCAAACAACAGGAATTCTGCAGATGCTGGAAATTCAAGCAACACACATCAAAGTTGCTGCTGAACGCAGCAGGCCAGGCATCATCTATAGGAAGAGGCGCAGTCGACGTTTCAGGCCGAGACCCTTCGTCAGGACTAACTGAAGGAAGAGTGAGTAAGGGATTTGAAAGCTGGAGGGGGAGGGGGAGATGCAAAATGATAGGAGAAGACAGGAGGGGGAGAGATAGAGCCGAGAGCTGGACAGGTGATAGGCAAAAGGGGATACGAGAGGATCATGGGACAGGAGGTCCGGGAAGAAAGACGGGGGGGGGGGGTGACCCAGAGGATGGGCAAGAGGTATATTCAGAGGGACAGAGGGAGAAAAAGGAGAGTGAGAGAAAGAATGTGTGCATAAAAAAGAGTAACAGATGGGGTACGAGGGGGAGGTGGGGCCTAGCGGAAGTTAGAGAAGTCAATGTTCATGCCATCAGGTTGGAGGCTACCCAGACGGAATATAAGGTGTTGTTCCTCCAACCTGAGTGTGGCTTCATCTTTACAGTAGAGGAGGCCGTGGATAGACATGTCAGAATGGGAATGGGATGTGGAATTAAAATGTGTGGCCACTGGGAGATCCTGCTTTCTCTGGCGGACAGAGCGTAGATGTTCAGCAAAGCGGTCTCCCAGTCTGCGTCGGGTCTCACCAATATATAAAAGGCCACATCGGGAGCACCGGACGCAGTATATCACCCTAGTCGACTCACAGGTGAAGTGATGCCTCACCTGGAAGGACTGTTTGGGGCCCTGAATGGTGGTAAGGGAGGAAGTGTAAGGGCATGTGTAGCACTTGTTCCGCTTACACGGATAAGTGCCATTTACAATAAAATTTACTGCAGCAGACTTAATCCCCAGTCTAGAGTGTTATTTTGCTGATGTCAAAATGGAACAAGGAGAGTGGACAGGAAATATCCACTAATATTGAAATGATGTTCTGTGCATTTGACCAACAAAATCTTTGTGTCTGTACATTTGAGCATGTACTGTACGTCTGAGTGAATGAGAGGCAGCTTATCACCTGCTGTCAGCTAACATACTGATGCAATCTGCTTGGATTCACACCTCGAGAATATGCAACGTCCTGGAAGATGGATAGTGTTCTTGACCCCAAGCATGCATGCTAGGTCAGAATTTTTCAAAAAGAACTGCAAAAAGACTTGTAGCGTGAATGCTGCTTGTACAAACCAACCTGCAATGATATAAAAACCTGGAGATTTTTGATCATTTCAGAATCCATAGTTATCCCAGTTGTATCACAGCAGACAGTTTATAGCTTCAGCAGTAGCTTTGATATCTTAAATGGCTGAAAAGGATCAATGATCTTGTTGCAAAGCAGCTTTGCTTTGGATCAAAGGCAACTATATTCCATCATTGCTAAAAAGCAACTGCCACTAAATTTTAGCAAATAATCTAGTGACTTGGGATTTCTTTTCGTGTGGAAAGAGGAAAAAATGTCTTCAGCTAAGCTGAAAGCTCATCAAAATAGAAGTTGGAAATATGCGGTACATTTTTGAAGCCACCATGCACAGACTATTTTACAATTTTGCTTCACTCTAAAATCATTCTTACAATGGCAGGAGCAGAAAATATTTTTTTACTCACGTCCTCAACTATAATATCAGAAAACTATCCATCAAGCTAAAATAGAATTCCTTATTCATCTGGTGCCTCTCTGTAACCTTCTCCAAATAAACAATGATCATGTGCAAAGTGGTGACAGGTTCTTTGTCTCAAGGACATGATAGTCAAGACAAAATCATATATTTAGAATATTAAATATGACAACATGCTCTTCAGCAGGATTAATTTGATATGTCTCAAGACAGAAGTATCATATTTTGTGAATGGCAATGCCAAAGTAAAAGCCCTTACCGTTATTCCAGCTGAGATCCAAAAATAAAGGGCATGCAGGTTTCAATATTTCTACATTTGTGACTGACAGTGCTTGGTGCATTCTGCAATGGCAAACGCCAAATCATATTCGAGGTTTTTTTTGTTACCAAGTATATCGTTCTAGATTTTATTTGCAATCTGAAAATGTTTCCCATTGTGTAAATATATCAGATCAAATCATAAAAATACAATAACCTCAATTACAAAATTAGCAATTTAATTATGATGAACAATGTGAATAAATTTTCTAGACAAATTATTATTGTTTAGCCAAAAAACATGACAGAAATGGAATTGGAGAACATAATGTAAAACCCACCTCTATTTTCTTCCCTCCCAATCTCCTCCTATCCCAATTTACTGAGTGAATGAGAATTAAGAATAAACTTACGGTTGTTGTTTGGCACCAATCCCAGATTTACCGAGTTGTTGCTGATTCAAATCTCTGTCGAAAGAAAACCAGAGAAGTGAAATAAATAACAACAGAAACAGTTTTGAATTTCTTTCTAACCATGACAGGATTACCCATTACATCCTGAGTTTCCTTTGCATCCTCCCACTCCCTTTCTCCCCCAACACCCACACTTTTTTTTGTCTGCGTAGTGATGGACTACATTGAAGTAAGGGCTTTGTGCAGTTGGATCACAAAAAAAGGTTGAGAAAAGTAAGATTACAAGATGAGCTCCCAGACTGAAATAAAAGCAGCTGTAATCTTCAAAGTGCATTTGCTATCACAATTGCTATTCGGAATATTTCATTGCTTTGAAAAGGAAGCATACGGGGCAAGCAAAAGAAAAGCTAAATACTTCGATGGGCTCAATATTATTCAACGTGGCATCACGTAACAGGATATAGATTGTGATGCAAGGTGGTGATAAGATGTTTTATCTTCATCAATTCACAAAGAATACAATGGATGAAGTTGTCATGTGGATCAGGTCAGGCAGCGTCTATGGAGGGAAATGAAGTGTCGACATTTCGGAAGGGGGCAAAAGCCGAAATAAAAGAGCAGGAAGAGGAGAGAAGCTGGTGATAGGTGAATCGAGGGTGGGGGGGGGGGAAATAAAGGAAGGCGAGGGAGGGTGGAAAAGAAGAGAAAATTTTAGAAGCTGGGAGATGACTCTAGAGGTCCTCACTATTCCTCTTTTGCACAATTTGCTTATTTATTTTGGTAACCTACTTATGACTTACATAATACTGCTGCCGCAAAGCAATAAAAAAAATCACAATATTTATCAGTGACAATATGCCTGATTTGGTTTCTGATAGAAGGGGAAAGCAAAGGGCTGAAGAAGAAGGAATCTGACTGGAGAGGACAGTAGACCATGGATTATAGAGTAGGAGGTGTAAAACCAGAGGGAGGAAGGTGAAGATGATGGGCAGGTCATGAAAGCAAGGGAAGGGAAAGAGAATGTGTAACGGGGTAACAGGGATAAGGGAAACGGGGGGGGGGGGTCATAGGAAGAGAAAGATTAAGATTCATGCCACCAGATTGGAGACTACTAAAACAGACCTCTCAGCATTTCACCAATTGCCAAGTTGTGAATCATGCTGAGTTCAAAAGTTCAGCTTTGTGAAAAAGCTGATGTAAAGTTGCTTATTGCCTTCTAATAGTAATGGAACTAGCTCTAGTAAACAATCAGTCTTGGTCCATACGTTAAGTCTCACATTTGAACGTGCTCTAGAACTTAGCATGGATGTGTGACTTTCTTCAAAACAATGTTCTTTCTCAATTGTCCACCAGATCATAATTACCTTATCACCATAGTATCAAAGAAAAGTTAAAACACAGTCAGAAACCATTTGCCTATCCTGCCTGGACTAGTGAGAAAGAAAAAAATTCCACCTTCTACCACTCTAGGCTATCACTTTGCAGAGCACGTGCCCTCCTTCCACAGCAGTCATCTTCAGCTTCTGATTGCCTGTCATTTAGCTGCCTGTCCCATTCCAGCACTTGCATGTCAGTCCTTAATCTTCTCTCCTGCCATCATACCCATTAACCCTCCCCTATCACTCTGCATCTATCGCGCCCTTCTCATTCCTAATGTGGCATAATTTGCCTCAGATTTCCTCTCCCTTCACTCTTTTTATATTTCCACCTATCACCTGGCAGATTCACCCCTCCTTCTCATTTCTATGTACTGGCTGTCTCTGTCTACAATTGTCAACTATCCCTTTCTCTCCGCAGTTGCTCCTTAACCCACTAAATTCTTCCAGCGATTTACTATTTCCCTCTCGGTTCCAACATTTGTTGTCATTTGTGAATTGAATTCCTCCTTTTAGTCTGATGCCCCTGCACTGCAGAAATCAACACTGAGTATACATGGAACATTTTGAGTGTGAAGAGGTTTTGTACATTTCTTATTCTTTTCAGGCAGTGAGTTTGACACACCTTATACCCTGAGTGAATACATTCTTCTTCATCTCTTGTCTAATTCACCCACCAATTCGATAAATAAGACCATAAGATATATAGAAGCAGAAGTAGGCCATTCAGCCCATTGAGTCATCTCTGCCATTCTGTCAGGGGCGGATCCAATTCTTCCAGTCATCCCCACTCCTCTGTCTTCTCCCCATACCCCTTGATGACCCGGCTAATCAAGAACCTAACTATTTCTGCGTTAAATGCACCCAAAGACTTGGCCTCCACAGCCGCACGTGGCAACAAATCCCACAGATTTACCACCTTCTGACTAACAGTAATTTCTCCACAACTGTTCTAAGTGGACATCCTTCAATCCTGAAATCATGTCCTCTTGTCCTAGACTCACCTACCATGGGAAGTAACTTTGCCATATCAAATCTGTTCAGGCCTTTTAACATTTGAAATGTTTCTATGAGATCCCCCCTCATTTGTGTCCTTGAGCAAGGCACTTAATCACACATTGCTCTTGTGTCTGTGTGAGGAGTGGCGCCCCACACAGACTTCCAATCTGCGTCTTGTAAGGCATGAAAATGCCTGATACAGGCCTCTCATGGTCTGAGTCGACGTTCGACATTCCCATCCGCCCCCCCCCCATTCTCCTGAACTCCAGGGAATACAGCCCAAGAGCTGCCAGACGTTCCTCATACAGTAACCCTTTCATTCCTCGAATCATTCTGGTGAATCTTCTCTGAACCCTCTCCAATGTCAGTATATCCTTTCTAAAATAAGGATCCCAAAACACACAATATTCCAAGTATGGTCTTACGAGTGCCTTATAGAGCCTCAACATCCCATCCCTGCTCTTATATTCTATACCTCTAGAAATGAATGTCAACATTGCATTCGTCTTCTTCACCACCGACTCAAACTAGGGGTTAACCTTTAGGGCATCCTGGGCATCTCTGCATTTTGAATTCTGTCCCCATCTAAATAATAGTCTGCCCGTTTATTTCTTCCACCAAAGTGCATGACCATAAACTTTCCAACATTGTATTTCATTTGCCACTTCTTTGCCCATTTCCCTAAACTATCTAAGTCTCTCTGGAGGTTCTCTGTTTCCTCAACACTACCTGCTCCTCCACCTATCTTTGTATCATCAGCAAATTTAGCCACAAATCCATTAATCCCATAGTCCATATCTTTGACATACGTCGTAAAAAGCAACGGTCCTAACACTACAACCTGTGGAACTCCACTGGTAACCAGCAGTCAGCCAGAATATGATCCCTTTATTCCTACTCTCTGTTTTCTGTCGATCAGCCAATGCTCCACCCATGCTAGTAACTCCCCTGTAATTTCATGGGCTCTTATCTTGCTAAGCAGCCTCATGTGCGGCACCTTGTCAAAGGCCTTCTGAAAATCTAAGTACACCACATCTACTACATCTCCTTTGACTATCCTGCTTGTAAATTTCCTCAAAAAATTGCAGTAGGTTTGTCAAGCAGGATTTTCCTTTCAGGAAACCATGCTGGCTTTGACCTATCTTGTCATGTGCTTCCAGGTAGTCGTAATGTCATCCCTAACAATCGATTCCAACAAATTCCCAACCACTGATGTCAAGCTATCAGGTCTGTAGTTTCCTTTCTGCTGTCTCCCACCCATCTTAAATAACGGAGTAACATTTGCAATTTTCCAGTCATCCGATACAATGCCAGAATCTATCGATTCTTGAAAGATCATTGTTAATGCCTTTGTAATCTCTCCAGCTACTTCCTTCAGAATCCAAGGGTGCATTCTATCAGGTCCAGGAGATTTATCCACACTCAGACCATTTAGCTTCCTGAGCATCTTCTCAGTCGTAATTTTCACTTCACATACTTCACTTCCCTGACACTCTTGAATGTCCTGTATACTGCAGATGTCTTCCACTGTGAAGACTGATGCAAAATACGCATTCAGTTCCTCTGTCATCTCTGCATCTCTCATTACAATATCTCCAGCGTCATTTTCTATGGGTCCTATATCTACCCTCAATTCTCTTTTACACTTTATATACTTAAAGCTATGCATCTGGTTTTTGACGTTTCTTCTCAGGGAGGTCAGTTGTTTCTATTGATCTATTATGTTTATGCATTTCAATTGAGACTAATATAACATCTCTACTCTTAAATTCAATGCCTCAAATAATAATGAATGCATCTCATATGACTTTTAAACCACTTTCCAGATCTAACCTGTTACCTTTCAGGATCTCCAGGTTCACAATTCAATGCATTTCTCCCCTTGCACACCAGCCAACACCCTGTCATTCACTGTACACTCCTTTGCTTTCATGCATCACCTCAAATCCATTAGCTGGCATTTATTCTGATTAAATTCCATTTTTTGACCGATGGATCAGACCATTTGTATCTGTCTGAAATCTCTTCACTGTCAACAATAAGACCAATTTTTGCATCACTGGCAAACTTCTTTACCATGCTCCCTCCAGTTCATCAATATATATGAATAAATATACATAAAGTAAGGGCCTAATTAATGAACTCTGTGTAATCTCTTCGGTAACAGCTCTACATTGACAAAGACACTTGTTATTTATTACTCCTTTGCATCATAACATGAGGCCTTTTTCTGATTCAATTTCCCACTCTCCCCTGAATTCCATGGACTCTTCCCTTTTTTTGACCAGCTTTGCATGTTGGATCTCAATAAACACATTGTGAAATCCAGGTGGATTATGCCATCTTCATTAACCTTCCTGATAAATTCCTCGAAAATCTCAGTTAAGTTAGTTACACATAACTTTCCCAGACAGTCCTTGATCAACTTGAATCTTTCTGAAGGAATGTTTTGTTGTCCCTTAGAATAAATTCCAATAATGGCGAGGAGGCAGATGTATGTGGTTGAATGGGATCTGGGATCAGCCATGATGGAATAGAGGAGCAGACTCAATGGGCTGAATGGCCTTATTCTTCTCCTACATCTTATGGTCTTATTTTCCCACTACACTGTTACACAAAATTTGCCCTGGTTATTGAGAACCATAGATAGAGTCTTTTTCTCCACAAGGTGGGATACTCGAGGGAAGAAGTTTATGGTGGGAGGGAAGAAATTCAAAGGAGAGTGGAGGGGCAAGTTTTAACAGAGAGTTTGCTGGTTAAATGGAATGAACTTTCAGAGGAGGTGCAGAAGCAGACACAATTACAATGTTTTAAAATACATTTGGACAGGTACTTGGATGGAAAAGGAGTAGAGAGATGTGAACCTAATGTAAACATCATGATTAGCATGGACAAGATGGCTTGAAGGGCCATTTTTGTGCTCCATAGCTGTATAACTCTATGATACTAAGTCTACTTCACAAATGCCCCATTGGTATCCCATCCATCTGTCCAGCTTCTAAATCCAGAATTATCCCAAGCATTATCTTGATGGGCTTGGTACATATACAATTCAGGAATTTTGTGCCCTTTAAACTGCATCCTTGTTAATATTATGGTGAATTATATGCTGAATGAGCAAAACTGAATCATTGTAGATATCCCAGCTGGGAAAAGTAATGCAGAGTGATCCTTCCAGAACCTACCTTCAAGGGCACTGTGAGACAAATTGCAGTTCAAAGCCAGGAATTTAAAGGTAAAATGGGTGAAAATTGGGCGAAGAACAAAATTCTTTTGAACTTTTATGATTTGACCTAGTTATTTGCATATTAATGATTGTGGCTTTTTTTCAATAATTTGGCATGTTACTTCTAATATACATATGCACCACACAATTTTAAACTGTTTACTCGTTTATCAAAAAATTGTGCTCCAAAATGTTCCTCTGGTAGTTATGATCTTTTTTGACCTGATATAAAAATGAACGCTATTGCAGCAACAGATTGTTGTGAGCACGAAGAAGCTAAGATCTTCCCATCTTGCTACAGGTTACAGACAAAAGGCAAAGTGCAAATACTGGAAAGCCTTTGTACTGCAAACATATGACTTCTCTTTCAGTATGAGCATCAGATCTTGAACTGCCTCACTAAATGAGCTGCCACCCATCATTGCAATAGGTCCATCCAATGGAAAAAATCAATTATTTCAGCAGGTTGAAAAATAAGATTAGCAGTGCAGCTGAGGTGAAAGAGATCATTGAACTCTTGAAACTGTCGAAGGCATGATTAGATGTTTTCCTCAGTTTTATGGACTGTGAAAAGGGATAAGAATTCATGTCTTAACATCAGAACAACTGAAAGTGCAGAACAGAGAAAACACAGCCTTAAATGAGCCTGCGATATCAACCTTATCCATCTCTAGCTATCTTACGGCATGAACAAAGCAGATGTGACCACCAATGATGTGCTGGAGTGGCCCCAGGCCCACAGAGTTTGGTACTAATGGAAGGATATAACCAGAAAGAACAGCAGGGAATCCAAACCCTCCAGATTAGAAAAGGTTTCAGCGGCAGAATAGACTAAAGGTCAAACAAAATAATTGAGAAAGGTCACAAAATCTGAAGATAAATAAAAGAACTGTTACCTTACAAGCAATTTGAAATAAATGCACATCACAACAAAAAAGTTTCTCTGAGCTATAACATAATATTTGGATATTCTGAACGATCTCCCCTTGAAATAAAAATGATTTTTCAAGTTAATTGAACCGTACACATGTACGCTGATAAAGAAAATAGCATTCTTACAGAGCCAAGGTTCAAAACACAGTACGTATAATCACAAACAGCACAGGGCACATATAGTTACAATAGCACATACAGTCACAATATAATATTTGCATAATATTCAGTTGCGTGGCCTGAAGATTGATGGTGTATGGGATGTTGGTCCTGGAGCATGTTTCTGTAGTAACTAGTCTGCTGCAGTTCCTCATCTCCCGCAGTTGCAGACAAAGCAATCCAGTTTGTCTTCCAGGGATTGAACACTGAAGAGCAGCACGGATGGGAGAGCTGGCCTGCAGAGGCCAACCCTCAGCCCAGCAGGGATTCCAGCACACTGCTGATTTAATTTGGAGGCCCTAAACACCGTATACAGGCTGGTGGAGTTTTACTCAGTTGATCATTTCTGGACAGGCATCATTTTCCAGACCTCTCATAGCAAACAATGAGTGAAAAAGGAATATTAAATAAAAAGGATACCTGTTCAATTAGTTAAGACCGTTCACATATAATTGGGGGAAGTGGGACCATTGATCTGCTCTGTCATAACTAAAAAAATATCAAATGGAGTTTCATCTACAAGGCAAAACATAGTTCAAAGCATTCTTGCCAAAATCTCTTAAAATATCACAAATCTTTTATCATCTGAGCAATGTTATTAGAACATTGATTAACACATGCCGAATGCTGGAGTAACTTAGCAGATCAGGCAGCATCCATGGAGAGCAATAAACAGTCAACGTTTTGGGCCAGGGAAGGAATGAGAAAGAAACCAGAATAAGAAGGTGGGAGGAGGGGAAAGAGTACCACCTAACACGTGATAGGAGAGGCAGCTGAGGGGGAAGATAGGTGGGTGGTGGTGGGGAGGAGCGTGGAATTCTGTGAGAAGCTGCGTGGTGATAGAGAGAATTGGTAGAGCTACTGGGACTTGATGGTAATCTCTATGGTGAGTCAGCACACTCGATGTTGACATTGGACTTGGACTGGTGACAAGGAGGGAGGGTAGGTATGTCTCTGGGATCATCAGGTGGGCACCCTCCTTCTTTGACGTTTCATTGATAAGCCCACGACGTCTCCAGAGGGCTCAATGGTGCTACCTGGTGTCCCAGATACACCCCCTAATTTCCATACCCTCCTGTCTTCATCTTGCAGCCCAGTTGTTGTCTTTCCTTTTAATCCAAATCCAATTGCTGCTTTCTTCTGCTGTGTTAGACAAGGACTTGATTGCTTGTTGGAGGGGGTGACCCCTCAGCCCCATCTTCTTCAATAGACTGGTTGTAGATGTAGCAACGAATCCCCTGCATCCCACTTCTACAGGGAAAATCTTGGTCTTCCAGCCATTCTGGGCAGCTACAGTTGCCAGTTCAGAGTACTTGGTCTTTTTCCTCTCACAAGCTTCTTCGACACCATCTTCCCATGGTACTGTCAATTCCACAACATATGCCAGCTTGGCTGTTGTGGACCACAGGACCATGTCTGGCCGGAGTGTTGTAGCCGCAATGTCTGGGGGAAACACAAGCTTTTTTTCCCCAAGTCCGCGTCCATTTTCCAATCCCGAGCAACCTGCAGAATGCTTACATCTTTTGATGTTATATGGTGCTCTGGAGGTTGGCCTGCTGGTACAAATCGTGTGATGTGGACATTTCCAGCCGATGTTTGTGGGAGAGCATTTGTGGTGATTCACCTCTGTTCCAAGATTGATGCTAGCTGTCTGAGAACTTGGTTATGCCGCCAAGTGTACTGCCCCTGGGTGAGGCTCGTGGTGCATCCTGTTAAAATGAGTATATGGCTCCTACCCATCATTTTATTCCTCTCCATAGTTACTGCTTGACGTGAGTTCCTTCAGCATTTTGTGTGTGTTCCTCTAGATTTCCAGCATCTGCAGAATCTTTTGTGTTAATGTACAGTATGTTAATTTATTAACATAAAGGCTGTCTGTTGTAAAAATAACATCTGACTTGAGCAACGTTATTAGAATATAGATTAAAGATGTATTCACTCTAATTTTTTACTCTTTCTCTTCGGCAATAGAAAATTCCAATTTCTCTTTTTTCTGCAACCAGAGACTGAAGAAGGATGCAACAATATTGTACAGTGAGCCCAAAGATCATGTAAAAATGAAGAAAGTATAGTGATACAAAGGTATTGGCAGATGGCAAGACTAATAAAACCAAATACATTTGTTATCACGCAGAAGATGAAAACCAGGCAAAATTTCAGCAGACTTTAATTTCCTAGAAACGCAAGGTTAAAATTAAGTCATGCTACCTGGATATTATGATTTATAGCACTTTTCATGTTTCTAATCTTGTAAGTTTAGAATCACACTTCTCATGGCACATCCACATGATGTACTGCTCATAGAGGCAGGCAGATCACACACACTTCATGCACAATATTTTATTCCACTCTGAAGGTGGGATGTATATTTGATGGCTTGTCCCCTTTAAGTGCTTAGAAGCAACAAATGCAAGAAACATAAATATGAAATAGCAGCCTTTCTTTTCCCATTCTTATATGCTGCTGACACTTTGAAGTGTAAAATCTCAAACATAACACATTCACGCTTGGATGAGAGTGATTTTATACTTGGATGTTTGAAGATTTCGAATGAGATTGGAAACATGAGCTGCATAACATCTGAAAGTTCATTATGTAGCAAAAGTCCGTAGTGACAACATAAACGCTCCCTTTTCTTAGCAGCACACACAAAATGCTGGAGGAACTCGGCAGGTCAGGCAGCATCCTTGGAGGGGAAGTTTGGTCAATATTTCAGGTTGAGACCCTTCATCAGGACTCTGAATTATAAACAAGAGAAAAGTCCTCAGATGCTGGAAATCCAAGCAACACACACAAAATATTGGAGGAACTCAGCCGGTCAGGCAGCATCTATAGAGGGTAATTTTGGTCAATGTTTCTGACTGAGACCTTTCATCAGGACACTGAATCATGAGTCCTGATGAAGCATCTGAATCTGAAATGCTGACTGTTTATTCCTTTCCATAGATGCTATCTGACCTGCTGAGTTCCTCCAGCATTTAGTGTATGTTACTCCGGATTTCCAGCATCGGCAGAATCCCTTGTGTTCATGATTTACTCCCTCTTCCTCACAGTACATCATGAATGCAGTTTGTGGCATCCACAGAACTGACTTTAGGACTATGTAGAATATACAACACAGATACTAGACATTTATTTGATCCAGTATACGTGAGCCACCCACCTCTTACTGCATTCCTTCACTGAAATCTATTTGCATAATCCGCTGTTCCTTTCTCCCTCACTGGCTTGTCCAGTATTCCAGTAAATGCACCTATACTTTTCACTTGAAACTCTCCCTTCAAGAGTGAATTCTGCATGTTCATCGTTCCTTGTGTAAAGCAGTTTTGTCTGAATTCCATGCTGATAACTTAATGGCTGCTAGTTTTGTTTCTCCACACAATTAGAAACTTTTGTTTTCAATATCCACTTTATCCAAACCTTTCATAAGGTTAAAGAACTGTATTAGGTCACCCCTCAGTTTTTTTTCAATAGAACAGAGACTCAGTCTGTTCAAACCGTCCTGATATGCATACCCTTACATTTCTGATCCTTGGCTGATACAGGTGACATTTGTGCATGATAATAGAGGTGACATTTCCCTCTACGTCACTCACCAGGCTAATTTGAAAGTTCCTTACACAGCAAAGTTGTAGCACCTTTGAGAAGGACTGTAGCACTTTATGAAAACAATCTACCCACCCTTTTCAAGGACAGTTAGAAGTTGACACTAAATACTGGATGCCAATGGGGGTACTTTTCCTTTCAATGAACCATGCTGTTCTTTAAAGTTCAAAGTAAAATTATTATCAAGGCATGTATATGGCACCATATGCTATTTATTTTCTATCACAATAGAATAAATTGATCCCGGGGGAATAGAATAAAGACATACAATAGAATCAATGAAGTACCACACACAAAGACAGACAAGCAACTACTGTGCAAAGGAAGACAAACTCTGCAAATAAAAAAAGAAAACCCAACAATAATAATAATAATAATAATAATAATAAATAATACTGAAGAACATGAGCTGTTGAGTCCTTGAATGTTCTGAACTTTCATTTCATTGTTCTTCATATGTCTTTTAATCCTACGAGGGGTGATTGATAAGTTCATGGCCTAAGGTAGAAGGAGATAAGTTATTAACTTCAAACTTTCTGCATTTTCACTCAGAGTTGAACTGCATGTACCTATAATGAGAGCAGTATAACTCATCTCCTTCTACCTTAGGTCACGAACTTATCAATCACCCCTGGCATGGACCACCTGAAGGTCCAAGACACTCTTATTTCATGCACGTGCAGTTCAACTCTTTGAGTGATAATGCAGAAAGTTTGAAGTTAATAACTCATCTCCTTCTACCTTAGGTCACGAACTTATCAATCACCCCTGCTGAGGACCACTTCTGCAAAGAAGGGATACGTATGCTCTACGACCGCTGGACTAAGTGCGTACATGTAGGAGGGGACTATGTTGAAAAATAAATGGGCTAGGTTTACTAAAATTGATTCCTTCTACCTCAGGGCATGAACTTATCAATCACCCCTTGTAATTGTCACAGAATTGTAATTATTAAGGTATGTCAGCCCACTCCTCACCTCCTCAAGTTTCAACGCTGATTTTATCTGATCTCTTTGTTCCTTAAGCAAAAACCAGGATTATTATTATTTTTTTGCAGAAGGTAATAGCTGAATAATGTTCTCCTGAACAGCTGGAATGACAACTGGTATTCATAGAATAACCTGATATTGCAATAATCTTGTTATATTTTTGATTTAGCTTCTGAAATTCTGTCAGCTTTGAAAAGATTACTCTAATCCTCACAACCCCAGTGTGAATCATAAATAATACATGCATTTTGGTGGCAATCTGCAATCCCACTGGTGACCTCAGTTGGGTCATTTAAATACTGAATACTGCATTGCCAATGAAATGTGTACTTCTCGGCCACTGAGCTGATGAAAGATTCTGGTACTCCGAAAATTCATTTGGAACTTAACATTGCAGAACGGCAATAATCACGTCACCCACGATATGGAGCCGTGCTGTGTTCAATATGGATGAGCTGATCTTATACTCCTGCTAAAGATTCCTGATACACTTGCTTTGTAATCACCCGCTAGTTGTCATTATGCTGTTAGAACTCACAAGGGCAAGGGTATTCCTCTCCCAGCTTCTCACATTTCTGAATTTGTGGCTTCTCATCAATTCCTTGCTAACCAATCCAGAGTGGCCTCCACTAGATGCAAAATTCCTTCCTCTTCTCAATAGCTCTGATATGCCTCTTGCCAAGTAGTTATGTCACTTCTAATGCTGTCTTTTAAGAGGACAGGTGAAAAATTTGGGAAATATTCACCCTTTAAACTCATGGTGATGATGAATTGTCTCACACCAGCCAGACCAGCAAAGGGTGAAGTTAATTCATATGCTTGCTCTGATTGCCTAGCGGATACAGAAACCTGGTGAAATAATTTGGAATCGCTCAATCAGATGGCTAAGGAACATTCATAAACAACATGTTTTTCCAAAATATGTTCGTGTCAGACATTCCTAATTCCTGAGGATGGCACAGCAGTGTGGCAGTTAGAGTAATGCTATTACAGCACCATGTTCGATTCCTGCCACTGTCTCTGATCCTGACCGCATGGGTTTCCTCCCACATTCCAAAGATATCTGGGTTAGGGTTGGTGAATTGTGGGAATGTGGGCAAGGTACGTTGGCGCCAGAAGGGTAGTGACACTGCATGCTTGGGCTGCCTGGCACAAACATGCAAACGACACTTTCCACTGTATTTTTCGATGTGCATGTGGCAAATAAAGCTAACCTTTTAATCTCATTTCATTAACAGTGAGAGAGCTCAGCCACAGTATTGTAGAAACCAAGGTTAAGTACTTTCAAATGTTCTGCAATACATCTGAAGCTCAACAAGTACAACTACTCACAGGGCTGTTGCAATCTCCCTATCGCTAATTCCACATGAATATTAGTTTGGGTGCTATCTTCAAGGGATATCATGGAAGAGTTTTCCTCTCAAAATCTCCATGTGCTTTTCAACTGAATTTAAGTGGCTTTGATAGAACTTTACTCTGAAAGTATACAAAATTATGAGGAGTACAGATAGGGTAAGTGCAAGCAGGGTTTTTCCATTGAGATTGGGTAAGTCTACAACTAGAGGTCATGAGTTACATGTGAAAAGCAAAATGTTTAATGGATACATGACAAGGATCTTCACTCAGAAGGTGGCGAGAGTGGGGAGTGGTGAATGTGGGTTCAATTTCAACATTTAAGAGAAATTTGGATTGGTACATGGATGGGAGTGGTATGGAGGGCTTTGGTCAAGGTGTAGGTAGAAGGGCCTGTTTCTATGGTGTTTTTGTCTGTGACTCTATGACTCTATTGTCCATCGCTAAAGACCTTTGAAAGTTAATACATGTGTCTGGAATCACACATGGGCCAGAACAGCTCAGGATAGCGCATTTCCTTTCTGAAGGTCCATATTAATCTGAATGGGTTTTATGACAATGCACTAGCTGTGGTTTCCATTCCTTCATTGAAGTATTTTATTTTTTATTCCCAGTTTTTAAGAATTTAATTCTTTGAATTTCAATTCCTGGTTACCATGGAGGGATTAGTGATCCAGAACCTTGGCTGCTTGTCCAGTAATCCAATCCCTCCACGATGGAACTTAAGTATTTGCAGAATGAAGTACTTAGCTAAGACTACCAGAACAGAGTTAAGATTAATGTACAATCCTGATCTGTACTGCTATTGGAAATAGTAAGATGTAAATAGCATTATGGCAGCTAGGATTTAAGTAGATCAGTCAGACCTTGCCCTTTGCTTTTGTAGTGTCCTTACGTTTCAAGGGCTTTGACTTTTGCCTATATAATCTATTAGCAAATAATAATCCAATTAAATTTTATAAGGTAAAATAGCCAATTTTAATTTTTAATTATATTCATATCGGTATTTAAATGTGTAGTGGGTGCAATATTAACACTCCCTAGATACTTCATTGACTATTAAACAATTTGAGGCACAGACCAATGAAAGAAGTTATAGAAATGCAGGCTTATGATACTATTTAATTCACAATACTTGCACTTTGAAAAAAGCTGATTAGACCACACTTGGAGTGTTGTGTTCAGTCAATTCACTTCATTATACGAAGCATGTGGAGGCTTTAGAGATTGAGCAAAAGGGATTTACCAGGATGCAGCCTGGATTAGAGATCATGCCATATGAGGGAAGATTAAGTAAGCTTGGGCTTTTCTTGTTGAAGGAGGATGTGAGGTGACTCAATAAAATTATATATGATAAGAGGCATGGATAGAATGGACAGCCCGCTCCTTTTACCCATGGCTGCAGTGACTAATATGTGAAAGCATAATTACAAGATCTGTGAATCTGCCGGGGTCATCTACTGCATATGGTGCTCCTGATGCAGCCTCTTCTACATCGGTGAAACCCAAGGCAAACTACACGAGCTCTTTGTAGAGCACTTCCATTCCATCCGTAAAAAGCAGACTTTCTTGGTGGCCAACCATTTTAATTCCTATCCCCATTTCCATTTTGTCATGCCCGTCCATGGCCTGCTCTTCTGCCATGATGAGGCCACTCTCAGAGTGGAGGAGCAACATCTCAAATTTCATCTAGATAGCTTCCAAACTGATGCCATGAACAACAATTTCTCCTTCCAGAAATATTTTTCCACCCCTTCCATTTTCTTCTATTCTCTATTCTGGCCTCTTACTTCTTCTCCTCAGCTGCCGATCACCTCCCCTTGGTCCACTTCTTCATTCCCCTTATCCTATAGTCCACTCTCCCCTCCTATCAGAACTCTTCTTCTCCAGTCCTTTGTATTTTCCACCTATCACTGTTTAGCTTCATACTTCATTACCCTTTCTCCACCCACTGGCTTCACCTATCAGTTTCCAGCTCATTCTGCTTCCCCTCCACACAACTTGCTATTCTGGCACCTTACCCTTCCTTTCCAGTCCTGATGAAGTGTCTCACCCTGAAACGCCGACTGTTTAATGTGATGATGCCTGACCTGTTGAATTCCTCCTGCATCTTGAACGTGTTGCTCTGGATTTCTAGCATCTACAGAACCTCTTGTGATTATAAGGCTGGGGTCCTTGATTATGATGGCCTCTTTTCAGAGGAAGCAAGAGTACAGACAGAATCCATGGATGGAAGGCTCGATTTTGTGATGTGCTTGAGCTGTGTCTACAACTCACTGCAGGTACTCAGACCAAAACCTCAACCATCCCTTTGCCACTTGAATTCTTCCAGCACTTTGTTATTTTTTGCCTCAGATTCTCCAGTTTATGTAACTGAAGTCCCTCAAATGCAGAATCTTTCAAATAAATCAAAGTTCAAAGCAAATTTATTATTGAAGTGCATATATGTCACCATGAGATTCTTTTTCTTGCAGTCATTTACAGGAAACTAAAGCAATACAATAGAATTTATGAAAAACTACATTTAACAAGCCTAATACTCCAACATGACGAACAAAACATTCCGGCAAGATGGCGCCAGTGACCATCTTGCAGACAGCTTGCAAAACTACTGAATATTCTTCTTCTTCTAAATATACTTCTTGTTTTGCTAAACTCCGATTGATTGCAGCCTGTGATTTCCCTTTCCAGAGCAACGTTTTGGGCTGACTGAATAATCTGCTGCTTCCGTGATCTCTTGGTGGATCCGGCATGGATGAGATTCTGTGTTGATTCCTAATGGTGGAACATGAACCTGTCATAGGCTCCATTGCTCTGGGCCAGTTAAGGGGTCGAGCAAGGTTAAAATTGTGGAAGACAAGAGCGGAAAACAAGCAGGTGTTCATCACTGTCTGCCTGCATTTGACAAGTCTCTCTTATTGCTGCCAGTGGGTGAAAAGTGCAGGAGCCTTGGGTCCATCCCACTGAGATTGGGAGTAGTTGTTGCCCTCCAACCATCGGGCTTCTGTCTCAGTGCTGAACACACTCCGCAGTTGTGGACTTGCTTCAGGGAGTCTGCAGTTCAGACTCCTTGTGATTTTTTTTTTATTTACTTCTTTTTTTAACTACTTGCATATTATTGATCAGTGCACTTCTGCGGTGAACTGACTCTGCGGCTGTGGCCTGCAGCCATCAGCAAAGTGCTGATGACTACCATTGGCGCAGCGCTGAAAACTCACTTTTTGGGACCCAGTGTTATTTGTTTACTTTTCATTGTATGCACAGTTTGTACTTTTTCCACACATTGGGTGTTTGATGGTCTTGTTGTGTGGGCTTTTTCTTTCAACTCATTCTATTGTGTTTCTTTGATTTGTGGCTGCCTGCAAGCAGACACATCTCAAGGTTTTATACTGTATATGTATGTTGAAAATAAATGTACTTTCAGCTTTGAACTTTGACAAACATCCAATGCATGAAAGAGGACAAACCGGGAAATCAGGACTGGATGAAGAGTCTCAGCCAAATTTCATCTGTTTCTTCAAGAGAAGATGGCGGCGCGACGCAGCGCGCAGCAGCCACTCCGGAATGAATATCTGTAATCTGTCAAGTAGGGTGCCGTGCACAATCCTGATTTGATGGAGACAGACGTGAGAAGCACAGAGGAACATCTGGAGAAACTTCTGAAATGCCTGTTTTGCTGCCGCTGCTACTGTGCGATCCAGAATCTCCAGAGGGGAGGGCCCCGAATCCTCAGCTTTGCCTGTTGCTTGGCGGCTGGGGCCGGGGTCGAAGCGCTCGGCAGAGGATGGTGCTCGGTGCTCGGTGTCGGAGGGCTGGTCGGAGGCTCGAAGTTTTCGGACAGACTCAGAGTCGGCTGTGGTCGGATGCTTCCAGGGTGCTGCACCGGCAAGTTTGCGGCGCTGGAGGTTCATGGCAGGGAGAGTCTTTCTTCCTTCTACCATCTGCATGAGATGATGGGGCTATTGGGACTTTGAAACTTTTTTTTTTACTGTGCCCATAGTCTGTTCTTTATCAAATTACGGTATTGCTTTGCACTGTTGTAACTATTTGTAATAATTATGTGGTTTTTGTCAGTTTTATCCTTGGTCTGTCTTGTGTTTCTGTGATATCATACTGGAGGAACATTGTATCATTTCTTAATGCATGCATTACTAAATGACAATAAATGAGGACTGAGTGTCCTCATAATCTAATCTAATTTTCATAGGTGCCATCTGTCCTACTGAGTTCCTCCAGCACTTTGTGTGTGTGTGTTGCTCTAGATTTCCAGCATCTGTAGGATTTCTTGTGTTTATGCAGTTAAAATTTAACTATCTTATGCACTCATCAACACAAAAGATTGTGTTTCTTGTGCACTCGTCATTTGCTAATCATGTGATCTAAGCAGAAGAATTCTTCATGCAGGTAAGCTGGAGCAACCAAGTTCTTCAGCTCTGAGAACACAGGGAATCAGAGCCAATTTTTATTTACCTACAGTACATTGACAGCAAATGTTCATTCATGGTTCACAGCATTATTACTTTGCATGTCAAACAGCAATTCTGCAGCTCATTAAACATAAGTAAGTTTGGATGATATCTGACAACAAAGTGATCATCCCAATCCTAAATGTTTCTACTCATTATTTTAATAACATGCATATAGTTAAACGCTAAATGAAATCTCAATATTTTAAAGCACTATTAATCCTGATATGAGTAAGGTTTATTGTTCATGAATTCAATTAATTCAGTTACACAAGAAACAACATTCATACAATACCCAGTTACAATAAAGTGAGCTCTAATTAATCAGCTTTGAGATTGATTATAAGTAACAAGTACTATTAGGAGTATTTAGACTCACCACAATGTCATAGTTTAATCCTCTTATAAGTAATTCTTCAGGATTTTCTCTTGGTGTATGCAATAGAAGTGGTTGAATTTTCACTAAAGTGATGCTGTGTTATAACACAATCACTTTTATTTATTGCTTCAGTAGTGCCCTTCAAGTGCTCATAAACTACCTCGGAAGCTTGGACTCTAAATGAGATGTTATCTCATAACTCCATACTTAAAAAATGCACACTTTAATGATGAACAAACTACTGGGAATCTTGCAAGCATTTGCACCATTTTTTAGTGTTAATTGTTCTGGGAAGGGCATCGCTCAAGTACGTGGTCATGCTTACCACTGATTCAACAAATGCATACCAGCAGTGAAACCAAAAGACACTCTTAAGTAATTATTACCAGGGAGGGATTAACTAGAGATCTACTACAATTGAATGTTGTCACCTGTTATTTTAACAAATGTACTAATCTTAAAAGCAGTTTGTTAAGATTGTTATAACCAGGTTTGATAATGGGGATAAGCTCCCTCTACCTATTAAATGCTCCCAACAATTGTGCACCTCAAATAGCCTCTGACAACCAAGTCAGGATCCTGGCATTTACAAATGGCTTATCTATTAAGCCTGGCAGAGCTGTTTCTACAGAAAGGATAAGGGGCAAAGGTGGGTTACTGCCATCTTAAAACCAGTTGTTTTGGGCAGATTGGGCTCATTATGCATGCTTGTCAGCTCATCTATGAGTAGGAGAACTCTGATCTCAAACCACTACTGCCTTGCAGCAACACCCACTTACAGGGAAGGCTGTGGGAGTAAACCCTGAGGGAAAGATCTGGAGCTGGAGCCCCTAAGGCAGTCCTAAATTGAGCTCAATGCTGACTGGCAACCCTGTGACGCTGCTGGTACCAAACTATATCGGCCTCTGCAGTTCCTTTGGATTCATCAGTTGCATGGAAAAGTCTGCCAAATGGGCAATAGTTTACTTTCCATATTGTACTCCTCAGGCTTACGTATCCAAACAGCAAGGACACAACATCCATGGTCGACCCTAACCAATGCAGGCCTCACAATCTTTAAAGAACCAGCATAGTCCTTAGAATTTGCAGACGAACCAAATTCAAACATATTTTCCACCATGACTTTAACTTGCCCTGCAGAGTGAACTAGGACATCAGGTTTTATTTAAATGTGAGAAATCTCAGCTATTGTTGCCTTTCTTCCAATATTTCGTTATATTTTCCCTTAGCAGTGAGGCAGCATTATAGTTAGTGCATCACTTTACAGACTCTGTGACCACCAATCGGGGTCCAATTCCCTCTACTTTCTGTAAGGAGTTTGTACACTTTGGCTGTGACTGCTTACGTTTCCTCTCAGTGCTCTGGCTTCCTCTCACGTTCCAAAGGCGTATGGGTTAGAGCTAGTGAGTTGTGGGCATGTCACGTTGGCCCTCCTTCTGGATCCAGCTATCACCTACAAGCTCTTGTTCAACCCCTTTCCTCCACCTTTTCATACTATTTATCTCTTCTCTTTATTTCAATCCAGATGAAGGATCTCAATCCAAAACAGCAACTGTGCATTTCTCTCCATAGGTGCTGCCTAAAATGCCTAAACCTCCAGCACTTTGAGTATTGCCTCAGGTTCCAGTATCTGCAATCCCTTGTGTCACCAACTAAATGAATCCTGGGTACACAGTACCAACATCTGGGATGGGCTCAGAGAAGTAGTACAACCACCAGAATAAAGGTTCAGTTTAATAATATGCCATGGTCTGTCTTATTGATAAGCAGGCAATGGATTTCAACATTCTCCCTTGAAACAAATGTGAAGATAGCCAAAGCAACAAATACATATTGGTAACTGTAACATAAGGCTTGCCATAAATAAGGTCTGTTTTTTGTTTAGCCAATAAAAATGAAACTCAAAATCCGATTGGGAGCAAAGTTAATTGCTTGTTCTCTGATATTGATCTCCTTCCTAATCTTTAAATCTTTATGATTGATTTGATCTTGAAATTTGAACATTCATTTCTGCAGCAAAAATAATGTGGTAGCATCATCATTTAACCACAGCAACAATCTGCAATTGTGTCTTCAAGGCCATCATTTGTCAACAATTGACCAACGACATGAGAACCTCTGCAAACACTTGTGGAAGGGTAGTTCAAAGTCGAGTGAAAAACAAGCTTTTAAAATTAAAGATTTGCTGCTTCTGACTGCACCAATACAATTTTATTGCTCCTGAAATAACTTTGTGGAAAACAATGAGATGATATGTTGGGTAGAAATTTCTAAACTAAGTGACATGTACAGAAATATGATCAACACAAATTGCCAAATATTTCCAGTCACATTGACTGAGCACAAGGTGTTAGAGATTTCAATGGAAGAAATGAAATGCCCAGTAATTCTATTCTGAAGTGTAATAATTCAATTATTTTCACTTATGTTTATTTAGAGATACAGCGTGGAAGGGGCCCTTCCAGCCTACTGAGCCGCATCACCCAGCAACCCAATTATTTAACCCTAGCCTAAGCACAGGGCATTTTACAAAGGCTACTTAACTTTCTAACCAGTACGTTGTTGGAATGTGGGAGGAAACTGGAGCACCAAGAGAAATCTTACGCGTTCATAGGGAGGTCAGACAAATCCCCCGTAGATGTCGTTGGAATTGAACTCCAAACTCCAAAGCGCCGAGCTGCAATAGCATTGAATTAACTGCTGTGCTACCATGGCATCCACAAGTGTTCACAGGAGGTCCAGCAGGGGAAGGTTTTTCCAGGGTGACTTAATTAACTGAAAAGTCAGTTCAATGTACCATTAACATTTTTAACAAGCTACTCTAATTCCACTTCATCCAGCACACTCTAATTTCCACCTCCCCAGCACAGGTTGATCCATCCTTAAATGAACACATCCCTAGCCCAGCACACTCGAATCATCTCTCCTGCACACTTTACTTTCCCCTGACACAGATGAGATCTCTTCTGTTGAATATTCCTGTCCCTTCACAGTCCAATCTGGCCCTCCCACCTTCTCATCACACACAGATCCCTTCCTGGCACACGCTATTTTCTCCCCCAGCAGAGCACACACTAATCTTCACCTGCCCACTCAGATCTTCTCCCTGCACACTTTAATCCCTTTCCCACTACACACCGATTTCCTGTTCAACTAATAATGATCACGGCCCACCCCAGCATACTCTGATACCCTCTCCAACATATACTTATCTCTATCACCTCACTTGAATCTACTCTCTACAGCAGTCTAATTCCACAGTCCTTCTGATCTACTTTCCAGCACATTTGCTCTCTACCATTTCACTGTGATGCATCCCCCAAACACAGGTATTTAAGACGATAAGGAGTAAAAGTAGATTTAGGCCCATTGAATCTGCTCCACCATTCCATTATGGCTAATTTATTATCCCTCTCAACACCTTTCTTCTGCCTACTACCCAAAATTTTTGACACCCTTACTAATCAAGAACCTGTCAACCTCTACTTTAAATATACGCAATAACTTGGCTTCCACAGCCAAGTTCTGCAGATTTATTACCCTCTGGCTAATGAAATTCCTCTTCTTCTGTCCTAAATGGACATCCCTCTATTCTGAGGCTGTGCCCTCTGACCCACTCTCCACATCCACTGTATCTAGTCCTTTCAATATTCAATAGGTTTCAATGAGATTCCCCCCTCATTCTTCTCAACTCCAGTAAGTACAAGTGCAGAGCAAACAAACAGTCCTTATACACTAACCCTTTCATTTCCCGTGACCCTCCTCTAGTGTCTCTGAAATGCCAGCATCTCCTTCCCTAGATTTAATTTCTTCAAAAATTGCTTACAAGACTTCATGTGTGGTCTGACCAATTCTTTATAAAACCACAGCTTTAATATATAGCAAAAGGCATTATGTGTGATGTAATATATAATACATAATATGTGATTTCTAGATAATGAGCTTCATCAAAATCAATTAATTCTTTCATACAGTATTTATGAAAACAGAAAATATGAGAAATACTCAACTGATCAGGCAACTTCTACCATGGCTGCATGGCTTGTATGTGTCCAGGACAGAGAAATGGGCAGGAAAAACTCATCGCGGACACTATCCACATAGCAAACTGCCTTTTCCTAAAGCTCCCTTCTGGAAAGCGTCATTGGGCAATTAAAACAAAAACTTCATGTCATCTTAATAGTTTATTCCCACAGGCAGTTGATCTGATCATCCTTTCTAGTCAGCCCCCATCAGTCACTGCACTGTAAACACTTTAAACCTCTTTTTTATAATGTTGTTTACACTGTAAATACATGCTGGAGTTTATGTATTTATGCACATATTATTCCACATCTGTACTTTAAACTGTAACTTTTTTTTACATATTTCTTTTCTCTTTGGAATTGTTGAATGTTGTTGTTTGTTGTTTCATGCTGTACCAATACAGCATAGCAAATTCCTAATGCTTGTAAATGTAAATGGTTGATCCTTGACTCTTGTGAGTGGAGCATAGTAAAGAAATGTAACAAAGCATTTGTCCATTTTACCTGTTATGCTCTTTGCATTGCTTGGTCAGTTGGTAAATCAATGATGCAGTGTTAAATCTGAGCCCCACAAGTAATTAGCAGCAGCAGATGTGAAAACTGAGGCGGCTAATCATTCCACAGGGTTCAGCTGTCACTGTCTTGCTTGCAGAGCTACTGACCCATTTTAATTCTGGTCAACCCGAGCAAAACCATTGCCACGTTGAATTAAAAAACTTCACTTTACATAGCAGTTTATTTTGCAGACTTAAAATCCAAAAACACTTGCAGATAAGACAAAGGAACAAAATTAGGCCATTCAGTCCATCAAGTCTGCTCTGCTATTCCATCATGGCTGATTTATTATCTCTTTTAACTCCATTCTTCTGCCTTCTCTCCGTAACCACTGATCTCCTTACTAATCAATTTCTGCTTTAAGTATACCCAATGACTTGGCCTCCACAACCATCTGTGGCAATGAATTCTATAGATTCACCACCTTCTCGTTAAAGAAATTCCTCCTCATTCCTATTCTAAAGGGATATCCTTCTATTCTGAGGCTGTGCCTTCTAGTCGCAGATTCCTCTTCTCTAGGAAACATCCTACCATATCCACTTTGTTGAGGCCTTTCAAAATTCAATAGGTTTCAAAGGGATCTCCCCTCATTCTGAACTGCTGCAAAGTACAGGCCCAGAGCCTCAATTGCACCTCATAAATTAGCCCTTTGAAAACCCGGACTCATTTTTGTGAAACTCCTCTGGACCCCTATTTAATGGAAGGAAGCATAGCATCCAATTTGCCCACAGTTATCACCCCAATGTCGATGGCAAATTCATCTGTTGCTGTGACATCTGCTTAAAGGCTGACTTATTAGCCAGGATCCCAGGGAGAACTTATCTACTTATGACTCTCTGGGATCTTTTGTATCCATTGTTAGAAAGCACTTGGGGCTTTGGCTTAAATTCCTTTCAAAATGTAACATCTCCGACAGAGCAGTTCTGTCAGACACATGCTGAGAATACAGTATGTACTCAGACCTGTGCAGATTTGCTCCAATTGGCAGTCATTTTATTCTGTAAGTTTAAGTCTGCTATCACCATTGACTTCTCAGGGTTAGGCTAATATATATGCCATCTTATGGATACTATATTCCAGGTACTTGTTTTGGACTAGTTCACAAGTTTTGGTTTAAAGGTACTTGGTGGGTCAATATTACAGAATATGTACCAAACAACTAATAGCAGAGGAATTCTCACCTCCATTGTTAACATCAGGGTGGCATAGCAACATGCCAGTTCGCACAACACTTTACAGTGCCTGCAACCGTTCAATTCCTGCTGCCGTCTGTAAGGAGTTTGTAGGTTCTCCTCATGAAAGTGGGTTTCCTCCTGCTCCTCTAGTTTCCTTCCCCATAACAAAGATGTACGGGTTATGGTAAGTAAGTTGTGGGCATACTATGTTGGCATCAGAAGCATGTTTACAGTTGTGGGCCACACCCAGCACATCCTTAGACCATGTTGGTCACTGATGCAAAACAACGCATTTCACCATATGTTTCTACGTACAGTACATGTTACAAATGATTGACGTTATTTTAATCATTGTCATCCTACCACACCACCAGCCTCCATATCAAGCACATAATTTTCTGTAACTTCTGCCATCTCCAGCAGGATCCCACCACCAAGCACGCCTTTCCCTCTCCCCACTCTCTGTTTTCCGCAGGGATTGCTCCCTCTGTGGCTCGCTTTCCCATTCGTCCCTCCCCACTGATCTCCCTTCTGGCACTTACCCTTGCAAGCAGAACAACTGCCACACCTGCCCCTACACCTCCTCCCCCACTACCATTCAGGCCCCCAAACAGTCCATCCAGGTGAGGTGACACTTCACCTGTGAATCTGTTGGGGTCACCTACTGTGTCTGGTGCTCCTGGTGTGGCCTCTTGTATATCGCTGAGACCCGATGTAGATTAGGAGACCACTTCGCCAAGCACCTTTTTCTGCCAGAAAAAAGCAAGATCTCCTCATGGCCTCCCATTTTAATTCCACTTCCCATTCCCATTCCAACATGTCAGTCTATGGCCTCCTCTACTGTCGTAATGAGGCCACCCTGTTTGGAGGAGCAGCTCCTTGTATTCAGTCTGAGTAACCTCCAACCTGATGGCATGAACATCGATTTCTTGAATTTCCAGTAAAGGGCACCACCCTCCTTCTCTATTCCACATCCCCTTTCCCTCCTTCACATTATCTCCTTGCTTGCCCATTGCCTCCCTCTGGTTCTCCTCCCCTTTCTTCTTTCTTCCACGGTCTTCTGTCCTTTCCTATTAGATTCCCCCTTCTCCTGCCCTGCATTTCTTTCACCAATCAACCTCCCAGTTCTTTACATCACCCCTCCCCCTCCCAATTTCACCTATCAGCTTGTATTTATTCCTCTCCTCCCCCCACCTTCTAGCTCTCTTGTCATTTTCTCCAGTCCTGCTGAAGGGGCTCGGCCCAAAATATTTCGGCTTTACGCTTTTCCATAGATGCTGCCTGGCCCGTTGAGTTCCTCCAGTGTTTTGTGCTTGGATTTCCAGCTTCTGCAGGTTTTCTCTTGTTTTGAACCACTATCATCCTTTTTTTGAAAATCATGGATTTAGCTCCAGTATTCATTATTTGTGGAGCTAGAGATTTAACTTGTGAACAGGTCTAGTCGTATTTCTCTTTCGGCCTTTCACCCATACACACAACCTACTGGAAACTCTTCCTCCACACCTGCCATCTGTTCACACCATCTCCCTTATTTGATTCTATTCTCCACTTTGCTTTCCTATCAGATTCCCCCATCTGCTTCCAAACAATACCTCCCAGCCTTCGCCACTATAGAGACTCTCTCCATCTGCCTATCACCTCTCCTCACATAGAGATCCACCTACTGCTTGTCAACTCTTTCTCTACCTCTTCTCCTCACCTCTTTATACCAGCTATCTCCCCTCTATCTTTTCAGTCCTGATCCATCTCTCTCCACAAATTTTGTCTGATTCATTTAAGTTCCTTCAGCAGTTTGTCTTTTGCTCCAGGTTCCAGCATCTGCAGTCTCTTTTGTCTCTACCTGTATTTCTTCAAATGATGTACTAATGATTATTATGTATGAATAACCTTTATGGAAAATTGTATATCTTTGCTTCTGATATTTTCTATATCTTTTTATGGTATCTCTAATTCTGATAATTGCATATCTCTTCTGGCAAGATGGTTGTACACTCAGATGCAATGGCCTCTACAGCGCAACCAAGGTTGTTATTGTCTTTTTTAAACATCTTTTTTTACCATCGTAAGACACTGATGGACATTAAGAACGTCAAGTGCTGCAAGTCTACCCCAGCGGCGAGTTGCTCGTTGGCGGAGGAGATGAACTTGGTGCAGACTGTGCTGCTGTCCGCTACAGAGAGGTGTCAAAGAGTCAGCGTGCGAAGGCGGTGTGCAGTCTAACAGCGCATGATTGTCTTAGCCATTTTTCTTGTCATTGCAAGACCCTGTTAGACGTAGGTCATGTGAATTGCTTCACGTCCGGTTCACGGGATTACTAGCAGGACCAATAGTGGGAGAGCTGCATGACCTTGGCTGAGGTGTGGACTAGGTCTCTGCTGCAGTGTCACCCGTTTATTGCCACCCAGGAGAGAGGCATCAGAGTAATACCAAGAGGCAGTGTGGCGGGGCATCCATGCTGGCATTGGTGCTGCCCTCTAGTGTTCACCCAGTAGAAGACAAGCTGGATTGCTTTCATAGTCATAGTCAGAGTCAAAGTCATACTTTATTGATCCAGAGGGAAATTGGGTTTCGTTACAGTTGCACCAACCAAGAATAGAGTATAAATATAGCAATATAAAGCCATAAATAATTAAATAATAATATCTAAATTATGCCAAGAAATAAGTCCAGGACCAGCCTATTGGCTCAGCGTGTCTGATCCTCCAAGGGAGGAGTTGTAAAGTTTGCTGGCCACAGGCAGGAATGACTTCCTGTGACGCTCTGTGCTGCATCTCAGTGGAATGAGTGCATCTGCAGACTGCTGCAGGCATACTCTTGCTGACAACATTTATGGACTCAGAGACCTGTGGCATATCATTTTTTTTTTATGTGTGACTGTATGTTTACTGCTATCTTATACGTGCTACACGTGCCTTGTGCTTAGTATGACTGTTGGTGTTGTGTTTTGCACCTTGACCCCCGGAAGAACACTCTTTCATTTGCCTGTATTTATGGTATAGTACATGTATGCTTGAATGTCAACTGAAATTGAACTTAAACTACAATATATGCAACAAGGGACAATTAAATTCATGATCACTTAAATCAACTGTAATGAAGAGCTTTCTGAGGTTGATTTTGGTGCATATTAATTATTGTTAAGAAGTTACCCGGATCTGCTTCAGTCTGCCTGCCACCTCAACAGGTCAACAGCAGATGTGATTTTTCTGGCTCTTTATTTGCTCTGGATAATCTGGACAATAGGAATACATATGATTCATCAATTGCATCTTGGTGTTTAAAACACTTTCCTTCCAAACTTGCCATCAAGCTTCAAGACCTGGGCCTCTCTATTTCTCTCTGTGACTGGATCCTCATCTTCCTCATTGGCAGACCTCGGTCATTAAAGATTGGTGAAAATATCTCCTTCCCGCTGGCCAGCAACACCTCAATACTGCATGCTTTGTCCCCTCCTCTGCTCACTACACAAACATAACGGTGCGATGAATCACAGCTTCAATGCCACGTACGAATTTACTGATGACAGCACTGTAGCCAGACAAATCTCAGGTGTTAATGAGTCAGCGTGCAGGAACATAAGACACCTGGTTGAGTGATGTTGCAACACCAATCTCTCACTCAGTACCTATAAAACTAAAGAATTGACCGTTGATTACAGGAGTGGAAGAGGAGGCAAACACGTGCCAGTCTGCATTAGTGGATTGGTGGTGGAGAGGGTAAGCAGCTTTAAATTCCTGAATGTTAACATACCAGACGACTTGTCCAGTACCCAACACATACTATGCCTATACAAAGTATTCAGCCCCTTTGGAAGTTTTCATGTTTTATTGTTTTACAACATTGAATCGCAGTGGATTTAATTTGGCTTTTCTTAACGCTGATCAACAGAAAAGGCTCTTCGTCTTAAAGTGAAAACAGATCTCGACAAAGTGATCTAAATTAATTACAAATATAAAACACAAAATAATTGAGTACCTTAAGTATTCTTTAATATGACACACCAAATAACTAGTGTAGCCAATTGGTTTTAGAAGTCACATAATTAGTTAAATGGAGATCACCATGTGCTGTCAAGGTGTTTCAACTGATTGCAGTAAAAATACACCTGTTTCTGGAAGGTCCAACTACTGATAAATGAGAGGTTAGTGTACTTCTTGGAAAGTAGAGGTATCGTGGCTATGTATCAAAGTGGGTTCAGGAAAGGAAGGAATACTGTGGATTCAGTGTTGTGTCTCGAGGATGAAATAAGAAAATCTCAAGTAAATAAAGAGACAGTGGTTGCAGTTTATTTTTGATATTGAGAAAGCTTATGATATGTTATGGAAAGAGGGGCTCCTAATTAAGCTACATTTAATGGGAATTGGGGGGGGCAATGTTCAATTGGGTTAAGGACTTTTTAAACGGGAGAACTATTCAGGTGAAGATAGGATCAGAGCTATCAAGCCAGTATGTCGCAGAAAATGGGATGCCTCTGGGGAGTGTAGTAAGTCCAACTTTATTCTCCATTTTGAGAAATGATATATTCGTAAATATTCCAACGGAAGTGAGGAGGTCATTGTTTGCAGATGACAGGGCTTTGTGGAAAAGAGGGAGAAATATTGAACATATAGTTACGAAAATACAAGATGGAATTAATCAAGTTGAAGAGTGGGGGACAAAGAAGGGTGTTAAATTTTCAGTGGAGAAGACAAAAGCCATGTTCTTTACAAGGAAAAAGTTCAGGGACTTAATTTGAATCTGTATGGAAGTCATCTGGAGAGAGTTAAAAGTTTTTGGTTTTTGGGAGTGCACTTTGACTTGAGATTAACATGGAGAGAACATGTTAGATATGTAGTTAGTAAATGTAAAAATGTGGTAAATGTCATGAGGTGTCTTGCTGGATTGGAATGGGGTACTGATTTGCATCATTGAAGTATATTTATGTAGCATTAATAAGATCAATATTAGACTATGGAAGTATTGTATACAGTTCAGCAGCAAAATCTGTGCTGGTGGACCTGGATATCGTGCAAGCTCGGGCTCTAAGGGTGTGCTTGGGAGGGGTTAGAACTTCCCCAGTGTGTGCACTCCAAGTTGAAGCAAATGAAATGCCATTGGGGCTGCGGTGTAAACGGCTGGAGGCCAATTACTGGATTAATTTAAGGGGGCATGATGACAGCCATCCTACAAAAAAGGTGTTGCAGACATGCTGGGAGAAGGAGAGGACACAAAAAGAAAGTTTTGGCTGGACAAGAGAGCAAACAGCAAAAGATATGGGCATATACGATAAAGAATTTTGTCCAAGTGTGGTGTGGCCTGTCAGACCTTTCTGGGTATTAGAAAATCCCTCTGTAGATTTGGAATTGCTTAAGATTAAGCACAGTAATAAGATGGCTGATGTACTCAGTGAATATCATAGTTATAGGGAATGTGAGTATAAAGGCATACAGATTTTTACAGATAGATTAAAGGATCCAGAAACAGGTGCAACAGGGTCTGCAATTGCTTTACCAAGTTATTGAGTGGAAATTAGCAAGAGAACGCTTGATTGCTTGAGTGCATATGCAGTTGAAATGTTTGCCATATTGTTAGCACTAGAATGGAGTGAGCAGGTTGATTGTAATAATATTGTGATATATAGCGATTCTGTGTTGGCCCTTGCAAGCATTAAGGCAGGTACAGCTAGAGGTCACCAGGATCTGCTTTATGAAATCCTGTTTGCAAATTCAAGAATGGCTAGACAAGGCAAAAATATCGCATTCATGTGGGTTCCAGCACATACAGGTATTATGGGAAATGAGACTGCAGATAGGCTGGCAAAAGCAGCAGTCAAAAAAGGATCTATAGAGGTGAGTATTAAACTATCAAAATCAGAGCGGAAGAGCATAGTGTGGAGAAGGATAAATCAACAGTGGCAGCAGCATTGGGATAGAGCAATAAAAGGAAGACATTTACATTCAATTCAGAACAGAGTAGATATGGGAAGAAGAGTAGATACGGCACGAAGGGTCTCAGCCCGAAACGTCGACTGTACCTCTTCCTAGAGATGCTGCCTGGCCTGCTGCGTTCACCAGCAACTGTTATGTGCGTTGCATGAATTTCCAGCATCTGCAGAATTCCTCGTGTTTAGATATGGGAAGAAGTAGGGGAGTAAAGTGGAAGGAGCATGTAATTATAAGTAGACTGAGAATTGGGCACAGCAACCTTAATGGCACTCTGGCCATCATAAATAAGCATCCAACAGGTTTTTGCGATCTACGTCAGGAGACTGAAACAGCAGAGCATATCCTTATTTCATGCCGGAAATTTGCACAGGAAAGGCAACAAATGTTACAACAATTGAGCAAAATAGGACTGGTAGAGAACCGTATTAAAGGTTTATTGGAATGTGGGGAGAGTGATCAGGGGAGGAAATGGTTGTTTAGTTTTTTAAGGGCGACGGGACTGGAAAGACGGCTTTAAAGTGAATGGACAATGAAGGACAATAAATCCTGAAGATGGCAGTAATGCAACAGTGTGGATGTCAACTGCCGTAAAAAGTCGAAGAAGAAGAAGAAGAAGGTGGTCCAACTACTGGTAAGTCAGTATCCTGACAAAAACTACACCATTATGATAAAAGAACACTCCAAGCAACTCCACAAAAAGGTTATTGGAAAGCACAAGTCAGGAGATGGATGCAAGAAAACTTGCAAATCACTGAATATCCCTTGAAGTACAGTTAAGTCATACATCAAGAAATGGAAAGAATGTGGCACAGCTATAAATCTGACCAGAGCAGGCCGACCTCAAAAGCTGAGTGACTGCAAGAAGGGAACTAGTGCGGGAGGCCACCAAGAGACCTATGACAACTCTAGAAGAGTTACAAGTTTCAATGTCTGAGATGGGAGAGGCTGCGCAAACAACAACCTCTTCCCGGGTGCTTCACCAGTCGCAGCTTTATGAGAGAGTGGCAAAGAGAAAGCCACTGTTGAAAAAAAATCTCACAGGAAATCTTGGCTGGAGTTTGCTAGAAGGCATGTGGGGGACTCTGAGGTCAGCTGGAAGAAGGTTCTATGGTTTGATGAAGCCAAAATTGAGTTTTTTGGCCA
The DNA here is from genome assembly GCF_963921235.1 of Mobula hypostoma. NCBI lineage: Eukaryota > Metazoa > Chordata > Chondrichthyes > Myliobatiformes > Myliobatidae > Mobula > Mobula hypostoma. Next base: position 175,002,400 of record NC_086101.1, read on the forward strand.
TCAGACTAAACTCCATGTTTGGCCTAAACCAAACACCGCACATCATCAAAACACACCATCACTACCATGAAGCATAGTGGTGGCTGCATCATGCTGTGAGGATGCTTCACTGCAGCAGCCCCTGGAAGGCTTGTGAAGGTAGGGTGTAAAATGAATGCAGCAAAATACAGGGAAATCCTAGAGGAAAACCTAATGCAGTTGGCATGAGAACTGTGACTTGGGAGAAGATCTGTTATCCAGCAAGACGAAGACCCCAAGCGTAAAGCCAAAGCTACACAGGAATGGCTTAAAAACAACAAAGTTAATGTCCTGGAGTCGCCAAGTCAGAGTCCAGACTTTAATCCAATTGAGAATTTGTGGCTGGACTTTAAAAGACCTGTTTCTCTCACAATTTCCATGCAATCTGACAAGAGCTTGAGCAGTTTTGTAAAGAATGGGGAAAAATTACAGTGTCCAGATGTGCAAAACTGGTAGAGACCTATCCACACAGACTCAAGGCTGCAATTGCTGCCAAAGATGCATTTGCTAAATACTGACTTGAAGGGGGTGAATACTATATAATCAATTATTTACTGTTTTATATTTGTAATTAATTTAGATCACTTTGTAGAGATCTGCTTTCACTTTGACATAAGAGTATTTTTCCATTGATCAGTATCAAAAAAAGCTACATTGTCCACTGTGACTAAATGTTGTAAAACAATAAATCATAAATCCTTCTAAGGGGGTGAATACTTTTTACGGGCACAGTAAATGCCTTCACAAGGAAGACTTGGCGGAATCTTTACTTCCTGTGTAAAACTTTAAACAGGGTACATTTAAGTAAAGCCAGGCTTGCTGACATATATCCTGGGACAGACACTGGCTGTGACAGGTGTTCCTTCTTTCCAGCTGGTTTAGTGCATGCATTTTGGTCTTGCCCTCGGCTTGATGGCTATTGGGCACTGATTTTTAAAATTATCAGTGAAGTTTTGGGGGAGACACTGAGACCTTGCCCTCTTATAGCTGTATTTGGTGTGGCAGATGATGTTTTGGGTTTAAATGCAAGTCAGTCGGATATCATTGCATTAACATCACTATTGGCCCGTAGGAGAATCTTGCCGGTCTGGGAATCTGCCACTCCCCCATCTGCTGCTGCTTGGTTAGAGGACGTAATGTTTTTTCTGAAATGAGAAAAGATTAAATTCACTTTGAGGGGTTCTGTGAAAAAGTTCTATTCAAAATGGGGACCTTTCTTGTCATATTTTGGGAGTCTTAAGGAATTACCTACTAGTTGAGGGCATTTGATTGTACTTGGGAAGTTGCCTCCATTTTAACACACATATGGTTTACCTCAGAGGGTGGTTGATGAATTGTAATATGAGTGTATTTTGGATCATCTGAAATGTTGTGGATATGTGTGGGCCTTCCTCTTGAAGTAGTGAGGGGGTATGGCTGTGAAATATCCGTACTTGTATTTGTGAATTGTTGTATTGTAAATACATTAGCTGCCATGGTATGTTTGGGGAGGGCGGGTGAGGGGAGATTTGTTCAGGGGTAAGATATAAAAGCAAAATGGAGGAAAATGTAATCCATTATATATTCTGTATTGTGTCATTCCTTCAATAAAAATATATTTAATAGAATCTTTACTTCCTTTGGTGGTTAAAGAGGTTTAGCTTGTCACTGAACACTCTAAAATAAAACTTCTACAGATGTTTGTTGAAAGCATCCTGACTGGTTACATCATGATTTGGTATAGTGATTCAGATGCATGGGAATAAGAGTAGAAGATTCACCCTAATACATCAAGGGCACATCTTCCCCACCATTGTTGATATCTTTATCAGGGATCCCCACCATCTCGGCCATACCATCTTTTTGCAGCTACCATTGGGCAAGAGGTAAAGAAACCCCACACAACTAGGTTTAAGCACAGCTACTTCCATTCAACTATTTGATTTTTGAACCAACCTACAAAACCCTAATCATTACCTCAGTATAGCCACACCATGACCACTTTGAACTACTTCAGATCTTTTTTGTTCTAATTGTGCTTTTTTTGAAACTCGATGTTCAATTATTCTTCTTTTATATGTTGTGCTTCTGGTGCTATATGCCTCTGATGCTGTTGCAAGTAAGTTTTTCATTGTACTCATGCATACTTGTACCTGTGCAGATGATAATAAACCTGAATTTAATTTTGGGTAGTTCATACACTGAAAGGGAAGAACTACTGCTTATGAAGCAGCAACTAGCACAGTACCATGCCAATCTCATTGGTATGTGAAATGCCCATTGCAACTGTCAGGTGTAGTAATCATTTCCTCCTATATTGGCAGATTTACTAAGTTCACAACAACCAGGGATTTGAATTTTGATCTTAGTCCATCCATTACTTACTCAAGTTGGCCAATTAATTGCCTACCTCCACTTGAAACAAGCAATTATGGGACCTAAGTCGTTAATTTTTTCCAGAATGAAATGGCCGGTAAGGAATAGGGGGTTCCTTAAACAAATCCTCTATCATTTTCATGTTTCTATTTTAGTTACTTGTCAGGTGCAGATGAAAGGACAAGTTCCAAATTGCTTTCTTTTTCTGTGAGGATTTTCAATGGATCAAAGTTTCTGTCATGCACTGCACTGTTACAAAGAGCCTCAGTTGGATCACTTTCCAATACAAGGTTTTGCCAAAATTGATCTACCATTTCAACACATCAGCAAAATACAATCACCATGTCTGACCACCAGTTAGCAGATTGTTTGCCAAACAACAAAAGGTTTAGTTGGATCTGGAGATAATAATGTCCGGGAGGTTCTTTTGAAGTCAAGAATTAGGCATACATTTTGTTATAGCTGTTTATTAGGTGTTCATAACAAAGAAATAACAGTAACCAACTCTCTCTACCTGGTAAAAACAAAAATATTATAGTTATCTTATATTGAAAACTAGATCAAACTAGAATTCCTCGATAAGAACAGCCTGTGAAAAGGTTTAATTTATGGCGTGACACAGACTGCACACAAGAAACCTACAAAAATACACAGAACCAACACACCCTAATCCAGAAGTTTTTATGCATAACATATAACTTTTAGCCTCTTTATATGTTATTTTCTTATAAGTGAGGTCAAAACATGACTACTAATAAAATCAGGAGATGCATGTCATAATATTCACCAACTGTTTAAGTGAAAGTATTAACCTCTATGACAATTGCTAATAGACTGGAAATACCTGATTCTACCGCAACTCAGAACAATTGATCCTCAGGCCTGGTTAGTGTGTTGGTGGGAAACTGACAACAAATACTGTTTCTCTGGGTTCCACTGGCTGAGGTGGCCATTACCAAACAATGCACTGATGGCTTGACCCCCGGACTGCCTGGCAATAAGTTACAATAACAAGCCCCTTGGAGCACCTAACTATGGAATTAGAATTGGTTTATTATTGTCACATGCACCAAGATAAAGTGAAAAGCTTGTCTTGCATGCTGTTCATACAGATCAAATCTATATTGGTGTAGAACAAGGTAAAACAATAGCAATGCAGAATAAAGTGTAACAGCCACAGAGAAGATGCAGTACAGGTAAACAATAAGGTGCCAGATCATATCGAGGTACACATGGTGGATTGTGCGGTCAAGTGTCCAACATATTGTATTAGGGAACTATTTAATAGTCTTATAACTTTGGATTAGCAACTGCCTGTGCAGCTGGTATTATCTTCTGCCCAATACAAGAGGACAGAATAAGTAAGTCCATCTTTACTTACCACTGCCTCTTTAAAGCATCCAGCATAATCTTTGATTATTTTGGATGCTTTAATGAGGCATTGAGAAGTATAGATGGAGTCCATAGAGGGAAGGTTGATTTTCATGATTTGCTGAGCTGAGTCCATAACCCTCTGAAATTTCTTGCAGTCTCTTGCAATGCTGTTGCCACATGAAGCTGTTTTGCCAGTTGAAGGGCCTTGGACTGACTTCCATTTTGATTAAGCCAAGAAGTCTCTTTCCTTTGTTTTAGAAACATAGAAACATACAAAATAGGTGCAGGAGTAGGCCATTCGGCCCTTCGAGCCTGCACCGCCATTTATTATGATCATGGCTGATCATCCAACTCAGATCCCTGCCCCAGCCTTCCCTCCATACCCCCTGATCCCTGTAACCACAAGGGCCATATCTAACTCCCTCTTAAATATAGCCAATGAACTGGCCTCAACTGTTTCCTGTGGCAGTCTTTTTGTTAATCCAATAAATGCTCAGAATCTTTCATGTCTACCAACGGAAAGAAGAAAAATGTTATTCTGCATTTTTCTTCTTTCTGTTTGGTTATTAGCTGCTTTTATTGTTTCTCAATCAAATAACACAACATTTTTCTTTTCTACAGTTATATATGATTTCCTTCCACACTGACCTCCTTTGATGAATTCTCCGATCTTTTGATGTGTCCATCTTCAGATTTTAACAAGAATCTGTTTCATTTGTACTGCCTCGACCCTAATACCCACATTCATCTTGACTCTGAACAAAATCTTATTTCATTGTCATTCAACCTATATCTTAGCTCCTTCCTATGTGCATTATATTACTGTTTCAGTCGAGTACCAGGGTCCTCAGACTCATATATATCTGTCCTATTAAATTATAAACACAAAGAAAAAAATATTGGAAGCACTCAGCAGGCCAGGCTCAACCAATGGGAGAGACATAGACTTGTTATTTCCTAGTAAGAACCCTTCAGCAGGACTGTAAAAGTGAGAGAGCGAGCATGTTTTAATCAATCGAAAGAGAGGGAGGTGGAGAGAACAAAGGACATGACTCTTTCACTCTCAAAAGATGTGGTTGTTCAACTGTGTGGGAAGTCACAGGAAGAATGGCCACAGTGGAAGTGGGACAGTGAGTTAAAGTGACAGATAACTGTGCGTGCATAGTTGTCCTTGAGCTCTGAATGGAGGTATCTGTAAAACTGTCCTTCTCATGTGGAGGAGAGATTCTTTGAGCACCAAACACAACACTCATACTGATTTGGCCTACCTATACTGCTCCAATGATATCTAAAATAAACTCAAAGAACAGCTCCTTATTTATTTCATCTGTGTGCCTTACAGTCCTCATGAATTCAGCAATTTTCAGGTAACCATTCTTGTTTATTCTGTCAGTACATAGCTTCACATTCTGTTTCTATTATTTCTTTTTGTGCCTTTCTGCCAAATAACAGGCTTTGAAAGTAATTGTTACCTTGACAACTCTGGTCTTCTCATTCCCTTGGCTTTCCTCACTCCTCCCCCTCTCAGCAATGCTTGTTTCCAATTCTAAAGTTTCTTGACCAGAAACACCAACTCTGTATCTTCCCCGCTGATGCTGCCTGACAAATTCTTCCTGTAGTTTTTACTTCGGACTTCCTGAAATTTTGTCCAATTATTAAATAAAGAAGAGGTTTGGATTGCCTGATGACCCCACTGTTGTGGCCAAATCAAAGGTGGCAGTAAATTAGTGTATCTAGGGGGGAGATTGAAAATCTCACTGAATGGTGGTGCCATAACAGCAACCTCCTAATCAATGTTAACAAGACCAAGGAGCTGATTTTTGACTTGCCAGTCCTTTTCAGGGGATCAGAGGGAGAGCGGGTCAGCAACTTTCAGTTCCTTGCTGCTATCATTTAGGAGGACCACTCCTCAGTTCAATTACAAAGAAAACACAACAGCACCTCTACTTCCTTAGGAACTTGCAACATGACTTCTAAAACTCTGACAGACTTCCATACATGTGTGGTGGAGAGTAGATTGACTGGTTGCATCACATCCTGGTATGGAAACACCAATGTCCTTGAATAGAAAATCCTACAAAAAGAGATGGATGTGGTCCAGTCCATCACGGGTAAAGCCCTCCCCACCATTGAGCACATCTACATGGAGGCTGTTGCAGAAAAACGGCATCCATCATCAAGGAACCTACCACCCAAGGCATGCTCTCTTCTCCATGCTGCCATTAGGAAGGAGTGTCAGGGCTCACACCACCAGGTTCAGAAACAGTTATTACCTCTCAACCATCAGGCTCTTGAACCAAAGGAGATAACTTCATTCAACTTCACTTGCCCCATCACTAAGATACACCCACAATCCATGGACTGACTTTCAAGACTCTTCACCTAATGTTCTCGATATTTATTGCTTATTTATTTATTTTTTTATTATTATTCCTTTTTCCTATTTGTATTTGCACAGTTTGTTGTCTTTTGCCCAGCAGTCCTATGCCCAATTGGTGTGGTCTATCATTGATTCTGTTATAGTTATTGGATTTATTGAGTATACCGGCAAGAAAATAAATCTCAGGCCATATATGCACTTCAATATAAATTTACATTGAACTTTGAACATTTTTATGATTGGATGCCTGTAATGAGAGGTGTCCACAGTCACTGCTGTCCTCACCCTAACTCGGCAGTCGTGAATGTCTTTGAAGGTGACAAGCCAAATTGGAGATAAAGTTCTAAAAATTCTCTTGCATGCAGTAATTCCTATTGATTTATGAATTTGTAACAAAAATTATGGATTTTTTACAAAAAAAAGATGAATTTCATTGCTTATTTATGTATTTGCATTCAATGTTTTAGTATTAATAGAAGTATAACAGTGACAGATTGAAATAAATGAAACATTTTAAAAGACCTGTTCAAAATTTTTTAATATTAATAGTTCAAAATGACAATTAAAAATAGAATCATTTCTAAATAGTACCATTATTACATCTCATACTACTAATAAAAATTAGTTTTATCTGTCACATGTACATTGACACGTACTGTGAATGCAATGCATGCACCCTCCCTGCCAACCCCCATACCAGACGGTGATGCAGCCAGGTAGAATCTCACACAAAATGCTGGAGGAACTCAGTTGGAGGAAAAGAGTAAACAGTCAATGTTTCGGGCCAAAACCCTTCATCCAGCCAGTTAGATTGCTCTCTACAGATCATCTGTAGAAATCCGTGAGCTCTACTTTCATGAATAAGTCTCTTGCAATAATTGAACTTGACCAATTTCATGATAGAATACAATGACTCACATGAATATGTCATTGAAAATACTGTTAGTATTGCAATTGAAAGATTTTTCGGACAGTTAAATGTTTCAGGAATGGAGTTCCAGAGTTTCAGAACATTATTGTCTGGAGTTTTATGCTTTGATTCAGTAACTAACCCATCTTTTTCAATATGTTCTTGTTCAGCTCTTAAGTCGGCATTTTCTTGACTCCAAATTGAGCCGTTTGTATAAATTGCATATCAAACTTATCCAAACCAACCCCTGCAACATTTCCAAATTTAGGTTGTCTAATGTTACATTCTCTGCATACTTTATGAATTTTGCTGTTTCTTCAAATGATCTGAAAAGAGTGTATTTTAATACTATTTGGTAGTTAAACCAATGATGCTCAAAAATTACAACGGAAGAGTCTGAATGTCTGTCTTCTCAGGAGTGTCAATATCCGTCGTGTGTATCTTTGGATTTGGGAAATATTTAAAAGTGCCATCATGTTTAAATACTTCCAGTTTGATTTCAAAGTCTTTTATATTATCAAATGAAGTGTTTTGCCAGATCTCTGTAATTTGTGTTCAAGTTATTTAAGAGTAAGGAGAAATCTGCAAAAAATACATCAATCAACAAATCTACAATATGTCATTTAATTCTTGACAAGAACATCTTTCATTTGTCAATTCAGGTAAATTTTATCTAAACACTCAGCAACCCGTTTAAGGATAGAATCCCTATGAAGCAATGAACATTGTTGTATATAAGTAATCCTCTGTAGATTGAATTCACCTTCCTCAGTAAATTCTGAAATTGTCTTTTTACTTTCAAAGCATAGACAGAATTAGAAATAATTACCTTGGTTATAATTTTCATCACTTCTTCAAGTTCCTTAAGGCCAGCTTTTGCACGCAAATCACCTCGTGTTCTATATGATGAAAGTCTATCAATGGATGCCCAATATACCTAGCAAGCAAATTGACAAATCCTGCTCCTTTACCTATCATGCTGGGTGCACCATCATTTGTCACCAAAACTATTTGTAGAAGTTTAACTTGTTGATCAGACAATTCTTTTGTGATTAGCTTATATATTTCGATACCTGTGGTGTGTTAAGGTAATATTACCAAGCATAGTATTCCCAAGGTAATTTTCCTACCGCTGTCTGTAAGGAGTTTATACGTTCTCCCAGTGACCGTGTGGTTTTCACAGGGTGCTCCTGTTTCCTCCCAAAGTCCAAAGGTGTACCGGTTGGCAGGTTTATTAGAAATTGTAAATTACCCCTTGATTAGGCTAGGGTTAAATCGGAGTTTGCTGGGCTGCATAGCTTGAAGGGCTAGAAAAGCCTGTTCTGTGCTATATCTCAATAAATAATAAATAACCTGTTCTTCACATAAGACCATAAGATATAGGAGCAGAATTAGGCCATTTGGCTCATCGAGTCTGCTCTGCCAGTTCATCATGGTTGTTCCATTTTCCCTCTCAGTTCCAATATCCTGCCTTCTCTCTGCATCCCTTCACACCCTGACTAATCAGGAATATTTCACCACCCCTATAAATTCGAGCAATAGTGGCTAGCCTAGCAGATGATGTAGCATCAGTGCTCTCATCAAGACAGATGAAATGAAATTTTCATGAACAAATATCATTTGTTAGTTGTTCTTCTATGCTTGTTCCCATCATTAATATTTTATTTAGTTTATGCTTGCTGGAAAATCCTTCCTGCGCTGAATAATTTTTTTCTCTGGAAAACCGTCATAAAGGAAAGGAGCACACTCTAGTCCAAATAGTCCAAATTCATTAACATACTCCCCATCCCTGAGGGCCTTCCACGTTGAGCAATAATCTTTAAAGCCTGAAGACTATCAGCAAATAAGTTGGAACTACCTGAAATAAATGTCATCAAAATATTTGACTGCATTTTTTTTTATTCTGAGGTTTATAGATAAAGTAAAAATCAGGAAACTTTTCCACTCATCAGACATGAATAAACACAGATTGGTGAAAGATTTACAGGAGATCTGACAAGGACTTTTGCAATTCAGAGTATATTGGAAGTAAAGCCATTGACAACAGTCAGTAAGTATCTAGACGAACACCTCCTCCAAGGGGACCACGATCTTGTGGTTTAGTGGCTTGTGTGCCTCAGTGACCTGGAGAGCTATATTGGCTGGAGTCAGGGCTTTATGCTTTGGCTCTTGGTCGCCTATGTCAAACGGGTCAAAGGGTAGAGGACAGACTGGTCCACCCATTCTGGGGTTCTGCTCAGGGCTAACAATCCTGACTGGTAAAACAACATTTTTACTGAAACAGCAATGAAGAATCCTTCTATATCTGTATGCGATGGTATTCCTGAGTCTTCACCCAGGATTTCCATTGTTGAGAGGAAGCTCCTGACATGATGAAGATAGCCCTGAACGCCATCAGAGATGGAGGACCTTTATTGCTGCCCTTAATGCCAGTTGTATAATGGGCCATAAGTAAGACAAACATTCAAGCTACCAGCCAGAAGCTGGAAGCTGGGGTAAGGATGGGTGCCCAGTAGTCAACATGGAGAAAATGAGCAAAATAGCTAATTTAATATGAACAGTACAATTTAAATATGCGGGATTTAGATCCTGTGTGATGCCTGTACCCGTGATACTGCTGCATCATTGTAGATGTATCTTACCATACATGTGCACATCAAAATAAACTTGACTTAATTTCTCCCATGCTCCATGACAGTATGATTCTGTGACTTTTCTAAGATACTGCGTTTCCTTTAGACAAGATCAATCTTTTTTAAAAATAAATAAGTTTAAACGCTTGCAGTCGGCTTAAGACCCCAATGAAGGGCGATTCTCAGAGTCATCTCAAGATCTATCTGAATCATACACACAGTAGCAAATTGAAAAAAAAATACCTGTCCTTTGATGTGTCATTTCAAATATTGCCTTAACTTTTCACATCATTGATTTGAATAGTGGTATATACCCGATGAAATACCTTTTCCTGACAATAACAGTTTCAATTTATTGACTAATGCAAGAACTGAATTTTCTGTCCACCTCTCTCTTCTGTGTTTATTTATTATCCCTCTGCTAATTCTGCTGACTTACTCTGAAGACACGCTGAAAACTAGAACTTTACGAGCATTTACCATGCATCATTTATAAATACCATCCACAGCACACCTCCTACAGTTTGAAATCAATACTGGGGCAAATTTACTGTTTTCATGAAATTGTCAACCTCTTGAAACAATGTTTCTTCCAGTATGGTCCAAGACACAGGACAAAAACTTCAACTGGGATACCAACACCAAGCTTCAGAGCAAAGTCATGAGCAGTAATGTAGTCAGTACACATTTGCCTTCTTAATGTTTTTGGTCATGAAATTTTATGGCAAGGACGCTGTTTTGCCTTTGGAGCATGAGCTTGCTCCTAATAGAGGAATCTTGTCAGTCGCTTTGCCTCTTTCTTTCCCCACCATCTCATTTACCTAATTAATTTCCCTTTGAAAATTCTGAATAAACTTTTTTGGTGTAAAAAGCACTAGCTCGACCACATTCGGAGTATTGAGCACATTTCTGGTCATCACATTTCAGGAAGCATCTAGAACCTTTAAAGTGAGAGCAGACAAGGTTCACTGGGATTCTGCCTGGCTTAGAGAGCACTAACTATAAGGAGGTTGTACAAACTCGAGTTGTTTTTTTCCGGAATGTCAGAGGCGGAAGGGTGAATTGACAGAAGGACATAAAATTCATATAAAATATAATTTTATATGAGAGGCACAGGCAAGATAGATAGTCATTAATTTTTTCCCATGATAAATATGTCAAATACTGGAGGACAAAGCTTTAAGGTGAGATGGGGAAAGTTCAAAGAAGATTTACAAGGCAAGTTTTTTTAACACAGAATGGTAGGTGCCTGAGACATAGGGCCAAGGGGAGGTACTGGAAGCAGATATGATAGTAATGTTTAAAGGATTTTTAGAGTGGAACTTGAACAGACAGGGAATAGATGATAAGATTATAAGATATACGAGCAGAATTAAGCTATTTGGCCCATCAAGTCTCCTCTGCCATTTCATCATGGTTGATCCAATTTTCCTCTCAGCCCTGGTCTCCTGGCTTCTCCCCTTCATGCCCTGACCAATCAAAAAGCTATCAAACTCTGTGTTAAACATACGTTAAGACTTGGCCTCCACAGCTGCCTGTGGCAACGACTTCCACATAATTCAAATAATTGAGATACATAGAACATATGTAGGCAGATGTGCATTTTAAAATGCCATCACAATCACATAGATATGAAATTATTACTTTTCTGTAGGTTTCAACCACCCTGATAGGTATTAAATTCCTTACAGGTATTAAGTGAAAAAAAATCATAACTACTCACTGAGTAAGTATGCTTCACTTTTTGCCCAAAACAATACATTTTTGCAACGTGGTTCTTACTAGTACAAATAGTTTCCCTGCATTTACACCCTTTCAAATTGGTTGGGATCCTACCCCTTTGAACACAGCCACACCACTATATTTGTAAATGGTGAACAGTCACCACAGTTCAATGAAAGGCTTTTTTAAATAGCCAGAAGGCCTGACGACCTTCATGGATTCCGAATGGCAAGATCTTCCCTCAACATTGCAAACATATACATTTCATGAGCTTTCTTTATTGTGGAATGGAATAAAGTGTTATATAAAACAAACTAAGTGAAAGTATTATGATTCCTTGAGCCACTGACTCCATTTGATATGAAGGTGGTTGAACTTTTATCTCACCCACTATCTCTTCCAATCTCATATCCCAAGGTTCCACAATTCTAACAAGCTCCATATTGAATACTCATGCATTAAACACTCCATCTTTGAGAAGAAACATTCCAATGATTCACAATCAACAGTACAAACAAATTTTAACACAAAAGGCTAAATCAAAATAATTTGCATTTAATACCTCATTTGGCTCTTTCCCATACCTCCTCATGCCCTGCTGACAGCAATGATGTCCTTAGACCATAAGATCAAAAGACATAGGAGCAGAATTAGGCCATTCAGCCCATTGAGTCTGCTCCATCATTTCATCAAGGCTGATCCCAGATCTCATTCAAGCCCATACACCTGCCTTCTCACCATATCTCTTGATGTCCCGACAAATCAGGAATCTATGAACTTCCTGGTCCTGGGTATGACTCTAAACTGCAAACAGTGATGAGGCTCTGATTGGGGACTTTCAGAGCTTTGGGGAAAGTGGAATTATCCCTGAGTCATTCATTGCTCCCAGGACCGGTCTGACCCGGAACAGTAGCACCTGCAAGGGTTCCTGCTCAGGATATGAGCGAACGCCAACGGCAGATCTGGCAGGTTCAGTAACTGAACTTATGACGGGGAAGGCGGATGAGCTACGACCTCAAGTGACAATGGCTATAGCATAAGTGGATGAACATTTGGGAAAAGAAATGGCAATTTCTTCAGTTCGCCCAACGGAAGGCAATAGCAAACCACCGTTGTTAGATACTAGGTTTCCTAGAATTTATTTGCGAGGAAAACCACGGTCAAACTCACAAAATATATCGCACAACAACAGCGTCAAGAGGATCTTCAAGACAATTCTGAAGATGCTTCGCTCGGTAAGGTTGATTCTGGGCAGCAGGGGATCCCCGACCATCATCAAGCTATTGCTCATAAAATTCAAGTAACACATAAGAAAATTATTGCCACTTGGAATGTAAGAACCTTACATCAAGCAGGAAGATTGGACAATGTGATAAAGGAAATGGAAAGACTAAAAATTAACATCATGGGAATTAGCAAAGTTCGTTGGACAGGTGCTGGAACATGTCAGAGTAGAAATAAAACACTAATTTATTCTTGTGTAACATCCCAGACTAATGGAGTAGGAATTCTTATGGATGAGAACATGGCAAAAAGCTTTTTAGAACATTGGGCAGTATCAGAAAGAGTGCTCCTTGTTAGATTCAGAGGACAACCATTTGATTTAACAATTATACAGGTATATGCACCAACTACAGATGGAACAAATGAGGATATAGATAAATTCTATGAAGAGTTTGAACAAGCAAAGAATGGATGCAAATCTCAACATATTGTTTTTGTCACGGGAGATCTAAACGCTTAAGTAGAACAAGGTGCTGGTGGGAATACCATAGGATAATTTGGACCTGGGGAAAGAAATGAAAGAGGTGAGAAATGGGTAGAATGGTGCAAGATGAATAATCAGGTTATTATGAATACCTACTTTAAAAACCATCCAAGATGCTTGTGGACCAGGAAAAGTCCAGGTGATAACACCAGAAATCAAATTGACCTTATTACTATAAACCAAAGATTTAGAAACTCAGTGACTCAATGCAAAGCATATCCAGGTACAGACTGTATTAGTGACCATAACCCAGTAATAGGTCATGTAAAAGTAAAACTTAAAAAAATAAAGAAGCAAAAACCTGAACAATTCCTTGACTACTTGCAATTAATTAAAGAAGAAAACTTAAGGCAAAAATTTACAATTGAAGTAAGGAATAGATTTCAATGTCTAGAAATAGAATCTGTTGAAGATGAAAGCAATCATGTAGAAATGAAGTTTAACTCTCTAAAGGATGCCTTGGTAGAATCAGCAAAGTCAGTGATTCCTAAAAAAGAAAAAAAACACAAAGAATAAATGGATGACAGATTAAATCAAAAATCTAATGGAAGAAAGGAGACTGAAGAAAGCAAATCCTATGGAATATAAGTCCTTAGATAAAAAAAGTTAAAAACTTATGTCAAAAAGCCAAAGAAGAATGGTTAAAACAGGAATGTGAGCAACTAGAAAGAATTCCTATTACTGATCCAAAAAGGTTACATCAAGAAATCAAGAATATCACTGGTAAAAAGCTCCTCTGTTCTTCAGACAGATGTTTGAAAGCAAAGGACGGTACTATTATCATGGAAAAAGATGAGATTATAAATGACTGAGTATATTCAGGAGTTGTTTGAAGACGATTGAGGTGAAAAACCAGAAATTAAGAACATTGAAGGTCCAAGTATTTTAAAATCTGAAGTTTATAATTCAATAAATAAGGTGAAGAAAGGAAAGGCAGCAGGTCCTGATGAATTAGTAATAGAACAAATTATTGCCCTTGAAGATTATGGAATTGAAAAACTTACTGATTTAATCAATGACATATATGAGACTGGAATAATACCAGAAGAGATGAAACAATCAGTACTTATCACTCTTCCTAAGAAACCTGGTGTAATAGAATGTGAATTACATAAGACCATAAGTTTAATGAGTCATATCACCAAGATACTTCTAAGAATTTTGATAACAAGAGCTAAAAGTAAGATACAAGCTGAAATAGGTAAAGAATAATGTGGTTTTGTGAAAGACAAAGGTACAAGAAATGTGATATTGATGTTAAGGATACTATCAGAATGAGCTATTCAAGTGCAAAAAGATTTGTTTGTTTGTTTTATCGACTACACAAAAGCATTTGATAAAGCGAAGCACAATAAGTTACTTGAAATATTACAGGAAACTCTAGATTTAGATTCGAAATCTGCCTAATCAGAAATCAGTACTGGGAACAAACTGCTGCTGTAAGAATAGATGGAGAAGTGAGTCAGTTTACGAAAATCAAGAGAGGTGTTAGACAAGGGTGTGTTTTCTCCCCTGATTTGTTTAATGTTCTATCCACGGCCTCCTCTACTGTAAAGATGAAGCCACACTCAGGTTGGAGGAACAACACCTTATATTCCGTCTGGGTAGCCTCCAACCTGATGGCATGAACATCGACTTCTCTAACTTCCGCTAAGGCCCCACCTCCCCCTCGTACCCCATCTGTTACTCATTTTTATGCACACATTCTTTCTCTCACTCTCCTTTTTCTCCCTCTGTCCCTCTGAATATACCTCTTGCCCATCCTCTGGGTCACCACCCCCCCTTGTCTTTCTTCCCGGACCTCCTGTCCCATGATCCTCTCGTATCCCCTTTTGCCCATCACCTGTCCAGCTCTCGGCTCTATCCCTCCCCCTCCTGTCTTCTCCTATCATTTTGAATCTCCCCCTCCCCCTCCAGCTTTCAAATCCCTTACTCACTGTTCCTTCAGTTAGTCCTGACGAAGGGTCTCGGCCTGAAATGTCGACTGCGCCTCTTCCTATAGATGCTGCTTGGCCTGCTGCGTTCACCAGCAACTTTGACCAATGAATTGATCCACTTAACCCGAAGTGGGAGTGTGTGGGCCATGGCAGTCAAAGTTCAATCTAATCTGGGCATGGCACCTGATGATGATGATGTTGATGAACTTCCACTTTAAGTATACCCACGGACTTGATTTCCACTGCAGCCCATAGATTCACCACTCTTTGGCCAAAAAAATTCCTCCTTACTTCTGTTCTAAAAGGTTGCAACTCAATTTTGAGGCTGTGTCCTCTAGTTCTGGATACACTCACCAGAGGGAACATCCACCATATCTAGCTCTTTCAACATTTGGTAGGTTTCAATGAGATCCCCACGTATTCTTCAAAATTCCAGTGAGTACAGGTCCAAAGCTGCCAGACACTCCTCATATGTTAACTCAATGACAATACATCCTTTCTGAGATAAGACGCCCAAAACTGTTGACAAGACTCCAACTGCAGCCTGACTAGTGTCTTTTAAAGCTTCAGCATTATCTCCTTGTTTTTATATTCGAGTCCCAATATTGCATTTACCTTCTTTACCACACACTCAACCTGTGAATTAACCATCTGGGAGTCTTGCACAGGGACTCCTAAGTCCCTTTGCACCTCTGACATTTGAATTTTCTCCACATTTAGATAATAGTCTTCACTATTGTTCCTCTTACCAAAATGCATTATCATATATTTCCCAACACTGGAGTCCATCTGCCACTTTTTGCCCATTCTTCCAATTTGTCTAAAGTCCTACTGCAAATGCAGTACTACCTCAGTACTGCCTATTGCTTCACCTATCTTCATATCATCTGCAAACTTTGCCACAAAGCCATCAATTCCACTATTGACAAAAAATGTGAAAAGTAGCGGTCCCAATACTGACCTCTGAGGAACTGGCAGCCAACCAGAAAAGTCCCACTTCATTCCCACTCACTGCCTCCTGCCTGTCAGCCATTCCTCTATGCATGCCAGTGTATTTCCTGTAACACTATTGGATTGTATCTTGTTTAGCAGCCTCATGTGAAGCACTTTATCAAATGCCTTCAAAAATTCTAAGTAAATTATATCCACTGCCTCTCCTTTGTCCACCCTGCTTGTTACTTCTTCGAAGAATTCCAACAAATTTTCAGACAAGATTTCCCTTGACAGAAACCATGCTGACTTGACTTACTTTATCATTAGCCTCCAAGTACCCTGAAATCTCGCCCTTAATAATGGACTCCAACATTTTCCCAACCACTGAAGTTAGGCCTAATAATTTCTTCTCTTTTGTAGTGGAGTGACATTTGCAATTTTCCATTTCTTCGGGACGTGCCAGAATCAAGCAATTCTTGAAAGATCATGAACAATACATCCGTGATCTCTTCAGCAACCTCTTTCCAGACCCTGGAATGCAATCCATCTGGTCCTTGTGACTTAATCACCTTAAGACCTTTCAGTCTGCCTTTTTCCCATTGTAATTGCAATGGCACTCACTGCTGCTCCCTGACAGTCACTGACCTCTTCCATTCAGTTAGTATCTTCCACAATAAAGACTGAAGAAAAGTACTTATTAAGTTCAAAGGCCACTTCTTTCAAAAAGGTGATCTTTTTATCACCTTGTTCAGCGACAGACAGTCTGCAAGAGAAACAGTTACTACCAGAATACTGACACAGTATTGTCAATAAATGGAGTTTATTTGAATCTGAGCCCACAAGGTGGACAATTGTATGACAATCTGAAACATTCAAAAATATGTTCTATAAGAAAGAAATTTTAATGCAGCATAAAGGAAGGTGAAAACTATTACTATGATTCACACTGTTAAACCTCCCTAAAAACAGTCATTGTGATAACCATAATAGATTTACAGATTTTTTACTGACAAATTTTCTTTGAAAGTACTGACAATGAGAGAATCTTAAACCCAGGTTACTTTAATTAAAGTCAACTTTGGAATCTATTATTGATACTGAGTTTAAATTTACCTGGAGAGGACATTACAGACAATTCTATGTTTTGTAAAAAAAAGTCTCTCTTGACAAATAACTTCAAAAATCCATCTTATACTGTTCTAAATGGTCACCCTAAGGCTGTTGATGGCAAATTGTCAAGATGTGATAAGTGGTTTCGCAAAAACAGAGAAGATTACATCTCCTGAAGAAAGATAGCTGCAATATGTTCTCATAGGAGGTAAATAAGATACAGCGCTTTGATACATCAGCATATTTTGCACTGAAGTTCTGAATATCATCGAGTACATTATTACATTTTATGTTTAAGCTCCGAATATAGCTCCAATTATTCCAAATGCACAAATCAGTGAATCTTTATCTTCTGCAAATCATAGCCCTCCTTCTCCTCTGTGATTCATACCAAAATGAAACAAACTTTTTTTCTTTTTGTATTTCTTCTGGTTTGAGTATCAGAAGTTATGAAAATAACAAAAATGATTCCCATCAAATTGCATATATGAGGATGACCTCTTCAAACACAATGGGAATACCATTCTATGAGAATTGTTCTTCTTGTTTGTGTACAAGGTGAATGGAAAAGGGAAGGCATTTTAAGTATTTTAGTTCCCCTTTGACCTACAGATGGTAACTTCAAAAGATTTCAAATTCTAGGGACTTGCCAAACTAAATTTAGAATCTGTGCAAATATTTACATACTGATATTTATATGACAACATACAGTACTGTGCAAAAGTCTTAGGCACATATATATAGCTAGGGTGCCGAAGACTTTTGCAGAATACTGTGTTTGTCATTGTGGAGTGGAGGGCAAGTTTGTAAATCTGGCAGGAGCGAAGGATGTTGGGAATGGCAATGGTGGAGCGCCACGGGACAAGTGGCAGAAAAGGAGTGCCAGGAGAGTGATGGGGGTTGCAGACACACCAGCCCTGAGATATCACGCAAGATTATTTGACTCCAAACAGTTGCTTTATCGATCATACAGAAAGCCTTTCTGGTGCTTCTCCCATCTCCCTTCCCCTTTTCCCAACCATGATGCCCCTTTCTCTGCTCCTTTCCCACTCTCAGTCCAGAACAGAGACCCATATCAGAATCAGGTTTATCATCATACACAAATGTCATGATTTTTTCTTAGCAGCAGCAGCTCAAATTACTACAGTACTGAGCAAAAATCTTCGTCTCTGTTGCTATATACTTGTACAGAGTACTGTACAATTTTAGATGGGACATAATCTAACCTTGTAAAAAGGTCATGGTCTCAGCCAAAATTTGAATCGAAGCTGTGCTGAATGTAGTCAAGGTAGTCAAGACAGTAAACTGCCTGGCTGAACTGTATATGTTCTCATTGTTCTTGACCTTCAAGCGGCTTTATTATGCTAATTTGCACAAGAAAACAATTCAGAATTTCGAACCAGGCTCCCGTCGGCATACAATTCACTCTGGAACAGACCCCATCAAAAAAATAGATAAGCACAAAAGAGACAGCCTAGATATGCCTGCATTTTTATGTATGCAACCTTTCGTCAAATCAAAGAGAAAATTTGACAGCGAAGCCTGGAGCTTGCGACTGCTGGGAGAGCAAACAAGCAAGCTGAGAGAAATGCTACATAGTCCATCTCTGCATTAATTCAGACATAAAATTGAAAGCATGTAATAACATACAGGTAGCAGTGTTGTAGGTAGAACTGTATGCTTCACTGTCAATAGTAACTCCATGTCTCAGTACACTCCATTGAAGAGACATATATGAATACAAATAAATGTATTAACAGAAGAACCATCTGGAATAATATAGTTATTGCTTTTGAACTACAATTGTGCCTTTCTAATAAAATTTATGCTATGTAGATATATTTTGGTAAACCTATTTGGAGAAACGTAGGTTCCTTAAATATTGAAAACTAAAAAGGGAAGTGGAAAACAAATAATGAAGTTGAACTGAAGTTTTGAATTCACATTGTGCACTGCATTATTCAAACCTTCTACAAGATAAAAACAATATGGTATATGGAAAACAACTGAGTGCACATTTATAGAACTGAGCTACCACTGTTCTACACTGCCGTGCTCACTCAGCAGATCAACAATAGTCACTCATAACTAGAAACACAAATCACAAAATTAGGAATATGCTTCATTAGCAATGGCCAATGTAGTAATAACTCATCTCATACACTCAGTGGCCACTTTATTAGGTACGCCAGTACACCTGCTCATTAATGCAAATATCTAATCAGCCAATTATGCGACAGCAACTCAATGCATAAAAGCATGCAGTCATGGTCAACAGGTTCAGTTGTTGTTTCAACCACAAACATCAGAATGGGGAAGAAATGTGATCTAAATAATTATGACTGTGGAATGATTATTGGTGCCAGACAGGGTGGTTTGAGTATCTCAGAATCTGATGATCTGAGATTTTCATGCACAACAGTCCCTAGAATTTAAAGAGAATGGCGCAAAAAAAAACAAAAAAAAAAATCCAACAAGTGGCAGTTCTGTGGGCAAGAGCGCCTTGTTGATGAGAGAGGTCAGAGGAGAACGGCCAGGCTGTTTCAAGTTGACAGAAAAATCATCTCTGAATGCCCAATATCTTGAACATTGAAGTGATGGCTACAGCAGCAGAAGACTATGCACATACACTCAGTTCAAAGTCCAAAGTATATTTATTATAGAAGTATGTATAATTTATTCAACCTTGAGATTTGTCTCCTTACAGGCAGCCAAAAAACAAAGAAACACAAAAGAACCCATTAAAAAAAAGATCGTCAAATATCCAATATGCAGAGAAAAAAAAACAAATTGAACAAACAACAAAAGCAAGCAAATAGCGTTCAGAACTGAAGTCCACGAAAGAACATCCATCCACAGACATGAAGCCACAGACCCTCAGTTTTGCACAGAGCCGAGTAAACTTTGCGGAGCAGCCGACTGATAAAGTGACCACTTTATTAGGTACAGGAAGTATCGAACAGAGTAGCCACTAAGTGTATATCATTGTTGTACAAGGGAACTTAAACCATTGACCATGTTGGACAAACTAATTCTTCAGTGCAAAGAACTACCACTTTCCCAGCTTTTATTTGGACTTCTGGCTGGACCTATTGTTCCGATATGATGCACTGAAAAGCAAAATAAAAGGTTAGCATGAACTCTGTTTCCTTTGAATGCAATGTCAGACTTGTTCTCAATGGTACAGAGGTATCACCAACAATGGTTACATTACGTATCCCACATAAACCATACAGGGCAGCATGGTAGCATAGTGGTTCGTACAACGCTTCACAGTACCAGCGAACCAGGTTCAATTCCCGCTGCTGTCTGTAAGTTCTCCCCATGACCACATGGGTTTCCTCCTGGTGCTCTGGTTTCTTCCCACAGACCAAAGACATACTGGTTAGTAGGTTAATTGTTCCGTGATTCAACAAGGATTGCTAGGCAGTGCAACTGGAAGGGCCAGAAGAGCCTATTCAACTGTATGCTGCATCTAAATAAATAAATAAATAAATAAAATCAATATTTTCTAATTAGTCATCTATTTTCATCTTCTCCCAGCCATTTAATTCCCTACTGATGAAAGCAACATTTACACATTTCTTCTATAAAAGAATACCTAATATTTTCTGGAGATGTTTGGTCTCATAAGCTTAGTGATGGAAAACGTTACACTTTGTTCATTAGTATAGTTAGAACTTACCCTTTAAAGGAAATTGCACTTCATCTTAGATCATAAAACCCGAAGACATAGGAGCAGAATTAGGCCATTTGGCCCATCGAGTCTGTTCAGGCATTCAATCATGGCTAATTGCTTTCTCCCTTCCTCAGCGCCACTCCCCAGCCTTCTCCCTGTGAACTTTGATGCCATGTCCAATAAAGAACATATCAAGCTCTGCCTTAAATACATCAAATGACCTGACCTCCACAGCTACAAATGGAAACAAATTCCACAAATTCACCACCCTTTGGCAGAATAAATGTCTCCACATCTCTGTTTTAATGGACGCCTCTCAATTCTGAGGCTGAGCCCTCATGTCCTAGACTCCCCCACCATGTGAAACATCCTTTCCATATCTACTCTGTCTAGGCCTCTCAGCATTCAAAAGGTTTCAATGAGATTCCCCTCATTCTTCTAAATTCCAGCAAGCACAGACACAGAACTATCAAACATTCCTTGTATGATAACCCTTTCATTCCTGGAATCATCTTGTGAACCTCCTCTGAAACCTCTTCAATGTCAGCACATCATTTCTTCGATGAACAGCCAAAAACTGTTCAACAATACTCAAGGTGAGGCCTCACCAGTGCCTTATACACACATCTGTAAATCCTTGTTCTTATACTCCAGACTTCTTGAAATGAATGTCAACATTGCATTTGCCGTCCTCACCATCAAATCTACCTGCAAGTTAACCTTTAGGGTATTCTGCACAAGGACTCCCAAGTCCCTTTGTATCTCAGTGTAACATGCTGAAGGTTTCACTGCTGTAGAACATGCTGTAAGTTTTCGCTGATAATGTAATGGTTTCTCTGTAGCAGCAACGTTTGGGTTATGACTAGAGATAACGGGGTTTGGAATGCTGTTGTTCCTTCTTGTGAGTCTGGAAGAGAGATTTTCGTGGTCTTTGGCCGGGGAGAGATTAGGAGAGAAGACGCAAATGGAGAGAGCTGGTAGGCCACTGGACGGAGTGGACTTGGAGTGAGGGTCCGAGGGTCAGTGATGATCGGAGGAGGTCAATGGTGGACAATTGGCTTATCAGTGAATTCCAACATTGTGCAATAAACTGTTTAATAAGAATGGGCCCTTTTTCTTTTTTTTCATTTTCTTTACTGACCATATAGTCAAAGTAAGAATTATAAAGCTTAATTGTTTAATTGCATATTGTGTACTGCTTGTTATTTCGGGGTACTGATTTATTACAGTGGACACATCACACAGCATCTATCCAAACGAGATTTCTTAAGTTTGGCTGGGCCGGGGGCTATCATCCTCTATATTAAGCTGGTAGCCAAAGCGAGAGTTACATCAGATTTTTAGATTTTCTCCCCATTTAGAAAATAGTCTGCACATTTATTTCTACTGCCAAAGTGCATGACTTTGCATTTTCCAACATTGTATTTCATTTGCCACTCTCTTGCCCATTATCCTAATCTGTCTAAGTCCTTCTGCATCCTACCTGTTTCCTCAAAACTACCAGCCTCTCCACCAATCTTCATATCAACTGTGCACTTGGCATCAAAGCCATCTATCGCATTATTTAAATCATTGATATACAGCATAACAAGAAGTGGTCCCAACACCAACCCCTGCAGAACATCACTAGCAGCAAACCAGAAAAGGATCCTTTTATTCCCACTCACTGCCTCCTACCAATCAGCCAATGCTCTAACAATGTTAGTAACTTTCCTGTAATACCACGGGGTCTTAATTTGCTAAGCTACCTCATGTGTGGCACCTTGTCAAAAGCCTTCTGAAAGTCCAAGTATGCAACATCCACTGCATCCCTTTACCTATCCTACTTGTAATATCCTCAAAGACACTAGGAACAGTAAGAGATAAAAAAAGGGAACCTTAACAGAAGCTTACCCAGAGCCAACACCTCTTTCAAGCCAAAGCCTCCTTTGAACCAAAGCCTGACACTCTTACTCTCACCACTGGCCTACTCTCGACAATGGCCGCCCCACTTGTCCCTTCTGTACTTTTCTAGAATGATAGAATAGTTTGACAGATTGTAGAAAAAAAATCACACAAAGATGGTGAATTAGGTGCTTGTGTTCTACCTATTTACAAGTTAATAAAAATTGATCATGTTTTGCTATTATCATGTTTCTCAATTGTCATGTAATTATTTCTGATTTATTTCAATGACCTGGAGGAGGTGGCAGAGTGCAACGTTTGCCAATGACATGAAAATAAGTGGGAGAGCATATTACGATGAGGATGTTTGGACTTTGGCCAAAGGCAACAGTTAGGACGAGTGAGTGGGTGATAACTTAATGTGGAGAAGTATGAGATCATGCACTTCTGGAAGAGGAATCTGAAGGCAGACTATTATCTAAATGCAGATGAGTGAAGTACAGAGATAGGTGTTCTTTTGCGTGAATCACAGAAAGATACCTGACAAAGCCATGTAGCATATTGACCTTTACTGAAAGTGGGTAGGATTTCAGAAAGAGAAAGGTATTGTTACAATGGCATATGCACCTGATGAGGCCACAACAGAAGTAATGTATAAAATTCTGCTCTCTCACATTAAGAAATGATAAACCAGCATTGGAGGCAGTCGAGAAGAGATTGAAATCCCTGAAGTGAGAGTGTTGCACAATCATGAGCAGCTGAAGAAATTAGATCTATCATCTTTGGAATTTTGAAGAGTGAGAGACAATCTTCTGGGGCATATAAGATCCTAATGTGGAATTTAATAATGATATTGAGATGTTTCCATGAATAGGTGAATTTCAAATTAGGGGTCCTACAGAGGAGGTTTACAATTCAGGCTGAGTTGTGCAGGAGCTTTTTCTTTCTTTGAGTCTCTGGAATTCTCCATGCAGATTATGTAGTCTGATTATTTGGGTGGTTCTAACGAAGAATTAGATACATTTTTGGAAGATCAGGAAACTGGAAATGAAATGAAACCTGGGGTAGACTCATTCAATCACTTTGAATGGTGGGATAGGCTTGTGGGGCCAACTGACCTACTCCTACTTCTATTTCCTTATGTTTTGAAGTGATTTCATTTGTTTATCACTAATCAGATGACACAGCAACAAAATAACTCTTTGATTAATAAGACCATAAGAAAAAGGAGCAGAAGTCGGCCATTCTGCCCATCGAGTCTGCTCCGCCATTTTATCATGAGCTGATCCATTCTCCCATTTAGTCCCACTCCCCTGCCTTCTCACCATAACACTTGATGCCCTGGCTACTCAGATACCTATCAATCTCTCCCTTAAATACACCCAATGACTTGGCCTCCACTGCCGCCCGTGGCAAAAAATTCCATAGATTCACCACCCTCTGGCTAAAAAAATTTCTTTGCATCTCTGTTCTGAATGGTGCCCTTCAATCCTTAAGTCATGCCCTCTTGTACTAGACTCCCCCATCATGGGAAACAACTTTGCCACATCCACTCTGTCCATGCCTTTCAACATTCGAAATGTTTCTATGAGGTCCCCCCTCATTCTTCTAAACTCCAAGGAATACAGTCCAAGAGCGGACAAATGTTCCTCATATGTTAACCCTTTCATTCCCAGAATCATTCTAGTGAATTATCTCTGTACTCTCTCCAACGTCAGCACATCCTTTCTTAAATAAGGAGACCAAAACTGCCCACAGTACTCCAAGTGAGTTCTTACCAGCACCTTATAGAGCCTCAACATCACATCCCTACTCCTATACTCTATTCCTCTAGAAATGAATGCCAACATTGCATTCACCTTCTTCACCACCGACTCAACCTGGAGGTTAATCTTAAGGGAAGTTAATTTACTTAAAGACATAAAGTAGAGTTATAGAGCACTACAAGCCTGAAACAGGCTATTCGACCCATCTAGTCTAATACTATGTTCTTCGTGTGTCTATCAAAGTGCCAGCATTCTTTACTCCAAATTAATGGGTTGTGAGGTTAAGAACACTGGCAGAGGTATTATAAGTTGACAGTTCAGTAAGATAGTAAAGGAATGCTTCTTATCCCAGGTTCTGTCTTTTGGATGAGGCACTTATGCTGGGAAATCTATCTTATCGGGTGAATGCAACATATTTCATAACTTTATTCAATGGAAAGGAAACATAGAGAAATAAAATAAAGCAACACAGAAACCGTCCTTTCACCCATCTATGTCCATGATGACCATCAAGTAACTATCTACCCTCACCCAATACTAATCCACCTTTTTTCTTCCCATATTCCTTTCAACTCCTTCTGGATTTTGCCACTGATCTCGTCAAGAGGGGAACTTCTGTGGAAAAGAGATCATCCAAGGGAAACCAAAGTAGTTTCAGTGAAAATTCACATATTCCACAAAGGCTGCACCAGAGGTTAGCATTGAACCCAGGCTGATGGAGCCACGTAGGTGTCACAAAACATTGTTATCTCTTGAGTGATGAACAAACATCAATCTCTGAAATAATATCACTAAAATAGAAAGTCAAATGTTATTTTTTTCTGAAGTTAATTTACTTAAAGACATAAAGTAGAGTTATAGAGCACCACAACACTGAAACAGGCTATTCGACCCATCTAGTCTAGGTTGAATTGTTATGCTTCCTAGTACCATTAACCCACAGTTGGACTATAGTCTTCCATATCCCTCCCATCCATCTGCACATCAAAACTTGGCTTGAATGTTGTAATCGAACCTACATCCACCACTTCCACTGGCAACTCCTTCCACACTCGTACAACTTTCTGTGTAAAAAATTTCCCTCAGGTTCTGCTTAATTATTTCACATGTCACCCTAAATGTTTAAATTCTAGTTCTAGTTCCACCCAACCTCGCCATTTTATCTTTTGATGTTGCATTAACTATAACACTCAGTGGTGAGAAATATGACCATCTCCATACACTACAAGATATCTGGGGTTTTATTTGCTCACAATGGGCTCACCATGCAAAGTACACATTGTGATATTATTAGATGTAACAGAAGATAACAGTGATAATAAAATTCATCTTCCACTGCTTTTATCTTTCATTTCATATGGAAGAAATATCTCTCCATTATTGTCCCTGTCAGAATAGAAAGCAGGGAACATTACCAGTTAATGCCAATGATCCTTTTAAGCAAGCTGCTTAGAGCTGCCAAAGTGACTCGATTTTATCAAATGTTCCTATACTTACACATTTCTGACTGAATTGACCTTTATATAGTTCATGACATTCTGCACCTTTCTCCTGCTTCATATAAAATACTTCACAGCCATTACATGCCTCTTCCCCAAAGTACTGGATTGCACGTTTACTTTCTGCCTCCATCTTCAACTCCTTACTTCCATTTTTTTCTTATATTTTGCTCTGCATGACCTCACACCATGTTCTGTCTAGATAATAACATGAAAGAGTGGTTCAGATTGGATGACATGAGGAGGGAGGAAGATTTCCACCACAAAGCATATTGGTTCGAGTGATCTGTGTCTCTGCTAAGTGTGCTATGCCAATCTACAATATATCAAGGGAATCCTGATACTTATGTTAATTCTACTTAAAGTGCATGCCTGTCGTTCTCACAGTTTCTTGCTACACAATTATTGAACTGAGCTTGTTTTCACTGACATTTCCATTGTTTCCCAAGGGGTTTGATTATATACATTCCATCCCATAACTGGCACAAGTTTATTACATATTAATATATGATCCTGATAGGTGAGAACCAACAAGCTGGGTCAGATTGGAATGGAAGGCTTTAAGGCACCCCTGTCTTTACCTAACACCCATACATATCGTACTGGCCAAGGATGAACTTAAGCATAGGAATGTTACTCACCTTTTATCCAAGGAACATTAGAAACTGTAACATTTTACCTGACAATAATTAAAGCAACAAAAACATGGAATAAAAGCATGTGTACATTGAATCAGAATTGAGGGTGATACATAATACATAATCGCTGATCAATCTAATCAGCAATTGTCAGTACGGTCTTATTCCAGGAAGTGATTAGAATGTGAAATTTCCTGTGACAAGTAGTGATTTTGAATACATATAATTATTTGAGGGGAAAAAAATGAAATTACTTATCTTGATTGTGTAACATGGTAGGAAGAAATTATTCTGAAACTTACCCATGAGATTGAACAAATGTGCTGTGATTCTATTGGCCTCCTGATGCACCACCCTCAACCCATATGACTGATATTTATGACTCATAGAAATGTGGGTTCATGCCTCACCCAATTCATCGCTGTAATATTGGGGAAGAGTTGCTCTCCCTAAGATGTTGAACTGATGCTCTGCCAACCCTCTTAGACTGAAATATGTAATCTCATGTGGCAACATAAAAGAGTATTATAGAAGCTCTTTCAATCTGCAAGATCACTAAAACAGATTATCTGGCCCTTATCTCATAGCTGTTAGTGAGGCCCTGGAGTGTATAAATCAATTCAGCTACTCTTCAAAAGTTGGTAATTGATTGCGAAGCAGATGGGGTTTTGTGAAAGGCACTATTATTCATGAAGAAGGAACTTCCCCTCAGAGCTGCCTGACAGAAAAGAAGTACTTTAGCTCCCCGGCGCTCAACTAAATCAGTACAGATCTTGACTCAAAATGTTGACTGTCCATTTCCCTCCATAGATGGTGCCTGACTTGCTCAGGTCTTCCAGCAGATTGTTTTGTTATGTTTCCACATTTCACTAGATGCAGTCTGAATCCCCAATTGAATTACTCAGAACATCCATCAGATTCTGGCACTGACTATTGTATTAGTAGGCAAGAAGTTCCTATACAATAACCATGCAAAATAGTGAGATGTTCTGGATAGTAATGATGTCTGCATATCTTTTAAAAACACTGTTCAGCTTATAGTCTCTGTCATACTAATCTTTCATCATGGAGAATTTCTACACAAAACCTCTCACTGTGAAAGGAATGATATCACTCCTTCCCTTGATAGTGAGAGAGAGAACCTGTGGCATATCGATGTGCTGGGTTATGGACTGTAGTTTTTGATGGACTCTAGATCATGGTCTCTTTGGGGGCTTTGCTATTGCTTGCACAGTGAGTGATGTGGGCTGATGTTTCCTGCTGGAACAAATGGGGGGGAGAGGGAGGAGGGAGGGTCGATGCTTTGTTGCTGCTTGTGCATAGCAGAAGGGGAGGGGTGCTTTGGGGTTCTAACATTTTTCTGTCATTGATTCTTTAGGGTCTTTCTTATGCTTCTTGGATGTCTGCAATGAATAAGAGTTTTAGTTTGTGTACTATATACATTTTCTGATGTTAGATGGAACCACTGAGCCACATTCATTCCTCAATGCACCAAAACTCTCAATGTTTCCTTGATCATCTAGTCATTGGAAATGGCACATTTATTGCACGGCTCCCAAGATGATTTTGTTCTGCTGTGGACAAACCCTTACATACTACAGAAAGAGAAATTCCAAGAGAGGTTTAAAATCTTGAAAGGTTTCAATCAGTGAAAATAATGAACAACTGCATTCAATGGTGGAAGTTTCAGCAACTGGAAGCAGAGATTTAAGGTGAAAGACAAGATGAGAGAATAGCTGAAAAGGAATAAATTGCTTTGACATGGAAGGCAGTGTCAGAAAGAATGACAGAAGCAGGCGTCAGCTTTTGGAATTGTGCTGGATAAACATGATGAGTTTACTGCAAGGTACGGGACTAACTGGTAATTTTTAAGGACTTTGGCATGGCAGTGGCTGCTAACTGGCCAACTTCTATGGTATGCTTTCACTGACTTTGATTACAGCAGACAATGCTTATGTTCTGTTTCAAGCATGAAGCAACAGTGTTGATTGTAAATTATAGCCAGACTAGCAAGCAGATGATTGAGAAGAGAAGAGACAAGTGACTTCTTGAAAAATTCCCCTGGGCAAAGAAATTATTTCATGCATCATAACCTCAGTGAGTGGCTGGCCCAAGGGTTTAAAGTACAGGCAATTTGCATTCAGTATTTTCAAATGGATAACACCCTGCAGTTCATTTGCGTATTTAGAAAAGCCTTGGAGACATTTAGAAGGATGGAGCTCACATTGTTTTTTTTTAATCTCAGGGGATTGTAGTAAGTAATTTTTGTTCTAAATCAAGTTCACCCTTATTTTGTGAAGAAGAGCTTTGTATCCAGATGCTAGCAAGTGAGAGCTCTAGATGTGAAAATCTGTGTGGAGAACCCATGCTTGGGAATTCAGTGTGTTCTCCATCAGCCTGACAGATCATTTGCAAGCTAAATGTCGAAGGGCCCCATTTAAAAAGCCCACCAACATTATATCCTGAATGGCTTGGAATCTGATTTAAAGCCTGATGAATTATTTGTTCAGGGAATGCATAATTGTTGCTGTGTTAAGGCTAAGCAGTTGAAAAAACAACTTGTTATGAAAATATTGATTTCTATTGTTTGCATTTGAATTTTTGATGAATGGAACGTTTTTTGAAATAATAAGAGATGGAAAATCATGTTTTCATTTTGTTGTGATCTCTGGCAAACAAAAAAATGTATTATCCATTTTGAGTTTCCCCTGAGAAATGGGTGCGAAAGCCACTTTCATCATTACTAAAGCTAATTATTGTTCTAAATTCCAGATTATTAACTGAATTAAAAAGAAGTAGTTCAATGAAGCTTACAGGTTGCCTCTAGAAGCTCAAGTTCATGCCAGCAAAGGAGAATACATATGTTGTGGCTTGTGACATAATTAACTGTGCAATGGACCAGAAAAGCATCAAATTCCATGTGGTAAATTTGCATAGAAGAGCCCAGACCAATTACATGACAGGTGAGATATCAGCCCGATTAGATCAGCAGCATGATCTAATTGCACTAAGAAAATATGCGCTTGTCATCAAATTTCAAGTCTAATATATTGGATGATCAAAAAATTGCCTCGTAGTGTCTTCATAATTCAAGGTTGCTTTATAATTAATGAAATGCTTTAAAAATACATTGTTGTCAATCCAATGCAAATATTTTATAAAGCAGTGTAAAGATGACCAGGTAAGCTGTCTTTCAGTGCTGCTGACTGTGATTTAAATCCTGAAAGGCTTCAGTAAGAGGAAATAAAGCACGATTGCATTCAGTAGTGGAAGTTCCCAAAACTGGGACCAGAGATTTAATGTCAAAGGCGAGATGAGAGAATAGTGAAAAGAGAATAATTTGCTGTGACACGAAAGGCAGTGCCATAAAGATTGCCAGAGGCAGATGTCAGCTTTTGGAATTGAGCTGGATAAATATGATGGGGTATGGGAGTAACTCGTAATTTTCAAGGACCTTGTATAGGCAGCGTTGGCCAAATGGCTGCCTGCTGGGTTGTATTATACAGCGATTTTGAGATAAATAATGATCATTTCATTGTGCCAAATATTTCCATTGTGTTCAAAGCAACATCACGGAATATCTTGTGTCCACTTCAGGAGGTGGGAGGGGCACACAGGGTCTTTGTTTAACAGCAGGCGAGATATGGTAACTCAGATTGAGTAGAGTGCTACACAGAAATTTTAGCCTGCGTTATGGGCTCAAGTCTCTGATATGAAACTTCAACAAATAATGCTCAGCAAGTGAGAAGCTCCATAATGCAGGTAAGATAGTCATGAATGTCTAAAGGGAACATACTTCATATCTATTGCTGATGTTGAAATAACCCATTAGAACCACTGATTGAAAACAATGGCCCACATTTTTATTGTGAGCTCTGTGCAAATGTCCATAACAGATGGATTGATAACTGTAGTGCTGATGAGAATCTAATGCCAGCATCTTGCTTGCCAATGTGATCCAGAGTACTGCATTGCGTCAGATTTTATAGATCCCTATCCTGCTGTCGGCCACTGCCATGTATCATGGAGAAGTAGATAGTTTTGATAAACACGACAGATGGGGAGAGGTGGAGCTTTAAGAAGTTATATGTAGCTTCAGCACAGAACGGACATCAGAAACTGCAAGCAGGCAGATAAATGTCCGGATCAATACACGGTGCTTGTTGCAGTTGTCAAACAACTTTAAAAATGGGGATTTCGAGGATTAACTTATGACTGCTGTTTCAAATGGACATTGAGTGACTCCAGTGTTAGCTGTTCAGACACTCGTGGTACATTATAAGTCCATGAATCATTCACTTTTGCAACTTAAAATTGGTAAGCTGATTGCAAGATCTTCAGTTCTACCTTCTACAACACATCAGAATGGATTGTCCCATGGTGACCAGGCAATAATAGGTGCACTAATGAACGACTGGGATTAGTCCCAAGCATGCTCAGTTATTGATTCTAATATGCTTTGCAGAGGCAGATTTCACTGAAAAGTCAATTTGTGTGTAATGCACCATGAGATTAATGCACAACCTGTCCAACATTTGCAAAATGAAAGGGGCACAATGTAAACTGGAGTTCACCAGATCTGCTCATCAAGTTACATCTGTCTTCTGCTTTGGTTACTTAATTAATCTATATATTTTCATTAAACGTGTTGCACAAAGTTAATGGAAAACCATCGTTCAAAAATTGGATCATTGCTCTGAACTTTTTGTTCACTCCTCATCTCCAGGAGTAGTAGGTTCTGAAAGAATTTAAAAACATGAAAGTTCAGACTTTGATAATTGATCATTTCTACCCCCTTAATACTTATCCTGTAGCTATTTTAAATCATTATTATTTCTTTGCTTCTCCACTTTTGAATCTCATATGGAATATACAATCAGTGGTCACTTTATGAGATAGACCTGTATATATGCTCATTAGTGCAAATATCTAATTAGTCAATCATGTGGCAGCAACTCAATGAGCAACTCATGTTCAAGGGGTTCAGTTGTTGTCAGACCAAACATCAGAATGGGGAAGAAATGTGATCCAAGGTGTCTATGGAATGATTGTTGGTGCCGCACGGGGTGGTTTGAGTAGCTCAGTAACTGCTGACTTCCTGGGATTTTCATGCACAACAGTCCCTAGGGTTTACAGAGAATGGTACAAAAAACATCCAGTCAGCTGCAGTTTTATGGTGAAAATGTCTTGTTAATGAGAGACATCAGAGGAGAATGGCCAGACTGGTTCAACCTGACAGGAAGGCAACAGCAAAAAAAAATGCATTACAACAGTGGTGTGCAGAAGAGCATCTCTGAATGTACAGCACATCAAACCGTGAAGCAGGTGGGCTAGAGCAGCAGAAGATGACAGACATATACACAGTGGCCACTTTATTAGGTACAAGAGGTAAAAATGTTAAGTACGATATATTCATCACCTACTATGCTCCCTGAGGCCCAGCGGCCAGTCATCCATCAGCTCAACCTTCGAACCACCCATTAGGCAAAGGCTTCCTAAAGCCTCAACATTAACGTACCTCTAACTAATTGGGCTGCAAAGGGATTCTTCACTGCTGAAAAATCTGGCTCACTGGTTCTACCAGTAGAACGCCGGTGCTTTGTTTTATATAAAACAGCAGAGTGTGACTAATACAGTACTAACATAGCGAAATGCATGGTTTATGGTTGTCTGCATGCCACCCAAATGTTCAGCAAGGGAATGAATTTTAACAAGCAATCTGCCTGCTGGCTGAGCCATCTGAGTACAGGATACTGAAAACAGCTGCTTGCTGGCAAATATGGGTAAAACTGTGCAAGTAACATCAGAAATAAATAGATGGAAAGCGAATCAAGAGAGATACAATGTACCACCCGGAGAGTGGCATATAATGCATTGCAAAAGAGCTTCATGATGGATGACCCGAGTTATGAAACAGCAGTAGTAAGCCTTCACCGAGTTCTCTCTTATGACTAGTTTTATTCACAAATCATTCTATGGTCCTGCAGCCAATTGTACTCGGACAAGCATTCTTCCCCATCCGATTTTACAAAACAAAATGGAACTCAGGAAGTCAGAGTACAACACTGCCTCTTTGACTAGAATAATAACGTTACTGAGCTATACATATATACTGTGCAACAGTCTTAGGCACATATATATAGCGAGGGTGTCTAATAATTTTGCACTGCACTGTATTTGTCAACGTGGTGGGGAGAGCAGGTTTGTAAATCTGGCGCGAGCAAAGTATTTGGGAATGGCGAGGGTAGAGCACCACAGGAGGGGTGTGGGACAGGTGGTAGAGGAGTGCGAGGAGAGTGGGGTGGCACAGGTGCAGACACACCCAGCCCTGAGACACCAGGCAGGGTCATTTGATTCCAAGCAATTGGTTTATTGATCATTAAAAATGTCTCTCTGGTGTTTCCCGCTCCCTTCCCATTTTCCCAACATTGATTCCCCTTTCCCTGAAGGCCGAAGAAGATAGTCTATCCGGTGGCTAGATGGTTTCTTTTACTGTTGTTGCATTGCTGCTCGGTATGTTCTGTTTTGTGTTCCCCCTGTTCTGGCGGGCATGCTACGTTAGTGACAGAACATTTGCAACACTTGCAGGCTGCCCCCAGCTCTTCCTTGGGTGCATTGGTTTGTCGATGCAAGCAGCACACTCCATTGTATGTTTCGATGTATATGTTATAAATAAACCTGAATCGGAATCTGAGCAGGCATTGCAAGGATGTGCCCCGAGCAGTACTGTAACTAAAATGTTGTTAGACCAGCTGATTAGCACTCACGTCAGTGACAGTGCTGAAGGGCTGTGCCGTTACTTATTCTAGGCAAGTGACAGCAAGCAACGCCACTGGAAGAAAGGAACCTGCAGAAATATCAGCAACGAAGTCCCCAGATGGCTGTACATCAAGGTGAAATAGACAATGAGTCAACAGCCTATTAGAAGTAAACATGGTGGTAAACAAGCATAGAAATGTTCAAAATAATTTGCTTTTCCTATATCTTACATTATGTTTATACTTGTAATCTCCCCTTCATCATGCACTTTATCAACCTATTGACAAACTCAACTCATTCAGAATGACACTGCCAGATTTTTAACCAAAGCTAGGATGAGGGAAAATATTCTAGTGTCTTGTGTCTAGTGAGGGAAAATGTCACTCCCAAACCAACTACGCTGCATTGGCTTTGTGGATCTTTTAGAATTGACTTTACAGTTCTCTTACTTGTTTCTAAAGTTCTTAATGGTCTGGGACCAGAGTACATACAGAATCATTTTTGTTTTATAATCCTGCTCGAGCACTCAAGTCTTCTCCTGCCTGTCTCTTAAACTTAAACAATCTCCCTCAAGAGATAATTGGCAGGTCAGCTTTTTTTTAATGCAGTGCCTAAAACTATAGGGGTTGCAGATCCAATGGACACTTCTAAACTCCACTCAAAACCTATTTATTTAACCCTGCTTTTAACTGACATATTTCTGTCTTTCATTTTCATGTTTACTTTTATTTTAGTTTCATGTTTGTACTTTTATCTCATTGTGAAGCATTTTGAACTATATCGCCTCTATGAAAAGTCATCGCTAGATAAAGTTATTATTATTAATCTGTACAGTATAGCACTTCTTTTTTGTAGCTTTTACAATTCATTCTTACAATGTATTCTTTTATCTTATTCTACCTCAATGCATAGTGAAAGATTTTATCTGTATGAACAATATGCAAGACAAGCTTTTCACTGTATCTTGCTACATATGAGAATAATAAATCAATACCAATCTTTTACTTGAAAACTAAGCCCTCTAGCATTTGACTTGGGAAAAGATATTGACCACCTACCCATCTATGCCAGTCATAATTTGATATGCAGTACTTCCTTCAGCTCGCCTCTCAGCTTCCAGTGCACCAAGTTAGTCCAACCTCTGCTTATTGCCAACACTGTCTAATCCAGGCAACGCCTTAATGAAACCCAGGCAACATATGGCAATTCGATAATTTTAATTTCAGCATTTCCAGCTACTCCAGTAGAATATTGGTTTAATGTCACTTAGTACTTCAAGCCATCTAAGATATGCAATGTGCTTTTTATGAGATAAGCAAAGCTGAGGATGGAGGAACCTTACATTTATTAACTCACTGGAATGCACCACATGCTTTCCATATAAACCTTGTCAGCCTCGCAGGGCAGATTGAATATGGACCTGGTCCGACCACAACTCTGGCTTTGACCTTATGTTAACTAGAACAAAAAAATGAATGGTATCCTGTGTGAAATGGCAAACTCATTATAGACTCTGCTATAACATTGGGCTTTGAAAATCAATCTTTATTTTCTCAACTGTCAGGGTTTGAATTATCACAATCTTTTTGCTGGCAGTAAACTATATATTGACAAGCTCAATTCAGACTACTAAAGATGAATTTGATTTTTTCTCAAGGGTTGAGTACATTGAGTAGCTGCAATTACTGGCAATTAACAAGTTGTCCAGCCAACTATCAAAGGCACTATTTAACAAAGTAACATCAATGAGCTTGCATTTAATCAATATGAGCATATTAAATTCACCACTTCAACATCAATACTGTTTCAGGCAACTTAAGTTTCACACTGAATCTATATCAAACGGCCTGTGTGAAAACAGGCTCTTAAACCTTTGTGTACTGTCACTAGTTAGTCATTCAATATAATCAAAAATGCATTATGAGCCTCCTCATGGTCTTAAGGTTCTCTGCCAATACTACACAAAAAAAATGTGGATTGTGAATCTTTTTGCTTCCAAATTCACTGCTCATTACAAGAGTAGATACACTTCAAAAAATAGTACTGTAAAAATAGAACTTTAAAATAATCTAAAAGATTTTGGGGAGCCTGAAGCTGTTATTTAATTGCAACTTTATCTTTTCTTTCATGCCCAGATTTCTCTGTTTTTTTCACTGATGGTGTGTGTGTGTGTGTGTGTTTACACAATGTGACAGCAAACCTCACTGCATCTCCGCGGCCTTCCTGTGTATCCAAGGGTGAACAACTGCTTTTTACCTTTTTCCAACATCCCTTCCCCATCAATAGTTCAGACTCCATTGACCCTGGAAGTTGCTCTTGTTAAACAAATCCAAACTACTGCAGATGCAGAAAGATAGAAATAAAGGAAGAATACTCACCAAGTCAGGCAGCATCTATGGAAAGAGGGGCATAACTAATGTTTCAGGTTGCTGTGCCATTCATCACAACAGCTAGAGGTAGAGATTGTGGAATGCAGATGCAGAAGGGTGGAGGGTTGACTAGGGGAAGACAGGATGAAAGAGAATCTCTCCGATAGGATAAAGAGTGATTAAATGAGAGGACTGATGCAAGTAAGGAATGTCTTTGGTTTTCTCATCTTGCACCATCATCGTTTATGTCACTGAAACCACCTTACTTTGCATCCTGTCACACACCTACAGCTCGGTCATTTCCCTCTCCATTTCCCTATTCCTGCCCTCACTGCCCACCTTCTGTTACCAGGTACTGTACTCATTATAAACTATTAAATCTTTAACACCTTCTAGTTCTACTGAAAGGTTGCCAACTTGATTTTCTCTGCAGTGTTGCTCTCTGAGTGCTTCCAGCATCCTACTTACAGCTCCTCACATGGCATAATATCCAGCCTTTCAACACACACCTGACTCCAAATCTGACATGCAGCAAAATACTCCCTTTCCACTTGACCTGGTCATGAAACAAACCTCAACAGGGAAATTAAAACAGTATTTTCTTCCTCAATTTTCATAACTTATTTTGTTCTCTATTTTTTCTCTATGACTGTGGGAGCCCTCAGAACAATACTGGAAACAAATAACAATTCTATTTGCTGTAATATTAACCATTGAGTATTCTCATCTATATTTACATTCACTGTCTTAAAAGCAAGGAAATAGACAGCCCTGTTTTTTTATTATTTATGCCAAGACTGATATAGATCACACTTAAACCACTGAACCATAGCCAGTAAATACTTTTAACCCCACCCCCAGATTTGTTCAGTTCCAAATGGCACATCAGAATTTAATCAGCATCAGAATTATGTTTTGAGATCATGAATTTACCATGTGTTGAAAACATGCCTTCTGTTTAGTACTCTTCACCTGTCATGAACTTTACTGGAATCTGTACTTCAAAGATAGAGCTCATTCAGTTAACCTTATCTAAGCAGATTCTCCAAAAAAGCTATTGAAATAGTCCCAGTTCCTTGTTAGAACAACATAGAACACAGAACATAGAACAATTCATCACAGTGTAGACCCTTTACCCCATGATGCTGTGCCAACCAATATAAACATACCCCACAATTAATCTAACTCTTCCCTCTTCCATACATCACCATTTTTCTTACTCAATTGTTTCCCATTGCAATGTATTTTTTTTGCCTTCTTCTTAAATCCAGATTGAATATTGTTTTGAAACTTAATAACGAGAGTTAATCCTATCAGTGCCAAACTCTCCTTATAGTTGACCCCCTCACCCCCACCAACTGCCGCTACAACAGTTTTTAAATTGACTTTCTTGTCGATGGCTGCAAGTCGCTCCCATCAATTAAATCCGCTCCTACTTTGTTCTTAAAGAGTACCAATCATTGCTCTAAATTAAACAAACCTGTTGAAGACTGTTATAATACATATTGGGCAAATACTTTTGGTGGACACATGGCTTGTAAGACATGTAAATAAATATATTGTGTTTAAGTCATTATAACATCATTGAAAACTTTTATGTCATGGTCTATTTTGCTTTCAAGTTTTCTTCAAATATTTGTTTGATTCCACATTTACTTCATTTTAATTCTCTTTTAAACTTAATCTTCATCACATTCTTTCCTTTCAATAAAGACTTTGGCAAACTTAAGAAATGTCAATATTTAACACACAGTTAACTCACTAATTTTAATGTATGCTTCCTACACGGTGTTATGACATATAGTAAAAATTTGTAATTATGAATTCATCATTTTCCAAAGTTGCTACCTAATACTGGCACCTTTTCAGTTAAACAGCTATATATTCTTTTACATTCTCTATTCCTTAGGAAATAGAAGTGGAAGGAGTGGTTAAATTTTCAAACTAAATGTTAACTTGGGGATTTTTAACAAGACCTGATCTAAAAATTGAACACCTAAACATATCTTGCTATGATTGGTATTGACTGAATGATTTGTATTTTTTGATCTGATGGGAGGTTACCAATCTGAAGTGTTAAATCTCTTCAAAGCAGTTATTCAATTTTCAAAAAAATGCATGAGCCTTTCCTATTTTTATCAAAGTTCTAACATTCATGCCCATCAATAGTATGAAAGCTCCCTTAGCAGCCTGAAGGCATGTTTCATTAACAACTGCAAACAGAACTCATTTTCTGGCAAAGAAAAATAACTCTGGACAGCTGCAAGTATGTTCTGTAACAGCCTCAGCCTGAATATCTCTTCTAAAAGATAAAAGATGCACTGTAACTTCATTTTGCTTAACTCAGTGTTTAATACTGACCACTGCTTCAACGGGCAACACTGAAAAATGCAAACTGAAGAGCAACAAGTCCTGTGGAAAGACAGAAATGAGTCACAGTCAGCAGTGACAATCTCTTGAAATAATTCAATGCTATTATTCTTCACATGTATCTGTGCTCCTCACAGAAATATCTTAACATTCAGACGCATCTTCGTCCTAAGGAGAATATATTTATCCCTTAAAGAGAATAGCTTTCGTCTTCACAGATTTATTCAGAGCTCATGATAGATGCAGTCATAATTCACAGTTAATTTTCTAGACAAACAAAGCATACTGCACAAGTAGGTATTATTTTCAAAATAACAGATCTGGCTATGGGCAACAGAATAGCTGATTTCTTTAACTCACATATTAGGGCTACAAGTAAGTAATTTAAAAAAAAATAAGCATAGTTTAATGGCTAAGGGCCAAATTCCTCTGAATTCAAAATGCAATGATACACACAGTGACAGTGTATATGGTGCAGAGTAGAATACCTGCAAAGTACTGGTATAGCTTCAGCAGGTTGTCTGATGGTCTGAAATGTGCTCAGGTGTCCAGGTAGACAAAATGTACAACACGCTGGCAAAGGCAGAAACCCTCTTTGATGATGCAGACTACAGAAGTCCTTGTGCATACAGGAAAACTCTTGAAAAATTCACTTCACGCGAACACGGTCTGTGTGACTCTCTCTTTGCGCTGGTCCTGTTTTGCTGCTTGTCACTTCTTGAAACTTGCATGACTAACATTGGCTATGATGTTGAAGCAAAGGATTTAGCCTGACAAGCTCTCCTGTCCCTACAATGGTGAGAATCCGGCAAACCAGTCGCTGGTATCTGGCCAGGCTCCTATATGTTCCTCGAGAAGAAAACTGCAGCACTGATAGTGCCTGGATGTATGAGAGAGAAATAACAGCCTACTGAATCGGTGTCATATAAACACATTCTGTCACCGGTGATTTAGAGCTAGTGAGTATGTTAATGGTCTTCTGCTGGTTTCTATCTTCACTCATCTGATGCTAATATGTCAAGGGAATAACCTTTTATGCTGGTTCAGACACCAGCACGCATTACACTAATGGTTGATGCTAGCATACGCTGCAGGAGCTCAATGGTAACTGGCTTCATCTATTCCAGGGTTAAATGACACAGCAGCAATGAGCAGGCAGCCTGCCCAGCAATAATCATTTACTCTTCATAGCGATCTATGTAGCCTGTCATTAACAGGGGAACAGCAGAATAGAACACAGAAATATTAATTAATATCTTTTTGAATGTTGAAGTGAAAAGAACCAGCAGACAGATTTTCTGAAGTTTCCTACTTGCAAGTAACATAATTTATAAAAAAGACAATTTGGACAGTTTTCTCATGCTTATTGCAAGCATTTCCATTTTAGCTTATCATGTCTGATTAACTATAAATATATTGAAAATGAAATAAAAATAAATTATTTATAGAATATTAATTATTACCTTACCATGCTTTATTTCCAAGGACTATAGCAGCAAAATGTATCCAGGTTTTTGGAATCTCGTATGTCCTTCTAAATAGAAAGAACTCCCAATTTAATTCAGGGACATCAATATAAAGAAATGAGATCAATGAGCTCCGATCATCACCTTTAAATAATTTGTCTTTTACAAACGCAAAAAGACGAGGCTTACAAATTATTATCTGTGAAGGCAATAATCACAGACTCCATAATGCATTACTTAACAAATCTTAGTTATTTCTTGTTTTCCTTCATTGAAAACCATGGAATATTTTGGCATTGTTTCAGACTTGAACAAGCAAAATAAAACCTCATTAAATTTTGAATGGATCATTTGCCATTTTGCTTTCATTCCAGAAAACTTAAAAAGCTGGCTGGAATAAATTAATACCAATGCTGTGCCAACAACAGAGTGTATTCCTCAATATGTCATTTGTATTTGGGCTTTTGATATGTAGCAATTCTTTTTATGAATGGTGAAATCTCATTTCCACCAGAACAATACTCTGATAAATTACTGAAGGCAACAGTAAAATATTAGAAATATGTGATCGATGTTGCACCAAAATATCAACACCAAAGCCTTCTTACTCTGAGTCCTACTTAGGGACTGAGTATCTTAAGTGACTGCCCTAACTTGATGCTTTAAAGCATCTCAGCAACTTGGAGCGCAGATCTGAAATAATGAGTTAAAACAAATAGAACATAGAATGTTACGGCACAGTCTAGGCCCTTTGGTCCATGATACTGTGCCAATCTTAACCTACTCTAAGATCAATCTAACCCTTGCCTTCTATATACTCTCAGAGTTTCTT
Organism: Mobula hypostoma; assembly: GCF_963921235.1. Lineage (NCBI taxonomy): Eukaryota > Metazoa > Chordata > Chondrichthyes > Myliobatiformes > Myliobatidae > Mobula > Mobula hypostoma. The sequence continues at coordinate 175,042,802 of NC_086101.1, forward strand.
AAGTGCCCCTAATGTACCTTCCTCTTCCACCACCCCTAGCAGGATATTAAATAGGACAGAGTTAAACTTAATTTTGATCCCAGTATTCACTTTAGATAAAATTCTTTCAAGTTTTTTTGGACCTTCTCCAGTGCTTCAATATTTTGTTGCCTGGAGACAGGAATTGCATGCAATACTACAAATACAGCCCCAGCAAGATCCTGAAATGGGGCACATGAATATACTGGATATGTATGCAAATACCACTATCCCTGCTGGGGAATGTAAATTCAGTTCATTAAGTATATTTGGAATTAAAAAGCTGGTAGTAGTATGGTTGATCGTGCAAGCACTGATGTTCGTAAAAGCTTATCTGACTCATTGTTATCCTTTAAGCAAAGAAATCTTCTATCCTTACCCGCAACGGCCTATATGAGATCCAGACCCACAGCAGTGTGTATTTGACCCTTAATTGCTCTGCAAAGTGGCCTAGAAAGCTGCTCACCACTCACTCACATTAAAAGCTGCTATACACTGAACTGCATGGACTGCGATGGTTCAAGAAGGTGACTCAACACCTCCATCTCAAGGGCAATTAGAGATGGAAAATAAATACAAGCCTTGCCAGCAATATCCACTTCTCATGAATAAATTAAAACAAAAGGAATTTAATATAACCTCCCTGTATGCACCAGTTCCTCCAGAAATAAATTTCACCATTTTGTTTGGAACCTCTTTGGTGTTATCAAATTGTGTTGCTAATTTTAGCCATCAATTTATCTTTAATCCCTAATCACATTGCTCGTCTGCTCCTTTTTATTCTTCCCTTCCAAATAACCTCAAGGTTAACTGTCGATCCAGAAAGGAAGAGATTAGATGGTATAAAAGGAATGCTTAGTGATTTTAATCACATTGAGACAAATTCTAGGCAGGCAAAATGTTTCAGAAGAGACGCCCAACATGCAGATGAACTGGACATCAAAACCCTTACCAAATAAGGGGATAAGGTGTCTGTGTGTGACGGATCTCTCACTTGCTGCTGCCGGGTAAAGTTGTCTGCGTGTGATTATCTCTTGCTCGTTGCTCTCAAGGGAAGGCCTCTGCGTTCAAGTGGTCTCTCTCTCCCTTGACACTGTTGGAGGATGCTACCGAAGTTCTGCGATTTGGACTTGTAAAGTTTTATGCTTTTATATATTCTGTGTTTTGCCTGTTCTTTCTTCTTGCCATTTGGTCCGAATTGTTAGTTTTTTTGTGTGATGGGGAGGGTTTGGAATTTGGGCTTTGACGTTCTTGCTACTTGCACGATTTGTTTTTCTGCATGGGGGGTGGGAGGTGATGTTCTTGTTGTCGTAAATGTTACTCCTTTTTTTCACATGGGGGTGTTTAATGACCGTGTTGCTGTTTGCGAGATTTGTTTTTATTTGTACGGGGGTGGGAGGGGGATCAGTTGAAGTTCCTCCATGAATGACTTCCATGGTTTTCTTTGTTTTGTGGCTCTCTGGGGAAGACACATCGCAGAGTTGTATACTGTGTATGCACTTTGATAATAAATGAAACCTTGGAATCTTTCAGTAACGTAACCATATTGAGGCAATGGGTTAAATTAACTGGACATGGTTTGGGAAAAGGACAAAACAAAATAATCTATTTATGATATTAATAACAATGGGATAATTGCTCAAATGTAATATTTGTATGTAATTTAGTCTATGAAGTAAGGACGACATACATTATATAGTGCTTTGATGAAATTTGGTGTAATCTAAACTACTTTAACAGCAAAATGGAAATTATGGAATACAATGATTGCTTGAAGGTAGGAAACTTAACAACAGATTTAAACACAGGGTTAGGTTGACCATCTCTTTCTTGACTAGTATGGGCATGATTGACCAAATAGCTATCATCTGCGTTGAACTCTATTCCAGAAATGTTGGAAAAATTTGTGACAAGATTACTTCATCTACTTACATGGAATCAGTTGATAGCCATGAAGTGATAAAAATTCTCATAGCTTGTCCCTACATGTACCATGCAAGAATTTGACTGATCAGAAAGAGCAAACTAATCAGCAGCATTTGGAGGGTCAAAGACTTAGCACAGACTCAGACCAGACTGTGAAACAGTTTCTTCCCCCAAGCCATTAGACTCCTCACTCAACGGAACACCACTTCACTCCCTTTGCAATTTTTGCTCATTTCTTTCTCAATTCGTGATAAAACATTGTTTACATTGATTACATTTACATCATTTATTATTATATTGTAATTTGTACCTTACTGTGCCTATTGTCTTGTTTATTAATACTAGTGTCTATCAGGAATAAAAGACCTCCTACCTACAATGCACAGAATGAACACCATATACAAGATTCCATGCTCCAACTGTATCAAGCATTATATTGGACAGACTGGTAGGAAGCTATCAACAAGGGTACATGAACCTGGCTGTAAGCCGTCATGATCAACTTTCCCTTATATCTACACATTGTGACAGTGAAGCATATCAATTCAACTGGACCAATGTCACTATCCTAGGCCAAGCCCGAGAATTCTTAGCGGCTTTTTTCTCCACACAGAATTCTATCAACAAGCACTTTGAAATGAACCCAGTTTACTTCCCATTTCAGAGTCAAGTCGTCAGTCCAGACCCAAGAGCCAATTGACACCTGATTACACATGTCAATCAATGAGGATGACATTAATCCTACACAAAGGTCAACTAACACAGCCTGGACAACAATTGTCCTGACGAAGGGTCTCGGTCTGAAACATCGACTGTACCTCTTCCTAGAGATGCTGCCTGGCCTGCTGCGTTCACCAGCAACTTTGATGTGTGTTGCTTGAATTTCCAGCATCTTCAGAATTCCTCGTGTTAACAATTGTCACCTAATCAGATTTTAACAAACCAATTGCGGATTACATAATTAGTAACGAATAGAAATGGCACAAATACCGCACCCCTTCCATACACACAAACCAACCAATCACAGGACACATAAAAGATGAATAATGCAGATCACCAACATTTCATTCGAAGATGCACTGATGATGTTGCCTAGCTGGATAACAAAATGTCTGCAAGCTAACAAGCCAGATCAGTGAGCCACTCAACAATGACATCTGCTCCTATATCTTTTAATCTTATGATTGAGAAAAACTTGCTCCCACTCCATTTTTAGTGGATTTTGGAATGTCTAACAAGGCCAATGTGGGATCCAGTCTCTTCCTAGATAAGTCAGTAAGTGACCTTTGGGATGAGTGGGTGAGCTGGCACACACCTTCCATTGCTTATGCAGGGATTTTCTGTGTTTACATGGAGACTTAAGGTTCTGAATGCCATCCCAAATGCTCATTCTCCAATTTGAGTGGTTATGGGAAAAGGATGACAAAGAGTCTTTGAATGTTGCTCTTCTTCTAGGAAGCTTTGAGCGTATTGAACCTTTTTCTCCTTCTCTGGTCATCTCCTCTTTTTACTGCAGAGCTCAGAATAGAGTGCCTGCTTCAAGAATCAGATGTCAGGCAGTGTACAGAATAAGTTTTGAAATATATGCATCTGGCAAGGCATTTCAAATGGAGCATTGATAACTCTAAGGAATTGCTGCAGGTTAAATAGCATAACATTAACATAGATTATTCCATAAATAGATGAAAAAGAGATCTGAAAAAAATCACATGGATAACAATGACTGATGAAGTCTTTTGATTTTAGTGACCAAATAATATTGAGGGCCAAAATGTGATAAACCTTCCTATTTCTCATGGAATCATGTCATGAGAATCTTTATTTCTAAATTTACCTGTACAAATAGATGCAGAATGACTTGGCTGAAAAATGCCAGTTCTGATTATACCGCAGTGGATTGATAATATGCAAGCCTCACCATCGTCTCAGTTAGAAGGAAGAGTTGAGTGCATTTTTCACTTCTTCAGCCTTGAAAAGAGGCAAATGGAAAGAGGCCATTAAGAATTTTCTGATGTACTATTTAAATTAGTGAAGGACAACTCAAAGTGTTCTTTCAGAGTAATTCATGACTGGGCGAAATCTATGCAACATATAACATATGTGTATGACTGGAAGTATTACAAAAGATTCTGGGACAAAAAGGAACAGCCTTCCTTCTTGTAAGAAAAGGAGAAAATCTCTAGGCTCCAAAGGACAATTGCCAGATATTAGCCCAGTCCATCACAGGAAAAGCCCTCCCCACCTTTGGGCACATCTACAAGGAGTGCTGCAACAGGAAAGCAGCTTCCATCACCAAGAACCTCCACCATCCAGGCCATGCTCTCTTCTCACTGCTGCCATTGGGATGAGGTACAGGAGCCTGAGGCCCCACACCATCAGGTTCAGGAACATGGATCACATCCAACCATCAGTCTCCTGAAGCAGAATCTGGGCGTGAGTGGATAACTTCACTCAACTCAACACTGAACTGATTCCATAACTGATGGACTCACTTTCATGTTGGCAGTATTATTTATTTATTTTAATAATAATAATTATGATTATTTGTTTTCTTGTGTTTGCACAACTTCTTTTGCACATTGATTGTAAGTCTGTGCATAGTTTTTCACTGATTTTGTTGATTTTCTTTGTTTTACTGTGAATGCTTCAAATAAATGAACCTCATGGTGGTATATGGTGACATATACATACTTTGATATTAAAATTATTTTGAACTTTTGAACTTTGAACCTTTCTGGCATTGTGCCTGTCGTCAATTATCAAAGTAGTTGGCAGACAACCAATGTTCCGGAGCCAGCAGACTGCCTGGGACAAACAATACGTGAATGTAACATCCTGGCCAGATCCTAAGGAGGCTAAATCTCAACAAAGTCACCTCAGAACAGACTGACTGGGAGTTTTCTACCATACACTATATGGCTTTGTCCCTTTGAGATCAGGCAGAAATGTGTTATTGACCATTGTACAAAACCGGTGGAAGTGTTTCAGCTATAGTTTTATGTATCCCAACCCAACCCAACTTTTGTTTCTAATAATCCTAATGGCCGACAGCAAATCATGACTAATCACTTGCAATACTCACATTTTGCATGACCTCTCATATTAATTTTCGTCACCTCTTATACAGTCAGGTCATATCATTAATCTCATTTTAAGTAACGTGCCTGCAGCTCTATTCCACCATAAGTTACTTTAAACTATACATTGCACTGGTCAAATGAAGCTTTCAGTTCTGCATAACAAGGCATAAAGTAAGGATTAGTTTTAGAGTTGAAAATAAGCCCGTCCAGACTGGTAAATTATCCGGTAAGAAAGAGTTTACACAATAGTACAGATGGGTTAATTTGGTATTGTTAGCACCATAGCTGTAATGGTAAGGAACTAAAATTACTTTCATCACTAAGTGTTTAAAAAAAAGGCTAAACTTGGAAGTATTAGTGGCTTGAAACCTTGATCTCTTGAATTTTCAATAGATCAATTACTTATCCTTCCATGCTGGGGCATGAATTATGGCAATACAAAAGATGGCTGTGTGGTTGATTATAAGGAACAAGGTTTGAGCAGGAGGAAGATATTAGAACGGGGTTAGGACTGGTAGAGTGGTGCAGCTAGCACTGACTCGGAGCTCCGGTGAATCTGGCATCAATCCTGACCTCCTATGTTGGAGTTTGCTCAATTAATTACTCACTGCAAATTGCCCCTAACTTGGAGAAGAATCTGGGACAACTAATGAGACAATGGAGAGAATAAAATGGGAATAGAGTAGGATTAGTGTCAATGAATGTTTCAGAATCAGAATCAGAATCAGGTTTATTATCTCCGGCATGTGTTGTGAAATTTGTTAACTTAGCAGCAGCAGTTCAATGCAATTGATAATATAGAAGAAAAAAAATTATAATTATTATTATTACAATATACATATATTGAATAAATCAAAAATTGTGCAAAAACCAGAAATAATATATATTTTAAAAGTGAGGTAGTGTTCAAGGGCTCAATGTATATTTAGGAATCGGATGGCAGAGGGAAAGAAGCTGTTACTGAATTGCTGACTGTGTGCCTTCAGGCTTCTGTACCTCCTACCTGATGATAACAGTGAAAAAAGGGCATGCCCTGGGTGCTGGAGGTCCTTAATAATGGACGCTGCCTTTCTGAGACACGGCTCCCTGAAGATGTCCTGGGTACTTTATAGGCTAGTACCCGAGATGGAGCCGAATAAACTTACAACCCTCTGCAGCATTATTCGGTCCTGTGCAGTAGCCCCCCCCCCCCCCCCCCAATACCAGACAGTGATGCAACCTGTCGGAACGCTCTCTACGGTACATCTATAGAAATTTATGAGTGTATTTTTTGACAACCAAATCTCTTCAAACTCCTAATGGAGTTTAGCTGCTGTCTTGCCTTCTTTATAACTGTATTGATATGTTGGGATCAGGTTAGATCCTCATATATCTTGACATCCAGGAACTTGAAACTGCTCACTCTCCCTACTTCTGATCTCTCTATGAGGATTGGTATGTGTTCTGTCATCTTACCCTTCCTGAAGTCCATAATCAGCTCTTTTGTCTTACTGACATTGAGTGCCAGGTTGTTGCTGCGATACCACTTCGCTAGTTACTATATCTCGATTCTGCACACCCTCATCACCGTCTGAAATTCTACCAACCTTCAGCCAATTTATAGATAGCATTTGAGCTATGCCTAGGCACACAGTCATGGGTATATAGAGAGGACAGCAGTGGGCTAAGCACGCACCCTGAGGTGCACCGGTATTGATCGTCAGCAAGATGGAGATATTATCACCAATCCACACAGATTGTGGTCTTCTGGTTAGGAAGCTGAGGATCCAATTGCAGAGGGAGGTACAGAGGCCCAGGTCTGCAACTTCTCTGAGGTATAGTCGATGAACAGCATCATGACATAGGGGTTTGTATTGTCTAGGTGGTCTAAAGCCGTGTGAAGAGTCATTGAGATTGCATCTGCCGTTGACCTATTGTGGTGATAGGCAAATTGCAATGGGTCCTGGTCATTGCTGAGGCAGGAGTTCGGTCTAGTCATGACCAACCTGTCAAAGCATTTCATCACTGTAGATGTGAGTGCTTCTGGATGATAGCCATAAAGGCAGCTCACATTATTCTTCTTAGGCACTGGTATAATTGTTGCCTTTTTGAAGCAACTGGGAACTTCCGCCCATAGCAGTGAAAGGTTGAAAATGTCCTTGAATACTCCTGCCAGTTGGTTGGAACATTTTTTCAGAGCCTTACCAGATACTCCATCGGGATCTTCCGCCTTGAGAGGGTTCACTCTCTTTAAAGATAGCCTAACATCAGCCTCTAAGACGGAGATCACAGGGTCATCAGGTGCAGCAGGGATCTTCACAGCTGTAGTTGTGTTCTCCCTTTCAAAGTGGGCATAGAAGGCGATGAGCTCATCTGCTACTGAAGCACCAGTGCCATTCATGTTATTGGGTTTCGCTTTGTAGGAAGTAATGTCTTGCAGACCCTGCCAGAGTTGTCGTACATCCGATGTCACCTCCAACCTCATTTTAAATTGTCTCTTCACCCTTGAAATAACCTTCCACAGATCATAGCTGGTTTTCTGGTCCAGGCCTGGGTCACCGGACTTGAATGCCACAGATCTAGTCATTAGTAGATGACATACTTCCTGCTTCATCCACGGCTTTTGGTTTGGGAATGTACAGTAAGTCGTTGTAGGCACATACTCACCTACACAGGTTTTAATGAAGTCAGTAACAACTGCAACATACTCATGCAGATTCAAAGATGAATCCCTGAATAAGATCCAATCCACCAATTCAAAGCAGTCCTGTAGGTGCTTCAGTGCTTCCCTTGTCCATACCTTCTTGGTTCTCACTACTGGTGCTGCAGTCAGTTTTTGCCTATACTTAGGGAGTAGAAGTATAGCCAGGTGATCAGACTTCCCAAAGTGAGAGCATGTATAGCATGGTAGGCATTCTTGATGGGTGGTTTAACAATGGTCCAGTGTGTTGTTTCCTCTAGCATTGCATGTGATCTGTTGATGTTAACTGCTTAATGACTTTTTCAGACTGGCCTAGTTAAAATCCCCCAAAATGATGGTTGTCGTAGTACTGAATTCGGACGATCAGCCAATGATCAGATTGAATGGTCTGCTCCATCTTTGATTTTCTATGTTTCCATAAGACCATAAGACATAAGAGTAGAATTATGCCATTCAGCTCATCAAGTCTGCTCTGCCATTCCATCATGGCTGATTTGTTATCCCTCTCAACCCCGCTGAAATGCCTTCTCTCCTTAACCCTTGATGCCCCTACTCATCAAAATTCTCTCAACCTCCATTTTAAATACACCTAGTGACTTGACTCTCCGTGGCAGTGGATTCCACAGCTTCACTATGCTCTAACTTAAAAAATTCCTCATCTTTCTTCTAAAGGGTCACCCTTCTATTTTGAGACTACGCCCTCTGGTCCTAGATTCTCCCACCATAGGGAACATCCATATTTCAATGTGTCGTGGGAGGAAAACTGGTGAATTCAATTCAGTCCAGAGGATGTGAGATAGAGCAAACAAGATAAGGGAATACATGATAAATAGTAGAATACAGGGAAATATAGAGAGGCAGAACTTTCTCACAACAAGGTAGCAGAACAGTTAAGGCGATTCAGAAAACATGTGACATACATAGTTTATTAGCTTTTTCAGAGAATATAAGAGGAGAAAGATAAGCCTTGAATTTACATAACACAAGTCAGGCCACTGCTGCTTTCGTCTGTACCGTTCTGGTCACTGAATTATGGGAAGAATGTAGTCGTAATGCAAAAGGTACAGGGAAAATGGGTGAGGTTGCTGTTGCTGCTGGATAAGTTTAGTTATAAAGGAAAATTGTTTTCACACGCTGTCCTGCTTGGAAGCACATACTATGAAATATAAATTACCCATCTATGGCTGACGACAAGGATAAGAGGAATTCTGAGAGAGCAAAGGCCTGAAGCACTTTTATTTGCATACTAAATAATCTATTTTCTCATAATAGCACAACACATTATTATAATGTAATGCACATTATAATGGAGGACCTTCATTGCTGCCCTAAATGCCAGTGGCACAATGGGCAGTCAGTAAGTAATGCACATTACAGAACATGCACAGATCATATGGTTCAATATATCAATAAACTGTTGGACTGTTAGTAATTTTACAGAAGGTAATTCTGTCATTTTGAATACAGCTTCAAATTCAAAGGAGATACACGTTATCAAGTAGGAGATGATATTCAGATAGAGCCACTTACTACAAAGGTTTTTAGGATATATTTACGAGGCTAGGTGTCCGCTGATCTCTTCTCCCGCATCAGGTCCATATCATCCTTCAACCACGTGCCCGCTTACTCACAATGATCTCTGATCCAGACACCAGCAATCTTAAAATTCTCATCCTGGCATTCATTGTCTTCCCCAATTCTAGGAGTAATTACCTCCTCCCGTGTTACAACCCGCTCAATAATCTTTACTCTTCCTGTTCTGCATTCATGATCATTCTCAGTTTCCTTAATCTACCATTACCAGTTATGTTTTAAGGTAAATGAACACGAGTTCCAGAAATGCCACTCAAAATCTCTCAAGGTCTATCATCTCCTCTTGGGTTAATCTTTTGGCAACTTTTTTTCTGATGTCTGCTCATGTGCTGTGGTTTCAGATTTTGTCTGAAAATGCTCCTGTGAATTGCCTCGCTGCCTTTTAAAAGTGATATTTAATGAAAATGGATATTTATGGCTGTGGGAGAAAATAAGGTATTTCAGAGCAGGGAGGTGGAGTGGAGATTAGTAAAATGGACCAGCCTCATGATAACTAATATATTTTTATGGCCCAAAAAAATTCTAATCTGATATCTTCCTAAAATCTGAAAGGAAAAGAAAATTCTATAAGAGGAAAATATTACAGTAATGTATTGTTTAATTGACTTGGGGTGTTTTTTTGGTTCTCTCGGATAAAGTTCTGTTGAAAAATTGCATTACAAAAGTGCCCCTATCAATCACGAAGCATCATTATGTCTCTAACCGAGGCAAGTAACACTGGTAATAGGTCACTAAAATAGATTACATTTGGAAGCACATTAAGTTGTCAGAGAAACTGAGTACATAAGTACAATAAACCGCAAAATAAATATAAATGCAGCACTTCTGCAGGCAATAGGAAAATGGACAAGAGTGAGACTCTTAGAGACAAGAGTGAGAAACAGAAATTTGTACTAATGGAGGAGGCCATTTGCCCCATTGTGATAATGCTGGTTGAAAATGAGCCTTCTCATCTCCACGTTCCTTGGTTCTTGTCTTGTTTACAGTGGCACTTCAACTGTTCCTCCAGGTGGTTGTTCTAGGTAAGAAGGTGTCCTGCCTGCCTCCGACATTCTTTCAGCTGGATCATTCCAGGTTTGTGGAATGCACTGGGTTTCCTTTAACTTGTAACAGCAACATTTAAGAGACATGGATAAGAACGTTTTAGATGTGCATGGGTCAAATGTGGGCAAAAGTGTCAAGCATTTGTTTTCTGTGTTGTGCGTTTATTATGTTTATTATGGTAGTTAGTCATGTGGGCAAGGTTGTGGTAGAAGTGAATCGTGCTTTGTCTGGGGCAGTTAGGGCTAGAGGCCACCGGGAGTAATATCTTTTTGTTGACCACTTAATTATATTTAAGTGCACCTAACCCCGCTTAAGTACATTTAATATCGCTAGTTTTAGTTTCATTAGCTTTATCGCTTCAAGATTGTTTTGCTAGTTACTAATAAAGGATTGAATACATTTCTTCAACTTTGAACATTATTATTATTGGATTGGATCTGTAGGTGCATCATGCAGGATAACTTCCCGTTCTTGGTCTCCAACAGCGGCATTGGTTTGTTCAAGTAGCTGCTACAAGTTGAGGTGGACTTCTCGGTTGAGTTGGACTGAAGGACTTGTTTCCATGCTATGACTCCCCTTAAATCCTACCGCTTTTGTCTTAAATTATTGACAGGTAAAACAGGAGAGGATGGATTGAGGGATAAAGATTGAGGGAGTGGAGTGAAAGACTGAGACAAGGTGGAGGAGAGGTATACAAATCGAGGAAGAGATGGATGTGTGAGAGCAATTGTGCTCCGGCTTTTCTTTCTCTATCCTTCCTTTCAACAATACAACTCACCCCTTCCCCTCACCACTACCTTTCTTCCCAAACCCAGGACAGACATTGCTTGCAATTTGCTGTACAAATATCCTTGATGTGTTTTCACTCCCATTGCCTCAATAGTATAAATTCAAGAGATTTAAAAAAAAAACTACTGGTGCTGGGAATCTAAAACAAAAATGCTGAACAGTCAAAGTCAAAAAATGCACAAGTGCATGTACAGATGCAATGAAAAACTGACTTGCAGGCCATATTTATGCCTTTATTCCTTCTATCAAAGTGCATGATCATATTCCCTACTCTGTATTCCACTTGCCATTTCTTTGCTCATTGTCCCAACTATCTAAGTCATTCTGTAGACTCCATGTTTCCCAATGCTCCTGCTCCTCCACTTATCTTTGTATCGCCCACAAACATGGCCATCAATTCTGGAATCCAATTCATTAACATGGAAAATGAAAGGTAGTGGACCTGTAGGTTTTTGCAAATAAAATTATGTGAGGTGCTTTATATTTAAGAAAAGCTGTAACAACTCATTTACTGTACTCCAAACACTGAACACGAAGTGCGGTGAAAATACCTCACGTAATTATGTCATCACATCAGGCCAGCCTCTTATAGTAAACCCAAACTCAATGTCAGTGGCTGTGAACAATGATGTACATTTCCACCAGTGACATTATCCTACAATCCAACACCAACGCTTGCAGAACACCACTAGTTATCAACAGCCAATCAGGAAAGGCAATGATCCTGCATTTATTTAGCTTAATCTTCCTATCAAAACTGGTTCATTGCACAGCAAAAATCCAGAATCACCTGTTCCTTACTGGACTCGATCACATGTTACTCTAAAAAGCCATCTCATAGGCATTCTACAAGTACTTTCTCCTGGGATCCAGCACCAACCTTATCTTCCAAGACTACTTGCATATTGAAGTCCCCTATGACCACAGTAACACTGTCTTTTTAACATGCCCTTGTTTTAATCCAGTTGTAATTTGTAGCCCATATCCTGTCTACTACTTGGGGGTCTGAAAATAACTTCCATCGGGGTCTTTATGCCTTACACAGTTTCCTAAATTGAGCCATGATTCTAATTTTCTGATCCTATGTCACTTCTTTGAGTGGTGAGGCGGTGAGGTGCTCATTCCCTCTGATAGCCTGCACATCACCTTTGGGCAAGGTGTGGCACCTGCTTAGTAACTTTCTTCCTCCCTCCCACCCTCACCCATCAGGGTCACCTGAAGCCAGGGAAGCAGGTGGTGGATATTTGTATGAGCAGCTGGTGCATACCATAAGTACTGGTTATGCGACCACTGACTCTAGGCAGACAATCTCTGAAGAGATTTCATAAAGTCTGTCGAAGGGAAATCACTTCTGTAGAAAATTTGTCAAGAAAAATCATGTTCAGTGACATGATCGCCCATTTCATACCACACAGCACATAAAGATGATGATGTCACTTCTTCCCAAGAATTTTATTTCATTTTTAAACAGTAGAGTCACCCCCCCGTCCCTCTGCCCAACTACCTGTCTTTTTAATTGGATGTGTATTGTGGCCAAGTGGTTAAGGCGTTCGTCTAGTGATCTGAAGGTCGCTAGTTTGAGCCTCAGCTGTGGCAGCGTGTTTGTGCCCTTGAGCAAGGCACTTAACCACACATTGACTCTAGTGTCTGTGTGAGGAGTGGCGCCCCACACAGACTTCCAATCTTCGCCTTGTAATGCATGAAAATGCCCAACGCAGGCCTCTCATGGTCTGAATCATTGTTCACTCCCATCCACCGCCCCCCCCCCCCCGTATTCCTACATGATTGGCTTCCAGCTCTGACCTTTGTCCAGCCTCGTCTTGGTGATGCTCACAACATTGTACCAGCCATTTTCTAACTGCACTATAACGTCATCAGTAAGAGGAAGGGTCCCAGTACCAATCCCCATGGTCCATTTCTGGTCACAGGTCTCTAATCATAAAAACAACTTTCCACCATTACCTGAGAGAAGGAATAACAGGATTCCCAGCAATTCCCTGCTCAGCTTACGGCAATTATTTTAAAATGTAGATTTATATGATTGCCTTGACTTTAGAAGACAGTGTCTTAAAATGACTGAAATAAGTAACCAGGCATCTCAAGTAGTAATTCATTCCACCTAATAGATACTGAAACAAATTTATTACATCCCTACATTTGCTCAATGCATTCTTACCACATACATTCATGGCACTCAATACACAAGTCACATTCTCTCCACAGTGACTCCTGATTATCCAGGGTAATGGAGAAAAGTGCCCCCATGATAATACAAGATCACAGATAATGCCAAATACAATAATAGTCACATCGTGCTTAATTTACAGTTTATATTTAAATAATATGATTCATGGCGATTTCCTGACTGTGAGTGCAGCAAGGCAAATTTGGAAATTGATTACCTTCCAGCCATGTCAATGACTGGCCACACCAGAACTCCAGCAGAGATGGTAATTATCTGCTCCAGAGTTTCAACAAGTAGTGTGACTGGCTTCCCGTAGAAACCCAGCGAGACTCTTGACCATCTGTCATAGTCTCTGGCTTGGAGAGTAGAATGCCACCCCAGGTGTCCAGCAGGTTGAAGGGCAAATGAGGGGTCATTTTGAATATCACTGTGGTGATATTGGTACATTATTATCACATGAACTAAGACACAGAGAAAAACTTAGATTTGTAACTACCCGTACAGATCATTTCAGAAACATACTGTAAGCACTTTGTGGTAGTACAAGGGAAAGCAAGAACAAAATGCAGAAGGAAGTGTTATATTTACAGTTATGGAGAAATTGCAGTGCAGGTAGAGAGTAAGGTGTAAGTAGAGCTACTAGGACTTGATGTTTCAATCCCTATGGTAAGTTGGTGCTCTTGATGTTGGCAGTGGGTTTGGAGTGGTGACAAGGAGAGAGGGTAGGTACGTCTCTGGGATCATCAGGTGGGCACCCTCCTTCTTTGACGTTTCGTTGATAAGCCCACGACGTCTCCAGAGGGCTCAACGGTGCTACCTGGCGTCCCAGATACACCCCCGTCAGTTTCATACCCTCCTGTCTTCACCTTGCAGCCTGGTTGTTGTCTTTCCTTTTAATCCAAATCCAATTGCTGCTTTCTTCTGCTGCATTTGACAAGGACTTGATTGCTTGTTGGAGGGAATGACCCCTCACCCCCATCTTCTTCAATAGACTGGTCATAGATGTAGCAACGAATCCCCTGCATCCCACTTCTACAGGGAGAATCATGGTCTTCCAGCCATTCTGGGCAGCTTCAGTTGCCAGTTCAGAGTACTTAGTCTTTTTCCTCACATAAGCTTCTGTGACAACATCTTCCCATGGTACTGTCAATTCCACAACATATGCCAGCTTGGCTGTTGTGGACCACAGGACCATGTCTGGCCGGAGTGTTGTAGCTGCAATGTCTGGTAGATTGTGAGATCAAGAGTTCATTTTCAATGTACAAGGTTGGAAAACAAACCAGCAGGACTGAGATCAGGATCAACAACAATGAGTGATGTGATTGGCCAAGATTCAACTTTATTTGTCATGTGTGTAGCAAAACACATAATGAAATGTGTTACTTGCACTAACAACCAACACATCCGACAGTATGCTTGGGGGCAGCCTGCAAGTGTCTCCACTCATTCCAACACTAACGGAAATGTGCAGATTCTTTGAAAAAGTAGTGTAGCCAATCAGATTAAAAGAAAATTAATAGAATATGGATCAGTACAGCACAGTACAGGCCCTTCAGCCCACGATGTTGTACCAATCTTTTAACATACTCCAAAATCAATCTTTTGTGGTGGGGTGAAGGTAGGTCTCTACCAAAGGAGGTGTAAGGCACTCCATCCCTCTGCAAGCCTGCAGGTCACCCTTGGGCAAGGTGTTGCACCAGCTTAGCCCCCAATCAGGGTTACTTGAAGCCATGGGAGCAGGTGGAGGATGGTGGTATAAGCAGCTGGTGCATATCACAAGTACTAGCTACGCGAATCACTGCACCAGGTTGACAATCTCTGAAGAGTATTGTTAAAGGCTGGGGTCACCCGTATTGTAAAGACACTGCCCAGAAGAATACAATGGCAAACCACTTCTGTCAAAAAATTTTCCAAGAACGATCAAGGCCGTGGATAAGACCGTGATCGCCCATGTCATGTGACACGCTGCTTAATGATGATGAAGAGCAATCTAACATTTGCCTCAAGTATAGCCCTCCAGTTTTCTTTCATCCATTAACAGAGGGATGGGATCACCAGCACAAACTGAATTGGATAAAGTAATCTTCTATGTTGGATGGAAGTATAGAAGATAACAATGAAATAATTCTTGTTGAAAAACTTTCAAGACTAATAACACTGCGTGTAATTAACTTTATAATTATTTTACTGAAAGTGAAATTAAACCTAAGGTATGAACTGCAGATGATGTTACAACCTGAAATAAACCTTCATAAAACTCATAAAACCTGAAGATGTTTGAACATGTAGTGAAGGGAACAACACGGCTCTTCAAAAATAACCTTTTCAAAGTAGATGGGATGATTCGAAAATAATAATTAAGTCTTAGAAAACTTGTTAGCACCTCACTAATCAAGACATGTTTCAATGGCTTAACGGTGGAAATAGAACCATAGAACATTACAGCACAACAGGCCTTTTGGCCCTTCTTGGCTGTGCCGAACCATTTTTCTGCCTGGTCCCACTGACCTGCACATGGACCATATCCCTCCATACACCTCTCATCCATTTACCTGTCCAAGTTTTCCTTAAATGTTATAAGTGAGCCCACATTACCACTTCATCTGGCAGCTCATTCCACACTCCCACCACTCTCTGTGTGAAGAAGCCCTCTCCTAATGTTCCCTTTAAACTTTTCTCCCTTCACCCTTAACCCTTGTCCTCTGTTTTTTTTTCTCCCCTAGCCTCAGTGGAAAAAGCATGTTTGCAGTCACTTTATCTATACCCATCATAATTTTATATACCTCTAACAAATCTCCCCTCATTTTTCTTTGCTCCAGGGAATAAAGTCCTAACCTATTCAACCTTTCTCTGTAACTCAGTTTCTCAAGTCCCGGCAACATCCTTGTAAACCTTCTCTGCACTCTTTTAACCGTATTAATATCCTTCCTGTAATTTGGTGACCAAAACTGCACACAATATTCCAAATTCGGCCTCACCAATACCTTATACAACCTCACCATAACACTCCAACTCTTATACTCAATACTTTGATTTATAAAGTCCAATGTACCAAAAGCTTTCTTTATGACCCTATCTACCTGTGACTCCATCTTCAGGGAATTTTGTGTCTATATTCCCAGATCCCTCTGTTCGACTGCACTCCTCAGTGCCCTCCATTTACCTTGTATGTTCTACCTTGGTTTGTCCTTCCAAAGTGCAATACGTCACACTTGTCTGTATTAAATTTCATCTGCCATTTTTCAGCCCATTTTTCCAGCTGGTCTAAATCCCTCTGCAAGCTTTGAAAACCTTCTTCACTGTCCACTACACCTCCAATCTTTGAATCATCAGCAAATTTGCTGATCCAATTTACCACATTATCATCCAGATCATTGATATAGACGACAAATAATAATGGACCCAGCACTGATCCCTGTGGCACACCACTAGTCACAGGCCTCCACTCTGAGAAGAAATCCTCCACTACCACTCTCTGGCTTCTTCCGTTGAGCCAATGTCTAATCCAATTTACTACCTCTCCATGTATACCTAGCGACTGAATCTTCCTCACTAACCTCCCTTGTCAAAGGCCTTACTGAAGTCCATGTAGACAACATTCACTGCCTTCCCTTCATCCACTGTCCTGGTAACCTCCTCGAAAAACTCTAATTGATTTGTTGAACATGACCTACCATGCACAAAGTCATGTTGACTCCCCCTAATAAGTCCCTGTCTATCCAAATACTTGTAGATCCTATCTCTTAGTACTCCTTCCAATAATTTACCTACTATCGACATCAAACTTACCGGCTTATAATTTCCTGGATTACTTTTAGAGCCTTTTTTAAAGAACAGAACAACATGAGCTATCCACCAATCCTCCGGCACCTCACCAGTAGATAAGATACTGACGTTTTAAATATATCTGCCAGGGCCCCTGTAATTTCAACACTAGTCTCCTTCAAGGTCCGAGGGAATACCCTGTCAGGTCCCGGGGATTTAATATTGCACAAAAAGTCAAAGCTTACACCTAGTCATTGATCGTGTATTGATTGCACCCACAAAGGCCACGGCATAATGTCCTGCAAAAGCAGAGGAGCATCACTGAGGTCTTACAGTTTTTTTTTCCTGTTTGGATGTCAGAGCAGCAATGACAATAATGATATTTTATGCCTTTCCAAATAACCACTCAAAACTATGATCTTTCCTTTGAGCAGACTTAAGCTCAGTGCACAAGCAAACCAAATAGCACTTCCATTGTCCAGATATAAATAAAAATGATTGCTGTATTGGTCATTGTATCAGTGGCTAACATATTTAAAATTAACAGGTTACTGTTGCCATAACAACTGCAAAATAATGATCTGTTTGTAAAAATAGTAATGATCTTTTTTTAAATACCACATAGCGTACTGTGCAAAACTCTTAGGCACACAAATATATCTAGGGGGCCGAAGATTTTTGCACAGTACTGTATTTGTCAACTTGGAGTGGAGAGCGAGTTTGTAAATTTGGCAGAAGCAAAACAAATGGTGAGGGTGGTGCGCTGAGGGAGGGGTGTGAGACAGGTGGCAAACAATAATCAGCCTTGAGACACCAGGCATGGTCATTTGATTCCAAACAATTGGTTTATTGATCGTTACAGAAAGTCTCTCTGGTATTTCCTGCTCCCTTCCCTTCCCCTTGTCCCAGCCATGACTTCCCTCTCCCTGTCCCCTTCCCACTCTCAGTCCACAATAGAGACCCATAGCAAAATCAGGTTCATCATCACTTGTATATGTCATAAAATCATGAAATTTGTTTTTTTTTGCAGCAGCAAATACAATAAAATTGCAATACATAAAATTGCTGCAGTACTCTGCAGAAGTCTTATGCACCCTAGATATACTGTATATACTTGTGCCTAAGACTTTTGCACAGTAGTGTAGAGTTTCATGTTTCTGGCAGTGGCCTCAGTCTGCAAATAACTTTTTGAAATATGTCAGTGTCTGGCCAATTAGAGCCTACATTCACTTCATTATCGGCATTTCGCTGAGATGTACTGGTAGTTCAGTCAAAAACATGGAATTCTCAAACTTAGGGAGCTCTGAGGAATGTAGTAATAGATTCCAACAGAATGGAGATGTGCAGAAGAAAATTAATGCAGAAGGAATTGCATTTTGGTTAGAAAAGTTACTTGTAATCAAGACAGCAAAGTTCTTATGGGGTTACAAGAATCGAGAGTTCTGAATAAATATGTGCATTAATCATTGAAAACAGCAGGTCAGGTTGAAGAAAACTGTATACAGGATCCCAAAAATAGAGATACTGTATATTGTATAAGAGGAATAAAATCACAATGAATCCTTACAACACACAAATTCAACCATACGTGAAAATTATTTTCAGGTCTGGGCATACTTCAGGAAAGATGCCAAGGCCTTAAAAAGGCTGCAAAGTATGTGTATTGAAATGAATGATTTTAGCTATGCACCAAGGATAAGGTCATATTCCTTGGAACAGAGAGGGATAGGATTTACATCATTATGGGTCCAGACAAAGTAGATGGAGAGTAGTTGAGTCACCTCCTACTTCCCTTTGTTCTATGGTGCCTCTGCTCTCCTATCCGATTCCTTCTTCTCCCACCATTGACCTTTCCCACCCTCCTAGCCTCATCTATCACCTCCCAGCTAGCCTCCTTCCTCTTCCCCCCCATCTTTTAATTCTGGCATCTTCCCCCTTTTTTCTCAGTCCTGAAGTAGGGTCTCAGCTTGAAACATTGACTATCCATTCATTTCCATAGTTGATGCCTGACCCATTTGAGTGCCTCCAGTATTTGACATGCGATGAGGTGAATAGAATTGGTAAAAGTATCAAGAACTACATATTTAGGACAATTATGTGATTGATAGAAATACAAAATGAAGCAACTGACTCCTTCCTCATTCAATTGAGTTTTTGAGTCATAGAGCATGGAAAGAGGGCTTTTGGCCCAACTGGTGCATGCCAACACAGGTTCCCATCTCAGCTAGTTCTATTTGCCTGTAGGTGGTCTATATACCTCTTAACCTTTCTTATTGATGTTCCTGTCCTGTTAGAAGTTGTTAACATACCTACCTCGACCACATCCTCTGTCAGCTCAATCCATATGCTGATCATCCCTTGTGTATATTTACCCTTCTGTTTTTATATTGTTTGTATATCTGCTTTTAGACATTTTCTTGCTTGGCCATGAGGAAGCAATATTTGAATGCGTAAAGTGGGCTTGAGTAGCTATTATTGTGCAAAGCCACCTAGAAAGCATGACTTACTACCAAAGCCAAAGTGTGATCTTTGTTTCCCCAAAGATCTGCCCTTTAGAGGCAAGTCGCAAGCTTCCATAGATGTTGGGACATCAGAAATACAGGGCCGATGCCCAGAGCAGGGATGTTGGTTGTCAGAAGCAGTACCAAAAGAAAGAAGGACGTTCTTGGGAAATAGATGACATCTGTACTGGGTCTGAAGATTTCAGTTATCAGTTCAATGCTGGTTAATCCCAAAAGTATTTCAGGATGGAGTGGTTCTTATAACTAATTCTGGCATTTAGCTTCCTCCTCAACTTGAGGCTTTTCCATTCTTTATTTGATGCAAATCATGTGTTACTAATATGAAATAATTGGCCTTGTGTCCATAGTGCCTAAACCCATCACTTGTACAAGAGACAATAATCTCCTGAAACGTGCCATTAAAGGTGATCATTTCCTTGTTAAACAGTAAGACATAGAAGCAAAATTAAGCTATTCAGCCTTTTGAGTCTGCTCCACCATTCCATCTTGGCTGATTTATTATTCCTCTTAAACCCATTCTCCTATCTTCTCCCCATAACCTTTGGCACCCTTACTAATCAAGGATCTATCAAACTCGATTTTAAATATATCCAATGACTTAACCCCCCACAGCTGTCAGTAACAATGAATTCCATTGATTCGCCACCCTCTGGCTAAAGAAATTCCTCCTCATCTCTGTTCTAAAGGGACATCCTTCTATCCTGAGGCTGTGCCTTCTTGTCCTGGACTCCCCCATTATTGGGCATGTTCTCTATACATCCAATCTATTTAGGCCATTCAATATTGAGTAAGATCCCACAATCTCGGGGACAACTTTTTGTAGTTTACATTGAGATAAAATCTTTCAGTTGGCAGGCAAAATTGTTGCATTACATGTCAGAATCTCCACCCCCAGCCATGTAATGTGAGTCAGGATGAGGTTAGGCTTGGTTGTGATATTCACATGTCAAATCATGTGTCGGCATTCAGTATCTGAACGTACACACAAAGTAAGAGACTGGGTGAGTTATCGGCATACTGTCCTGCATTTCAATTTAGATTTCATCATGCATTTCAATTTGCAGAACAGAAAACCTGAAAGAAAAGGTCTTAAAGGCACAAGATGACAATCTAGATGATTTTTGACATCACAATCAAAAAGAAGCCCACTTTAAAACAAAAGCATCAGGCAGGGAGAACAGCAACTCAGTGTGAATACCACCTGTATCAATGTGTCTGCTGCTCTTCAATCTTTTGATTACACTTTATCGATCAGCGAGAACCATTTTCCCTCTACCCCCAAGGGAAATCTCCCACCTTAAAGCAGTGACATTTGTGGCTCAGATTGTTTCTTTTTTTGATTCTGTCTCACACAAGTGAAGAAGGTTGTTTGGTGATCTCATGAAATATTCCTGATGAATTTATTCTGAAGGCAAATGGACAATAATGGTGTTGTGAACTTCTTTTCACCCTCCTGTTCAGTGAAGCTTGACTAAGGCAACATGCGACAAGTAAACACCTGACAGCATCCGACAGGTATTAGCAGCTCCAGCCTCTCCTCACATGTAAGACGAGCAATTGCACATTACATTAACACTTAATTAGCAAAAGATCTAATTTTGCAGGGATATCACCAAGCTGACCAGCTTCAGAGCGGGGAAATGTGGTTATCTCGACAGTATTTGTTTTAATGAAAAGTAACACTTAGAACATTAATAAGCGTATATTTGGTGTATATTTGGCATATATTTGGCGTATATTTGGTGCCGAGACTGCACTGTACCAGACAGGAAGGCTCTACAACAGGAAGTTAAAACTGCCCAACACGTCACCGGCATCAGCCTACCCACTATCAAGGAGATATATACAGAAAGATGCCGTAAGAAGCCCAGCAAAATGATGAGGGATCCCATCCGCCCTGCTGAAGGACTGCTTGTCCCACTCCCATCAGGGAAGAGGTAACACAGCATCCATGCCAGGACCACCAGACTTAAAAACAGCTTTGAGTCCAAGCCTTCAGGCTGATCAACACCTCCACCTATTAACCCACCCCACCACCACCACTACAATGATTTTTGTACTCTTTTACACTTGTGTACTGAGGTACGGCAATTAAACAATCTTGAATCTTGAAAGCTGACTCAGATTTTGTTAGATGCACCTGAGAAACATCACAAAGTCTCTAAACTAGTGCTAGGAAGCTCCTCCATGATATGTTGGACATTCCACTGAATCAAAACCAGATTATCTGAGTATTTTCAAATTATTGCTCATAGCTTTCTGGTAAGATGGCGGCACACTTGGTTCCAGCTGCCTCTACGGGGCCAACCAAAGGTGTTATTTTCTTGATTTTAGTATATTTTTTGCGATCGCAAGGCATTCCTGGACATTAAGAACTACAGGTCTACCCTATCAGCAAGTTAGTTGCTCATTGGCTGAGAAACTGAAGGAGTTGGACTTGGTGCAGATCATGCTGCTGCCTGCGACAGAAAGACGTTGGAGGTATCAGTGCACCAAGGCAGCGTGCAGTCCAATAGCGAGTTATCAAGTTAGTCACTTTTCTTGTGATCGCAAGACCCCATTGGATATTGTTAATGTGGAATGCTGGGGGTACGGTTCACTGATTTATTGGCAGACGGCGGGGCAGCTGCATATCCTCGCTCGCAGAAAGAAGTAAGCCTCAAGCTGCAGATTCGCCGGTTTACAGCGGCCCAGGAGAGAGGTGTTGGTGTCAGTGCGCTCCTCCGGAGTGCTTGGGGGGCAGTGTGGCATGGATAATGATGTTTTGTTTAGTTGTATTCATGTATGGTTGAATGACAATTAAACTTGAACCTGAACTAGAAGCTAGCTGTATAGCCAAATTGCATCCTATAGCAACAAAACTTGGGAGGTAATTATTTTAATTGGTTATGGAGGTTTGCATGCAAAAAAAGCAAAAACACATTTGATTTGGCATGTATATGAATCAGAAATGAAACTCTGCAAAAAAAAAATAGCAATTGTTTTCTAAGCAGATTACACACTTGCATTAGATTACTGCTCTTCCCTGCTATTCTGGTTTCAGACAATAGATGAATATCATTATTAAATATTTCAGAATATCATAAGAAACTTTACGTTCTTCATTAATGATTTGTCTACTGCTGAGAATTAATTTGACACAACTTTAGATTGTTAATTACGAACAAATTGCTTGTTGTCATGCTGCATTGCTTTTGGTGATTACATGGATCTTCATTTCCCTGCCTTAACTTTAAGTTGACAAATAGTCAAAGATATCCATGTTCGGCTGCCCAGACATTATCCAACACAAAGTCAGAGCCAATCATATCTGCAATGAAATTTTCAGTTCTTCACATCCATAACCTGTCAATTCGAGAAAAAGGTTAAATTACTATCTCCACAGTAGTCTTCGAGTTCACCAGCAGGGATGAGTATTCAGGTCCTTTTAATCTGACAGGGTATTCAAAATTGAGTCACTCTGAAGCAACAGTGTAAAACATTGGGGCAGTGATGCACGAAAATTGACATGGCATGCTTTTAGCCATACTCATTTGTGGGGGCAAAAAGTGAGACAGCTTTGAATGTCACACCATTTTTCTTTTGGTGCAGACAAGCATTATTAACACTTCAGTATTAATACTCTTGGAAAGACAATGGGTTGGACTGAGTCAATCTGGTTTGCCACCCATACTCGCTTCTCTCACTTCCCTTTCAGCTGCATTTATCTTTTGCAAATCTACCGTCGGCAATAATCTTTAGGCTTTGGTATCCCAGGCATCTTCCAGTGGTTAAAGTCCCAGAAGAAATAACTTAGTACAAGTAAGAAAATAGTTCTGAAGATACTCATGACATTGAAAGTTGATAACTCTCCAAAGCATGATGATCTGCATCTTAGAGTACTAAAGCTGTGGAAATGCATTAGTTATCATTTTCAAGAACATAATAGATTATGGAAAATCTCCTGCAGATTTGGGACTGTTCCTGATAACCTCACTATTTAAAACTAATGAAGAACAAAGAAAAGAAGAAACCACAGACTGATTATTTTAACATCAGTATTGGAGAAATGTCAGAGGTTTAATTTAAAGAATGAGATAACAGGTTACAAGAAAAAACTGCAGATACTTGAAACCTAAAACAAAACAGAAAATGTTGGAAATGCCTAGCAAGTCCAGCACATCCTCTTTCTTAATATCTGTATGTTCAAGCTTTTCAGTCCACTGTAAGTCATCCCTACAATTGCCAAGGTCCTTTTCTGCAGTGAATACTGAAGCAAAGTATTCATTAAATACCTCTGCTATCTCCTCCAGTTCCATACACATTTTTCCACTGTCACACTTGGTTGTTCATATTCTCTCACGTCTTACCCTTTTGCTCTTCACATACTTGTAGAATGCCTTGTGTTTTTCCTTAATCCTGTCTGCCAAGGCCTTCTCACGTCCCCTTCTGGCTCTCCTAATTTCATTCTTAAGCTCCTTCCTGCTAGCCTTATAATCTTCTAGATCTCTATCATTACCTAGTTTGTTGAACCTTTCATAAGCTTTTCTTTTCTTCTTGACTATAAGACTATAAGCCCACAAGATACAGGAGCAGAAGTAGGCTGTTCGGCCCATCGATTCTGCTCTGCCATTCAATCATGGGCTGATCCAATTCTTCCAGACATCCCCACTCCCCTGCCTTCATCCCATTCCTTTTGATGCCCTGGCTAATCTGTCTCTGCCTTAAATACACCCAATGACTTTGCTTTCACAGACGCTCGGGACAACAAATTTCACAGATTTACCACACTCTGAATAAAGTAATTTCTCCTCTGTTCTAAATGTACGTCCTTAATCCTGACATTGTGCCCTCTTGTCCTAGAATCCCTTACCATGGGAAATAACTTTGCCATATCTAATCTGTTCAGGCCTTTTAACATTCAGAATGTTTCTATGAGATTCCTCTCCTCATTCTCCTGAACTCCAGGGAATACAGCCCAAGAACTGCCAGACATTCCTCATACAGTAACGCTTTCATTCCTGGAATCATTCTTGTGAATCTTCTCTGAACCCTCTCCAATGTCAGTATATCCTTTCTAAAATAAGGAGCCAAAAATTGCACACAATACTCCAAGTGTGGCTTATAGAGCCTCAACAACACATTCCTGCTCTTATATTCGAGACCTCTAGAAATGAATGCCAACATTGCATTTGCCTGCTTCACCACTGACTCAACCTGGAGATTAACCTTAAGGGTATCCTGCGCAAGGACTCCCAAGTCCCTTTGCATCGCTGCATTTTGAATTCTCTCCCAATCTAATTAATAGTCTGTCCATTTATTTCTTCCATAAAAATGCATGACCATATACTTTCCAACATTGTATTTCATTTGCCACTTCTTTGCCCATTCCCCTAAACTATCTAAGTTTCTCTGCAGGCTGTCTGTTTCCTTAACACTACCCACTCCTCCACCTATCTTTGTATCACCGGCAAATTTAGCCACAAATTCATTAATACCATACTCCAAATCATGGACATACATTGTAAAAAGCAGTGGTCCCAACACCGACCCCCGTGGAACTCCACGAGTAACCAGTAGCCAGCCAGAATAGGATCCTTTTATTCACACTTTGTTTCCTGCTAACCAGCCAATGCTCCACCCATGCTAGTAACATCCCTATAATTTCATCGGCTCTTATCTTTCTACGTAGCCTTATATGCGGCACCTTGTCAAAGGTCTTCTGAAAATCCAAGTACACCACATCTACTGTATCTTCTTTGTCTACCCTGCTTGTAATTTCCTCAAAAGAATTGCTGTAGATTTGTCAGGCAGGAGTATTCTTTCAGGAAACCATGCTGTCTTTGGCCTATCTTGTCATGTGCCTCCAGGTACTCCATATTCTCATCCCTAACAATAGATTCCAACTACTTCCCAACGTAGATTTACAACAGCCTTTGTACACCATGGTTCCTGTACCCTACCATCCTTTCTCTGTCTTATTGGAACATACCTATGCAGAACTCTATGCAAATATCCCCTGAACATTTGCCACATTTCTGCAGTACATTTCCCTGAGAACATCTGTTCCCAATTTATGCTTCCAAGTCCCTGTCTGATAGCCTCATATTTCCCCTTACTCCAACTAAATGCTTTCCTAATTTGTCTGTTCCTATCCCTCTCCAATGCTATGGTAAAGGAAATAGAATTGTGATCACTCTCCTCAAAATGCTCTCCCACTGAGAGATTCAACACCTGACCAGGTTCATTTCCCAATACCAGATCAAGTACAGCCTGTCCTCTTGCAGGCTTTTCTACATATTGTGGCATGAAACCTTCCTAAACACACCTAACAAACTCCACCCCACCTAAACCCCTTGCTCTAGGGAGATACCAATCGATAGTTGGGAAATTAAAATCTCCCACCATGACAAACACTTATTATTACACCTTTCCAGAATCTGTCTCCCTATCTGCTCCTCAATGTCCCTATTACTATTGGGTGGTCTATAAAAAACACCCAGTAGAGATATTGACCCCTTCCTGTTCCTAACGTCCACCCACAGAGGCTCAGTAGACATTCCCTCCATGACTTCCTCCTTTTCTGCAGCCGTGACACTATCTCTGATCAACAGTGCCACGCCCCCACCTCTTTTGCCTCCCTCCCTGTCCTTTCTGAAACATCTAAAGCCTGGCACTCTAAGTAACCATTCCTGCCCCTGAACCATCCAAGTCTCTGTAATGAACACAACATCACAGCTCCAAGTCCTGATCCACGCTCTAAGCTCACCCGCTTTGTTCATAATACCTGCCTATCCTCCCTCTCGCACTGTCTCCAAGCTTTCTCTATTTGTGAACCAACTGTCCCTTCCTCTATCTCTTCATTTTGGTTGCCACCTCTTTGTAAATCTTGTTTAAACTCTCCCAATAGCCTTAGCAAACCTCCTAGCTATTTTCTATCTGTATTTTAGAGAAAGTTATTATGTTTCTTATAGTGAAATGTGTTTTAGTGGATTTTTGGTAATGTAACTTGTGCAGTAAGATAAGGAAGAACCAATAGATGAAGCACACATACATTTGTCCCACATGAAAGGTTAATGTGTTAAATTAAAGCATGTTGCATGGATGATAATATGTTGGCTTGGAGAATTGGTCTACAGACAAGAAACAGAGAGTAGGAATAAATAGGTCTTTTTTGGGGTAGAGCCAATTACTAATGGAGAACTGCAGAAAAGTGTCTTTCGACTTCAGCTAATAATAGTATATTAATGAGGAATTAAAGGAATCAAATACATAATTTTTAAAATTTGTTGATAACACCTGTATTACAGATGCAATTATGCTTCAAGATGATTTGGGCAGATTGAACAAGTAGACATAAACAACACAATATAGATAAATGTTAAGTTATCCACTTTAATCAGGAAAAGAGAAAGGCAGAATATTATTTAATTCATTTGGAAAAATTGATTTTGAATGAAATTTGGATTGTCACTGAATGTCAACGTTCAGGTGCAATAAACAATAAAGAATTCCAAAGAGAAATTGGTTTTCATATTAAGGGCATTTGAACATAAGAACATAAGAAATAGGAGCAGGAGTAGGCCATCTGGCTCATTGAGCCTGTTCTGCCGGTCAATAAGATCATGGCTGATCTGACCATGGACTTATTTTCACCCAGCTGCCATTTCTCCATATTCTTTAATTCCCCGACAATGCAAAAATCTATCCAACCTTGTCTTAAATATATTTACACAGGTAGCCTCCGCTGCTGTATTGGGCAGAGAATTCCACAGATTCACCATCCTCTGGGAAAAGCAGTTCCTCCTCATCTCCATTCTAAATCCACTCCCTTGAATCTTGAGGCTATGTCTCCTAGTTCTAGTCTCAGCTAACAGTGGAAACAACTTTCTTGCCTCTGTCTCATCTATACCTTTCATAATTTTATATGTTTCTAGAGGAACTCCTCTCATTCTTCTGAATTCCAGTGAGTACAGTCCCAGGTCACTCTATCTCTCCTCATAGTCTAACCCCGTCATCTCTGGAATCAATCTGGTGAACCTCCTCTGCACGGTCTCCAAAGCCAGTATATACTTCCTCAAGTAAGGAAACCAGAACTGCATGCAGTACTCCAGGTGTGGCCTCACCAGTACCCTGAGTGCTCAAAGGTATCATTATAGCAATTAATCAATGCCTTGGTAACACTACAAGTAGAGTTTTACATGCTGTTCTGATTTTATTACCTATTATGAACTGGGAACTTCTTAGTGCAAGTGATTTAAATGGGACAAGCTTTGCTAGGTGCACACATGAGGGTTTCTTCAATCAATATGTTGATAGTTCAACAAGAGGCGGGACTGTACTGGATCTGGTTTTGGGCGATGAGTATGGTCAGGTGACTGGTTTCAGTGGTGAGCACCTAGGGAACAGTGTCCACAATTCCTTAAGTTTTAAAATATCTACAGGTAAGGATAAGCATGGATCTTGTGGGAGAGTATTAAGGTGCAGCATGGTAATTTACAAGAACATTAGGCAGGGACTAGGGAGCGTTAATTGGGAACAGCTGGTTTTGAGCAAGTCCACATCCGACATGTGGAGGGCATTTACAACAGCTCAGAGAGCAGGACAGGTATGTTCCAGTCAGAAGGAAGGACAAGGATGGCTATGTAGGAGAATCTTAGATTTCGAAGTGGGCTGATGAATTTAGTAAAGAAGATAAAGGAATGTTATGTAAAGCTTTGGAAGCTAAAATCAAACAGGGCCCTGGAGCATTTTAAAGAAGGCAGAAAAGAACTCAGGAAAGGAACTAGGAGAACCAGAAATGGCCATGAAAAGTTTTTGGCAAGTAAGATTAAAGAGAATCCCAAGAGGTTCTATACACTCATCAGGAGTAAGGGGATAACTAGAACGAGGGTAGGACTTCTCAAGAATAAAAGGGAGGAACATTTGCTTGGATGTGAAGGATATAGGTGAGATCCTTAACGAGTACTTCACATCTGTATTTACCAAAGAGAAGGACATGAAGGACATGGACACAGTCACTGGGAAGGGGTTCTAGACAAACATGGTATTGGCAATATGAACAACAATGGCCTCTTGCTCCTTAGCAAATATGCAGAATATGACCTCCTCATCACAAACACAGCGTTCAGGCTGGCGAACAAGTACAAGACAACATGGATGCACCCAAGATCCAAACATTGGCACATGATCGACTACGTTATAGTACGTCGCCGAGACATCCAGGATGTCTTCATCACCAGATCCATGTGAAGAGCAGAGTGCTGGACTGACCACAGGCTTGTTCGCACCACATTGAAGCTACATATTGCTCCCCACCATCCCAAGTGCCCTAAGTTCATCAGAACAGCTTTTAACACCGCCAGACTCCAAGAGCCACTGCATCTTCGCAAGTTCCAGACCAGCTTTGATGAGAAGCTGTCTGACAACGGACAGCTAACTGGTAGGCCAACCCAGAAGTGGAATCAGTTTAGAGAGATGGTGACGGAAACAGCAAAATCAGTCCTCCGGCCCCAGGACCGGAACCACCAAGATTGGTTCAACGAGAATGACAGTACCATTAAAGATCTCCTGGCCAGAATGAACAAAGCATTCATGGAGTGGCAAAACGACCGAAGTTCCATGCCCAAAAAAGAGTGGTTCAAGTCCCTTCAGGCCCATGCCCAACGGGAAATTCGTAAGATGCACAACCTGTGGTGGGATAGGAAAGCTGAATAGGTACAACGCTTCACCGACATCAACAACTCGAAGCTGCTCTTCAACTCCATCAAGATGATCTTCGGCCCCTCAAGATCTGGCTCATCTCCACTGTTGTCCACACTGAACCACACAGCTAAAGGTCAAAGAGAGCATCCTACACAGATGGAAAGAGCATTTCAGCCAGCTCCTGAACCACCCTTCATTGGTCGACCAGTCTGCTCTGGACCAAATCCCCCAACAGCCTATTCACAAGGAACTAGATGACCTTCCCTCAATAGATGAAGTCAAGAAGGCTATCACGCAGATGAGCAGTGGCAAGACGCCCGGCAAGGATGGAATACCTGCTGAACTGTACAAGGCACTCAGCAAGGAATCACTTGAGGCTTTCCACAGCACCCTGACTAGCACTTGGGAAGAAAAAGAGATGCCCCCCTGACCTCCAGAGATGCAACGATAATCACCCCCTACAAAAATAAAGGTTCAAGGACCAACTGTGGAAACTACAGAGGCATCTCACTACTTTCCATTGCCGGAAAAATCTTTGCCCGCATCATCCTCAACAGACTGATTCCAACAGTGCCAGAAGAGAACCTTCCTGAGTCACAATGCAGCTTTCGTCCCAAAAGCAGCACTGTCAACATGATCTTCACAGTGAGACAGATACAGGAGAAGTGCCTGGAACAGAACATGACGTTATACTCTGTCTTCATTGATCTGACAAAGGCGTTTGACGTGGTCAACAGAAACACGCTGTGGATCATCCTTAGAAAGCTTGGCTGCCCGCAGAAATTCACTATACTCATCCGCCTGCTCCATGATGGCATGACAGGAGAAGTGTTGTCAGATGGTTCTCCATCTGAGACTTTCAACATCTCAAATGGCGTGAAGCAAGGGTGGGTTCTAGCACCAGTGCTCTTCAACCTCTTCTTCACCCAAATGCTGAAGCATGCTGTTATGACCTAGACCTGGGTGTTTACATAAGATATCGCCTAGATGGATCAATGTTTGACCTGAGACGCCTTGCTGCAAAGACCAAAATGTTGAGGAGGCTCATCACTGAAGCCCTGTTTCCTGATGATTGTGCCCTCATGGCCCACCAGGAGAACCATCTGCAGATGATTGTCGACAAGTTCTCCACAGCCTCAAGGCTGATCGGCCTGACAATCAGCCTCGGTAAGACAGAAGTTCTCCTACAACCTGCACCAAACAGTCACCCTCCTCAGCCATGCATCACCATCGACGAAACTGTCCTGAAGAATGTGGAGAGCTTCAAGTATCTAGGAAGCACCATCTCCAGTGACAGACCCCGTGACAAAGAGATCATAGCAAGGATCCAGAAAGCCAACCAGGCACTCGGGAAACTCCATGTCAAAGTTCTGGAGCACAAGGACATTCAGCTTTCAACCAAGCTCAAGGGGTACAAGGCCGTGGTCCTCACCTCTCTCCTGTACAGCTGTGAAACCTGGACCCTGTACCACAGGCACATCAAACAGCTGGAGCAGTTTCACATGCGCTCTCTGCGGTTGATCATGAGGATTCGATGGCAGGACCGAATCACCAACCAGGAAGTCCTTGACAGAGCCAACAGCACAAGCACTGAGGCAAGGATCCTCCAGGCCTAGTTGCGCTGGACTGGCCATGTAATCCGCATGGGTGAAACAAGAATCCCCAGGCAACTGCTCTATAGTGAGCTTGAGCATGGCAGTCGCAATTAGGGCCGCCCAAAAAAAGATTCAAAGACAATCTGAAATCATACAGTAAATGGGCAGACCTCCAGCCTCAACAACTTGAGGAGTCCACAGCTGACAGGGCTGCGTGGCGTGCCCTGATCAGAAAAGCTGTATCTGACTTTGAGGATGACCGAAATCAGCGCCTTGCAGCAGCACGAGACCCACACCACAAAGCTGTGTATGCACCTGTTCCAACAACCGCCATTCCATGCCCAACCTGCAACCGCATGTGTGCTTCGGCCTTCAGCCTCTGAAGCCACCTGCGTATCCACAGGTGACTGCACAATGTTTAGTCTTCCTCGGACCCCGAGAGACAACCACCAGATGACATGAAGATCGGTGTTGTTATTTATAGTGTAGATGATTGGCAAATAATACAGTGAGATATAGATCAATTGTAGATATGGGCAGAGAAATGACAGAAAGAATTTCATTGAGCCAAATGTGAAGTGTTACACTTTGGTAAGCCAGCTGTAAGGAGAGAGTACACTGTTAAGACCCTTAACAATGGCAAGACCCTTATAAGTACTGATGGGCAGAGGGATCTCAGGGTGCAAGTTCATAGCTCCGTGAAAATAGCTACACAGGTTGACAGGGTAGTTAAGAAGGCAGTTAGCATAGAATAACAAACATACTGAAATTACCTGCACTGTGATGGGTGATATGTCTACAGACTTTGGTCATATAGTGCAGGAATAGGTCATTTGTCCCCACATATCAACGTTGGTCTTTATGAGCATTCTCTCAGCCTCTTTAATCTAAATTCATAAACATAATTTTCTGTTCTTTGCTCCTCGATACATTTATTCAGACTCCTTTTCAATGTGCCTCTACTATTTGATTAAACTACTCACTGTAGTTGTACATGCAACAATATTAATAATCTACT
The DNA here is from genome assembly GCF_963921235.1 of Mobula hypostoma. Taxonomy (NCBI): domain Eukaryota; kingdom Metazoa; phylum Chordata; class Chondrichthyes; order Myliobatiformes; family Myliobatidae; genus Mobula; species Mobula hypostoma. The sequence goes on from NC_086101.1 coordinate 175,074,701, forward strand.
TTTCCAAAATTCCCTATAGGATGAAAGAAGATTGTGATGAAATATTTATAGCTACTAATCTTTATAATCCCAGCAAATAGAAATACTTCTTCCACTTTTAAATCCCTTTATCATTGACCTCTTCATGTCCCCTATTTGTCTTCACTTTTCTGGAGGTAAAATACTGAGCCTTCTTTCTCCCCTGAAAATTTTAACTTTAATTTTGGTGTCAGCCTGCTTTTTTTTTTATGCATCACCTTCAATGGTGGTATTTCCTCAAAATAAAATGAGAACTTGAATTGTGCACCGGAGTAAAAGGCTCTTTGGATGTTTCAACATGTCTTCTCTACATGAACACTACAATACCAATATCTAGTTTGGTTTTGTTAAAGGCTTTTAATTTGACTCTCTACTTGGGTGATTTGGTTATCTGTTCCTGAGGGTATCTTGGTTTCTTTATTCACTTTAAATTCTTAACATATAAATAGTAAGTGACATCTACACAATCTACCACAATATATAAAGTTACATTTCTTTGAATTGAATTTGATATTGAATTTAATCACAATCTTCCCTTGCATTATCTTCAATCTCACATTTAGAAATGCTGTACACATATTTATAAAAGTTATAAAATTCTGCAGGAGAATAATTTGACTGTGTGAAAAAAAACACAACGGGCTTCAATAAAATTGGTTTGACCCAAGCAGATCAAACATAGGCATTACAGTATAAATTTGGGATTTGCTTCAGAACTCAGCTCCAATATTTCTGGTTCATTATCCATTTTGGTGAAAGGGATCTTAAATGTCAGATTTCATTTTTACCAAGGAGAGAACTCATTTATTTATCACTTCCGTGAAAGTGGCAACAGCACATCATCCATAACACGTGGAGCATATAATATGATGTTAAAGGCCTTTGGCCATGATGAGGAACCATTTTTTCTAAGGTGCCTGTTTGCCAACATTGTAGTTATCCATGACACAGCCCTGCCTGTGCCAAACATCATTTGGATACCTTTGACTCATATAAACTGATTGGAGATGTAAGGGTCTACCTAAAAGCCTGAGGGGATCTGATTCATAAGGAGGTCCCTATGATATTCTGTCACATTACATGTGCCTACCATTTGTGATAATCATGATTTGTACTCAAAGGAAGTTAAATCCATGCTATGTATGGATAAACCCAGAGGTACTCTCTTCTCCCCCACCTAACTGGGAAGCAGATACAAAAGCTTCAAAGCATGTACATCCAGGCTCAAGAACAGCATCTACCTGCTTCTCACTGTTATAAGACTATTGAACAGTCCTCTATTACAACAAGAATGACTCTTGACCTCATCGTCTATCTCATTATGATATTGCACCTTATTGTCTGCCTGCACTGCACTTTCACTGTAACAATACTTCATTCTGCATTTTGTTCCTGCATAAACAGTAGTAATACAATTATCTGTATAGATGGCAAACAGTATAATGTTTTTCACAGTATCTCATTGAATTTACCAATTTACCCACTTCCACAGAAGTCTCAAAACCAAAAGCAGCTTTTTTTCCCCACATGGGCATTAATAAAATTCTATTTTATTAATGCCTACTACTGAACACTGAATAAATTTTTAGATCCAGGTTAAAGTATGTACACATCACATTGAAAGCAGAGGGTCATATTTCATGAACCTAGGCCATGCCAGCAATAAGTACCCATTCACTCCACTGTAATCCCATTTTATATTCTCTAGCAACAGACGCAAGGGTTAAACCTGGACAGTTGTAGTTGTGAAGGGGAAGCTTGACTGACTGCACCATTTTACCACTAACAATGGTTCGCAACCTGGGGTTCACAGACCCCCTTGCTTAACGGCATTGGTCCATGGCATAAAAAAGGTTGGCAACTGCTGCAGTAGAGGAAGGGGAGACCACCAATGGTAGGTTCTCCACCAAGTCATATCCCACCTGACTTGAAAATCGCTAACTATCTCAAAATTTTACCTTGCCTGCTTCACTAAATAAATTTATGCCTTTTATGGATATCAGGGAATTGGACCATTTGCCAGGAGCACCCTGTTCTATGAAAAACTTTGATCATCAGCCTAGCATAAGATTCTTTTACAGAGAACTTCTGGGTATGGAAACGAAACACTAGCTCTTTCTCTCCGATAGTTGACCTGTTACCTCCACCTACCAATCACACTATTCCTGTGCAGAGCCCCTCTCACCTCACGTGTGCAATGTCTTACTCCCTGACCTTGTTGTGAAAGATGGGATATTCACAATGTTGTTTTGTGGGCAATCATTGTTGATTAAATACTGTTACCATTTTGTGTCACAATACTAACTGCTCTCCTATCTACAACAACAATTGGAGAACATTTTAGAAATTTCAAGCAAAACCACAGAGGAATCCTACGAGACACTGTTAGCTTTTCTTTCATTACCTTTTTCAAGTATTTCTATTTTTCCGGTATCTTAAATTATCAACAAGAGACATGTTGAGGCTCCCACAAATTGAGGCAGGCCTGAGTCTTTAGATTCAAAATCAACCTCCATCCACTGGACTCCTAAAGCAGTGGGGTGCATGACTCTCAATACAGGAGCCCCTCAGGTTCCCCTCCTTTACTCCCTGTATACCCATGACTGTGTTGCCACCCACAGCTTCAATCTGCTAATTAAATTTGCCGACAACACTACATTGATTGGCCTTATCTCAAACAATAATGAGGTGGTCTACGGGGAAGAAGTAATCTCTCTGACACAGTGATGTCAAGAAAATAACCTCTCCCTCAATATCGCAAAAACAAAGGAGCTGGTTGTGGATTACAGGAGAAATTAAGACGGGCTAACCCCTATTGACATTAATGGGGTTGAGGGGGTAAACAGCTTCAAGTTTCTCGGCATCCACATCACCGAGGACCTCACGTGGTCTGTGCACACCAGCTGTGTGGTGAAAAAGGCACAACAATGCCTCTTTTCACCTCAGATGGTTGAGGAAGTTTAGTATGGCCTGGTATGGGAACTGTACTTCCCTGAATCGCAGGACTCGACAGAGAGTGGTGCAGACAGCCCAGCGCATCTGTACTTGTGAACACATGATTCAGTACATTTAAAAGGACAGGTGTGTAAAAAGGGCCCATAGGATCATTGGGAGCCCAAGTCATCCCAACCACAATCTGTTCCAGCTGCTACCATCGGGGAAACTGTATTGCAGCATAAAAGCCAGGACCAACAGGCTCCAGGACAGCTTCTTCCACCAGGCCATCAGATAGATGAACTCACGCTGATTTCAATATGCTCTATATTACATTGACTGTTCTATTATAAATTACTATGATTGCACATTGCACATTTAGATGGAGATGTAACGTAAAGATTTTTACTCCTCATGTATGTGAAGGATGTAAGAAATAAAGCCAATTCAATTCAATAAAGCCTGGCAGGTAAAACCTCTGCGGCTTGCAGTGTTACCCACATTCAATCACAATCTCTCTGGCCCTACTCCCAAACAAGGCCCATTAACATCTGAGTTAAAATCGGCTTTTAAAAGGGATAAATATTTTTTTCTTCCACCATATCTACTAACTCACAACATCACAGAAAGAGCAGTAGGAGAACTTTTGTCCCATTGAGTCAGGACCAGCTTTATGCAAGAACTATGTAACTCATCCACTCTCTGCTTTCTCCCCAGATCCTTGCAAATGATTACTGTGTATACTGTTACTATTACATGAAAACATTTTACTTTGAGACCATCATGCGCGAAAGGAAGTTTATTGCATCCTCCTGTATATGAGAAAAACTACTCTAATCTACTCTCGAACATTATAAAAATGTCTTTCCATGTGTCACTTTTAGCTCTCTGGACAATCACCTGCATTTTATTTCCACGGTTCAGGGTACACATGCATTGATCCTTCGAAGCATCATGCATGTTGATAGGGTGATGAGGAACTCGTGTGGTGTATTAGCCTTCATTAGTCAGGAGACTGAGTTCAACAGCCATGAGGTGATGGTGCAACTCTAAAAAATGCTGTTTCGACCGCACATGAAATTTTCTGTTCAGTTCTGGACACCTCATTATAGGAGGCTTTAGCGGAGCAGAGTAGATTTTCCAAGTTGCTCTCTGGATTAGAGAACATGTCTTATGAAAAATGGTTGAGCAAGCTATGGTTTTCCTTTTGGAGCGAAGTAGGATGAGAAGTGACTCGATAGAGGTGTACAAGATGATAAGCATAGATCGAGTGGTTAGCAAATACTTTTTCTCAGGGCAGAATTGGCTAGTACCAGGAGGCATAATTTTAAAGTGAGCAAAGGCAAATATAGGAGGTGGGGGAAAGTCAGAGTTCAGATCTTTACACAGAGGGGTGGGCTGCATGAAATTTCCTGTCAGGGGTGGTGCTAGAAGCAGATACATTAGCAGCTTTTAGGAAGCTCTTAGATGGGCATTTGGGTAATATAAAAATGGAGGGCTTTGTAGGAGGGAAGGGTTAGATTGATTTTAGAGTAGGTTAAAAGATCAGCACAACACTGTGCACCGAAGGGCCTGTACTGTGCTGTAGTGTTCTATGTTCTCTGGTTCTCAATCCTTCAACCAAAAAGAACCAATAAGGTCTGTTTTGTTTATCTTGGCAGCTTATGACTTTAAGGATCTTGATGTGGTCAGATATGCAAATTCAGGTCTGCCTCCAGAATATAATCTCACATGAACAATATTTCAGTGAAATTCAACACACACACTATATTTTGCACAGGAGGAAGGATTAAAGAAAAAGAATATAGTCCTGAGTATAATACTGTTTCAGCAATGCCCCAATACTCAAGGAATTATCTGTGAAGGAACAAATGATTTCATGTGTGGAGAGTGAGAGAAATCATCAGTCTCTGTATAACTGGATACAGAGCCCATAGATCCTCAGAATGATTGAGGGATTGCTAGACAAAGCCTATTTCAATTTCAAGCTGTGCAGAATGGCAGGAAATGGTTCAGACAAGTTTTGCCGTTGATGACTTACAAACAAACATGGAAAAATTATTTGTAATGATTCACAGGGTCATTGTGGCAGAAGAGATTGACCAGAAAATTATTTGATAATACAGTCAATGAAGAAGTCTGAAGGCATGCATTTTGGAATATGATGAGGTAAGTATCTTACTTTACATCAACACTTACATCAGGTCTACCCAGCTGTCCTTGTGTAAGCCTCAATTCTGGCATGGGCAATGGCCTGAACAGGTAAAACTATCTTCTGCACTGCCTGCTCTGTTGCTTTGACACAATTCCTCACGAGGCCCAAAGCACTATCAAAACCTCCATATGATTCCCAACTCTCAGACAGGGAAGTATGCCTTTTCTGGTTTAATCTAAGCTTCTTTGAGCTTAATGAGAGATATCATTTCTTGAGGAAAAAAAAGTGTAGTTATTTATTATTAATCATTTATTGCAATGTTTGTTTTTCAATGTGTGTGTGTTTTAATGTGGTTCTGTATATTGTTGAATGTTTATGAATGTCAAGGTATTCATTGACATTCAAAGGCCTGATAGCTGTGATACTTTTGACACTGGTGGGAGCATCACTGGCCACCAAAACCATTCTGCAACAGCAGACAGTTCTCTGTGCTCTATGTGCTGTCACAGTGGGACTGCCAGTGGAAGACTGCATCGTAAGCACATAGGAATGATCAACGTGAACCAGAAGCAAGTGGTCTGCGATTCTGCTGCAAAAAAAAATGACCAAATTGCCCATACAGTGTTCAGAAAGAAGGCCTGTGCCTGATTATTCTGATTGTTGAAGAACCGCAGGAAGGATAAATGAAACAAATGCAACTGATTCAATTTAAACTAACTTAAATAAAATCATTTGATCTATAACCATAAAAAAGAAGAAACAGTTGTACAAAGGATTTTTAAAACTGTGGCATGAGGAAGTGAGAATATTATGTTCATCAACTTGGTCAGTTATTTAATGGAAGTCATGATTTCTGCGGATGCTCTAAGACTCACTTTTATTAGAAGACTGTAAAGTGAGAAAGGCACAAATATGCCTTAAAATTACTTCCAGCAATGTTAAAGCCAAATACTGGTTTTGCTGAGTTGCTTTAAGCTGTCGTTTGCCAGCAATGACTTCACCCCGACTCTTTCTCGGCTAAGGGTTTGGAATTCTGTCTTTATTAAGACATTGGTGGACTGTCAAACGCTGCATTCCACCCATTCAGCAGACATCCAGTCACGCACTAATGATTATTCACAGCCCAAGTGTGTCTCATTGTACCAATAAACATTTTAGAAACATTGATTTGGATGTAAATTCAGTCACATATGCTGACAATTAATTGGATCCAATGGTGTTGAATGTTTACAGCTTTTCATCATGTCATCCACCACAACATTATACATTGTAATGAAATAATTGTTATTTTTTTTACAACTTCTGCTTCAGAAGTGGGGCCAGTGGACGGAAATACATCTCTTTTGTGTTGGCAGTTTATTCCCGGCGGCTTTTAGCAAGGAAATAAAATCCTACCAAAGATAGGTGAGTACATGCCAAAACAATGGCCCCTGATCTTTCAAAGTAGTGCTACAAATGTGTTCTATTTTTACCTCACTATGTAGAAAAGCCTATAAATTTCACCTATATGGCCAAATGAGCTAAATTCAGAAGGGAATATTACTTTGTAGAAATCTTCCCAAATGAACGATTTCTCAATACTACTTTGAAGTAATGTCCCAGCACATACAGTAACACTGCTTTACCACTACAATTTTTCAAAGAGAAACATCAATACCATTTAATCTTCCATTTTCTCTGTTTTCCCTGAATAGCACAGATTTTGTTTTAATCATTACCATGGCAAACATGTTATGAAATCTCTCAGAAATAATAGACGAAAATGAAATACCTTTTTTTTGTCATTGGGAATCTATAAATCATATTTTCCCCGTGGACACCAGGCAATATCTGATATATGATATCTGATGTCGTGTATTAAAGCAAACAATGTCTGGGTGTTTCTTTAATTATGCTCTTTGTTTCAATTCTAAATATTTCACCTGGCCCCATAGATGCTGTGTTTGGCATTCTTTCTAAGTTTAGCAAAGATTTGAAAATATGCCTACTTTATATGTTCTGTTTTATTTAAATTACTGATGTTCCTGTTGTCACTGGAAAGGCCAGTACTTACTTCATTGCCCATTGCTTGTTGTTCAATAGTGGGGACATCCCTCCCACAATGCTATTTAGGGAGGTGATTTCTTCCATTGGACTTACCGAAGATAAATGGTTGGTAATACATTTCCAAGCCAGGGTGGCTTGTGACTTAGAGGGAAATCCTTGGGTAGTGAATTTGTCGTGCACCTTCTACTCTTGCCTTTCTTCAGAGTACAGGTTTTAGAGGTTCTCTGAGAATAGGTAGAACAAAGTAGGTAGGAACAAATAGGTAGAACAGTGCTTTCTGCTGATCGCTCATACTTCTGCCTCAATTGCAGAGGGAGTGAATGTTTAGGCCAGGTGACAAGATGCAAACCAAAGGAATTTCTGTTATGTTTTGTCACTTCAATACATTAAGGTAATTCAAATGAAAGCATGGGAGTCCAAAATGTGAGTGCAACTTTGGGTTTACTTGAAGCGAGGCACGACATATCATATGGTATATGTGATGATGTACGCAATTAATGTATTTTAACATATTACTAGTAATGAATTAGGTAAAGGACAAGCAAGCTTAATCAACCAATGCATATACAAGATTACTCAAATATAACTGAAATATGAAATACACAACAGTTTCTACTGATTGAATGGCCTTGAGCAACATGAGTATTGCCAGAGCTGTGTTCACTGAAGTGAATGGATATGCCTTGATTTGGAAAGAAGAGCCTGAGAGTATATAGCATTTAATTACAAATTCCCTGAGACTTAAACGGTGGAAAGGAACAGCTCAGGAGATCCAAAGAAGGACCATCAATGATAGTAAGTGAGGCAAGTGTTAATGCGAAAAAAATTCTAAAAATTGCTAAAATACTGATATTTACCTTTGGCGTGAAACCATTTCTCAGATATCTTGCATAGTTAATGACAAATCATGTACTAAGATAACAATGACGATATGAATCTCGGACTACAAGGCATAAGAGAAAATTAGGCCATTCATCCCATCGAGTATGCTCCGTCATACCAACAATGCTGATTTATTATCCCTCTCCACCCCTTTCTCCTGCCTTCTGCCCGTATCATTTGACACCCTTATCAATCAAAAACTCATCAACCTCTGCTTTAAAGATACTCAATGAACTAACTTCGTCAGAAATCTGTGGCAATGAGGTTCATAAATTCATCACTAGAAAGTATTTTTTATTTAAAAATATTTTATACTTTCTTGCAAAGGCATTGGAATGTTTTAATGTAAGCCATAAAGCTATCATGTGGACTGAGGCAAAAAAAAAACAGACTGTTACAAACTTGTTAACATCAAGTGACTCTGAGTGACTCTGCTTGAATGCATAAGATAGTTGAGCAGCAACGTTCGGCTTCCGTTTAAGGAATTATTCTAGTGACAAATGGATTCCATCTTCTCTGGTGTGAGGGCACAGGTCTATAAGTAGGCACCGACTTCGAGAAGTTTGAAGGAAATACACAATGTGGGGACAGGATGGTTAGAATTAATAGAACATAAGATTGATCTGATGAGGAGGTGAGTGGGTAAAGCAGGATGGCATTGGAATGAGAATTTATAGAAATTCTCAGATGCCAGTCTGGAAACGATACATAACCACGTTTATTTGTTTGACCCAGATGTCAGGTATTAGACAATGTCCAGAAGTGACCTGATCCAAGAATGGAATATAATATACTCTCAATTTTATGTCAGAGCACAGAAAGTGGTACTGGCTTCAGTGAATGTAGAGTATCAGGCTGTGGGTAGGAGGCACCAGAGGAAAAAATTTGGACAGAAGATAATAAGGACCAGAAGGAGAAAACCACCTGACTGTTCATCAAGATCAAGGCTTCTCTCCTTCAATGCATTTTCCTGTACATCTCCCATGTCCATGATGCCTTTAATATCCAGATATCTATCAACTGTTCCATTGACTGAACTCAGAAACCGAGCCTGCATGATGCTCCAGATCAGAGAATTCCAAAGATTGCTGCCATCTGCATGAAGAAATTCCTTCTCAGCTCAGCCCTAAAATGCATGTTCCTTTTTTGGAAACTGTGTTCCTGATGAAGACCCATCAGCTAGGTGAAACACGTTCCCTGCGCACACACAAATTGTTAAGTCTTGTGAGAATTTTTTTTTACGTTTCAATGACATAATTTTATTTTCTTCAAAACTTTAGAGAATACAGCCCTGGTCAACTCAGTGTTTCCTTAGAAGGCAAATCTGTCATGCCAGAAACTAATCCAGTGAATCTTTACTGCAGTCCAATTATGCCAAGTATATCCCTCTTTTAAGTCAAAGGACTCAACTGTACCTCATGTACCAGGTACAGACTCATCAAGGCCTATTTAATTGCAGTAAAACATCTTTTATTCAAATTCTCTTATAGCAAAGACTAAAGAGTGTATGTTCATGGTCTTCCACTGCTGTGGCCTATCCATATCAAGATTTGCTGTATTGTTTGTTTAGAGATGCTCTTTGGCACACCTCTGTTGTAACGCGTAGTTATTTGAGTAACTGTCACCTTCCTATCAACTTGAATCAGACTGAAAATTCTGCTCTGGCCTCTCTCATTAACAACACATTTTCGCCCACAGAATGGCTGCTCACCTGAGGTTTCTTTTCTCGCACCATTCCCCGTAAACTCTAGAATGCTGTACATGAAAAACCCAGGAGATCAGCAATTTCTGAGATGTTTGCTCTGAATAACATCTGAACCTCTTGACCATGTCTGTATGCTTTTATGCATTGAGTTACTGCCACATGATTGGCTGATTAGATATTTACATTAATGAGCAGGTGTACTTTATAAAATGGCCACTTTTTTTAGGTATAGTTGATTGTTTGCTCACCTGCATATTAGCTTTCAGTGATGTTACGAGGTCACATGGATACCTTTGAACATCAACGTTATCCAATGTTTCCTCATTTAAATGTAGTATACTTCATTTTATTTTCTACGCAGCTGTTGATGGCCACACATTGTTCTATGTATTAGGCAGAGAGCAGATAGGAATGGATAAAATTAAATATGCAGGTGTAGTCAGGAATTAGCACAAGTAAACACAGCATCTCGATCTGACACAACAAGTAAGCATTTTCTATTGTAGCAATTGTCCATTCTCCTGTCTCAGGTATGTATTTCCCTGAATGTTTTTGCCAAATTGGAGAAATTTCTGGCTGTCTTCCTGTTAGAGTTCTCAACAAAACTCAAAGCTTTCTAAATCACATTAATCTTTTATGTGGCCTCCAGTAAAGCTCCTTTAAGCAGGACTAGCTAGTCTAAAGATCTTTACACATCTTGCCCTTGTTACCTCGCTATTCCTATTAATAATTACAACACAATGTCATAGGTCAGTCTAAATGCTGAAGGGGTTTGGTTTTGACTGGCTTGTTGTCACTTTCACTGCTTGAGATGGTCTACACTTTAAAACGCTCCTGTTAAAGGCCGCTACTGGCAGAAAACAATTAACATGCATCACCATAGTTACAGGAAAGACAGAAACTCTTGAACCCAGTACTTGGCCTCTTGATGCCAGGAAGCTTGAGAACATGTGACAAAGGAAAGCATCTGTTCAAATCCACAGTTTGTCAATGTGATACATAGTTCTTTATTCCTGTTATCTTTGAATTGTCACTTTACCACAGAAAAGGGCATAGCCTGCCTCCAAATATCTCAGGCATTTACTTTGGTACTGTTTCAGATAAAGCAGGAAAGAGGAAAGAGAAAGGTCTTCAGAGCTGGACACATTGTTTGCCATGGTGACGCTAAGCAAAAGTGAGGCAAAAGTGTTTCTGACATGCTCTGCTTTGTGGTTGCCTTGACAGACATTTTCATCTTATTTCTTCGCTGTGTGTTTTTTCTCATGGAAAATATTTGGAACTTTCACAAGAACAACTTATATTCATAAGGCGGTATTCACTGACCTTTATAGGACATCCCAAAATGCTTTACACCTGATAATGTAGAGTGGATTTGGTTAATTGGGCCGTCAGTTAATCAGAGCAACTACTTATTTGGGACAACTCTTCAAAAAGAAAAACTAATTGAGAAAATAAATGCGATTCCCTTTGTTTAGTTAGGGCACTATACTGCTTAATTGGGAAGGGGATTACTCTGAACAGTTTCTATCATCAGTTGCATGTAATTGTGTGGCCATTAGACACTACACACTGTACTTAAGGGAACAGTTTTGAAACTTCATTAGATACATGTGTTTGTGTTCAAAAAAACAATCAATTTTGTCACTGATAGCTTCAGACATTCAGACAGAAATGCCAGAAATAACCAGGAGTGAAAATGAAACAAGTTAGGAACAGAAAAGAATTTGAAGGGATCAATCATCTTGAATGTTTCAATGAAAATTAAGATTTTGATGATGCAATGGTTGAAAGCATTGTATGAAGGCAATCCATTATCTGCATGAGGTGTCTGCACTAATTTTGTTCATTTAGTCAATCAAAAGAACACAGCAGTGTACACTGGATGAATTGCTCTGTCAATAACTATTATGGAACTGTAATTATGGGTGCATCACAACCTGGTATGGAAGTTGTCCTGTCCAAGACTGGAAGAAGCTGCAGAAGATCATGAACATGGCGCAGCACATCACACAAACCAATCTTCCGTTCTTGGACTCGCTTTACACCGCATGCTGTCGAAGCAGTGGTGCCCGGATAATCAAGGACACGACCCACCCAGCCAACACACCTATTGTCCCTCTTCCCTCCAGGAAAAGGCTCAGGAGCTTGAAGGCTCGTACGGCCAGATTTGGGGACAGCTTCTTTCCAACTGTGATAAGACTGCTGAACGGATCCTGACCCGGATCTGAGCCGTACCCTCCAAATATCTGCACCTGCATCTCGGTTTTTTTTTGCACTACCATACTTTACATTTTTCTATTTTCTATTTATGATTCATAATTTAAATTTTTAATATTTACTATCGATTTGTAATCCAGGGAGCAGGAAGCGCAGAATCAAATATCACTGTGATGATTGTACGTTCTAGTATCAATTGTTTGGCAACAATAAAGTATAAAGTATAAAGTATAAAGGTGTTCTAATTTGTTTTGTATTTCATTCAAATCCATATTTTGTTACTCAGTTAAATGGTAGTTTGTCTTCTTTATATATTTTTAACAACTTCCATGAAGATTTGGCTAATTGTGGCAGACACTTATTTGGGCCAAAATATACTAGCCCCGATGTGTCCCAATTAAGCAGAATCCATCGTATTTGTAAGTGTAGTCACTGCTGTAACACCAAAAACTTGAGAGGGGTGATACATCAGGGGATTTAACATTTTAACAGTTTGAAAAAGTATTGGGATGACCAGATAGATGTACATAAAATTATGAGAGGCATAGCGAGAGTAGACAGTCTTTTTCCCAGGATGGAAATGTCAAATACCAAACGGGATAATTTCATGGTGAGAAGGGGAAAGTTTTAAGAGATGTACGAGACAATTTTTTTTTACACAAAGAGTGGTAGGTGCTTGGAATGCACTGCTAGGGGAGGTGGTGAGAGATAGAATCATTCATTCATTATGTGCAGTGTCATATGATACAGGTGATCATAGTATTTACATAACCATAATATCACACAAAAAATGCTGCAGGAACTCAGCAGGTCAGGCAGCATCTACGGAAATTAATAGACAGTCGACATTTTGGGCTGAGTCCCTTCTTCAGGACTGAGAAGGAAGGGGAAGATGCTAGAATAAATGGTGAGGGAAGGGGAATGATGACAAGCTAGATGGTGATAGGTAAAGCCAGGTGGGTGAGCAAGGTCAAGGGCTGAAGAAAGAGGAATTTGATAGGAGAGGAGTGTGGACCAGAGGAGAAAAGGAGGGAGGAGGAGAATCGAGGGAAAGTGATAGGCCAGTGACAAGAGGTATGAGAGGGGAATATGCGAAGGGAGGGGTGTTATTTGTTTACTGGAAGGAGAAATCAATATTCATGCCTTCAGGTTAGAGGCAACCCAGACTGAATATAAGGTTCTCCACCCTGAGGGTAACCTCATTTTGGCACAAGAGGAAGCCATGGACCAACATGTCGGAACAGGAATGGGAATCAAAATTGAAATGTTAGGCTACATGTAGGCAAATAGGATTAGTTTCATTTGGCATCATGGTTGTCACAGGCAACCATGATGGGATAAAGGGCCTGTTCCTTTCCTATGCTGTGCTGTGCGTATACACACTAAGTCAAATTTCCTCATTAATTTCAACCAAATGTGGATGGGAGTGGGGAGGGAGTAAAATTTCTCCAAAATCAAAATTGTTATTTTTATATTTTAATAACACTGTGCACCACCATTTTACCTACTAGCCTGGAAACTAGGGAACGAATGAACCAACAAATAGTACCAATGAATAATTAACTCATTGTGGTCATGAACCAGGATACCCTGGCCCCAAAGTGTCAAAGGTTCACAGGGAGAAGGCAAGAAAATGGGATTGATAATGAAAATATATCAGCAGGATTGAATGATGGAACAGACTCGATGAGCCAAATGGACTAATTCTGCTTGTATGTCTTACGTTTTAAACATCTTCTAAACAAAGAAGTGCTGCCACTCCATGATCAACCTTCTCCTGAACTCACTCTCCATCTTTCTAAGAAATTCTGAACTGTTTGACACCCTGATCATTGATCTCCAGAACCGTTAATCATCTATTTGTCCAGCCACACCACTGTTCTCTTTAAAATTACGCTTTACATTAAGCCATAGGGAATTCTAAATCCTTTCCTTTTTGTTGCTTCCATCACCTTACATTTAGCCCCATGTTCGTAGGATGAAGTCACACAAGGAAGATTAGAGAGACTGCAAATGAGATGCATCGGGAAGAAGAGCATATGAAATCAAACTCAGATTTGAATCTCATGTTGGAATTAACTTACTCACCAGAGCACAAGGAAACAGGAACAGAAACAAATGAGTTGGCTCGTCAAGCCTGTCGCACTGTTCAGTATGTTAAAGGCTAATCAATACTGTTCCCTGCACTTCTTCTGTGCCTGTTTTCCTGAAACTCTATTTATCTCTCTTCATCTTAAATACCAATTTAATCAAGTGCTCCATCTGAGACAACATCCTAGTTAATCTCTTTTGCAAACTCTCCAGTGCAGCCATATCCTTCCCAAAGTGCAGTGACTTTAACCACACACGATTCCAGTTGTTGTCAAATGAACTTGCGTCACGCTCCAAGGCCCCAGCCAATGATGGCAAGCATCCTGTTCACTATCTTCACCAACTCATCCAACTATATTGCCATCTTATTGAGTCATAGAGTTAAACATGCTGACCAAAATGCCTTCCTGAGCAAATTCCAGTTACTTGCATTTGGCTCATATCCCTCTAAACCTTTCCTATCCATAGATGTCCTTTAAACAGTGTAACTGTACACTCCTTGACCACTTCATCTAGCAGCTCCTTCCAAATACCCACCATCCTGTTTGAAAAACTTCCATCTCAGGTCCCCCTTACATTTTTCCTCTCTCACCTTAACCCTAAGCCCGTTATATTTGGACTCCTACCTTGGGAAAAGGACAGTGACCATTCAACTTATCTATGCCCCTCATGATTTTATCAACTTCAATAAAGTTCCACTCAGCCTTCGCTCCAGGGAAACCATCATTGCTTATAACTCAAGCCCTCTTTGTAAATCTTTTTTGCACTGGTCCTTTTCTCATCACATTCTTCATGTAGTACAGGGAGCAGACTTCCAAACAACATTCCAGATATGGTTTCACAGCATCTTGTACATCTTTACTACAATGTAATGTCAAGTGTATGAAAACATGTCATTAAACTTCTTTAAAGCCTTGCCTACCACTGTTGACACTTTTGAGGAACTACAGAACTGCGCAAATATCTTAGGCACCTATATGTATAGCTAGGGTGCCTTTTCCACAGTACTGTAGTAATTTTATGTATTGCACTGTACTGCTGCCACAAAAAAAAAACAAATTTCGTGACATATGAGTGATGATAAACCTGATTCTGATATGGGTCACTGTTGTGGATTGCGAGTGGGAAGGGGGCAGGAAGAAGGAATCATGTTTGGAAGAAGGGGAAAGGTGACGGAAGAGAGGGAGGAGTACTAGGGAGACATTTTGTAATGATCAATCAACCAATTTTTGGAATTAAGCGTCCTTGCCTGGTGTCTCAGGGCTGGGTGTGTCTTCATCTGAGCTATCCCTACTCCTGGCACTTCTTCTCTGCCAACTGTCCCACATCCCTCCTGTAGTGCTCCACCCTCGCCATTCCCAACATCCTTTGATCCCTGCAGAATTACAAACTCGTTCTCCTCTCTACCTTGGTAAATACCATACTGTGCAGAAGTCTGAGGCATCCTAGCGATATATATGTACCGAAGACTTTTGCACAGTATATACTTGTACTCCTTGATCTTTCTGTGCTACAAAGTTCTCCAGAGCCCTGTCATTCGCTGTATGTGTCCTACCCTGGTTTAACTTCCCAAAGTACATCCCCTTACACTTGCCTGAGTTAAAATCCTTTCCTTATTTTCCCAATAGCTCATGATCCTGTTGTAACCTTTGACATACTTCTTCACGGTTCAGAACAACAATTTTGATGTCATCCATAGAGTTACTAGTCATACCACATATATCCGCATCCAAATCGTTAATGTATATGGTAAACAACACAAACAACAACGAAGTCCTGACGAAGGGTCTCGGCCTGAAATGTCGACTGCACCTCTTCCTAGAGATGCTGCCTGGCCTGCTGCGTTCACCAGCAACTTTGATGTGTGTTGAATGTATATGGTAAGCAGCCTTCGACTTAGCACCAATCTCTACTCACATCAGCCCTACAATATGAAAAACAACCCTCCATACAATTTTCTGAGCCCTCCCACAAAATCAATTCTAAGTAACTAGTATCGTACATCCAAGCTCATCCTAGACTCCTTGTGATTTGACATTCTGAACCAAATTACTGTGCGTGACCATGCTCTCATCCATGCAGACAACATCAACCACCCTGACTTGGTCAGTCCTCATGGTTACCGCTTCAAAAAAAACCAACCAAATTCATGAGACACTATTTCCCATGTGGAAAGTCATATTGGCTACCTCTAATCAGTCATTGCCTTTCTAAATAGAGATGAATCCCATTCAGTAACTTTCCCACTAATGATGGAAGCCTCACTGGCATGTAGTTCCCTGCCGTGTCCTTGCAGCCCTTCTTAAATAACTGCACAACATTAACCACCCTCCAGTTTTGGTAACGCAAACATGAGGAAATCTGCAGATGCAAGAATTTCAAGCAACACACATAAAAGTTGCTGGTGAACGCAGCAGACCAGGCAGCATCTCTAGGAAGAGGTACAGTCCCGAAATGTCGGCTGTACCTCTTCCTAGAGATGCTGCCTGGCCTGCTGCATTCACCAGCAACCTTTATGTGTGTTGCTCCAGTTTTGGTATCTTATTTGTGACAAAGGAAGACATAAAAATCTCTGCCAGGATCCCAACACATTCTGCCCTTGCCTCCCATCACATCTTAAAATACACTTGGATAGAGTTAGGGGTGTGTTCATCTTTTCATCTCATTTGTAATATTGATACTGAAGTGCTCCAAGGGGGTGGGGTGGGGGGGGGGGGCATGGTTG
Source organism: Mobula hypostoma (assembly GCF_963921235.1). Taxonomy (NCBI): domain Eukaryota; kingdom Metazoa; phylum Chordata; class Chondrichthyes; order Myliobatiformes; family Myliobatidae; genus Mobula; species Mobula hypostoma. The sequence goes on from NC_086101.1 coordinate 175,091,474, forward strand.
ACAGCCTACCCCAGCATTCCTAATGACCAGTGCTATTTATTGTTAAAATGCTTTTGGGGTATTATAGTGGGATCTTCAAGTTCATTTATTGTTATGTTTTAGCTTGGGTTATAAAGTTATTTGAATGTGTATTTCTGGGTCACTTTGACTGTAACCAGGGTGTGAAACAATCAGCTCCCTTGTCTGTATATGACTGAATGGCTTCTGAACCCGGGTCAATGCAGCAGGTCTGGTTTTGTGCTTGCTGCAATAAAAACGGCTGTTGAGTTATACGAGCTTTTCGCGTCTGTCATCATGTACTGAATGCTCGCCACATTGGTGTCAGGAGCGGATTAGAAATTGGTGACCAGATTGAAGCGATACCACCTCAGACAGAGCACCTTAAGACCTGGGGAATAAGTTACTGGACTAAGTAGTATGCCTCCTCCACACCCCTGGGCTTGGCTTATGAAAGCAGGACCTGGAGGGAACCGAGCATCGCACCTTCCCAGAGAATCCCGACGGAGCGAGCGAACTGCTGCTATCAGATAGAAGATACAAGTGCCTCAGGACTTGCACCACCAGGTTCAAGAACAGTTACTACTCCTCAAGCATCAGGCACTTGAGCAAAAGAGGATACCTACACTCTTTCTATTTGTGGTTTTCCCACAATCAATGATCTCACTTTAAGGACTCTTTATCTTGTTATTTCATGCTCTCTTATTTATTGCTATTTATATATATTTGCACTTGCAGTTTGTTGTTCATTGGTCCTGTTTACAGTTACTGTTCTATAGATTTGCCGAGTATACCTGCAGGGAAGAAAAAGAATCTCAAGGTTGCATGGGTGACGTGTATGTTCTCTGATAATAAATTTTACTTTGAACTATATGTTCCTCCAGCACCAGACACAACTTACCATTTTGATTCCAATGGGCCTACTCTTTCCCTTGTTATGTTTTTGCACATAATATACATAGAAAATGCTTTCGGATTTTCCTTAATGGTCTCTACTCTAAGCCTTCCTACTTTTAGTAGTCTCCCCCCTCCCCACATTTACTGGACTTGTGAAGTATTCTATTCCTATATTCTGTCGTATGTGTTGCCAAAAGTAATAGGGAGATTACAGTCAGAGAAATCCTGGCTTATTTTGCTCTGTGTATTATTACAGAATACAGAAGTTCTTTGTGTGAATTCCCACTGGCAATGAAGTCTTATAAAAGCTAAAGTCTATATCTCTTCAGACAACCATTAATAATAGGAAAATTAGGATGCGAGTTCAAACATTTTCCATACACAATATGTATGCTCATATGCTTGGGGTGATTGCAAACTCAGCCAGCTCTATCATGAGCATGAGCTTCTTCAGCATCAAAGACATTTTCAAAAGGTGACGCCTCAAGAAGGCGGCATCCATCATTCAGGACCCCAATCACCCAGTCCCGGGCTGTTTTATTTTCTTTGTTTTCTTTGGAGTGCTGGAGGCTGAGGGGAGATCTGATTGAGATTTATAAGATTATAAGAGACATAGACAGGGTAGACGAGGAGCATCCTTTTCCCAGGGTAGAAATGTCTAATACCAGAGGGCATGCGTTAAAGGTGAGAGGGTGTAGGTTCAAAGGGGATGCGAGGGGTAAGTTTTTTTTACACAGAGAGTCGTATATGGTGGTAGAGGCAAATACATTAGAGGCTTTTAAGAGTTGTTTAGATGGGCATATGAATGTGAGGAAGATGGAAGGATATGGAAGGATATATAAAGTACAAAGGATTAGTTTTTTGAGGGTTTTTGATTTACTTTTTGGCTGGTTCTACACAACATTGAGGGCCAAAGCGCTTGTTCCTATGCTGTTCAGTGCTATGTTCTATGTTTTATATTTTATCAGGAAGCCTGAAGACTCACATTCAATGTCTTGCTTCTACCATCAGATTTCTGAATGGACAATGAACGAACCTGTGTACACTACCTCACTACTTTTTTATCATTTTGCACTAATTTAATTTAACTATCTTTAATATACACTCTGTGGCCACTTTATTTGATAGACTAGTACACGTGCTCATTAATGCAAATATCTACTTAGCTAGTCACATGGAAACAACTCAACGCATAAAAGCATGCAGTCATAGTGAAGAGATTCAGTTGTTCAGACAAAATATCTGAATGGGGAAGAAATGTGACCTGAGTGATTTTGACTGTGGAATGATTGTTGGTGCCAGATGGGGTGGTTTGAGTATCTCAGAAACTGCTGAGCCTCTGGGATTTTCATGCACAACAGAGTTCACAGAGAATGGTGCAAAAACCAAAAGAGAAAATCATTCCATGAAGTGGCAATTTTGTGGGTGCAAATGCTTTGTTAACGAGAGAGGTCAGAGAAGAATGGCCAGACTCATTCAAACTAACGGGAAGGCGACAGTAACTCAAGTAACCATGTGCTAAAACAGTGGTGTACAACACAGATTGTCTGAATGCACAACATGTCGAACCTTGAAGTTGATGGGCTACAGCAGCAGAAAACTATGAATTTATACTCTGTGATCACTTTATTAGGGACAGGAGGTATTTAATAAAATAGCCATGAATATGAAGTCGGCATCACTTTTGACAAGCATTATTAAGACGAAAAGTAGAATGACTCTCAAATAATGCAACAGATACATATCATTTGCGCAATTTGTATGTGCGTACACTTAGAATGCATAAATTCTGGATTTGTTACTCATAAGTCTGTTTCAAGGAGAACGGTCTGAATAAACGGATAATTGAATTAAATTGTCCAAAGATCAAGGCTCAGGGTGCCGGTAAAAAGAAACCATGTAACCTGCACTACCTTTCATGAGATGAGAATTTTCATTCAGCATTGCAATAAGGTTGTTAGAGTTTCCTTTTACCATTATTAGTCAGTGGTCCCTGTCTCCCAAATGTGACCTGTGTGCATTGCTGTCATGAAATCAGGCTTTCATTTGAGGCTGGCATATCATAGCAAACAGCAGTCGAGAAAAGGTTCACCAAGAGCAAATGTTGTTGCAGGAGGGCATTCAACGTTCCTCCTCAGAAGCTCGAGTCTAATGTTAACGTTAAAAATTCCTGCATGGCTGACTGCTGAAAGTGCGAATCTGGACAAGAGCAGTGAAAGAAGCAATACGTAACCTCCATGAACCGGGAAAGCAGGAGTATATGACGGAAACCAATTAGACTAAGTGGTTGAGAAATGAGCATGACAAGACTTGCAAAGGAAGAGTAAATGTGAGTGAGTGAGTGACAAATCAAAGAGGAGAAGCAAGAAAGATTGCCATAAAAGGGAAAACAAAGAGTTCACAGTTCAAAGTAAGTTTATTATCAAAATACATATATGTCACCATTTACAATGCTGAGATTAATTTTCTTGCAGGCATTCACAATAAAACAAAGGAATACAATAGAATCAATAAAAAAACTACACACAAACAAAGGGTGACAAAGGGGTGGAGAGGAAGAACAGAAAATAGAAGTTAAATCTCCAGCAACAATTCCATTTTGGAGGGATGATTCACAAGACTCAGAGCTTATGTTTAGTTGGAAATAACTTACTTGGCATTAATTAATGTGTAATATTAATTGGAAACACAGACTGAGATGCAGATGATTTATATTTTGCGGTATTTTTTTCTCATTTATTTTGCGATTTCAGTTTCACACCTTTCCTCATATTCCCATGGTGATCCAGTCTGTGAGATGCTGTTTTCAGAAATCTAATGACAGGGTGGAATAAATCAGACAGTCTTAAAACTTCTAAGTTCAACGGGATACAAACAATTCCTTTGAAGTCGCTGCACTGTTTGCAAATAATTAATAATGAGTGATATTATTCTCTCTATTAACTTGGCAGCAAAAGTAAACTTTCTGCTGCTTCTTTGGCGGTTCGACAAACTTCCTGCCAATTCCACAGGAGAAAATTCACAGAAACCCTTCACATCCCAACACTTAGTGCCGAGGTTCATAAGCAATGTCCCACTACACTTTTGAAGATTTAGATGGAAGTTGGATGATGTTGAAGCAGAACTCAGTGAGGAAACAGGGGAAAAATTGCATTTTAAACACAGTAACAAATTACTCCAGTGCAAAAAGAATAACTTAAACTCAGAAAAGATAGCACAGATAGGAAAGACCCAAATTTACAGGTAAAGCCACTGATAAATTGAATTTGTAAAACACCACTGTTTAGACAACCAACCCAGCTGCCAAACTGTTATATAATTTTCCATATATTAATACAACTACTGTATGGTTATACAGTAATAGTAATGCATCTGGCTTCAAAATTCAAAGTAAATTTTTATCAAATTACATATATGTCACCATATACTACCCTGAGATTTATTTTCTTGCAGGCATTCACAGTAAACATGATAGAATCAATGAAAAATGCACACAAGATGGATAAACAACCAGGGTGCAGAAGACAACAAACTGTGCAAATACAAAATGAAAATGAAACAAGCAAAATAATATTAATAAATGACCAATAAATATTGAGAACTTGATGAAGAGTCCTTGAAAGCGAGACCATAGGTTGCGGCAACAATTCAGTGTTGGGGTGAGAGAAGTTGAGTGAAGTTATTCCCTCTGGTTCAAAAGCCTCTGGTTGAGGAGTAATAACTGTTTCTGAGCCTGGTGGTGTGGGTACTGAGGTTCCTGTATCTCCTTCATTATGCAGCAGCAAGAAAAGAGCACAGCTAAAATGGTGGGGGTCCTTAATGATGGATGTTACTTTCCTGTGACTGCACTTCTTGCAGATGTGCTCAGTGATAAGAATGAGTGGACTTGACTGAATCCACTATTTTTTTTGTAGGCTTTTCCATTCAAGGGCATTGTTGTTTCCAAACAGGGCCATGAAACAAGCAGTCAAAATACTCTTCACTGTGCCTATATAGAAGTTTGTCAAAGCTATAGATGACATGCTGAATCTCTGTAAACTGGTAAGAATTTAGAGGCGATACCATGCCTTCTTTGTAATAGCACTTACTTGCTGGACCGAGGACAAATCTTCTGAAATGATCATGCCGAAGAATTTAGTGTTGCTGACTTCCTCCACCAATTATCACCTGATGAGGACGGCCTCATTGATCTCCAGTTTCCTCCTCCTGTAGTCAATAACTAGCTCTTTGGTTTTGCTGACATTGAGTGAGAGGTTGTTGTTGTGGCACCAGTCAGCCAGATTTTCAGTCTCCCTCCTATATGCTGCTCTGTCACCTTCTTTGACTTGGCCTACAACAGTGGTGCCATCAGAAAAGTAAAATATGGCATTCAGAGGTGTGCTTAGCCTTACAGTCATAAGTTTAAAGCCAGCAGAACAGAGAACTAAGCACATAGTTTTGAGATGCACTTGTGTTTCTGGTGAATGTGGAGGAATGTTGTTGGCAATCTAATCTTCTGATATTCATTACCTTTAACTTCATTGGAAGGGCAGTAGAATTCACAACCATTGATTACCATTTAGCTTTTGTGAACAGAATGAATTTCAATGCACATGAATTGGATATAATGTTCAGCTGTGTTACAAATCTTGGAAGCATACAATGCCTGAGCTATGGGATTGAAGACTTTGCTCCAGAGCTATCTCAACTCGAGCTAAATGTTTCCATTAATCTTACAGTGCAGGGATGGTCCGAACATTCTGGGAAGTTATCTAGGTTTATCCCATTCAAAAAATATCTTACATGTATAATTTTTTGCTATGTTGGATGAATCCAGTTGGACCAATCAGTTTTCTCTCAACCACAAGCAAAGTAATAGAACGTGTCATGAAAAGTGCATTCAAACAAGACTAACTCACCAACATCTACATCACTGATGTCCAGTTTAGATTTTGCCAGGGCTACTCAGACCTCATCATAGCTTTGGTCTAAACATGGGCCAAAAATCTGCATTCCAGAGAGAAAATAAGAGGGGCTACTCTTGAAATCAAGGCAGTATTTGAGTGAATTAGGCATCAATGGTTAGTGATCAAGGAGCATTAAAGGAAAAACAAGAGTCATTACAGTCAGAGTACAAAAGCAATAGTTGTTAGAAGTTAATCATTCCAGCTCTGGGATATTACTGCAGGAGTTCCTTAAGGTAGTGTCCTCAACTCAACCAGCTTTAGCTCATTCAGTGATAACCTTCCTTCCATCATAAGATCAAAGCGTTATCATTAAAGACTGCAGCAAAGGATGCAGCAGAACTACAGAAAAGGAGGTTAGAATGTGAAATGTACAAAATGTCCCTGAATGGTGCAAAAAGCCAAAAATGTCATTGATGTGGCAAATCCTTCCATAGAAACATAGAAATCTACAGTACATTTCAGGCCCTTTGGCCCAAAATGTTGTGCCGACCATGTAACCTACTCCATAAACTGCTTAGAATTTCCCTACCGCATAGTCCTCTATTTTTCTAAGCTCCATATCCCTATTTAAGAGTCTCTTAAAAGACCCTATTACATCCGCCTCTACCACCTTCATTGGCAGTGCATTCCACACATCTACCACTCTGTGTGAAAAACATACCTCTGACATTCCCCTTGTACCTACTTCCAAGCACCTCAAAACTATACCCACTCATGGTAGCCATTTCAGCCCTGGGAACAAGCCTCTAGCTATCCACACGATCAATGCCTCTCATCATCTTACACACCTCTATCAGGTCACTTTTCATCCTCTATCACTCCAAGGAAAAAAAGCCAAGTTCACTCAACCTATTCTCAAAAGTCATGCTCTCCAATCGAGGCAACATCTTTGTAAATCTTCTCTGCACTCTCTCAATGGTATCCACATCCTTCCTGTAATGAGGTGACCAGAACTCAAAACAGTACTCCAAGTAGGTCTAACTAAGGTCTTATACAGCTGCAACATTACATCACGGATGTTGAACTCAATGCCTAGGTTGATGAAGGCCAACACACCATATGCCTTCTTAACAACACTGTCAACCTGCACAGCAGGTCTGAGTGTCCTATGTAAATGGATCCCAAGATCTCACTAGTCATCCACACTGCTAAGTATCTTACCTTTAATACTATATTCTGTCTTCAAATTTGACCTACCAAAATGAACCACTTCATACTTATCTGGTTGAACTCCATCTGCCACTTCTCCCATGACTGTTGGTTCAAGGAAAATGTTTGCAGAAAGTGCCACAGACAAGGTCAAGTAGAGAGAGTGTGCAAGGCCGACAAAAAGAAAAGAACAAGTGAAAAGGTTCAAACACAATTCTAAGTACATGCATAAATTGACTAAATGTAAAACAGAATCAAACAACATAGAGTCTGACAAAGGTGCACTGTCATGCCTAGAACTGCGTAGTAATACTGAAGCAGATCATAAAATCATTTGGATCACAATAGATGTGTCTAGTGAAAATGGAGCTGGATACAGGGTCAGTTTTATCTATAATTCCAGAGGCTGACTACAACAGACTTTTTTCTAAGCTACCATTAGAGAAGGCTGACACAGATGAAAAAGTGTCTCCTAAAGGCAAACTGAAAGTGAATGTTAAGTATGGAGGGCAAACACAGCAGTTAGAGGTTAATGTATTGAAAAGTGAAGGGTCAGCACTTTTTGGACATGAATGGTTGAGAGAAATCCAGCTAGACTGGCACTCAATCAAGTCTCTCAGCATGGCATCAACAGGCAATGGAAGCCAAAATGGTAGCACTAACGAGGGACTGGCAGGGCTGTTTAATGCCAATAGTAGGTGTTTGAGAAGGGGACTGGTAAACTCAAAGGCATGAAAGTAAGAATTGAATAAAATGAAGCAGCAACACCAAGATTCCATAAAGCACATCCAGTGCCTTTTGTACCACACCCTCAAGTGGATGCTGAACTTCGGAGCTTGGAGGTGTCTGGAATTCTCTCCAAGGTTGAATAGAGTGATTGGGTGAGCAAGAAAGGGAAGGTCAGAGCCCTTTGCATATGTGGGGATTTCAAAGTGAGCATCTTTTTGCATCTTTGACAGGCGGGGAGAACTTTTTGAAGATTGACCTGTCACAAACCTATCTGCAAAAGGAGACTGAGAAGTCAAGCAGGAAGTTCCTCACAATCAACACTCACAATTAGCACCACTCTAATTGTCTAGTCTTTAGCACCACATCAGTTCCAACAATTTGGTAAAGAGCAATGGACCAAGTGCTCCAAGATATCCCAGGAACACAATGTTACCGTGATAGCATTATCGCGACTGGCAAGAATGATGAAGAACACCTCCAGAAGCTTGGTAAAGTGCTTAAAGTGTTTTGTACATATACAGTTTTATATTGCATTAATCTAAAGGAGAAGGAAGTGTAATGTATGAATCTGTGTATTTCAGAGCAATGACCTGTCCCTGAACATTATGTACTGTTGTCTACACGTGTGCATTGATCTGTTGTCTATATATGCATGTTGTTATCTCTCTCTCTCTCTCTCTTTCACTGTAATGTGAATACACCAGCTAAAGCCATCTTCCACATGCATGCTTTGATTTACTTGACATGTAGTTGCACAGACACAACAAATACTGTCACTCTTACAGTCAGGCCAAAGTTTAGATGCACTGAGTTGGGTGGAGAGTTAATAGAAACGCAGTTAAGACACCCAGCGAAATAGCACACTGTCATGCTCTTACCTTCATCTCTAAGGCTCAAGTCCAGAGAAAAATTGTGTGTCATTTCACTGGGTATTTTTCCTGCTTTTTAATGAACTCCCCACTTGTCTGGATAATAACAGTTCTAATAACACTGAAGAAATTCAAAATTAATCCATGAAAAAGCAACCTGCTTGATAGGCACCTCATTCATCACCCTAAACATACATTCTGTGCAGTAGTGCATACCATCTATAAAATCCCTTTTCTTAGAGCATTCTGCAAATAAATAGAGTCCATCATCAAGGCTAAGCACAATCTGAATATGAGAACACCACGAAGTCACGCACCATTCTGATTTGGAAAATTATTGATGCTCCTTTATGCTGCTAGATCTAAATTTCAAAACTTCTTGCCCAACAGCTTTGCTGAAGTATCTTTTCCAGAAGGGCTGGAGAGATCCAAGGTCTTCACCACCTCTCAAAGGCAATTAAAGATGTTAACGAATGCTGGTTTAGCCAGTGATGCCTATTTCTCAAAAATGGATTAGAAAAAAAAGTGTAAATATGCTGACACTGCAGCTTTATAATAGGACATGAAAACTTGTTCAAAATACTAATTAACTCCATATATACTGAATGCTTCAGTAGGAAAAAAAGTTACCGAGTTTTGCTGTGTGCATTTATCTGGAAACCAGTGCCTGGCTACATTTAAGCCATAATTTCTGTGTTGATGCAACCTGAGTTTATGTGGCATCAAACCTAAAATAGTATAACTTAGTGGAACTTTTCTAAGTGCACAAAAGCTTTCTCTCCAGGAAGCCATCTCACCCCCATTAAACATTTCATAGACTGCTGTATTAATTTCAGCTAAAAGAGAATTGGGTGAAGTTCAATATCTCCAAGCTCCTATGAGCACTTTTTCCTAGATAATTCAAAGTACAAGTACTTCTTTGAGATAAAACATTTGATAAATAACTAATCGGAATTAATGCCTGACCTAATTTTAATTGTTTTGTACATCTGAACTAACACATTAGATAGAGAGACCATCAAAATATGTTTTACATTCCGCTCTCCAGACGAAGCTTTGAAGCAAAACAATGCACTTTCCTGATTTAGTGGGTGTTAAGCGTCTTTCAGAATTACAGTTAATGTGCTGCAGAGAAAGATTTCTTTAGAGTAAGGCCTAATTGAATTATACCCTTAAATGGACGAAGCAATGGTTTTCGCTTCATTAAAATGATAATGAAGCTTATGATTATCAAACTGCTTAATAATTGGTGTTAGTTCAAAGAAGAAATGACTAATTATAAATAAAATCAACAGAACTTTCCTTTGGTCATCTTTCAGTGGTTTCAATCCCAATAGACAAATGTTATTTCATTCAATTAGTTATTCATATTTCTTAGTATCATTGATACAAACTTCAATCCTTCCCAGTAACTTGATAGATATTTGTCCCTCAACTAATGTCACAGAAACAAAGTTCGAAGTAAATTTACTATGTAAGTACATATATATCACCAGATACAACCCTGAGATTCCTTTATTTGCAGGCAATCACAGTAAACACAACAAACATAACCAAATCAATGAAAACACACACCCAACAGGGCAGACAACAAAAAATGTGCAAAAAAACAACAAATTGCACAAACAGAAAATAAACTTTAATAGAAATTGGATGATGCAACAAGACAATGATCTGGAACATAAGAGTAAATCAGCAGAATAGCTGAAAAAGGAAAACATTCGTGTTTTGAAAAGGCCAAGTCGGGATCCAGATCTTTACCCAATTGAGATGCTGCAGCAGGACCTGAAGAGGGCTGTTCATGCAAGGTGTCCCAGAAATACTGATGAAGTGAAACAGTTTTGAATGGGGAAATGGTCTAAAACTCGATGTGCCGGAGTGAACAACAGTCACCAGAAATGTTTGGTTGAAGCTATTGCTGTACAAGGGGGTCACGTCAGTTACTGAAAGCAAAGGCTCATGCACTTTTTTCCCACAAATACATATAATATTGGATCATTTTTCTCAATAAGTAAATGAATAAGTATAATGTTTTTGTGCTATTTGTTTAATTGGGCTCTCTTATCTCGTTTCAGGACTTCCGTGAAGACCTGATCACACTTTAGGTCATATTTATGCAGAAACAGAGACAATTCTAAAGGGTTCACAAACTTTCTAGCACCATTGTAAGGCACTAAATATAGAGAACATAAGATGAAGAGTCCTTGAAAGTAAATCCAGTTCGGTGGGAACCATGACTGATTCAGTCCAATACCCACACAAACCCCACACGATTTATTCACAGCTGTACTTAATATTGTAACTCCATAGGTTTAATCCGTAGGCTTGGATACCACAGACATAACAGAATACAGAGTGGGTCACTGGACCTCTAACTGCATATCCTGAGATTCTGCCTCTTCTTCTACCTCCCTACTCACTGCCCACCCTTGAAGACCCTGATGGCCTTCTGATAACTCACTACGAGGAAGGGCCATTTTAAATGTTCTAAATTTCCTGAAGATCATACATGTTAAAAACTGTTCTCAATAGGTATAGCCAAAAAATGCCGGTGAACGCAGCAGGCCAGGCAGCATCTATAGGAAGAGGTACAGTCAACATTTAGAGCCAAGACCCTTCGTCAGGACTAACTAGAAGAAGAGATAGTAAGAGATTTGAAAGTGGGGGGGGAGGGGGAGATCCAAAATGATAGGAGAAGACAGGAGGGGGAGGGATGGAGCTAAGAGCTGGACAGTTGATTGGCAAAAGCTATACAAGGCTGGAGAAGGGAGAGGATCATGGGATGGGAGACCTAGAGAGAAAGAAAGGGGGAGGGGAGCCCAGAGGATGGACAGCAGGCAAGGAGTTATAGTGAGAGGGACAGAGGGAGAAAAAAGGGGGGGGGGAATAAATAAATAAGGGATGGGGTACACATCCAGTGGCCACACATTTTAATTCCACGTCCCATTCCCATTCTGATATGTCTATCCACGGCCTCCTCTACTGTCAAGATGAAGTCACACTCAGGTTGGAGGAACAACAGCTTATATTCCATCTGGAAGCCTCCAACCTGATGGCATAAACATTGACTTCTCTAACTTCCGTTAATGCTCCAGCTCCCCTTTGTACCCCATCCCTTATTTATCTATATATCTATCTATCTAACTATTTATTTATTTATCTCCCCCCCCCCTTTTTTCTCTCTCTCTTTTTTCTCCCTCTGTCCCTCTCACTATAACTCCTTGCCTGCACTCCATCCTCTAGGCTCCGCTCCCCCTTTCTTTCTCCCTAGGTCTCCTGTCCTATGATCCTCTCATATCCCTTTTGCCAATCAACTTTCCAGCTCTTAGCTCCTTCCCTCCCTCTCCTGTCTTCTCCTATCATTTCGGATCTCCCCCTCCCCCTCCCACTTTCAGATCTCTTACTATCTCTTCTTTCAGTTAGTCCTGACAAAGGATCTCAGCCTGAAACGTCGACTGTACCTCTTCCTAGAGATGCTGCCTGGCCTGCTGCGTTCACCAGCATTTTTTGTGTGTGTTGCTTGGATTTCCAGTATCTACAGATTTCCTCGTGTTTGCCTCAATGGGTATAAGTAAGTTTGTGGGTGTCACAGTAGTGTAGCAGTTAGCGTAATGATATGACAGTGCCAGCAAGCCGGGTTCAATACCACCACTGTATGGAAGAAGATTCTACATTCCCCCATGACCGCATGGGTTTCTTCCAAATGCGCTGGTATCCTCCCACATTCCAAAGATGTATGGGTTAGCAGGCTAATTGTTGACATGGATGAAATTGAGCACCGTGGACTGGTTGGACAGGAAGGGATTGTTACTGTGCTGCATATCCAAGCAAAAATAAAATAAGCATTATATTAAAGTTATTTAAGTAATTAAATCCTGCTCTAAGTTTCTAGGGCATTATTTTCAATGGAGGCTTTTAGGACTGCCATTGTGTGAGAGGACTGGTTAAAAATGCTGACACTACATTACGGGCGGGGTCATCCTATAATGACTATCGCTACAGTAAATGGAGAAATATCCAGTTACTCATGTATCACCTCCCATGTTTCAGTTCATGTAACAATAATAAAGCAATTCCACTTCCAATGTGTATTCATGTGTGTCAAAATATTTGACAAAAATATGTTGTATGAGTTGGATAAACATTCACCCCTAATAACCCCATCATTAAGGAAAGAAAAATGCTTGGATACATATGATATATTACTTATTTTCACTGATCCAATTGATCTTTGATGTTGTAATTTTCAAACTTAATGCCATGAATCTTATGTTCATAACATTAAACAAGCTCAGTTTACCACTAGATTTCATACTTTTAAAACCACATGGATTGCCAAATGTCCATTGCTAATTTTCAGGCTCTGATTCTTTCCACATACAAAGACAGACAAATGATCAGCTCAGAAGTAACTGCACCAGCATATACTGTATGCTGGAGGAACTCAACAGTTCACGGAGCATGTATGGAAAAGAATGAACAGTTGATGTTTCAGGCCTGGATTTATTTCCATACATGCTGCCTGCACTGCTGAGTTCCTCCAGTATTTTGTATACATTGCACTGGATTTATAGCATCTGCAAAATCTCTTATGTGTACCTGTCTACGGTTTTGATGTAGTGTTGTTTTTGAATCAGGGCTCTATTAAACACAAGCCAAGACAACAAAAATCACTCTCCTTTTCAATCCAAGCTTATGCAACTTCAATTTTATTCATACCTGACATGAAGCAAACAACACAATACTTTGGCATTTATTGGCATAAACTTGGCATTCTCATTTGGAGAAGCTATGAGGACAGATGGTGTGGGAAATGCAAATACAGCACTGCGAGAGTGGAAAGGTGATATCTCTATGGTGCTGCTGAAGACTACGCTGTGCCTAACCCAGGCTACACCTGACCTCAGAATGTTTGTCTCTGTCACTAACAAAGCAAGCATACTTCATTCCCGAGCAGTGTTTCATCTCTAATCATTTTCATGAAATGAGCTCTGCATTTCAGAAGAGACTTCAAACCAAAGCTCCATTTGCCGTTCAATTACAGATGAATAATCCCAAAACGTAATTCAAAGAAGCTTGCTGGATATTTACCTCTCCATCCCATCAATAAAGAAAATTAGCTGTTCCATGCTTGTGCTTATTGTCTTTTTCTTTCCCAATTTAACTTTAAAATAAAATCAATTCATCTTAAAAAGAATTACATCTTGGAAGCTGTATACTATCTGTTAAATGGCATAAAATATGAAGTCAGGTATTCTATTTAAGTTCTTTCACTTACAAGAACAAACTGTGAAACAGTTTGCATAATACTCAGGAGATAATTTGCTTTGTCTATCAGGTGTTCTTTCAGTAATGTGAAGAACCTATAAAGACCAAAGTCATTGACTTTGATTCCTTAAATAAAAAAAACCTGAAATAAAAATTTAAAATACTGGAAATACTCAGCAGGGCAGGTATCAGACTTGGAAAGTGGGAAGACTTACTGTTTATGTAGATGATTTTCTGTCTGAAAGTCACATGAAACATTAACTCTGTTTCTCTCACCACAGCCCGGCTTAATGAGAATTTCCATCATCTTCTCTTAAATGATTGCTGCATCTTCTTCTCCCAACCAAATGTCATATTTGATCCCAACACAAGTTTCAAACCATAAATTGATTAATAAAACCTATTTCACATTTGTACTCTGCTCATAGCTTAGTTCATCTGCTATTAAAACTGTTACTTAATCCTGTTACCTCGAAAATTGACTACATCTATCAAAAATTGCAACACTTTACTCTACATCAAGAGATCATTTAAACCACCTGAAGATGGATCACAACCCAAAATGTCAACTGTTTATTCATTTCCATTGATTCTGCCTGACCTGATGAGTTCTTCCAGCATTTTGTGTGTGTTACTTTGGATTTAAATCATCTGCAGACTTTCTCTTTATTATCACTTAAACCTCTGCTGTCTTTGAGTTATCTTGCACCATCTCCCAGTCACTGAACATTCCATCACATACTGAGCTGCATTGCTTTCTGATTAAGCAATATATCACTTTAAAGTTATCATTAACTAAATCTAATGTCCCTCGATGACCTTGAATGTTCTATTTCTGAGAATTCCTTGAAATACAAAAATGAAGATATCTACAGCTCTGCAACTCTGGCCTTTGGGACATGTGTAACTTTAATAATGTTCTCACCGGTAGTCGTGCCTTCATCTATCGAGAACTAAAACTTGTATTTTTTTTCCAAAAATCCATCTGCTTTTCAACTTTGCACTGCTTCCTTTCTGTTGTTTAAAACCAATTGGTTTGAATCAACTATATGGCCATTTCTCCAGATATCCTCTTCTGTAGCTCAGTGTTAAATCTTCTTTGTTAATGCTTCTCTGAACCACCTGAGGGTGTTTTATTACGATAAAGGCATTATATAAATCTAAACAGCTGTCATTATTGACACCTATTGCAGATTGTTATTAATGATTATGATATAGTTGGGATCACAGAGACATGGCTCCAGGGTGACCAGGGATGGGAGCTCAACGTTCAGGGATATTCAATATTCAGGAGGGATAGACACGAAGGAAGGGGAGGTGGGGTGGCGTTGCTGGTTAAAAAAGAGATTAACGCAATAGAAAGGAAGGACATAAGCCGGGAAGATGTGGAATCGATATGGGTAGAGCTGCGTAACACTAAGGGGCAGAAGACGCTGGTGGGAGTTGTGTACAGGCCACCTAACAGTAGTAGTGAGGTCGGAGATGGTATTAAACAGGAAATTAGAAATGTGTGCAATAAAGGAACAGCAGTTATAATGGGTGACTTCAATCTACATGTAGACTGGGTGAACCAAATTGGTAAAGGTGCTGAGGAAGAGGATTTCTTGGAATGTATGCGGGATGGTTTTTTGAACCAACATGTCGAGGAACCGACTAGAGAGCAGGCTATTCTGGACTGGGTTTTGAGCAATGAGGAAGGGTTAATTAGCGATCTTGTCGTGAGAGGCCCCTTGGGTAAGAGTGACCATAATATGGTGGAATTCTTCATTAACATGGAGAGTGACGTAGTTAATTCAGAAACAAAGGTGCTGAACTTAAAGAGGGGTAACTTTGAAGGTATGAGACATGAATTAGCTAAGATAGACTGGCAAATGACACTTCAAGGATTGACGGTGGATATGCAATGGCAGGCATTTAAAGGTTGCATGGATGAACTACAACAATTGTTCATCCCAGTTTGGCAAAAGAATAAATCAAGGAAGGTAGTGCACCCGTGGCTGACAAGAGAAATTAGGGATAGTATCAATTCCAAAGAAGTAGCATACAAATTAGCCAGAGAAAGTGGCTCACCTGAGGACTGGGAGAAATTCAGAGTTCAGCAGAGGAGGACAAAGGGCTTAATTAGGAAGGGGAAAAAAGATTATGAGAGAAAACTGGCAGAGAACATAAAAACGGACTGTAAAAGCTTTTATAGATATGTAAAAAGGAAAAGACTGATAAAGACAAATGTAGGTCCCCTGCAAACAGAAACAGGTGAATTGATTATGGGGAGCAAGGACATGGCAGACCAATTGAATAATTACTTTGGTTCTGTCTTCACTAAGGAGGACATAAATAATCTTCCAGAAATAGTAAGGGACAGAGGGTCCAGTGAGATGGAGGAACTGAGCGAAATACATGTTAGTAGGGAAGTGGTGTTAGGTAAATTGAAGGGATTGAAGGCAGATAAATCCCCAGGGCCAGATGGTCTGCATCCCAGAGTGCTTAAGGAAGTGGCCCAAGAAATAGTGGATGCATTAGTGATAATTTTTCAAAACTCGTTAGATTCTGGACTAGTTCCTGAGGATTGGAGGGTGGCTAATGTAACCCCACTTTTTAAAAAAGGAGGGAGAGAGAAACCGGGGAATTATAGGCCGGTTAGCCTAACGTCGGTGGTGGGGAAACTGCTGGAGTCAGTTATCAAGGATGTGATAACAGCACATTTGGAAAGCGGTGAAATGATCGGACAAAGTCAGCATGGATTTGTGAAAGGAAAATCATGTCTGACGAATCTCATAGAATTTTTTGAGGATGTAACTAGTAGAGTGGATAGGGGAGAACCAGTGGATGTGGTATATTTGGATTTTCAAAAGGCTTTTGACAAGGTCCCACATAGGAGATTAGTGTGCAAACTTAAAGCACACGGTATTGGGGGTAAGGTATTGGTGTGGGTGGAGAATTGGTTAGCAGACAGGAAGCAAAGAGTGGGAATAAACGGGACCTTTTCAGAATGGCAGGCGGTGACTAGTGGGGTACCGCAAGGCTCAGTGCTGGGACCCCAGTTGTTTACAATATATATTAATGACTTGGATGAGGGAATTAAATGCAGCATCTCCAAGTTTGCGGATGACACGAAGCTGGGTGGCAGTGTTAGCAGTGAGGAGGATGCTAAGAGGATGCAGGGTGACTTGGATAGGTTGGGTGAGTGGGCAAACTCATGGCAGATGCAATTTAATGTGGATAAATGTGAAGTTATCCACTTTGGTGGCAAAAATAGGAAAACAGATTATTATCTGAATGGTGGCCGATTAGGAAAAGGGGAGGTGCAACGAGACCTGGGTGTCATTATACACCAGTCATTGAAAGTGGGCATGCAGGTACAGCAGGCGGTGAAAAAGGCGAACGGTATGCTGGCATTTATAGCGAGAGGATTCGAGTACAGGAGCAGGGAGGTACTACTGCAGTTGTACAAGGCCTTGGTGAGACCACACCTGGAGTATTGTGTGCAGTTTTGGTCCCCTAATCTGAGGAAAGACATCTTTGCCATAGAGGGAGTACAAAGAAGGTTCACCAGATTGATTCCTGGGATGGCAGGTCTTTCATATGAAGAAAGACTGGATGAACTGGGCTTGTACTCGTTGGAATTTAGAAGATTGAGGGGGGATCTGATTGAAACGTATAAGATCCTAAAGGGATTGGACAGGCTAGATGCAGGAAGATTGTTCCCGATGTTGGGGAGGTCTAGAACGAGGGGTCACAGTTTGAGGATAGAGGGGAAGCCTTTTAGGACCGAGGTTAGGAAAAACTTCTTCACACAGAGAGTGGTGAATCTGTGGAATTCTCTGCCACAGCAAACTGTTGAGGCCAGTTCATTAGCTATGTTTAAAAGGAAGTTAGATATGGCCCTTGTGGCTACAGGGGTCAGGGGGTATGGAGGGAAGGCTGGGTTCTGAGTTGGATGATCAGCCATGATCATAATAAATGGCGGTGCAGGCTCGAAGGACCGAATGGCCTACTCCTGCACCTATTTTCTATGTTTTCTATGTTTTCTATTCTGTCTGACAGCCACAGTGCAGAATCTTTTGAAAGCAATTTTTAAATAAAGATTTGAAAAGAGGTCTGTTTTCTTTTATTTGATTCCTCCTGCAGTTCATGATAGCCTGAATGGATTTCAAGACATGAGGTGCAAAATAAATATGAGATCCATTGGAACTGAGCACGATCTCCTCTGGTCAAACCTTGCTTTATTTCCCTCATGCACCCTATCCATCTGTGTTGATTTTTAATCCCTTTCATAATAAGGCTGGGCAGCTGGTTCTCAGAGATCATCCCCATTCAATCAACCTTTCTCGCCAGGAGCTGAAGGTCCTGTTTTAGAAACTCATTCCAATCTGGGCTGCTTCAAATTACAGTGTCCCAGAGAGTTTTGTGTCTGTGCCTGCCGTTCTGCTGCTAATGAGTCCCAGTCCACAAAATGGATAAGGTCTCACGCTGTTAGGTTGGGCAGTTTCCCAACACATTCTGCTCATCGTCTGGGCCTCTGTAAGAATGATCCAACTCTGAAGTCTTTTCCTTGTTGCATTGTATCTCATTTGGAGTCACAAGAAAGTGCCGATGTTGGAACCTGGAGCGATGGACAATCTGCTGGAGGAACTCAGTGGGTGAAGCAGCTTCGCTGGGAGGAAAGCATTTGTCAATATTTTAGACTGAAGCCCTGCATCAGGGTTTTGAATCAAGTTTCTTGGGTTGTATGCCAGATAACCCAAAAAAATAATCAATTGACGGGTTTGTTATGAAAGCCTGGTCAGAACTAAAGTTGAAAAAACACAAGAAAATGTTTACTTTTAGGCTTTAAAAAGATAGTGAATGGAGACAGAAGAGACTGCAGATACTGGAATCTGGAGTAAAAGACAAACTGCTGGAGGAATTTAGAGAGTAATTTAATCTGGCAGCTGTGGATGAAAATGAAATGTCAATGACTCAGTTTGAGAAACTTCATCTCAGCTACAGGGAAGTAGCAAAATGGAGACACAAGACATTGTAATGCTGGAATCTGGAAGAAATAAGTGAACAGATGGAGGATGATGGAGAAACAGATCAAGTTCAAAGTTCAAAGTAAATTTATTATCAAACTACATATCTGCCACCATGTCCAACACTGAGATTCATCCACTTGCGGGCATGCTCAACAAATCCAACAACCACAACAGGATCAATGAAAGACCACACCAAACAAGAATTCAATCAGTGTGCAAAAGACAATAAACTGTGCAAAGTTCAAAAGAAAAGAAAATAAATAATAACAATACAGTATATAAATAAGCAATTCATATCGAGAACATGAGATGGAGTTCTTGAAAGTGAGTCTCTGGATTGTGGGAACTTATCAGTGACGGGCAAGTGAAGTTGAGCAAATTTATCCCCTCTGGTTGAAAAGCCTGATGATTCAGGGGTAATAACTGTTTCTGGACTTGGTGGTATGAGTCCTGAGGCTCCTGTACGTTCCTCCTGATGGCAGCAGTGAGAAGAGAGCATGAACAGGGTGGTGAGGGTCCCTAATGATGGATGCTGCTTTCCTGCAACAACACTCCATGTAGATATGCCAAATGGTGGGGAGGCCTTTACCTGTTTTGGACTAAGTCCGACCGAATCCTATAGAAAATTTATTACTTTCTGTCAGATTTTTCCATTCAAGGGCTTCAGTGCTTCCACACCAGTGTGTGATTCAGCCAGTCAATATACTCTCCACCACACATCTATGGAAGTTTGTCAGTTATGGATATATTGCTGAAAATTTGCAAACATCTAAAGAAGTAGAGGTGCTGCTATGTTTTCTTCACAATGGCACTTCCATGCTGGACCAAGAACAGATCCTCTGAGGAATTTAAAGTTGCTGACCCTCTCAACCTCTGATCCCCCGATCCCCCAATGAGGACTGGCTCATGGACCTCTGGGTTCCTCCTTCTGAAGTCAATAATCAGCTCTTTGGTCTTGCTGACATTGAGTGGGAGGCTGTCACTGTGGAACCACTCAGCCAGATTTTCAATCTCCCTTCTATATTCTGACTCATCACATCCTTTGATTTGGCCAATGATAGTGGTGTCGTCAACAAATTTGAATATGATATTTGAGCTGTACTTAGCCACACAGTTATAATTGTAAAGCAGGTAGAACCGTTAAGTACACAGCCTTCTGGTGCACCTGAACAGATGAAGGGTCTCGGCGCGAAACGTCAACTGCATATTTCCCTCCACAGATGATGCTTGACCCTTTATTTCTCCAGCAGTTTGATTTTTGCTCCATTCATCCTTGAAGATTGCATCACAATCAAAATTTGATCCTGCCTTCACTAAGGAGGACATAAATAATCTTCCGGAAATAGTAGGGGACAGAGGGTCTAGTAAGATGGAGCAACTGAGGGAAATACATGTTAGTAGGGAAGTGGTGTTAGGTAAATTGAAGGGATTAAAGGCAGATAAATCCCCAGGGCCAGATGGTCTGCATCCCAGAGTGCTTAAGAAAGTGGCCTAAGAAATATTGAATGCATTAGTGATAATTTTTCAAAACTCTTTAGATTCTGGATTAGTTCCTGAGGATTGGAGGGTGGCTAGTGTAATCCCGCTCTTTAAAAAAGGAGGGAGAGAGAAACCGGGGAATTATAAACTGGTAAACCTGACGTCGGTGGTGGGGAAACTGCTGGAGTCAGTTATCAAAGATGTGATAACAGCACATTTGGAAAGCGGTGAAATCATCGGACAAAATCAGCATGGATTTTTGAAAGGAAAATCATGTCTGACGAATCTCATACAATTTTTTGAGGATGTAACTAGTAGGGTGGATAGGGGAGAACCAGTGGATGTGGTATATTTGGATTTTCAAAAGGCTTTTGACAAGGTCCCACACAGGAGATTAGTGTGCAAACTTAAAGCACACGGTATTGGGGGTATGGTATTGATGTGGATAGAGAATTGGTTGGCAGACAGGAAACAAAAAGTGGGAATAAACGGGACCTTTTCAGAATGGCAGGCAGTGACTAGTGGGGTACCGCAAGGCTCAGTGCTGGGACCCCAGTTGTTTACAATATATATTAATGACTTAGACGAGGGAATTAAATGCAGCATCTCCAAGTCTGTGAATGACACAAAGCTGGGCGGCAGTGTTAGCTGTGAGGAGGATGCTAAGAGGATGCAGGGTGACTTGGATAGGTTAGGTGAGTGGGCAAATTCATGGCAGGTGCAATTTAATGTGGATAAGTGTGAGGTTATCCACTTTGGTGGCAAGAACAGGAAAACAGATTATTATATGAATGGAGGCCGATTAGGAAAAGGGGAGGTGCAATGAGACCTGGGTGTCATTATACACCAGTCATTGAAAGTGGGCATGCAGGTACAGCAGGCGGTGAAAAAGGCGAATGGTATGCTGGTATTCATAGCAAGAGGATTCGAGTACAGGAGCAGGGAGGTACTACTGCAGTTGTACAAGGCCTTGATGAGACCACACCTGGAGTATTATGTGCAGTTTTGGTCCCCTAATCTGAGGAAAGACATTCTTGCCATAGAGGGAGTACAAAGAAGGTTCACCAGATTGATTCCTGGGATGGCAGGACTTTCATATGGCGAAAGACTGGATCAACTAGGCTTATACTCTCTGGAATTTAGAAGACTGAGGGGGGATCTGATTGAAACGTATAAAATCCTAAAGGGATTGGACAGGCTAGCTGTAGGAAGATTGTTCCCGATGTTGGGGAAGTCCAGAACAAGTGGTCACAGTTTAAGGATAAAGGGGAAGCCTTTTAGGACTGAGATGAGGAAAAACTTCTTCACACAGGGAGTGGTGAATCTGTGGAATTCTCTGCCACAGGAAACAGTTGAGGCCAATTCATTGGCTATATTTAAGAGGGAGTTAGATATGACCCTTGTGGCTAAAGGGATCAGGGGGTATGGAGAGAAGGCAGGTACAGGGTTCTGAGTTGGTTGATCAGCCATTATCGTACTGAATGGCATTGCAGGTTCGAAGGGCCAAATGGCCTTCTCCTGCACCTATTTTCTATGTTTCTATGCTACCCCATGGACTGACAGGAAAATCAAAATGGGTAAAGTAACACAACTGAGTGCTCAAGGTGAACAAAGTCACAGATATTTTTCATTTGAGTAAGGATAGGAAGAAGGCAAAGCTCTGTGGGAAGATGCTGGAATTTAAGGATGTTAATTAGTCATGAAATCATAGAGTTGTACGGTATAGAAATAGGTCCTTCAAACCAGCATGTCTATGTCACTTCTCAATACCAATCGCACATCTGCATTAATCTTATAACCCTTCATGTCTAGCTCATTCAAGTGCCTGTTCAGATGTCGGTTGTATTTTTATTTATTTATTTATTTATCTATGTATCTATCTATTTATTTAGAGACACTGGCCCTTTAACACTAGCTCAATCACAGGACAATTTACAATGACTAACTTACTAACCAGTATTTCTTTGGACTGTTGATGGAAACGGGTGTACCCGCAGGAAACCTGCACACTCATGGAGAAAATGTACCAATTGTACAAATGGTGCTAGGAAATGAAATCTGAACTGCGGAAACTGTTTCTGCTTCTACCAATTCCACTGGCAGCTCAGTTCAGATACCAACTACTCCTTGTATGAAACAATTACCCTGGAGAAGCCACTTAAACCTCCTGTTAAACCTATACCCTTGAGTCCATAAATAACAAACTCAGCCTATCTACCCTATTGATGCCTCTCAAAATTTTACAGTATCTACCTGCCACGTCACCATCCTTTGCTCAAGGGAAAGCAGTCCCTGCCTATCCAATCTCTTCTTATCAAATAAGCATCCCTCATTCAGGCAACATCATTTCTGCACCCTCTCTACCTTAATCACATCTTTCTGCAGTGAGGGATTCAACATTGAACACAATTCTCCAAATGTGGTCCAATCAATGTTTTGTGCAACTGTAAAATGATAACCCAATTCTTATACTCAATGGCTTGACCAATAACAGCAAGTATGGCATTCTCCTTCTGCATCACCATATTTACCCATATTGTCCCTTTCAGGGCAGGAGGAATTATGTATCCCAAAGTCTCTCTGTTCAATAACACTCCTCAGTACTCTGCCATTAACTGCATATGTCTTGCACTACTTACACTTCCCAAAATGCACCACTTAATTGCTTACACCTTCCAGGAAAAACAAGGTGTAAATCCAACAGAAAAAAATGCTGGAAACACAAAATAGAAACTGACTTCCTGCTCTAAATGAGCTTCTGTTATAATGTCCATCTATTGAGTTTAAAACACAAGTAATTCCAATGCAATATTCCTGACTGAAATCTGCATAACAACACAAGAAGTTACTATAACATCACTCACAGAATATTCTGCAAATTCAATGATATTTATTGGGATATGTTCAGAAACAATAAATCACCAATTCATCATTAATCCGCAAGAAGTGTTTGAACAATCAACCAGTTGAAACAACATTCCTACACTTCCTCTTATCTCGCCCTTGAACAGGACTCCACTCCAGACCATCAGAAAATTGTCTCTTGCACCATTACAGACTTCATTAACTTTGGAGAACTCCCATGCACTGCCACCAAACTCATAGTTCCCTTACCCCTAACCTCGTTTCTACTTCCTACCTAAGATCCACAAAACTGACGGTCCGGGTAGGCCCATTGTCTCTACCTGCTCCTGCCTCACTGAACTCGTGTCCCTCATGCCTCAACTCCATTCTATCCCACTTGATTGAGACCCTTCCCACCTACATCCATGACACTTCACAAGCTCTCAATCTGCTCCACAACTTTCAAATACCTGACCCTAACCGCCTCATTTTCACCATGGATGTCCAGTCCCGATCCATTTCTATCCCCCATCAAGAAGGATCTGCATGTCTTTCTCAACAAAAGAACCAACCAGTTCCCTTCCACCACCACTCTTCTCCACCCTCAACAATTTTTTCCTTCAGCCCTTCCCACTTTCTCCAGACTCCTATGAGCACCTGTATGGGCCTCAGCTACACCTGCCTCTTCAGTGGCTATGTAAACAATCTATGTTCCAAGCCTTCCTCGGTAATGCGCCCCAGTTCTTCCTTTGCTACGTGGACCACTGCATTGTTACTGCTTCATGCACCAGTGCTGAGCTCTTCAATCTCATCAACTTTACCTCCAACTTTCACCCTGCACTTAAAATCACTTGATCCATTTCTAACACCTCCATCTATCCCCCACCCCTGCCTTCTCATCTCTCTGTCTGCATCTCTGGAGACAAACGGTCTACTGACATCTTTTATAAACCTACCAATTCCCATGGCTTTCTTAACTATACCTCTTCCTACACTGTCTCCTGTAGAAATGTTATCCCTTTTACTCAATTCTTTTGTTTCTGCCACACCTATTCCCAGGGTGAGGCTTTCATTTCCAGGACATCAAAAATGGCCTCCTTCTCCAAAGGACGGGGTTTCCTATCCTCCACCATTGATGCTGCCCTCACCCACATGTCCTCCATTTCCTGGACCTCCAGGCTGACTCCATCTTCCCACCGCCTTAACAGTGATAGAGTTCCTCTGGTCCTAACCTACCTCCCCATGGACCTCTGTATCCAATCCATCATTTTCTGCAACATTTCCCTTCTGTAAAGGGATCCTAGCACCAAACACATCATTACCTAACCCACCCCCCACAACTCTCTGCTTTCCTCTGTGATTCCTTTGTCCATCCATCCTTCCCTGTGAAACTCCCTCTCAGCTCTTATTCCCTGAAAGTGGCCAAACTGCTACACCTGCTCATTTACCTCTTCCCTCACCTCCATTCAGGGACCCGAACAGTCCTTCCAGGTGAGCCAACACTTCACCTGCGAATCATAAACATGACAAAAGCCGGAGGTGTTGAAAATCCAAACCAACACACACAAAATGCTGCAGGAACCCAGCAAGTCAGGCAACATTGATGGAATAAATAAACAGTCAACGTTTTGGGCTGAGACCCTTCATTAGGACTGGAAAGGAAAGAATCATAATCAGGGTCAATACCATGACATACATATGCCATGACATGTTTTTGCTTTGTAGCAGCAGTACATTGCATTTGATAATAATAAACTGTAGTGTGCTATATATACATATAATTACTATTTATACATACAAATATACACACAAATACATACACACACACACACACACACACACACACACACACATATATATATATATATAGTGCAAAAATAAAGAAAAAGCAGTGAGGTAGAGTTCATGAGTTCAATGTCCATTCAAAATTCTGACGGCAGAAGCTATTTCTGAATTGTTGAGTGCATGCCTTCAGGCTCTTGAACCTTCTCCCTGGTGGTAGCAATGAGAAGTGGGTATGTCCTGGGTGAGGGGGGTTGTTATTAACAGATTTCCCCTTTTTGAGGCATCACTCCTCGAAGATGTCCTTGAAGCTGAGAATGTTAGTGCCCATGATGGAGACAACTGAGTTCACAACTTTCTGCAGCTTATTTTAACATAGAACAGTACAGCACAGTACAGGCCCTTCAGCCCACAATGTTGTGCCGACCCTTAAACCCTGCCTCCCATATAACCCCCCACCTTAAATTCCTCCATATACCTGTCTAGTAGTCTCTCAAACTTCACTAGTGTATTTGCCTCCACAACTGACTCAGGCAGTGCATTCCACGCACCAACCACTCTCTGAGTAAAAAACCTTCCTCTAATATCCCCCTTGAACTTCCCACCCCTTACCTTAAAGCCATGTCCTCTTGTATTGAGCAGTGGTGCCCTGGGGAAGAGGCACTGACTGTCCACTCTATTTATTCCCCTTAATATCTTGTATAACTCTATCATGTCCCCTCTCATCCTCCTTCTTTCCAGAGAGTAAAGCCCTAGCTCCCTTAATCTCTGATCATAATACATACTCTCTAAACCAGGCAGCAGCCTGGTAAATCTCCTCTTCACCCTTTTTGATCCTGTGCAGTGCATTCCCCACCCTCCCCAATAACAGACGGTGATGCAGCCTGTCTGGTTGCATTCCAGAAGGAGAAGTCACCAGAATAAAGTGGTGGGGAAAGGAGAAGGAGGATAGCTAGAATGTGAGGAGTGAAGCCAGGTGGGTCTGTTGGGGTCATCTACTGTACCCGCTGCTCCTGATGTGATCTACTCTACACTGGTGAGACCTGTCATAAATTGGGGAAACACTTTGATGAGGACATTAGCTCCATCTCTCAAAAGCTAAATTTCCCAGTGGCCAACCATTTTAATTCCTATTCCTGTTCCTGTTCCAACATGTCAGTCCATGACCTCCTCTTGTGCCATGATGAGGCTACCCTCAGTGTGGAGTAGCAACAACTCATATTCCATCTGGTTAGCCTCCACCCTGATTGCTTAAACATGGATTTCTCCTTCTAGTAAATTTTTCCCTGCCCCGAACCTCTTCTTCTATTCTGTGCTATGGTCTCTTAGCTTCTCTCCTTTCCCCCAATGCCCCTCCTTCTTTGCTTTCTCCCATAGTACAACGTCCTCTCCAGCTCTTTACCTTTCCCATCCAACAGTCTTCACCTACCACCTTCTAGCTATACTCCTCCCTTCCCGTTTTTTTCTGGCATCTTCCTCTTTCCTTTCCAGTCCTGAAGAAAGGTCTTGGCATGAAACATCGACTGTTTATTCCTCTCCATAGACGCTGACTGACCTGCTGAGTCCTTCCAGCATTTTGTGTGTGTTAATTTGGATCGGCAGAATTTTTTGTGTAAATGAAACAACATGCTGTTTTGATTGAAGGGTGTGCTTCGGCAACCGGCCAGTGATGAACTTGTAGGCAACAACAGACATCGCAGTTCAGGGAAGATGCCCTTTCATTTTCTACAGGAATGGATTTGACTTTAAAAAAACTACCCTTTCTCCAAAAGTGAGAATTTGATAGCAAACTGCCTTCTTGAACATGCCCTTAGTGCTGTAATGAAAGTAGTATTGAGAACTTAGCCAGCTACACACATCCAAGAAATATTGGGGTGTAACATGGCAGGAGACTTGCACATGGTGACCTTCCTAACATTGGCAGAATTGGGTGAGAGGAAAACAATTTGCAAGGTCCTTGTGACTCATCTGTTAATCAGCCAACTGCACAAGCTTCACTATTGCTGAGATAATGTTCCACAGTTGCCCATGGATTTGTCTAAAAAGTGAGGGCATTCAGAAGGAATCGGGGGTCAATGGGGTAGTCGAAGTGGTGATCAAGGTATAGGAATGATGGGTGGATGAGGTGGAGTTGAGGGGTCAGGGAATGATAGAGAGTGGGCCTGATGGGATGGTGAGGGGGAAGATGGGCTGATATACAGCTGGAGCTGGAGATGACATGGGGTTGGGAGTTGATAGAAATTTGACTGTCATAGGAGTCAGGAGTGATCATCTGTCATTGTGATTAGGTGTGAGTGGATTGACTTGAATTCAAGAGTTGGAGGGGACTCATGGTGATGGAAAGTTAGAGTGTTATTGGTATGTTGACTTTCTGATAGAGAATTGGGGTCGAATGTAGTCCAGAGTGACAGATAGCCAGGGGGGTGAGGAGGCAGGGCAGGTAATGGGTGGATGAGTAGGGCACTGTGAAGATTGTGTACGTGATGGGAATTCAGGAGTTGACGGGTTAGGATTGAGCGGGTGTTTTTGCTGATTGGGAGTCAGATGATCTGGAAGGTATGTTGGGGGAGTCAATGTAAGAGGAGTTCAGGGATTAATTATGGGGTTCAGATTGGGGCTCAGCAATTGGGGGTACTTACTGTGGCCAACTTCCTGACAGATTGGAACTTCTCTTTGCATCCCTTTCATGCACTCTTAATAAAACCTGGCCATTTCTTGACAACTCTGGAACAATAAGATCAACTTCCTTCCAACATTCCGAAAGGAAAATTGTATCAAAATAACATTACTGAAGTACACAATGATAAAACAGGCAGAGGTGCTCAAGTTGCTAGATCAGGTTTAATCATAGCTATCGAAAGCAGGATCATTTCTCAGCATCAGCACATTGTTGGCAGGTAAACTTCATCACTCCGACTCACCCTATTTAAAGGAGCGTCATCACTCCCATACATCATGATCCAGAGCAATGGCAATAAGGAGGCATTCATCAATGAGATAGATTGGCTAGTTGACTGGTGTCACATCAATAACCTCACACTCAATGTCAGAAAAGACAAGAAATTGATTGTGAACTTCAGGAAGGGAGAGTCAGGCGGGGTCACTAGTGGAAAGAGTGAGCAGATTTAAGGTCCTGGGTATCAACAGCATGCCCTGGGCCTAGCACATCAACACAATCATGAAGAAGAGACAGCAGTGGCTTTATTTCATTAGGAATTTGAGGAGATCTCACCAAAGACTTGCAAATTCCTACAAATGCACAGCAGAGAGCATTCTGACTGGCTCCAGTGTACAGGAATGCAAGAGCCTCCAGAGAGTTCTGGACTCAGCCAGTTCCATCATGGTCACAAGCCTTCCCTTCAAAGAGGATATCTTCAAGGACCAACATTCAGGACATGCCCTCTTCTTGTTATCACCATCAGGGAGGTGATCCGAGAGCCTGAAGACCCACATTCAATGATTCAGGAATAGTTTCTTTCCCTCCATCATTAGATTCCAAGTAGTTCATGAACACTACCTCACTATTGCTTTTTTGTAGAGAGTCAGAGACTACTACAGCACAGAAACAGGCTTTTAGCCCATCAAGTACATGGCAAACTTTTATTCTAACTAGTCGCATCGACTCACATACGGACTATCGTCCTCCACACTCTGCCCGTCTATGTACTGACCCAAACTTCTCTTAAATGTGCAATTGGATCTTCTTAAATGTTGGACTCATGTTCTCCACATCCGCTGGCAGCTCATTCCACACTCACACCATCATATGAGTGAAGTTCACTCTCAGGTTTCCCTTAAATATTCCACTACTCATACTTAACCCATGACCTCTAGTTCTAATCTCAGCCAACCTCAGTGGAAAATGCCTAATTGTATTTACCCTATTAATACCATTCATAATTTTATATACTCCTATCACATCTCCCCTCATTCTTCTACTCTCCAGAGAATAAAGTCCTAACCTATTGAACCTTTGCCAATAACTCAGGTCATTAAGTCCCAACAACATTCTTGTAAATTTTTTCTGTACTATTTCAATCTCATTGATATCCTTCCTGTAGGTAGGGAACCAGAACTGCATACGATGTTCCAGATCTGGCCTCACTAATATTTTATACAACATCAACAAAATATCACAACTCCTGTAGTTAGTACTTTGGTTAATGAAGGTCAATGTGCCAAAAGCTCTAATGATCATATCTATCTGTGGCACTACTTTCAAGGAATTATAGTTCTGTATTCCCAGATCCTTTTGTTCTTCCAAACTCAACACCCCATCATTCAATGTGTTTGTCCAACCCTGGTTTGTCATAAGTCCTGCACCTCATACATATCTGCATTAGATTCCATCTGCCATTTTTCAGCCCTGTTTTCCAGATGGTACAGATTCCACTGCAAGCTTTGATAGCATTCCTCACTGTCCACTATACCGTCAATCTTGGTGTCACCTGCAGATTTACTGATCTATTTACCACATTATCACCCAAATCATTATTGCACTATTTAATTTGTTATTTATAGTAATGTAATTTATAGTAAAGAGCAAACTTCACATCGCAATAGCCTGTGATAATAAATATGATTCGCGTTCAGAATCACTTACATCCTTTTGACAATCACTATGATCACTTGTGTCCAACTAACATTTATTTCCTTATTGCTATTTATGGCAATATTTTGACTTAACTCATGTACAACCCATAGACTTAGGTTGAAAACTTTAAAGGTTGGCCATTTTGTGAAGACATTTCTCTTTATTTCTCTCTCAAATGGCTGACTGTTTCTCCAGAGAGAACATATCCTTAATCTAGATTCTGCAGTTAAAGTGAAACAGCCCTTATCTTGCCAATCCCATCAGAATCTTGTTACAAAGAGGTCACTTCTAATTCTTCAAAACTGCAATGCTTCTCTGCCTGTCTTTCTCAAATGATTTCTTCATGAGGAAATTCAGGCAAGACTTTTGAGAACTAATTAGCTATTTCAATGCAATACACAAAAAGCATGTCAAGTGCCACACATTTGCCTGTGTCTCCTCCATCACCATTCACGGCCACAAACTGCCTTTCAGATAAGGTGATACTTCACTGTGAGTCTTTCACAGTCATTTAAAGTATCTGGTGCACCCGGTGTGACCCATCCTTTACATCAGTGAAACCTGATGCAGATCGAGGGACCACTTTACAGTGTCAAGCACTTCGCTCTAATCACCACAAAAGGCAACCCATTGCAATTCGAATTCCCTTTCCAATTCTGATATATCTGTCCAAGGCCTGCTCTACCGGTATGATGAGACCAAACTCAGATTGGAAGAGCAACACCTCATATTTCATCTGGATAGCCTCCAATCTGGTCATGATTATTAACTTATCAAACTTCCAGTAAATTCTTCACACTGCTTCTTTTTCCATTCCCCATTCCAGTTACACTCTCACCCCTTCTTTTCTCCTCCTCTGTTCATCACTTCTTATTGGTTCTGCTCCCTCCCTTTCTTCGATGCTCCACAGCCTGTCCAATTAGATACCTTCTTCTTCAGCCTTTTACCTCTGCCACCTGTCCCAGCTCAGCTTTTTACTACAGCCTCCCCTACCCACCCACCTTCCCCTGCACCTAGCTTCACTTGCCAGCTTGTATTCCTTTCACCTCCTCCCATCTTCTTATTCTGACTTCTGACCCTTCCTTTCCAGTGCTGATGAAGTGTCTCTGCCCAAAATAGCAGCTGTTTATTCTCCTCTATATATGCTGCCTGACTTGCTGAGCCCCTCCAGCATTTTGTGCTTGTTGCTCAAAAAACATTTGGCTGATTTCCATTGCTAAATTTCGGGACATTGAGATTAGCTGTGGTATCCTGACGTGATTAAAATCATTTCATTCTGGTTATGAAAACCAGCTACCTTTCTGGTCATAAGTGAAATATAACAAATTTGAGAGTTGGGAGGTCTTGTTCACCCTCACCATCTGTTCACCAACCTGATGGAACAGACTTATTGCCAGTATTGAAACTGCCCAACTTTCAATGAGGGTTGAATCTCCAACAAGCGGGCCAAATCCCCAATCTACCAGGTGTGCACCCAGGTGGTGAGATTCAAAATTAACTCTTTAAACATATGATCCTAATAGGCTTGGCTTCAGATTGATTTTGTCACTGTTACAAATCAAGCTACGAATATGCTGAAAATTAGCTTATGCGTGCTGGACATTAGACTGGTTTACTGGAAAGTCCTGATGAAGGGTCTCTGCCCGAAACATTGACTGTTCATTCCTTTCCATGGATGATGCTTGGCCTGCTGACATCCTCCAGCATTTTGTGTCTGTTACTGGAAAGATGGTGAGTGGAGCTATCTGGAGAAAAATATAACGATGCTCTCTTCACAGAAGAGGTTAAGGACAATTTTTTTTTTGAATGCCTCCTGAACAACTGGATACCACAAGGTCATTTAAGAAGCATTCAGATAGACACATGAATGGACAGCCAGCTTCTTCCTAAGGCAGAATAGGCTAATACAAGGGGGCATATTGTTAATGCTATTGGAGGAAGGTAGAGGGAGGATGTCAAAGACCTGCCAAAGAGTTTCGGCCCAAAATGTCGATGTACTTTTTTCCACAGATGCTGCCTGGCCTGCTGAGTTTCTCCAGCATTTTGTGTGTGTTGCTGGGAGGATGGCGAAGGTAGCTATGTTCCCTCTAAGCTGTGCGCATGTGTGTGCATACACACGCTTTTTTAACCAGCGCATAAAGGAAATTAAAGTGCCCACAAAAGGTTAGTTACCTAAATAATGTACTAATTAATAATTATACTTATTGAAAATAATCTTTTAGCTAAATGTTTCTGTTAACTAGTTAGTCGGTTTTTCAAATACCACAATGCATGTTAATAATTTATGTCACCTCACCTTTCCTGTTTCGGTTTGTACAGCTGCATCATGGCGGCAGCCATCTTTGGTGGACAGCATTCACATTGTAAAGTTTACAAAGATCTGTTTCAAACCCCAAGCTTACTAAGTTTTTATTGAAAAGGATCAGTCAAATGACCCTGTGGCTAAATTCTGTCACAAGAAATTGATAAACATCACATACAAAGTAGCTTTACAGGTTTTAAGTGACGTCTTCGATGAACTGGCTGCACTGTGCAAGATTCTGCGAAAGAGTGGCGTGACACCGATTAATTCACTTCGTTTTGCGTGAGGCAAAATTAACAAGATAAGAAAGCAGTCTCTGGGAGACAATGTTTCGTGGAGTGACAAAGTTAAAGTTTTGCTAAGCCAACAACGTGAAGAAAACGTCACAGTAGATACAAGTTCGCTATTGACTTTTATAGTCTTTGTGTTCATTTAGAAGAAAGGTTTCCTGAAGATGAGGTACAAGAATGGTCAGCTTTTAATTTCTCCACAATTGCAGACTGTGACCTCACATTTGGCGATGAACAAGTTAATGCCTTATGCTTAAAATATCATGATTTTCTGGCTGAAAATACTGTAATAGTTAGACAGTTCAATGATTTCAAATTTTCTGTGCAAGAAAAAATTAAATCCAAACTTTGCTCAAATTGTGGCATTTGTACTTCAAAATGAACAGTTTTGTGATCTTGCACAGTTGATGGATATTGGGGGAACCTTTCTTGCATCTAGTATGGACTGTGACTAAGGTTTTAGCCTAATGAATCAACTCAAAAACAAGCTGATAAACCCTTTAGGTGAATGTCATTTGGATATGTTAATAAGAATCAAAAGCTATCAATTGGATGGAAGTTCTATTAGTTTAGTTAGAGTTTACAAAGAATGGGTAAATGCCAAGGACAGGAGAGAGAAAAAATAACTGAGTGACTTAAATATGTAAACAACAGGAATTCTGCAGATGCTGGGAATTCAAGCAACATACATCAAAGTTGCTGGTGAATGCAGCAGGCCAAGCAGCATCTATAGGAAGAGGCGCAGTCGACGTTTCAGGCCGAGACCCTTCGTCAGGACTTAAATATGTATGTTGTTTTGTTGTTATTCTGTGCAGTTTTATGTCAAATATTTTGTAAACCTACATAAACTGTGCCATGTGTGCATTCATGCACACATACTTTTGTCACAGGAAAAAAATTTGCACAACATAAGATTTTTGCGCCCACTGACTACTAAAAATTGGAGGGAACATTGATTAGAGACATTTAAGAGACCATAAATAGACACATGGATGAAAAGAAAATGGAGGGCTATATGCAAGAGAAAGGTTAGATTGAATTTGGAATAGGTAAAAAGGTTGGCACAATATCACTGGCTGATGGGCCAGTCTTGTGTTATGTTCTATGAACTTGCAGGGAATGGAGGGATTTAGATCAGACATAATCCTTGATTTATTATCGCCAAGTATGTGGACACATACAGGGAATTTGATGCCGGTTTCCCCGAGCTCTCGCTGTACAGAATCAAAAAGCAAACAAAACAATAGTGCAAATAATCATGAACCATATACAATGAGGTATACCTGTGTATGTACAGGTGGACTTGGTTTATAATAAACTAAAATTCGAGTGTTCATAAGACTGATGGCATACGGAAAGAAACTGTTCTTGTACCTTTTGTCCTGGCATACAGTGATCTAAAGCACCTACCAGAAGGAAGGAGTTGGAACAGGTGATGTCCAGGGTGTGATGGGTCTACAATGATGCTGCTTGCTCGCTTTATGACTATAGATGCATATAAGTCCTGGATCGAGGACAGCTTCATGCCAATAATCCTTTCCGCAGCCCTGACGGTTCCTTGGAGCCTATTCTTGTCTTGTTTGGTAGCTGATCCAAACCAGACAGTGATGGACGAACAGAGAACAGACGGAATTATTCCTGAATAGAACTGAATCAGCAGCTCCTGAGGCAGGTTGTACTTCCTGAGTTTTGTTGCTGACTGAAGGGCTTGAATTAATTTGGCATCATGGTCAGCACTGATATTCTGGGCCGAAAGGCCTTTTCTGTGTTGGACTGTATTATGTTCTATTAGAGGAGTTCAGAATCTGGAAAGACTTTACCAGAGTAATAAAGGAGGAACTGTTTCCGCTGTTGAGAGCCAAGTGGTGCAGATTTAAAATCTGAAGTAGAAAGAGCAATGTGAGGTGAAGAAATGATTGAGACGTGAAATGAAAAATCTCAAAGGATATCAGAATCAAACTCAATAATACATTTAAAGTTAATTGAATGAGCAATTTAATGGGACAAATTTAATGGATTGTAGGGGAAGGAGTGGGAAATGGGATAAATTGGACATTTTTTAACGATGGAAATTGCCTCCTTTGGAATTGTGTCATTGTACGATTACATGTTTCATTAAATGTCACAACACCAGTGAAGTGAAGTGACTTCAACAATTGGCCTGATCCCAGCAATTGATTTAATGCAGTTACACAAAGTAGAGTATTCTGGTCTTTAGTGCAGTCTACCAAAATAATAATTTCCCAGTTGACATACAGTATCTGCTCTGAATGGGTTAAGACTTTAATCCCAGCTGTGCATTTCAATTATAACAAAGATTGCTATTGCTTTTTTTCTGAAGGATGTTTGTGCTTGAATCAGCAAAAAATTCTATTACCTTCCCAGAGTTTCGGAGGCTGACCTGGTAGAGCCAGCTGTGGACTGCTCATGGAAAACTCTGTGACAGTGAAAGGCTACAAATGTTTGTCATGATGTGAGGATAAGTGGTGCTGATACAGTAATTGAAAGCCATTAGCTGCCAGTCCAAGCAAGGGAATCAAATTGGAAATTATGGAAATAATGTAAAAGAACAAACCTGCATTTAACCTACATCTTGAGCAAAACAACATATATCAAACAAAATGTTACATCCATTAACGATAAAGTATGAAGAAAGAGTTTTAACATCCATTTTGCTATTAACAATCACAATGAACATGATGCACAATCATGAAGTCAAGTTGGGCTTCTTCTAATGTAAGTATTGTCTTCTGTGCTCACAATATGAGCATAGGAGAAACTACCTTAATTCTCCATCCAGTTACCCTTCTGTTCTATGTTTTCGTTGCATCTTGGGTTACTACAAAGATGCCCAGTGCAAGCTTGAGGAACAAGATCTCATCGTCCCTTTGAGCTCATTCCAACCTTATGTACTCGATATCAAATTTACTCCTTTAGAAACTCGTTTTCTTTGATTATATCTGAACTAGCCTTTTCTAGTGAATGTCATCTAGCTATGATATTTTCTTCCCGTGAGCAAAATTTTGACATTTTGCACCTTTTTATGATCCTTTGTTCGCATTCACACTAACTGCTCTCATTTCATAGCTTTAGTTCCATTTTTCCCCCCTCTTACTGACCCATTATCTGATCAACAACCATTCAGACACACAGGACTCACCCAAACAGAGATACTCCCTTTGTCCCATTCCCACCCTTCTCTGCAACTGAAAGCTCATTGGTTTATCTCATTCCCAGTTCTCACATATGGTCTTTAGCCTGAAATCTTAACTGTGTTTCTCTTTCTGCATTTGTTTGAAGAGAGTTTCCAACATTTCCTGCTTTTACTTCAGGTTTCAAACATCTGCAGTCATGTTGACCTTCATCTATCGATGAAGATTGATAAAGAAGCAACTGTGAACTAGTTCTCAACTTGCAAAAGTGCAATTGTCTATTAAGCCACAGTGCCATAACTCAATCCTCAGGGTCCCAACAACGCCACAAAATTTTGGAGGAACTTAGCAGGCCAGGCAGCAGCTATGGAAAAGAGTGCAGTCGATGTTTCGGGCTGAAACCCTTTGGCAGGGTCCCAATCCAGACACAGACTCATACTGACTGTTCACCCTCAGTGAAACACAGAAAATATGAATCAGAATCAGGTTTAATATCATAGGCATTTGTTGTGAAATTTATTGTTTGCGGCAACAGTACAGTAATATTAATAAAATATAAATGACAATAAATTAAATAAGTAGCACAAAAAGAGAGCAAAAAAAAAAGAAAAAGATAGTGAGGTAGTGTACATGGGTTCAGTGTCTATTCAGAAATCTGATGACAGGTAAGAAAAAGCTGATCCTAAAACATTAAGTGAGTGTCTCCAGGCACCTATACCTCCTCCTTGACGCTAGTATTGAGAATACTGTATGTCTTGGTTGATGGCAGTCCTTAATAATGGATGTAGCCTTTTTCAGGCATTGCCTTTCGAACATGTCCTTCATGCTTCGGAACCTATTTCCCATGATGGATCTGGCACAATTAGCAACTTTCTACAGCTTTTTTCTAATCCAGTGCAATGGCGCCTTCATACCAGATGATGATGCAATCAGTTAAAATTCTGGAGGATCTCAACAGGTCAGGCAGACACTATGGAGAGGAATAAACCAATGATGGTTTGGGCCGAGACCTGTCATCAGAACTGGAAAGGAAGGGGGAAGAAGCAAGATTAAGAAGGTGTTTGGGTGGGGGGGTGCAGGATGATTACAAACTTGTAGGTGATAGGTAAAGCCAGGTGAAGGGGAAGATGGGTGGGTGGGGTGGGGGAGCAGGGAATGAAGTGAGAAGCTGGGAGATGATTGGTGGAAGAGGTAATGGGTCGGAGAAGAAGAAATCTGATAGGAGAGGAGAGTGGACCAGAGGAGAATGGGAAGGAAAAGGTGCATCATAAAGAGGTGATAGGCAGGTGAGGGGAAAAAAATGGGTAAGAGTGGAGCCAGATTGGGAAATAGAAAAAGAAGAGGGAAGGGGGAGAGATTACCAGATTTAATGTATTTATGTCTGTTCACCTCGCCCATCCAAGATGTTCATCCTTCCAGACTTTTCCCAACATTTCCACAATGTTTCAATAAGGATGAAGGAAAGGGATGCAGTGTGAATTGCAGAGAAGTCTCTAAACTAGCTTAGTCGGGCCTAAAACAACAGCCTTAACTCAGCTTTATGATACTGCATGTGGATCTATAACCATAACAGTGGGAATCCAAATTCCCAACAAGGAAGTCTGAGAATTGTAATACAATCCAAAAAGATAACTAAAGATTAGCTTTATTTGCCACATACACGTTGAAACATCAAAGCACAATCAAAGTAAAATGTTTTGTTTTGCGTCGAATTCAATTCAGTCGGGGGCAGCCCGCAAGTGTCACCAGACTTTCCTCACCAAAATAACATGCACACAACTTACTAACAGTAATCTTAATGCCAGAGTTCACAACCTGGGGTCCCTGGACCCCTCGGTTAATGGTTGGGGGCCCATGGCATAGAAAAGTTTGGGAACCCCCTGCCCTGAACGCATGTATTTGGAAAGTGGAAGGAAGCTGGAACATCT
Source organism: Mobula hypostoma (assembly GCF_963921235.1). Classification (NCBI taxonomy): domain Eukaryota; kingdom Metazoa; phylum Chordata; class Chondrichthyes; order Myliobatiformes; family Myliobatidae; genus Mobula; species Mobula hypostoma. The sequence goes on from NC_086101.1 coordinate 175,128,715, forward strand.
AGAGGACACTGATGCTGTGACGGGTGAGAACATACAAACTTGTTACAGACAGTAACAACAACCAAACCACAATCAACGATGGCTGTTGCCGTAAAGCAATTGCTACTCTGGTAAAAAATGTGTTTTTTTTAAATGCTTTATACTAATGTTTCGAAAGAACTACGAATAACAAGAAGACCTGGAAATTTTTAAAAAACACATATATTTTTAGATCATTCCAGCATTTTTACTGGTTCAGAGAAGAAAACCAGTATTCTTAATCAGGCTGCCAAAACCCAAACCAATAAAATCATTCAAGTACATTCTGAAATTGTCCAGTAAAAACCCTGGGTTTATTCCAGGTACAAGAACATATACAGAACATTGCAAGGCCACCTGCTCCATGCAGGCTGCCCATATTAGCTTCTCCAGACCTGTTTGGGATCCCCAGCAAACACCTGCCAGACCTACGTGAGGAGGAAAGCATTTGAAACAGAAAATATTTTTGCTTCTGATTTTGCAACAAAGGCCTCAAGAAGTTAAAAAAAAAAGTTTGTTTTTGCAGTTGCTTTTCACTAATGTTTCAAAAGAACTACAAATCCCAAGGAGTAACACTGACTATGGACTATTACCAGGTTCTGTCAACACTGCATCATTTTCATGAGGGTGAGAATTTATTGCATGGAAGGAGGCCATTTAAAACGTCACACCTGTGCTGCCTCTCAAAGGGCAAACAAATCACATGCACTCCCTGCCTTTTCTCCATACGCAGTTCAGTAGCTCTATATTGTTCTTTGAACTGGCAGCTATCCAGTATAACAGCTGCTGTTTACACAAGCAAGGAGGAAAAGCCACCTCCTTGAACATTAGGTGAAAGATTCATTAAATTGGTGTGAACATTCACTCTAATCATGTTTCTTTCTACTGTTTTACTGTGCCCACTTCAGAGCAAAAATACCTTGATAGGACATGAAGTCAAGTTTAATCGAAATACTGCCTTTTTGTTCATAATCGGAGCCAAAAACAGTTCCTAATCCTCAGTTATTGTCCTGAAACTTTAAGATTATTTCTTCCCCCTCCCCCCCCACGCAGAGTTCAAGTTCAGTTTATTGTCATTCAACTGTACACATGTATACTGCCAAACAAAACAGCGTTCCACAGCAGCAAGTTGCACAGCACACACAACACAAAGTGATATTACCACAAATAAATTAACTAATAACAAAATATATTCTAGAAGTGGGGCGGCAAGGTAGCATGGTGGTTAGCACTCTGCTTTACGGTACCGGCAACAAAGGGTTCATTTGCCAGTGCTGTCTGTAAGGAGGTTGTACATTTCTCCCTGTGACTGTGTAGGCTTAATCTGGGTGCTCCGGTTTCCTCCCACAGTCCAAAAACAGTTGGTAGGTTAAATGGTCTTCGTAAGTTGTCCCACAGTTAGGCTCCGGTTAAATTGGGGGGTTGCTGGGCAGCACGGCTCGAAGGACCAGAAGGGCCTACTCCACATTATATCTCAACGAATAAGTAAATAAAATAAAAACTGATATTCAACATAATGTATAATTGCAACACTATTTAGAAAGTAAACAGTATAACGCTACAGGCATTTCATACGTGATGAGACCTGGCTGGAAGCAGGGGGTTCAGTAGTGTCACGGCCTGGGGGTAGAAGCTGTCCACATGACCAGAATTTCCAGCACTTTCTTTTTTTATTAAGCTGGAAAATTTTCATGAAGTACGTGCTGGAAGTTTCTGCACATTTGTCAATATATTAAATACGATTTTACCGGAACCATCAATCGTTCTGCAGAATAATTTCACCTTGCTTTTTCATTGAAGTACAACATCTTGATCCAGAACCAAACTGTTTGCCACTTGTCTTGAAGGTGGACTCAAGCTATTCAAGCAGTGGGCTTTATTAGACCAAAAATCAGTCACTGTGAGGAATCACTTTATACTTGCAAAATACATGCTGTGAATCTCCTTCCCAGCTATTTTCTTAGATCCAGGATAGCTGGCTGAAGTTAAAAACCCATGTAAGTCAGGTAATGGCTCTCTGACTTGCTCCGTCAGGAGAAGGCTCATGGGATTAGATACAACGGTTTTGAAAATAGAACATTATCTGATTTTCCTTTGTGGAGAAAACATTACACTAGCCTTTGATGGCTGGCATGAAATCCATTAGCTCTCTGCAGCACTTTTATATAAAACAGGCCTGTTACATTTTCCTTCAATTTGTTGAAGTTGATAGAATTGAATACTCCTTCATGAAGCTGCCCCTTTCTTCCTTGTGCCCAGCTCACTTCTCTGCAATGTGTGGTTATATTATACTGTCCTCCTGCCTTCCCTCCTCTGTCCCATAGCTTCCATGAGTGGCCCAAACACAGTTTTTCCTCTTAAGGTAACCCCAGACAAAGCCAAGAGTTCAAAAACATTCATGTACATTTTATCTCAAGGGTGAAATGAGACATGGAAGCTCCTCTCCATTATTCATATGGAAACTTGGAAACCCATTTGACCAAGGGTGTTTCCTCTATTGTTTCGTTTAGCGGAATGCACTCCACCGAAAGCAATGATATGTACAGCCAGTAAATGAAACTGAGGTCTGGGAAAGCTACAATAAAATTATAAAATGCTGGAAATACAAATCAGGTCCTTGGTGTTTGACTTCATCTGTCAGGGCATAGAAAGGCTGAGTTAGAGTGAACATGGAGAGGATGTTTCCTGTAGTGGAGGAATCTAGGAGCAGAGAGCACAACCTCAGAATAGAAGGTCGTCCCTTTAAAACCGACATGAGGAGCAATTTCTTCAGCTAGTTGATGGTGAACCTGGGAATTCATTGCCACAGATGGTTGTGGAGGCCAAGTCATTGAGTATATTTAAAGTGGTGGTTGATATGTTCTTGATTAGTAAGAGCATCAAAGGTTATAGAGGGCAAGCAGGAGATTGGGGTTGAGATGAATAATAAATCAGCCATGATGGCATGACAGAGCACTCAATGGGAAAATGACCTAATTCTGCTCCGATGTCCTGTGGTATTGAGAATAAACAATGACATGACAATGGTGGGACCCATTACAACAACAATGAAACAGCTTCCAGAGAGGAGGTAGAAGAGCTTGAGGCCTGGTGCCAGGAAAATAACCTCAATGTCAACAAGACAAAGGAAGTGGTTATTAACTTCAGGGGAACCTGTAACACTCACACCCCTCAATATCAGCATTATGGCAGTAGAACTGTGAACAGTTTCAAACTCCTGGGAGTGAACATCTCACGCAAACTCTCATGGTTGAAGGACATATTCAACACAATCAGGAACGCTCACCAACACCTCTTCTCTCTGAGAAGGCTTAAGAGAGCTGAACTATGCGCACTTCTAAACTCAAGTCATTTTGCAGATGTGCAGTAGAGAGCATCTTAACAAGCTGCAACACTGCATAGTACAGAAGCTGCACTGTGGCAGTCAACGGCTAGTCAAAACTGCCCAACTCATCACCAGAACCAACCTATCAGCCGTCAAGGACATATCTTCAGAAAGGTGCCGGAAAATGGCCATAAACATCAAGAAAGATCCCACTTACTCTGCTGATGGACTATTTGTCCCACTCCTATCAGGAAAGAGGCTATGTACTATTCATACCAGGACTCATCATCATCATCAGGTGCCACGCCCAGTTTGAGCTTTGACTGCCATGGCCCACACATTCCTGTTTCGGGTCAAGTGGATCAATTCATTGGTATTCATCTCCAGTTCTCTGGCTGCTGTCTCCATCATCATTTGTCTTTGTCTTCCTTTTGCTTTCTTCCCATCAATCTTTCCCATAATTACCATGCATTCCAACTCCCCTTTAATCACATGTCCAATGAAGTTACATTGCCTTTTCATGATCTCATACATTATTTCTCTTTTTGTGCTTGCTCTGTTCGTGACATCCTCGTTAGATATTCCTTTCATCCATGATATTCTTTGCATCCTCCTCAAAATCCTCTGCTGCTTCAATTTGTTTCCTCATGTTACTAGATATTGTCCAACACTTTGATCCATATAACATAACTGGATAAACGTAACATTTCAGCATTCTGAGGCAGGTTGTCATGACTAATTTAGTATTGGTCAGTATACTCTTCATTCTCATAAAGGTGTCTTTTGCCATCCCTATTCTTCTTTTGATGTCCATGTCGCACCTGCCATCTGATGTCACCCAGCTTCCTAAGTAGCAAAAGTTCTGTACTTGTTTTATGTCTTCCCTGTTTATTTCCAGCCAGCAGATAGGATTCTCTTTCTTTTTGGATATCACCATACATTATGTCTTTTTGCAATTGATAGATAGACTTATTTTTGCACTTTCTTCAAAAACTATATCAATTAAGTTCTTCCTTCGTACTTGCAATTAACACAGTATCATCAGCATATCTGAAATTATTGATGTTTTCACTGCCAACTTTGATTCCCAAGATCTCAGTTATTTTTTGTAATATTGTTTCACTGTACACATTAAACAAATCAGGGGAGAAAACACACCCTTGTCTAACACCTCTCTTGATTTTCGTAAACTGACTCGCTTCTCCATCTATTCTTACAGTGGCAGTTTGTTCCCAGTACAGATTTCTGATTAGGCAGAATCTTTTGAATCTAGATCTAGAGTTTCCTGTAATATTTCAAATAACTTACTGTGCTTCACTTTATCAAATGCTTTTGTGTAGTCAATAAAACAAACAAATCTTTTTGCACTTGAATAGCTCATTCTGATAGTATCCTTAACATCAATGTTGCGTTTCTTGTACCTTTGTCTTTCACAAAACCACATTGTTTTTTACCTGTTTCAGCTTGTATCTTACTTTTAGCTCTTGTCATCAAAATTCTTAGAAGTATCTTGGTGATATGACTCATTAAGCTTATGATCCTATGTAATTCACATTCTATTGCTCCAGGTTTCTTAGGAAGAGTGATAAATACTGATTTTTTCATCTCTTCTGGTATTGTTCCAAAATCTGAAGTTCATAATGCAATAAATAAGACGAAGAAAGGAAAGACAGCAGTTCCTGATTAATTAATAATAGAACAAATTATCACCCTTGAATTAAAAAACTTACTGATTTAATCAATGAACCACCAGCACTACCAGTCTCAAAAGCAGTTACTTTCCCTAAGCAGTAAGTTTGAGCAACAACTCCATCCATTCACTCACTCCTCCAAACCCTACCACTACTACCACCACTTTATTATTTCCTTATGTATGCACATACAATCAATCTATGTATATAAGCTAACTTATGGTATTTATTTGTATTTATTGTGTTTTTAAAAAATTATTGTGTTCTTCAGCTTATTGTGTTTATTTTGTGCTTTATCTAATCCGAAGTAACAATTATTTTGTCTCCTTTACACTTGCATACAATCTTGAAACAATCTTGAATCTTGGATCTTGAAACTTGAATAAAAAATTGGGGAGACATTTTGCAGCTGTATAGAACTTTAGTAGGACCACATTTGGAGTTCTGCGTGCATTTTTAGTTGTTACATTACAGGATGGATGTGGAGTCTCCAGAAAGGGTACAGAAGAGCTTCACCAGGATGTTACCTGGATTAGAAAGCTTTAGTTGGAAGGAGATGTTGGACAAAGTCAGAAACATGATAAACTCTGCAAATCCTGGAATACAGAGCAACACACAAAAAAAAAATGCTGCAAGAAATCAACAGGTCAGGCAGCATTTGTGGAAATGAATAAACAGTTGACATTTGTTCTAGACTGGAAAGGAAGGGGAAGATTACAGAATTATAAGGTGGGGGAGGGAAAAGAGGATACATGTAAGGTGAAGCCAAGTGGTCAGCAAAAGGCTAGAAATGGAGGAATTTGATAGGAGAGGTTAGTGGACCATAGGAGAAAGAGAGGATGAAGGGACTCAGGGCAAGGTGATTGGCAGGTGAGAAGAGACAAGGGGCCAGAGTAGGAATAGAAGAAGAAGGGAGGGGAAGGTTTTTTTTACTGTAAGAAGAAATCAATATTCATGTGATCAGGTTGAGGCTATCCAGATGGTGTTGCTCTTCAATCCTGAGGGTGGCCTCATTATGGCACAAGAAGAGGCCATGGACTGACATGTTGGAATGGGAATGGATCAGAATTAAAATACTTGACCACTGGGAAGTTTCATTGTTAGTGGATGGAGCGAAGGAGCTCAATGAAGCGAACCCCAATTTACGACTCACCAATGTAGAGGATATTGCATCAGGAGCACTGGACACAATAGACAACCCCATCAGAGTTGCAAATGAAATGTTGCCTCACCTGTAAGGACTGTCTCAGGCCCTGAATGGAGGTGACGGAGGAGTTGAATGGGCATGTGTAGCACTTTGGCTACTTGTAGGGACAAACTCGGCTTGTTTTCTCTGGACTGTCAGAAGCCGAAGGGCGACTGATAGAAGCATGTAATATTAGTGACAGATAGATACGAATCTGTTGTGGTCATCTACTGTATCTGGTGCTCCTGGTGTGGCCTCCTGTATATCGGTGATACCTGACATAGATTGGGAGGCCGCTTCGCCGAGAAACGATACTCTGTCCGTCAGAAAAAGCAGAATCTCCTGGTGGCCATCCATTTCAATTCTACGTCCCATTCCCATTCGGATGTGTCAGTCCATGGCCTCCTCTTCTGCCACAATGAAGCCACACTCAGGTAGGACACCTTATATTCCATCTGGGTAGATTCCACCTTGATGGCATGAACATTAATTTCTAGAAATTCCCCTCCTCTCCATCACTATTCCCTTTTCCCATTTCTCTCTCTCACTTGCCCATGACCTCCTTCTGGTGCTCCTCACCGTTCCCTTTGTTCCATGGTCTTCCGTCCTCTCCTATCATGTTCCCCCTCCTCCAGCCCTTTATCTCTTTGAGCATTCAACTTCCCAGAACCTTACTTCACCTCTCCCCCGCTCCTGGTTTCACTTATCACCTACCACCTTTTACTTCTTCCTCTCCTCCTCCCACCTCTTACTCCAGCTTCTCAACTCTTTTTCCAGTCCTGATGAAGGGTCTTGGCCCAAAGTGTTGACTGTTTACTCTTTTCCATAGATCCTGCCTGGCCTGCTAAATTCTTCTAGCATTTTCTGTGTGTTTATAGATAATCAGAGTTGTTTTCCTTGGGTGGAAATGTCTACCCAAGGGCATAGGATTGAGACGAAAGGAAGTTCAAAGGAGATGCAAGAGGTATTTTGTTTTCTCAGAGAGTGGCAGGTGCTGGGAACACACTGCCAGGGGAGATGGTGGAAGCAGATTTGATAACAACCTTTAAGAGGCATTTAGACAGACACATGAAAAGGCAGGGAAAAGAGTGACACAGACCATGTGCAGGCAGATGGGACTAGATTAATTCAGCACCATGATCAACACAGACAAGGTAAGTTGAAAGGCTTGTTTCTGTGCTAGATTGTCTGTGTTTATGTTCTTAATTCCTGCCTATCCACTCAGAGCGTCTCTTGAAATTGGTTCGAGAGCATTATGTGAACAATAAGATAAATATGGTTATCACGCAGAATTTTTATAACTTTGACTTGTCAATCAAAGATGTACATATCAGCAAACAAGAAAGAGGCCACTCAGGGTCATTTCAAATAATCCTGTTGAAATATTGCTTCCTGTTCATTTGGCTGCAGTTCTGGGATTCTACGTTGACATCGCTCACATAGAGTAAAGCTGTTCCATTGTTAATAACTTGCTACTTAAACTCATCAGAGCTGTTCAGAAGTAACAACTGATTGCAAATATAAATGCTGTTTGTTATCATTCCTTTGACACCCAGTTCTTCTCTCTATAATAAGCAATTCTCCGAGTAATATTCTTCTGTGAACAATTGATACTGGTTGTGCATCCAGCCATTACAATATCCATCTTGCAGTGACCTCAGTGTTAGCCCAACATACAGATGAGCCCAGTCACAGAATAACAAGCAGCAATGAACAACAAAAGCACAAAAGAATTTCGCCAGGGCCTACAGTTCTGACACACACCTAAAATTGGCCTCAGGGCTCATAAGCATGAGGCAGCGACCCACAGATGTTCTTTTACTGCCTTCACCAATACAGCAGTTGGGGTGCATTCGTTAACAAGAAATATTCATCAACTGAATCTGTTTTGAATCCTAAGGCCATTGGAATTATAGGCCAGCATCATTTCATCTTGATAAATAAGCATTTTTTTTAATTGTAGGATTTTCTTTGTTTAGAGTTACAGAACATCAAGAGACCATTCCAACCCAGAGCGACTATGCCACTCAATTTCACACAAGTAACTAACTAACTTATTAACACTTACTTTTTTGGAATCTGGGGGAAAACCGGAGGACCCGAAGGAAACCCACACTGTCACAGGGAGGATCCCTTACAGACAGCAGCAGAAATGAACGCTGGTTGCTGTGACTGTAAAAGCATTATGCTAACTTCTCTGCTATTGTGCTATACCAATGGACACTGCTGATACAATTGATAATTAATGGGCCTCCCTAGTTATCTTAAAGAAGTTGATGGTGAACCGTCTTAAGAAACACATCTCTCAATCTCTGGACCTGGGACTCAACACCTCCCTTTGCACCTGGATACTTCACTTCCTGACTAACAGATTGCAATCGGGAAGGTTAGAAAGCAACACTTCCAACATAATTATTCTCAACACTGGCGCACCACAATGTCATGTCCTCAGTCCCCTAATCTACTCCCAAAACACTCAGGACTGTGTAGCTAGATTCTTTTCTAAATCCATCTACAACTTTGTCCCATCACAGTGGAACAGATGACCTTTTTTTCCAGTCCTGATGTAGGATCTCAGCCCGAAATGTTGAATGTTTACTCTTTTCCATAGATGCAGCCTGGCCTGCTGAGTTCCTCCAACATTTTGAGTGTGTTGCTTGGATTTCTAGCATCTGCAGATTTTTGGATCAAATAGCAATGAGTTGGAGTACAGGAAGATGATCGGGAGTTTTGTGATATGGTGCCATGACAACAAACTTTCCACTCAATGTCAGCAGAACATTAACTTCAGGAAGTGGGGTGGGGTGGTGCACATGCTCCTGTTGCAGCCTCAAGTTCCTGGAAGCGAACATCACTCATAGCCTGTCCTGGTTTCACCATGTAGATATCAGATATCATGATCAAGAAAACTCAACAGCACCTCTACTTCCTCAGGAGATTAAAAATACTTGGCATGTCTCCTTTGACCCGCACATATTTTTTATTGGTGCATCACAGAAAGCATCCTATCTGGATGAATCGTGACTTGGCTTGGCAACATTTCTGTCTGACACTGCAGAGTTGTGGACATAGCTCCAGCACATCTCAGGAACAAGCCTCCCACTTTTTGACTCTGTCCATACTTCTCACTGCCTTTGTAAAGTAGCCAACATAATCAATGACCCACCCATCCCAGACTTTCTCTCTTCTCCCCCTTCCCACCATGTAGAAGACATAAAAACCTGAAAGGATGCATCACCTGGCTCGAAGTAATCTTTTATCCTGCTGTTACAAGAATATTGAATTGTTCCTGAGCATATTAATATGGACTCTTGCCCTTACAATCTAACTTTTTAAGGCCTTACACCTTATTATTTACCTGCACTGCCCTTTCTCTGTATCTGCTGCACTTTATTCTGCACTGTTATTGTTTACCCTTGAACTATCTCAATGCAATGTTGTGTTAAAATGATCTGAATGGAAGGCATGCAAAATCAAGTTTTTCACTGACAATACTATTGGCACTTCAAATGTGCGAGACCTTTATGGTGATAGAAAGTTTAGAAGTCTTACAGCCTAGAGGAAGAAGCTATTTCACATCCTAACAGTTCTTGTTCTAATGCCTCAGTACCTCCTGCCTGATGGTGGGGTGGAGGAGAGGTCAATGAGATTGTTGGACATATGGGAGGGATCTTTGCCAATGCTAAGGACCCTGCATACGCAGTTTTTCAGATAATTAACTCTGATGAGTGGAAGAGACACAGTGATGATCTTCCCAGTAGCCCTCACAATTGTTTGTAGGGACCTGGTGTCAGATGCTTTGCAATTCCCATGCCAGACTGTGGTCAGTGCACTCTTGATACTGCTTCTGGGAAAAATCGGTTAAAATGAGGGTGGGGAGGGGTTGTCTCACTCGGCTTAATCTCCTAGAATAGTAAGGGGGGGATCACATTGAAACCTATCGAATATTGAAAAGTCTAGATAGCGCGGATGTGGCAAGAAAGCTTCCTTTACTGGGAGGTGTCGTGTATCTAATATTTGAGTAATATTGTAAATACATTCCTTGATTAAGCATTCTTTCTTTGTTCACGTAATTAATTATGGGTTATATGTAGGAAGTATGGGAATGGCACACATCATTATGCCACCATGTCGCATTTGAGTGCCTCACAAAAGAAGAGATGAAGTAGACAAATTCATGGTGGCTCTTGTGTTTATCTTTCAATTGATTTCTGGAGTACAAAGCATAACAGAAGAGTCTAGGACCAAAGGACACAGCTTCAGAATACAAGAGCACCCCATTAGAACAGACATAAGGAGGAATTTAATTATCCTGAGGATGGTGGATCTATGGAATTCATTGCTGCAGATGGCTGTCGAGGCCAAGTCATTGGGTGTATTTAAAGTGAGGATAGATTCTTAATTAGTAAGGGTGTTGAAAGTAACAGAGAGAAGGCAGGAGAATCGGATTGCGAGGGAAAATAAATCAACCATGATAAAATAGTGGAGGAGACTCGATGAGCTGAAAGACCTAATTCTGCTTCTATGTCCTATGCCCTTCCCTTCGGAAAAATAATTCTGGCTATCTGCCATATTGATTCCTCTTATAATGTTATGTATCTCTATCAGGTCACCCTTTAGCTCCCCTTCATCTAAAGAATCAAATCCAGTTTATCCAATTCCCATAGATGATCCCATTCCAGGCAACATGCTGATGAATCTCCTCTGCGCTGCCTCCAAACATAAACATTCTTCTCTTGTGAGGTGATCACAAGCATGTGAAGTGATCACAAGGGTACAATAGTTCAAGGGATGTCCACCAGATTTTTCTACACTGCTACATAGCATCATAACTTTTGTATTCTATCGCCCAACTATAAACATGCCATATGCTGTGATGGTATTTATTGGCTTTGCTGACTGCGAAGTTCTAAACTCAAAAGAAGTCCTTAAGCCCTATCAGATATAAATAGCCATGAGTTATCTCACTAAAAGGAGATTATACTGTAACTACTGAATCTTCAAAGATTCGTTTACTTCCCTGTTTATTCTCCACAGTGAGTTCAGCTGCCAAAACCCACTAATTGAGTGGTTGGTCCCCTCTCCTTACCAAGAAGAAGATAGTTCCAACATAGTTTAAAACACAGTTCATTTATTTTCAGTGATACACATCTAAATACAAACAACATTCTTAAAACACATTTAAAACACACAGTTTATAAAATACTTCTAAATTACAAATAATTTCTAAAACAGAGCATTTCCAAAACAGAGATACAATTCCTATAAACTAAAACGACATACAAATGAACCAGCAGCCACAGAAGTCAAAACCAGAGGAATGGATTTTAGCTCACCACGTTTTTCTCTTATCCTTCTTGATGTTCCTTACCCTGTTAAGTTCGAACTGTTCTCTACATTAATAGCCCTTTTTTTTCTTCCACTTGTGTGACTTCACACAAATGTGGTACTTCCTCTGATACCCTCGTTACACAAATGATCTAAAAGCTTTTTGAAGACTCAGACCCCAGCTACCCACAATTAAATCTGTGAAGCAAACTTCCTTGAGTACATATAACTTCCCACATTTATATATCTGGTATGTTAAGACATTTGTCTCCATGTGGTTGGTCTACAAGCTTCTTTCAATTAAGTATTGACTGTTTTTAAACAATGGCTCATCTTATATTGCACATCTTCAGCTGCAATAAACCAGATGTTGTGGGCTAGCAGTCTGCTCCAAAGGCAGAGCTTGATTGCAAAGCTGCTCCATAGACAGTGCTTGCTTTAACTTCAAAATTATCGCTTTCCATTTACATTTTAAAAACTGAAGACTGACTCTCTTTCATGACTAGAAGCTGAACAAAGCATATCGTTGGAAGCTTATCTTGCACTGCTTGATCTTACAAGTGGCAGTTGCTATGTTTATAAAGCTTGGCAAAAACACAAGAGGCCCACTGACCCAGGGAGTGAATATCCATCACAGTCCCTCCTTCAACACCCTACCATCTGTATTCCCACTTCTGGAGAACTTGGAACTTAAACCCCATGCTCATTATGTTCAATGTTCCATACTGTCTCACTATTTATTGCATTTATCTTATATCTGTGTTACTTTCCAAAATGCCTCCTTTTGCATTTATCAAGATTAAATTCCACCTGCCAATTCACTGCTCAGCTTTCCATCTGATCTATGTCCTGCTATAGTCTTTGGCAGCAATCTTCCCCATTATTTATGACTGCAGTTAATTTCTGTGTCCACCAGAAACATTTTCAATCATACCTCCTACACTAACATCCAAGTAGTTAATGTGTGCCCCAAATATATAGATTTTGGTATACACACATGCCTGATGTCCACATTCAACAAGATGATAGACCAGAAGTACTTGGGAGGAGCTGTCAAGAAGTCTTGGCAGGTCTTGGTGTGGATTGAAGATGTCACATATTGCAACTACAGCACTGAATAGTTAAGGTAGTGTATGAAATCTGTTAAGTACACTCAGTTGTTATTTTATTAGGTACACCTGTACATTAATACAAATATCTAATTAGCCAATCATGTGGTAGCAAGTCAATGCATAAAAGCATGCAGGCATAGTCAAGAGTTACAGTAACACACACAAAATACTGGAGGAACTCAGCAGGCCAGGTAGCATAGAAACATAGAAAACCTACAGCACAATACAGGCCCTTCAGCCCAAAATGCTGTGCCGAACATGTCCTTACCTTACCTAGGGTTACCCATAGCCGTCTATTTTTCTGAGCTCCATGTACCTGTCCAGGAGTCTCTTAAAAGACCCTATCGTATCAGCCTCCACCACTGTCACCAGCAGCCCATTCCACACAATCACCACTCTCTGCATAAAAAAAAACTTACCCCTGACATCTCCTCTGTACCTACTTCCAAGGACCTTAAAACTGTGCCCTCTCATGCTAGCCACTCCATTCCAGCCCTGGGAAAAAGCCTTTGACTGTCCACACGACCAATGCCTCTCATCATCTGATACACCTAATGTCCTGAAACGGCCCGAAAAATCAACTGTACTTTTTTCCATAGATGCTGCCTGGCCTGCTGAGTTCCACCAGCATTTTGTGTGTGTTGCTCGGATTTCTGGTATCTGCAGATTTTCCCTTGTTCAAGGGTATCAGTAGTTGTTCAGACAAAACTTCAGAATGGGGAAGAAATCTTACTGAGATGAGTTTGATCGTGGAATGATTGTAGGTGCCAGATGGGGTGGTTTGAGAATCTCAGAAAGTGCTGATCTCCTGCAATTTTCATGCACAACAGTGTCCAGAATTCACAGTGGTAGAAAACACAACACCAAAAAATAAAAATCCAGTGAGCAGCAGTTCTGTGGACAAAAATGCCTTATTAATGAGAGAGATCAAAAAAGAATGGTCTGATGAGTTCAAGCTGACAGGAAGGTGATAGCAACCGAAATAACTATGTGTTTCAACAGTAGTGTGCAGAAGAGCATCTCTGAATGCACAACACATTGAACCTTGAAGTGGATAGGACATAGCACCCAAAGACCACAAACACACACTCAGTGTATGTGAGGGTTTACGCGAGTGTATGAACATGCATCCAATATATTAGGTATACCTCCTGTACCTAATAAAGTGGCTACCTACCGAGTATAGTCTCCTCAGTTCAGGATACTGAGACATTTAAAAAACTAAGCAAAATTGAGACAAACATATTGATTTCAACTCCTCCACATAATTTACATAAACAATTAGCATAGATCTTTATGAAATGACCATAAACACAATGCCATTATTATTCTGATATTGTTTCCTTCTAATGACTTCTTGTCATCGCTTACTGTGAATCTGATAAAATATCCAAGTACTATAGATGTAATAGGCAATTTTTATATTGTTTAGGCTAATTATCTTAATTACCTACAGATGTTTTATGGAACTTTTGACTGCAGTCTTTAGATGACAAACAAAAAAAAACTGATCAACTCAATTCGCAGTTCACATTCACCATAATTTTTCAATGCCTCATTTAAGCCTAACTTGTTTTATGCTTCCTTTAAGGAAATGTTAACACAAAGAAAATCATTGATCAGCCCATCACTCATGGCAACAGCACTCTAATAATACATTTTGAGTTTGAAAAATGTTTTTACTCATTGCCAGTGAATAGGATTGTTTTTTTTTTAATTCCCTGTCTTTTTCTAAACATCCTCATTAATGCTGTATACTCACAAAGTATTGTATGGATTTTTTTCAGTAAATTCATGTCTGCTTTCTTTTGTAAGTATTCACATCTTTGTGTTCAGGACCAACATCTTGTTATCATATAGTCTGAAATATGTTGTGAAATAATAGGTCAACAAAATCCAACAACTGTAATAATGAGATGTCATTAGAAGATATCTATAGTTCAAATAACACAATCTTCAAGATAAGCTAGATTCTAGAAGAATGCTTTAAGACAATAGCACATGAATTCATGCTGAGAATAAATATGTGCCGCACAGTTAACCTCTTTACACATAGAGATGGACGTGCAGAAGAGGCAACCCAGAAATGCAGTGGAAGAGAAGCATGTTATATGTTTTGAGAGACTGGTGGATAAATCAATGGTAGATAGGAGAACTAAAGAGTGAGAGAGATAAATGAGTATGAACTCCCATGTTTCAAACCGAGGCATTAGATGGAATTGAGTTTTGCCAGTTCATACAACAGATTAGAGGATTGGTCAAAGTGAAGTTTCCAAATTTAGGTTCAGTGATGCAGAAGAGACCATTGTGGTCACCAGGGATGTAAAATATGTATTTCCTGGAATTTTTCACAGAGATATCCCAGTGTTTTTTTTAATGTCTCCCCGGACTGATTCATTACTCTGTACCTAATAAAGTGGCCACTGCCGGCGTACCCCATCCACTTCTGTCACGAAGAAGGGTCTAGGCCCAAAATGTCGACTGTTTACTCATTTCTATCATTGCTGCTTAACCTGCTGTGTTCCTCCAACATTTTGTGTGTTTTACCTCAAGGTTTGATGTGTTGTGCATTCAGATATGCTCTCTTGCACACCACGGTTGTACACGCGGTTACTTGAGTTACTGTTGACCTTCTGTCAGTTTGAACCAATCTGGCCATTCTCTCTGATCTCTCTCATTAGCAAAGCATTTTCTTGGGTTCTTCTGCGCCACTCTCTTTGAACTCTGGATACTGTTGTGCATGAAAATCCCAGGAGACCAGCACTTTCTGAGATACTCACACTACTCCATCTGGTACCAACAATCATTCCACAGTCAAAGTCACTTAGATCACATTTCTTCTCCATTTTGATGTTTGGTCTGACCAACAACTGAACCACTTGACCATGTCTGCATGCTTTTGTGCATTGAGTTGCTCCATGTGATTGGGTGATTAGATAATTGCATTAACAAACAGGTGAACAGGTGTATATACAAACATAATAAAGTGGACACTGTATTAATAACTGTGATTGATACAGCTATCTCTGTTAGACTAGGAAGGAAGTGTGTTATGTCATATCTGTAATGTTATCAGTAGGAAGAGGCGTCTAATTGGATGGCCTCTATTCAAACAGGAAAAATGACTATAAAAAATGATAGAACTGGACATTTCATCCAGAACCTCTGACAATAAATCACTTCCTTTCTGTAATGTAAGGGATTCTGCAGATGCTGGAATTCCAGAATAATGCACAGAAAATGTTGGAGTAACTCAGCAGGTCAGGCAGCAGCCACGGAAAGAAATAAAGAGTAAACATTTCTGACTTATTCCCACTTCTTTTCCAAGTCCTGATGAAGGTTCTCATCTGGAAACATTAACTCTGTATTCCTCTTTATAGACGGTGTCTGATCTGACAAATTCCTCCAGCATTTTGTGTGTGTTCCTTCTGTTCTGTAATGCCTTAAGAGTTATAAAAGAAACCCTCCCCATGGTATTTTTGATGAATCCTAAATTAATATGCTCATCCTGTTCCTCCTCATTTCCTCATAACCTTGAATGTTATGAGATTTTGAGTGCCTCTTCAGTTTCTATTGAAATGCTGAATCATTATGTTTCTACCATCCTTACAAGCAGTGTGTCACATATCATTACTACTCTTATTTTTCCAAATATTAGTGAGGTCTAAATTGGAGTATTCTGTACAGTTCTGGTCACCTTCCTACAGGAAAGATATCAATAAATTTTAAAAATTGCAGAGAAAATTTACAAGGATGCTTCCAGGACTTGAAGACCTAACTTATAGGGAACAGTTGAATTATGTCCTCAAGCATAGGAGAAAAAAGGGAGATTTAATGGAGGTATACTTAATTAAGAGTGGTATAGATATGGAAATGCAGACAGACTTTTTTCACTGAGACTCGATGAGACCAGAACTAGAGGTCATGGGTTAATGGTGAAAGGTTAAATGTTTAAGTGGAAATGGGAGGTGGGGGGACCTTCTTCACTAAGAGGGTGGTGAGAGTGTGAAATGAGCTGCCAGCAGAAATGGTGAATAAAGGTTCAATTTCAACATACAGGAGAAATTTGGATAGGTACATGGATGATAGGGTCATGGAGGGCTATGTTGTGGGAGCAGGTTGATGGAACAAAACAGAATAATCATACAGCATGGACTAGATGGGCCGGGCCTGTTTCTGTACTGTTGTGGTCTATTGGGTGAAACAGGAGAAAGCTTCTTTTTATTCATGCTATCTAAAACCATGTTATAGAATACAATATTTAATCTCTTCTCAGCTTTCTTTAGTCCACTCTTTGTACTGCCTGAATCTATTATACAAGCATATATATGCATAATACATGAAGAAAGTTTGGGCTACATAGAAAAATAAAAACAGAAGGTTAATACAATATGCATTTCTCCATGGTACTTATATTGAGTCTCTTTGCATTTTCATGCAGCCTAAAGATATACACCTGGCCACAATGGGATAGAAGCTACTGTGAGTGCTATTCAGTAATAGCTGATTAACATGTTGCAGAAAGTCACTAAAGTTCTTAAATGTGGATAAATGTGTCTGCAATGAAGTTCTCTCACAAACATACACAAGCCATTCTTCTGCCATGTGATCTGATGACATAGTTAAACACTACATTAATCAAGAAGCAAAAGTACTTTGGATACTAAAAATCTAAAGTATCTTGGAAATATTTAATCAGATTGCAACCCTCTGTGGAATGAAAATAAAATGAAATGAACGTTCCAGGACAATTTGGACAAAATTAGACTGTTTACTCTGGAGTGTCTGGGGGTACAGCCTGATCAAAATATATAATGTTCTGAGATGAGCAGATATGGGAGATAATCAGAGCCTTTTCACAGGATAGAAATGTCAAATACAAGAGACATAGCTTGAAGGTAAGTGGGGTGAAGTTTAAAGGAGATTTATGCGGCAAGTAATTTTTGCTCGTTATTTATTCTTTTTTTCTTAGTGCACATTTAGAGCAGTGGGGATGTCATGGAGGATAATGGAATTCTCCTCTTATGGGATGTGGGAAGGCTAGGAGACCTCCAGTGTCTCTGATGACTACATCTGCAAGAAGAGCATTCAGCTGCAGCTTCTGACAGGCTGGGTTAAGGAGCTGAGCTGGAACTGACGAACTCAGGACCATCCGGGAGGCTGGGGGGTTGATAGACTGGACAGACAGGGAGGTAGTTACATTTAAAGTGCGGGACCACGGGTAACTGGGTGACCATCAGGAGGGAGAAAGGAGATAGGCAGCCAGTGCAGATTACCCCTGTGGCCTTTCCTCTGAACAACAGGAAGACTGTTTTGGATATTGTTGGGGGAGGGGTCTGACCAAGCTGAAGAAAACCACAGTGGTCATGTCTCTGGCACTGAATCTGGCTCTGTGGCTCAGAGGGAAGTGGGAGAAGAGGTGAGTTCCAGTGATGGAGATTCATTGGTCAGGGGAATAGAAAGTAGATTCTGTAGATGAGAACAAAATTCTCAGATGGTATGTTGCCTCATGGATGCCAGGGTCAGGGACATCTCAGACTGATTCCACAGTGTTCTTAAATAGGAAGGTGAACAGTCAGAAAGTGTGGTCCATGTCGTACCCATGACATGGGCAGGACCAGTGACAAGGTACTGCACAGGGAGCTAGTTGCTAAGTTAAAGGACTGGACCTTCAGGGTTGTGATCTCAAAATGGCTACCCATGCCACGTGCTAGTGAGGTCAGAAATAGGAAGGTCATAGAGTTTAACACGTGGCTAAGGAGATGGTGCAGGAGGGAAGAGGTCAGATTTTTGGATCATTGGTATCTATTCCAGGGAAGGTGGAACCTGTATAGAAGGTTTGCACCTCAATTGGAGGGATCTGAGCAGGAGGATTTGCTAGTGCTGCTTGGGGCGGGGGGCGGGTGGCAGGGTAGAGTTAAACAAGACATCAGTGCTTGAGAATGTCTATTATTAAGGATGGGGCTTTGGGCTCCTGATAAAATAAATCAAAGTCAACATGGTTTCTGTGAAGGGAAATCTTGCCTGACAAATGTGTTAGAGTTCTTTGTGGAAGTAACAAACAGGGTGGACAAAGGAGAGGCAGTGGATTTCATTTACTTGGATTTTCAGAAGGCATTTGATGAGGTGCCACACATGAGACTGCTTAACAAGATAAAATCCTATGGTGTTGCAATAAAAAGATTCTGGCATAGATAGCAGAATGGCTGACAGGCAGAAGGCAGTAAGTGCCTCTTTCTCTGGTAGGCTGCCAATGACTAGTGGTGTTCCTCGGTGTCAGTACTGGGACTGCTACTTTTCGCATCATTTGTCAGTATTTGCATAATGGAAGTGATGGCTTTGTGACAAAGTTTACGGATGATACGAAGATAGCTGGAGGGGTAGGTAGTGCTGAGGAAGCAATGCGATTGCAGCAGGACTTAGACAAATTGGAAGAATGGGCAAAAAAGTGACAGATGAACTACAGTGTTGGGAAATGCAGGATAATGCATTTTGGTAAGAGGAACAATGGTGAAGACTATTATATAAACAGGGTGAAGGTTCAAACATCAGAGGTACAGAAGGACTTAGGAGTCCTGGTGCAAGACTCCCAGCATGTTAAACTACAGGTTCATCCAGTGGAAAAGAAGGGAAGTGAAATGTTGGCATTTATTTCAAGGGGAATAGAACATAAAAGCAAGGAGATTATACTGAGCCTTTGTAAAACACTAGTTAGGCCACACTTGGAGTACTGTCAACAGTTTTGGGCCCCATATCACAGAAAGGAAGTATTGTCATTGGAGAGAGTCTGGAGGAGATTCACAAGGATGATTCTGGGAGTGGAGGGGTTAACATATGAGGAACATTTGGCAGCTTTGGGCCTGTACTCACTGGAATTTAGAAGAATGTGGGGGGATCTCATTGAAACCTACTAAATGTTGAAAGGACTAGATAGGGTGGATGTGGAGAAGATGTTTCCTATGGTGGGGGTATCCAGGACTTGAGGGCACAGCCTCAAAATTGAGGGGAAACCATTTAGAACAGAATTAAGTTGAAATTTTTTTAGCCAGAGAGTAGTGCTTTGCCACGGACTGCGGTAGAGTGCAAGTCCAGGGGTATATTTAAGGCGGGATTTGACAGTCTCTGATCGGTCAGGACATCAAAGGATATGGCAAGAAGGCAGGTGTATGGGGTAGGGTAGGATCCGGGATCAGCCATGATGGAATGATGGAGCAAATGCTGAATGGCCTATTTCTGCTCCTATGTCTTATGGTCTGATTTTAAAGATTTTTAAGGGGTAGGTTTAAGGTGAGAAGGAGGAAATTTAATTAGAGTTTGAGAGGAAAGATCTTTACACAATGAAAGGATAATAATTGGAACTTGCAGCCAGAGCAAATATTGGAATCACATGCAATTATTACATTTAAGAGACCCTTACATGGGCAAGGCATTGGAGGATATGGACCAAGTGTGAGAAAATGGAATTTGTGCCAAAGTGCCCACTGTGCTCCACAACTCATTGACTCCAAACTCAGCACTAAGTACCAATGAATTCCATCACTACATGTTTTTTATCTTTTCCCCAGAAACCAAGCATGGCTGTCCTTTTCAATCCAACTTAAGGACCTGCAAGGTTAATCTTTCTACTTAATAAAGCTATCAGTATAAAGAACAGAGATGTTTCAGGGAGAAGGAAGCTGTTTAATAATATAACTCTACAATATAACCAGAGAGAAAGGGAGCCAAAACAACACAGAAAGTGGCTCTTCAGCCTATTATCTCCTTGCGGATCATTGCATATCCACCAATGTTAATTCTATTTAATAGCACATGTCTGTGGCCTTCTATGTCTGCGAAGGTCTTTCTTAACTGCTTGATCGCCCACTCAAGCACCAATGAATTTTACCTCAATATTTCCTGATGACCAATCAAAATCAGAATCAAGTTTGTTCTCACTGACATATGCCATGAAACTTGTTTTATTTCATCAGTAAGGTGCAAAACATTTAAAAGCTAAGTTACAACAAGTAAATCAATAGAAGCATACATACATAAATAAATCGTGCAAAAGAGAAATCGTGAGGTTGTGTCCATGGGTCCATGGAATGTTCAGGAATCTGAAGGCAGAAGTGAAGTAGCTTTTCCTGAATCATTCACTCTGTATGACAGGCTCCTTGTAACTCTGCCATGATGGAAACAAGGAGAAGAGAGCATGTCCCAGATGGCGAGGATCTTTAATGATGGATGCCACCTCCTTGAGACACTACTTTTGAATATGCCCTTGATGGTGGGGAGCAATAATGTTTGGCAGGCTATTTCACCTCAACAAAATCTTTTATAATTTCACAAAGTACTTTGGGCTCAATGCCAGCTGGCAACCGTTTTAACTTTTAACTTTATTCTCAGGATGTGGAAGTTGCTGGCTAGGGCAGCTTCCAACTACAGGCAGTCCCCAGGTTATGAGTCAGTTATATTCTTGAGAATTGTTCGTAATCTGAATTGCTTGTAAGAAATAGAAATAACTGTGATGAGAGAACAAGCCCGTGTAGGAAGAGCAAACACCAGCACGCCTCACATCTGCTTTGACCTCTCCCTCAGTGCTCTCACCTCTGCTCAGCTCAACCCAGCCTCTGATTGTTGAGAACTCAACAGAGTTGATGGGAGCGATGAAGTTGTGGGGAGAAAAAATATCCCTCCATCAGAATCAGAATTAGGTTTAGTATTACTCACATACTGTATGCTGTGAAGTTTATTGTTTTGTGGCAGAGGTAATGCGCAAGACATAAAAATTACCAAAGGTTACAATGAATGAATAAATACCACAAAACAGGAACCATTCAGAAAACTGATGGTCATCCAGCAGAAGATGCCTATAGCTACACAACAGCTGGTAAATCTGACTTCTCTGATATCTTAAACACTTGCTCATGTTTGCATGGTATCCTTAAATTTGGCATCATAACCCAATTAAATTGGGAAGGACACTTATGTACGACTTGCTGGGTCATCTCAAATTATTAAGGTCAACCACACTGCAGTATGTCTGCCAAACCGGCCAAGTTCGATAAAGATGGTAGGCTTTTTCAATGAATGATACAATACAGTGCAAAACTCTAAGGCACTTATATATAGCTAGGGTGCTTAAGATTTATACACAGTTCTCCCAACATGGACTGGAGAGTGTCCTTGAAAATCTTGAAGGACCAAAGGATATTGGGAATGGCGAGGGTGAAATTCCATGGGAGGGGTGTGGGGTAGATGGTTGAGAAGGTGTGCCAGGGGTGGGGATGTAGACACACCCAGCCCTGAGATACCAGGCAAGGTCGTTTGATTCCAAGGTGTGGTCGGGAGGGGTAGATTTCAAAATAGATTTAACAGATTAGTTGTTGTTGTTGTTTTTGTTTTTATACATAGAGAGTGGTAGCTGTTTGGAATTTGAATGCCAGGGAGTGGAGAACGCAGATACAACAGCAATATTAACTGGGGTTCCTGACCACAGATCGCTCAGTTAAAGGTAGGGGTCCAAATCAATGGCATAAAAATATATGGGAACCTTTGGTTTAACAGGCTTTTAGACAGGCTCATGGAAAGACAGGGATTGAGATCATATGCAGTTTAAATTAGCATCATGGTCAGTACATTGCAGGCTCTCTCAAACAATAATTTGTTAATCATCAGTGATCTGATTTCATTTAATAATGCTGATGAGGAATAAGCAATGGATAATGAAGGTAGACATCCCTGCTCTTTGATAAAATTAAGTCTTGGGATCCTTTACATCACATTAAGAAGGTAGACAGGATCTCAAATGACCCATAGGATAACACTCTCTTTACACTGTTGTGCTCGAGCTGCCTGGCTTTCAGTACTCATGTCTAAGGAGTAAGACTTGTCACTACAGTTTGCTAACTTAGAAAGCAGTTCCTTATTCCAAAGTCGCACTCGTCTTCATTTAATCTTTAATGATTTTCCATTTTGCATTCCTTCCCTTTCTCATTCCAGACCTTCTCCAACATTATTAAGTCAACAACATGTGTTAATTACAAGCCAAAAACCTCCAGCGTTTTCTGAATGCTCTTTCATGGCTAGTCCCTGCAAATCAGGTATGCTGCATTTCCACTCCAGTTCTTTGAGTCATGAGATGTCTGATGAAACCCATGGACTTTGGCACTGATGGGGCATGAAGTGCTATCGACCAAACTTCCAGCTAAATGCTAAACTTCTAATACCCTTCAGTACGAAGGTCAGGGAGCTTCAGCAACAAAGTTAAACATCAAAACATTATATATGAATAGAGAGAGATGAAAGCCAAAATCTTCAGCTGCTGCTCAAATAATATATTGTTTGAATAATGCAGCACGATATTTAGCATAATACACTGAAATAAAATAAAATAAATGCTTTGTGTTGCTCACCTATATTGTTGCATTTTAATGCAAGTACCTACTGCGATGCAATATCATGCTACTAAAAGTTGTTTGGGCCAGCTTCCCAGTTAGTTGTCAACAAAAAGCTCAAAGGGAGTTGTGAAAATGAGTGCCAGTAGTAGAAGATGCCATGAAAATGCCAGTGATCTGTTCTAGTTTACAAGTCTGACAATGAATGCATTGAGGCAAATAAATTTCCCCCAAAGATCCCGATTTTTTAAAACGCAATAAACTTTTTTCATCTACTTATTCAATATTGCCTGACGCCACCCCCCTAGGCCTGAGTCGACGTAGTAGTATTCAATATATATTAGAATAATCTGTACAATGCCTTTCCATCATTCTTCATGTCCGTGGGCTCTGTGATATTTATTCTGCTCTGTGCCGAACTGAGGCTGAGGCTGTGGCCTGCTCCAGACTTTGTTTGGGGACTCACTTTCAATCCAAATGTTATTTGCTTACTTTTATTGTTTGCACAATTTGTTTTTTTTTGCACATTGGGTGTTTGCTGATCTTTTTTGGGTTTAGTTGCTTTGTGGCTGCCTGTAAGGAGATGAATATCAAGGTAGTATAATGTATACATATTTTGATAATAAATGAACTTTGAACATTCAAAGTCAATGCTTTCAGTATTGTTGTAATACATTCCTACACATCAATTAGTAGCTCTGCTGCTATTCATGTGGCCCCCTGGGGTGGTTTAAAGGCATCCGTTAGTCTTGCGAGACCATGGATCTATGCCTGGAAAGTCTTCACTCTCCAAGGCGCAGGCCTGGGCAAGGTTGTATGGAAGACCGGCAGTTGCCCATGCTGCAAATCTCCCCTCTCCACAACACCGACGTTGTCCAAGGGAAGGGCAAAGGCCAATACAACTTGGCACCAGTGTCGTCACAGAGCACTGTGTGGTTAAGTGCCTCGCTCAAGAACACAATACGCCACCTCGGCTGGGTCTCGAACTCACGACCTTCAGGTCGCTAGTCGAGTGCCTTAACCACTTGGCCACGTGGGTGGTTTACCACGACAATAATTCAAGGGCTTCTTCGCCCAACCTGGACCTATACCCTCCAGTTGAAGAAGAACACCAACAATGCTATCCTTCCTCACCGTGACTTCGTGGTTGCTGCACGAAGCTTCAGTGTGTCTGTCAGCACATTCTCCTGTTTTTGGAATGTGCAAGTCAGCAGCATTGCTCCACGGATATCTCAAAGATCTAATAAGACATTTTAACTTCACACAAACTGCAGCCAGAGGATTGAAAACAGCAGTGACAGGCATCACCAACTGAACTGCTTCTCCTTTGTATTTTGTTGACCATTTACCGAAGGAAAAGTTTCCAAAATGCTAGCCAATCAATAAGGATATTAGCATATATGATGTACTGTGTTTTAATCAGATTTCTACACATCTAATATCTATCAGAGGTAACGAATAAAAATGTCAGATGAAGTGTCATAAGGGGAAATTAGTAATGCAATAAATTTAAATAAAAATAAAGTTTCAGAAGTTTCAGACACCATCAATATATACAGACACTCCAACTCGCTAATAACCATGCAATGATATTTATCATCATGAATTATACATAAAACAAAAATCAATTCTAAAAGATGAACATTAGCGTAAACTGAATAACTAAATTGATAACCCTGTCTTCCCTTCCTAACCGTCAAACCAACACTCACAACAAGCTGGAGGAACTCAGCAGGTCGGGCAGCATCCGTGGAAACGATCGGTTAATGTTTCGGGCCTGAACCCTTGTCAGGACTGAAGAGGGAAGGGGCAGAGCCCCTACAAAGAAGGTGGGGGGAGGGTGGGAGGGAGAAAGCTGGTAGGTTCCAGGTGAAAAACCAGGAAGGGGAAAGATAAAGGCGTGGGGGAGGGGAAGCAGGGAGGTGTATTTGGGCAGTGGGCAAATAAGCCCTCTTGTGCTTTTTGATCTCGTCACTTGAGATTCAATTTCACGCAACCCTGCCACTTTGATCTGGGTCACGCCTTCATTAACCAGGTCCCACACCTGCCTTTCTTGCATTTTGCCTCTCCTGACAAAGGTCATCGGGTTTGTGGGGGTGTTGCCAGGGTTAATTAGGATGTGCCTAGGGTTTGTGGGGGTGTTGCCAGGGTTAATTAGGATGTGCCTAGGGTTTGTGGGGGTGTGTGCCCCCTTGGACTTTAGGATTAGGTTTTGAGTGTTGGGCTGGTGGATGTATATGTGTGGCTGGGAGAGGTGAGGCTGCGGAGTTTTGAATGGTTAATCTGGCCCATGCCTTTCATTGTCGTGGTCCAACACCACTTGGTTCAATGAACCGGGTGCTTACTGGGACACATCATCAGTAACGCATCGTTGGGTGTTTCGGGTCTATAATCATTAGACATCCTCCCCGAGGTGACCCAGCCAGGGTTGATCAGGCCCAGCTTGTGTTTTTCCCATGAACCAGGATAATGAGAGGCATGTAATTCTGAGGGTAATGATAATTTTAAACATCATTACCTAGCATCTGTATGCCTGCGATTGCATGGGTTAAATTGACAGTGTTTAGAGGGTATTCAGTATCACTCCACCTGTCAAACGTTTGTCAAACATTTCTTACCATTAGCTGACAAGCGATAGCAATGCCCACCCACCCCAGGTTTTCTTACTGAAACATTCCGTAGACTATATAGGAGAATTTCTATCGTGTGAGTACTTGCTATTTTCATTATGTTCTCTGTTTGTTGCCTGTCATTTATCTTCCCTGCAGTTTTTAATGACTCATGGCTCCAACTAATTGAAGCCGTCTTCTGCAAAAATGCCAATCATTATCCCTCCCTAATGTGGTTCCACATATCACCGAATAAATAGCATTTGTCTCTCTTCTGTTTCCCATCCTCTACCTTGTTCCATATGCCTATTTGTTGACTTTTTCTTATTATTTTATCTATCATTTACCAGCATGTATTTCACCACTTTACCCTCACCCCCACCGGTTCCATTTCCATCTGCCCATCACCACCCCAGTTTCTCTAGCTTCACCTATCATCTACCAGCATCTGTCTTGTCCCTCCCTCTCACTTCTACACACAGGCTATCTTCCTTCTTCACACTCAGGGTCTTGACCTGAAATACATATCATCCTTTGCCTCCACTGATACTGCCTGGCCCACTGAGCTCTTCCAGCATTTTTGTCTTTGCTACCATGTACATGAATTGATAGTACAGAGGCAAGATTGTCAACCAAAGTGGTTCCTGCGGAATGCTCCTGCTCGACCCAAGCCACTATTCATCCATCTTTACCTACTGTTTTTGCAAGAAGTTCTCTTCCTTTCTCCTTCATGTGTTGCTCTCATTTCCTCTCAAGTGCATCAGTTTTGAAGATTAGAATTAACATACTTCCTTATTTAAGGAAGGATATTCATGTGCTGGAATCAATTCAGAGAAGGGTCACTAGACCAATACCTGCAAGGCTAGTGTTGCCCTGTGAGTGAAACTTAGACATTTTAAATGAGAAGGGTTTGGCAGGACTTGGCTAAAGCAGAGAACCATTGAAACATGCGGCACAGAAATAGGCTCTTTTGGCCCACCTTGTCCATGTGGAACAGGATTCCAATCTCTACAAATCAAATTTGCCTGCATTAGGTCAGTATCCCTCTCCTCTCTTCCAATAGAAGCACCAGTCCATCCACCTTTTAATTGTTTCCCTCTTCTACTGCCTCTGGCAACTCATTCCCTTTGAGAGAAAATTATCCTTCAATTACCCACCTCCCCCTCAACTTAAACCTGTGCTCTCTAGTTTCATACTGAGTAAAAAAGACTACCCGTCCTACCCAGGCTCTTCATAACCTTACAAACTGGAGCACCCGGAAGAAACCCAGCCTCCTATGTTCCAGAGAAAATAAACCCATCTAATCCAATCTCCCCTTATAATTACAAAACTTAATTCCAGGCAATTTTCTGATTAATCTCTTCTGCAATCTATCAATTGCTAATGCATCTATTTTGTAGTGTGGTGACCAGAACTGTACACAATTAGTGCAATCGACTTACAGACCAGAGATTGCCAATAGGGGCTCGATTATGGCCGCTGTCTGTAAGGAGTTTGTAAGTTCGCCCTGTGACCGCATGGGTTTCCACCAGATATGGTGGTGTCCTCCCAAAGATGTTCATTTAGGTTTGGTATGTTGCAGGTATGCTATGTTGGTGCCAGAGGTGTGGTGACACTTGCGGGCTATCCACAGCACATTTATCAGACTGTGTTAGTCGTTGACGCAAGAACGACGCATTTCAATGCATATCTTGATGTGACAAATAAAGCTAATGTTTCACTTTAAAGTTTCATCTGACATAAATTCTGGATAAGGCAGGGAGCTGGGAGTTGCGGAAGCACAAAGGTAAATTTGAGGTTCCATTGGATCAAGCATGAACAGCAGAGCATGCTTCGAGGAGCAAAGCGACCTCTTCCTGCTCCATATTTGTATTTGGCAAAGAACAATAATGAGACTGCAAATCCACACAGTGCAGGGAATTTGAGAATCATACGTGGTCAAATCAATGGATAAATCTACTGTTATCAATGCTTCAGCCAGCAAATGGCAAAAGGATATTGCTCAGAGAAACTGCATTTTATGCTGCTAATTTGCAAACCTTCCTCCAGATTACCTAAATATACAAAAGGCTCAGGTAAAACATAGCATAAATAGCAGGTCAGAGTCAGCAATTAAATTGCAGGAAGTAGCCAGGTAGAATATAGCAAGTTCAACACTCTCTGCAGTCTTGCTACCAGTGTTGCTGTTTGTTACATCCAAGAATCTAACACCGTTGATAGCACAGTTCATTGAGAAAGGATCCCAGATTATTAACAACAACTGTGCTTGCTCAGTACAAAGGATGCTGTGAATGGCACTACTTACAATAGAGATTATAGAATTCAGTGTCACTTGTGAAAGAAAAAACTCATGAATATTATTATCTCATTGCTTTGACCCTGTGAGTTCAATGGCATCTGTGTAAGAGAATGATCAAAAAAAGAATGATTCCATGTCAGCTGTGTTTTTTCTTATTATGCATTACTTCTGAAGCAGTGCAATGTCATAGACACAATGATTCGAACACAAAGCCAAATTAAAGGAGAACATATGCAAAGTGCAGGAGAAACTAAAAGGGGGACATTGTTGTGTCATAACCATGATTATTTTCAATATTCAACAATCACTCTAACAACAATAGTTACTGTAATCTGCCCCAAGGTGACAGTAGTACAGCGGTTAGCATGAAGCTCTGCAGCTCCTGCAACCAGGATTCAATTTCCACCACTTCCTGTAAGGAGTATGTACATTTTTCCTGTGATTGAGTGGGTTTCTTCTGGGTGCTCCAATTTTCTCCCACGTTCCAAAGACGTAACGCTTAGTGCGTTAATTGGTCACATGGGTGTAATTGGGCCAGAAGAGCCTGTTACTGCACTGTAACTCCAAATTTAAAAATTAAATAAAATTCGCAGAAAATGCTGAGCCAGCCAAAGTGCTGACAACAGCTCTGCCTCTTTACCCCAAGCAGACTATAAAACTCACTCTCTCTGGAAAGCACCTACCAGCTCTCCCATGAATCAGATTCATCAATAAAGGTTGCATCCGTGATGAATTTCACCAGCACATTCTGAATGCAAGCACAAGTCATTGGCTAATTGAGAAAAAGTGATTAAGCTTTGAAGCACAGCCCAAAAGTGATGTCTGCCCTCCTGTACACCTTTAAGATGGGAACTGGCTGGGGCTGTCACCACAAGTATACTGCTTTGGAGACTTTTGTGGGGGATGACCTCCCGGGAGAATGCCACGGCGACCGGGTTACAGGCACTGAGCTTGGGTCTGTGGTACAGAGGGGAAAGAGAGAGAAGGGTGTAGTAGTGAAAGAGAACTCAGTAGTGAGGAGAACAGACAGGAGATTCTGTGGACGTGAACGGGATACTGGAATAGGCCTGGGTTGCCAGACTTGAATGCTACAGATCTAGCCTTCAGCAGACAACATACCTCCTGGTTTATCAGACTATGTTGGTCGTTGCCTCCCAGGTGCCAGGGTCCGCGATGTCTCAGATTGCATCCATAATATTTTGGAGGGGTACCACTGACATAGGAAGGAAAAGCAATGAGGTCCTGAAAAGAGAATTTAGAGAGCTAGGTTGGAAGCTGAGAAGCAATACCTCCCGGGTAGTAATTTCTGGATTGCTACCTGTGCCACGCACCAGTGAGTGTAGAAGCGGGATGTTTTGGCAGATAGCAGGACTGGGAAGTTTTTAAAAACCTACAGAAGGTAACTGAAAAAAATCATTAGGGGGGAAAAGGTGAAATATGAAAGCACACTAGCAAATAAAATCATAGAAGATAGTAAAAGTTTTTTCAAGTATGTTAAAAATAAAAGAGAAATGAAAGTTGATATAGGACTGCTAGAAAATGAGGCAGGAGAAATAATAATGGGGGGCGTGGAGATGGCGGCTGAACTAAATGAGTATTTTGCGTCAGTCTTCACTGTGGAAGACATTTCAGTGTGCCTGACGTTGTTGTGTGTGAAGAAAGAGGAGTGGGTGTAGGTACTGTTACAAGAGAGAAGGGGCTCAAACAGTTGAAAGACCTAAAGGTACATAAGTCACCCAAACCAGATGAAATGCACTCTAGGGTTCTGAAAGAAGTAGCATTAGAGATTATGGTGGCATTAGAAATGATCTTTCAAAAATCATTGGACTCTGGCATGGTACTAGAGGACCGGAAAATCACAAACATTACTTCACTCTTTAAGAAAGGAGGAAGGCAGGAGAAAGGAAATTATAGATCAGTTAGCCTGACCCCAGTAGTTGGGAAGATGTCAGAGTCAATTGTTAAGGAGAAGGTGATGGAGTACTTGGTGACACACGACAAGATGGTACAAAGTCAGCATGGTTTCCTACAGGGAAAATCCTGCCTGATAAACCTGTTGGAAATCTTTGAGGAGATTACAAAGAGGATAGATAAAAGGGATGCAGTAGATGTTGTATATTTGGACTTTCAGAAGGCCTTTGGCAAAGGTGCCACACATGAGGTTGCTTACCAAGTTAAGAGCCCATGGTATTACAGGAAAGTTACTAACATGGTTAGAGCATTGACTGATTGGTAGGTAGCAGCAAGTGGGAATAAAATTATCCTTTTCTGGTTGACTGGCAGTGACTAGTGTTCTGAACAGGTCGGTGTTGGGACCACTTCTGTTTTTTTGCTGTATATGAATGATTTAGATGATGGAATAAATGGACTTGTTGCAAAGTTTGCAGATGATACAAAGAATGGTGGAAGGGCAGGTAGTGTTGAGGAAACACGTAGGATGCAGAAGGACTTAGACAGATTAGGAGAATGGGCTAAAAAGTGGCAAATGAAATATATTATTGGAAAATACATGATCATGTACTTTGGTAGTAAAAATAAATATTCGGACTATTTTCAAAATGGGGAGAAAATCCAGGAATCTGAGATGCAAAGAGACTTGGAAGGCCTTGTGCAGAACACCCTGAAGGTTAACTTGCAGGTTGAGTCGGTGGTGAGGAAGGCAAGTGCAATGTTAGCATTCATTTCAAGAGGTCTAGAATACAAGAGCAAAGATGTGATGCTGAGGCATTATAAGGCACGGGTGAGGTCTCACCTTGAGTATTGTGAACAGTTTTAGGCCCCTCATCTTAGAGAAGATGTGCTGGCATTGGAAGGGCCTAGAGGCGGTTCACAAGGATGATGCCAGGAATGAAAGGGTTATCATATGAGGAACGTTTGATGGCTCTAGGTTTGTGCTCACTGGAATTTAGAAGGATGAGGAGAGATCTCATTGAAACCTTTTGAACGTTGAAAGGTCCAGACAGAGTAGATGTGGAAAGGATGTTTCCCATGGTGGGAGAATCTAGGATAAGAGGGCATAGCCTCAGGGTAGAGGTGCGTCCATTCAAACCAGAGATGCGGAGAAATTTCATTGGCCAGAGGGTGGTGAATTTGTGGAATTTGTTGCTACATGCAGCTCTGGGGGCCAGGTTGTTAGGTGTACTTAAGGCAGAGATTGATAAGTTCTTGATTGGACACAGCATCAAAGGTTAGAAACCATAGAAAAACTACAGCACAGAAGCAGGCCTTTTGGCCCTTCTTGGCTGTGCCAAACCATTTTCTGCCTAGTCCCACTGACCTGCACACGGACCATATCCCTCCATACACTTCCTATCCATGTATCTGTCCAATTAATTCTTAAATGTTAAAAAAGAACTCACTTTTACCACCTCATCTGGCAGCTCATTCCATACTCCCACCACTCTCTTGTGTGAAGAAGCCCCCTCTAATGTTCCCTTTAAACTTTTCCCCCCTCACCCTTAACCCATGTCCTCTGGTTTTTTTCTCCCCTTGCCTCAGTGGAAAAAGCCTGCTTGCATTCACTCTATCTATACCCATCATAATTTTATATACCTCTATCAAATCTCCCCTCATTCTTCTACGCTCCAGGGAATAAGGTCCTAACCTATTCAACCTTTCTCTGTAACTGAGTTTCTCAAGTCCTGGCAACATCCTTGTAAACCTTCTCTGCACTCTTTCAACCTTATTTATATCCTTCCTGTAATTTGGTGATCAAAACTGAACACAATACTCCAGATTCCGCCTCACCAATGCCTTATACAACCTCATCATAACATTCCAGCTCTTATACTCAATACTTTGATTAATAAAGGCCAAGGTACCAAAAGCTCTCTTTACGACCCTATCTACCCGTGACGCCACTTTTAGGGAATTTTGTATCTGTATTCCCAGATCCCTCTGTTCTACTGCACTCCTCAGTGCCTTACCATTAACCCTGTATATTCTACCTTGGTTTGTCCTTCCAATGTGCAATACCTCACACTTGTCTGTATTAAACTCCATCTGCCAATTTTCAGCCCATTTTTCCAGCTGGTCCAAGTCCCTCTGCAGGCTCTGAAAACCTTCCTCACTGTCTACTACACCTCCAATCTTTGTATCATCAGCAAATTTGCTGATCCAATTCACCACATTATCATCCAGATCATTGATATAGATGACAAATAACAATGGACCCAGCACTGATCCCTGTGGCACACCGGTAGTCACAGGCCTCCACTCTGAGAAGCAACCCTCTACTACTACTCTTTGGCTTCTTCCATTGAGCCAATGTCTAATCCAATTTACCACCTCTCCACGTATACCTAGTGACTGAATTTTCCTAACTAACCTCCCATGCAGGACCCTGTCAAAGGCCTTACTGAAGTCCATGTAGACAACATCCACTGCCTTCCTTTCATCCACTTTCCTGGTAACCTCCTTGAAAAACTCCAATAGACTGGTCAAACATGACCTACCATGCACAAAGCCATGTTGACTCTCCTTAATAAGTCCCTGTCTATCCAAATGCTTGTAGATTCTGTAGGTTACAAGGAGAACTCTGGGGAGTGGGGCTGAGGAGGGGAAAAAGTGATCAACCATGACTGAATGGCGGAGCAGTTTCGATGGGCCAGGTGGGCTAATTCTGCTTCTGTGTCTTATGGTCTTATAAGGCATTGGTGGGATTCCACCAGTTCTGCCTCTGCAGAGACCTGCAAATATACTGTTAGGGTAAGTTAATCAACATCCAAATCCTGCCCTAGCTCTTCATTTACAGAATTGTGGCAGTATTAACCGTGAGTCAGCTTCAGCAGTCATTCGGATGCTATTCGGATGCACAATACTATACACCTGAAAGAGGCAGTTTGTGTATCAAAGGAAGAGCTATGGAGATAGGTAGAGAAAAAAAAAGTACACAAGAGTGCTCTTAAATCTTCATAAACAAGGATAATATCCTTTCTGATTTGATTACCGCCAATGTCTGTAAGGAGTTTGTACCTTTTTCCCAGAGGTGAGTGTTGCTTCTGGGTGTTCAAGTTTCTTCCCACAGTCCAGAAATGTATTTAATCAAATCAAATCAAGTTTAATTGTCATTCAAACCATGCATATATACAGCTGAATGGGACAGCATTCCCCTGGGGCCAAGATGCAAAACATTCAAAATAGCAAGCAAACGTTCAAAACTAGTGAGTAACATAATTCAAAATATCAAGCTAAGAAGCATAGTCACTCAAAAAATAACGTACGTAGTCCAACACCCTGAGCGACAAAGCACAGAAGTTAATGGTACAGTCTCCCAACTGTGTATGGATGCATGCAATCCAGCCTGCTCGAACACGGGAGTGCAGCACTAACAGATGAGGTCAGGCCCCAGCTCATCTCAACCACACTGCAGTGCTTCCTCATCTTTCACCTGGGCTGCAGCAGCAGGCAAGCCTGAGGCTTGAGGCCTTGCTCTTGCTACCACTGAGGCTATACAGCTCCCATGTCGGCTGTCCCTCCACCAGACAAGGGTAAAAGGCCTGTGGCATTTTACATTATCACTCTCCAAAAGGGTCTTACAATCGCAAATTAAATGTCCAAAACAATCTCTCACGTTATACTCTGCCAACTCTGATGCCTCTGAGGTGCAGTCAGGTCAGCTCCTCCAACACCCCAACCGGCTCCTCCAATATCCCAATGGGCTCCTCTGACACCTCAGCCAACCCCTTCGAAACCTCAGCCAGGTCTGCCAACATCAGTCCAGCTAATCCGATCAATGAGCAGCTCACTGATGGAGTAGCCCGACAGTACCCGATGTTCTGCGGGCAGAATTGCCTTTGGATCATAAATAAACAAATTTTACAAAGATAAAGCACCTTTGGTGGGCCCCTGAGAGGCTGCTGCATTCGCACATATCGCTGTCATACTGGTACATATGGGTTAGGGCTAGTAAGTTGTGGGTATGCTATGTTGGTGCTGGAAGTGTGGTGATACTTGTGGACTGTCTGCAGAATAAACTGCATTGATCTGACTTGGTGCAAACAATGCCTTTCACAGTATGTTTCAATGCACAGGTAACCAATAAAGTTAATCCTTTTCTATATCTCTGCGTATCGGTGGTACACAACCATTCAAAATGGAAAACAGCCATTCAGTATGGTACTGAGACCTTCATTCATCAAGAAAACATGGAAGACCAGGATAAGTGGGGGAAAGATTCTACTGCTTACCATCTGCCCATTTATCACTGCAATCAAGCACTCTCTTCCCAACCGATTTCAGAGCTCAACTTGGCTTCATTAACCACCTTAGAACCAACATACAGTATATAGTGTGGAAGTAAATCAGCCTTAATGTCAAGGGATGACTAAGGAGAAAAAGTTCACTCAAGTGAGCATTTATTTATTTATGACTTCAACTGTGAACATTGGCAGGCCCTTTATCTTCCAGATAAAGTCTTGGCACAAAATATTGATTGCCCATTTCTCTCCACAAGTGCTACCTGACTTGATGTGTTCCACCAGCATTTCCTGTGTTGCTCTCATCGTCCATGCAGTCTGGCCATTCATATCAGTAAGCTACACACATTTCATCAGAGGTCATTGCATTATAATCAAACACAAAATCCACTGGGCCTCCCAGTTTAGTCAGACTGAGACTTCACATTAAGCAGCTAATTCAGCTCTCATTGGGAATCCAGCCTCTCAGGTTACATCCATCTGAGCAGTCATTAAAGAAGTTGAGTCTTGGAACTTGAGAACAAGTTTGTTCGGGTGGGGTGATAGCTGGACGATAGTCTTTCCATAAACAAATATGGAGTGAAAGCAACTGCGAATGCTGAAATGTGGCAGAAGAAAAGATGGCTGGGCTGCCTTGGCTCTGTTTGTCACCTTTCCACAGCACGTCTTCATAATGTTTGAACAAGTGTGCAATTAAACCTCATGTCCAAAATGAAGAAGTTGCTCTTGTTCATAAGCTTATTGTTTGAATTATAGTACCTATCTTATTTCCATTTATTTGAGATGTGAGGACAGTGCAGAATCAGAATTGAATTGACTTTATGTCTTGCATCTGTCACATACTTGAGGAGTAAAAATCTTTATGTTACACCTCCGTCTAAATGTGCAATGTGCAATCATAGTAATTTATAATAAATAGAACAGTCAATGTAACATAGAAATATACTCAAATCAGCGTGAGTTAATCAGTCTGATGGCTTGATGGAAGAAGCTGTCCCAGAGCCTGCTGGTCCTGGCTTTAATGCTGTGGTACCATTTCCCAGAAGGTAGCAGCTGGAATAGATTGTGATTGTGGTGACTCAGGTCCCCAATGATCCTTCGGGCCCTTTTCTCATATCTGCCTTTGTAAATGTCCTGAATTATGGGAAGTTCACAACTACAGATGTGCTGGGCTGTCCACACCACTCTCTGCAGAATCCTGAGATTCAGGGAGTTACAGTTTCCATACCAGGCAGTGACGCAGCCAGTCAGGATGCTTTCAATTGTACCCCTGTAGAAAGTTCATAGGAATTGGGGGCCCAAACCAAACTTCCTCAACCGTCTGAGGTGAAAGATGTGCTGTTGTGCCTTTTTCACCACACAGCTGGTGTGTACAGACCATGTGAGGTCCTCAGTGATGTGGATTCCGAGGAACTTGAAGCTGTTTACCCTCTCAACCATGGATCCATTGATGTCAATAGGGGTTAGCCCATCTCCATTCCTCCTGTAATCCACAACCAGCTCCTTTGTTTTTGCGATATTGAGGGAGAGGTTGTTTTCTTCACACCACTGTGTCAGAGAGATGACTTCTTCCCTGTAGGCCTCCTCGTTACTGTTTGAGATTAGGCCAATCAATGTAGTGTCATTGGCAAATTTAATTAGCAGATTAGATATGTGGGTGGTGACACAGTCATGGGTATACAGGGAGTAAAGGAGGGGTTTTAATGCACAGCCCTGAGGGGCTCCTGTATTGAGAGTCAGAGGGGTGGAGGTGAGGGAGCCCACTCTTGCCACCTGCCAATGATCTGACAGGAAGTCCAGGATCCAGCTGCACCAGGCAGGGTCAAGACCAAGGTCTCTGAGCTTCCTGTCGAGCCTGGATGGAATTATGGTGTTGAATGCTGAA
This sequence comes from Mobula hypostoma, assembly GCF_963921235.1. Taxonomy (NCBI): domain Eukaryota; kingdom Metazoa; phylum Chordata; class Chondrichthyes; order Myliobatiformes; family Myliobatidae; genus Mobula; species Mobula hypostoma. The sequence continues at coordinate 175,164,741 of NC_086101.1, forward strand.
CTATAGTCCAAGTACAGCATTCTCACAAAAGCATCCTTGTTCTCTAGATGTGTAAGGACGATTTGTAGGGTAGTGGCTAAAGCGTCGTCTGTTGATTGGCTGTGTCAGCAGGCAAATCAGGTTTATTATCAGGTTTGTTGGATCTGCCAGTGAGAAATTGGTGAACAAATTCATCTGCCTAAAGGAGTGGTTAAAAAAAGATGAATTGCAGATAAGTGGTGTGTTGAGAAGGACAGTGGAAAAAGTGGATGAGCGGACAACAGTGGGCAGAATGGATAAATTCACCAGTGACAATGCTGAAAATGACAGGTTTTATTATCTTTCTCTGTTTGGGACCGATCCATGAAGTGTCAACCAGGTTATCGAGTCTGGAGTTACAAAACCCAGGTGACGATATCAGATTTACTGTAGTTCTTGAAGAACATGAGTAGACAAAACAGACCTTTTAATACCAAATGTGGAAGTCAATGCTAATGAAGCTAACTTTTGGTAATCCTATTATTTTAATTACTCTAAAATTTAAATTCTCTCAGCTGCCATGATAAGACTTATAATTCTGCTCTCAGATCAATGGGGCTCTGTACAGGCTGTACTTAACTGCAAGATCCCGACACTTCATCCATTAACTTCCTTGGCCTCTCCACCTCTGGTCATTTCACATACTGCAGGGAAACATATTTCTCCCCTCATTCTCAAGTGTGCACTTATGACACAGAAGAACAAGCTATTCAGTCCTTTGAGCTAGTTTCACCATTCAAATGAATCATTGTTAAGCCATGCTTCAACCCTGACATTCCCCTTATCATTTGAAACCCTCTCTGAGCAAAACTCTATCTATCACTCACTGAGAAATTCATCCCAGTTTGGCAGAGCAAACTAGTAGTGGCTGCACATGACTTCAGTGGAACCGAATTTTGGAAGCAGAGTCAAATGCACAGCCGTTACTATTTAGCACTCTTAAATTTCAAGACATCAGTCTTTTAAATATTTGCATTTGGGTTCAATTGTTCTTCTGTCAATGTCCTTCCTGATAAAAAAAAATCCAGAGATACCTTTTCAATATTATTTAAAATGTTCATATTTTCCCTCAGCAATAATATATTTTGGTTTTGATTTTGATCCAGTCTACGAGCAGTGATTTTATTTTCAAGAATTATTACAGCATATGTACAAGATGATTAAACTGGAATTGAGCAGTCTGCTATTTCTGGAATGAAGGGAGTCTGCCTCAAATTCCCCAGGGGAATCATTTTTCAAAACATTAAATGCAGCTGGAAAAGAGGCCATTCAGTTCACCGTGCCTTTGCCAGCACTTTGAAAGAGCTTTCCAATTAGGCTGAAACTCCTACTCTTTCCTATCAGTTTGCCCTTTTCAAGTATTTATCCAAATCCTCTCTGAAAATTAGTCTGGAAGCTGCTTTCAAATCCCGTATTTTGGATCATAACAGTTCACTCCGTAAATCATTGCTCATTTAGTTTCACAATCTATTTACTTAATATTGTCTACCACACTAGGAAACAACATGCATTGTGTCTAAAAAATTGCCTTTTATCCTTGAAATGTACTATGGGGTTCAATCAACTTATTGACAGAAGTGAGTGTGATACTGCAGGAAGGTTTATACGCCTCAGATCTCTGAGTCAACGAACCTGATCTATCAAAGACAAATAAACAACTTTACGATCCAGTGGAAAAGCAAAGGATGTTTTGTACTTTTACTTGAAAAATAAAGCCAGTTTCAAGATTTGCACAATGAAATTTTGAATTAGATCTGACAAACCCATAGAGTGTGACAGAGATATAAACTGTTTATCAATATTGGTGATAAGGATACATAATGAGCAAAGTATTCAAAACATTTTTGGCTTCCCTAGTGCAGATAATACCCCATTTTACAAAGCAGTTTTCATATTTATCACATCATGGAAGGAGGCCATTTTGTCCATTGAAATGTTGTCTCTCAGAGAAATCCTATCAACCTCTTCCCTTCCTTTTTTTTTTGCAACCTGCTCTCTCTCTCACATGCCCATTAACAATTTCTGCCCATGTCCATTTAGTCAGAGAGTTATACAGCATAGAAACAAGACCTTTTGCCCACCTGGTCCATATCAATCAAGATTTCCATCTGAGTTAGTCCCATTTGCACACATTTGGACCATATTCCTCTAAACCAGGGGTTCTCAACCTTTTTTATGTTATGGACCAATCCACCTCACAGGTGGATAGGGTAGTTAAGAAAGCTTATGGGGTGTTAGCTTTCATAAGCCGAGGAATAGAGTTTAAGAGTCGCGATGTAATGATGCAGCTCTATAAAACTCTGGTTAGGCCGCACTTGGAGTACTGTGTCCAGTTCTGGTCACCTCACTATAGGAAGGATGTGGAAGCATTGGAAAGGGTACAGAAGAGATTTACCAGGATGCTGCCTGGTTTAGAGAGTATGCATTAAGGTCAGAGATTAAGGGAGCTAGGGCTTTACTCTTTGGAGAGAAGGAGGACGAGAGGAGACATGATAGAAGTGTACAAGATAATAAGAGGAAGAGGTAGAGTGGATAGCCAGCGCCTCTTCCCCAGGGCACCACTGCTCAATACAAGAGGACATGGCTTTAAGGTAAGGGGTGGGAAGTTCAAGGGAGATATTAGAGGAAGGTTTTTTACTCAGAGAGCGGCTGGTGCGTGGAATGCACTGCCTGAGTCAGTGGTGGAGGCAGATATACTCGTGAAGTTTAAGAGACTACTAGACAGGTATATGGAGGAATTTAAGGTGGGGGCTTATATGGGAGGCAGGGTTTGTGGGTCGGCACAACATTGTGGGCTAAAGGGCCTGTACTGTGCTGTACTATTCTATGTTCTATTAAGCAAGGAGTCCATGGACCTCAGGTTGGAAACCCCTGGTCTAAACCTTTAATTGGTACCCATTCAATTACCATTTGAACCTTGTTAACATACATGTCTCAAACACTTCCTCTAACTGTCGATTTATATACTGACCACTCTAGGGGTGAAAAAGTTGTCCCCCAAGATCCTATTAAATCTCTCCCTTCCCAACATAAACTTACACCCACTGGTTCCTGATTTCCCACCCTTGGGAAAGAGACTGTCCACATTCACCTCATCTACGCCCCTCGTGATTTTATATATCTCTGTAAGATCACCACTCACTCCTATGACAAGGAAAAAAATTAAATTAGCGAATTCACTGAAAATTTGCGCATCCTTTGGATGTACCAGAAGGAAAGTGGATTTGTTGGCAATGAGGAGGCGTACAGAAGTGAGACAGATCAGCTTGTTGAGTGGTTTCACAAAAATAACCTTGCACTCAATGTCAGTAAGACCAAGGAATCAATCGTGGACTTCAGGAAGGGAAAGTCAAGGGAAAACACAAGAGTCTTCATCGAGTGGTCAGCAGTAGAAAGGGTGAACAGTTTCCAGTTCTTGGCTGTTAACATGTCTGAAAATCTATCCTGGGCCCAACATATTGATGCATTTACAGAGAAAGCACATGAGCAGCTCTATTTTGCTTGGAGTTTGAGGAGATTTGGTATGTCACCAAAGACCCAAGCAAATTTCTACAGATGTAGCATGGAGAGCATTCTAACTGCTTGCATCATCTTTAATATGGAGGAGCCATTGCACAGAGGCAGAAAAAGCTACTGAGGGTTTCGAATTTAGCCAGCTCCATCATGGACACAAACCTCACCAGCATTAAGGACATCTTCAAAAGGAGATGACTCAAAAGGGTGGCATTGATTATTAAGGACCCCCATCACTAGGACATACTTGCTTTTTATGACTACCATCAGGAAGGAGGTACATGAATGAAACAGTGAACAGTCCCTCACTACTTATGTATTACACTGCACTGCAGCCAAAAATCATAAAACAAATTTCACAGCAAATGTCAGTGATATTAAACCTGATTCTGAAAATGGAGCAACTGAGGAAATGAGCCCCTCCCCACCCACCACCACACTGGTCACGGGGACAACGCACAGATTTCACACGTACAAATCTAACGTCAGGATCAAATCCAAGCTGCTGGAGTTACATTGCCTACAGCACCAACCAGTGTTACCGTTACTACACACTTGATGAGTTGTCATCCAGAAACATCATCATCAATGTTGCTCAAAACACAGCGTACAACAAGTGTCCAGTTGCTTATGCACAAAGATTTAATTCCACCAATGGCAACAGCAAGCTAGGCGAGTGTGTGTATGCACGCGTGTGGATTTGGCTCCATGTCTATGTGGGTAAGTTACATATAGAGAGACCTAACTCTGACAAAAGCCCTGGTTGTGGCCAAGGGTTCTGAAGATCCACATAAGAATGGGACAAGCTAAGTGATATCCAACACGCCAGAATTGAACAAGAGCTGGGATAGGTTTAGAATCCCCATTCATATGAAAAGGGATTCTAATCTTGGAAATGAGTTGGATTTTTTTTCAATTTAGTTACTTTGTTTCTATGTGTTATTTTGTTTATCTCAAAGTTTTTAATATATACAGGATCCACATCTTCCCTTCAAAGCAGAATAGAAGGTGTGTGTAGAAAACTTATACAGGACAGCTGCTGAATCCAATTCAGTTCACCCTATTAAACGTTTTTGGTGTCTAAATTACATTGTGCTGGGACAAGGTTGGCAGGATTACGATAGGCGATTAACCTGTCATAAACAGGTACATTTCATTAAGAGTTTGAGGAGATTTGGTATGTCACCAAAGATTCTTGGGAATTTCTACAAATGTACAGTGGAGAGAATTCTGTGTGGTTGCATCACTGCCTGATATGGAGGCTCCAATCCAAAGGATTGAAAGAGGCTTCAGTGGGTGGTAGACTCACCCAGTTCCATCACAGGTACAACCCTCCCCATCTCCAAGGAGATCATCAAAATGTGGAGCCTCAAGAAGGTGGCATGCAGCATTGAGAATGCTCCCCATCCAGGACATGCCCTTTTCTCATATGTAGTATCAGGTAGCAGGTGCAGGAGCTTGAAGATCCAACTCAATGTTTTTGGAACACCTTCTCCTCTGCTATCAGATTATTGAATGGTCCATCAGCCCATGAACACTATCTCACCATTCCTCAATTGCACTATTTATGTTTGTTACTTTAGTAATTGGTTATGTTTTGCTCTGTACTGCTGCCAATAAACAAAAAATAATGTCATGACATATGGTATGTCAGTGGTAATAAAGATGATTCCCATTCTCCTGCCTCCAGTCTAATCCATACAGGATCATGACATCAGCAAACACTCCGTGCTAACCAATGCCGGTTTGAAATATCAACAGTTCTTTTGGTTCTCAGATATGCTGGTTGACCTACTGAGCTCCTTCAGGAAACTGTCGGTTGCTTCAGATGCCAGCATCTGCAGTCTCTTGTGTCTTCAGTGCTAACTGCATAGTTGATTTCAATGGGAACACAAGAGATTCTGCAGATGTTGGAAATCCATAGCAACACATGCAAAATGCTGGAGGATCTCAGCAGGTCAGGCAGCATCTATGGAAGAATGGTCATTGACTGAAACGTTGACCATTTATTCATTTTGATAGATGCTACTTGATCTGCTGAGCTCCACCAGCATTTTGTGTATGGTTTCATTTGAGCACCTCTCCAAGGTTCAGGTTTATTAATAATGATTAAATACAGCCTGCATCGATTAAACAGAACCCACTTTGAGTCTGAACCAGTTCTTTTCATTCTTGAGATCTAAGCAGGTCTCTGCCAAAATGGTCTCCCTTACTTTCAGACACAGTAGAAGAGACAACTGCCAGCGAAGGGAGAATGAGGATATTGAGTCAAAAGACCAGGAAATCCTCCAGGGACATGCTTGAGGGGAAGTAGGAAGAGATGTATGTTGAGAACCTTGTCAGAAGTGAAGCTGCAAAGGATCTGGATTCATAAAGTCCAATGGCCTCAGGCAGGTGGTCAAAGTTAGTGAATGCATTCCTCTTTTTGCAAACTTCCACCAAACATGCCAACTGCTGTAATTCACTCACCAGCAATCTCTGTCAGTTAATGTTCCAACCCTTTAACCTGGTGTTGTCGTTCGGCAAGATACCACCTGATCTCTATGACCCCTGATTTCCTCCTGTCTAAAAATCTGTCTCAGCATTCAATATGCTCAAATATTTGCAGCCCTAAGTGGTTGTGAATTCCAAAGATTTACAGTCCTCTGAGCAATGAAATTTCTCCCAAAAGGCTGCTTTGTTATCCTAAGATTATGCCAGGCTTTCCAGCTGGAGGAAACAGCTTCTTGGCACCCATTCTGTCAGAATCTGAGGTGTCTCAATGATTTCATGATCTGCCTATTCTTCTGGTGTTATCAGTAGGCAGATGGGGAGACTGGCACGGCAATTGTAGACTGGCATTGCGTATAATGTTTGAAGCAAATCGACAGCGACAATGCCCAAATAACAAGTTGTGTGTGGAGCCACATTTCAAAAAGCCACAATAATTTTCACTTTAAACATACACCTAATATTTCTCTTCAGTTCATATCTTATGATCTTATAGTTTAATTTATATTAGAACCAAAGCTATGTTTTAATCATCAAAGATATCTCACCTCTCGTAGGTTTAGCTCCCCTCTGATTGCTGAGATTTGCAGCACCATTTAATACTGAATAATTTGAAAATATGTTTCAGGATGATTTCTCTACACTTGAGTATTTTTAACACACATTTGTAATTGACTGCTTCTTGCTTTCACTGATCCTTGGATTCACTTCTCAGCAACGGTCTAAGCCATGTGGCTGGTGAGTTGATAGTGCTTCGGGGATTTCAGATCAAAGGAGTGTTGACTATAAAATTACATAGAACCTACGTTACGGTGCAATACAGGCTCTTCAACCCAATGATGTTATGCCAAACTTTTAACCTATTTTAAGATAATCTAAACCTTCCCCCCTGCATAACCCTCCATTTTTCTATCATCTATGTGCCTATCAAAGAGTTTCTTAAATGTGCCTAATGTATCTGCCTCTACCGTCACCCCTGGCAGGGTGTTCCACACATTCACTACTCTGTAAAAAAACAAAACTTAACTCTAACTTCCCCCGGTACTTTGCTTCAATCACCTTAAAATCAAGCTCCTGCATGCAGGCCTGTGAAAAAAGTCTCTGGCTATCCTTTCAATCTATGCCTATTATCGCTTTATACACCTCCATCAAGTCACCTCTCTCCAAAGAAAGAAGTATAAATTAAAGTCAGATTTTTGCATCACTTATATTAGGTAGTAATCCTTCATGCAAAAGGTATTTGAAATCATGACTTTGGTCCTTCAAAAGATTGGTGAGACTAGTGGCTAGTTGAGACCAAATAAATCCGTCAACCCAATTACACCCATGTGACTAATTGTTCGAGCTCCTATCTGGTGTGCTGCAAGAAGACACTCTGGCACCCTACATCTTTATAATCACCTTTGATAACGTTCTATGTCAAGCTACCAAAGATCATGACAAGCTTGTTTTTACCATAAGACCAGGACGAACCAAAAGGGTCAGACCAGTTCTGCTCACAGATGTCGATTTTGCAGATGACATGGTCCTGCTCTCTGACCAGATGAAGGAAGCACAGTAGCTACTGATGAAAGTGGAAATTGAGTGCAACTATGTTGGACTTCACCTAAACGCTAAAAAGACAGAGTACATGCGTTCAACTGCGACGAAGGTACCCTCAAGACCGTAAAGAATGATATCATTAGGAAAGTCTTTGACTACAAGTACCTCAGGTCAAGAATGATGAGTTCGGAGAAAGACATAAAGATACGGAAGGCGCTGGCGTAGAGGGCTATGAATGACATGAAGGAAATCTGGAAGTCGAACCTGACCACAGGGCTTAAAAAGAGGACTTTCATAGCTGTCATAGAGTCCCTTCTCACGTACGGATGCGAGACATGAACACTCACCAAAACTATGCAAAAGTCTCTAGATGGTTGCTATACACGAATGCTCCGGATGGCTCTTGACGTGAGTTGGCAACAGCACATGACGAATATCGAGCTCTATAACGACCCACCGATGCTCACCACTAAAATCGAGGCGAGAAGACTGCAACTAGCGGGGCACTGTCTACGCCACCCCGAGCTACCTGCCAGCCTAGTCATCATATGGGAGCCCAAGCATGGGAGGATGAACCCTGGGCGCCCTCCCAAGACTTTTGTCAACACGCTCCTAGAAGACAGTGGCGCAGCTAATGTAGATGAACTGAACACACTGATGAGGGAGAGGGAGAAGTGGAAGTCTCTCATCGTGCCCGATGTTGGCCCCCTAGGCCTGAGTCGACGTAGTAGTAGTAGTATTTACACTAATCATACATTAATTGTCCTAAGAAGAAGAATATATGAACTCCTTAGAGCAGTTGTCCCCAACAACCGGGCCGTGGACCGGTACCAGGCGGCAGAGCATGCAGTACTGAGCCGCGAAGAAACGATATGATTTGGCAATATGAGTCGGCTGCACCTTTCCTCATTCCCTGTCACGCCCACTGTTGAGCCATTACTCATGCGAGATTACTACGCACGCATCATCCATGTCAGCGCGGGAAGGAGATCAACTCCTCGAGCTTGCAAATGACAGCGGGCTGAAAGGTATGTTTGACATAACATCTCTGCCGGCATTCTGGATCAAAGTCAAGGCTCAATATCCTGAGATAGCTACGGAAGCACCGAAAACGTTGCTTCCATTTCCAACATATCTCTGCGATGAATGCAACAAAAACTAAATTGCAGAATAGACTGGATATAAGGAACCCCCTTCGAGTATCGCTGTCTCCCATCACCACTCGATGGGACCATCCTGTTGCAGGGAAACAAGCCCAGGGCTCCCACTGATTCAGCGATATTGGTGTGTTGCAATAATTTTATATGTTCATACGGGGAAAATATGCGCTGTGTGTTTAATATCCAAACGTTACTTAAAATGTTATGATGCTATTGACTTATATAACCATATAACAATTACAGCACGGAAACAGGCCATCTCTGTCCTTCTAGTCCATGCCGAACGCTATTCTCACCTCGTTCCACCAACCTGCACTCAGCCCAAAACCCTCCATTCCTTTCCTGTCCATATACCTATCCAATTTTTCTTTAAATGATAATATCGAACCTGCTTCTGCCACTTCTACTGGAAGTTCATTCAACACTTACTTCAAGCTCCCCTGTCCTCCCCTGATAATTGACTTGTCACTATATTCATGCGAGGAAAATATGCCCTATGTGTTTAATATTAAATTCGTTAGATAAACCCTTTTAGAAATGAAATTGAGTGTATTAGCCACTTGTTATCGATATTCCGGTCGTGATTAACACCCCCCCACCCCCGAAAAGAATCGCCAAAAACGATTTGTAGAAAAATAATCGGCACGTGCATGCATGCATAAGTCACACATGCGCACTGGTGCCCGCACAAGGCTTCATAGTCATTGTAGTCTTATCTGGGTAAACACAACGTATTTGACTGCTACTCTAGTCTGTTGGCAACCATCCCGCACCCCCCCCCCACCCAGTCAGCCGGTCCACAAGAATATTGTCAATATGAAACCGGTCTGCAGTGCAAAAAAGTTTGGGGACCCCTGCCTTAGAGATAGTGGTGGGAATTGAACCCCCGTTGCTGGTACTGCAATAGCATTATGCTAACTGCTACATTACTTACATACAACATAGCTTGAATGTCAAAATCTAGGAATGCAAGAAATGATGGACCAAATGTGCTCTTTATCCAATCTTATGTTCCCTGCATTTGAAGTTTCGTCCCATGGCAATAATACGGTTTTATTTGTCTCAATGTATGGAAAACAAACTATTAAAGAAGTTCTGTCAAAAAACTGCTGTCAATCACATCAGAAGCAATTAGCAAAATTACTTTACTTCACTCCATTATCTCCTTTCACCTTGTCTCTTGAACTTAGAGGATAATGGGACGCGAGTGCTGTCGGTGTCAATCACTGCCGCATATCATCAAATGTAGTTATTTCTTATGATGTGATCCAAAAAAAAAGAGAAATTCAACTGTGGTCACTGGTGTTAAACATGTGTGAGAGCATGAATGCCAATCAGGCAGAGATACAAAGTGGAATCAAGTCTGTAAAAAGTGGGTAAAATCGATGGCTAATGCACTTAGTAACAAAGATGGAATTTTCCTCATATAAAACACCTACAATGTGCTATTTCTGGCAGGATTATCAAATGACCCTAAACCATCTGAGAACAAGAAGCAGTTCTCCAGCTGGTTTTTATTCTTTTAAGTCTGTGCTCAATTATGCTATTTTTCCACCACACTGCCAGCGTGCAAACTTCAGCTTGTCAGAGCTGGTCTCTCCAACTCAATAAGAGGACATTTATTTCTTAAACGTTATTTCAAGCCCTAAAACTTTATATATATGTACATCTTCTGTGTAATAACACTTCCACTGAGGATTTGTTGTCTTCTGAAGTATAATTCACCTGTGACACCACTGATATGACTCACTTGATCAGAACATAAATAGAAGTTGGAGTAGGCAATCTGGTCCATCGAGCCTGCTCCACGATTCAATAAGATCATGGCTGATCTACCTTTTCCACGTTACATTTAATTCCCCTGTTATGCAAAATTCTAACTAGTTGTGTCTTAAATATACTTAATAAGAGAGTCTTTACAGCTTTGACGGGCAGAGAATTCCATGACTTCACTGCTCTGTGGGAAAAGCAGTTTCTCCGCATCGCCCTACTAAATCTAAGTTTTGAGCCTTTGTCCCATAGATCTAATCTCATTCACTCCTGTTATCAACTTTTTTGACTCTATCTTATCTATCTGTTCTATAATTTTATATGTTTCCCTCTCATTCTTCTGAATTCCAGCAAGTGTAATCTCAGGCAAATTAATCTCTCCTCATAAGCAAACCCCTTCATTTCCAGAATCAACCTGGAGAACCTCCTCTGCGCCACTTCCAAAGCCAGTGCGTCTTTCTTCAAATAACGATGCGGCATCACAGTTGCAGCATAATCTCTCTGCTCTTGAATTCAGCTCCTCTAGCAATGAAGGTGCCTTCTTGATAAGCTTTTGCACCTGCAAACCAACCTTCTACAGTCCATACACTAACACTCCCCAGTCCCTCTGCACAACAGCATGCTGCAATCTTTCACCATTTAATTCTATTTTTATCTACCAAAGTGGATGACCTCACATTTACCAAAGTTGTACTTCATCAGCTCGACTCACTCACTTAACCTATCTATATCTCTCTCCAAATTCTCTGCATCCTCTGCAAGATTTGCTTTTCCGCTCAATTTAGTATCTTCAGCAAACTTAGACAAACCATACTGATTCCCCTCTTTAAAATCATTAACGTACATCGTGAACAGATGCAGGCCCAACACTGACCCCTGCAGCACCCCACTCACCACTGACTGCCAACCAGAGAAACACCCATTTATCGCCACACTTTACTTTCTATTGGATAACTAATCCGCTATACATTTAAGCTGGTGAATGGGGCATTCATCAAAAAAGTTGCTCAGTTGCATTCAATGAAACAGGAGGAAAAATTCCCATTGTATTTTTGGTTAGATTCCTGCAGAAAATCAAAACATATTGGAAAATCAAATGTGTATCATTTTGAACTTCTGATTTAAGAACACATATAATATTTTATTTACATTTTGAATTTTGAATAACAATCATTTTGTTTTTAATTGACATATCTGAAGCTTTGGCAGTGTGATTGCTTAGTTTTATCCATCAGATGCTCATTCTGTTGTCTAAAACACATGATATTCTGTATAACAAGTCCTGAAGGGTCTCAGCCTGAAACGTTGACTGTTGACTCTTTTCCATAGATACTGATTGACCTGCTGAATTCCTCCAGAATTTGTGTGTGTTGCTTTGACTTTCCAGCATCTGCAGATTTTCTCATGTTTGTGATATTTTGTATTGTAGTTTCCCTAATTTGTGAGTAACTTTTCAGGTACTTCTGGTTCATGGCCAAAATTTCTTAATAGTAAAGTGCCATAACTTAGCTACAAATTTAACCAATTGCATTGCCAAAATTAGCTATTTTCATATTGCTACACATTCAGCATACATTTATTTCTTATCTGATGTTATTTGTGGCACGTTCATCTACACTTCTTCATCAACTCTAGCTTGCCTCCTGCTAGACTGAGGAATGTGCACTGCAGTGGGGTTACACAGTGCCAGACAATACAGATCTACAGTTAATACTGCTCCAAGGCATTTCATAGATTCCTAATTTATGGCAGTCTTAGTTGGTCTGACTTTATCTTATTTAGCACAGTGCTAGCTAAACAATATGGTAGACAGTGTCTTTAGTGCATAAGGACCATGTAGCACTGTCAAGGACAGACACCACCAGGTTCAGAAACAGTTATTACCTTCCAACCATCAGGCTCCTGAACCAGTGGATGATTTTACTCACCTCAACTCCGAATTGATTCCACATCCTATAGACTCACTTTCAAGGACTCTACAACTCATGTTCTCGGTGTTATTTATTTTATCTCTTTTTCTTTGCACATTGTTTGTCTGTTAGTCTTTGGGTGCAGCTTTTCATTGATTCTACAGCATTTCTCTGTTCCACTGTTAATGCCTTCAAGAAATGAATCTCAAGCCAACATATAGCATCTGTATTTTGATAATAAATTTCCTTTGAATTTTAAACATTTGAACATTTGTGAAAATGGATTGCTAAGGGATAATGTGAAGTAGACATTCAGCATTTGGCCATCAACAGATCACTTGCAATACCAGAGGAAAGAACACACTGGACCATTGCTACACCACCATCAAGAATGCCTACCATGCTGTTCTACGTCCTCACTTTGGGAAGTCTGATCACTTAACTGTACTCCTACCCCCTGAGTATAGGCAGAGACTGAAGACTGCAGCACCAGCAGTGAGGACCAAGAAGGTATGGACAAGGGAAGCACAGGAGCACCTACAGGACTGCTTTGAATCGGTGGACTGGACCGTATTCAGGGATTCATCTTCAAACCTGGATGAGTATGCTGCAGTTGTTATCAACTTCATTAAAACCTGTGTGGATGAGTATGTGCCCACAAAGTCTTACTGTACATTCCCAAACCAAAAGCCGTGGATGAACCAGGAGGTTTGTTGTCTTGCTGAAGGCTAGATCTGTGGCATTCAAGTCTGGTGACCCAGGCCTGTACCAGAAAGCCAGGTATGATTTGCTGAGGGCTATTTCAAGGGCGAAGACACAATTTTGAACAAGGTTGGAGGTGACGTCGGATGCATGGCAACTCTGGCAGGGTCTGCAAGACATTACTTCCTACAAAGCAAAACCCAATAGCATGAATGGCAGCGATGCTTCACTATCAGATGAACTCAATGTCTTCTATGCACGTTTTGAAAGGGAGAACACAGCTGTGAAGTTCCCTGCTGCACCTGATGACCCTGTGATCTCCGTCTCAGAGGTCGATGTTAGGCTGTCTTTAAAGCAAGTGAACCCTCGTAAGGTGGAAAGTCCAGATGGAGCACATGGTAAGGCTCTGAAAACCTATGCCAACCAACTAGCGGGGGTATTCAAGGACGTTTTCAAACTCTCACTGCTATGGGCGGAAGTTCCCAGTTGCTTCAAAAAGGCAACAATTATACCAGTGCCAAAATAATATGGGCTGCCTTAATGACTATTGCTTGGTAGCACTCACATCAACAGTGATGAAATGCTTTGAGAGGCTGGTCATGACTAGACTGAACTCCTGTCTCAGCAAGGACCTGGACCCATTGCAATTTGCCTATTGCCACAATAGGTCAATGGCAGACATAATCTCAATGGCTCTCCAGATGGCTTTAGACCACCTAGACAACACAAACACCTACGCCAGGATGCTGTTCATCGACTATAGCTCAGCATTTAATACCATCATTCCCACAATCCTGATTGAGAAGTTGTAAAACCTGAGCCTCTGCACCTCCCTCTGCAATTAGATCCTCGACGTCCTAACCAGAAGACCACAATCTGTGTGGATTGATGATAACATATCATCCTTGCTGATGATCAACAATGCCGCACCTCAGGGGTGTGTGCTTAGCCCACTGCTCTACTGTCTATATACACATGACTGTGTGGCTAGGCATAGCTCAAATGCCATCTATAAACTTACTGACGATACAACCATTGTTGGTATAATCTCAGGTGGTGAGGAGAGGGCATACTGGAGTGAGAGATGCCAACTAGTGGAGTGGTGCCGCAGCAACAACCTGGCACTCAACGTCAGTAAGATGAAAGAGCTGATTGTGGACTTCAGGAAGGGTAAGACGAAGGAACACATACCAATTCTCATAGAGGGATCAGAAGTGGAGAGAGTGAGCAGCTTCAAGTTCCTAGGTGTCAAGATCTCTGAGGATCTAACCTGGTCCCAACATATTGATGTAGTTATAAAGAAGACAAGCTAATGGCTATACTTTATGAGGAGTTTGAAGAGATTTGGCATGTCAACAAATACGCTCAAAAACTTATATTGTCGTACCATGGAGAGCATTCTGACAGGCTGCATCACTGTCTGGTATGGAAGGTCTACTGCACAGGACCAAAAGAAGTTGCAGAAGGTTGTAAATCTAGTCAGCTCCATCTTGCATACTAGCCTACAAAGTACCCAGGACATCTTCAGGGAGCAGTGTCTCAGAAAGGCAGCGTCCATTATTAAGCACCTCCAGCACCTAGGGCATGCCCTTTTCTCACTGTTACCATCAGGTAGGAGGTACAGAAGCCTGAAGGCACACACTCAGCAATTCAGGAACAGCTTCTTCCCCTCTGCCATCCAGTTCCTAAATGGACATTGAATCTTTGGACACTACCTCACTTTTTTTCAATATACAGTATTTCTGTTTTTGCATGTTTTTTTAAAAAAGTCTATTCAATATACATAATTGATCTACTTTTTCATTTATTTTTATTATTATTATTATTTTCTCTGCTGGATTATGTATTGCATTGAACTGCTGCTGCTAAGTTAACAAATTTCACGTCACATGCCGGTGATAATAAATCTGATTCTGATTCTGATTCGGATATCCTTCAGGATTAGGCCAGCTTGGTATGGTGTGATGTTACCGAGTTATTTCTCCTGAATTTTGGCAGATGCCATTCGATGAATTTATTCTTTTTTTTTCATTTCTGCCCAATGCCAGTCTCTACTGTAAAGATACTGCATATACAGTAGTAAAGTTAATGATCTGCTGTTGTATCACATAAATTTTCAGTGCCTACTTGAACAAAGGAACTAATGTAATCTCTTCACAATCTGAGCCGACTCCAAAATTCATTTAGCTCATGAATGACTTGCAGTTAAACATTTTTTATGGATTCCCCACATCCAATAAATTTGTAGAGTATGCAGGTACACAAGACATAATATGTCCAAAACAAGGTATGTCCTCTTTATTTAGCAGTTCCTCACAGATTGCCTCTCTGGGACTCTCGATTTCCATTATTGTAACAGCATGTCACATGGCATAATCCTTAATAAACACAGCCCTCAAAACAACAATTGCTCGCAGTAAATATTATATAAATAACAGTGACAACTCCATTTACCCATCTTTGAACTGTTCCAATTATTACTTCATATTTCTTGTATGTTCTTCTGACACAGAGGACCTCGACTTGCTGAGGGGATTGGGTCTACAGTCTTTGGAGTCGCTTGATGCCAGCGGCCGGAGGTGGGGACGTCGTAAGCAGTGTGCGAGGAAGCAGAAGCAAGGCAAGCGGGCAGGAGTCCGTGCCAGGAAAAAAGCAAACCCTAGCCAGCTGGCTCTCCCATCCATTCTGCTCTCCAATGTCCACTCCCTGGACAATAAATGAGACTACATCCGACTCCAACAAAATACTCAGCGGGAGTACAGAGTCTGCTGTGCGTATGTTTTCACAGAAACGTGGCTCACCGACGGAATCCTGGACGTCGCCATTCAGCTGGACGGGCTTGTCTTGTTTCGAGCAGACAGGGATGCAGCTCTTCCCAGTAAGACTCGCGGTGGTGGCTTGTGTGTTTACAGCAATACGGAATGGTGCAAGAACTCTGTGCTGGTTTCCAGATACTGCTCATCGCTAGTGGACTTTGTGACTGTTAGATGCAGACCATTTTATTTACCACGGGAATTCACCTCTGTCCTTATAGTTGGTGAATACATTCACCCCCCAGTGCTAATGCCAAGGAGGAGCTCTGTGAATTTTATGGGGCTATTAGCGAACTGCAGAACGCACACCCTGATTGACTGCTTATTGTCGCCGGAGATTTTAATGATGCAAACCTTCAGTCAGTGCTCCCCATTTTCTATCAGAACGTGGATTAGCATAACAGAGATGTGGTCTGAGTAACCGAGCTGGGGGCAGGGCTCCACCCGGAACGCGTCGGGAATGTTTGTGTGAACAAGGTCCAATGTATTCGCCCCTCTCGTGACTACCATCAAGGAGGAGGTACAGGTGCCTGATGACCCACACTCCACCTGTTAGGAACAGCTTCTTCTACTCTGCCATCAGATTTATGAATTGTCCATGAACACAACTCTCTATTGTACTATTTTTGCTCTATTGATTTATTTTCTTATTGTAACTTCATCGTGGCTATCCCTCGAGGTCGAAGATGATGGTCTTCGTTCCGTACAGAGTGAAGATGCCTGTGTGTGTATTTGTTTAACGTGTACTTGATGTTGCACTCCAAGAAGCACACGGTACTTCACAAATCAACCAACTGATTCCAATGACATGGAAACCATGAGGATTGGAGCTGATGGATTTGTTGCAGCCTTCATCCGCCTTCACAGCCGTTGAGTTCGAAGTAACTTCATCCACCTGTTCCACCGTTGAGGTCTTGGTTGGATTGTTCTTTGTCAGGGACCTCACCCTCGACCTTACCGCCATGGGTGACCCTACCAGGAGCATAGCTCCAAACGGCATTGTTCTCAGGATCACAGGACCACACAAGCTTCTCCACCATGACAAGGTGACAATCCACAGAGAAGCATCCACTGCTGTTCACTCTGCTGACCCACGACTGTGCTGCAACACACAGCTCGAACCACATCATCAAGTTCGCCGATGACACAACCATGGTTGGTCTCATCAGCAAGAACGATGAGACAGCATACAGAAGGGAGGTGCAGCGGCTAACGGACTGGTGCAGAGCCAACAACCTGTCTCTGAATGTGAATAAAACAAAAGAGATGGTTGTTGACTTCAGGAGCATAGGGAGCGACCACTCTCCACTGAACGTCGACGACTCCTCTGTAAAGATCGTTAAGAGCACCAAATTTCTTGGTGTTCACCTGGCGGAGAATCTCACCTGGTCCCTCAACACCAGCTCCATAGCAAAGAAAACCCAGCAGCGTCTCTACTTTCTGGGAAGGCTGAGAGAAGTCCATCTCTCATCCCCCATCCTCACCGCATTCTACAGAGGTTGTATCGAGAGCATCCTGAGCAGCTGCATCACTGTGCGGTTCAGAAATTGCAGCATCTCGGATCGCAAGACCCTGCAGCGGATAGTGAGGTCAGCTGAGAAGATCATCAGGGTCTCTTTCCCCGCCGTTACAGACATTTACACCACACGCTACATCTGTGAAGCAAATCGCATTTTGAAAGACCCCACACACCCCTCATACAAACTCTTCTCCCTCCTGCCACCTGGCAAAAGGCACCAAAGCATTCAGGCTCTCACGACCAGACTATGTATCAGTTTCTTCCCCCAAGTCAGCAGACTCCTCAATACCCAGTGCCTGGACTGACACCAACCTACTGTGCCTATTGTCTTGTTTATCATTTATTGTAATGCCTGCACTGTTTTGTGCACTTTATGCAGTCCTGGGTAGGTCTGTAGTCTAGTGTAGTTTTTGTGTTGTTTTACGTAGTTCAGTGTAGTTTTTGTATTGTTTCATGTAGCACCATGGTCCTGAAAAATGTTGTCTCGTTTTTACTGTGTACGGTTCCAGCAGCTATGGTCAAAATGACAATAAAAAGTGACTTGACTTGACTTGATTTTGCTCATCGAGCCTATATTGGCTCCCGGAGCACAGCTCCCAGTTATTTATCTCCCTGCAGCAAACAATCTGCTGGAAGAACTCAGAGGGTGCAGGGGCAGCTGTGGGAGGAACAGAACTGTTGAAACCATGCATCAGGCCACTGGACTTTAATATCCTGTACCAGGACATTGAACATCCAACTCTGAACAAGATTTCATTCAGTCTCATTTAACTACTTGTTCCCTGTTCAGTTTAATGCCCACCAACTCTCATACTCTCGTCAATTTTCACTTGATTTTCTTGCCATCAACCCACATTGGAGAAAGGCCTGTTGACCTACTGTTGCCTAATAAATATATTTCTAAAAGCTTCAACGGAGCTAGATGTTTGGATTTGTGTGTTGAAAGAAGCCAGGAATTCTTTTGATCCTTCTGGATGAATGTACTTCTGACTTTGTACTTAGTTCTAGATTACCACACAGGAGGAAATGCTCGTCAACATCAGCACAGGTCACTAAAACTGAGAGGCGCAACACGGTGGTGTAGCGGTTGGCACAAAGTTTTACAGTACCAGTGACCCAGTACTGGTACATTACCCACCACTGTCTGTAAGGAGTTTGTACGCTCTCCCCATGACCATGTGGGTTTTTCCTGGGTGCTCTAGTTTCCTCCCACAGTCCAAAGGCGTACAGGTTGGCAGGTTAACTGGTCGCTGTAAATTGTCCCAAGACTAGTCCAGGGTTATACTGGGGGTTGCTGGGCAGTGTGGCTCAAAAGGCCACACTGTATATTCCACACTGTATCTCAGCAAGTAAGTAAATAAATTCCAATCGGCTCACCTCTTTTAGAACGACAGGAACATCAAATATGTTCATGGATCCTACTCTACGCAACGTCCCCAGCCTGTCATACGAATGGGGGACTTGACTTCTTAGCATAAAGCTGTGAGCTGATGAGAAGGACATGCACATCAATGCTGAGTCCATATGTGCCGTGAGAGGTCAGATGTGGCCGCAGGCATCCAACCTCCAGGTTACTTCAAGCTGTCACTGGCAGCTGAACATATATGAGAGTCCAGAAAGAGCTGACACACGAGCAGCTGACAGTCAGCAATTCAGTCGATGGAACATGGAGCAATTAATGTAGACTGACAGGAAGTAGCATCACACCAGCACAGTCGACCATTGCGTTCCTGTTTCCCACATGGCTGGTAAATGGAAAATGCTGAAAATCAAAATAAAAAATTGCAGATGCTGGAAATTAGAATGAAAAACTAAAAGTGCTGGAAACATTCAACAAGTCAGGCATTAACTTATCCACTTGGCCCAAAATATTTTTGTTTCTTTTTTTTCCCTAAGGTAAGTGTTGGGAGTATTGGATGTGCCAATTGACTTAATGTTATTGAGGTAGGTGGATTGAGAGGGCACGTTTGAAAAGGGAGAATGCAGTTTGTCTCTCAGTAATTAAAACTGAAGTTGGTCAAAAGCAAATTTGATTTTGTTTATGTTGGTAGCTACAATTCAATGGACAGTAATTCAAAATGTGCAGTACTTTTCTGGCTTCAATTTATAACTCTGGAATGGTGACTAATCAGGCAATCTTGCAGAAATGTTGTTTTCAAATACCAACTATGAGAGAGCAGTGAACTTGAAAGCTGCACAATTCATGCTGCACTCCAGAAGTACCTAAAGATAGATGACCTTCTGAGCCAGTCCTATTCTACTCTTGGGTATCAGCAAAGATTCAATTTAATGCTTTCTCCTCCAGAGTATTTTGCATCATAGAAGAGCATTATCGAATACTTCTATCAATTTACTTCTCTAGATGGCTTTTAAACATTGCTAATGTGTTTGCCTCAGCCACATTTTCTGGCAATGTGCACCACCCTTTGCGTGAAAAAGCTTCCCTTGATATCCCTTTTATTTTTAGCACTTCCTCCCTGGGAAAAAGGATCAATTTCTTTCGCTCCATCTATGCCTCTAATGATCATATATACTGCTGTGAGGTCATCCCTCAATCTCCTACATTCTAAGGGAAAAAATGTGTTAGCCTGCAGAACCTCTCCTTGTAACTCAGGCCCCCAAGTTCAGTAAATCTTTTAATAACATCATTCCTATATCAGTGACCAAAATGGTGCATAGTACTTCAAGTGAGGCCTCACCAGAGTCTTATAGAACTGCAACAAAGCTTCCCAACTCTACACTCTATGGCCCAACCAATGAATGCCGGCATGCCAAACACCTGCTTCGCCATCCTATCTACCTGAGATGACCCTTTCAGTGAGCTTTGAACTTGCACTCCTAGGTCCCTCTGCTCCATAATACTTCCCAGGGCCCAACCATTCCCTGCACAATCCTGCCTGGTTGATCTCCCAAAAAGAAATGCCGCACATTTATCAGAACTGAAAGCCATTTGCCAATCCTCAGCCCACATACCTAGCTGATCGAGATCACCTTAATATTTTTCATATCCTTCTACGTTACCTATAATACCAGCTATTTTAGTATCATCCACAAACTTACCAACCTTATCTTGTATATTTATACTATTATGCAAAAGTGTGGGGCATGTGTTCCTAAGACTTTTGTACAGTCTGTAATTGTTAATGTGGAGACAAATATGGCAGGAGCAGGGGATGCTGGGAATGCCGAGGGTGAAGAGCTGCGGGAGGGTTGTAGGACAGGTGGCAGAAAAAGAATGGAGGTTAGTGTGGGTACAGACACACTCAGCCCTGAGACACTGGGCAAAATGATTTGATTCGAGACAAATGGCTTATTGATCATTACAGAATGTCTCTCTGGTGCTTCCAGATCCCTCCACTCTTCCTTCCACTTTTCCCAACCATGATCCCATCTCCTTGCCCTTGTTCCCACTATACAGACTCATAACAGAATCAGGTTTATCATCACTAACATATGTCATGAAATATGCTTTTTTTATGGCAGCAGTACAGAGCACAACACAAAATTACTACAGTACTGTGCACCTAAATCAATTACATAAATTGCAGACAACAAATATCCCAGTACTGACCCCTGTACAACACCACTAAACACAGGCCTGCAGTCCTTGATTGTCATCCATTTCTAGTGGACTCAGATAGAGCAGCTGCCTTATCAAGCTGTGACACGTCCAGGTAGGAACTTTTTATGTGCATAGACAAAAATTTGTGATGGTGAAAAGGAACATGCAAAATTTCTTTAGCCTTCTGAGAAAATAGAGGTGCTGGTAAACTTTTTTAGCTGAGGCACCAGTGCAGTTTTACCATGAGAGGCCATTAGTGACATTCATGATGAGAAGCATTGATCCTTCTTGACCTCAGCAGTGTTAATGTAAACAGTAATGGGTGTTGTGCACCCCTTCCTGAATCAATGACCAGGTTCATTTGTTTTGCTGACATTGAGTGAAGGGTTGATGTCATGATACCATACAAATAGGTTCACTATTTTCTTCCTGAACTTGGACTCATCATTCATTAATACTTAGCCATCTACGGTCATGTTGTCCGCAAACTTTGAACTTTGCACTTGGAACTTTTAGATGGGGTTAGAGCAAAGTCTAGCCATGCAGTCATGAAAAGATAGGGAGCTGCGGCAGGGGCTGAGGACACAGCCTTGCAGAATGCCAGTTTTGAGGATAATCGTAGCAAAGGTGTTGCTGCCATGATTATAGGGCTCCTGTACTTTCTGCCAACAGGAACCACCAAGTTCTGGAACAGTTATTGCTTCTCAACCATCAGGGTCTTGAAAGAAAGAGGATCACTTCACCCAACTTCACTTACACTATCATTGAAATGTTTCCACAACTGTGGACTCTCTTTCAAGGACTCTTCATCTCATGTTTTCGCGATTTATTGCTTATTTATTTATGATTATTTGCACAGTTTGTTGTTATTTACTCACTGGGTGAACATCCAGGTTGGTGTGGTCTTTCACTGATTCTATTATGAATATTGTTTTATTACGGATTTAGTGAATATGCCCACAAGAAAATGAATCTTTGGTTTGTATATGGTGACATATATGTAATTTGATAATGAATTTACTTAGAACTTTGCATATCGTTACTGATTGTGGTCCTTCAATCAGGAAGTCAAGGATTCAATTGCAAAGGGAATCGTTAAGTTCCAGGTCTAGCAGTTTGGAGATGAGTTTGCTTGCACTGATGATGGAGCTGGAGCTAATAAGCAATAGTCTAAGGTATGTGTCTTTAAATGAAATAAAATATTTCATTGGGGACAGCTCTTATAGTATTGTCAGGGCTCATTGTGGAGCATCTAATTCTCTGTCCTGGTGCCTACTAAATAGTAAGGAAAGTTTCAGTGTTGATTCACCCCTGGGGATGTTGCTTTTTTAAGATTTGTGCATTCGAGCCAGCCTTCTCTAAAGCCTCTCGTGTAGCATCCACTTTAAACTAATAAAATCTGGCATGCAAGGTATTGGAGAGGCATGGCTGAGAGGGGAGAAGTTGCAGTGGTATAGGGTATAATGGAGAAGGAAATGTGATTGCTATCCCAGGAGCTGGCATGGGCCCAAGGCCTAATTCTACATCATTATAAGTACAAGATAAGTGCTGATTTAATATAAATTCTGAGCACAGTGCACAGAGAACATGTTGCTTGGATTCCTTTCAAGAGTGGGAAAATTAGGTCATTTATTTAACTGACATCTAATTGAAGGCCTGGATGAGGGTCTGCTACAACCTGGGGATTGATTTATAAAACAGGGAATAGTGTATCACTAAAGAAAATGTCAAGAGCTGATAAATGGGTGGGTGTTCAGTGCTGAAGGCTTGTCAGTCTCTTTCCCATCTGTCCCACAATCTCCTTGACCCTGTACGATCAGGTGGGAGGCCCCATATCATTAGGCCAAGTACTGTTGGGATGGGATGCAGCTTCTTCACCTAGCCTGAGAGACTACTAAACTCCCTGCCATCACCCAGGTCCTATCATGTATGAAGCTCCAGTAGCATTATACTGTTTACTTTTCAACTTGTGCTGTAAATGCACCTTACGTTAAATGTCGATCATCTGAAATATATTTTATTGTTTCTTGATTTATTTATGGTACTATTACTTTATATGATGTGCATTAGTTATACACACTGTGTTGTGCAAATTTGTCCAGAGGAATATTGTTTTGTTTGGTGGTATATATGTATATGGTTGAATGGCAATAAACATGAATTTGAACTCATTCACTCAGTCCTCTCAATGTGTCCAAACCTGCAATATACGTTGTGTTGCAGAGAGTGAAGATAGATTTCATTGTCCTTACATTAGGCCGGTGGTACGTTCTCTGATACATTTATCCTTCTCGATCTCATTGCAGGGAGAACAGAGCAATCAGGGGTTCAATGATCTATGGAAGCTGAAGGGGACTTCAACCGGCAACCTAATGGGGCTTGAAATGCAGCTGCTGGATATTCATCGAAGAGGCTATGGCTGGGAAGATAATATTGTACTGGTGTGTCTGGACACAGAAAAGGCTGAAGGAAGAAAGGGAGACCACTCTTGCCATCTGGACATACAGGAAAACAGCTAAAATTGTGTCAGCAATCGGACAATCAGAACATTAGAACAGCACTTTACAGCCAACAAAATCTAATTCACATGTTGTCAATTTTTTTAATGAATGAAAGGGAAACCATCAATTTGCACAACAGAAGGTCCCACAAACTTGAAGTGATAAGGGGAAGGTTATACATGGTGAACAAAAGAAAGTCTACAGATGCTGGAAATCCAAGCACCGCACACAAAATGCTGGAGGAACTCAGCAGGCCAGGCAGCATCTATGGAAAAAAGTATAGTCAATGTTTTGGGTCAAGACCCTACAGCAGGACTGGAGCAAGAAAAACATGAGAAGTTTCAGATTTAAAAAGTAGGAGAGGGGAGAGAGAAAAACACAAGGTGATATGTGAAATTGGGATGGGGAGGGATGAAGTAAAGAACTGAGAAGCTGATTAGTGAAAGAGATACAGGGCTGGAGAAGGGGAAATCTAATAGGACAGGACAGAAAGCCATGGAAGAAAGAAAAAGGGGGTGGAGCACCAGAGGGAGGCAATGGGAGGGCAAGGAGATAAGTTGAGAGAGGACAAAGGGGATGGGGAATGGTGAAGGTATCGAGGTGGGAGAGGGCCATTGCCGGAAGTTCAAGAAAACAATGTTCATACCATCAGTTTGGAGGCTACCCAGATAGAATACTGTTCCTCCAGCCAGAGTGTGGCCTCATCGCAACAGAAGAGGAGACCATAGATTGACATACCTGAAATGGGAATAGGATGTGGAATGAAAACGAGTGATCACTGGGAGATCCCACTTGTTCTGGCAGACAGAGCATAAGTGCTTAGTGAAACGGTCTCCCAACCTACATCGGGTCTCACAGATATACAGGAGGCCACACCGGGAGCACCAGACACAGGATATGACCCCAGCAGACTCTCAGGTGAAGTGTTGCCTCACCTGGAAGGGCTGTTTAGGGCCCTGAATGGTAGTGAGGGAGGAGGTGTAGAGGCAGGTGTAGCACTTGTTCCGTTTGCAAGGATAAATGTCAGGAGGGAGATCAGAGGGGAAGGACGAATGGACAAGGGAGTCGTGTAGGGAGTTGCATAAGGAGCGATCCATGTGGAAAGCAGAAAGTGGGGGGAGGGAAATATGTGCTTGGTGATGGGATCCCATTGGAGATAGTGTAAGTTGCAGAGAATTATGCTCTGGACACGGAGGCTGGTGGGTTGGCGGGATGATGGGATAAGAGCAGATGTGTGTGAAATAGAAGAGATGCAGTTGAGGGTAGAGTGGATAGTGGAGGAAGGGAAGCCTTTTTCTTTGAAAAAGGAAGACATCTTCTTTGCTCAAGAATGAAAAACCTCATCCTGAGAGCAAATGCGCCGGAGACAGAGGAATTGAGAGAAGGGGCTGGCATTTTTACAAGGAACAGGGTGGGAAGAGGTATAGTCCAGGTAGCTGTGAGAGTCTGTGGGTTTATGTTAGACATCAGGATATAAACCACCTCCAGAGATAGGCCTGCTGAGTTCCTCCAGCATTTTGTGTGTGTTATAAATGATGCTGAGGATTAAGTATTGCTCACTGACTCAGACAGAATGCTTTGTTACTGGAATGTTTTGAAATATTACATGAAATATTTTGCATCCATTTGAGGGTAACAGACAGATTCATTTTCTTGCAGAAATTCACAGTAGAACAAAGAAATATAATAGAACCAATGAAAAACTACACTGAAAGACTGACAAGCAACCAATGCACAAACGATATGCAGTGCAAGTACAAATAAAATTTAAAAAAATAAAAATAACAATAATAAATAAATGAATAAATAAATTACTGAATAAATAATAATAGCCAGGATGTGAGCTCCAAAGTACAATAGGAGATGGAAAAGGCATGTCAAAAGGCACTGTTACAATAGTCATGGGGGATTACAGTGTGCAGGTAGATGGGTGCTGGATCCCAAGACAGAGGAAGCCTATGAGATGGCTTTTTAGAGCAACCTGTGTTTGAGCCCACAAGGGGAAACACTATTCTGGATTGTGTGTTGTGTAATGAACTAGATGTGATTAGGGACCTTAAGGTAATGCTAGGAGACAGTAATCATATTATGATAGAATTCACCTTGCAGTTTGAGAGGGAGAAGTGAAAGTCAGATATATTCATATTAGAGTAAAGTGAGTTATAGAGTCACGAGACAGCAAATGGCCAAAAATGATTGGAAGGTGATGTTAGTAGATATGATAGTAGAACAGCAAAGGCTGGAGTTTCTGGGAGCAATTTGGAAGGTGCAGGATACGTCCCAAAGGAGAGGAAGTATGTTGCAATCGTGGATGACAAGGGAAATCAATGATAACATAAAAACAAAAGAGAGGCCATATAATATAGCAGAATTTAATAGGAAGTTAGGGGATTGGGAAGGTTTTGATAATCAACAGAAGGCAACTAAAAAGACCATAAGGAGGAAAAAGATGAAATATGAAAGTAAGTGAGACAAAAATATCAAAGGGTACCAAATTTTTTTTTCAGATATATAAAGAGTAAAAGAGAAGTGAGTGTGGATATCAGAATGCTGGAATATTATACTCGAGAGGTAGTAATGATGTCAAAGACATGGTGGATGAAATGCATAAGTATTTTATGCAAACACGAGGAATTCTGACGTTAGTCCTGACGAAGGGTCTCCGCCTGAAATGTTGACTGTACCTCCTCCTAGAGATGCTGCCTGGCCTGCTGCGTTCACCAGCAACTTTGATGTGTGTTGCAAGTATTTTACGTCACTCTTCACGGGAGGATACTAGCAGTATGCCAGAAGTGCGAGAGTGTCAGGGGGCAGAAGTGGACAAGGTTCTTGGGAAACTGAAATGTCTGAAGGTGGGTAAGTCACATGGAGCAGATGGACGACACCCCAGGATTCTGAAAGAGGTGGCTGAAGATATTGAAGAGGCATTAGTAATGATCTTTCAAGAATCATTAGTTTCTGGCATAGTTCTGGAGGACTGGAAAATTCCAATGTCACTCCACTCTTCAGGAGGGGAGGGAGGCAGAAGAAAGGAAATTATAGGCCTGACCTCAGAGTTTGGGAAGATGTTGGAGTAGATTGTTAAAAATGAGGTCTCAGGATGCTTGGAGGCCAATGATAAAATGGGCCAAAGTCAGCATGGTTTCCTTAAATCTGGCCTGACAAGTCTGTTGGAATTCTTTGCTAAAATAAAAGGCAGGATAGACAAAGAAAAATCTGTGGACGTTATGTACTTGGATTTTCAGAAGGCCTTTGAGAAAGTGCCACACATGAGGCTGTTTAACAAGATAAGCACCCATTATATTATAGGAAAGATACTAGCATGGATAGAGGATTGGCGAATTAGCAAGAGGCAAAGAATATTTTCTGGTTGGCGGCCAGTTATTCAGAATCAGGTTTATTATCACCGGCATGTGACATGAAATTTGTTAACTTAGCAGCAGCAGTTCAATGCAATACATAATCTAGCAGAGAAAGAAAAAAATGATAAATAAAATAAAACATAATAATAAATAAACAAGTAAATCAATTACGTATATTGAATAGATTATTTTAAAATGTGTCAAAACAGAAATACTGTATATTAAAAAAGTGAGGTAGTGTCCAAAGCTTCAAAGTCCATTCAAGAATCGGATGGCAGAGGGGAAGAAGCTGTTCTCGAATCGCTCAGTGCGTGCCTTCAGGCTCCTCTATCCTACCTGATGGGTACTTTGTAGACGAGTGCCCAAGATGGAGCTGACGAGATTTATAAGCTTCTGCAGCTTCTTTCGGTCCTGTGCAGTAGCACCCCCCCACCCCCCCCCCCGCCGTCCCCTCCATACCAGACAGGGATGCAGCCTGTCAGAATTCTCTGTCAGAGTGGCGTTCCACAGGGCTCAGTATTGGGACTGCTTCTTTTTACGTTAGTATGTCAGTGATTTGGTGATAGATCTGATGGCTTTATGGCCAAGCTTGCAAATGATATGAAGATTAGTGGAGGGGCAGGTAGTGTTGAGGAAACAGGAAGGCTGCAGAAGGTCTTAGACAGATGAGGAGTATGGGGAAACAAATGGCAGATGGAGTACAGTTTGGAAATTGTATGGTTATGCTATTTGGTAAAAGGAATAAAAGCATAATCTGTTTTCAGAATTCAGAACTCTGATATGCAAAGAGACTTGGAAGTCCCCCTGCAGGATTCACTAAAGGTTAACTCGCAGATTGAGTCAATGGCAACAAAGGCAAATGCAATGTTAGCATTCATTTCAAGAAGACTAGAATATAAAAACAAGGTTGTAATGGTGAGGTTTATAAGGCACTGGTGAGGCCTCACTTGAAGTATTGTGAGCAGTTTTAAGAAAAGGTGTGCTGAACTTGGAGAGAAGGTTCACAAAAATTATTGCAGGACTGGAAGGCCTATTATATGGGGAGCATTTGATGGTTCTGGGCTTGTACTCGCTTGAACTTAGAAGAATGACAAGGGATCTCATTGAAACCTATCAAATGTTGAAAGCTTAGATAGAGTATATGCAGACAGGATGTTACTTTCAGTGGGGAAGACTAGGACCAGAGGGCACAACCTGAGCATAGAGGGACGTCCATTTAGAAAGAAGATGAGGAGGAATTTTTTTTTTAGCAAGAGGGTGGTGAATCTGTGGAATTCATTGCCACAGGCAGCTGGGGAGGCCTGGTCATTGGGTGCATTTAAGACAAAGGTTGATCGGTTCTTATTTAGTCAGAGCATGAAAGGTTACGGGAGAAGGCAGGAGAACGTGGTTGAGAGGGAAAATGGATCAGCCATGATGAAATGACGGAGCAGATTTGCTGGGCCAAATGGCCTAATTCTGTTCCGCTGCCTTGTGGTTTTACTGAGAAGATGAGTTATATAGTTCCTAAAAGTGAGTCCCTGGGTTGTGTTCAGTGATCAGTTTAATGATGAGGTGAACGGAGTTATTCACAATGATTCAAAAGCCCGATGGTTGAAGGGGAATAACTTGCCGTAAACCGGGTGGTGTGGAGTAGAGTAGAGTAGAGTACAGTATGTTCCAAACGGAAGACAGACCATGCTTTCTGGGCATCATCCCACACTGCAGTTCAGCTTTCATCTCCCTGGGTTCTCAGAGAGACATTAATGCCTCCAGCTCCAAAACAGAAAACATACTTTAGCAAGGAATCAAGAATTCTGTCACAAATAAAGCTTTTCCAGTTCACTAGCTTTTGAAGCAAGTTAATGCGCTGAATAGAATAAAATTTGCTTCAAGACTCTAACATGTTATATCATGCTGGTTCTGGCAACACATTTACTTGAAGCAGTAAAGAACAGTATACTGCACTTTGAGTCATTATCATAATTTACTCCACTACAGTAAGTAGACATTATTGATCTTCTGTATAAATAAAAACGTTATAGGACGATCACCAGTACCTGAAAACAAGAGTATTCCATAAAGAATGGGTCAGGTTTACCATAAACAACCAGTGAAACTGCTTCTCTTTTGCTGACAGGTTGATGTTCCATTACGGTCAGTCACAGGCAACTGATCAATGAACCCTTCGCAAGGAAAACAACTGTGTTTGTTTTCTTTTACTTGTACCTGCACAATCCCTATTCTAATAAGAGATTATACCAGCCCATCAAAATTACTTGACCTGATTAAAAATGGAGCTTAAAAAGCATTCCTCCCTTTAGAACTGCAGCTTCTTTAATAAGGTCTACCCTAGCCCACTGAATTCTGAAGCAGTAATTCCTCTCTAATGTCCCCTTGCATCTTTGAACTCTGTGCCCATACTCCTGAAAGACAATGAATAAATTTCTGTAAACACGAGGAAATCTGCAGATGCTGGAATTTCAAGCAACACACTTAAAAGTTGCTGGTGAATGCAGCAGGCCAGGCAGCATCTCCAGGAAGAGGTACAGTTGATGTTTCCGGCCGAGACCCTTCGTCAGGACTAACTGAAAGAAGAGCTGGTAAGAGATTTGAAAGTGGGAGGGGGAGGGGGAGATCTGAAATGATAGGAGAAGACAGGAGGGGGAGGGATGGAGCCAAGAGCTGGACAGTTGATTGGCATAAGGGATATGAGAGGGTCATGGGACAGGAGGCCCAGAGAGAAAGAAAAGGGGGAGGGGGGAAGCCCAGAGGATGGGCAAGGGGTATAGTGAGAGGGACAAAGGGAGAAACAGGAGAGAGAGAAAAAGAAAGTGTGTATATAAATAAATAACGGATGGGGTTTGAGGGGGAGGTGGGGCATTAGCGGAAGTTTGAGAAGTCAATGTTTATGCCATCAGGTTGGAGGTTACCCAGACGGAATATAAGGTGTTGTTCCTCCAACCTGAATGTGGCTTCATCTTTACAGTAGAGGAGGCCGTGGATAGACATATCAGAATGGGAATGGGACGTGGAATTAAAATGTGTGACCACTGGGAGATCCTGCTTTCTCTGGCGAACAGAGCATAGGTGTTCAGCGAAACGATATCCCAGTCTGCGTCGGGTCTCGCCAATATATAGGAGGCCGCATCGGGAGCACCGGATGCAGTATTACTGCGGTATTACTGCATCGGGTGCTCCTGATGCGACCTTCTATATATTGGCGAGACCAGACGCAGACTGGGAGATCATTTCACTGAACACCTATGCTCTGTCCGCCAGAGAAAGCAGGATCTCCCAGTGGCCACACATTTTAATTCCACATCCCATTCCCATTCTGATATGTCTATCCATGGCCTCCTCTACTGTAAAGATGGAGCCATACTCAGGTTGGAGGAACAACACCTTATATTCCGTCTGGGTAACCTCCAACCTGATGGCATGAACATTGACTTCTCAAACTTCCGCTAATGCCCCACCTCCCCCTCAAACCCCATCCGTTATTTATTTATATACACACTTTCTTTTTCTCTCTCTCCTTTTTCTCCCTCTGTCCCTCTCACTATACCCCTTGCCCATCCTCTGGGCTTTCTCCCCTCCACCTTTTCTTTCTCCCTAGGCCTCCTGTCCCATGATCCTCTCATATCCCTTATGCCAATCAACTGTCCAGCTCTTGGCTCCATCCCTCCCCTTCCTGTCTTCTCCTATCATTTCGGATCTCCCCCTCCCCCTCCCACTTTCAAATCTCTTACTATCTCTTCTTTCGGTTAGTCCTGACGAAGGGTCTCGGCCCAAAACGTCAACTGTACCTCTTCCTAGAGATGCTGCCTGGCCTGCTGCGTTCACCAACAACTTTTAAGTGTGTTGAATAAATTTCTGTGAGCACTTTCCTGTCCACAGTGCACTAAACTTGTTCTAGCCATTCAGTAATTCCACCTTGTGACTCTTTTTGGGTGTTCTAACCAAAGTCACAGTTCTTATCAACATTTTAATGTGCATTGCAGTGGACACTTTCAGACTGTTCATAGCCAGTTACATAAAGACCAAGATGCCACAATCAAATCTCCAACAAAGGCATATTCACAGCAGATGATATTTTATATACCTGACAGATATCCTATAAAATCAGAGGTTATTTTGAAGTGTGAAGCAGCGCGAAACTTCAGCAACATTTTATCCACTTTTCACAAGTGAGTGCCACTGGGGGGTATAGTCTCATTATGCAGTGGAAGTTCACTGTCATTCTCTGGCTCCAATCTGTTTCAGTGACTGTATCAGATTGTTTAACTTTGAATACAACTCCATTTATAAACCATGAATGCACTGCCACAGTTGGCACCAAAATACATTTATGATATGAGTTATGATTATAAGACATTCATATGGGCACATAAAGAGGCAGGGAATTTATAGATGTGCAGTTTAAATTGGCAATATAGACAGTAGGTCATTGTGGGCCAAATGTCCTGTTCCTGTGCTTTATTCTTCTATATTCCCCACATACATACAGTGATGGCTCCAAAGGTAGTCATAGCCAAAGGGTGGTACTGGGGGCAAACTCCCACTGCTAAACAAATGCTCTTCATAGCGTGCGTCTCAATCAGCCTCTGACAACCAAGTCCAACTCTTGGCCTTCACGTGTGGTATAGTTCTTATACCCGGCGGAACTGTTCTCACTGACAGGAGAAGGGGCAAAGGCGGGCCACTGGCGCCTTCAAACCAGTTGCTCCGGGCAGATGGGGCTCATTAACCATGGATGGTAGCTCACCTAGGAGAGAGAAAACTCGGATTTCAAACCTCCGCTGCCTTGCGGCTGTACCCACTCATGGGAAAGGCTTTGGGAGTAAACCCCGAGGAAAAATCCAGAGTCAGAGTCCCGAAGGCGGCTGACTGCTGTACCCAGCACCGGCACGGCAACTCCTGCGATGTTGCTGGCACCAAACTGTATCGACTTCCGTCGTTCCTTTGGACCTGTCATCAGCATGGAGACGGGGGTCCCACTGCATGGGCAACAGATAGATCTCCATATCAACTCTGCCCTGGCTTGCGCCCTGGAGAGGCCACTCCCTAGTGACTACCAGAGGCGCAGTACCCATGGTCGACCACGACCGACGGAGGCCACACACCGCACACACACATACAGTGATCCTCATCTGTTCTATAGATACAGAAAGAAATATGGTGCATAATGGTCAAGTATTTACTGGCTGAACCACTGAACAGAGACACGAGGTGCCTGAGATCATAAGAACAGCAGCAGGACATTGCCATTGGCCCCTAGACCCAGATCTGCAATTCAATAAAAATCATGGCTTCAAAACCACTTTCCACCTCTCTCCCTGTACCCTTTTCTTCCTTGTCCTTCAAATAAATATCAGTTTTCACACTGAACATATTCAATGTTGCTTCTTCCTCTTGGGTACAGAATTCAAAAGAAAAAAATTCCCCTCCAACTGTACTGTAAATTACTGATCTCTTTTTCTGAAACTGCACATCCCTATTCTGGATGGTCCCATCGGAGGAAATATCTTTTCTGCATTGATCCTGTCAATACATGTCAGAAACTTACTTGCTGCAATAAGGTTACCTTGCACTCTTATAAGTTTCAACTGCTTAACATCTCTTCATAGAGCAACCTTTTTCATCCAGGAATCAATTCAATCAATCCTTTCTGCTTTACCTCCAAGGCAAACATATCCTTTCCCAACTATAAAGACAAAATCTATTGACATTACTTTCGTGCCATCACACCTGTAAACTGCAGCAAAACTTATTTTTCATTATATCTCATGCCCTTGCAATAAAAATTAATGTTGCATTAACTTTCCCAATCACTTGCTGTACATGCCTACCCATTTATGTTTCATGCACCAAGACCTCCCAAAATCTTTGTAATACAATATATTTTAGTTTCACTCTAGTAAAGTAATAACTAGTTGTTTGTTTTTCTTCCATTGATAACTTCACATTTTGCCGTGTTATTCTGTAGATTTGTCAAACATGATCCCATTTTCTTAAAATCATTTGACTCTGCTTGATTGTCTCATGATTTTACAATGTCCAGTTATTAATTCTTTAATGCTGGATTCTAACTTTTCCTCACTGATGGATGTTCCACTCACTACAGTTTCTTGCTTTCTGCCTTTTATTTTCAAGAAGCAGTATTACACTTATCACTCAGCCATCAGGCTCTTGAACCAAAGAGGGTAACTTCACTCAACTTTGCTTGTCCCATCATTGAAATGTTCCCACTACCTACGGACTCACTTTCAAGGACACTTTATCTCACATTCTCAATATTTATTGCTTATTTCTTTTTTATTATTATTTCTTTCTTTTTGTATTTTCAGTTTTTTGCCCTTTGCACAATAGCTAAACCCCCAAGATGGTGCAGTAATTATCTTCCATTGATTTTATTATGATTATTATTCTATCATGGATTTACTAAGTATGTCTGCAAGAAAATGAATCTCAGAGTTGTATATGGTGACATAAATTTACTTTGAACTTTTTTATATTTGCAATTTTCTAATCCTCTCTGACAGTATTCCTCTGGAATCCAGGTGATTTTGGTAATTGACAATTGTCCACACTGCCTGGATCTGGTTTCTTTAAGACCCTGGGATGCTGCCCATTAGCCCCCAAGGACTTGCCAGTGTTTGGCATCATTAGTTTATTTTGTCCTTGTCATTCTAACGACATTGGTTGTTTTTAGTTTCATAGACCTTTGCTTATCTATTTTGTTGTGATTTCCATTTTCATGAAGACCAAACAGAATAACTGTTAACAATGTCTACCAGTTAGCCTGACCTCAGTGGTTGGGAAAATATTAGAGTCAATTGTTAAGGATGAGGTGATGGAGTACTTGGTGACACAGGACAAGATAGGACAAAGTCAGCATGGTTTCCTTCAGGGAGAATCGTACTGGACCAACCTGCTGGAATTCTTTGAAGAGATTACAGGTAGGATAGATAAAGGGTATGTAGTGGATGTTGTATATTTGGACTTTCAGAAGGCCTTTGACAAGGTGCCACCCATGAGGCTGCTTACCAAGTTAAAAGCCAGTGGTATTACAGGAAAGTTACTAACGTGGTTAGAGCATTGGCTGATTGGTAAAAGGCAGTGAGTGGGTTTAAAAGGATCCTTTTCCGGTTGGCTGTCAGTGGCTAGAGGTGATCTGCAGGGGTTGGTGATGGGACCACTTCTTTTTATGCTGTATATAAATGATTTAGATGATGAGATAGATGGCTTTGTTGCCAAGTTTGCAGACTATATGAAGATTGGTGCAGGGGCAGGTAGTGTTGGGGAAACAGGTAGGATGCAGAAGGACTTAGACAGATTAGGAGAATGGGCAAGAAAGTGGAAACTGAAATGTAATGTGGACTATTTTCAAAATGGGGAGAAAATCCAAAAATCTGAGATGCAAAGGGACTTGGCAGTTCTTGTGTAGAACACCCTGAAGGTTAATTCACAGGCTGAGTTGGTGGTGAGGAAGTCAAGTGGAATGTGAGCATTAATTTCAAGAGATCTAGAATAAAAGAGCAGGGATGTGATGCTGAGGCTTTATAAGGCACTGGTGAGGCCTCACCTTGAGTATTGTGAACAGTTTTGAGCTCCTCGTCGAAGAAAAGATGTGCTGGCATTGAAGAGGGTCCAGAGGAGGTTCACAAATATGATTCGAGGAATGAAAGGGTTATCATACGAGGAATGTTTGATGGCTCTGGGTCTGTACTTGCTGAAATTTAGAAGGATGAAGCAGGGGAGATCTCATTGAAACCTTTTGAATATTGAAAATCATAGACAGAGTAGATGTGGAAAAGATGTTTCCCATGGTGGGAGAGTCTAGGACAAGAGGGCACAGCCTCAGGATAGAGGGGGCATCCATTCAAAACAGAGATGAGGAGAAATTTCTTTAGCTAGAGAGTGGTAAATTTGTGGAATTGGTTGCCACATGCAGCTGTGGAGGTCAGGTCGTTGGGTGTATTTAAGGCAGAGATTGATAGATTTTTGATTGGGCATTGCATCAAAGGTTACAGGGTAAGGCCAGGAAATGGAGTTGAGGAGACGAGAAAAAACTATCAGCCTTGATTGACTGATGGAGCAGACTTGATGGACCAAACGGTCTAATTCTGCTTTTATGTTTTATGATCTATTTTCTCGATTATCAATTCATCTCAGTCTCATTCTCTGTGTGATCAACATTTATTCTTAAATATCAGCAAAAGATTTTCCTGTCCGTTTTACTTAAAGGTTAGTACTTTGCTCTTATACTCCATCTTCTTGCTGTTTACTATTTGCCATCCTTTGCTGCTTCCTAAATATTCTTCAGTTCTCTGTACAAATATTAATCTTTATATATCTTTTTAAACTCCAAAACAATCTTAATATGCTTTCATAGCCTGTGTGTTGCATCCTTCATACTGAGCTTTTCTTTCTCACAGAATTTTCCCAGGTGCCCTTGTTGAGTTTTATGAAATACCTCCCTAAATATTCAATAGAACATAGAACATAGTACTGCACAGTACAGGCCCTTCAGCCCAAAATGTTGTGCCGACCCTCAAACCCTGCCTCCCATATAACCCCCCACCTTAAATTTCTCCATATACCTGTCTAGTAGTTTCTTAAATTTCACTAGTATATCTGCCTCCACCACTGACTAAGGCAGAGCATTCCACGCACCAACCACTCTCTGAGTAAAAAATCTTCCTCTAATATCCCCCTTGAACTTCCCACCCCTTACCTTAAAGTCATGTCCTCTTGTATTGAGCATTGGTGCCCTGAGGAAGAGGCGTTAGCTGTCCACTCTATCTATTCCTCTTATTGTACACCTCTATCATGTCTCCTCTCATCCTCCTTCTCTCCAAAGAGTAAAACCCTGGCTCCCCTAATCTCTGATCATAATCCATACTCTCTAAACCAGGCAGCATCCTGCTAAATCTCCTTTGTACACTTTCCAATACTTCCATATCCTTCCTATAGTGGGCAACCAGAACTGGACACAGTACTCCAAGTGTGGCCTAACCAGAGTTTTATAGAGCTGCATCATTACCTCATGACTCTTAAACTCTATCCCCCGATTTATGAAAGCTAACACCCCATAAGCTTTCTTAACTACCCTATCTACCTGTGAGGCAACTTTCAGGGAACTGTGGACATGTACCCCCAGATCCCTCTGCTCCTCCACACTACCAAGTATCCTGCCATTTACTTTTTACTCTGCCTTGGAGTTTGTCCTTCCAAAGTGTACCACCTCACACTTCTCCGGGTTGAACTCCATCTGCCACTTCTCAGCCCACTTCTGCATCCTATCAATGTCTCTTTGCAATCTTCGACAATCCTCTACACTAGCCTCAACACCACCAACCTTTGCATCATCTGGAAACTTGCCAACCCACCCTTCTACCCCTACATCCAGGTCGTTAATAAAAATCACGAAAAGTAGAGGTCTCAGAACTGATCCTTGTGGGACATCACTAGTCACAACCCTCTAATCCAAATGTACTCCCTCTACCACGAACCTCTGCCTTCTGCAGGCAAGCCAATTCTGAATCCACCTGGCCAAACTTCCCTGGATCCCATGCCTTCTGACTTTCTGAACAAGCCTACCATGTGGAACCTTGTCAAATGCCTTACTAAAATCCATGTAGATCACATCCACTACACTACTCTCAACTATATGCCTGGTCACCTCCTCAAAGATCTCTATCAGGCTTGCTGACTGTCCCCGAGCAGACCTTGATTCTCTAAATGCCCATAGATCCTATCTCTAAGAATCTTTTCCAACAACTTTCCCACCACAGATGTAAGACTCACTGGTTTATAATTACCCGGACTATCCTTACTACCTTTTTTGAACAAGGGGACAACATTCGCCTCCCTCCAATCCTCCAGTACCATTCCCGTGGACAACAAGGACATAAAGATCCTAGCCAGAGGCTCAGCAAGCTCTTCCCTCACAACTGCTCACCCTTTAATCTACATTCCCAGTCCTCTTAAGCCAACACTGTCATCATACTATTCTAAACAAGAGAAAATCTGCAGATGCTGGAAATCCACATGACTCACATAAAATGCTCTAGGAATTCAGCAGGGCAGGCAGCATTGATGGAAAAGAGCATAGTTAATGTTTCAGGACGAGATGTCGACTATACTTTTTTCCATCAATGCTGCCTGGCCTGCTGAATTCCTCCAGCATTCTGTGTGGGCTGTTAATACTATTCTAGCTATCTTTATTTTAAGTTTCGGGCACTCCTTTCAAAGTGTAGTCTCTCATCCTCAAACTGACACTCGCAGAAAGGCACTCGCAAATTTCTACAGTTGTATCAAGGACAGCATTCGAACTGGCTGCATCACCATCTGACATGGGGAGAGGCATTACACCGTCAAAATAAGCTGTAGAGAGTTGTAAATTCAGAGAGCTCCATCATGGGCACCAGCCAGGACATCTTCAAGGAGTGATGCCTCAAAATGGTGGCAAACATCATTAAGGACTTCCATCACCCAGCACCTGCCCTCGTCTGATTTCTCCCATCAGGGAGGAAGTACAGAAGCCTGAAAGCCCACAATCAACAATTCAGGAATAGCTTTTTCCTCTCTGCCATTGGATTTCTGAATGGGCATTGAATCCATGAATACTACCTCACAATTTTTTCTCTTTATGCACTACTTATTTAATTCAACTTTTTAAAATAAATATATACTTCTTAATGTAATGTACAGTTTTATTATTATGTATTGCAATGTACTGCTGTTGCATAACAACAAATTTCACAACATATGCCATAGATAAGAAGAGAAGATGGCGACACAACGCAGCATGCAGCGGCCACTCCGGAATGAATATCTGTAAGTAGGATGCTGTGCACAATCCTGATTTGATGGAGGCGGACATGAGAAGCACAGAGGAACATCTGGTGAAACTTCTGAAATGCCTGTTTCACTGCCGCTGCTACTGTGCGATCCAGAATCTCCGGAGGGGGAGGCCCCAAATCCTTGGCTTTACCTGTTGCTTGGTGGCTGGGGCCGGGGTTGAAGTGCTCGGCAGAGACGGTGCTTGGTGCTCGGTGTCGGATGGCTGGTCTAAGCTCGAAGTTTTTGGACGGACTCAGAGTCGGCTGTGGTCGGGTACTTCCAGGATGCTGCATCGGCAAGTTTGTGGCGCTGGAGGTTCAGGGCAGGGAGAATTTATCTTCCTTCTACCGTCTGTGCGAGATGATGGGGCTATCAGGACTTTGAGACTTTTTTTTGCCATGCCCATGGTATGTTCTTTATCAAATTACGGTATTGCTTTGGACTATTGTAACAGTATGTTATAATTATGTGGTTTTTGTCAGTTTTAGTCTTGGTCTGTCTTGTGATTCTGTGATATCATTCTGGAGGAACATTGTATAATTTCTTAATGCATGCATTACTAAATAACAATAAACGAGGACTGAGTGTCCTCATAATCTAATCTAATCTAATATTAAACCTGATTCTGGTTTTCAGATTCTACTGTGCAAGGTTAATTTTTTTTTCAGAGTTTCCTTTAGGAAGATCTCATTCATTATTAATCTCACTTTATTTCAGAGCACCAGATTAATCAGATATTTTTGGTGACTGGAAATTGGTAATTGGTTTATTATTACCACACATACTGACAAATGATGAAAAGCTTTTGGTTTCACGCCATCCAGGCAAATCAAGCTGACAGGAAGGCAACAGTAACTCAAGTAGCTACATGTTACAACAGTGCTGTGCAGAAGAGCATCTCTGAGCACACAGCGTTTTGAGCCTTGAATTGGATGGGCTACAGCAGCAGATGACCGTGAATGTACAGTCAGTTGCCACTTTGTTAGGTACAGGAGATACCTAATAAAATGGCCACTGAGTGAAATCTCATCACAGACTTATCAATTTCTCCCCCAGAGTCTATCACTCCCCGGCAATGTACAATAGCCAGATTAATCTACCAACTTATACATCTTTTGGGGAAAACCAGATCACCAAGAGTAAACCTATGAGGTTCCATGGAAAACTTGAAAACTCCACATAGACAGGACTGGAAATCAGATTTGAAAACTGGTTACTCAAGCAAATAAAAGATGTACTTGCTTATATAGTGTGTTCAGAAAGAAATCAGCGGACTGGTTCCATGATGGTAGGTTTGCCACAAGGAGAGATTGAGCATGTTGGATCTGTATTCACCATTTTAAAACTGAAGATGATCACATTGAGACTTCTTAGAATTCCCTTTGGCTGGGTGCTGAGGAAATATTTCCTGCTGGTAAGGACTTTCAGAATGGAAGGTCACACAGTTTGGGTTGCACACTGTTTAAAACTAAGATGAGGAGAATACCTTCACTTAGATAGTGATGGCAAACTTGGGGAGTTCTTAACCAAAAGGTTGTAGACTTTCAGTTACTGAGATCATTCAGCAATGGAGACTTGATAGATCAAAGGACATTAATGGAAAAGGCACTGAGGAATAAGATAGCTATGTTAAGACCATAAGACCATAAGACACAGGAGCAGAATTAGGCTATCTGGCCCATCGAGTCTGATCCACCATTCAATCATGGCTGATCCTTTTTTTCTGCTCCTCAACCCCAGTTCCTGGCCTTCTCCTCTTTGATGCCATGTCCAATCATAAACTTACCAATCTCTGACTTAAATACATCCAAAGACCTGGCATTCACAGCTGCATGTGGCAAAAAATTCCACAAATTCATCACCCTTTGGCTAAAGAAATTTCTCCATATCTCTGTTTTGAAAGGACGCCTCTCTATCCTGAGGCTGTGCCCTCTTGTCCTCAACTCTTCCACCATGGGAAATACCCTTTCCACATCTACTCTGTCTAGGCCTTTCAACATTCAAAAGTTTTCAATGAGATTTCCTCTCATCCTTCTGAATTCCAGTGAGTACAGACCCAAAGCCATCAAATGTTCCTTGTAAGATAACCCTTTTATTCCTGGAATCATCCCTGTGTACCTACTCTGGACCCTCTCCTATGCCAGCACATCTTTTCTTTGATGAGGGGCCAAAACAGTTCACAATACTCAAGGTAAAGCCTCACCAGTGCCTTATAGAGCCTCAGCATCACATCCTTGCTCTTGTATTCTGAACCTCTTGAAATGAATGCTAACATGGCATTTGCCTTCCTCACCTCTGATGCAACCTGTAAGTTGACCTTCAGGGTGTTCTGCACAAGGACTCTCAAGTCCCTTTGCATCCCAGATTTTTTGATTTTCCCCCTGTTTAGAAAATAGTCCACACATTTATTTCGACTACCAAAGTGCATGCCCATACATTTTCCAAATTTGTATTCCATTTGCCACTTTCTTGCCCATTCTCCTAATCTGTCTAAGTCCTTCTGCTTCCTACTTGTTTCCTCAAAACTACCTGCCCCTCCACCAATCTTTGTATCATCTGCAAATTTGGCAACAAAGCTGTCTATCTCATCATCCAAATCATTTATATACAGCCTAAAAAGAAGTGGTCCCAACACCGACCTCTGCGGAACACCACTAGTCACTGGCAGCCAACCAAAAAAGGATCCTTTCATTCCCACTCACTGCCTCCTACCAATCAACCAATACTCTAACCATGCCAATAACTTTCCTGTAATACCATGGGCCCTTAAGTTGATAAGTAGCCTCGTGTGTGGCACCTTGTCAAAGGCCTTCTGAAAGTCCAAATATACAACATCTTCTACATCCCCTTTATCTATCCTACCTGTAATCTCTTCAAAGAATTCCAACAGGTTGGTCAGGCAGGATTTTACCTGAAGGAAACCATGCTGACTTTGTCCTTTCCTGTCCTGTGTCACCAAGTACTCCATGACCTCATCCTTAACAATTGACTCTAATATCTTCCCAACCAGTGAGGTCAGGATAACTGGTCTATAATTTCCTTTCTGTTGCCTTCCTCTTTTCTTAAAGAGTGGAGTGACAATTGCATGATATTGACCAGTGGAGCAGGCTGGAGGAAGCCTTCTCCTGCTTCTACATATTTTGTTATTATCCAGTTGTCATGACACCTACTCCCACTTGTTCATCCATCTCTCTGAATTCCTTCCTTTTCAGTTGATACCTCCTCTTCTTAAAGTCTACCTGAATGTTTCAAACCTGCAGACAAGTGGCAGTCCTGCAAAAGCTCATACCAATGGGGCTGTGTTATAGTACCAGATGTGAGCTGGGTTAACCGTTCTGATTCACAAGCATGCAACCTTTGTACAGGTTTGGCATGAATTAGTTTGCCTTGTTCAAACCGTTCAGTTTACGAGGTATGAAGTATGAATGTCGACACTTTCAGAAACGTTGTAGCACTTTCTTTGTTTGAATCTCCAACGGCTTCTCGATATGCTTCGCAGAATAATAAAATACACAATTTTTGGTTCCTACAGAATCTAGCTGGGAGCATATTTGTCTACTGTCTTTATCATTCACCGATAGCAACATCATTATTTTTGCAAATATGGAAACATAATCTCATTATACAATGATGTATTATTTGTCTTGAATCCTGTGGAGCCACGAAGCAATATTATTGAAGGCTTAAATGGTTGATATTTGCTGAGCCGTTATTTGTCCTGGAGTAATTAAGATAAATCTGTTTTTGAGACAAAAGAGTAGAAAGAGTTTGGCATTAATCTAGGCTAATCTAATTAACATAAAGGATTTTATTTAATAGATGCGGGGCCAGAGGTAACAATTAAAATTTAGCAGCTCATATTCTCAATATTGGCTGCGAAATTTAACTCTGGATTCGGTAATTTTGCACAACTAATCTCCCAGACCATTCGATTTTATTTTAAATCCCCTTCTCCATCACAGCTGGCCTGACAAAATTCCCTCAAATCTCAGACAATGGTGTTTACGTAATTTCACATATGAAGTAAAGTTCCAGAGTAAAGCAGAACCTATTGGTTTCAAATGCGTAAATTATACACTGGAGCATAGCATTATTGAAACCATTAAATGTAGATGACTTTCTTTTCTTCCCTGAAAGCGTTGTTGTGACATTGGAGCGCAAATAAGCAGAAAATATTGTACATATTCATTTTAACTTAATGATTACTCGGGACAGTAAAGGCAGCCTTGTTTGAATCTGTGAATTTTACTCGAAGATTGAGTCGGGCCGCTAGCGATCAATCGCTTCACCGAGTTATCAAATATTGGGAACCTGGAATCATTTATACGCATCATCAGGGATCCAAGGACGATGAATGAAGCGGTAGAAGCTACATTCTAGTAAAAGTTTGGTTACAGATCGAGTCCTGAGTCTCAGCCCGAAATGTCGACTCTCCATTTCTCTCCATTTGTGCTGCTTTACCTTCTGAGTTCCTCCAGGGTTTTGAATGTGTTACTCTGGGTTTCCAGCATCAGCAGAAACTCTTATGTCGATGATTTGCTACAAATTAACGTTTGTGTTTATTAGTTATATTTAATGTTAATCTGTATTGTTTTGTTTGCACATGAAATTTACCTTAAATATGTTTACTGCTGTTAATGAATAAGCACGTTTTATTAATTGTTATTAATTATGTTGCTTGATCCACACAGCAAGACTCGCGGGAAAATACTCGCATTGTTTGCGTTACGTGGGACCAATGACAAACAACAAATACTGGCAGTTCTCCAGACTTCAGCGACCCGACCTGAAAAGAAAATTTTATGCCTTCTTCTCTGCAGATGCAGGTTCATTTTCAGCATTTTTTTGCCTATTGTTTTCAGGTCAGCAGTCGCAGTCTCTTGTTTTTTTTTGCTGAACTG
The DNA here is from genome assembly GCF_963921235.1 of Mobula hypostoma. Lineage (NCBI taxonomy): Eukaryota > Metazoa > Chordata > Chondrichthyes > Myliobatiformes > Myliobatidae > Mobula > Mobula hypostoma. Next base: position 175,207,334 of record NC_086101.1, read on the forward strand.
CTGTAATCTTTTGCTCTCGGCTAAAGGGGATCTGTATGTGAATTCGGAGAACTGAAGTCTCCACCTTAAAGTGGTGGTTGAAAGTAAGACCTCAACATAACTCTGGGAGATTAATGTTGCTGGCGAGGGATAGAAGTTAGGCCAGGTAGATTGGCAACACAGCGCGTTGTGAGGAATAATGGGCAGAAAGTACGTTCCATCGTGAGCAACGCACAAAATTCTGGGGGAACTCAGCGGGTCGGGCAGCACCTATGAAAATGTAAACAGTCGACGTTTCGAGCCGAAACACTTCATCAGCATTGTGCGTTCTTCCATGGCTGGTCAGTCGGTTCGAGGCGCTAGTATTTACACTCGGCCCTAGCTCCAAGTGTTTGCCAAAGCACATATAAGAGTTATTTATCCACGAGGAAGTGTCGACAACAAGCTTTCCATTCTAACTGCAGAAGGCAAACGCGTTTTACCTTTCCTTACGTCTTCAAAGCAACACACAAAAGACAATAACATTAGCCCGTTTATCCAGTGCACACTGAGCTCTCCAGGTGGGGGATTTTAGAGGAGTACTAGATTTCAGTGTTCATATTTCCACTACTCTGCGGCTGTTCATTAACATGCAGATTTAGGATGAAAAACAAGGGATGGATTTCACAAAATACATCACCAACATCCACCACCGACTGAAATTCTCTATCACTGCTCCGTTGCTAAGAAAACGGGGCAAAAAGTTTTTCATTCCGGTTTTAGCATTTGCTTGAAGTTCGGAGCGTTTCATGATTTTAATGACATGCCATGATTTGTGTCCGATTGTCAGCTGAGACAAGGAGTATAAGGATTCGCAGGACATCAAAACGATTTTGGAGCAGACAAAAGCAACGTGAACGTTGCCTGTACTGCATTAATCAAATCACTAATACAATTTAAAATGGCACTCAACGATCTGGCCCCATTCCCCAGTCACTGAATTTGCTATTGCGTGCGTTCTATTCATATCTGTTCAGTACACATGTAAGCCGCTCTATCACAAGTTTTGTTTTTAATATCCTCCTCACGGGCTCTTTTTTGTTGATTTATTTAAGACCGTGAGGAATACAAATTCATCTGTGATCCCACAAGTTAAACTGTGGTATTGATTTTTACTGGGTTGTTCGATTGTTCAGTGAAAGCATTGAAGCAAAGGGCTTGAGCTCAAGTTCCATTGCAGAGGCAGGACCTGAAAACCTTGGCTAACGTTACTCGGGTTGCTTAATTATCAATACTGTCTTGGTTAAACTGCGGTCTTGCCTGACTGAGGTCCTGTTGCTTTCACAACTAGAGGCAAAGGATGCCGCGTTGAAAACGACGTTTTACTTCCATCTTTGTACCGAATTGTAGCGGCCAATAGCCGACAGCCAAAACTAGTTGTCAACTGTTCAGCATCGTGGCATGTCTTGGCCATTGTCCTGTTGGCGGTCTCCGTTTGGGGACCTGTCTTTCCCTGGACAGGAACTGGTTGTGCTGACGACATGGTAGCAATATCACTTTCGCCAAAATTACTTATTTTTATTTCGAGAAACAGCACGATGACAGCGCTGCAAGCCCGCGGGAGCCAATTGCACCCAAGGTGACCAATTAACCGACTAACCCGTACAACTTTAGAATGTGAGAGAAACGGGGCATCCAGAAGAAACCCACGCAATCTTTGGGAGAAAAAAAAGTCCTTACAGGCAGTGGCGGAAATAGAACCCAAGTCATTGGCGCTGTATTAGCGTTACACTAATGGCAGTGCTACTCTGCCCGCCCCCCCCCCCCCATTTTGGGTTAATTTCTTTTAATCCTTCTTTAAAGTCATTAGATTATGTTTAATTTTGATTTTTAAATAATTTATTCTGTTATTCTGTTAACTGTATATACTGGCTTCAGTTCTTTTAATGTTTGCAGTCTTCACAGGCATATAACCTACAACCTTTAGAAAACAAAACAAAATGCAGGATGAACTCAGCAGGTCAGGCAGCATCTTTGGAGGTTTTGCTTCAAGACTTTTCATCTAGACTGAAAGCCAGAGAGGAGATAGCCAGTGTAAAGATATGAACTGAAGGGGTGGAAATATCTTTAAATTTTGATGAAGTTTTATTGACAAAAATCCTTAACTCTGTACCCCTCTCCACTGACACCAAGAAACTTTCAATATTTTCCTAATATTCTATCAGCAGGTGACAGTTTGTGATAAGGAATTAATATCTTTCATTAGTAATAAACCCAGGATAGAGCTAGTTCTTCATATCCACTCTGGACTCAAAATTCATTCCACTGAAATCAATGGGGAGAATTTTGGAGGCAATATAAGACATACTGAAGAATTTAAAAGGCAGCACAGTGTGCTTAGAGGTTATGTGCAAATTGTTTAGAGCTAACGGAACAAGATGAATTTCATTGCCCAGCAGTTCCTCGTGGACACAATCCTCAATAACAAGAATTGAAAAGTCAGGATAAATGCCTGGAAGTGCCGTATCCTGGGCTCCCAACGATCAAGACGACTTTTTTTTAAGGCATCGGGAATGCAATATTGAAATCTGCTGATAGCATAAAATCAGGCAACTGGCCAACAGCTTGGAATATTACAGATTCAAGGTTATGAAGGTTAACACAGCAGACAAACAGATGGCATATCCAATTTAATACATAGAAGTTGGGTCAGGTAATCTGTGAGGAAATGAAAGAATGAAAGCTCAAGTCCTGTTGAAATATATTGGAATTTGTGCTTGAATACTGAGACCTAGAAGCACTTATAAATTATTCTATCAAGTGCAAGTTAGAGTAAATAAAAAATGATTTGGGACAGATTCTACCATAAAGCAAAAGGCAAATGATAATCCTAAATTTATACAAATGTTAATTTAGATTTAGAATATAATGTGTAATTCAATATAGAAATGACAATAAATGTTGTATATAATTAAAAATAGAACTATGTCTAAAATGGGAGATTGTACTCATGTAATGAGATGCCTAATTCTAATTTTTTCAATATCATCAGATAAACAATTCCGAGACTTCCTGGCAACATCTCCAATCTAGTCAATGGCAATTGTATCATTGTCAGATTGAGAAACCACATGGATGTTTGTATTTTTTACAATATCACTGATGACTTCTAATCTATTATGCTGTCTCCATCAGGTCAGCCTCCAGACATCATCTTTCTAGTCCTGATGAAGGCTCACAACCTGAAACATTGATAGTTTATTCCCTTCTATAGATACCGCCTGACTTGCTGACTTCCTCTAGCATTCTGTATGTGTTGCTTTTTGATTATTTGTCCATCTCTGGGTTACTAGCGAAGTACTGTGCCATTACCATGCCATTTCAGAACTCTCCCTTGATTTGTAAGATGCCCAAAAATCTACTAATGTCTGTTTTGAATTAAGATAATGACTGAGCTTCCTCTGCTGTCTAGTGTTGAAAATTTCAAAGGTTTGCACGTCCGAGTGAAGATATTTCTCCTCATCCTAGATTAGTGCAATTTTATTCCAGTTCCATCTACCATTTGTTGACCCTTCAATTAGAGGAAATGTCCTCACTGCATCTAGCCTGCAAAGTTATTTAACTTCATTATAACTTTTGATTAGACTTCTACATTTCTTCCAAACTCTAATCTGTAACCCAAGCCTAGCTATAACCCGCTATACATTCATTCTACAAACTCAGCCTTTAGTTTAGATGAAGAGACTCTACCCACAACATTGACTGTCCATTTCCTTCTCACATGTTGCTTGACCGATTGAGTTCCTCCTGCATCTTCCTTGTTTCACTTAGTGCATACACTCAGTGGCCACTTTATTAGGTACACCTGCTCATTAATGCAAATATCTGATCAACCAATCATGTGGCAGCACCTCAATGCATAAAAGCATACAGACATGGTCAAGAGATTCAGTTGTTGTTCAGACAAAGCATCAAAATGGAAAAGAAATGTGATCTAAGTGACATTGACTGTGGAATGATTGTTGGTGCCAGATGGGAGGTTTGAGTATCTCAGAAATTGCGGATTTCCTAGGATTTTCACACATGACAGTTCCCAGAATTTACAGAGAATGGAAAACAAAAATAACATCCAGTGAATTGTAGCTCTATGGTTAAAAAAAAAACACCTTGTTAGGAGAGACGAGTAAATCTGCAGATTCTGGAAATCTGAACAAGGGTCTTGGCCTGAAATGTAGACTCTGCTCTTTTTCTAGATGCTGCCCGGCCTGTTGAGTTCCTCTAGCATTTTGTATGTGTTGTTATTGAGAGAGATCAGAGGAGAATGGCCAGACTGGGGTTCAGGCTGACAGGATGATAACTCAAACAGCCATGTTCGACAACAGCAGTGTGCAGAGGAGCATCTCTAAATGCACATGCTGAACCGTGGAGGTACCTAATAAAGCGGCCACTAAGTATATGCAGTTAAGGTTACCAGTGAATTCTAACAAATTGCCAATTACTCAGCACCTTCTAGAAAAATTAACAAATTTCACGACACATGCCGGTGCTAATAAACCTGGTTCTGATTCTGAAATAGGAAACTGTAGGATAATGTATTGTACACAGCAACATTCTTCCATAAGAATGGAAGCTCAGTCTTTATCCTCTTTCAAAACAGAGGTCAATACATTTCTGGATATTAAGCAAGAAAGGAACTCTCATACCATTACAGAACTCAGTCATCTGTCCTGTCTCACTTAGGGTGGTGGTTTAAATGAGAGAAATAAAAATGATCTGCCACATTGATTCCAAATTTTTGCATTCTTTTCAGTAAAACAAACAACAATAGTTTAGCTGTGGTGGTAAATTATCAAGTTCAACTCTGCACCAGAGGAAAATGGAAACTGCTGTTTAGGTCCCTGTGTTCCTTTTTAACTGGCAGATGGAGATCCACAAGGAATTGAACGTGAACATGGTCATATTTCAGTTACCATTTGCATGCTGTTCACCACATGAACGGTGCAAGTGACTGTGAACAGCAGCAAACTGTCCAATTTGGGAGAGAGAATTATTGATGCCAAACCATTCACAGCAAGACCATTGCTTCTGAAACTATCTGTAGAAACAGTTATCATGTCCAGCCATTTCTGTGACTGAAATATGTGGCATTCAAAGAATTCCCTTGCTCCTGACAAGTACATATAAAATAAAACAACCATTCATTCCTCGACACCTTTTGAGATTTAATTGTGTAGAACCAACTGACCAGCAGTCAAGGTCAGATGGCAATGTTACATTGTATTACTTTTGTTAATTCAAAATAAACATCTGGTGCAGATGGACAGCTTCTTATATATTAAGACTTATACTTTGTTATTGGCTCTGATGCAGATTAACAGTAGAGTAGTTTTGATTGCACAAACCAAGGGACCAATTAAAATTTTCCCCTAAGGCACAGTCATACCTTGAACTATCTAAAAGCTGGAGCTGCAGCTTGATGACCTTCTGCTTATCAGGGAAAGTGAAGAGGTGATAGACAGGAGCTACAGGAGGTAGTCATCCCTAGGCTACAGGGGTCAGAAAACTGGGTGACTGTCAGGAGAGGGAAGGAAATGCCCAGATAGTGGAGAGCACCCCTGTGGCTGCCCCGCCCCCCCTCAGCAACAAGTATCTCGTTTTGGATGCTGTTGAGGGGGATGACCTGACAGGGGATGGCCATGGTGACCGGGTCTCTGGCACTGAGCCTGGCGCTGTTATGCAGGAGGGAAGAAGGGAGAAGAGGAATGTGGTAGTCATAGGGGATTCCATAGTCAGGGGAACAGACAGGAGATTCTGAGAGCCTGATAGAGATACCCGCATGGTGTGTTGCCTCCCAGGTGTTATGGGATGTCTTGGATCGGATCCAGAATATTCTGAAGGGAGAAGGCGAACAGCCAGCTGTCTTGGTACATATTGGTACCAGTGACATAGATAGGAGAAGGGAGGAGGTCCTGAAGAGAGATTTCCAGATGTTAAGAAGGAAGCTGAGAAGCAGGAGCTCCAGGGTAGTAATCTCAGGATTGCTACCTGTGCAACGTGCTAGCGAGGGCAAGAATAGTAGGTTCAGGCAGATGAATGCATGGCTGAGAGACTGGTGCAGGAGGCAGGGCTTCAGATTCTTGGATCATTGAGATCTCTTCTGGAGGAAGTATGACCTGTTCAAAAAGGACAGGTTACACCCGAACCCGAAGGGGACCAATATTCTGGTGGGAAAGTTTAATAGAGCTGTTAGAGAGGGTTTAAACTAATTTGGCAGGGGGATGGGAACCAGAATGACAGAGTGGAGGAGGGGGAAAACAGAAATAAATCTAAGATAGTGAGCAGTAAAGATGTCAGGAAGGACAGGCAGGGGATGAGGCAAATTTGCAGCCATTGGGATGAGTTGCAGTTCAATCAAAGCGAAAAGTACCAAATACTGGACTTAAGGTGTTATACTTAAATACACACAGCATAAGGAATAAGATGGATGATCTTGTCGTACAGCTACAAATTGGCAAGTATGATATTGTGGCCATCACTGAGACGTAGCAAAAGGATGCATGTCTCTGGGAGCTGAACATCCAAGGATACACGGTGTATCGGAAGGATAGGCAGGTAGGCAGAGGGGGAGGCGTGACTTTATTGGTAAGAAATAATATTAAATCATTAGAAAGAGGTGACATAGGATCGGAAGGTGCAGAATCACTATGGGTTGAGCTAAGAAATTGCGGGGGTAAAAGGACCCTGATGGCAGTTATATACAGGCCTACTAACAGCTGCCGTGATGTGGACTACAAATTACAACAGGAAATAGAAAAGGCTTGTCAGAAGGGCAGTGTTGTGATAACTGTGGGGGATTTTAACATGCGAGTGGATTGGGAAAATCAGGTCAGCACTGGATCTCAAGAGAGAGAATTTGTAGAATGTCTACGAGATGGCTTTTCAGAACAGCTTGTTGTTGAGCCCACCAGGGGATCGGCTGTACTGGATTGGGTATTGGGTAATGAACCAGAGATGATTAGAGAGATTGAGGTGAAGGAACCCTTAGGAGGCAGTGATCATAACATAATTGAGTTCACTGTGAAATTTGAGAATGAGAAGCCGAAATCTGATGTGTCAGTATTTCCGTGGAGTAAAGGAAATTACAGTGGCATGAGAGAGAAAGTGGCCAAAGTTGACTGGAAAGGGACATAAGCGAGAAGGACGGCAGAGCAGCAGTGGCTGGAGTTTATCCGAGAAGTGAGCAAGGTGCAAGATAGATATATGCCAAAAAAGAAGAAATTTTCTAATAGAAAAATGATGCAACCATGGCTGACAAGAGAAGGTCAAAGCCAAAGTTAAAGCAAAGGAGAGAGCATACAAGGAAGCAAAAATTAGTGGGAAGAGAGAGGATTGGGAAGTTTTTAAAAGCTTGCAAAAGGAAACCAAGAAGGTCATTAAGAGAGAAAAGATGAACTACGAAAGGAAGCTAGAAAGTAATATCAAAGAGGATGCTAAAAGCTTTTTCAAGTATACAAAGAGTAAAAGACAGGTGAGAGTAGATATAGGACCGATAGAAAATGATGCTGGAGAAATTGTAATGGGAGATAAGGAGATGGCGGAGGAACTGAACGAATATTTTGCATCAGTCTTCATTGAGGAAGGCATCAGCAGTGTACCGGACACTCAAGGGTGTCAGGGAAGAGAAGTGTGCACAGTCACAGTTATGACAGAGAAAGTACTCAGGAAGCTGAATAGTCTAAAGGTAGATAAATCTCCCGGACCAGATGGAATGCACCCTCGTGTTCTGAAGGAAGAAGCTGTGGAGATTGTGGAAGCATTAGCAATGATCTTTCAAAAGTCAATAGATTCTAGCATGGTTCCGGAGGACTGGAAGATTGTAAATGTCACTCCGCTGTTTGAGAAGGGGGCAAGGAAGCAAAAAGGAAATGATAGACCTGTTAGCTTGACCTCGGAGGTAGGGAAGTTGTTGGAGTCGATTGTCAAGGATGAGATTACTGAGTACCTGGAGGAATATGACAAGGTAGGCAGAACTCAGCATGGTTTCCTTAAAGGAAAATCCTGCCTGACAAACCTATTGCAATTTTTTGAGGAAATTACCAGTAGGCTAGACAAGGGAGATGCAGTGGATGTTGTGTATTTGGATTTTCAGAAGGCCATTGACAAGGTGCCACACATGAGGCTGCTAAACAAGATAAGAGCCCATGGAATTACAGGAAAATTACATACGTGGATAGAGCGTTGATTGATTGGCAGAAACCAGAGAGTGGGATTAAAGGGATCCCATTCTGGTTGGCTGCCGGTTACCAGTGGTGTTCCACAGGGGTCCGTGTTGAGGCTGCTTCTTTTTTGCTTTGTACATCAATGATTTGGATTATGGAATAGATGGTTTTGTGGCTAAGTTTGCTGATGATACAAAGATAGGTGGAGGGGCCAGTAGTGCTGATGAAACAGAGAGTCTGCAGAGAGATTTGGATCAATTGGAATAATGGGCAAAGAAGTGGCAAATGAAATACAATGTTGGAATGTATATGGTTATGCACTTTGGTAGAAGAAATAAATGAGCAAACTATTATTTAAACAGGGAGAGAATTAAAAGTTCTGAGATGCAACAGGACTTGGGAGTCCTCGTGCAGGATACCCTTAAGGTTAACCTCCAGGTTGAGTCACTAGTGAAGAAGGCGAATGTAATGTTGGCATTCATTTCTAGAGGAATAGAGTATAGAAGCAGCGATGTGATGTTGAGGCTCTATAAGGCGCTGGTGAGACCTCACTTGGAGTACCCTATGCAGTTTTTGGCTCCTTATTTAAGAAAGGATGTGCTGACGTTGGAAAGGGTTCAGAGAAGATTCACTAGAATGATTCTGGGAATGAGAGGGTTAACATATAAGGAACGTTTGACCGCTCTTGGTCTGTACTCCTTGGAGTTTAGAAGAATGAGGAGGTTACCTCATTTTGAATGTTGAAAGGCATGGACAGAGTGGATGTGGCAAAGTTGTTTCCCATGGTGGGGGAGTCTAGTATGAGAGGGCATGACTTAGGGATTGAAGGGCGCCCATTCAGAACAGAGGTGCGAAGAAATTTTTTCAGCCAGAGGGTGGTGAATCTGTGGAATTTGTTCCCACGGGCTGTAGTGGAGATCAAGTCATTGCGTGTATTTAAAGCAGAGATTGATAGGTATCTGTGTAGCCAGGGCATCAAAGGTTATTGTGAGAAGGCAGGGGAGTGGTACTAAATGGGAGATTGGATCAACTCATGATAGAACGGCGGAGCAGATTCGATGGGCCAAATGGCCGACTTCTGCTGCTTTGTGATATGTTCTTATGAAGTTATCACTATTCCAAAACTGTTCTTCCACAGTAACTCTGATCACATGCCAGGTTCATATTCCAATACAAGATCCTGATTACTTAAAAGTATCCAGAGAAAAAGGAATAGTGAGACAATAGATCAATTCCACTCCAATGTGAAAATAACTCAGGCATTTTACCCAAATTGGGCAGGTGGAAGTGTTGGGTGTCAGCTGAGGGGGGATGGTCAGATACTGAAGAGAGGACCAACATTTGATGCCTTGTCTCAGAACAAGCCATCAGGACAGAGAACCAGTGACTTGGTCAAAACACTAGTCTCAAATGGTCTCTTAAATCAAATCAAATCTAATCAAATCAAGTTTAGTTATCATTCAACCATACATGGATACAGCCGAACGAGACAGCTTTCCTCTGGGGCCAGGGTGCAAAACATACACAGCACACTCAAAATAGCGAAAAGAAAAACATAGTCTGACAAGAAAACACATACATAGTCCAAGACTGGTTTAAGATAGAGGTGGTGAAGCTCAGCGACTGCTTGATGGTGGCAAATAAAACAAAGGAAGTAATTAAATAGTTCATTAGTTACCCTTTTTTCAGCTCAACGATCTCTGCAGCCAATAGCCTGTAATGTCCCTGTTGGAGTTGATCCTTTGAACTGCCTGTAGGACCTGGCATTTTTGCAGTGGGAACTGAAGTCTCGATGGTGCAGTGGTGTAGTGTGTACGTGCTGAATCGAAGTGGTGGGGTCCGGACTGGAGAGTGGGGAATGAGCCAACGTTTGGCCATTCCTGATGTGAACTTGGAGGCAATTCTATTCGGCAAATCCAAGGCGAGGCAAGTGGGGTGATGCAGAGTCAAGGCAGGAGGTTCGGACCCAAACCTGAGAGTGAGGAAGGCCCTGAGACTTGATTAATTTAAGCACCAAGTGGAACTGGAAAATTTAGGTACAGGCCGAACTGAGGTGGCGGAGCACTGGCCTGAGAACATATGGCAGCAGCAGGGTCCAGGTCTGAGAGTAAAGTCTGGATGATTTAAACGCTGGGCCAGACTGAAAGGACAGGATGTCGGGGCACGGGCCAGTTCAAATCTCTGCTCTGCGAGGTTTGCTCATCTCTGTGCTGAACTTCAACTCGTTACTCCACAAGGTTTACTCATTTCTGCATTGAACTATGGCTGTGGCCTGCAACTACCACAGTGTGAAGTCACTTTTGTGAACTTTATTTCTGAATGCTATGTGTTGTTACTTTTATTGCTTGCACATTTTTTTTCTTTTTTGTCTCTGCACATAGGTTGTTTGATGGTCTCTGTTGTTTTAATGGGTTCTATTGGGGTTCTTTGCTTTGTAGCAGTCTATAAGACAAATCTCAAGGTTATACCAAGTATACATATTTTGATAATAAATGAACTTTGACTTGACTTAGCCCTGAGAGACATGCCCCACAAATTAATGGTACAGTTCCTGGGAATCCAGCCTGTCATTCCACCTATTGAACACTGGAGGGCAGCACTGACAGGAGATGCCAGCTCCAACCAAGCGCAGACGCCATGCTACAATGCCTGCAGCATCTCCTCAACTGGACTGCAGCAGCAGGCAAGCTCACGGCTTGAGGCCTAGTCCCCGCTACAACTGAGGCAATGCTACTGCCTCACCATCTGTCGCGCAACCAAACAAGAGAAACAGGCCTGCAGCATCTAACGTTATCAATGTCCAATGGGGTCTTGCAATTGCAAGAAAGATCTCAAGTGCAATGAGGAAACAGGTATTTTGGAAAATTCCAAAACATGGACCTAGGCAGCTCAAGTAATTGTGAGCAATCAAAATTAAGGAAGCGAACTGTGCAGAAATCGCTTATTGGTAAGAGTGAAGAATGTCAGCAAATTAGGTCATGATGTCACTGATATTTACGTATCTTCCATGAAAAAGTTAAATCAGGACCCAATCATGCAACTGTTTTGTTTATTTTAGACCCTGCTGTTCTGGATTACGCACAACATAGCCAAATATATACAATTCCACAGAAACAGAAATCTCTATGGAAACAATGCTGATCACCCTGGGTAACATAGCAGAAACTATGGTGGAAATCGCAAAACAAGTGATGAGAAAAATCAGAGTAAATTAATCTACAAAAGTAAACAACTGAAATGAATTCAGGAAAAGCTTTCCACACTGTGGTTAAACAACACAAATGAAGTTACACATTCATTGGAAAACAAAATAAAGGCAGGTAAAACTTGTAAAATGATATTGATCAAAGTTGCTGGTGAAGGCAGCAGGCCAGGCAGCATCTCTAGGAAGAGGTACAGTCGACGTTTCAGGCTGAGACCCTTCGTCCTGATGAAGGGTCTTGGCCTGAAACATCGACTGTACCTCTTCCTAGAGATGCTGCCAGTCCTGACGAAGGGTCTCGGCCTGAAACGTCGACTGTACCTCTTCCTAGAGATGCTGCCTGGCCTGCTGCGTTCACCAGCAACTTTGATGTGTGTTGCTTGGATTTCCACCATCTGCAGAATTCCTGTTGTTCAAGTAATATTGATGTTTACTTTCCTTGGTGTAGAGCACTATCCGGCATTTATAAGTCTCTTGAACGATCCCCTAGTAAATTAAAATGGACGCTTGAGCTCCCTGCCTGCCTCATATTGTTTTGCATCCTCTTATCTGTCTGCAATGCACTTCCACTGTAACTGTAATCCTATTCTTCATTAGAGCTGTTTTTCTTTGCGATGAAATGATCTGTATGGATGGCATGCAAAACAAAGCTTCTCATTAGCCCTCAGTACCTGTGACAATAATAAACCAATAATAATGAATCAATTTATAGTTACATCTTCATAAAATAGGCACTGGGTCAAGGGAATTTAGTTGTTTAGTGTGTTTTAGCATGGCATGCACTGAAGTGATTTCTAACAATAAGACATAACCAGAGCTTGATATTAAAATGGGTTCCAATGAAGGAGGTTTGTACAATTGAGGAAATTATAGTCTCAGTAAAATATTCCAATATACTAGATAGAAGGTCACTCATTCTTTGCAAGAACCAGCCATCTGTTCTGAGCTCCCCCCTTCCCCTTGTTTTTATCCCTTCACACACTTATTCTGTTCCCTCTGATTACCCTGCTGTGTTCTTTCCCTATCCCCACCTTAGTAATGCATTTCAGACTTAAACCACTGCATAAAAAGTCATCATGTCCTTTTTGTTGTTTGTTCAATCAGCTTTATTCCTTGTTGCCTGGTGTCAAGGAGAAGAATCCAAGATTCTCCATCTGTCCATCTACCTATATCCCTTCATCCAAGAATCTTCTTTGTAAGTCTGCACTCTTTTCTGCACAACCTTCCAAAAGTGCAGTGCCCAGAAGTAGAGACAGTAATCCAGCTCTAACCAAAGTTTTATAACGATTCATCATGACTTCTTTGCTTTTGCACTTCATGTTTCTGTTATAAAGCCTAGGATCCCATTCAGTTACTTAAATCCAAATCAAAAACAAACTTCAGATGCTAGAGATCTGGAATAGAAGCTGAAAATATTCAGCAGGCTAGACAGACTCCATAAACGAGTTTATTTTTCAGGTCAAATAGCTTCTAACTTTGACTTTGAAACATTCAATCTTTCTGTTTGTGTTGACACTGCCTGATCTTCTCAGGATCTTTCGATTCTTGTCCCTCTTTAAGAATCTCATCATTTATTATCCCGCTCCATATTCTTCCTGCCAAAGTACAACACACTGCCTTTTTCTCTAATTTGATTTTTCTGCCAGCATGTCCATGTCCCCCTGAACTCCATAATTATCCTTCCTGCTGTTCACCTCACTTCCAAATTTAAAAAGTGCTTCAATATTTCTCTGTTCCACCAATTTGAACTTGGCAAGTCATTTGTTTAAGTTGTTGTGCTTAAAGAGATCCACTGTTAAACGAGTGGATACCCTAGACTTTGCTTTGAGTAACATCACAGCGAGAGAGATTGATTTTATTGCTCTGCACTGAATCTTATTAGGTTATTCATCTTCCATCTTATCATTGACAAAACAGTAGGCACAACAGTGATGGGCACCACACTGGGTTTCAGCATCTACCCAAAAACATTTGTTACTGAACTTACTGAATTGGGGCCAAATTCATCACTGGTACACAAGCATGTGGAGAGGGAAATATATTGTTGAAACTGGAGTGGAAATAAGTTCTATGAGAACAGGTGAAGCTTTGCCTTGGTGAACTGAGTCAATCCAAATGAACTTATCTGTTTCTGGAAGTTTGCAGAGGTTGGATTTTAATAGAGTCATAGAATATTACAACATAGAGACATCCACTTCGGCTCATCTAGTCTGTACCATACTGTTATGCTGCCTTGACCCATCGACCCACCCCTGGACCATAACCTTCCATACCCCTCCCAACCAGGTACTTATCCAAACTTTTCATAACTTTTGTAATCGAACTCACATCCACCACTTCCGCTGGCAGCTTGTTCCACACTTTCATCACACTCTGAATGAAGATGTTTCCGCTCAGGTCCACTTAAATATTTCACCTTTCACCCTTACACGTAATCTCTAGTTCTCGTCTCACTCAACCTCTGGGAAAAAAAAATCTACCCAATCTATACACCCCGTAATTCTGTATACCTCTTCAAATCAACCCTCATTCTCCTAAAGCTTTCTTTACGGCCCTATCTACCTGTGATACCACTTTCAAGGAATTATGAATCTCTATCCATATTTGTATTCCCAGATCTTTTTGTTCTACTGCATTCCTCAGAGCCCTACCATTCACTGTGTATGTCATACCCTGTTCATGCTCCCAAATACACGGCACAATTGGCTGCATTAAATTCTGTCTGCCATTTCAGCTGATCTGGATTTTGCTGCAAGATTGATAGCCTTCCCCACTGGCCGCTATGCCCCCATACTGATGTCTCTGATAAATTTGCTGATCCAATTTGCCACATTATTGTCCAAATCATAAATATAGATGGCAAACAACAACAGACCCAGTACCGATCCCTCTACTAGTCACAGGCCTCCAGTCAGAGAAGCAACCATCCACTGCCATTATCCGGCTTCTCTCACTAAGACAATATTAAATCCAAATTAGTACTTCATGCTGGATGCCAAATGGCTAAACCTTCTGGACCAGCCACCTGTGTGGGACATTGTCAAAAGCCTTACTAAAGTCCAGGTAGAAAATGTCCATTGCTTTGTTATCATATCAACTATCCTTAATCGTGCCCTCTCCATCTAAATACTTAAATATCCTGCCCTTTAGAATACCTTCTATTAACTTACCCTCTACTGATGTCAGGCTCACTGGCTTATAATTTCCCAGCTTATATTTAGAGCCTTTCTTTCACAACGGAACAACATTAGCTATCCACTCATCCTCCAGCATCTCAACCATTGCTAGGATGTATTAAGTACTTCTGCCAGGGCCCATACCATTTCTGCTTGAGACTCCCACAAGATGCAAGGGGAATCAAATTTGCCTTGACAGAAAGGACCTGCTCTTCTGTAATCCATATACAGTTCATGACCTCGTTAGTGTTTTGCCTCAGTTCTATAGACTCCCAAGTGAATGCAGTAAATGTGTCCAACTCCCAAGTGAATGCAGATGCAAAGATACATTTAAAATCTCTGTCATTTATTTTGGCTCCATACATGGATGAACATGGTGATCTTTAAGTGGACCAATTTTGTCCTGCGCTCTCCTTTTACTTTTAATATGTTTGTAGGAGCAATTGGCTCTCTCCTTGACCTTGTCTGCCAGAGTAAACTCATTTCTTCTTTTAGACCTCCTAATTTCCTTCTTGAGTGTTCTGTTGATTGCTGGTGGATAGTAACCGGTTGATCAGGTGCAACCTAACCCAGCTGACTATCTAATTACCCCCCAGAAAAGATAAATCTATAGCAAACATAAACACAAGCTATTCTGCAGGCGTTGGAAGTCCAGACCAAAACACAAAATGCCGAAGGAACTCAGCAGGTCAGACAGCATCTATGGAGGTGAATCCCTAAATGTTGACTGTAGATGCTATCTGTCTGATTTGCCGAGTTCCTCCAGCATTTTGTGCATTGCTCTGCAACAATGACTTGCATTTCAATTGCTAGAGCCCAATCAAATACACAACACAATAGCAGAGAGAGGTGGCTATCTGGGCAAGCATCAACTGTAGAACGGCTTTTCAACTTAAAGAGAAAAGTGAATTGCTGTGACTGCCTTCACCGATTGCTGTGAAAAAACAACAGGGAACACTCATGCTGCTAAGAACCCACCTGTGTCTGATGGGAGAGGAGGCAATAAAAATGAAACATATTAAATTGAAATACACTCACAAGCAACGGGGGGGTTAAATATCAGTCTATTACTAGTTCTATGATTGCTGACAGCATCATCAAGAGAGTTAAAGAAATGTAAGGAAATTATTTGCAGGTTGGCTGATCAAAAATTGCTGTCAATATAATGAAGAGGCCAATACAATTTAAGTTTCAACACCATTGCATCATTAGGTGCAGATATATTTGTGACTGAGAACATTACTCATGAAAATGACGACGGATATATCCCGCTCTGTCAATATCTTCATAAGAGCAGCATCTCACTTTCTGGTTCCCCATTCCCTGCCTTTTAACACTGCTAAATTATGACATGTATTGAAGCAAAGTTGCCAGACAAAGTTAATTAAATACTCAGCAATGTTTTAATCTTGCAATATGTCACCTTTTTTAGCAGTGGAATTAAAGATGAAAGTAAATGTATTATCAAAGTATGTTATGTCAACTAAGTCTTTACTGCACTGGGATTCATTTTCTTGCAGGTATTCACAGTAGAAGAAAGTAGTACAGCAGAAACAATGAAAAAAATAGAAACAAATGCTGATAAATTGTACAAATATGAAAAGACACTAATAATAATAAATTAATAACTAACACTGAGAACAAGTTGTAGAATTGAACCTTTGAAAATTTAGTTGTTTAATTAAAACTTAATATTAGCATGCTTTTTATGCTGTGATCTGTTTTTACGTGCCTTTAGTTCTATTCTTCCTTTCTATCTCTTTATTTCTCTTTCTGTAATCAATTTCAACAACTAGTGTATTATAAACACGAGGAAATCTGCAGATGCTGGAATTTCAAGCAACACACATAAACAGTAGGCCCCCTCCCACTTTCAAATCTCTTACTAGCTCTTCTTTCAGTTTGTCCTGACGAAGGGCCTTGGCCCAAAACGTCGACAGTACCTCTTCCTAGAGTATTGTATCCAATTTTGTCCATCACATTTTGAGAGGGATATGAAAGACGTCAAGAGGCTGTACAGATACCTTAATGTTTCCAAGGAAAAAAGAATGGCAGAACAAGAGAAAAATGCTGAAGAATTAAACTAGTGAAGTAGCATCTGTGAAAAGTGAAACCAGTCAACGTTTCCAATCAGTGACTCTTCCTCATTATTTCTGATTTTTCTCAGATTCCAGTACTCACAGTTCTCTTTTCTTCCAGTTTAGCTATAAAGGTTAGACTCGAGAGGTTGAGGTTATTTTCCTAGGAGAAGAGCATTGAGTGGCAATTTAAGAGTTCTGTACAACTGGTTTCGATAAGTAGGGGAATGTTGTTCAAAAGGGCCATTGGTGCAAGTACCAAGAGGCATACATTGCTGGCTGAACGATCCAAAAAGGTGTGAGTTAACTTGCGTCTATTGACAGTGTAGTTATGTCTGGAATTCACTGTACATAAAGATGATGAAAACAGAATTAGTTCGTGGTTTTGAAAGGGAACTGGATAGAGCCTTGACGGAAAATAATTGTCAGAGCTGCAGTGAAAAAGCTGGGGTAGAAAACTGATGGGAATTTCGTGTTAGGAGCCAGTGTAGACTTGATAGGTCATCCTTTAACAAAAGTAAATTGATGATTCAGAACTTCAAATGAAAGGGAAAACATTCAAGTACAGAAATAGCTTTATAATTCATAAGCTAGCTACTTTTATCAAGGTACTTGGGCAGATCTTCCATGATTTTTAAGTTCTCTAAAATTCATGGATACAAAATTGTGTTGAAGCAAATGAAGTTATAACCCACAAATCAGAGATTTAGAAAGTTAAAATGTAAATCATCAATGTAGTGTGGACAAAGGAAGCACTTGCACACCAAAATAATCTGGGTCTTCACAATCCTCAATGTTGGTGGCAAAAACAGGAAAACAGATTATTTTCTGAATGGTGGCCGATTAGGAAAAGGGGAGGTGCAATGAGACCTGGGTGTCATTATACACCAGTCATTGAAAGTGGGCATGCAGGTACAGCAGGCGGTGAAAAAGGCGAATGGTATGCTGGCATTCATAGCAAGAGGATTCAAGTACAGGAGCAGGGAGGTACTACTGCAGTTGTACTAGGCCTTGGTGAGACCACACCTGGAGTATTGTGTGCAGTTTTGGTCCCCTAATCTGAGGAAAGACATCCTTGCCATAGAGGGAGTACAAAGAAGGTTCACCAGATTGATTCCTGGGATGGCAAGACTTTCATATGATGAAAGACTGGATGAACTAGGCTTTTACTTGTTGGAATTTAGAAGATTGAGGGGGGATCTTATTGAAACGTATAAAAGGGGATTGGACAGGCTAGATGCAGGGAGATTGTTCTTGATGTTGGGGAAGTCCAGAACGAGGGGTCACAGTTTGAGGATAAAGGGGAAGCCTTTTAGGACCGAGGTTAGGAAAAACTTCTTCACTCAGAGAGTGGTGAATCTGTGGAATTCTCTGCCGCAGGAAACAGTTGAGGCCAGTTCATTGGCTATATTTAAGAGGGAGTTAGATATGGCCCTTGTGGCTAAAGGGATCAGGGGGTATGGAGGGAAGACTGGTACAGGGTTCTGAGTTGGATGATCAGCCATGATCATACTGAATGGCGGTGCAGGCTCGAAGGGCCAAATGGCCTACTCCTGCACCTATTTTCTATGTTTCTATGTTATTAATTATAACATAGATTGCTTTTCAGAACAGATGCCTTGGTCTGCTGATGCTCAACTTATTACATTTTACACCCAAGAGGACTGTCTGATGACTTTTCTTTCTAATCATAGAAAATAGAACAATACGGCGTAAGAACAGGCCATTCAGCCCACAATGTTGTGCCAAGCCAAATAAATTTGTAATCAAATGGCTAACTAAACTAATCTCTTCTGCCTACATAATATTCATATTCTTCCACTTTCCTCACTTTCAGAAGCCTGTCTACATGTCTCTTAAAACTTTCAAATGTTTCTGCCTCTACCGCCACCCCAGGTAGCACATTCCAGGCCTCCACTCCTCTGTGTAAAGACGTGCCCCTCACATCTGCTTTGAAATTAAGCCCGCTCGCCTTAGAATCTTGCCCTCTGGTGCAAGGCATTTCAACCCTTGGAAAAAGATATTGTCTGTTCCCTCTATCTATGACTCTCATAATCTTATAAATCCCTGTCAGATCTCCTCTCAGCCTCCCCCACTCCATAGAAAACAACTCATTTGTTCCATGTCTTGTTATAGCACATGGTCTCTGATTTAGGCAATATCCTGGTAAACTTCTTATGCACCCTCTCCAAAGCCCCAGCATCCTTCCCATAATGGGGCGACCAGAACTGTATGCAGTACTCCAGACGCGGCCTAACTAGAGTTTGCAACATTTTTGTATTCACAACCTTACAGGCATTTTTTTTCCCTTAAAGCTGTCCTACAACCCTAAATGTCATTCAACTGGATGTTTAATTCTTTATT
Source organism: Mobula hypostoma (assembly GCF_963921235.1). NCBI lineage: Eukaryota > Metazoa > Chordata > Chondrichthyes > Myliobatiformes > Myliobatidae > Mobula > Mobula hypostoma. The sequence continues at coordinate 175,226,331 of NC_086101.1, forward strand.
CTTCCCACAAACCACTTGTTTGCAAAGGCTAAACATTCGGTGTGACAACTCATTACAGGCACAATGGAAGAAAAATGTTTCGGGCAATGCCAAGTGCTTATTTAATATTGTGTAGTTTGAAGAAACTAGAAGTTTTAATCAGTTTGGCTTTTATTTTGCTCTGGGCAAGTTCTCTACATTTAGTTGTAAACATCAACAATACCATTCCCATTTGATATCTTGCCATCTATGCCTGCTGGACAGACATTTGAACGCTATCGGTGCAAACTACTTAAGGTTAGAAATGAAACATTTTGTGCTGTGATTGTTCTCCTTGAAGCAAAGGAGGCCAAGGGAAGATTTGACAGAGAAGCGCCAGCTCATAGTGGGTTTAGAGAGCTTAAATAAAGGAGAACTGGCCCAAGTAGTGAATAAATGAAGAAATGGGGGACAGAGATGAGCATTTTCAGTAATAGGATACAGGAAGAATACAGCAGAGAGATTTTTTTTTACTGAAGAGGTGAAGATTTTAGATTTGTACTATATGGAATTTATAAGAATTTGGGCTATATTTATTGAATCGTATTTAACCTTAAGAACCAAGAGCGATATAGGATGAAAACATGCACTTTAGCTCAACTTGATCAATGAAGATCAAGATGATCAATTGATCTGGTCCCATTTGGCCCATCTCCCTCTGTCTGTGTACCAATCCAAAGGGGCATCAAAGCAAGGTGCTGAGATATTTTCACGTGTATGTGAGTCTCAAACAATGGAACACAGATACAAGATAAGAGGGCAATTATTCAGAACCCACAGTCTGTCAGAACTGCTTCACACCAAGTATGGTAAACCTCTGGAATATACTGCCCCGGTGAAGGCTAAATCTTTGGGGGCATTTGAAGAAGGGGTAGGTATATTTGTGCAAGATCAGAAAGTTGGGGAATTGATCAGGTAACCTATTCTGCTCCTACATTTCTTTCTTTCAGAACACAAAAACAAAGGAGGAATAGATCACTCAGAACATCAAACCTCCTTTACCATTCAATATGATGGTGGTTGATCTATGCTGGCCTCAATGTCTCTTCTGTGCCATTGCCCCATAACTCTCAATCCCTTGGCCTTTCAAATATTTTATTCTTATGTACTCTGAGAGTAACTATGATCTGGATTGCAGATTGTTGGAATGCTGGAAACAGAATCAGTAAGGGATTTCAAAATAAATTCAAATAATACTCCTCAGGGTTCGGAGAGTAGAAGAAACAATGGGTTATCTTTATTAGGAGCAGGCGTATAATTGAAGGGCTAAAAGGTCTTTACCTGTGTCATACAATTCCACTAATCAACGTAATTTGGAATTTGAAAGGTCATTGTCTCTAAACTCACTTCAACCCACAATTGGTAGGATAATCAGATCTCAGTAATGTAAACAACAAACAACAGACAACCAAACAAACCCCCTTGTCTTTCTCCCTGGGCCTCCTGTCCCATGATCCTCTCATATCCTTTTGCCAATCACCTGTCCAGCTCTTGGCTCCATCCCTCCCCTCCTGTCTTCTCCTATCATTTTGGATCACCCCTCCCTCTCCCACTTTCAAATCTCTTACTAGCTCTTCCTTCAGTTAGTCCTGACGAAGGGTCTCGGCCCGAAACGTCGACTGCACCTCTTCCTAGAGATGCTACCTGGCCTGCTGCGTTCACCAGCAACTTTGATGTGTGTCTCAGTAATGTACATTGCTATTCACAGTGATTGATTGTGTCTAACCAGATGGTCTCTTGTACAGTAGTGGAGGAGCGCTGATCTGTCAGAGGTGTTGTTACCTTTTGAAAGATCTTCTAACCTGAACCTTTGTCTGTTGAAGTAAAAGTAAAAGACTACAAGAAAGAATTCAAAGGAAAGGAAGGTGCTTCTCAGTTTCCATTTAATTTTTATTGTGTTTCATTTAATCTTTATTTATTTTATTTTTGTCTGGAGATACAAATTGAAGCAGGCCCTTCTGGCGCAATGAGCGGCTGCACCCAGGAAACCACCTATTTAACCCTAGCCTGATAGCAGGACAATTTACAATAATCAATTAACCCCCTAACTGGCACATCTTTGGATTGTGTGATGAAATCAAAGCACCCTGAGGAAATCCACATGTTCACGGGGAGGACATAAAAACTCCCTACAGAGGATGCCGGAATTGAACTCTATAATCACCCACGATCTGAACTGTAATAGCGTCACACTAAATGTAACTCTACCGTGGCACCCAACAGACTGAAATAGAAAAAAAAATCATCTTGCTAACCTGAAAAGTATTTCTAACACTTTTAGTGCTGCTTCAGATTTCACGCATCTGCAGTTCATTAGCATCACAAGAGATACTGCAGATGGTGGAAATCCAGAGTAATACACACAAAGTGCTGGATGAACTCGGCAGTACAGGCAGCATCTGTGGAAACATAGAAAACATACAGCACAATACAAGCCCTTCGGCCCACAAAGCTGTGCCGAACATGTCCCTACCTTAGAACTACCTAAGCTTTACCCATAGCCCTCTATTTTTCTAAGCTCCATGTAGCCATCCAGGAATCTCTTAAAAGACCGTATCATTTCCACCTCCACCACCGCCGCCGGCAGCCCATTCCACACACTCACTACTCTCTGCGTAAAAAACTTACCCCTGACATCTCCTCTGTACCTGCTTCCAAGCACCATAAAACTATGCCCTCTCGTGCTAGCCATTTCAGCCCTGGAGAAAAGCCTCTGACCATCCACACCATCAATGCCTTTCATTATCTTGTACACCTCTATCAGGTCACAACTCATCCTCCGTCGCTCCAAGGAGAAAAGGCCGAGTTCACTCAACCTTTTCTCATAAGGCATGCCGCCCAATCCAGGCAACGTCCTTGTAAAGGAATAAATGTTCAACGTTTTGGGCCGTGACCTTCGTCAGGACTGGAAAGGAAGGGGGAAGCCAGAATAAAGTGGTGGTGGGGGTGTGAGTAGGAGGTGATAAACGGAGGTCCATTGTCAAGGAAAGGGGGATGTAGTGAGAACTGGGAGGTGATAGCTGGAAAAGGTAAAGAGTTGGAGAAGAAGGAATCTGATAGGACATGAGAATAGACTATCTGGGAGAGGGAAGGAGAAGTCGTACTAGAGGGAGATACTGGGCTGATGAGGAGACGGAGTAAGAAGGGAGCCAGAAAGGGGAATGGAAAAAAGAAAGAATGGAGAAGGGATAGAAACTTTCAGAAGCTAGAGTAATTAACTTTCATGCTGTCAGGTTGGAGGCTACCCAGATGGAAATTGAGTTCTTACTCCTCCAACCTGAGAGTGTCTCATCATGGTTGTTGAGGAGGCCATGTCCGAATGGGAATGGAAAGTGTAATTAAAATGGTCGTCCACCAGAATTCCTGCTTGTTACGGACAGAGGAAGGTGCTAAACTAAGTGGGCCCCCAAACTATGTCGGGTCATACCGATGTAGAAAATGCCACACTGGGTTTGCAAGCTGGCATTACCATTCTACTTTGTAAGAACAGCACATTTTCTTCTTGTATAATAGTCCATAGTCTGTTTTGAAGAGAGGGTTGGCGCTCAGCTTGGGTCATCAACCTAAAGGTAGCCAAATGCAGCTTGGTGCCAAACATATCCAGAAAGCTCTATCATCAGTCTTCAAACTCCGTGCAGGAGAATGGGAGTCCAAGTCAATGAAGGTATCAGTTATCTCCTCCGTCCTGTTGCTAGGAACAGACAATGCCAGCAAGGTGATAATTATTTGCAATTGTAATAAAGGAAATTGGGGGCGAAGATACGCAGTGTGTTATGGAAGGAAGGAAAAACATTTACAATGAGGTTCAGGTACCATCAAGTCTCAGCACAGTTTTAAATCTTTCAGACCATTCTGTGTGCTGCAATGAATTATGACAAGATCCAATAAAAAAAAGTGGAATACGTGTTTCAATAATCAATTTTAGTTACTGAGGTAGCAGCAAAAACATTGGTCAGGATGCCCAGAAGAAATCACTTGCTCTTTCCCAAATAGGGTGTTTTAAATCTCCTCCTAACTACCAACTCAGACCAGCCCACCCCCTCCTTCCATCCCACTGCAAAGATAGACAAGGTTTCAGTTTAACATCTCCTCTAAAAAGATGCAACACTCATTCAGCACTGCATAGATGTGCTGGCCTAGATCATATGCTCATGTTGCTGGTGCTGAGCTGTTACCAAAAAGCATCTGGATTAAAACATGGAGATTCCATGAAGTGATTAGTGGGCATAGTTTTGTTACAACTATGCTGGACATCGATGCAAAAATGATTGAAGACGGAGGGGTATGGAAGGCTCTGTGCTTAATGTTTTGTAAACAGGATTAGTATGGACAGGTGCAACAGGGATGCGTTGGTCTGAAAGGCTATCATGCTGCATTATTCAATGACAGCTGCTGTTACTGACCCTTAAGAACATTAAGAAATGGGAAATAAATGCTGGCTTCTCCAGTGATGCCCGCATGTAGCCTAATGAATAAATTAATTAAAAGAAACAGAGTAATGAGCTCTCTTTTGAATTAAGTCATGCTGTTCCAAGTACACTCAGTGGCCACTTCATTCGGTATAGGAGTGGAACCCAGTGTGATCCACTGCTGCTACAGTCCACCCACTCAAGGTTTGGCATGTTGTGCATTCAGAGATGCTTTTCTGCACACCACTGTTGTCACACAGGGTTATTTGGATTACAGTTGCCTTACTGTCAACTCGAACTAGTTTGGCAACTTCTCTCATTAGCAAGACATTTTTGCTCACAGAACTGCTGCTTCTGGATTTCTTTGTTTGGCTTTTTGCACCACTCCCTGTAAACTCCAGAGGCTGTTGTGCATGCAAATTACAGGTGATCGGCAGTTTCTGAGATACTCAAAACACTCCATCGAGCACCAGCAATCATCTCATGGTCAAAGTTACTTCGATCACATTTCTTCCCCATTCTGAGGCCTGGTCTGAACGACAACCAAACCTCTTCTTCACGTCTGCATGCTTTTATGCATTGAGTTGCTGCCACATGATTAGATATTGAATGCATGTTGGCATACAAGAAAGCTATAGTAGAGATGGTTTAATGCCGGCTGCTCCAGCATTGTAACTGTAATGAAGGCACCCAGGCTTTTCATTGATTAGACCTCTGACTGCCACAAACCAAAGGCCAATGAGATCTATCTGGTGACATTAAGAGTCCAAGACTATTGCCTACACAAAATATCCTGCATACTAATGAGAAAAATATATGAACTGAAACCTAACCAGTATTGATGCCATTTTCATCCTATACAATGCTGGAATTTATTCTCTGTTTCAATAATCTTCAATTTGTCAAATAATCCAATTTTCTGTTTACAGTAACACTTCCTCAGTCAGCTTTTAACCCTCAGATCAATAGTTTACTACTGCAGTCTTTAACTGATTAAATATTTACATTGATTTCATTAATTCCTAACAATTGCAGTTTGATGGCCATCCATTATCATGAACAAGCCAGTGAACAATGTGACCAACAGCAACGTCCGGCAGACCGTTCACAGCTTTCACTTCTTTTTTCAAATAAGAGTCTACTACTAAGCTGCGTATGATTGGAACCCGTGATTGATGCACGAGCCCGTGATCAACTCCAATGTTTCTCTCCAATTGAGGCATCAATGAGGTGAGGGCAGAGGACAGGCAGGTGCTTGGTACCGTCTGCCTGCAATTGACCAGTCCTCCTCTCCCCCCTTGCCAGCTGCTGTCAGAGGAAAGACGCAAGAATCTGGGGATCCACATCGCAAGGATTGATCGGCGAGGCTGTGGACTTTGAGGTTCATGTTGCAGGTGTTCCTTGATTCTAGTTACTTTTCTTTTGCTGTTTTGAGCAGTTTGATTGGGCAATCAATGCAGACTGGGGCACTTTGGTGAAGAACGGCCTGTGACCCATAGTGGCGCAGTGCAGAACTGAACAAAATTGATTACGACTGGACTCCTGGTTCGATGTGTGATATTCTCTGTGTTGTTTGCTCGCTTTCTGCTATTTGTGCAATTTGTTCTTTTTTTTGTGCATTGGGTGATGGATATTTTCTTTTGTGACTACTTGCGGGAGGACAAATCTCAGGGCTGTATTCTGTATACATACTTTGATAATAAATGTACTTTGAATCTTTTAAGGTGCGTGCAAAGGTTGTTGGGATCATCAGTGTTGAAATAGAGCTGCAGCCCAGAAATTAGACCACAAATCACAATTTATTTCAGTACAGTATTTTGAAATTGCACATTTCTCAGTGTGAAATTCAAGAGCAGCCATTTGAAGATCATTTTGCATCATTCCTAAAATTCACCCAGGCATTTCCCACTTTTCCCTTTGCTTTCTTGCAAGTTCAATGTTGGGTGTGTGGTATCGCCTGTCATTCCCCAGGTTAAGGTGGCTAAGCCCGTGACAATTGGGAGTTACTGGCATTGGTCACACTCGGGATAACTACATTTTCACCATACAGAACTGGACCAGAATGACAGGGCTCATTGTTATCATCCATCCTGTTGGCACTTGATCTAGCCATTGTTGTCACATTCTGGCAGCCACACCATCACACCATGCTGAATCCCGGAAGCCTCAACTGCCCAATCATTGTGACCATCCAAGTGAGCAAGGTTCTGATCCTTTGAAGCACTGATCAAAAACTCTGATCACTCCGCCAATCTGCTCAAGTTCCAATCCTTCATCTCCAAACCTCTTACACATCGAGTGTCAAATAAAAACTCACTCCCCCCCGTTCATGACTCCATTTTGCAAGAACTCACCACACCTTTTCCTAACAACCTCTGATCTTCCCACAGTTGGTATAAAAGTTTGCCATGAGATCCCCCTATCTAAATAACATAAAGTCAGCCATTGACATCCTTCATTACCTGGTTCAGCATACTACAATTCCCAGTCTATCCAGCTTTTAACTTGCAAACCATTCATTCCACTGTATCAATAGAAGTCTGAGACACTGGAACAAGAGGACTTAATCAAATGGCTCATGGGGTCGTGCAGTTTGAAGTTCAAATTTAATTATGATTCAATCACCCATGAATACCGCCAAATGCTTTGGCAAACAGACCATCAACCATTCATTTGTACTAATCTGACATAAATCTCATCAGGTCAGAGAAAGTCATGGAAAGACACATAAACATGAGATTCTGCAGATGCTGGAAATCCAAAACAGCATCTTCAAATGCTGGAGGAACTCAATAGGTCAGGCAGCGTCAGCAGGGGTCGGCAACCTTTTTGCCTCTGTGGGCTGGATCGCATATTAATGACTGGACGGTGGGCTAGATGAATGCCATAAAAGACTTGAAATATGGGAATTATCTATTTAAATACATCTAGTTATGTTTTGCCTCAAATTAATGAATAATGCATGCTAGAAAATCATTTGTGCTTATGGTTGCCTACCCTGATCTATGGAAATGAATAAACAGTTAACGCTTCAGGCCAAAACCCTTCCTCAGGACTGGAAAGGAAGGGGGAAGATGCCAGAAGAAAAAGGTGAGGGTAGGGTAAAAGAGATTAGCTAAAAGGTCATAGATGAAGCCAGGTGGGTAGGAAAGATTAAAAGGCTGGAGAGGAAGGAATCTGATAAGAACGTGGAGAGATACAGCAGAGAAATAGGCCCCTCAGCCAACTGGGATTGTGACTAACCATTTACACCAGGAGATCCCAACGTGGGGTCTACAGACCCCTTGCTTAATGGTGTTGGTTCATGGCATTAAATAAAAGAATTGGAGCCCCTGGTTTACACTAATCCTATATTTACTCCACATGTCTGAGCACCCTAAGACTTTTGCACAGTACTGTACATGAATTAGGGGGATATGGAGGGCTGGGATCCAGGTGCAGTAGATCAGACTAGGTGGAAAAACAGGTTGGTATGGACTAGATCAGCCAAAGGGCCTGTTTCTGTGCAATAGTGCTCTCTCAGCCTAGAATTCTACATCCAGCCAGACATACTTAGATTAACTTCACATCGCAGTCCACACAAACCTCATGGAATGATAGACTTGTTCCTGATCTGTACTAAACCCTGCTTCAGCTCATCACCCAATACAAGATACTATTTTGTTTATATTTGATTACCTTAATGCATACCTGGCTAACTATCATCAAACTATCCTTCCTTGAGGCTATTAAAACTCTTCAGCCCAAGAACTATTCACCTATCATTATTGCAATTTCTAACCGACAATTAATGGTCCTGCTTGATTTAAAAATTCACACCCTTCTTTTTAAACCATTGAATAGTCTTTCCCAAGCCTTAGTTTAAATTACCCACCAGCTCTTAAACCACCAGTTTGTCTGTGCTCCTCCAGTTCTGACATCCTTTTTCATCTCTAGCTTTAATTGTTCTTCCATTTGCTGTCACCCCTGTAACTGAACAGTTAAATTAAGAACAGCTGTAACCCTTTAACCATCAGGTTCCAGAACCAATGTGGATAACCTCAACTCTGAATTGATTCCGTAACCAATGGACTCACTTTCAAGGAGTCTACAACTCATGTTCTCAATATTATTTATGATTTTTTTTTGTATTTACAGTATGTCTTCTTTTGCACATTGGTCGTTTGTCAGTTTTGTTTGTGTGTAGTCTTTCATTGACGCTATTATATTTCTTTGTTCTATTGTGAATCCCTGCAAGAAAATAAACCTCAAGGTAGTACAGGGTGTCATATATGTAATCTGAAAAAATTACTTTAAACTTTGACCTTTGAACTGCCAACGACCCTTAGTTCCACAATTCCCTCCGCAGATACTCAGATGTTTCCCTCTTTAAGCCACCCCTTAAAACACATCTGCTTGGCCAAGGTTTTGGTTACTTGCTTCAAGAATACTATCAAACAAAAGATATTGCTCACTCTTGTCAAGAGCCATGGAACTTTTTTTTGTGTTCAAGGAATTATGGAAATTGTTGCATTGTTATTTGTTATTGGTTTTCCACATTTGACCTACTCATGTTTTCCCTTGTGAAGAAGACACACAACCAACAAGGTGGTTATTTTTTCACCCCAGTCTCTTCTAGTTCTTTGAACTCGGCTCAGAATTCAGATGTACAACCTGTGAGTACCATCTTGAATGCTCAATCAAAAAATACTTGCATTATGCCTTCTAACCACTATTTATTTTCTTAACTTACAATTCTTGGAGCTTATTGGATCAGTGTCACTGCAAGATGAATCAAAAATATATTTTCTTGATAGAAACTGGATATTCTGCATCAATTTTGAGCAGAGGCATGTTAACAATATTAATCCAGGTTCTTCCCACCTCTCAGCAGATGCTGACTGTCCTGAGTGTTTCAGTTTTAGTCCTGGTTTCAGGGACTTTCAGCAGGTGTGCTACTTTATCTTTTTCTCGATATTCCTCAGTGTCACTGGAGGGAAAGTGGAAAATGTAACATAAATCAATGAAGATTTACGGAAAGGAGGAGGACATTGTATATGTGCCAGCTCTGCCTCCTAATCTCTAGTAATTTTTTGGCTTCTTTCATTCATTAAAATTTACCTCCTCCATTCCCATCACCCAGAGATCCAAACACTTTTTCCAGGTGATACACTGAACTTTCTCAAATTTGGTATACTACAATTCTTGCAAACAATGCAAAACCTTAAACTGGATAGACCATGGACAGATTGAGTAACTGACTTTGCAAATCCCCTTTCGACTACTTTCTCTTATTACATCTCCTTTTGTTATTTACTAATAAGTTTATGGCACTCGATTATCCACAATTGTCTCCCTTTTCACTTCATTGCTCTAACTCTACACTACTACAGCTTTTCTCTGTGTTCTCCCTGTTACTCACTGTTCCTTTTCTGCATCAAAAAAATGTGTATTATCTCTAATTTTTACTCCATTACATAAAAGTTGATCAACTTGAAATACTCATTCCGTTTCTCCACAGACGGCACACGACCTGTTGAATACTTACAGCATTCTGTTTGATTTCCACGTTCAAAGTTTCTCCCATCAATCCACAAGCTCTGCAATTGTTTTTTATCCCTCCTGTAAAGGTAGCATTTGTTTGACAACACTCCTGTCAATAAAAAATTGTGCATCACCATTCAGTTCACTGGTGCTCAATTACCCAGTGAAGAATAAGCAGGAGTGCATACTAAAGTTAACAATAAACTAAGTGCACTATTCCTGAAGGTCTTACAACAAACTCTGTAGTCATGATAAATATAACTTAACACTCGAATGGAGATAATAAAAACACTTCAATTCTGAAAGGTATCAGGGCTGTTAACAATAAAACCATAAGACTATAAGACATAGGAGCAGAATTAGGCCATTCGGCCCATTGAGTCTGCTCCACTATTCCATCATAGCTGATTTAATAGCCATCTCAACCCTATTGTCTTACCTTCTCCCTGTAATCTCTGACACCTTGACTAATCAAGAACCTATCAAGGTCCCCTTTAAATATACTCAACGGCTTAGACCTCACAGCTGTCCATGGCAATGAATTACCTAGATTGACCACAACTCGGCTGAAGAAATTCCTCTTTATCTCTGTTATAAATGGACATCCCTTGATTCTAGGGCTAGAAATCCACTATAGGCAAGATCCTCTCTGCATCGGTTCTCTCTCAGCCTTTCAATATCTGAATGGTTTCAGTGAGATCATCCATCATTCAGAGCTTTGGATTTCTAGCATCTGCAGATTTTCTTGTGCTTGTAGTCCCTCCTCATTCTTCTAAACTCCAGGCCCAGAGACATCAAACACTCCTCAAATGATAACCTTTCATTAATGGAATAATTCTCATGAACCTCCTCTGGACCCTCTCCAGTGCCAGCTCAGCTGTTCTTAGTTAAGGACCCCAAATACGCCAAGTTCTCTTTTACGCCATTCCTCTCAAAATTGATGCCAACATTGACACAACCTGCTTAAGGATTCCCAACTCCCTTTGCACCTCTGATTTTTGAATTTTTTCCCTATTTAGACAACAGTGAGACTTATTTTCCTCCTACCAAAGTGCATGACCATACATATCCCAACGTTATTTTCCTTCTGCCACTTCTTTGCCCATTCTCCCAATCTAAGTTCTTCTGAAGACTTCCTGCTTCCTCAGCACTAACTGCCACTACACCTATATTTGTATCGTCTGCAAAATTTGCACAAAGTGGTCAATTCCATCATCCAAAACATTGATATATAATGGGGAAAGCAACAGTCCCAACACAGACCACTGTGGAACAGCTCTAGTCACCAGGAGCCAACCAGAAAAGGCTCACTTTATTCCCACTCTTTGCCTCATATCAGTCAGCCAGCCAATCTTCTATCCATGTTAGTACTGGGGAGTAATGTAATTGAGTGAAAACTACATAATCCACAACCACTGAAATTAAGTTAGGGTTTCGTTTTAAGAGGCTGGTCAGCCATGATGATGTTATTACACAAAAGGTTTTTACGCACCTTCATGGTGTAGGTTTTGGACTTCAATAAAATGTGTTACAGGTTTCATTAAATATAAAACGCCTCACTTGTTTTACTTATGGAAATCTACAGCATCTTTCCAGTAATACCATGGTCTGTTCTTTTGTTAGACAGTCTCATGTGCGGCATGAAAATCCAAGTAAATGACATCCACTGACTCTCCTTCATCTGCTCTGCCTGTTATTTCTTCAAATAATTCCAACAGATTTGTCAAGCAATATTTTGCCTTAAGAAAACCATCGTGACTTTGGCCTACTTTATCATACCAAGTACCCTGAAACCTCATCCTTAAAAATGGACCAACATCTTCCCAACCACTGAAATCAGACTAACTGGTCTTTAATTTTCTTTCTTCTGCTTCTCCTCCTTCTTAAAGCATGGAGTGTGCCATTTCCAATAACTCTGTAATTCCTTTTATTCCACTGTAATACTGAAATATCTGACTTTAGCTTCTCATACTGTAAGGTGAATTCTATCATGTTCTGATCAATGTCTCCTAAAGGTTCCTTTACCTTAAACTTCCTAATCAAATCCAGTTCATTACACAACACCCAATCCAGAATTGCCTTTCCCCAAGTGGGCTCAACCACAAGCTGCTTCAAAAAGCCATCACACAGGCATTCTGCAAGTTTCCTCTTGGGATCTAGCACCAACCTGATTTTCTCAATCTACCTGCATTTTAATATTCCCCCATGACTATCATGCCTTTATTACATGCCTTTTCTATCTTCCATTGTAATCTATATCACACATCCTGGCTACTGTTTTTGGTGGGGTGGGGGAGCCTGTATATAACTCCAATCAGGGTCTTTTTACCCTTGCATTTTCCTAACTCTACCCTCAAGGATTCTACATTTCCAATCCTATGTCAACTTATTCTAAAGTTTGATTTTTTTAACCAACAATGCCACTCACCTCCTTAGCCTACATGCCTGTGTTTTCTTTCTTTCCTTTTTAAATCTTTTTATTAAATTAGTACACAAAAAGTAAACCATGTAGACACTAATACACTGTTGTAATATAAATTTGCAAGAGATATTAATACACACAAAAAAGTTAGTACACACAGTGCAGTTTAGATATAAAATAACAAGGTAATATAATAGTATACTAGTTTTCCATACATATCAGTAAAGAGAAGAAAAAAACCAAAAAAAAAAACCCACCGTGCAACTAATCTAAAAAGCAAAGCAAAGCAATGGGCTAACTAGGTAACAAGTAGACTTAAACAACTTAAAACAATCACGTCCTCAAACCTGACCTCCATTAAAAACAGTTAAAAAAGCAAGAAGGGAATGTAAATATGGGCAAAGAGAAAAAAAAATTACATTAAATGAAAATGTTGAATAAAAGGTCTCCAGGTCTGTTCAAATTTAACTGAAGTATCATAAAGACTACTTCTAATTTTCTCCAAATTTAAACATAGTATCATCTGAGAAAACCAAAAGAGCATAGTTGGGGCATTAATCTCCTTCCAATGTTATAAAATACATCTTTTCACCATTAAAGTAAGAAATGCAATCATTCTACGGGCTGAAGGGGAAAGATTACTGGAAATTTTAGGTAATCCAAAGATAGCGGTAATAGGATGGGGCGAAATATCTATATTCAATACCTTTGAAATAATATTAAAAATGTCTTTCCAAAAAGTTTCCAAAGTAGGACAGGACCAAAACATATGAGTTAAGGAGGCTATCTCCCTATGACATCTGTCACAAAGAGGGTTAATATGAGAATAAAAATGAGCTAATTTATCTTTAGACATATGTGCTCTATAAACAACTTTAAATTGAATTAGGGAATGTTTGGAACAGATAGAGGAAGTATTGAGCCTGTGCTTTCAATACAAAGTGTATCCTTAGATGTTAAGCACCCAACTGTGATCTTCTTTCAGCTACGACTCAGTGATGCCCACAATGTCATAGCTGCCAATCTCTAACTGTGTTCCCTTGGGATTTAGGTGCAAGCTATCGTTTTTGTACAGATCATATCTTCCACAGAAGAGATCCTAATGATCCAGAAATCTGAAACTCTGCCCCGTGCACCACTCCATTAGCCACTCATTCACCTATATTATTGTTCTATTCCTGCCCTGACGAGCCTATGGTAGTGGGAGTAATCCAGAGATTACTCCTGCCCTTCAGCCTCCTCCCTAACTCCCTATACTCATTGTGCAGAACCTCTTCCTCCTTTCTACCTATGTCATTGGTGCCAATCTGCACCAAGACCATTGGCTGCTCACGCTCCTTTCTGAGAACCTTCTGCAGCTGCTCCGAGACATCCTAAGGCAACATGTCATCCTAGTTTCTCTTTCGCAGCCACAGAATCTACTGTCCATCCCCCTAACTATCGAGTCTCCTATCATTATCGCTCCGTCTGCCTTTACACTTCCCTGTTTCCCTTTCCACAGATGCTGCCTGACCCCTGCAGAATCTTCTATTTTTATTACAGATTTCTAGCGACTGCAGTTATTTTTCTGATTAAGATTGGGAATGTTTTGAACTACATGGGCGAACTGTTAAATGATTAATTTGATGCACTGTTCTTTTGGTACCATATGGAGGAAAAGATAAAGTCATGAAGTAGACAAAGGAATGTAGAATTGATTTATCCCAGAGTGACTGAGTATAGGAGATAGAAGCCTGATACAGGATTTATTATTTTATCAGATTATATGAATAAGATTAGGTGTTGTAAGTCTTCCCTCCATCCCTCCTGCAATCAGACATAGTCTCTGAAGACTTGTCTGCCAATGAATGGCCAATCCTATGCTTTGAAAACAAATGCAGGGTCTTGGACCAAAATGTTAACTTGCACCTTTCAACCCAACTGATATTTCTTGATCTTCAGAGATCTTCCACCATTCTGCTTATTTATTTGTTTTCACTCCTATGCCTTATTCACTTCTCTGCCTGACCTCCTCATCCCCTGCATGTTTATGTTATGAAATTTCTTCTCATCTAAAATGGTTGAACTTTGTCCTTCCACTGTTATCCTCAATTTAAACTTTCCAACTAAAGCAAACTTCTCAACATCCGATGGTACTTTATCATGTGAAATATTATCTTTCTCAATGAGATTATCTCCCTTTCTTCGTGCCCGGGGAGGGTTGGGGTGAATTTTCCTCATTCATTCATCCTCTGAATCCACCTTAGTTCATTGAGTCATTCAACAAGGAAACAACCCCTTTGCCCCACGTGGTCTATGCATCCACCGAGTGCTCGTTTACACTAAAACAACGCAAATGGGTGGCACTGTAGCATAGTGGTTAGCACATCGCTTTGCAGAACAGGTGACCCAGGTTCGATTCCCATCACTGTCTGTAAGCAGTTTGCATGTTTTCCCCATGGCTGTGTGGGTTTCCTCCGGTTTCCTCCCAGTCCAAAGACCTACCAGTTGGTAGGTTAACTGGTCATTATCAATTGTCCCATTGTTAGGCTAGGATTAAATCGGAGGATTGCTGGATAGCAGACTCAAAGTGACAGAAGGGCCTATTCTGCATTGTATCTTAATAAATAAAAATAAATAAATCTCATTTTACCCTTTCCACATTCTCATCAACTTCCCCCCAGGCTCTGTGACTTAGTTACAGAATTTACATTCATCATCTTCTAACCCACACATCCTTGAGATATGGGAGGAAAGCAGGTTGCACAGTGAAACCCTATACGTTCACATGCCATCTCCACCTAGACAGCACTTAAAGTCTGGATTGAATCTGGGTGGCTAGAACTGGGAGGTGCTGGCTCCACAAGATCCACTAGTTCTGTCTATTAGGGATACTCTGTACTGTCTTAAACAAGTTCATTCTTTAATTGTATTTTTTTAAATTTAGGTACACAGTACAGTAAGAGGCCCTTCTGGGCCAACAAGCCTGTGCTGTCCAATTGCACCCATGTGACAATTGAACCCTCCAAGGGGACCACAACCTTGTCGTAGGGTTTGGAGGCTTGTGTGCCTCAATGATCCAGAGAGCTACATTGGCTGCAGTCAGGGCTTTGCCCTTTGACTCTTGGCGGGGTTAAAGGATAGAGGCCAGGCTAGGAATGGCCCATTGGCCTCCGAGGTTTGGGGGTTGAGCTCAGGGCTAACAGTATTGACCGTTGCAGAACAGCAATGAAGATTCCTTCTGCATCTGGGTGCAATGGTATTCCTGAGCTTCCACCTGGAGCTTGCATGAGTGACAGTAGTGAAAACTGAGCTATTAACATGAGGAAGGAAGCCCTGAACACCACTGGAGATGGAGGATATTTATTGCTGCCCTAAATGCCAGTGGCGTAACAGGCAGTAGAGACCAACTAATGTACTAACCTGTATGTCTTTGGAATGTGTCAAGAAACTGGAGCACCTGGAGGACACCCACATGGTCACGGGGAGAGCGTACAAGCTCCTTACAGACCTCGACAGGAAATGAACCCAGGTCTCATGTGCTGTAAAGTTTTTACACTAACCACTATGCTACTATGCTGCCCCAAGACCAACACAGCAATCTGTATTCCAAATATAAAAGCAAAGCATTTATTATTGGGAGCTATTGAAAATATTTTGTGCAATTTAAACTCTTCTCTAAGGAGATGCAGTGAATACAAAGTATAATCAGAGACAGAAGTTTGAGTGACATGAAAAGCAAAGACTGTATTCCCTTGGCCTACAAAGAATGAAATAGGATTTGATAAATGAGTTCAAATGATGGCAGGAATTGTAAAGGCAAACACAGTCAGATCATTTTTACTGTGAGATAAATCAAAGTCAAGGGGCTATGAGTGGCAGATATATAAAGAGTTAGTTTAGAAGGTAATTTTCCAGCCAGTTATTGGAATGTGGATTGCTTTGCTGCAAATGATGATTGGTGCTCAGATTGATAACAGCATTTAAAATAGTTAACAAATTACTTAAAAAAAACAACCAAGAATTGAAGGTAAAACCATCATTTCCACCCATTCTTCTCTGATGGAATGAGTTTTACCTATCTATTCTTCATCACATTAAAGACATGGAGTAATGCTACAAGGAAACGAGCTGTTCAGCCCCCCTAATCTATGCAAGCCACTAGGCACCCATTTACACTTATCTGACTCAATCCCATTCTATTTCCTTCTTATCCATATCAACTGCCCCACTCTGACCCCTCGCCCCCCCGCCAGATTCTACTATTTGCCCACTTACTAGTTGTAATGTAAATAGACAATTAATCTACTAACTTGCATTGCTTTTGGATAAGAGAGGAAGAACGGAGTCATGTGAAGAACATGGAAACTCTACCCAGGCAGCACCAACAATCAGAATTGTACACAGGTCACTGGTGCTGCAGGACGAAAAGCCTTGAGCTGGCCCCTGTGCTGCCCCTGAATGAGTAAATAGCCTCCCACATGTGGAGTATTTCCTCCACATGCCTGGCACCACTTTAATAAATTCCTAAATGTCTTAATTTCACCAGTAATGTTCAGTCCCCTCCATAGCTCAAGGTGGCCCAAGTTTTCTTTGCTTCCTGTTCTTATCCACCAAAGTTCCCCTTTGTCTGGTTCAACTTTGCTTCACATTGATCTGTTTTCCCGTTTCCCCTGCACACCCTCACATAAAAAATAGTGCTTTGATGGGAACCCATATTTGCTCCAGCAATTCAAGATACATAGTGGGATAAGTGAAAAATCCTTGTTCTCATGAATGGCCTCTGACATAAGACCATACGACCCATGTTTTGGTCTCCACGACTCCCTGTGGCAAAGAATCCACAGATTCATTACCTGCTGGATAAAGAAATTCCTTCTCATCTTCATTCCAAAAGGATGTCCCTCTATTCTGAGGCTGTGTTCCCTGGTCTTAGACTCTCCCACTATAAGAAACATCCTCTCCACATCCACTCTATCAAGGCCTTTCACCATCCGATAGGTTTCAATGAGGTCACCCCTCATTCTTCTGAATTCTAGTGAATACAGGCCCAGAACCATCAAAAGTTCAGCACATGACAACCCATTCAATCCTGGAATCATTTTTATGAACCTCCTTTCAACTCTGTCCAGTCTCAACACATCCTTTCTATGATAAGGTGCCCAAACTTGCTCACAATCCTCCAAGTGACGCCTCCCCAGTGCTTTATAAAGTTTTACCATTATCTCCTTGCTTTTATATTCTAGTCCTCTTGAAATGAATGTTAACATTGCATTTGCCTTTCTCACCTCAAACTCAACCTGCAAATTAACCTTTAGGGAATCCTGCACAAGGACTCCCAAGTCCCCTTGTGCTTCTGGTTTGTTTGTATTTTCTCTCCATTTAGAAAATAGTCAACACTTTCATTTCTTCTACCAAAGTGCATGACCATACACTTCCCAATATTGTATTCCATCTGCCAGTTCCTTGGCCGTTCGCCTAATCTGTCTAAGTCCTTTTGTAGCATTTCTACTTCCTAAAAACTACCTTCCCCTCCATCTATCTTCATATCATCTGCAAACTTAGCAACAAAGCCATCAACTTCATCATCCAAACCATTGACATATAACGTAAAAAGAATCGGCCTCAACACAGACCCCTGCAGAAAACCACTAGTCACCGGCAGGCTGTCGGAAAAGTCTCCGTTTATTCCCACTCTTTGTCCCCTGCCAATCAACCACTGTGGTATCCATACTAAAATCTTTCTTGTAAAACCATGTAGTTTGTTAAGCAGCCTCATGTGTGGCACTTATTAATTGATAGGTTGAGATACAGCACGGAACAAGCCCTCCCTGTCCTTCGAGCTATGCCACCTAGCAAACCTCGATTTAATTCTAGCCTAATCATGGGACAATTTACCATGACCAATTAACCTACCAACAGGTACGTCTTTGGATTGTAGGAGGAAGCCCACACAGTCACAGGGAAAGTACAAACTCCTTACAGACAGCAGTAGGAATTGAACCTGGGTTGCTAGTACTGTAAAATACTGTGCAAACCACTATGCTACCATGTTGCCCTATTGTTTCCATGTGCCACCATGGGAACATTGACACTGTTTCTCTCTTCATGGGTGCTGACCGACCTGCTAGTATTTCCATTTTTTTCTGGAACATTATTGTTGTTCAGTACATTCTGTGTTCTTCATTCCAGGTCTATTAACCTCCAATGTCTCCATGAAGACATTATTTTGGTTTCTTCTTTCAGCCTAACTTTTAAATTAGATTAATGTTGATTCTAAATTTCATACTTGCTTCACCTCTAGATGATTCGTCTCTGTCATTTCAGTTCCCTTCCTCAACTTCTGGCAATAGTTCCTCAGCTAATATTTACTTCAAAACCATGAACTCTCACAGTGAACATAAGTGTACATTCCCCGGCTGGCTGTTCTGTTGGGACTTTACACCACTCTCCTTATTTCCCTGACAGTCCACCTTCCTTAGCACATGATTATTCCCCAGCTACCCCAACCAACCTCAAATTTAAGCAAGTCATTCCCTTTGATCTCCTTTTGGAAATCCAAAAGCATCATAATATTAGTGACCAGTGGACGCACCCCTGAAGGAAATACCCATCTGACAAGTACAGCATTCTTTGATTCTCTTTTTTATGTTCTGAGGATCTTCCTGACTTAGCTTATGTTAGGCACATATAGTCTCATTCTACACTAATGTATTAACAGCATGTATTCCAAGCATTCTCTGCAAGGTCTGTACACCATCGCAGACTTCAAAGCTAAGTTCAGTGGAGTTTCCAACATTGCTGCCTCTCTCGCAGACGAGCTAAATCTTTATTACGCCCAATCTGATGTTGCCAACACGGAGCCCCTGAGGAGAGCGGCCGAAGAGACCGGCAGCTTGGTCATTTCTGAGGCTGAAGTATGCAGGTGCTTCCAATGAGTGGACAGTCACAAGGCTGTGGGACCAGACGGCATCCCAGGGCAGGTAGTTAGGATGTGCGTGGCACAACTGGCAGGTGTGTTTACAGACATTTTTATCTCTCTTTCTCCCAGTGTAGAGTGCCGTCCTGCTTCAAAACATCCACCACTGTTCCTATACCTAAAAAGACCAAGGTAACATATCTGAACAACCAGCGTCCTGTCGCACTCACCTCAATAATAAACAAATGCTTTGAGAGGCCGGTCAAGGACTACATCTGCAGCTTGCTACCACCCACACTGGATCCCATACAATTCACCTACAGACACACTGATCAATAGATGATGCAATACCACAGCTCTACACACCATCTGTGCATATCTGGAGAAGAAGGATGCTTATGTGAGAATGCTGTTCTTGAACTACAATTCAGCATTAGAACATAGAATAGTACAGCACATTACAGGCCCTTCAGCCCACAATGTTGTGCCGACCCTCAAATACTGCCTCCCATATAATCCCCCACCTTAAATTCCTCCATATACCTGTCTAGTAGTCTCTTAAACTTCACTACTGTATCTGCCTCCACCACCGACTCAGGCAGTGTATTCCACGCACCAACCAGTCTCTGAGTAAAAAACCTTCCTCTAATATTCCCCTTGAACTTCCCACCCCTTACCTTAAAGCCATGTCCTCTTGTATTGAGCAGTGGTGCCCTGGGGAAGAGGCACTGGATATCCACTCTATCTTTTCCTCTTATTATCTTGTACACCTCTATCATATCTCCTCTCATCCTCCTTCTCTCCAGAGAGTAAGCCCTAGCTCCCTTAATCTCTGATCATAATCCATACTCTCTAAACCAAGCAGCGTCCTGGTAAAACTCCTCTGTACCCTTTCCAATGCTTCCACATCCTTCCTATAGTGAGGCGACCAGAACTGGACACAGTACTCCAAGTGTGGCCTAAACAGAGTTTTATAGAGCTGCATCATTACATCGTGACTCTTAAACTCTACCCCTCGACTTATGAAAGCTAACACCCCATAAGCTTTCTTAACTACCCTATCCACCTGTGAGACAACTTTCAGGGATCTGTGGATATGTACCCCCAAATCCCTCTGCTCCTCCACACTACCAAGTATCCTGCCATTTACTTTGTACTCTGCCTTGGAGTTTGTCCTTCCAAAGTGTACCACCTCACATTTCTCCGGGTTGAACTCCATCTGCCACTTCTCCGCCCAATTCTGCATCCTGTCAATGTCTCTCTGCAATCTTCGGCAATCCTCTACACTATCTACAACACCACCAACCGTTGTGTCGTCTGCAAACTTACCAATCCACCCTTCTACCCCCACCCAGGTCATTAATAAAAATCACGAAAAGTAGAGGTCCCAGAACAGATCCTCTAATCCGAATGTATTCCCTCCACCACGACCCTCTGCCTTCTGCAGGCAAGCCAATTCTGAATCCACCTGGCCAAACTTCACTGGATCCCATGCCTTCTGACTTTGTTAAACATGATCTGCCCTTCACAAAGCCATACTGACTGTCCCTGATCAGACCATGATTCTCTAAATGCCTAATGATCTGTTAAGGATCTGGCCTGAACACTGGGTCGAAGGGCCTCTGCTGGTAGCTCTGGATCACGACAGTCTTTAATTTCTGTTTTCTTTCACCTGGCCATGTGGGTTCTGGCCCAGCCCCCTTCCTTTTTGGACTTTGTCCAATTACCTGCTTGTCTCCTCATTTGCAGGGTAATTTTCACTCATTACCCTGTCCATTTAAACCCTGCCTTGACTAGTATTGGGTAGGTAATGGAAACAGAAGAGAGGAGACTGTGTGGACTAGGTTAAGGCTGGGGCACTGTGCATTAAAGAAAACATTGAAAATGATAGGGAAACACCAGACAGGATTGTGTGAGGAATGTCAGGAAGAGGAGTCAGTAGAACATGTAGTTCTGAGTTGCAGGAAGTATGGGATACAGAGAGAGATGATGAGAATTAAACTAAGGGAGTTGGGGATGCAGGAATTCACATTAAAAGGGTTTCTGGGCATGGGTGAGAGAGCACAAGTCCGGGTATTTTTAGCGTTTTTAAGGGGTACAGGGGTTTTTTATAGAATATGATGAATAAACAGGAATAGGATACTAGGATGGTCAAAGATGGGAGGGTGAAGTGTAGGTTTGTGTGTGTGTGTGTGTGTGTGATTGGGTGAAGGGATTTAGAGTGTATGTCTAGTGCACATTCTGGAGCAGAGGGTGGCGGTAATGCACCATTAAGCTGGATGCCAACCATCGTAAAACAAGATACAGACAGACAGTATTCTCTGCCAGTTCATCCCAGTACTGACCTGTGTCATTTGAGCCTGTCATTGTGACTTCTGCCAACCGATTTTTGCCTGATTCTGTGTTTTGGATTTTGCCTGTTCTTGGACCTGACTTATGCCTGTGCACTCTGGATTGTTTGCCCTTGCCTGATTGCCGTTCCTGGTAAGACCTCTGCCTGCCATTTCAGACTCGTGCCGGCCTTCTGTTTTTGAAAGACTGTTGTCTTTGTGCTCCATAATAAATCCTGGTGAAAAAGTATTCATTGGTCTGCACTTGAGTCCCACCAAAACCTGATAAGATCCTATCCCCAAGAATCTTTTCCAACAGCTTTCCCACCACAGACATAAGGCTCACTTGTCTATAATTACCCGGACTATTCCTACTATCTTTTTTGAACAAGGGGACAACATTCGTCTCCCTCCAATCCTCCGGTACCATTCCCATGGACAAAGAGGACATAAAGATTCTAGCCAGAGGCTCAGTAATCTCTTCCCTCGCCTCATGGAGCAGCCTGGGGAATATTCCGTCAGGTCCCAGGGACTTACCCATCCTAATGTATTTTTACAACTCCAACACCTCCTCTCCATTAATATCAACATGCTCCAAAACATCAACCTCATTCATATTGTCCTCACCATCATCAAGCTCCCTCTCATTGGTGAATACCAAAGAGAAGTATTCATTGAGGACCTCGCTCACTTCCACAGCCTCCAGGCACATCTTCCCACCTTTATCTCTAATCGGTCCTACCTTCACTCCTGTCATCCTTTTGTTCTTCACATAACTGAAGAATGTTTTGGGGTTTTCCTTTACTCTACTCACCAAGGCCTTCTCATGCCCCCTTCATGCTCTTCTCAGCCCCTTAAGCTCCTTTCTTGCTTCCCTATATTCCAAAATAGACTCATCTGATCCTTGCTTCCTAAACCTCATGTATGCTGCCTTCTTCCACCTGACTAGATTTTCCACCTCACTTGTCACCCATGGTTCCTTCACCCTACCATTCTTTATCTTCCTCACCGGGACAAACTTATCCCTAACACCCTGCAAGAGATCTCTAAATATCGACCACATGTCCATAGTACATTTCCCCATAAAAACATCATCCCAATTCACACCTGCAAGTTCTAGCCTCATAATTTGCCCCTCCCCAGTTAAAAATTTTCCTGTCCTCTCTGATTCTATCCTTTTCTGTGATAATGCTAAAGGCCAGAGAGCGGTGGTCACTGTCCCCCAGATGCTCACCCACTGAGAGATCTGTGACCTGACCATAATTCCCTCCAGGCATAACAAGAGACTTAGAGACCTCAGCCTTCATCCTGCCTCGTGAAGCTGGATCCTGGACTTCCTGTCAGATTGCTGGCAGGTGGTAAAAGTGGGATCCCTCACCTCTGTCCCTCAGATCCTCAACACAGGTGCCCCTCAGGGCTATGTCCTAACCCCCCTGTTTTACTCTCTGTATTCCCATGACTGTGTCACCGTCCACACCTCCAATCTGCTAATTAAATTTGCTGATGATACTACACTGATTGGCCTAATCTCAAATTACAGTGAGGCAGCCTACAAAGAAGGCTTCAACCTGACAGTGATGTCAAGAAAACAATCTCTCCCTCAATGTCGCAAAAACAAAAGAGCTGGTTGTAGACTACAGGAGGAATGGAGACAGGATAACTCCTATCAACATCAATGGATCTGGGGTTGAGAGATGAACAGCTTTAAGTTCTTTGGCATACATATCACCGAGGATCTCGTGTGGTCTGTACATAGCGGCTGTGTGGTGAAAAAGACATAACAGCACCTCTTTCACCTCAGATAGTTGAAGAAGTTTGGTATGGGCCCCCAAATCCTAAGATCTTTCTACAGAGCACAATTGAGAGCATCCTGACTGGCTGCATCCCAAACCAGTATGGGAGCTGCACTTCCCTCAATCACAGGACTCTGTGCGGACAGCCCGGCGCATCTGTAGATGTGAACTTCCCGCTATTCAGGACGTTTGCAAAGACAGGGCCCAAAGTATCATTGGGGACCTGAGTCACCCTAACCACAAACTGTTCCAGCTGCTACCATCGGGGAAACAGTACCGCAGCATAAGAGCCGGGACCAACAGGCTCTGGGAAGCTTCTTCCACCAGGCCATCAGACTGATTAATTCATGCTGATACAGTTGTATTTCTATGTTATATTGACTGCCCTGTTGTACATTCTATTTTTAAAAATTGCACGTTTAGACAGAGATGTAACATAAAGGTTTTTACTCCTCAAGTGTATGAAGGGTGTAAGTAATAAAGTCAGTTCAATTCTCTGATCATAAATATTTGGGCCATGCTAAAATAAGACGGCAAACTATTTGCCAAGTGTGGCCCTTGTATTCCACTGTGCCTCTGTGATGAACAGAGTGACCGACAGTAGGACATCCCGTTTTGTTCTGCCCTGTTTTTCCAGGGATACTCTAGCATTTTGCTGGCATGTTTGCCTTTCCAACTCGACACCACTAAACCTTTTAAACCATCTGAGTTCCCAGTCAATTGACTAGGAAGATTGAAAGAAATACTCAGAACTGTTTATTTCCTCTTATATATTTATGTTTTAATCACCTTAAAGATATTAAAAATTAGCTTTATTCATCATGTGTTCATTGAAACATCTAAACATACAGTGAAATGTATCATTTGCATCAACAACCATCACATTCCAAGATGTGTAAAGGGCAGCCTGCAAGTGTTGCCATGTTTCTGGTGCCAGCATAGCGGGCCAACAACTTACAAACCCTTCATCTTTTGGAATGTTGGAGGAAATCAGAGCACCCAGAGGAAACCCATGTGGTCACGGGGAGAATGTGCAAACTCCTTACAGACAGTGGTGAGAATTGAACCCCAATTTTTCAACTGCTGGAGCTGTAAAGTGTTATGCTAACTGCCATGAGACATGCTTTACTGAAAAAAAATGCTGTGAGACCAAAGGGAATAACAACCAGTAATTATTTTTTTCTGAGAGCTGAATTTCATGTTAATCATGAAGACAAATGAGAAAAAGCATTTAAACATGAAATAAAAGTATTAAACTGCCACTTTTACATAGAAGTATTTAGTATTCCCACAGAGTCTTATTAAAGCTATTAACACAAAAGTAATTTCCAGCTTGTGCAAAGGGCCAGGACTTGGAAGCATTCTTCTCAATAAATATGATAATGTGCATTAGCTTTGCTTTCAGACACAGTGAAGAAGCAACATACTTTAATATAATATACTAAACAAAAAAAATGAGAACATGCAACTCAGAATGATAAACATTTGTACAAAGTACACAGAAGGTAGATTTTTGCCTTACAACTGACATAAAGTACGATTATAGATGCATTAGAATCTTTGATCATTTGTGAATTAGTTGTGCACAAAGAAACAAGACATTAAGCAGGTGCTTTACTGAAATCAGTCCTTATACTTTACTAAGTCCAACAACTTACAACTGAGGCAAAAACTGTAGAAGCACTGTCATTTACAACACTTCCTTGTTCCTTTCCTACTTTATATATCCCAGACTAGTTAGCTACTCTCCTTGCAACAGTGGCTCTCATTCAGGTATTCTAACCTAAATTCTATTCTGTACTGACCCACAGTGATTAGCTTTGCAAACATGCTGGCAAGGCACCAGAATTAACAACCTCCACCTTTGCCCTTTCTTCCACATTCAGCAAAACTGCTGTTGATAAATTTGGAAGGAAACACTTCTTTGCAAGGATGTATTAAAAGTGATGCATAAAAACTTTTTTTTTTCTTATACTATTCTATTACCATTTAACTGGTGAATGCTTTCATGAGAAACCCACCATGCTCTGGAGGAATGAGGTTCATCCAAGCACAACATCACACAAAGCAGGGTAATAAGAATTAAAGACAAATAATATCGGGCGTGGCTTTCTCAAAGGAGAAGTCACACCTAACACTGTGTGTTTTAAGTGAAAAATGCCAGAGTGGAGGGCTCAAATTCCATAGCAGACACTTCCAAGGGTTAGAAATGCAGCCCCGCTCTTTCTTCTATATTGGAAACAAATGTCCCAAATAAATCACAAAGAGAGAATCTGCAGATGCTGGAAATCCAAGCAAGACACACAAAATGCTGCAGGAGCTCAGCAGGCCAGGCAGCATCTATGGAAAAGAGTACAATTGACATTTCAGGCCAAGACCCTTTGGCAGGACACCAAAACATCGACTGTACTCTTTTCCATAGATGCTGCCTGGTCTGCTGAATTCCTCCAGCATTTTGTGTCCACACCAAATGATCAGTCTTTAACCTTGATTTAAAATTAGGGATGATTTGCCAGTGTCTGACACACACCCAGCAGAAGCAGCTGTGAACTGACTGTAAGTTGAATAGTGGGAAATGAGTCTTAGGAGACCCCGATTTGGAGAACAGAATTTGGGCAGAACCTTCGACTTCCTGGCTCCACAGAAATCATGTACTTTGGTTTTCACAATTGTGACAACATAACGTCAGAGAACAATCCTCAAATAGGCAATGTCACTTTATCCTTTGCAAATAGAATTAACTTTAGTGAATAGATGGGCTGACCTAAAGTATTTTCAGACGCATTAGTCATAAGAATACAAGGAGAATGTCTTGAGCCTTCTCCGCTACTGTATTCAGTGAGATCGTGACCAAATTGGGCATTGTCTCAACTCTACTTTTCTGACTGGTCTCTATAACTATTGCCTTCCCTACAGTCCAAAAACTGAAGGCTTGATCAGATAAAGGATGAACTGTACGTCAGGTATAGGCATATGGCTAACAGTGAGTCCTTTGAGCTTTAACAGGGATGCAGGGTAAACTTAAGAAAGAAATTGGGAAGATGATTGAAGAGTACATGAACTAATCTTGGCCTCCAAGATTTGACTCTTTTTTAAGTATATAGAATCAAGAAGTTAGTTAAAGAAAGAGTAGATCCCTCAGGAAACAGAAGAAAAATTGACACGTAGAACCAAGGGGCATGAGTATGATCCAAAATGAATGTGGAGAATGGAGAGAACATCAACTTTCTGGAAAATGTTTGTGTCAGGAAGTGCAATTCACTTGTCTCTCCCTTGGTTATATTCTATCAGTCAGCTTCCACTCTTCTCTAAGTTAGATGATTTCAACAATTCTCAATACTAATGAATACATTTCTCCATTACTCCATTTCAAATGGTTAGCCATTGTTTGAAGACAATGTGGATTAGAACTAGTTTTCTTTGGTACCTGTCTCTTACAAAATGGGCATTAACAGATCATTAACTACATAACTATTTGGAAAATACACAACTATTTAAAAATTATATTCTAGTGCTTTGAACCATAAAAATACCTTTGATTTGTTTATTCATGTTATTCAATGAAATGATTTCTAGGATGAAGTAAACTGTTATTTAGAAAATGGTGCTGGAGATTATTTTTCTCGGCAGTGATTAAATAAAACAGATGTCGATATAAGAAACGAGATATACGAATGTTTCCCTTCCGGCTTTTTCCCCATATCCCCTGATACCCTGACTAATTAGGTATCTATCAATCTCCTCCTTAAACACCCTCAATGATCGGGCCTCCACAACTGTATGTGGCAACGAATTCCATAAATCTGCAACATGGTCTTCTCCTGGTGATATGAATATGGTCTACTGCTGAGGTAAAGTTACTCTTTAAAGCTATTTTGATTTTGCTTTGAACACAATTGAGAGGATTAAAAATGGACAGAGTCACAGATTATTCCTATTGTTCATTGAGTATCTATGATATTCAACCCTCCTACTCCAGGCAAAATTAGGAACTTGAAAAAAATAATGGATGGATCAAGATGAAATAGCATTATAAAAATGAGGAACTGTAATGTAAGATTATTTCCGTGAGTGTACATTGAATTTGCAAAAATAATAAACCATAATATCATTAAATATGCTCCAAACCAGCATGATAAGCAGTTTTGTTTGATAATTTGAAAAGGAAATACAGATAAAAAATACCTTATTTATGTACATCTATTTTAGGCCTAAAAACCTAGCATATAGTATATTGGTTTTCCATCAAATGTTACACATCAAAAGTACACAGAACACTTGGCTTGAATACTGTTCATTAAAGAACAACAATCACCATCAACCAAATGAGGGTCATGTTACAGACCCAGGTATATGGTCAATGAATAATAACACACCCACAGATAGAACTACCCGTACATATAGTAGGGGAGAACAAATGCCCACAACACATAGAGAGAGAAAAAAATTAAAAAGGCAAAGTCAATTACCAAAAATATTATCAGCATTCTCTTTTGTAAATACTATGAAAACTCTCTTGCTTCCTCAGCAACCTTAGGTAATTACATTTATATTTATAATACAATAATGTATAAAAATATTAAATTATTTGCAATAAAATAATTGGCCCATTTTTTCATCAGGATGCCAGAAGATTCATTTAGCATTCAGTGCAACTTCCAATATTTTATTCAGTTGATTGCTGAGGGTTTTTCAAATTTGCTCTAACATTTTTTGCCTTATGGAAATGAGGAGCAAGAATTCCCTTTGATTTCTGCAGCTTATGACAAGGAAATCTGCCCACTAAATCATTGCAACCCTATTCATCTAGATCAGGACTTCCCAACCTTTTTTATGCCATGGACCCCTACCATTAAATGAGGGGTCCGTGGACTCCAGGTTGGGAACTGCTAATCTAGTCTGAGAAGAATAGTTGCAAGGGAGAGTTTGTATAAAGTACCTCAGTCAGGACTACTTGTAACTCCAGAGACCCACAGCGTGTGCTTGATTCTCAACAGCTCTCTGTAGTGGAGCAGCAAGCCACTCAGTAAAGGATAGGCAATAAAATGCTGGTCTTGCAAGCGATGCACATATCCTGTAGATTAATAATTAAATTAAAGTTGATGCAATTTCCTTTTCGGACAATCTGCCTTTTTCAATTAGGTTAAAGCCACCATTTAGTCTTTATGTTATTCCTTTCTATCTGCATTCTTTCAGCATCCAAAGTCCTACTTTTGCAATTGAAATCTGTGCAATAGAAATCTGTGCAAAATTCACTATCACACAGTGATTGACAGTCACCTCTTCATCTCAATTATAGTTTCATATTGGTTATTTTTATGCTTGCATTAGAATTAAGCTAACCTATTGGCCATTGTGAATCACACTGAAATTTATACAATTAAATGCTATGATGCGTCAAACTAAAAACAAGCAATAGATCCGTGCAATTGATTCAGGAATGTAACAGCTACAGTATTTATTGCTTATGTCTAAATTTGGTGTTAAATTATTGATTATTATTACAATTTCAGAATTTCAATGGTGGACTGAAACAATGATCTTGTGCTGGTTTCTCAGAGTATGATCCTTAATTTTTGAAGTTTTGCAGAGTGTGGATCAGTACTTCAATTAACATTCAACATAAAAGTCATTGGATGCTTTCTAAACTACAGATGGATTAAGCAAGCATAGGTTTTAATACCCTACTTCTTGAAGCAATAAATACATATCTCAATTTCTTTCTTAAAATATTCTGGAAAATTTCATTCAGGATATTTCGGATAGAATTTTATGACAATGCTTGATTAAGTCAAACTTCAGATGTGTAAAAGCTCTTTTTATTCTGAGCAGATTTACTTTAAAGATACTTTCAAAAAATGTTGTTTTCATAATTTCCTTCAGGATTCCATTGTTTAATACAGAGAGAGACTTCAGCCTTTGGAATATGTTGTTTTATTCTTGCTTTTGTGATTAAAAATGATATTAAAATAAATATATTTCTACATGTTTTCTTTCTCACCGTCTATTGAGCAAGATGACTTGAGTCTAGAACAAGGAAACAACAAAAAAATTCAAGAAAGAATTAACATTTACATAGCATCTTTTATGGCTATTGTGGCATTCCAGAATACCTAACTTTTTCAAGTATTTTTAAAAAGCAGCACCTATGATAACAAGATTGCACAGTCATCTGTTTGTGCAAAGAATCAAAGTAGGTTGAAGGATATATGTGAGAGAAAATAAATTGCAGGTCTATAAGGAAATAAAGACAGGGGGAATGGGACAAGTAGGATTGGAAATAAATCAGAAAATGTGTACTTTCTGAGCTATTTCCACAAATAGGATTGCTCCCTTTGGAGCAGGCATGGATTTAACAGAATAACCTCCTTCTATGAGATTATAAATATAGGTAAGGTGGATGTCATAACAGCACTGAGATAAATGACAGAGGTCAAGTGATATATAAATTATATCTCAGTCACCAGGACAGTGGTGAATTATTGCAGAATTTATTGGATTCAAGATGAAAAGTTTCATAAATTGTCCATTTTCCTCCACAGATGCTGCCTGAACCACTGTGCATCATGTATGTTGCTTTACTCTACCAATAGCCTATTCATTATGGGACAATCTTCATCACTAACAGGTAGGTAGAGAGACAGAGAGATACTTCATTGATCCCGAAGGAAATTACAGTGTCACAATAGCAATGCAAGTACACAGATATACAAGTATTAGAAGTGAAGAAAGAAAGAATAAAAAAAAAGGTAACAGGAGAGGGTTATCACTTTCCCAGCTATAGGCCAACTCATTTTTGAGCCAATGGCTGAGGGTAAGAATGACCTCATATAGCGCTCTTTGGAGCAGCACAGTTGTCTTAGTCTATTACTAAAAATGTTCCCCTGTTCAGCCAAGGTGGCATGCAGAGGGTGAGGAACATTGTTCAGAATTGCCAGGATTTACCATAGGGTTGTTTGTTCCCCCACTGCCTCTACTGTGTCCAGTTTGACTTCTATAACAGAGCCTGTGTTTCTAACCAGCTCATTGACCCTGTTGGCATCACCTGTGTTGATGCCATTGCCCCAGCACACCACTGCATAGGAGATTATACTGGCAACAACAGACTGGTAGAACATGTGAAGGAGAGGCCTGCATATGTCAAAGGACCTCAGTCTCCTCAGGAAGTAGAGGGGACTCTGGCCCTTCTTGTATACAGCCTCTGTGTTGGTGCACCACTCAACTCTATCATCCAGGTACACCCCCAGTTACTTGTAGTTCCTCACCACATCCACATCCTTACCATCAATAGTAACTGAAAGCATTGCAGGCTTAGTCTTCCTAAAGTCCATCACCATCTCCTAAGCCTTACTGCAGATGATTCAGCTTGCAGCATTTGACAAAGACTTTCACCAGGGCCCTGTATTCATCCTCCCATCCTCCTTTTATACATCCAACTATTGCTGATTCATTAGAGAATTTCTGCAGATGACATGACTCTGTTGTATCTAAAGTCTGAGGTAGACAAGATAAACAGGAAGGAAGCAAATAAATTCCTATGGGGTCCTATAGCTGCTTATAGCCATATCTGACACACAGCTCTGAAGCTACACAAACTGTGATCTGCCAGTCAAGAAGTCCATTATCTAGGATAAAATGGAAATGCCAATCTGCATTGAATGGAGCTTTCTTCCCCAGCAATGAGGGCTCATCACTGTCCGAATTTCTTGCTCCTCTATTCCATCAACGTTTTTCCATTCACAGTATGCATGCCTCTCTGCTCCCTGCAACTGAGGTGCTGCATTAAACTTCATTTGTCAATGCTTCACTACTAACTTTGAGATTTGAACATTGAACTTTGATGTCCCCTTTTCCCTGTTCTGCTTAAGGTTTCACCTTGGAACATTAATCCGGTTTCTCGGTCTGCAGGTGCAGCCCAACTCGTTGAGTTTTTCGAGCACCCAGTTTTTATTCTGAAATATTTTATACTCAACAAAAAATGTTTCTACAAATATTAGCTTGACTTTTAAGTTATCAATTACATTTCAGAATCTGTTGGCTGAAAATCCAAACAACAGCTCATTCCTTTTTGATTTAATTGCTCCATCAGCACTATTTACAGATCTACAGAAATTATTTCTATGCATTATTTTTGACAAGGACTTGAATTAGAGTTGATATTATATTCTTCAAGGATATTTTATGTACTAATGAGCAGCAAATTTTGCAAATATCCCCACTTCATTAGCCACTGTCTCCTGTTAAAGTATTTAATTTTCATGACCACATTCAAGTTTCTATTACTGAGAAAGTCTTGTCCAGAGATGTCGTTCGTTATTAATTGCCTGTGTCTTGATCATCTTAAAAGCTGTGCATGTAAAACTTTGTTGAAATTAATTATACCTGCCAGCTGGCTCAGATCCAATAATTAAGACAACATTTGTACCAATATGCGTGAGTTGTAACATTATGTGAAAATGATGCTTTTGAAGTCAAATCCTGTTCTAACTGTGAAAAGGAACAGTGTGAGATTTCTCAGGGAAGAAACAGAAGGCAGAGAGTAGAGACAGAGGTGCATTTCGTTGATAGAGGCTTGTAACCCAGTCATGTTCTGCAAGAATCATTGCTTTGACCTTTGGTAGTTTAAATATATATATGAATGATCTGGATGAAAATGTGCAGTGTATGTGGGTTGATTAGCAGATGACACAACGTTGGTGGTGTTATGAAAAAGCCGGGAAGACTGTCAAATGATAGAGCAGGATGTAGATCTGTGGAAATTTGGGCAGAGAGGTGACAGATGGATTTTAATCCAGACAAGTGTGGAGTGTTGCATTTCAGAAACCAAGTTCAAGAGTAACTTAAACAGTAAAGTGTAGGAATGGTAAGGAGCATTGATGTACAGAGGAGTCTTGGGGTGAAAGTCCATGAAAGAGGCATCACTAGAGAATAGAATGGTGAAGAAGGTGAATGGCATTAAGTTTAAAAACTTTGCAGTTGTATAACATTTTGGTTAGGCCACACTTGGGGTAGTGGGTACAGTTCTGGTTGCCCTACTAGGGAAGGGTGTGTATGTTTTGGAGAGGGATGCAGAAAAGGTTCACCAGGATACAAAAAGAAATTGGATTAATTTAAACCCAAGAGATTCTGCAGATGTTGGAAATCCAGAGCAACTCACACAGCTTGCTGGAGGAGCTCAGCTGGTCGGGCAGCATCTATGGAAATTAACAAGTAGTCTATGTTTTGGTCTGAGACCTTTCATCAGGACCAGAAAAGAAGGGGGAAGATGCCAGAATAAAAAGGTGGGGAGAAGGGAAGAAGGACAGGCTAGAAGGTGTGAGGTGAAATCAGATGGGTGGGAAAGGTAAAGGGATAGAGAAGGAGGAAAACAGATAGAAGAGTCGACCATGGGAGAAAGTGAAGAAGGGGGACACCAGGGGGAGATGAATAGCAGGTGAGGAGAAGAGGTAAGAGGCCACAGTGGGGAACAGAAAAAGAGACGTGGGAGAGAAAAGGAAAAAAGAACAAATTACTGGAAGTTGGAGAAATCACTATTTGTGCCGTCAGGTTGGAGGCTACCTGGACGGAATATGAGGTGTTGCTCCTCCACACTGAAAGAGGCCTCATCATTAGCAAAGAGGAGGCCATGGACTGACATCTCAGAAAGGGAATGGGAGTAGTAATTCGAATGGCTGGAAAATCCTCTTTTGGTGGATGGAGCAGAGGATCTCAACAGCTTAGTTTTGTCTGGAGGATCAAAGCTGACAGGGTGGTTAGTCAGCATTTATTCACAAGATGGAAATATCAAATATGAAGGGACCTAAGTTTATGGTGAGGGGTGAGAAGTCTAAAGAAGTTTTGTGAGGAAAGACTTTTACACAAAAACTGGTTTGTGATTAGAATGCACTTCAGGGGAGGTAGTAGAAATACATACCATAACAACTTAAGGGGTTTTTAAACAGACAGGATATAGACCACTTACAGACAGACAGAATTAGGTTAATCTGGCATCAAGGCTGACATAAATCCGGTGGGCCGAAAGACCCATCTCTATGCTATACTTTTTTGTTATAGTTCTCTGTTTCTATATGCAGTATGTTTGATGGGATATAGAGTCATGCTTTTCAAATCCCTTACTCACTCTTCCTTCAGTTAGTCCTGACGAAGGGTCTCGGCCTGAAACGTCGACTGCGCCTCTTCCTATAGATGCTGCCTGGCCTGCTGCGTTCACCAGCAACTTTGATGTGTGTTTCTTAGATAAAGACACAGGTTTACACAGCTCCACTTAGTCCACGCCGACCATCAAGGATGGCAACACCATTGCCTTTGAATGGAAAATCCCTCAAAAGGTAATGTAGTCATCCTAGTACATCACAGGTAAAGCCCTCCCAACCACTGAGCACATCTACATGCAATGTTGTCATCGGAAAGCAGCATCCATCATCAGAGATTCCCACCACCCAGGTCACACTCTCTTCTCACCGCTGCCAGGAAGTACAAGAGCTTCAGGAATTGCACCAGCAGGTTAGAGAATAGTTACAGCCCCTCAAGCATCAGGCTCTTGAATAAAAGGAGATTACTACACTAAATTTCACTTGCCCCATCATTGAAATGTTCCCACAACCAATGATCTCACTTTCAAAGAGTCTTTATCTTATGTTTTTGCTATTTATTGCTATTTATTTATATTTGCATCTGTATAGTTTGTTCCTATCTGCATTTTGGTTGATCTTTCATTTAATCTGCTACAGTTACTATTCTATAGATTTGCTGAGGTTGCCCATAAGAAAATAAATCTCAGGGTTGTATATGTACTTTGATAATAAAATCTACTTTGAACTTTTGAAGAATCAATTTACACTAATACTAAACCAATGGCATTTTTTCTTTCCACTTTCCTCTCAACCCTCTGTCTCCCTCAGATTCCATCATTCATTAGAGGTGACTTGCAGATGTCAATTAACCATTGACATTTATTCCTTTTGGATATGTGAGGAAATCTTTCAGAGGCAAGGTCTGGATGGAAAGAATAATGCCGCATATTAACTAAATCACATTTTTTCAAATTAATTGAGTTAAAGATTTATAATTTTTTTTGTATTTTAAATGTCTTAAGTTAAACCAAATAAAAACAAGCATTTAATTTGTTCTAGTATTTTTAATTATTGTTCAATATTTTGAATGCCAGGGTCATTCAGAAGTATTGGACTGCTTTGAAATATTTGCTAGGGGTCAAAATCAATTATGGCTTAGTTGGCAGTTAATATATTCTTGAGAACATTTTTTGATAGGGCTATAATATGCACAACACAATCCAGCCTTCCACTATTTTTGCATTACATCATGTAATGGTCTGCTCCTGCACTAGGACTAACCAGTTAAAGCTGGGTTAATCATTAATTCATACAGCACACCATATCAATTTAAACAATCAGACCTCTCTATCTGTACTAATACTGTCTACTAGTCCTTGGTCCATGGCCTTCCAAGTCTAACCACCTTATGGTTGGAAAGGTTCTTCCACAGATCATTATTAACCTCTTGCTTCATACCCTGAACCTATGACCTTTGGTTTTTGATACCCCTACTAGGAGGAAAAGCTCATGTGCCCAATTTCTCCTAATAACTGAAATGCTGTACCTGAGGCTACACAAAGGATAGCTTTGGGCAGCAAGTCAGCATCAGTTTTATTATCACTGGCATATGTCATGAAACTGACAGTTAAAAAAAAATTTCTTTCCATGGATCGGTAGGTTTTATTTTTCTATGAGAGGGGGAGGCTGAAGGTTAAACTGAGTAAAATATACAAAATTATAATGGGCATAGATATGGCAGATGGTCAAAATCTTTTTCCTATGGTAGGTATAGTATCAACAAGTGGACATGGATTTAAAGTGAATGCAAGGAGCTTTAAAAGACATCGCAGAGATAAGATTTTTTATAAAAGGGAGCAGTTGATATAGTCATAGAAAAGAACAGTACCAAAGCAGGCCCTTTGTCCATCTAGTACGTAGCGAACCATTTAAACTACCTACTCCCATCAATCCGCACTGGGACCTCCATGCCTCTACCATCCCTGTACCTATTCAAACTTCGCTTAAGTGTTGAAGTCGAGCTTGCATGCACCACTTGCACTGGCAGCACGTTCCACACTCTCACAATCCTCTGAGTGAAGTTTCCCCTCATGTTTCCTTTAAACTTTACACCTTTCACCCTTAACCCATGAACTTTGTTGTAGTTCCACCCATCCTCAGTGGAAAAACTTGCGCTTACTTTATCTATACTGCTCATAATTTTGTGTACCTTTATCAAATCTCCTCTCAATCTTACACATTCCAGGAATAAATTCCTAATCTATTCAATCGTTCCGTATAACTCAGGTCCTCCAGAACTGGCAACATCTTTGTAAAATTTCTTTATACTCTTTCAACCATATTTACATCTTTCCAGTGGGTAGGTGACCAGAACTGAACACAATACTCCAAATTAGGCCTCACCAATGTCTTGTACAACTCCAACATAATATCCCATCTCAATGTACTCAATACTTTGATTTATGAATGCTAATGTGCCAAAAGCTTTCTATCTGGAATATGCTGTCAGAGGCAGTGGCTGTACCAAGTGCAATGACAATATTTAAGAGGCATTTAGACAAATGCCTTAATAGATAAGGTATGGAATGATGCAACCTTAATGCAAGCAAATAGGGTTAGTGTAGATGGGCAAGAAGGTTGGCATGAAATACCATAAAACCCTAAGACATAGGTGCAGAATTGGGCCATTTGGCCCATCGAGTCTGCTCCACCATTAAATCATAGTTGATCTTTTTTTTTTCTCCTCCTCAACTCCATTTTCCGGCCTTCTCCCCATAACCTTTAATACCATGTCCAATCAAGAACCTATGAATCTCTACCTTAAATACACCCAATGACCTGGCCTCCACAGTTTCACATGGCAACAAATTCCGCAAATTCACCAGCCTCTGGCTAAAAAAATGTGTCTGCATCTCTGTTTTGAATGGATCCCCCTCTATCCTGAGGCTGTGCCATCCTGTCCTAGACTCTCCCACCATGGGAAACATCCTTTCCACATCTACTCTGTCTAAGCCTTTCAACATTTGAAAGGTTTCAATGAGATCTGCCCTCATCATCCTTCTATATTTCAGCGAGTACAAACCCAGAGCCATCAAATGTTCCTTGTACGATAACCCTTTCATTCCGGTAGTCATCCTTGTGAACTTCCTCTGGACCCTCTTTAATGCCAGCACATCTCTTCGAAGATGAGAAGCCCAAAACTGTACACAATACTTGAGGTGAGGCTTCACCAGTGCCTTATAAAGCCTCAGCACCACATTCCTAAATGAGAAGGTAATGGGTGAAAGGACCTGCTTCTGTGCAGGTGAACTATATGCCTTGTTAGGTCTATAACTCTATTTTGGTCAATATGTTTTGTAGGTGTTTATCACTAATGGCATGTTATGGGTCATTACATCATTTTTCATTGGTGAATAAGATATAGATAATAGTTAAGCTGAACTGGAAATTTAGTGCACAGTGAAATATTTCAATTATTTTGGCTATGCTGACACTTTATAAAAACTGTTGGTGCACTGAAACATTTCACGGTGCTCTACAACTAGTATCAGAATTAAACAAAAATGGAGAGGTTTAGCAGAATGTACAGCCCAAGGCATAACTTTACCTGAGGCATCTGAAGA
Organism: Mobula hypostoma; assembly: GCF_963921235.1. Classification (NCBI taxonomy): domain Eukaryota; kingdom Metazoa; phylum Chordata; class Chondrichthyes; order Myliobatiformes; family Myliobatidae; genus Mobula; species Mobula hypostoma. The sequence goes on from NC_086101.1 coordinate 175,263,420, forward strand.
AAAAGATCATACAATGAAGCAAAGGGAGTTAGGGAATAAGATATCTCAAGGCCGGGTCACAGGACATTTAAAGAGACAGGATAAGAAAGTAACACACATCAAAGTTGCTGGTGAACGCAGCAGGCCAGGCAGCATCTCTAGGAAGAGGTACAGTCGACGTTTCAGGCTGAGACCCTTCTTCAGGACTAACTGAAGGAAGATTACTAACTCTTCCTTCAGTTAGTCCTGACGAAGGGTCTCGGCCTGAAACGTCGACTGCACCTCTTCCTACAGATGCTGCCTGGCCTGCTGCGTTCCCCAGCAACTTTGATGTGTGTTGCTTGAATTTCCAGCATCTGCAGAATTCCTGTTGTTTGAGGATGAGAAAGTGCTTTTCAAGGTGAAAAACAGCAGGGGGTATATTGGTGGAAAGGGCCAAGATGATGGAAGGATTTCTGGTGAAAATTCTGAGGGATGGGGATTAAATGAAGATGTGGTAACGTGGCACGAGGTACCAGCATGGTGTCTGATTCAGATGGGTGTTATTAAAATCAAAGGCAAGGAAAGGAGGGAGAATTGATTCAGGTATGTAAAACTAAGTTTTATGTTATATTAGCCCAGGGTCAGCGACTGTTTCTTTAATGCCAACATACCTTTAAAGAATATATTACATAATTAACAGCTAATTGGTACTTAATGAACAAATAGGTTTTCCTAAGCTTTTTTATGCCATAGACCAATACCAATAAGTAAGGGGTCTGTGCACCCCAGGTTGGAAACTCCTGCCCAAGAAGGAAATTGCAGTAAGAACTCAACTGTAAGAGTGCCTCCTGGATTTGTAATCAGTTTCATTATTAAAGAATCTTTGTTAATCATCCAACATTCCAACAACTTCCTGTACCTCTCTAGGGTGAATAGTAGAATCCGAGACAAGGGTTGAAGTAGGCAATATTCAAAAGGATTCAAGGATTCAAAAAACTTTATTGTCATTCTAACCGTTCATCAGCTCTGCAGGGCAGAATGAGACAGCGTTTCTCAGGAACAGTGCAATCATAACATAACAAACGCAACACTAAATAATAAACATAACAATAAATAGTAAAACACAACAGCCACATGTCAGTTAAAATCAAGTTTTAAGTGTCCAGTGTAAGTTAAAAGTGTCCAAAGCAGAGTCAGGTGGAGCAGCTATTTAGCAGTCTGACTGCCTGTGGGAGGAAGCTGTTTAGTAGCCTTGTGGTTTTAGTTTTGATGCTCCTGTAACGTTTGCCTGATGGCAGAAGAACAAACAGTTCATGGAGAGGGTGGAAGGGGTCTTTAATGATGTACCGTGTCTTCTGGAGGCATCGACTCTGAAAGAGGTCTTGGACAGAAGGTAGGGAGACCCCAATAACCTTCTCTGCTCCCCTAACCGCCCTCTGCAAGGCTTTTTTGTCAACAGCACTGCAGCTGGAGTACCAGGTTGTGATGCAAAAGGTCAGCACACTCTCAACCACGCCTTTGTAGAATGTAGTTAAGATGTTAGTGGGGAGTGATGCTTGTTTAAGCTTCCTCAGAAATATTTTGGAAACTGAAGTTTTGATGTTTAACAAGGATTTGGAGTCTAACACTCATCTTAAAATCAGAAGGATGGTACATTGTATGGCTGAATCGAAGAAGACATCCTAAAAGGAAGGTGAGACCAGGGAGTATAGAAAGTTATATTTTGTCAGGGACCAAGAATGGCTTTGTCCTTATTGGTTTTGAGATACTGGAAGACTGAACATAATTGATTTTATGTTGCACTGCTGCTGTCCTTAATCATCTCCGCCGTGAAAGTAGTTAAGAGCTACTCTGGGTCTACTGGGTCACATTTCCTTCCCTGAAGGGCATCAATGAACAGTATTTTTAATGACTATCTGGTCACTTCATTCTTACCATAACTGATATTCGCTTTTTAATCTAGATTCATTTAATTACTTGAATTTAAATTTCACAGCTGCCAAGCTGGGATTTAATCTCTTGTCTCAGGTGGTGTCCAGTAAATTAATTACAATGTTCCTGTACCCACAACCGTGATGGCCAAGATCTTTACACTCACTGCAGTCATGCTGAAAATCTCTTATCCCATTAATTTCTGAAGAATTGAAAACAAGAGCATGAACTTTATTAGAACACGGACTATGGAGTATATTGATAAGAATTCTTCATGATTAATTTTTATTTAGCTTTCACATCTTCCTTCAAACAAAAAGAGTCTGTGTTTGTGCATGTGTGTGTCGGGTGTGGAGGGAAGGGAGCATGGACAGTTATTGACCATGTTATGAAATATTACATGTAAAGCAATGACCTACAAGGTGGATGTAAAGACCTGGTGAGGAAATAGGACTAAGTATATCCTTAAGCACACAAATATCAGAATTCTGCAGGATGAGGAGTGAGAGGAGAAGATGGTGAATTCAGCAGCAATATTCCAATTCTCCAAACATTATTACATTTGGAGAAGTGTAGAGATTCACTAAGGTCAAGGAAACCGTAGAGTTCTCGAGCTACAATACACAATCACTGGCATATACATGTATTTCCTACTGCCTACCAATGAAACATTTCTCTCCCACTCCTGTTATAATTAAATTAATTTTTCACTGAGAACAATTACTAAACTGAATGTAAAAATTGAACTCAGGTCAACCTTATTAGGATATGCTATATTAATTTGAGTATTAAGATCTCTTAAACTGGAACATCAAGAATATTTTGAAGGATTGACACCTTCTCTGGTGTCCACGTTAATGTGTGAGATAACTCTCGAAACAAAATGAACTCTCTATCATTCAATGCAATAAAGAATAACTAGACTTAACCCATCAAATTTCATTACCGTGGAAGATTGAGTGCAGTATTCTTTGGTTTTTGAATACCTGCTTCATATTATCTGCATTGTAAAGGTGAATGCCTTTGATTTTGATTGCTACTTCATTCAGAAAGTGGGTTACAAACTTAATTGTTCTTCCTAATTGACTTATCCGTTTTCAGATTGCTCTGAGTGACTGCTGATGAGGACACTGTAGTCAGAGAATTAGAGCAATTTGAAATCAATGCCGCTGATCATTTGCAGCTAAAGTTTCCCTTAATGAAGTTTCAATATATGTCTCTTGTTCATTAGGTCCCTTGTTGTCCCAGTGGCTTGGAGGTTTGAATAATAAGGGTGCTTTGCAAGTGTCTGCCACACATGCATTGAGATTTTTATTGTCTGGGTTTTACACTGGTGTGCTGCCCATTCAGCTTCACTGACTCCACTCAAACCTGTTTCACTGATTTATTTATTGATCTGTGTCTGAAGATGCAAACAGTTCCTTCATTTCTTCCATGAGGGATCTATCAATCAGATTAGTTACATACATTTACACAACTGTAGGGTGCTGACTTATCGATCTGTCTATTAATTATGCAGAATTTGAGGCAAGGAAATAGGCCATTTGGGTAATCTTTTCCATGCTAGTGTATTGAATTAAATTTAATTGACTTTATTGCTTACATCCTTCATGTACATGAGAAGTAAAAATCTTTATGTTACGTCTCCATCTAAATATGCAATGTGCAATTTATAGATATTTAAAATAAATAGTATGTACAACAGGATAGTCAATATAATATAAAAATACAGTTGTGTCAGCATGATTTAAGCAGTCTGGTGGCCTGGTGCAAGAAGCTGTCTCAGAGCTCGTTGGTCCTGGCTTTTATGCTGCAGTACTGTTTCCCGGATGGTAGCAGCTGGAACAGTTTGAGGTTGGGGGTGACTTGGGTCCCCAGTGATCCTTCAGGCCTCTTGTTACACACCTGTCTTTGTAAATGTCCTGAATAGTGGGAAGTTCGCATCTATAGATATGCTGGGCTGTCCGCACCACTCTTTGCAGAGTCCTGCGATTGAGGGAAGTACAGTTCCCATACCAGGCAGTGATGCAGCCGGTCAGGATGCTCTCAATTGTGCCCCTGTAGAAAGTTCTTAGGATTTGGGGGCCCATACCAAACTTTCTCATCCATCTGAGGTGAAAGAGGCGCTGCTGACCTTTTTCACCACACAGCCTATTACAGACTATGCGAGATCCTCGGTGATGTGTATGCTGGGGAACTTAAAGCTGTTCACCCTCTCAACCCGAGATCCATTGATGTCAATAGGGGCTAGCCTGTCTCCATTCCTCCTGTAGTCTACAACCAGCTCCTTTGTTTTTGTGACATTGAGGAAGAGGTTGTTTTCTTGACACCACTGTGTCAGGGTGATGACTTCTGTACCTGCATTATAAATGCTTTCTCCATTTATGACCAAGCCTGTTAATGCTTCTGCCCTTCCTTCCTTATCCAGCTTCCTCACGTGTTTCTGCATTCTATTCTACGATGCAGCATTCTAATCACTGTCACTGAGAGGTTACTCCAGAATTCCTTATTAGATTATTTTAGCTACTTTAAATTTGGCCTCTGTTTTCATCAATGATTACCTTATATTTTTAATTTCCAGGTTTGAAGTGGTTATCCTACATTGCTGTTCTTATTTCTGAGTTACATTCTGATATCAGGAAGGAGGTACAACAGGGGTTCCCAGCCTTTTCTCTGCCATGGACCAATACCATTAAGCAAGGGGTCCGTGGACCCTGGGTTGGGAACACCAGAGGGACAGGAACCTTACGTCCCACACCACCAACTTCAGGAATAGTTATTACTCTTTAAATGTCTGGCTCCTGAACCAGTGTAGGTAACTTCACTCGCCTCAACACTGAACTGATTACTGAACACAAACTACAGACTCACTTTCAATGACTTTAAAGCTCATCCTCTCAGTATTGCTTGTTTATTTATTTAATTTGTATTCGCACAGTTTGCCTTCTTCTGCACATTCATTGTTTGCTACGCTTTGTGTGTAGTTTTCACTGGTACAATTGTATTTCTTTATTCTACTGTGATTGCCTGTAAGAAAATGAATCTCAGTGTAATATATGGTAACATATACATACTTTGATAAGAAATATACTTTAAACTTTGAACTTTGACATCTGCGGTCCCCTGTTTTGAAACAATTATCTTATGATTATAGCTTCTGATTATGGGATGTGTCTGTTAAATCAGTGATCCTTAGTCTTTGGGCAATTATATTATAGTATTGAACACAATTTTTGAAGCAACCTTAGACTTATTATAGCACTGCATAAACGTTCCCTTGAACAGCCCCTGCGAAATAACTTGATAAGCGCTTGTATGTTGGGTTTTATTGGAGTTAGGGAGATAATGCTTACTAAGGATGTTGCTCAAGGAATAAATATTGGTAAGGATGATTAATCATTTTCCACAATCTGACTTTTCATGTTGCTATTGGAAAGCAATGGGTGAGTGCAAGATGATTCCTATCCTTTGTTCCATTTTCCTCAGTAGAAACAATTGAGTCACCACCCAGCTTTGATGTGAAGGGGAGTAATTCAGCCTCACTCCCAAATGGCAAACAACTCTACATGTGAGGTTATTGGCATGAATAAAACAGAATGTTAGATAGAACTCACTCCTAACATGAGCCCCCCACACACGCCAGTGACCTATCTGGTATGTTTTCCTGGATCCTTTAATATGGATGCTGCCCAAGGCCACCCTGACGAACCATACCATGACCCCGAAGGCTGCGGGATCTTGGGTGATGTAATGTTGTTGCATCAGAAGTACAGATAACTCCTGCCTCTAAATCTACAGAAACAACTTTAGCAGTGCATTAAACCAAGCCCCTAGAATTAGACAACCATAAATATCTCAAGGAATACTGACAACACACTGGAGGAACTCAGCAGGTCGGGCAGCATCCGTGGAAATGATCAGTCAACGTTTCGGGTCAGAACCCTTCATCAGGACTGAAGAGGGAAGGGGTAGAAGCCCTATAAAGAAGGTGGGGGAGTGTGGGAAAGAGAAGGCTGGTAGGTTCCAGGTGAAAAACCAGTAAGGGGAAAGATAAAGGGGTGGGGGAGGGGATAGGCAGGAAAGGTGAAGAAGGAATAGGGGAAAGCACAATGGGTAGTGGAAGAAGGCGGAACCATGAGGGAGGTAGTAGGCAGCTGGGGGAGGAGGCAGAGTGAAACTGGGATAGGGGAAGGGAGGGGGAGGGAATTACCGGAAGTTGGAGAATTCTATGTTCATACCAAGGGGCTGGAGACTACCCAGACGGTATATGAGGTGTTGCTCCTCCAACCTGAGTTTAGCCTCATCATGGCAGTAGAGGAGGCCATGTATGGACATATCCGAATGGGAATGTGATGCAGAGTTGAAGTGGGTGGCAACCGGGAGATCCTGCCTGTAGTGGTGGACAGAGTGGAGGTGCTTGATGAAGTGGTCCCCCAAGTGCGTCGGGTTTCACTGATGTAGATGAGGCTGCACCGGGAGCACCGGATGCAATAGATGACCCAAACAGGCTCACAAGTGAAGTGTTCCCTCACCTGGAAGGACTGTTTGGGGCCCTGAATGGTGGCAAGAGAGGAGGTGTAGGGACAGGTGTAGCACTTGCGCTTACAGGGATAAGTGCCGTGTGGGAGATCCGTGGGGAGGGACGTGTAAACCAGGGAGTCCCGGAGGGAACGATCCCTGCGGAAAGCGGAGAGGGGTGTAGAGGGAAAAACGTGCTCAGTTGTGGGGTCCTGTCGAAGGTGGCAGAAGATGCGGAGGATAATGTGTTGGATCCGGAGGTGGGGTGGTAGGTGAGGACAAGGGGAACTCTGTCCCTGTTGTGGTGGCGGGAGGATGGGGTAAGGGCCGAAGTGAGGAAATGGAGGAGATGCAAGTGAGGGCATCATTGATGATGGCAGAAGGGAAACCACTCTCCTGAAAGAAAGAGGACATTTGAGAAGTCCTGGAACGGAAAGCCTCATCCTGGGTGCAGATGCGTTGGAGACAGAGGAACTGGGAATAGGGAGTGGTATTTTTGCATGTGGCAGGGTGGGAAGAGGTATAATCAAGGTAGTTATGAGAGTCAGTAGGCTTATAGAAGATGCCAGTGGACATTCTGTCTCCAGAGATGGAGACCGAGACATCGAGAAAGGGGAGAGAAGTGTCCGAGATAGACCAAGTGAATTTGAGAGCTGGGTGGAAGTTTGAAGTAAAGTCGATGAAATTGATGAGCTCAGCATGGGTGCAGAAAACAGCACCAGTGTAGTCGTCAATGTAGCGAAGGAAAATTTGGGGAGCAGTACTAGTATAGGTTTGGAGCACAGACTGTTCCACATAACCAACGAAGAGGCAGGCATAGCTAGGGCCCATGCGAGTGCCCATACCTACACCCTTGGTCTGAAGAAAGTGGGAAGAGCCAAAAGAGAAGTTATTAAGCGTGAGTACCAGTTCTGCCAACCGGAGGAGGGTAGTGGTGGTGGGGAACTGGTGAGGTCTATTGTCCAGAAAGTATTGGAGGGCCCTTGTCCTCACCTATCACCCCACTAGCCTCCGGATCCACCACATTATCCTCTGCAACTTCCACCGCCTTCGACAGGACCCCACCACTAAGCACATCTTTCCCTCTACACCTCTCTCCGCTTTCCGCAGGGATCGTTCCCTCCACGACACCCTGGTTCTCACGTCCCTCCCCACGGATCTCCCACCCGCCACTTATCCCTGTAAGTGTAAGTGCTACACCTGTCCGTACACCTCCTCTCTTGCCACTATTCAGGGCCCCAAACAATCCTTCCAGGTGAGGCAACACTTCACCTGTGAGTCTGTTGGGGTTATCTATTGCATCCGGTGCTCCCGGTGCGGCCTCCTCTATGTCGGTGAGACCCGACGCAGATTGGGGGACCACTTCGTCAAGCAACTCCGCTCCGTCCACCACAACAGACAGGATCTCCCACTTCAACTCTGCTTCATATTCCCATTCTGATATGTCTATACATGGCCTCCTCTACTGCCATGATGAGGCTAAACTCAGGTTGGAGGAGCAACACCTCATACACCGTCTGGGTAGTCTCCAGCCTCTTTGTATGGACATTGAATTCTCCAACTGCCGGTAATTCCCCCCCCCCCACCCCCCTTCTCAGTTTCACTCTGCCCCCTCCCCCAGCTGCCTGCTACCTCCCTTATGGTTCCGCCTCCTTCTACTTCCCATTGTGCTTTCCCCTTTTCCTTCTTCACCTTTCCTGCCTATCGCCTCCCTGCTTCCCCTCCACCACCCTTACTGGTTTTTCACCTGGAACCTTCCAGCCTTCTCCTTCCCACGCTCCCCCACCTTTTTTATAGGGCCTCTGCCCCTTCCCTTTTCAGTCCTGATGAAGGATTCCGGCCCGAAATGTTGACTGATCATTTCCACAGATGCTGCCCGACCTGCTGAGCTCCTCCAGCGTGTTGTGAGTGTTGCTCTGACTCCAGCATCTGCAGAGTATTTTGTGTCATAAATATCTCAAAATGTATAAATACTTTTGACAAAGTAAAAAAAAACTTTCAGAAGTACTAAAGCAATAAAATGGGATTAATGTAAACAAGAGCATGATGAATAATCGACATGATCTCAGGTGGCCTAAAAGCTCATTTGCTGTTCCAAGACTCACAAGATCTCCTCCTACACCTAATTTATATATTTGTATCTATTCAAGAATATAAACATTTTATATCAAAATAAACCTTATTCATAACAAAAAAAAATACTTCCAAGAATAAACAGTGCCGTACCTTTTCCTCCTTGCTTTCATAGACAATGTGCTATATGGTGTAATAGTACAGGTAGACTGTTACAAGTCCAATGGGTCTGAAAAAAATACAACAGGATTGCTGCCATTCACGTGGGCCCATAGAGTGGTGTACTAGTAGAGATTGATTCCTCACCCAACCTTGTACGCCAAAATATTTTTTGTATTAATAGAGATACAGCACAGAGTAGGGCAATCCGGCCCTCTGAGCCGCACTGCCTGATTTAACCATGGCGTAATCACAGGTCAATTTACAAGGACCAATTTAACCTATTCTTCAGACAGAGGGAAACTGGAACACTGAGAGGAAACCCATGCGGCCACGGGGAGAACATACAAACTCCTGAAAGAGAGTGGTGGGAATCGAATCTGCGTTGCTGATACTATAAAGCATTGTGCTAACTACTACACTACCAGGACACTTTAAACTTATCCAAAGTTACCTAGTTTCTCCAAACTTGTCTGACATCTACTCTTAAACTTTGGAGCTATTCCTCCCAATGTGCTGGGGATGACGTCACAGTAGCCTTGACTTAGTGTCAGAGCACAGAATCAGAAATAATATCATCGGCATATCTCATGAAATGAGTTGTTCTGCAGCAGATGGACATTACAATACATAATAAAACACTATAAATTACAGTCATATATATATTAAATTAAATTAAGTAGTGCAAAAAGAGTAAAAAAAGAACAGGAAGTAGTGTTTTTGGGTTCATTGTCTATTCATAAATCCAATGGTGGAGGGAAAGAAGTCATTCATGAAATATTGAGTATGTGTCTTCAGGCTCCTGTACCTCCTTCTTGATAGTACCAATGACAAGAGGGCACAACCCAGGTGATGGGGCTCCTTAATGATGGATGCTGACTTTTTGGGACATCACTTTTAGAAGGTGTCCTCAAAGCTAGGGAGGTTCTCGCCCATGAGGTTAGTAGGAGAAATGTTGATGAGGACTGGCTTTCAAGTTAGTAACTTCACTTTTACTGGAATCCCAGATTTGGTGATACTTTGTTCAGAAAACCAAGCAGTTCAGGCATCCAGAATCTTAATGGTAAGGTGATTGCTTTCAGTCACCTCTATAAGAACAGCCCAGTGAGATAGCTAAAAATGAATTAAACACATCTGTTATAAAAGTAGAGTACATAGATAGTACCCATACCTGGTTATCATACCATCTGGTTCATCAGCTTTCTCCAGAAAGTGAAATCTACTGTCTGACATTGGGTCTGACGTACAGCACATGTTATTCCATGTACTCAAAAGAAAAGTAATCTACTCTTAATTGTCCTCTGAAATTACCTCATTTCAATGCCAGTTAAAGGTCAGCAATAAATGATGGTCCGGCCAGAGTTACCCTGTGACGAAGGCCCATCACTAACCACAGACGGTACACAGTGCAATCGGTAAAACACTCATCCCCAGCAATAATAGTGACTGGGTCTGAAACAGAGCTGCTCTCTCTCTCTGCATCTTGTTTTACGGCGGTTGGCATCCAGCTTAATGGTGCATTACCGCCACCCTCTGCTCCAGAATGTGCACTAGACATACATTCTAAATCCCTTCACCCAATCGCGTACGTGCGCGCGCACACACAAACAAACAGAGCTGCTCCCTGGAGCTGTCTCATATAGAGGCAGCAGCAACCTGCACAGGTGTGCTGATGGTGGAGGATACCATCTTTAATTGGATAATTGAGTTAATTAGCTTTTGGTTCGTCTTGGGGGAGGGGCTTAGCAGTTATAAGCCTCAGGTTACCAAGGCTTCGGGGTTAGTTTTCTTTGGTGTTTAGTCTGAGGGTGGCTATATAGCCAAGCCATCTGGTTATTTTTCTTAAACAATTGACCCACAGTTTTTTGTGACATACCCATATTAAAAGATTGATCTCAATAAAAAGAGGAGATTTACTATTGATTACATCTATAATTCAGGTTGCCCTTACATTATAAGCAGCACGGGTGTGTCAATAAATATTTCACATTGAAACTGAGGTAAGAATGCAATTGCATCTTTAGTTCAGTGTCATATCCCCAGCTTGTGTATGCCCAGCAGGTAATTTCAACATAACCATGAGCAAATGGTGGGATTGGCTGAATTGTCTCGTCTGTTTTAGCAACACACACAAAATGCTGTTGGAACGCAGCAGGCCAGGCAGCATCAATAGGAAGAAGTACAGTCGACATTTCGGGCCAAGACCCTTTATCAGGACTCACTGAAAGAAGAGATAGTAAGAGATTTGAAAGTGGGAGGGGGAGGGGGAGATCCGAAATGATCTGAGAAGACAGGAGGGGGAGGGATGAAGTTAAGAGCTGGAAAGTTGATTGGCAAAAGGGACACAGACCTGGAGAAGGGGGAGGATCATGGGACGGGAAGCCCAGGGAGAAAGAAAGGGGGAGGGAAGCCCAGAGGAAGATGAAGAACAGACAAGGAGTGATTGTGAGAGGGACAGAGAGAGGAAAAAAAGGGGGTGGGGGGAATAATAAATAAGGGATGGGGTAAGAAGGGGAAGAGGGGCATTAACAGAAGTTAGAGCAATCAGTGTTCATGCCATCAGGTTGGAGGTTACCCAGACAGAATATAAGATGTTGTTCCTCCAACCTGAGTGTGGCTTCATCTTGACAGTAGAGGAGGCCATGGATTGACATATCAGAATGGGAATGGGACATGGAATTAAAATGTGTGGCCACTTGGAGATCCTGCTTTCTCTGGCAGACAGAGCGTAGGTGTTCAGTGAAATTGTCTCCTAGTCTGCGTCGGGTCTCACCAATATATAGAAGGCCGCATCGGGAGCACTGGACGCAGTATATCACCCCAGCTGACTCACAGGTGAAGTGTCACCTCACCTGGAAGGACTGTCTGGGGCCCTGAATGGTGGTGAGGGAGGAAGTGTAAGGGCAGTTGTAGCATTTGTTCCACTTACAAGGATAAGTGCCAGAAGGGAGATCAGTGGGAAGGGATGGGGGGGAATGAATGGACAAGGGAGTTGCGTAGGGAGCGATCACTGCTGAAAGCAGAAAAGAGGGGGGGAGGGAAAGATGTGCTTGGTGGTGGGATCCCATTGGAGGTGGCGGAAGTTACAGAGAATAATATGTTGGACCCGGAGGCTGGTGGGGTAGTGGGTGAGGACAAGGGGAACCCTATCCTTAGTGGGGTGGCGGGAGGATGGAGTGAGAGCAGATGTGCATGAAATGGGAGAGATGCGTTTGAGAGCAGAGGAGGAAGGGATGCCCCTTTCTTTAAAAAAGGAAGACATCTCCTTCATCCTGGAATGAAAAGCCTCATCCTGAGAGCAGATGTGGTGAAGACAGAGGAACTGCGAGAAGTGATGGCATTTTTGCAAGCGACAATGTGAGAAGAGGAATAGACAAAGTAGCTGTAAGAGTCCGTAGGCTTATAGTAGACATCAGTAGATAAGCTGTCTCCAGAGACAGAGACAGAGAGATCAAGGAAGGGGAGGGAGGTGTCGGAAATGGACCAGGTAAATTTGAGGGCAGGGTGAAAGTTGGAGGCAAAGTTAATGAAGTCAATGAGCTCAGCATGTGTGCAGGAAGCAGCGTCAATGCAGTCTTCGAGGTAGCGAAGGAAAAGTGGGGACGGATACCAGGTCGATGTAGTGAAGGAAAAGTTTGTCTGTTTTAGTCTCTGTTGACGTTAACTGGGCTTTGATACTGGAGGTTCCTCAGATCCTATACATTTCTTGCAAGGGAAATAAAAAAAAGTCTAAATGTTAAACGACAGCGCTAACCTTACACAAATGTATAAACGATCATTTCCAATTCAGTGGATCCGTGAAATGGTGAATTGCAGATCAGTTCCCTACCATTTAAATCTAGTTATAGTTTTATTAATTTCTTAGCCTAAGTTAAAGCCGAGTGACTTTTCATTATTTCATTGAAAAATCTGTTCTTGTAGATACTTTAAATAAATTGGTGCATTATTAATCCCAGGAGTAAGCAAAACAAATTTACCTTCAGGCAAACTTGCAAAAAATAGAAAATAGTTATCCATATTTCATTCGAAGAACTGCAGCCCTGATGTCTGTTTTACAATGGTTTCAAGTCTTGTTCAGAGGGAACTGCATGATATACTGTATACTGCTTTTTGAGTACAGGTGTCTCCCGCTTTTCGAACGTTCGCTTTACGAAACCTCACTGTTACGAAAGACCTACATTAGTACCCTGTTTTCGCTTTCAGAAGGTGTTTTCACTGTTCCAAAAAAAATTCAGCGTGCGAAAAAAATCAGCGCGCGATAAAAAGCAGCGCACGCCCCGAGCAGCCGCTCTCCCCGGATTCAGAACGGCATTCTCACCAGCATTGCTTTAACACGAGCCTGTGAGCAGTCATTTGCAAAATGAGTTCTATGGTGTCGGAAAAGCCTGAAAGAGCTCGTAAGGATGTTACACTTAGCGTAAAACTAGACATAATTAAGTGTTTCGATCGTGGTGAACGAAGCAAGGACAAAATGAGTTTGGCTTGTGGAAGCTGACGAAGATGATGTTGAAGAGGTTGTGGCATCCCATGATCAAGAACTGATAGATGAAGAGCTGATGCAATTGGAAGAGGAAAGGATAACAATCGAAACTGAATGAGTAATGATAAAGTATGACTTTAATTTTGAAAGGGTATGTAGGTAGCTTTAGGGGATATTTTTAAGATTCTTTGAGTCCTTACAAAGAGCTGTGTGATAGAAAAATGCGCGAGGCTCAGCAGTCAAGCAAGCCTTCCACATCAGCCACAGCAGACGATAAACCTCGACTTTCGACATCGAGGCAGGCAGTCATAGGAGAAGATGAGCTGCCTGCCCTGATCGACGATGAGATAACACCCCCATGTCCCACCATCCCAACACCCAGGCCCCGGACAGATACTGTACCGATTCGCGGAGAATGCAGCAGTAGCCGGGACGCACCCAGCACATCTTTAAGAAAAAAGCTGAAATAAACATGCTAATTAATTAGGCGCCGCCCCACATGTAATTGTCGGCCTAGATCAGAGGCGATGCAATTGGCAATCAGCACTGATCTGGACCGACAATTACGTGTCGGGCAGCACGTAATTAATTAGCATGTTTATTTTGGCTTTTTTCTTAAAGATGTGCTGGGCCGTCCCAGCTATTGCAGGACTCCTGCACGCTTCACGGCAATGTATCGGTTGGTGGCCCGGAGGGTGGGGGCCACTGCACCACCCAAACTCCGACTCAGCCTAACACACCATCATCAGTGTGCTCAGCGCTGAACCGATTCCAGTAAGTGATACTACACTGTACATAGATTATTTCTACTTTATATCGGCTGTGTATTTTTACGTGTTATTTGGTATGATTTGGCAGCTTCATAGTTTAAAGATTACTGGAGAACGCTTGTGCCATGTTTTTGCCAACAGCGCTTGTGTGAGATTTTCTGCCGACGGCGCTTGCGTGAGATTTTCTGCCGACGGCACTTGCGTAAGATTTTCGCTATAGAGATCTGTGCCAGCAATGATTGTGGAAAAGTATTTCTACTTCATATACGCTGTGTATTTATCATATTATTCCTGCTTTTACTATATGTTACTGTTATTTTAGGTTTTATGTATTATTTGGCATGATTTGGTATGTTGTTTTTGGGTCTGCGAACACTCACCAAATTTTCCCATATAAATAAATGGTAATTGCTTCTTCGTTTTACGACATTTCGGCTTACGAACCATTTCATAGGAATGCTCTACCTTCGGATGGCAGGAGAAACCTGTCCTCAGTCGTACAAATTTTTACAAGATTTGTGGAGTCTTATTTATGAGCCCAAGACTGTACCTTCATGGACCAAAACAATTCCTGTCAAAAGACTGAGCTGGGTACTGACAACCAAATTCCTACCTCATGATACGTCCTTGACTATTAGCCAGGCAAGGAAAGTTATGAACTAAAATCATTGAATCACAGAAATAAGACATCTGGCCTTTTTTTTTTTAGCAGATACTGGTGTAAGAACCCCAGTCATCCTCGCACCTCACTATTTACACATGGCCTTACAAATTATCTGATGCAAGTATCTATCCAATTCACTTGATAATAATCTCCCACCATTTTTACAAGCAAAGAGTTTCAAGTCAACAGATCAGGAAGCATCTTTAGATCAGACTTTAGTTGAAAGATTATCAAGCTGAAATGTTAAGTACATTTCTTTCCCTGCAGATTCCACCTAGCATGTTGAGTGTCCAAGGATTTTCAGTTTTGTATTTCATACTTCCCTGTGCATTTTGTTTCTTGGTTGTCAGGTTATAATCACTTGCAGATCTGTTTCATACCTATGCACAAATTGTTTATCCATGCTCCCTTTTTCTTGAACTATTCAAAGTAAATTTATTACCATATACAACCCTAAGACCTGTTTTCTTGCAAGCATCCTCATCCAAGAACCATAATAGAATCAATGAAAGACCGCAGCCAACATGGCGGACGAACAACCAACGTTCAAAAGACAACAAACTGTGAAAATACTAATGAAAAAAAAGCAATAAATATTGAGAAAATGAGATGAAGAGTCCTTGAAAGTGAGTCAATTTAAGTGATAGGGCATCAGAAGTTGAATGAAGTTACCCCTATTGGTTCAAGAGCCTGATGGATGAGGGATAAGAACCATTCCTGAACCTGGTGGCATGGGTCCTGCGGCTCCTCTACCCTTTTCCCTGATGGCAGCGGTGAGAAGAGAGCATGACATGGATGGTGGGGGTCCTTGGTGGTGACTGCTGCTTTCCTGTGACAGCTCTCCATGTAGATGTGCTCAGTGGTAGGGAGGGTATTGCCAGTGTTGGCTGGACTGTATCTACGTCTTTTTGTAGGATTTTCCATTTAAGAACACCGGAATTTCCATACCAGGCTGTGACGCAACCAGTCAACATACGCTTCACTACACACCCATAGACGTTAGTCAAAGTATTAGATGTCATGCTGAATCTGCGCAACTTTCTAAGGAAGTGGAGTTGCTGTGGTGACTTCTTCATCTTTGCCCTTAAGTTCTGGACCCTCTGAAATGACAACCCCGAGGAATTTAAAGTTGCTGACCCTCCTCCTCCTGAAATCAATAATCAGCTACTTGGTCTTGCTGACATTGGGTGAGAGGTTGTTGTCCTGACACCACCCACCAGAATTTCAATCTCCCTCCTATATGCTGATTCATCACCACCTTTGATTCGACCAACAGCAGTGGTGATGTCAACAATTTTAAGTATGGCTTTGGAGCTGCGCTTAGCCTCATAGTCACATTAATATGTGAGGGACGAGAAGATGGCGACGCGACGCGCGCGACTGTTCTGAATGAATATCGATATGTGTAACTAGAGGCCCATGCACCAATCCGGATTTGATGGGAACAGCTGTGAGAAAGTGCAGAGGAACATCTGGTGAAACTTCTGAAATGCCTGCTTCGCTGCCTCTGCTACTGTGCGATCGAGAATCTCCGGAGACGAAGGCCCCAAATCCTCGGCTTTGCGTATCGCCTGTTGCCGGAGCTGGGGTCAAAACACTCGGCAGAGATGGTGCTCGGTGCTCGATGTCGTATAGGTGGTCGGAGGTTCAGAGTTTTTCGGACAGACTTGGAGTTGGACTGTGGTTGGATGCTTCCGGGATGCTTCATCGGCAAGTTGGTGGTGCTGGAGGCTTACCGTCTGCATGAGATGATGCGATTTTCGAGTGACTCTGAGACTTTTACTGTGCCATGTTCTGCTCTTATCAAATTACGGTTTTGCTTTGCACTGTTGTAACTATATGTTATAAGTATGTGTTTTTTGTTAGTTCTTCAGTCGGTTTGTCATGTGTTTTCATGATATCATTCTGGAAAAACATTTTTATCATTTCTTAATGCATGCATTACTAAATGTCAACAGAAGGGGACTGCGTGTCCTCATAATCATAATCATAATATATGGAAAGGACTTCTCTCCATTTATCTTTTTTACACTCACCTGAATAAGCCTGATTAAGATAGATCGTAATGTATCTAGATGCTGGACTATGGAAGGAATATACATCATATATACTTTCAATCTGAACTTTTCTGCTCATTACGATGCCTATATATGGCTGGGGGTGGGGGCACTGGGGGGGTGTGGAGATCGGACTTGGTGCAACTGCATCTTACACCAAAGAGTCTGATACTCATTATTCAAAATCTCATCAGGGGATTGACTAATTGTTAAGGTGTCACAAGCAGATCATGAAAGTATAATTGTATCTCGTCAGCATCTGTGCTTTCAAATAAAATCGAATGATAATTATTTCACTGCAGAGGAAAAAGTTCAAAAAGGATTGAAATATTTGAGATAGAAGTAGAAGCCATAAGACCACTTCAGCAGCTCTGGCATTCAATAAGATTTTGGATGAACCTAGACTAAGTCCAGTGTCCCAAATTGATCCCTAGATCCCTTGGTTCCCCTAAAAACTCAAAACTCTGCAATTTCAAGCTTTAAAACCCAATATCGACACTAATAAATCTGGCAGAACACTGAGACATTAATCTAGGGACTTCTCATGTGGGTAAAGACCCCATGTTGGGTCACAGAACACTGAATTGTTTGAGGAATCAGATGGAAAATGGTGACATCACTGGCCTAGTGCTGAAAGAAAAATGAGGGTCATTGTTTAAAGGCAACAAGTTGACTAGGCAGTTAATGGCTCCAGGACTTTCCCTGTAGACAGACTCTCCTTTGGAGCCAGAGTATACTCAGGTAAATATGGAGATATGTTGATCACATATCTCCTCCTCTCCTACTGAGCAAGTCCAGTGTAAGAAAAATCCAGTGAGGTAGGGAAGCAAGTCATGGTGGATATCAATCCCTCTTCTCGTTGGATCCACATTCTTTCATTGAGCATGTGGAAACTAATGCAAAAGATTTACTCTTGGATTACTAGCCTGGCCATCCTAATTCACTTTGTTATAATATATTTGAACATGGTTCATATGTTATGTCAATATCCAATTTTAGTTATTACTTAAAGTGAAGTGATTAAGGCTGACATTTACTTTTGGAAGGCTGTGGTGATTGTTTTCCTTCTACTGTGATAATAAACTTCGGAAAAGTTTGGAAGATGACGCTCATCTACACTGGTTGCCTGTATGTTAGATATGCTCACATGACTATCGATATGAATTGACATTTCCTCAAATCTTACAATATATATCCTTTGAGCTGTACAAAATCTATACTGAAAAAGCCATGAAGCTCTTCACCAAACAAACCTTGCAGAATTTCTTATAAATCATGAAATAAAACATTGAGATCAATAAATGCATTTTAAAAATTCAGAAATTACAAGGGGAATAAACCTTGCGGCATTACTTGCGCCTGTGCCAGCTATGACTCAGAGACGGTGTCTCTGTGTCTGAAGGGTGTGGCTCATTTCCAACAATCAAAATTTAAGCATATGTTTCCCTGCAAATAATTGAGAGCATTCACTCTGTGAAAATGAAATTTTTGAGCGAGGGTTTAAACTTCAGCCACTCTACCCAGAAAGGTAGATGAAAAGGTTTCAGTGACTCTATTTGAAAAGACAAGTAATTCCCCTTGCTGCCCTGGCCAACATTCGTCCTTCTACCAAGGTCATCATTACAATTCGGATTGTGGTAAGATTGTTGAGATTGCCTTGTAACCTCCAACTCTAACCACACTTCACAGAGTCATAATAGCTTAAAGGAAGGGCATTAGTCAATTGAGTGCAGGTCAGCTCTCTGTCCAGCAGTCCAGTCACTCCTACTCATCTTGCCTGCCAACTTTACTTTCATGGCTCAAGATACTTTCAGACAACCTTACAGAGAGAAAGATGTAGCCTAATCTTATGAGTCACAAATCCAATTGCAGTTTCCTCAGTATTTGAGAAATCAGAGAATCTCGTTTCTTAGTACCAAAGTGTCTCTCATTCCTCCATGTCTCCAATAGATTTTAACCTGGCTTCACTGCAGTTTCAAAACATCACAGAACACTCACAAAGACATCTATTACATGTAGATTTGCGAATCCTTTCAACTTGGGAAATTTAGATCTTAATAAATCTGCTGCAAATCTTAAAGGACAATTTCCATAGAAATGAATGTCTATCTCCTCATTGACTTGATTATGAATAAGACTAATATGTATCTCATTAGCACAAGAAATTCTGCAGATGCTGGAAATCCAGAGTAACACATAAGATGTTGGAGGAGATCAGCAGTTCAGGCAACATCTATGGAAGGGAATAAGCAGTCAACATTTTGGGATCATCCTGATGAAGGGTTTCGGCCTGAAATGTTGGCTGTTTATTCCACACCATAGAGGCTGCCTGGCCTGCTGTGCTCCTTTAACATTTTGTGTGTGTAACTCTAATATTTATCTCTGTTGACAATACCACCAGTGACTTACTTTTCAAGAATGGGACTCAAAATATATCTCAATATTGTTTCGAAAAAGGAACACCTGCTGATTTTTTTTCCTGTCACACCCTTAAGGTTCCTGAAATCTCTTCACAGTTGATGAATTTAAAGCATCAGATAAAAAGAAATTTAAACAAAAAAATACAAGACAAATGCTCCAGCCAAAGTGACATGACCACATCTTTAACATATTTTCTTTTGCAGTGTAATTAATTCCTGGCATTAGCATGAAAGTCAACTCATTCCTGAAATGTGCCACAAAGGAGACGTGATAAATAACCATATAAACCATATAACAATTACAGCACGGAAACAGGTCATCTCGGCCCTTCTAGTCCATGCCGAACTCTTACTCTCACCTAGTCCCACCGACCTGCACTCAGCCCATAACCCTCCATATATCTATCCAATTTAACTTTCAATGACAACATCGAACCTGCCTCAACCACTTCTGCTGGAAGCTCGTTCCACACAGCTACCACTCTCTGTTACCCCCAAACTTTTGCCCTTTAACTCTCAACTCATGTCCTCTTGTTTGAATCTTCCCCACTCTCAAAGGAAAAAGCCTATCCACATCAACTCTATCTATCCCCCTCATAATTTTAAACACCTCTATCAAGTCCCCCCTCAACCTTCTACGCTCCAAAGAATAAAGACCTAACTTGTTAAACCTTTCTCTGTAACTTAGGAGATGAAACCCAGGCAACACTTTAGTAAACCTCCTAAAATAATAGTTAATCTTTTTCATTAGTATCAGGATATTGGGCTTTAAGTGATTGTATTTAACTGACATCTTATATGTGATTGCTATCTTATGTGTGTTAGGTGTGCCTTGTGCTGTGTGTGACTGTTGGTACTGTGTTTTGCACCTTGGCCCCAGAGTAATACTGTTTTGTCTGGCTGTATTCAGAGCAGTTATGTATGGTTGAATGAGACTTAAGCCTGAACTTGAACTTGCATCGAGGAAAGTTGCAACCTTCAAATTCAACAAAATCAAACACCCAGCCTTTCCAGTTTGTGTTTTTCTAGCTAGTTCTGTAATGTAAATTTAGCTTTTTTTCCCTTTTCTCCCCATGCGCGGTCTGACCTGCTGGAGTTTTCTATCATCCCCTTCTATTTCAGGTATGTCACAGTTCCTCTCTTCTCTATTCTCCTCATCTGCACCTTCTGCATGCAGATTAACTAGCGCAAACAGCCCTTCACCACCTGACACCAAACCATCACACCCATTTCTTTCTGAATTTTCATCATTTCATTCAATTGTGTCATCATCTTGATTTGTTTAATCAATTTTGCAAATGAATGCACTATAATGAATTTAGTATATTTTTTTGGTTCTAATTGTGTTTCTCCTTGTACAATTCTTGTATAACTTGTGTTTATGTTTCTTCTTCTGAATGTTTGCCTCAAATGCTCTGAGCCTGTGATGCTGCTGCAAGTTAATTTTTCTTTGCACCTGTGCATACATGTACTTGTGCATATGACAATGAGCTTAAATTGACATTTAACTCAACTTGACTTAAATACTTTAACATCTTGTTGAACTGAAAGCATTTAATTTGTTAAACAAAACTGGTATGAGTTGGAAGAAGGAAGGGGTTTTCTTATTCATCTTGAGCTGTTTTAACACCGTTTGGGGTGCAGAGATATTCTCATGTCAAATTTCAACCATTGCTCTTCTACTTACTTATTTAGTTCCGCTCATTAGGCAAATAAAACAACAAAAAAAAACTATTTTCAATTCCATCCTATAAAAATTGCTGGTGAATGCAGCAGGCCAGGCGGCACCTATAGGAAGAGGTACAGTCGACGTTTCGGGCCGAGATCCTTCGTCAGGACTAACTGGAAGAAGAGATAGTAAGAGATTTGAGAGGGGGAGGGGGAGATCCGAAACGATAGGAGAAGACTGGCGGGGAGGGGAGTGTGCGGGGGAGATGAAGCTAAATGCTGTAAAGTTGATTGGCAAAAGGGATATGAGAGGATCATGAGACGGGAGGCCTAGGGAGAAAGAAAGGGTACGAGGAAATCTGTAGATGCTGAAATTTCAAGCAAAACAGATAAAAATTGCATTTTGAGCCCTAACAATTTAGCAAATTCTTGCAACAGACATGTTCAGAAGCCTATACCCTTGATGTAGGCCTTTAAAAACATATCAGTGACGTAAATTTGAAACAGAAGTTGTCCAGCATCAAACCCTACAACATGACACTCTGCACTTCACTCTGCTGCAACATTGCTCCTCGAAATTTGATTCTTGCTATTTCCAACACAGTCTTTAAATCTTCCATGGAAGGATTGTTAAATTGTGTCCGTGATATTGTTCGTCTCACTTACTCACTTAATGTTTCATAAATCTCTATGGTCATTTATAACCTATATGTCAAGGGAGTGAAATAGTCATTTGTCACCTTCCAATGTCAAGAGTGATCGCTGCAGAAATCACAATTCAGCCAGGAATCAGAAATTTAATGACAGGGATTGATCCCCAGTATAAATGATCAAAATGTTGGATAATCAGAGCATGCCAAGGAACATAAGAGAGAAAGACCTCAGCAACACAAATTATCCAATAAACCAACCCATGAAAAAACAATCAGAGCATTAAAAAATTAAAAGCTGTAACATTTCCCAATGAAAGATAAAATAACAATGACATGAAAAATGAGTCTTGCATAGTACAAGAAAATCTAAAACATCTATTGCTTGGCGAAACAGTTACCAGGCGTTCTTACTGAAATGCAGGACATTGAGATGTATGTTGAAAGGAAGTTAGTAAAGGCTCTTTAAAAATATTCCTCCACTCTATGGTGATCAAATGGATAATGTTAAACTAAAAAAAATCATAAAATAGAATTGGACAAGATTGATACTACTTTTTCCTGTGATGGAACCAAAGGGCTTCTCTATTTTAAGACCTGAATTTTAGTTTCTGCTTAAACTAAATAAGTAATCCTCAATAAATTTGCTTCATAAACAATAGTGGTTCAGAATTTGTCTCGTAGATTGACATATCATATTTAATTGTAAATGTAAAATAATAATTTATTATATGCATCTACTCAGAAGCAATCATCGGTATAGGTTAATTAGCTTTAACGTCTGGGACCATTAGGGCTGTCTCCTTTAAATGGACGGAAATCTTATTATGATGTTTTGATTGTTATATCTCAGTCAGTCAGACTCCACTCTCGTACATTCATGGTCAAATCTTCAAATTTCTTTCATATTAGATATAAAAAATGAGCTTAATTGTTTTGAGACAATGTCATTTCCTAAAATATGGTAATGGCATAAGTCCTCCTTGAAGAACATTAGGAGCAAATAAACTAAAACACATCTTAAGATATACTGAGTGAAATAATGTATAAGTGGGTGATGTCAGAGGGTGGAAAAACATAGAATACTATGAATTTAATGATTTTTAAAAAGTTAAATTTATAGTACTCCTTGTTTTACCACACAAAAAGAACTTTAAAACATTTGTATTTCACAGGAGTTTCCAGAAATCCAAAAAGAATCAATTTAGAAAGTCAAATATTTTGGAAGTTTAATGCCCAAAGCTGGATTTTCCTATGAATCCAAATAAAAAAGTAATGAAATTTACCATCTGGAGTCCAACAAATGGCACCTTACATCATCTCAGATTCTTCTTTCCAACATCCATACAGAAACAGTGGCAATTCAACAATATTTTTCATTTTCATTGAAGCCTGCCATCTTAAAATGAAAAGTTCACTAGTTTTAATCCCACTGGACCTAGTAAACTTGCAGAAACTAGCAAAAAAGCACAGACTGAATTATATCTCAAAAGCTAGTCATAGACCGTTGTCAAATGAAGTGGAAGATTTTGAGCTTGAAATTCAAGCTCACTTATAGTTACAGTGGCAGGGAGTTTGAAAGTATAAAGTATCACATTGAAAAATTGAGAATAATGTCTCTTTTCTAATTTGAGTATTGCACTGTTTGGGGGGGGGAGAGGGATATAATTTTACCTGCCGTTAACAGATAGTGGCAAATTAAAATATCATTATCTGTTACACTTGAAATTTTCCATATTTACTCAGAAGTTCATGCTGGTTTATGGGGCAATTCTATTTCTTCCATTTTTTAACTTAATTTCCCATATTCAGATTCTTCCGTTCAACATCAGAAAATTTACTGATCAATGGCTAATTAACCAATTGGATGTTTGGATTTTGTACACTGAAGAGATTTTTTTTTAAATAATTGACTTCCAAATGATGGTTTACCCTGTTTTAATAAAATATATATCTGATAAGGTTTTTAAAAGTCATTAGCCTGAAACATTACCACTGTTACCCTCCCACTGATTATCTCCTGCATGTTTTGTTTTTATTTGAGATATCAAAGGATGTAATCCAATTAAAATGTAAGCAGAAGCTATGATGTCAACACAGTGACATCTCCATTCTTTAAACATCTCAAAACCCAGAAAACCCAGAAAACCTGGAACCTCTGATTTTTTTTTTTGACAAAGATCAATACCAGGGTTTTGGATGAAAATGAGTTTGTTGTTTCCTCTAATTCCTGCAAGCTTAGCAGGATGGTGGATGGGATGCCAATAAAAAAAAAAACACATTTGCAAAAATAAATGCTTTTCCAATTTCCCATGCAGATATAAGAATGCACCTGATATTGAAAACTATGATAGTGCTTAAATGGTCAATGGCATCAAAGAAAAAGAATACAAGAATGAGTATCTTGTGGTCAGGTTAACGCTTTTAAAAGCAGTAATATTTCTCCTGAAGTAGCAGACAAATACAAAATGGATGATGTTGTGTGTTCACTACCACTACCATTGCTGATTACTGGAAATCAACCAATCATTCAAAAAGTGAAAATTTGAATACACCAAGGGAAAGTGATAGATCCAAAACAGGCTCCATGACAGGGAAGGTTTTCAAAAAGTGGGTGGTGATGGTAAGACCTGGACTTATTGGCTACCTGTTTTTACCCTTGAGGTGGCACTGCTGACTTACTACAGTCCTTCTGAAAAAAGTACTCCCTTAGTGCTGTTAGGTAGAGAGTCCCAAAATTTACACCCAGAGATCACGAAGGATTGTGAAGAATTTCCATGCAAGAGTAGTGATGGACCTGGAAAAAATGCAACTGATGGTGCTGCCCTGTCCCTGGCCTTGCCCTTCTTGTTGTGAATTTGGGAGATGGTGTCAGAGTGAGCTTGAAGCTCATTTCATAGACGGTGCACACTGCAACCACAGTGTATCAATGGTGGTAGGAATTAGTTTTCAGGAGAATGGATGGGACATCAGTCATGAAGAAATTTGCAAAACCAATACTGAGTCTTTTTTTTCCTCGGGGCATTACAAAACATTTCTCCGACAATATATCATGTCTTCATCTTCTGCAGTCTCATGGGATTTAGGATGACTTGTTTGCACTCTGATGTATAGTCAGATTTATACAGAAAAAAAAACAAGCTCTTTGGCCCATCACATCCACACTGACCATTATGCCTTGCTGATTAATCCGACTTGCATGCATTAATCCCCCTTGTGTGCATTAATTCCATATCCCTCTATGCCCTGCTCATTCCACTACCTGTCCAGATATCTCTTATATTCTGTTACTGTTCCTGCCTTCACCACATCATCTGCCAACTTATTTCTGATACCAACTACTTGTTCTGTGAAAAACTTGCTTCTCAGTTAAACCTTCTCCCTCTCACTATAAATCTATACTCTCGAGTTTAAACACCAAAATCATAAGAAACTGACCCCGGCTTTTACTCTGGTTTCTAATCAATGCTCTTCATTATTATATATAGGTCTATCTTATGAACTTTCAACTTTCTCACTGCGGGGATGGCATACTCAGCCTATCCAGTTTTGCCTCATATCTCAAGTCTTTCAGTCCTGGCAAAATCCTTGTGAATCTTCTCTGCAAGGTCTTCCCCTTAGTCATATATTTTCTGGAATGTGGTGACAAGAGCAGTACTGCATGCAATACGCCAAGGGTTGCAACACGATGTCGCTACTATTCTGCTCATTACCTTGACTGAGGGCAAGCATCTTTGACACCGTGACTGCCTGTGATGTCACTTTTCGGGAGCTCTCTACCTGCACACAGAGATCTTATTGTTCCTCTGCTAATTCACTAGTGGCAAATGCAGACACGAAACCACTGCCAGGATCCCAGCAAACCCCTCCTTTGCTTCCCATCACATCTTAGGATATACATATGTTGAGGGGTTTTGGTGGCTGATGGAGGTCACTGTAGGGAATACAGACTTTTCAGTAGATGGTGCTGGCTGATGGGTCATTTGAGAGTTGGTGCACTCCTTCCTTTGATATTGCAGTGCTTGTGGAAGATCTCACTGTGTAGCGTCAAGGTTGTCAATACCACCCAGACAGTGCTTCTTTATTCTGAACAGTCAAAAAGGCCAGAGATTACCAGAAGGCTGTGGTATGTCAGACCACTTGGCAGTGTCTTCCTCTGACACAGATGTAAGACCATAAGACAAAGGAGCAGAAGTCAGCCATTCGGCCCATCGAGTCTGCTCCGCCATTTTATCATGAGCTGATCCATTCTCCCATTTAGTCCCACTCCCCTGCCTTCTCACCATAACCTTTGTTGCCCTGGCTACTCAGATACCTATCAATCTCTGCCTTAAATACACCCAATGACTTGGCCTCCACTGCCGCCCGTGGCAACAAATTCCATAGATTCACCACCCTCTGGCTAAAAAAAATTTCTTTGCATCTCTGTTCTGAATGGGCGCCCTTCAATCCTTAAGCCATGCCCTCTCATACTAGACTCCCCCATCATGGGAAACAACTTTGCCACATCCACTCTGTCCAGCCTTTCAACATTCCAAATGTTTCTATGAGGTCCCCCCTCATTCTTCTAAACTCCAAGGAATACAGTCCAAGAGCGGACAAACGTTCTTCATATGTTAACCCTCTCATTCCCAGAATCATTCTAGTGAATCTTCTCTGTACCCTCTCCAAAGTCAGCACATCCTTTCTTAAATAAGGAGACCAAAATTGCCCACAGTACTCCAAGTGAGGTCTTACCAGCGCCTTATAGAGCCTCAACGTCACATCCCTGCTCCTATACTCTATTCCTCTAGAAATGAATGCCAACATTGCATTCGCCTTCTTCACCACCGACTCAATCTGGAGGTTAACCTTAAGGATATCCTGCACGAGGACTCCCAAGTCCCATTGCATCTCAGAACTTTGAATTCTTTCCCCATTTAAATAATAGTCTGCCCGTTTATTTCTTCTGCCAAAGTGCATAACCATACACTTTCTAACATTGTATTTCATTTGCCACTTCTTTGCCCATTCTTCCAATCTATCCAAGTCTCTCTGCTGACCTTCTGTTTCCTCAGCACTACCTATCTTCGTATCATCAGCAAACTTAGCCACAAAGCCATCTATTCCATAATCCAAATCGTTGATGTACAACGTAAAAAGAAGCGGCCCCAACACGGACCCCTGTGGAACACTACTGGTAACCGGCAGCCAATCAGAATAGGATCCCTTTATTCCCACTCTCTGCTTCCTGCCAATCAGCCAACGTCCTATCCACATATGTAACCTTCCCGTAACTGCATGGGCTCTTACCTTGTTAAGCAGCCTCATGTGTGGCGCCTTGTCAAAGGCCTTCTGAAAATCCAAATATACAACATCCACTACATCTCCCTTGTCGAGCCTACTGGTAATTTCCTCAAAAAATTGTAATAGGTTTGTCAGGCAGGATTTTTCTTTAAGGAAACCATGTAGGGCAAATTTAAAATTTTTCCAATTTGTGCTTACCTTAGGCTGGACTTGAGCCCAATCTACTGGAACTAGGAATCTAGCACGAGGTAACCAGACATTTTAAATTGGCCAAGAAGTGTTAGTGTTCCTCTAGACATTACCAGGAAATTTAGAGACCTCAAATAAAAGGTGTTCTCTCCTAGACCATTTTCCAGGGTTCACATATGTCAGATCCTGTTGGTCGTCTCAGGCCACCTGGCTTTAACTGATATTCTGTCATGGGTATCTGTAAAGCAGGGCTCCCAGCCTTTATTATGCCATGGACCCCTACAATTAATTGGGGGGGAGTCTGTGGATCCCAGGTAGGGAGCCCTTGTTCTAAAGGGACATTGAAAAAGGCATGTTAATGAGAACCACCCATTAAACTGAGCCGAGCCCGTCTTCTGCTTCTTCCACTGCGGACTGTTTTTTTACTGTCGTTTTGCCTGATAGCTAATGTTGTTATCTAGTGAGTGGGATTTCCCTCTTATTGTCAGATATTACATAAAGTGCTTAATAAATGACAACAAGGCCAACCCTAAATGGTTTAGACTGGAGTCAATACATGCAGGCAGAGCGGCACCACAGTAACATTAATGTTATTAACGTTTCAGTATATTGCAATATCTACAGACAATTGAAAAGATTACTGCTGAATAATCCTTTACGATGACATTTTATGAAATAAAATTTCCATACTGTCACTGAAAATATATTCAGGTTTTTATTTCCAAGAAGCAAAGACATGCATTTATGTTGTCCCTTCAAGACATTTCAAAACACAAGTGCTTTTGATAGTTACTGCTGAATTTTGATAGCCAATTTACAAGAGCAGCCAGTTCACACAAGCAGATATACAGTAATGACTGGATAATCTGTAATGTTGTCTGAGGGGTGAAATACTTATCAAGGGGCCAAGGACAATTCTGCTACTCTTCTCTCAAGTCATATCATAACTGCTATCTGCTTGAGAGACCAGGCAGCAGCTCAGTTTCTTGTCTCATCACGCAATGTTGTTCTCTCTTAACAAGGGGTGGCATGGTAGCGTAGTGGCTAGCACAATGTTTTACAGTACAGGAGACCAGGGTTCAATTCCCACTGCTGCCTGTAAGGAGTTTGTCTGCTCTCCCCATAACCACATGTGTTTCCTCTCATCATCTAAAGACGTACCAGTTGGTACTGGTTGGTCCCGTAATTAGGCTCAGTTTAATCAGGGGTTGCTGGGTGGTGTGGCACAAAGGACTGGAAGAGCCTATTCTGCACTGTTTATCAATAATATAAATATAAATATAAAAAGGTAGTCCATGAAGCCTTCCCACCATTGAATACATCTATAAGGAGAGCTGGCGCAGGAAATTAGCATCCGTCATCAAGAACCTCCACCATCCAGGCTATGTTCTCTTCTCCCTGCTGCCATCAGAAAGGTGATACAGGAGCCTCAGGACTCACACCACCAGGTTCAGCGATAATTATAACCCTTCAGTTATCAGGCACTTGAACCAGAGGGGATGGCTTCACTCAGCTTCACTCATCCCAGCACTGAGCTATTCCTACAACCTGTGGACTCAGTTTCAAGGGCTGTTCATCTTATGTTCTCATTATTTATTGTCTATTTATTATTATTTTTTTGCTTGTTTTTTTTTTCTTTTTGTATTTGCAGTTCTTTTTCACATTGGTTGTTTGTCTATCTTGTTGTGTGTGGTTTTTCAGTGACTCTATTGTGTTTCTGTATATTTACTGTGAATGTCCACAAGAAAATTAAACTCACGGTAGTAAACGATGACATATATGTACTTTGATAATAAATTTACTTTTGAACTTCTGAAGAACCATGCTGCCCAGTGCTCAGAAGTGGGACAGACTTTGGGCTCAACTGCAAAGCAGGATTGGTTTCAAATCCATCATCACTGATGAGCAAAAACAACTGCGATACATGTTCTGATGAGAGAGAAGAAACCCGAAACATTAATTCTGTTTCTTTCACCGTAGATGCTGCCTGACTTACTGATTGTTTTCAAAAATTACTTTTACTGCGATTTGCAGGTTTACTGGTTTAAGGCCAAACTCAATTAAATTTAGGAGTGAGAAAACTCCCCCAGTAGGTTCTGTAAAATTGCAGTATTAAAGAAAGTTTCTTGCATCTTACATCTTGCATCTTCCCTCAAAACTACAAGCCGAAGCCATTCAGTTTCCTTGTGACTGAAGCCAAGACAAGAAGATGAATAAAGGCTATCAAACAGTCCATTCAATTTAAATGAACGTTCCCTGGTCTTGACTATTGGCTCCCTGGGAAGAAGATACTTGCTATCCATTCTATGTCCCTCATAACGATATACACCTCTATCAAGTTATCTGTCACGCTTCTTGCTTCAAAGAGAAAAAACCCTAGCTTACTCAACCTATAAAACATGCTGTTTAATCCAGGCTTCATCTTGGTAAATCTCCTCTGAACCCCCTCAAAGGTTCCACATCCTTCCTATAATAGTGAACACAATGCTCCAAGTCTGGTCTAACGTGAGTTTTATAGAGATGTAACGTAATGTCATAGGTTTTGAAACTTATTCCCCCAGCTAATGAAACCCAGCACATACATATCCTAACCACCCTAGAAACTTGTGTGACAACTTTCAGGGATCTATGGACTTGGATTCCAAGATCCCTCTGTTCCTTCACACTGCTAAGAATCTTGCCATTAACCTTGTACTCTGCCTTCAAGTTCAACCCTCCAAAGTATATCTCTTCATACTTTTCTAGACTGAACTTCACCCAGCTCTGCATCTTGTCTAAATCTTGTTGCAATCTGTGACAACCTTCCACACTATCCAACACACCACCAGACTTCATGTTGTAAGTGAGAAGAGGCAAGGAGTTCTACTAAGTTTCCATGTGGGCATTGAACAATATATGTAAGCAATTAGAAAGTGACTAAATGGTACAAAATTAAACTTACATTAGGAATTTAAAAGTCTATTTAATCAGCTGAGATCACTTGTCAATTTTGACATTCGTCTATTCGCTGCTAATTTGCTAATTTGAATGAAAACTGATCAAGCTTGAAATAACAGAACTAGGAGAGTTAAAATTTAGGATGGTGATCTTACTTTGAACTCTGCATCTGCTAAAACAAAAGTAGGGTTAGTAATTAGTGCACCATTGACTGTGGACGCTGAAATTAAGATTCTCCCTGCAAACAATAATGATCCTGATTTAGTCCGTCTGGAGCTAACCAGCAAAGCAATAAGATGTGTTTGGTACAAATCATAGCTGCCTAATTAGACAGGCTTTGTATGTTGCAATCCATCCACATCCAGCTGATGCCACAGATGTTGTGCACAGGCAGAAATCAGTCGATGGCCTCAGGCTTTGTTTGGTCTGGTGCTGTGTCATACTGACATAGATAATTTAATAGCCATAATCACTTCTGTAAAATGAGATGACACAATATAATTGCACCCAAGATACAAATATTAACCCTCCAGGCCAACTACATTTGTCTAGAGTCAATAAATAAACTAATTTTGACATTGCAAACTTTGTTTTCTTCTTCTCCATGACTAGAATCACATTCTACTGCCAGGCTAATAAATCTGTGGCAGCACAAAGAAGGTCTATTTCCATCATTGAGATATTTCCCCATTACAACGCAGTGTCAGTTATATAGGTTTAGTTACCTTGAATGCACTCCTGACCATTCTCCCTCAGTTCACTCACTGGCCTGCACTGCAACACGTCCTCCAAGTATCTGATGAGCTAGATTTTAAAATGGGTGTTCCTTCAGCTGAGTGAAAGACTAATTAAAGGTATGGCTTTCAAAGAAGATGAAAGGAAGAGAATAGAGCTTAAAATTTCTGGAAGAGATCTGAAAAAAAAACCTCAGCTTTCACATTACCCACTTCTTGTTTTGAAAGTCAATTTTGTTTCATTTTCTGTTTCTACATATACAATGAAAAGTGCTCAGACTGGCATCCATTTATTTTCTCCCTGGCGTTTACAATTTATCCTTCTTTTCAAAGGCTTTATTTCTTGCAAAAGCGATGTTTTGTATTTCTAAAGAATGAGAAATATTTGTTCAGCCTCCAATTCATTTCCTCCTGCTAAAGAATAAAGCCACAATATTTCCTCCTGGGACCCAGAATGGAGAAGCTTGGTCTTAATTAAAATTATTTGGCCAGGAATCAGATTGCCTCATCATACAAAGCCTAATTTTACATTCAACCAATGCTGATGCAGGGTGTAGAATAGAAAGTGAGTCAGGGAAGTCAATTAGAATATAGAAAAGTACTACACAGGAACAGGCCCTTCAGCCCGCAATGTCTGCGCTGAACACAATGTCAAATTGAACAAAACTGATTAATACATATATGGTCATTAGTTACGGTCACATAGTAACAGAGTCATGCAGCATAAAACAGACCCTTCAGCCCACTTATATTAATCCCATCTAGCAACGCTTGAGTTTTATTCTATGCCTGGGCGATTCAGCAACTCGTCTAGATAATTCTTACATGCTTGTAGAGTATCTGCTTCCTCCATTCACCCAGGAAGATTCTAACCACCCTCTGAGTGAGATTCCTTTTTCATATCCATGCTATTCCTCTCTCGCCTCTAAAGCATGCCATTTATTTTGGACACCTCCAGAATGGAAAGTAGTTTTCTATTCTCTACTGTGGGGCAGCACAGTAGTGTAGTGGGTAGCACAATGCTTTATAGTACCAGCAACTTGGATTGAATTCACACCGCTGCCTGTAAGGAGTTTGTAGATTCTTCCCGGGACTGCATGGGCTCCATTTTCCTCCCTGCATCCAAAGACGTACAGGTTTTGAGTTTAATTGGTCATTGTAAACTTGTGGTAAACCATGTATATATGTTGTAACTGGGTTAACTGTCTGGACACGCCCCTCTGCTGACTGCCCCTGTGGCTCCTCCCACAGAGTCCTGTATAAAGGTTCTCGCCTTGCCCCTCCCCCTCAGTCCGGGGGCAGACACTCACCGTGGAGGTCGTATTGTACAGCGAATAAAAGCCTTTCAGTATTTTACCAAACCTCAGTCTTTTGGAGTTATTGAAGGTGCTTCAAAACTGTCCTGTGATTAGGCTAGGGTAAAATTGTGGGATTGCTGGGCAACACGGCTCAAAGGGCTATTCTGGGCTGTATCTCAATAAATAACATTAACAAACACTCTTTATTGTTTTATATACTTAATGACCTCCACTCCAGAGAGGACAAACACTGCCTACACATTCCCCTTTTATCAGTTAAATGCTCCACCTTGGACAACATCCTGGTGTCTCTGCACCTATGTCTCGGCAGTAACGTCCTTCCTGTAAGATGGTGACCAGTATTGCATACATTGCACCAGCTGAACGCAGTTCTGGGATCTGGTTGAAAAGCCAAGCTGGATGTGAAATGCATTTGTAAGTACCTGAAATGAAATGCAGTTATTAATCCCTGTCTAATTTAGATGCAAAAATGTTGTTATTTTATTGCCAGCTTCATCTGAAGATGGAGATAGAGAATAAGGGACCATTATGAGTGGATATGGTGGGGGATGGGGTGCAGTTAATTTTATGGTTGAACCTGCTTGCTTTGCAGATACATTTGTTAAACCGATGAGGACATAAATGCTCAGTTTAATAAAAGCAACTTTCCATATGGATTGGCATAAGTCAAATATTTTGGCAGAGCTAATTGAGAATGATAAAATGAGTTCTACACTCCTATATGCAGTGCGTGCAACGGTGACAGCATGAAATGAATGGCATGATTGACTGACAGTTCAAGATACTGTTAAAAGTTTACAGGAAGCTGAAGCCAAGAGAATACAAGTCACGATAATCATATCAGATTTTCAGGGAGAATAACGCAGAACATCTGGTGATAATTCTGTCACAGTGCTTTCAGGAAGGGGTGGCATCAAAGGGAATACAGGTCTAATTCGGGCCGTCATCCGTCATGTCAGCATTGTGTTCAATCACAGTTTATCTACTACACTCACAGGTGCAGTATACTGGGTGTACGAGGAGAGACTGAACAACCAAAAGACCCAACCACAAAATATAGCAACATACATCAAAGTTGCTGGTGAACGCAGCAGGCCAAGCAGCATCTATAGGAAGAGGTGCAGTCGACGTTTCAGGCCGAGACCCTTCGTCAGGACGAAGTCTCGGCCTGAAACGTCGACTGCACCTCTTCCTATAGATGCTGCTTGGCCTGCTGCGTTCACCAGCAACTTTGATGTATGTTGCTTGAATTTCCAGCATCTGCAGAATTCCTGTTGTTTGCACAAAATATAGCTACCACTTTCTCTTGACCACACTGTACCGGAATACTTGGATCCTGGATCAGCCTCTATAGCTACCTAAAGACTCACCAACAGACAACCCCTTAGGAGAACATCATACTCATCTTGAGTAACTGCAGTATGCTGACCTCGAAGGACAAAGAATTCCACATAATTTGACTTTTGAAACATTGTTCTATCAACCACTGCCACGAACCATCTTGGTGCCCGCGAAACTGATCCCCAGCTCTGGGTAAATAGCCCCACTGTTTTGTGGGCAGCTTCGGGAAAGATGAAGGTTATGGGAGTAAACCCATCCAGAAAACCCCAAGTGGAGCCCCCAAGGTGGCTGGACATCACTGAACATCCTTCCGGCAGCTCCTGCAGCCAGGCGGGTGCCAAACATATTGCCTCGCTTTCCTTTGGACTACACCAGTGAGGCCAAGAGGGGGATCTTGATGACAGGGCATTTCTGGCTCTGCCCAGACTTGTGCCCTGGAGAGGTCACTTCAGAATTGCTATTTGCAGCAAAAGAACCAACAAGCAAGGCAGCAGTTAGGAGTGATAAGCCCTCACCAGTCAGTGTAGGTAACAGGCACTGTGGGCTGTCTTTGACTGTGGGAGGGACAAGGTAAATAAATACATTTGACTTGCCACTCCAAAATTGGACTGTATAGCCATAGCAGGAATTGCATCTCTACAACGGATTGACCCATAGCGCACACTACATTTTCATCGAAGAGACTTCGCAGCGGAGTAGCGAATCATAAACACAAAATATTCTGCAGATGCTGGAGTCAAGGCAACACGCACAATATGCTGGAGGAACTCAGCAGGTCCGGCAGCATCCGCCCGAAACCTTGACTGTTCATTTCCACAGATGCTGCCCGACCTGCTGAGTTCCTCCAGCGTTTTGTGCATGTTGCTTTGACCCCAGCATCTGAAGAATATTTTGTGTTCACCATATTTTCATTGAGACATACGGATGCTATCATTATTATAAGCTGATTGTTGGTACCCATCAGAGAATAGAAAGCTGAAGCTACACACAAAAAGTGCTGTAGTTATTCAGCAGGTCAGGCAGCATCTGTGGAAACTAATAATCTGTCGACGTTTTAGGCCAGGACCCTTCTTCAGGAGTGAAAGGAAGGAATAAGATGCCAGAATAAAAAAGGTGGAATGTGGGGAAGGAGGATAAATAGAAGATGATAGGTGAAGCCAGGTGGGTGGGAAAGGTAAAGGACTGGAGAAGAGTGAATCTGATAGGAAAGAGAGTGGATCGTAGGAGAAAGGGAAGGGACCCAGGGGGAAGTGATAGGTAGGTGAGAAGAGGTAAGAGGTCAGAGAGGGGAAGGGGAATTCTATTTTAATCAGTCATCAGGCTGAAGTTTTGAATCTTGGTCTGGAGCTCAGAAATTCAGCATAAGAAAGACCTAGAGACACAAGGGCAGAATTAAGCCATTTGACCCCTTGATTCCACTCTGTTATTCAATCATGGTGGATTTATTTTCCCTCTTAATCCCATTCTCCTGCCTCTTTTCGTAACTATTGACATTCTTACTAATAAAGAACTTATCAACCTCCACTTTAAAAAGACTTGGCCTCCACAGCCACCTGTGATGGTAAATTTGACAAATTCACCACCCTTTGGGAAAAGAATTTCCTCCTCATCTCTATTCTAAAGGGATGTCCTTGTATTTGGAGGCTGCACCATTTCATCCTAGACTTTTCCACAATTGGAAACATCCTCTTCATTTCAAATCTATCCAAGCCTTTCAATATTCGAAAGGTTTCAATGAGAATCCACCCCAGCCCTTGACCCCCTCATTGAAAGGAGCACCAACAGCTCAGCTGTCACAGTAGCCGATGTTCCAGGACTTGGGTGTAAGGATGTATGTAAGACAGGGATCGAGAGTGCAGACATAGCAAGTTCAGTAACCGTGCAAAAGGTGATGGAGTACCACTAGTGTAAATGGGATAGAAGAGGTCCAGCCTTAGAAAGGTCCATGGCTTGGGAAATCAGCCAAGTGAAACAAACAAGAGCAAGACTTTCTCAAAAGGAAGAAGATGGGTTGATATATAACAACAACTGTCTACATAGGAGATTGTTAGGAGATCCAGTGGTGCATATCTGAGAATTGCGGTACAGTTCTACAAGAGCAGATGGATCGATGAAACACACAAACAGGAAGCTGTGGTCCTGGTTGGGAACAACAATGAAGAACATAGCTTATTAGCTGTATTGTTAGCAATATCTCTCATTGCTTCCACAGTAAGAGTAGACAAATGTTTGCTTGAAACTCAGAGACTTGCGGTTTTAGCTACTCCAGTGTCTGGTATGAATATGTTTCCTTCACAGTGGGCAGCAGGTAAATAGTCATAGTCATAGTCATACTTTATTGATCCCGGGGGAAATTGGTTTTTGTTACAGTTGCACCATAAATAATAAATAGTAATAAAACCATAAATAGTTAAATAGTAATATGTAAATTATTTATGCAGGAAATAAGGAAATAAATACTGCAGTACAATAGCAATAAGATACCCAGGTGGAAAGCTTCTCCAGTGGAAACAACAGCAAGTGGAAAGGAGATCTCGGTGGGTACGTGGAATGCACTACCAGTGACGATGGTAAGGGCGAATACTCTTAGGTACGTACAAGGATCTTATAAAAATAGAGGGTATGCAGTAGGGAAATTTTAGACAATTTCTAGAGTCAGTTACATGACTGGCACACATTGTGGGCTGACGGGCCTGTAATGTGCTGTAGATTTCCATGTTCAAAATGGTGCAGTATTAAGGACAAAACATATTTCCCCAAAATGTTCTACTTTTGTTTAATAACATTTTGCAACCATCTGCCTCACTTACACTGCTTGCAATGTCACTCAACACAGTTGATGAAATTTGATAAATAGCTCCATGTTGCATTATCTATTTGATTCTCTGTGAATGATCCGTCAGAAACAACACTCGTCACATTTTGAATGTGCAGTCAGTTTTCCTGCTCTCCATCACCAAAGGAATCCCTTATCAATGCCATTGGTTCCTATTGGTCTTCATCTTTTTTTCCAACCGTCTGTTAAATGGAATCCTTCCGAATACCCTTTTGGAACCCTCATAAAATAACTTCAAAAGCCTTCCCATTATGAATGGCATTAGTGATGCACAAAATATTCATCTAGCTTGGCTAGAAATGATACAAATTCGAGCTGCTTATTAGGCCAGACTTAGGTCTATGTGAATGCTTCACTGCTTCTGGTTCTTGGTTAATTTAAACCTTATGATCATAGACATAAAATGAAGTTGAGGCAGCATTATACTGATGTTGCTAGCATTATATCTATGAATCTATGGACATCAACTCATTTTGCTGAGATTTTTTCTAAAAAAGAATTATCTGGCTAAGCAGTATATTCCCTCTTGTTTTTCTAGGAAGGATGGAGTTAAAACTGCCTCAGCAAAACTCCCAATTGGTTCATTTTCCAAAGGCTCATTATGATGCAAGTCTTGCCTTCTACAGTTTAATGTTTTCTTCATTACATTGTCTGGCTCCAAAAACTATGACATAGGCTTCAGTTGGACTGGAATTGCCTTGTCCACTAAACTCCTGGCACAACAGGGCTCAAGCTGTAACGAAAAGTGAGCAACTGCTGCCAGACGACTGTGGCATTTTCCCCTGCTGTATGTAAACTTTGTGTTTGACTTCAATATCAGATTCTCGAATAATGAAACAGCTGAGGAAAGCCAGATGTCCGTTTGAGGTAATATCAGAAGACTTCAAGGAAACTGAAGTCAACAACACAAACAGACACTCTACTTGTTTACTCCTGAGCTAAATCAATTCACTAGACAAACAATGGCAGACTTTAATTATCTGTACTCATTACACTCATTATGGAGGCTGTGTTATGAATCAAAATGATCTGCAAAACTTTTTTTCCAAAGCCACCAGATAATGTTGCAACTCTATAAAATTCTGGTTAAACCACTATTGGAATATTGTGTTCAGTTCTGGTTGCCTCATAATAGGGTGGATGTGGAAACCTTAAAGAGGGTGCAGAG
The DNA here is from genome assembly GCF_963921235.1 of Mobula hypostoma. Classification (NCBI taxonomy): domain Eukaryota; kingdom Metazoa; phylum Chordata; class Chondrichthyes; order Myliobatiformes; family Myliobatidae; genus Mobula; species Mobula hypostoma. Next base: position 175,300,582 of record NC_086101.1, read on the forward strand.
GTGCTTTACCAGTATGCTGCCAGGATTAGAGGGCATGCCATATGAAGATAGGTCGAGTAAGCATCAGCCTTTCTGGTTACATGTTAGGGGTCTACAAGATGACAAGAGGCATAGAGTGAGTGGAGAGTCAGAGACTTTTCCCCAGGGTGGAAATGGCTAACAAGGTTATTGGAGCAAAGTATACAGGGATGTCACAGAGAGTGGTGAGTGTGTACAGTGCCCAACCAGGGGTGGCAGTAAATACAGATACATTAGGGGAATTTAAGAAACTCTCAGATAGGCATGTGGATGATTGAAAAAATGTAGGAGGGAACGGTAAGATTGAAATTAGTGTAGGTTAAAAGGTTGGCACAACATCATGGGCTGAAGGGCCTGCACTTTGTTGTAATGTTCTGTGTTCTTTATAAAGATCAAGCTTTCTTAGATGTCTGCCCTTTCTGTGAACCAAACATTATCTTGACTGTGATGAGCAAATCATTACGGCACAACATGAAGCCATTTGGCCCAATGAATCCTTTCTATCTTCCTGTAGAGCAGTTCACTCAGTACCATCATTCTGCTCTTTCCCTGCATCCTTCTGACTTACTTTTCTCCATTTATGAATCCAAGCTCTATTTGCAAACCCTGTTTGCACTGTTTCCGTTTTCCAAGTATGATCTCTGGTGTCAGTTATAATTTTCAAGAAGGTAAGCCAAATTAATAAGGGGGTTCCTAACTACCCCTACCAATATATCTGCTATTGCACAGATATGCTAGGTATAATATACATTGCCTACAAAAACTATTCACCCCTTTTGCAGTTTTCATGTTTTATTGTTGTACAGCATTGAATCACAATGCATTTAATTTGGCTTTTTGGACACTGATCAACAGAAAAGACTTTTTCATGTCAAAGTGAAAACAAATTTCTATAAATTGGTCTAAATTTATCACAATTATAAAAATAAATAATTGCATAATTACTCAACCCCTTCAAGTCAGTAATTATTAGATGCACTTTTGGTAGCAATTACAACCTGGAGTCTCTGTCTATCAGCTTTGTACAACAAGACACTACAATTTTTCCCCATTCTTCTTTACAAAACTGCTCAAGCTCTGTCAGATTCCATGGGCATCTTGAGTAAACAGCCCTTTTTAAGTTCTCCCTCAAATTCTCAGTTGGATTGATGTCTGAACTCTGACTTGGCCATTCCAGGACATTAACTTTGTGGTTTTTCAGCCGTTCTTATGTGGCTTTGGCTTTATGGTTGGAGTCATTGTCTTGCTGGACAACAAATCTCCGAAGTCACAGTCCTCTTGCAGACTGCATCAGGTTTTCCTCCAGGATATTCCTGTAATTTGCTGCATTCATTTTACCCTCTATCTTCACAAGCCTTCCAGGGACTGCTGCAGTGAAGCATCCCCACAGCATGATGCAGCCGCCACCATGCTTCATGGTAGGGTTGGTGTGTTTTTGATGATGTGTGGTGCTTGGCTTATGCCAAACATAGCATTTAGGCTGATGGTCAAAAAGCCCAACATTGCTTTCATCAGACCATAGAACCTTCTCCTAGCTGACTTCAGAGTCTTCCACATGCCTTCTGGCAAACTGTAGCTGAGATTTCATGTGAGTTATTTTCAAAAGTGGGTTCTTCTTTGCCACTCTCCCATAACGCTGTGACTGGTGAAGCATGCAGGCAACAGCTGTTGTATGCACAGTCACTGCCATCTCAACCACTGAAGCTTGTTGCACCTCCAGAGTTGTCAAAGGTCTCTTAGTGGCCTCCCTCACTGATCCCCTTCTTGCATGATCACTCAGTTTTTGCTCTAGGCAGGTTTACAGCTGTGCAATATTCTTTCCATTTCTTGATGATTGACTTAACTGTACTCCAAGGGATATTCAGTGACTCGGAAATTTTCTTTATCCACCTCCTGACTTGTGCTTTTCAATAACCTTTTCACAGCGTTGCTTGCAGTATTCTTTTGTCTTCATAGTGTAGTTTTTGCCAGGATTCTGACTGACCAGTAGTTGGACCTTCTAGATACAAGTGTATTTTTACTGCAATCAATTGAAACACCTTGATTTGGTGTGTCACATTAAAGGGGGTGAATCTTTAGACATTCAATTATTTAGTGTTTTATCATTGTAAATAACGTAGATCACTTTGTAGAGATCTGTTTTCATTTTGACACCAAAGTGTCTTTTTCTGTTGATCAGTGTCAAAAATGCCAAGTTAAATCCAGTGTGATTTCATCGTAAAGCAATAAAACATGAAAACTTCCAAGGGTGTGGGGTGAATACTTTTTATAGACACTTTATACTTGGTATTCATCTGAGAAACTCCGCCTTGGATCATCCCAGATTTTGTGGCGAAAGGAAGAGTATTGTGCCTGGGGTTAACAACCCCTTCCTGTTAAAATCCCAGAACTACAGAAATGGCAACAGAGGCTCCAAATACCTCATCCCTGGGAGAGGAAAGATCTTTGCTGAGATGGCGATTGAAGTCATATGGTGAAAACAGAAGCCACAGAGCCAATCAACTCTCGGCTCAGGTCAGAGGACCCTGGTGAGCTTCAGTCAGCGTCCGGTCTGCACTGAATTTTGGCCCATCTTTGCAAGGTGGTCCAGTCAGTACAGTATCTGGATCTACACCACTCTATTCCCAGAAGAAATTAGGTTCATTTCCTGAATCATTAATTTCTTTATCACAATCTATAATATGCAAATCATGAGTATGATAGAATTCCACTTGTTTGATTGAATGCAGTAAGAAAAATACTCATGACAAAGAAGTCTCACTTGATTGGGTCTCAATTCATTATATTAAATAAGTCACTCCCCCCTCTACACAAAATATGAGCCCTTTACATAAATCTTTGCACATTTTTCACCAAGCCCTGTCAGCTCTCCAACCTACAACCTGAATAGTTCAGGGGAGCTCTCATTTAGGATGAACATGACCTCCAAACAACACCTTTCAAATACTCTTCATACATTCACAAAACTAGTTCAAGATTCAAGGGTTCCCTTTTTTGCAAGGACCACTCAAGGGGACAATGCACCATCATTTTTTCAAGTTGAAAATGAATGGGTGGTAATTATTGACCTTAACATTTATACCCACATACTATGATGGGAAAAAGATAAACTGAGGAGTGCCATTCAAAGGGAACAACCAGAGACCCTGCAAAGTAATGGTGCAATTCTTTTTAGACACAGTCTCTTGTTCAAGAAGACTAATGGGATGACACTTTGTTGCAAAAATTGGCCATCACATCATACAGCTTTGGAGGTGAAGTGAGTTTCAACCTTTGGCAGTGATCCCCTGTGATGATAAAGCAAACCCAGATATATCCCCACCCTTCAAGTGCCAATCCCTTCATAATCTTACAAGATTTGGCACCACATATTCAGTTACTGATAAAAGTAAACACTAACAAGAAGCAATGTTTATAACGCTGTTGTTTCCCTGTGGGAAGGATTGCTGTTGCTATTTATTCTGCTCTGTGTCAGAATCCCAGTTCAATAACTGGGAGTACCTCACTAGCCCCATGCTTCAAATTAAATTACAGATTATTCCTTGCAGCCAACAAATTTACTTGGGAAGCAAATAAATTTGACAGAATAAATGGCAACAGCAATCTTCGTTCTCAGGTACACCAAAATGGTTACAAACCAATAAGAATTCTTATCGGTGGATAAAGTGGAATGCAAGGGGACAAATTCTACTGGAGCAGATACCTTGAAGCATATATCTTTTCCTTCATGCTAGCAAATCTAGTAGGTGAAGTAATATTATTTGAACTACAGTAATGTGCAAAAGTCTGAAGCACACATATATAGCTAGGGTGCCTGAGACTTTTGCACAGTACTGTAGTAATTTCTTGTATTGCACTGTACTGCTGTCACACAAAAAAAAAACAAATTTCATGACATATACTAGTGACGATAAACCTGATTCTGATCTGGGTCTCTTGTGGACTGAGAGTGGGACAGGGCAGGGAGAGGGGAATCATGGTAGGTAAAAGGGGAAGGGAGAGGGGATCAATAAACCAAATGTTTAGAATCAAATAACCTTGCCTGGTGCCTCAGGGTTCTATGTGTCTGCACGCACACAACCCCCCCACCTCTGGCATTCCTCTCTGCTACCTGCCCCATCCCCTTCTGCAGATCTCCACCCTCACCATTCCCAACTTCCTTTGTTCCTGTCAGATTTACATACTCGCTCTCCGCTTCATGTTTTCACAAATACAGTACTGTGCAAAAGTCTTAGTCGCCCTATTTATATGTATAGCCTAAGACTTTTGAACAGTGCCATTTGTCCTTGGTATGTTGTCTACTGTACCATTCACTTCACAAGAGTGGTAATTAGACCTTAGCTGTTCCTCTCCATGCCTTGAGGTGCATCGGGCAGCAAACGTGCCATTTCATTTGCATTTGTCTGTTTCTTTCGCAAGGCCGAGTTGTTAGCTTGAGGCTCAACCCAGCACGGATGGAAAACATTCAAGGAGCCAGCTGGATTCGAACCCGGTACCACTTGACTCAAAGTTCGGTGCAGATGCCACTACACCACTGGCTGGCAAATTAGACCTTAAGCGTACTATATTTCAAGGATTTTGCATGATTCCCATGTATTATTAGAGTGCACATGCAGCACCCAAGCATATTTAACTAAATGCAACTTCCAAGAAATTTCCTTGAGTTGGGACAAAGGTGACAAATGTGTGGTGGACAGTGGACCATGGTGAATTTGGAGCATGGACCTTTTTCCTCAAAATGTATCATAGCTCAAAGGCATTCTCAGTCATATAATAAGCTGGGAATGACTGAGGTTTTTAAAGACCCTCCTCTGCTCATTTTACCTTTAAGAAGACATGAAGATAAGCAGGTCTGTTGCCGTTCGGTGTAACAGGTTGTAGAGCAGTGTGATGGTTATAGTGAAGATAAGATAGGAGGGGTTGGGTCAAGATGAAGTTGTAAACTTCTGGTAGAGAGGCCTAGCTTCAGCTTGATCCATCAGAGAATGGTAGGTATGTGAACAAGGTGGGAGGAGGTGCTCCAGGGTGGTCAAATGTTTATGAATGGGAGTGAAATGATTGCAGGGATTGTATCCCGCCACAACAGTGAGAAACAGAAAGTTCCAGCCATTGTTTCTTGGCTCTTACACCCCGCCCCCCAACCCTTTACACGCTCCACAGCATCTAATAAAGTTAAATCTGAGACTGGAGGTTCAAAGGAGAGAAACGAATGGTGATCAGGGGTTAGAATTCATGTCCATGCTTCACTTAAGGATAAGAGGTCAGGCTGGGGCCTTGGTTAGAGATTGAGTTGGAAGTGGATTCAAGCTCTGGTTGGGTCAGATAAATGCTTCACTCCTGGTTTCCGGGTCAAAAAGTGGAGCCAGAGTCAGCAGACAATCAAGGAGTTGGGAAGCTATCACAGAGTTGGGGAGCATGAGGGTGTTGGTGTGGTTTTCAAGGGCATTGTTGAGTTCATGGGCAAAATGATCAGGGAATGATTGAAGTGACATTCACCAGGAGGGAGTCACAACCATTAAAAGCCTGATAGGAAACCTACAGTTTGGGCTTCTCGCCCTTGGGCTGAGAAATGCTTGGGGACCTGTTGTTGGAAAAGGAAGCGCTCAGTAGCCAGCCAAGGCCAAAAGGCAGTTTCTGCGAGACCAACAGTGGAGTGGACTAAATTTAAATTCGAGTCCTGGTATGCAGGATTCCCTGATGTACCTTTGAACCTACTGACTAACTTACACATGTGTAACAGGAAGTGTTGTTCAAACAGCATACCTTGCTGGAAATAATTGGATCAATGAGAGACATGATAAAATAAGCTGTTGTCAAGGGAAAATCTTGCCTGAAAAAATCGAATGGAATTCTGAGAAGACATAACAAGCAGGATAGGTAAAGGAAATCAGTCGATTCAGTGTACTTGGATTTGCAGAAGGCCTTTGACAAGGTGCCACATATGAGGCTGCTTAACAGACTACAAGCCCATGGTATTACAGGAAAGATTCTAGCATGGATAAAGCAGAGGCTGATTGGCAGAGGGCAAAAAGTGGGAATAAAGGGAGTCGTTTTTGGTTGGCTGTCAGTGACTAACAGTGTTCCACAGGGTCTTTGTTGGGACTGATTGTTCTTACACTCTATGTCAATGATTTGGATCATGGAATTGATGGCTTTGTTGCAAGGCAGGAGATTGGGGCTGAGAGGAAAATTGGATCAGCCATGACAAAATAGTGGAGCAGACCTGATGGGACAAATGGCCTAATTCTGCTCCTATATCTTATGATCTATGGTTTTCTCTGATTGTTTAAGTTGACAACATAAAAGAGTAGAAATGTCTTTGATAATAAAAAATTGTCTAATTTTAATTATTCCCTTTAGCTATAAAACAATGTGTTGTTACGAGAATACACCTAAAATTAAGATGTTTGCTGGCCTGGGCTAGCATCAGTGGCATCAGCAGTTGGTCTGCCACCTGCCCTCAGGGGAAGGAGAGATAAGGAACAATGGAGCAGCGTCTGGAGATGTGTAATGAAGGGATGTGGGAGGAAGAGCTGTCTGGAGCGGCTCCCCCCTTTGAACCCTGAACTGTTTGAAGTGATGGACAGGCGATACCCCAGCAGGGGGATAAAAAGGGACAGGTTCGCTAAGACAGACACACACGCCACCCGAGGTAACGAGACCCTGGAAGCGGTGCGCTTCTCACGAGTGGGTGAGAAGTCCCAGACAACGACAAGGGTGGAAAGGTACGATCAGCGGGAACCCGGTGTGTGTCCGCCCTTGCCTGGGTGCCGGGTTCACTGCAGAGGATCGACCGCATCTGGAGGAGGGGTCACAGTCGGTGACCTCAGGTGACATCACCAAGGACCTGCCCAAAAGCTGTTTGTGAGCCATCTTGCTGGTCTGTGAGTGAAGCTGTGCTGAATGATGAGTTGTTCTCTCTGTCTCTCTTCCCCCACCTTGTCCATCGCCATGGCAACGATTACTGCGAACTGAACTTTGAGTCATTTTGAAATTGGTCATTTACCCCTAGACGACGATAGAGCTTGATTGATGCTGTTATCTTAATTCTGTGCACATGTGTGGTTATCATTGTTGAATTGTTGCATTTATTATCCTTTCGATTACTGTGTTGCTTGTTTCTTTAATAAAACTTTCTTAGTTCTAGTACTCCAGACTCCAACTGAGTGATCCATTTCTGCTGGTTTTGGCAACCCAGTTACGGGGTACGTAACAGTGTCAAAAAGTAACATGCAGAAACACTATACTCTCATCAAGGAATGTTTGTCTCATTTACACGTAAGGTAATTAAATTTGGTTTTCAAAGTCACATAAGTGCTTTAGTGGAAAATTAACAAAATAAAAAAGAAAAAAAATCACAGAACACAGCTGCAATAACTTTTTTTTCTTAATTTCTGTTATTAGACATAATTCCTTGTCATTATTAAAAAGGAGACACCTTGGTATCATTGTGATTGGGGCAACAGGCAGGGTTGGCATTGAGGACAAAAGGAGAAGGGGGAAGAACCGTGAGACAGCAGCACCAAACCCAGAACAGAATTTCCCTTGCAGCCGCTGTGGCCGGACCTGCCTGTCCTGTATTGGCCTCATCAGCCACCAGTGAGCCCGCAGTAGATGTGGGCAACCCCCTTTCTAAACCTTCATTTGTGAAGTCAAACCATGATTACCGCTCGTGATGTTCCAGAGTTCAGAGTTCAAATCCGGCACTATTCTGTGAGGATTCCCTATATATGCCCTTCCTATGGATTGCATGTTTTTTCCCTGTGGTTTCCTCCCACAGTCCAAAGATATACTAGGTAGGTTAATTAGTCACTGTAAATTGTCCCGGGATTAGGTTAGGTTTAATCGGGGCTGTGAGATTACTGGGGTGGCATAGTTTGAAGGGCTGGATGGGCCCAGTCCATGTTGCATCACTAAATAAATAACAAAATAAAGAAAACTGAAACATTTGCAGCTTAAAGGTAGAACAGTGGATGTAGTGTATATGGATTTCAGTAAGGCATTTGATAATGTTCCCAATGCAGAGCTCATTAGAAAGTAAGAAGGGATCCAAGGAGACCTTGCTTTGTGGATCCAGAATTAGCCTGGCCATGGAAGGCAAAGGATGGCTGCAGATGGTTCGTATTCTGCATAGAGGTTGGTGACCAGTGGTGTTCCACAGGGATCTGTTCTGGGACCCCTCTTCTTTGTGTGATTCTTATAAATGACCTGGATGAGGAAGTAGAAGGGTGGGTTAGTAAGTTTGCTGATGACACAAAAGTTGGGGATGTTGAGGATAGTCTGGAGGGTTGTCAGGGGTTACAGCAGGATATCGATAGGATACAGACCTAGGCTGAGAAGTGGCAGACGGAGTTCAACCCTGATAAGTGTGAGATAGTACATTTTGGTAGGTCAAATTTGAAGACAGGTATAATATAAATGGTAAGCCTCTTGGCACTGTGGAGGATCAGCGAGATCCTGGAGTTTATGTCCATAGGATACTCAAAGTGTTGTTAAAAAGGTGTATGGTATGTTGGCCTTCATCAACCATGGGATTGAGTTCAAGAGCCATGAGGTAATGTTAAAGCTATATAAGACCTTAGTTAGACCCGACTTGGAGTACTGTGTTCTTCTGGTCACCTCACTACAGGAAGATATGGATACTATAGAGAGGGTGCAGAGGAGATTTTCAAGGATGTTACCTGGATTAGAGAGCATGCCTTATGAGAATAGGTTGAGTGGACTTGGCCTTTTCTCCTTGGAGCGTCGGAGGATGAGATCTGACCTGATAGAGGTGTGTAAGAGGATGAGAGGCATTGATTGTGTCGCTAGCCAGATGCTTTCTCCCAAGACTGAAATGGCTAACACGAGGGGGCATAGTTTTAACGTGCTTCAAAGTAGGTACTGGGGGGATGTCAGAGGTAAGCTTTTCACACAGGGAGTGGTAGGTGTGTCGAATGCACTGCCAGCAATGATGGTAGAGGCCGATACAATAAAGTTTTTTAAGAGACTCTTAGGTAAGTACATGGAGCTTGGAAAAATACAGAGCTAAGTGGTAGGTAAATTCTAGGCAGTTTCCAGAGTAGGTTACATGGTTGGCACAACATTGTGGGCCAAAAGGCCTGTAATGTGCTATAGATTTCTATGTTCCATGTTAAATCAGTTTCTCATCCTAATGCTCTGAGCTGTGTGACAGACAATAGAGACCTTAGACTCATGAGAAGCTGAATATGCTGGAAATCTTGAGCAACATATACAAAGTGCTGGGGAAACTCAGTAAATCAGGCAGCATCTATGCAGGGTGACAACCTTTCGACATGTTGGGCCAAAACCCTTAATCAATACTGGAAGCCAGAATAAGGAGGAGGGTGAGGGGTGGAGTACAACGGGGCAGGTTTTAGGTGAAACCAGGTGAGTGGAAAGATGCGTGGGTGGGAGGCAAGAGGTAAGAAGCCGAGACGTGATAGGTGGAAAAGGTAAAGGGCTGAAGAAGGAATCTGATATGAGAGGACAATGGACCATGGAAGATGGGAAGGAGGAGGGGCATCAGAGGAAATTGATGGGCAGGTGAGGAGATGAGAAGGGGTAACAACAGAAGCAGAATTGGGAAAAGGAAGAAAGAGATAAGAGAGATAGGGTGGAATTATTGGACCTTGTTTTTTGCTGATGTTTTACTCGTTAATATTTGTGTGCCTGAAAGTCTACCGGTGTTTGTAAGTCTCACATTATGACTGCAATGAAAAATGAAAGCAGTCAGCCTAAAAATGGTACAGCCCAATTAAGCCAGGCATGTGGGAAATCTTTTTAATAGCTACAGACTGAATGGGCAAACAGTCTGTAGAAAAACTCAGCAGGTCAAATTCTACATCAGGGGAGTGAATGGAGAGATGAGATGGCCAATATGCGGAGGAGGATGGGAGTTGTGAGAGAGGAGTTTGAGACAAATAGTGGACAGAGGAGGGGTTTAAAATGGCAGGCAGGTAGTGCCATGTAGGGGAGACAAACTGGAGTAGAGATTGAAGGCAGTGGCAGGTAAATCATAAGTACAGGTAGACAGAGAGAGGGGAAGCAGGAGAAACAACAGATGGAGCAAGGTGAGGGGAGGGTCTGTGAAGACTTGAATGATTGGGTTCAAGTTAAAACCCTGGCTCACCACTCCCATCCTCCTCCGCATATTGGCCATCTCACCTCTCCATTCACTCCCCTGATGTAGAATTTGACCTGCTGAATTTTTCTACAGACTGTTTGCCCATTCAGTCTGTAGCTATTAAAAAGGTTTCCCACATGCCTGTGTTACTACCTGTAATGCTGACAACTGCATTCCTTCACAGATGCCAATCAGATGACTTCCTCCAGCAGTTTGTCTATTCCACTAGATTCCAGCATCTGTCATCCACTGTGCCTCCAAAAAATTACAGATGCTGTAAATCTGAAACAGTTGAGCGCTGATTTCCTAGAATTACCACAGCACACATCAAAAGACTTTAATTCCATCTTCGGTAAATAATGGGACTGAAAGCCTACAAATCTACAGGACTTGGAAAGTAAGGTGAAAATAAACCCAAAGGGTTTCTACAGTTATGTTAGTGACAAAAGGATAGTGAGGGATAAAATTGGTCCCTTGGAGAATCAGAGTGGACGGCTATGTGCACAGCCAAAAGAGATGGGGGAGATTTTGAACAATTTCTTTTCTTCAGTATTCACTAAGGAGAAGGATATTGAATTGTGTAAGGTATAGGAAACAAGTAGGGAAGTTATGGAAAGTATGACAATTAAAGAAGAGGAAGTACTGGCGCTTTTAAGGAATATAAAAGTGGATACGTCTCCGGGTCCGGAAGAGATATTCCCTAGGACCTTGAGGGAAGTTAGTGTAGAAATAGCAGGGGCTCTGACAGAAGTATTTCAAATGTCATTAGAAACGGGGATGGTGCCGGAGGATTGGCATATTGCTCATGTGGTTCCATTGTTGAAAAAGAGTAAACCTTCTAAGAGTAAACCTGGCAATTATCGGCCTGTGAGTTTGAAGTCAGTGGTGGGTAAATTGATGGAACGTATTCTTAGAGATGGTATATATAATTATGTAGATAGACAGGGTCTGATTAGGAACAGTCAACATGGATCTGTGCGTGGAAGGTCATGATTGACAAATCTTATTGAATTTTTTGATGAGGTTACTAAGAAAGTTGACGAGGGTAAAGCAGTGGATGTTGTCTATATGGACTTCAGTAAGACCTTTGACAAGGTTCCACACGGAAGGTTAGTTAGGAAGGTTCAATCGTTAGGCATTAATATGGAAGTAGTAAAATGGATTCAGCAGTGGCTAGATGGGAGACGCCAGAGAGTAGTGGTGGATAACAGTGTGTCAGATTGGAGGACGGTGTGTAGCGGTGTGCCTCAGGGATCTGTACTGGGTCCAATGTTATTTGTCATATATATTAATGATCCATATGATGGGGTGGTAAATTGGATTAGCATATATGTAGATAATACTAAGATAGGTGGCGTTGTGGATGATGAGGTAGGTTTTCAAAGCTTGCAGAGAGATTTAGGACAGTTAGAAGAGTGGGCTGAAAGATGCCAGATGGAGTTTAATGCTGAAAAATGTGAGGTGTTACATTTTGGTGGGGCTAATCAAAACAGGACATACATGGTACATGGTAGAACACAGGGATCTAGGAATAATGGTGCATAGTTCCCTGAAGGTGGACTCTCATGTGGATAGGGTGGTGAAGAAAGCTTTTGGTATGCTGGCCTTTATTAATCAGAGCATTGAGTATAGGAGTTGGGATGTAATGTTGAAATTGTATAGGGCATTGGTAAGGCCAAATTTGGAGTATTGTGTACAGTTCTGGTCACCGAATTATGGAAAAGATGTCAATAAAATTGAAAGAGTACAGAGGAGGTTTACCAAAATGTTGCCTGGGTTTCATCTCCTAAGTTACAGAGAAAGATTGAACAAGTTAGGTCTTTATTCTTTGGAGTGTAGAAGGTTGAGGGGGGACTTGATAGAGGAGTTTAAAATTATGAAGGGGATTGATAGAGTTGACGTGGATAGGCTTTTTCCATTGAGAATGGGGAAGATTCAAACAAGAGGAGATGAGTTGAGATTTAAAGGACAAAAGTTTAGGGGTAACATGAGGGGGAACTTCTTTACTCAGAGAGTGGTAGCTGTGTGGAACAAGCTTCCAGCAGAAGTGGTTGAGACAGGTTCGATGTTGTCGTTTAAAGTTAAATTGGATAGATATATGGACAGGAAGGGAATGGAGGGTAATAGGCTGAGTACAAATCGGTGGGACTGGGTGAGAGTAAGAGTAGAAGGGCCGAGATGTTTCCGTGCTGTAGTTGTTATATGGTTATATGGTTATATGACTTTATGACCCGCATACTAAGTTTTTGATATAACTGACTATCAAGGTAGCAGATGCTCTGAGTTCTGCTTTTCAAAATTCCTTAAATTCCAGAATGATGCCCACAAATTTGTTGGTAGGAATCCCACAATTTTAGAAAGGAGATGGAGGAAAAACAAGGAAGCATCGACCAGATAGACGTACATCAATGGTATGGAAGATGCTGAGATCTGATATAAAGGAGCTGGTAACAAGGCATTCATAGAACATAGAAATTGACAGCACATTACAGGCCCTTTGGCCCACAATGTTGTGCCGACCATGTAACCTATTCTAGAAGCTGCCTAGAACTTCCCTACTGCACAGCCCTCTATATTCCTAAGTCTCTTAAAAGCTTATCATATCCACCTCTACCACCGTTGCTGGCAGTGCATTCCACGCACCCACCACTTTCTCTGTGTAAAACTTACCCCTGACATCCCCCATGTACCAACTTCTAAGCACCTTAAAATTATGCCTCCTCATGTTAGTCGTTTCAGCCCTGGGAAAAAGCCCCTGGCAATCCACACGATCAATGTCTCTCATCCCCTTATACACCTCTATCAGGTCACCTCTCATCCTCCATCGCTCCAAGGAGAAAAGGCCAAGATCACTCAACCTATTCTCATAAGGCATACTCTCCAATCCCGGCATCACCCTTGTAAATCTCCTCTGCACTCTCTCTAGAGTATCCACATCTTTCCTACAGTGAGGTAACAAGAACGGAACACAGAATTCCAAGTGAAGTCTAACTAAGGTCTTATATAACTGTAACATTACCTCACAGCTCTTGAACTCAATCCAACAGTTAATGAAGGCCAACATGCCGTACACCTTCTTAACAATCTTTCATAGAATGATAAAAGGATTGTGCAGTGGATTTATTTTGGAGTCAAATGGCACAAAAACAGGCCCTTCAGTCCACACATCATCACTGTCCTTAATCATATTTCTTCTATTAGATCACCCTTCAGCCGCCTTTATGCAAGAGAAAGCAAGATCAGACTATCCTATTCCTCACCTCTCCTTAACTGAAGTCATCCAGTTTAGGCCATAAACTAGTGAATCTCTCCTCTGCAATTTATTTGGTGTGACCTTATTAAAGGAAATCTTGTTTGACACTTCATAGAATAAATATGGTAAAACTGGTGGATGTATTCGGATTTCTGGTGCTGCTTTCACAGAAGGTGTGATTAAAACTCGAATGGCCAGTATTTAGGGTTACATATTGGTTGGGAGAACACTATTGTTGGCCAAATTCGATGTGATGATGAATCTGTATATAGGAGGGAGATTGAAAATGTGATTGAGTAGTGCCACAGCAACAATCTCTCACTCAACATCAACAAATCCAAAGAGTTGGTTATTGACTACAGGAAGAAGAAGCAGGAGGTCCATGAGCCAGTCTTCATTATGGGAATGGAGTAGGAGAGGGAAAGTAGCTTTAAAATCCTTCGCATCAAATATCAAGGATTCTCGCCCAGGATCAGCACCTAAGTTTCATCATAAGGAGACCCAATAATGCCTTTACTTTCACAGAAGTTTGTGTGGATTTGGCATGTCACCAAAAACCCTGACAATCCTCTATAGATGTTAGTTGGAGAGAATCCTAACTGTCTGCATTATGCGCTGGTATGAAAACACCAATGCCCAGGAAAAGAAAAGGCTACAGAAAGGACATAGACAAGCCCGTCACGGGGAAAGCCCCCCTCACCATTGACACATTTACATGGAATACTGCCACAGAGATGAAATGTCCATCATCAAAGACCCCCATCGTCCAGGCCATGCCCTCCTCTTGCTCCTACCATCAGGCAGGAAGTACAAAAGCCCGAAGAGCCACCTCTCCAGGTTCAGTAATAAAACCCCTCAACCATAAGGCTCTTGAACTGATTCTATGTCCTACAGTCTCATAAGGACTCTTTATAATTCAAGTTCTTAGTATCATCTTTATTTTATAATGTTTGTCTTCTTTTGCACATTGGTGTACTAGACTTTGCCTGTTTATGTATCATTTTTCATAGAAACATAGAAATTAAGTGCAGGAGTAGGCCATTCGACCCTTCGAGCCTGCACCGCCATTCAGTACGATCATGGCTGATCATCCAACTCAGAACCCTATACCTGCCTTCTCTCCATACCCTGATCCCTTTAGCCACAAGGGCATTATCTAACTCCCTCTTAAATATAGTAAAATACTGATGTATTCCTTTTTCTTCCACTAAACACTTAAAAGAAAATGTAAAAATAAAGGCATCCGTTAGTCTTGCGAGACCATGGATCTGCGCCTGGAAAGTCTTCACTCTCCAGGGCGCAGGCCTGGGCAAGGTTGTATGGAAGTCCAGCAGTTGCCCATGGTGCAAGTCTCCCCTCTCCACAACACCAATGTTGTCCAAGGGAAGGGCATTAGGACCCATACAGCTTGGCACCAGTGTCGTCGCAGAGCAATGTGTGATTAAGTGCCTTGCTCAAGGACACAACACGCTGCCTCGGCTGGGGCTCGAACTCACGACCTTCAGGTCGCTAGTCCAATGCCTTAACCACTTGGCCACGTGCCCACATGTATCTCAAGGTAATATATGGTAACATATCATACTTTGATATTAATTGACTTTGACTTTGAGTGAAGAATGGTGATAATCAGTTTGCAACAATGAAGTACATGGCTTTGTTTGTTTTGGGGCATTGCAACTAATGGGGTGTCTCAGGAATTGGTTCTGGGTTCACAATGTTCACAAACTGCGTCAATAAACTGTATGAGGGAAATAAAATGTAAAGTTTTCAAGTATGTTGATGATCCATACTGGGTATGAGAGATTTCACGGGTTTATAAACAAGTTTAAATGAATGAGTAAGAGAACAGTAGATCTCATTCTCGGGTCATTCGCTGAACACAAAAAAATACATATTTAATAGTGCAAGAAGGAATGGTGTACATATTCAGAGAGACAGGGGTGTCTTTGTACATGAATTATTTAATGTTAATACGCAGGAAAAAAAGCAAGTTACAAGTAGGTCTTTAATGCAAGAAGATATAAATACGAGAAGAAATTCATCTTCCTGGGATTATGTAGGATTTTATGTTGGTATGTGGAGCATTGTTTATGAATCTGGTTTGCTTAATCGATGATTAGGAGGAACAGAAAAACTGAAATGTACTGTAGATTCAATAGATTGATTTCTGAGTTGAAGAGATTATCCCGTGAAGCCAAATCAGGCAGGCTGGGCTTGTGCTCTCTCAATTTTCAAAGAACAAACTTTTGAAGCATACAAAATTCCTATAGGCTTTGACAGATTAGATGCCGAGATGATGTTTCGTCCAGCTGGGTTGTCTAGAACCGGGTATCACAGTCTTAAAGTGAGGGATAGTCAAGCAAGGCTCAAGATGAGATGACATGTCTTCACTCAGAAGTATGCATATTGATGTAATTCTGGAACCAAAACACTGCAGAGACTTGGACAATGAGAAAGCTCAAGACAAAGATTGAAACACAGGTGATATGAATACATTGGACACAGTGAAGTTGCACTGAAGTATCAGGTCTACCATGATCTTTTGAATGACTGCGCAATCATATGGAGACACATGGTCCACTTCCTGTTCTAACTCTTTTGCTTATATGTTCTTTCCTACCATCCTGGATCATAGCTGGATAAGTCAAGATTCTTTTGTGTATTCTTATCAACTCCTTTCGACCAGAAGAAGGTTATTGTCACAAGGCGAACCATTCAACAGGAGTTCCTGTCTGATGTCCCGATACCATTTATCTTTCTTTACCAACCCTTTCTCTCCTGCCAACATCCTTAACTCTCTCCCTTCTCTTCCCCCCCTCCCCCAGACCAGTGCAGAAGCCATTTGGTTGACAATGGATACAGGACAAAAACATTCAATTGGCTGATCTCAGTAGATATGAAGAATAGGTTTTCCTTGGACCAAAAATTTCAGTTTAGGGCAGATTGTGTTTCTGATCATGAGAGTATGCATTGAGTAGATTTACTGAAATATATCTTGGATTGTCTGTAAGACAACTTGAACAAAATAGGTTTTTGAAGTAACCTGGAGGGATAGATCAGTGGAATTCAGAATTCATCTTGCTTTCTTCCTTTGTCTTTTCTCAAATCTTCCCACTGAATCCCAAATGTTGTTTTATTGAACACCTAAGAAAGAGAGCTAAAGAGGGAATATAAAGGTTTAAAGCATTTCTTTTATGGCATCCAAATCTCCACAGATCTGGATGTGAGAGGTTAAACAAGGCCCAAGAAAGGAAAGATCAATATTTTATGTCTTTTCTTGCACTTCATGTCACTTGCTTGATACTCTTAACATTATCAGTGTCCTTTATGGCCATGCTTTTGATAGGCAGAGTGTTTGATGAGCACATCTTGTGATGAATTTTTATTGTGTAATATGAAATATCACACATTAACGTTAATCAGTACTGAACACTTGTGTCTAAAGCTTGGATCTGATGCTTTAAGTAGCCGATTATGTGTTGATTTCAAATAAAACTTTCCCAACCTTTATTGCAAAATTTGCATATCTCCCAGAGTCGGTCTTGACAATTTGTAAAGCAGGGTTCATTTTTTTTTAATTTCATACTTTTCAATCATGTCACCATTTTTCGTAATGTACCATAGAACAGCTAATATATGCTATGGAGTCTGAGTAGCTTTAGTTAAAAATTAATTATCATTTTAGTCTCCTGAAGATTACACTGGGACATTTCTGAGGACTGAGGTACAAATTCTTCCCTGATCTATCTGTAACTAATGTTGGACACAGAGGGATCAAAATGCTCACCTTCAATAACGTTAAAGAAAAACGACAGTTAAATTGATGGGATGGCTTAATGATCTCTGCTAAGTTTACTATTTTACATTCATGAATATGAGTAAAAGGATCTTAAAATAAATTATGCCTTCTGCATTCTAAAATTTTATTGCAGCATTTAACGTCACAGAAAATTAAAGAGAGAAAATGTTGTTTACATAAAGTGCATATTTAAACATGCTAGCAGAGCAGTGATACAATATGTGATTAATATCTGAAATGAATAATAATAAAGACAAGCTTTTGCCTTTAAGAAAGAAAATGGATGTGAAGGAAGGAGAAAAGAGGGAAAGCTGAAAAGAGGAAGAAATGCTGCAAGGGAGTAGAAAGAGGATGGGTAAAGTGAGAAGAGGAACTAGAGAGAGGAAGGATGGGATGGGGTGAAGATTGACATACAAAGGGTAGAAGTAAAAGATCAGCTATAACAACCATTTAACCAGAAGATTAAGAAGCAGAATTAGGCCATTCAGCCAATCAAATTTGTTCTGCCATTCATTCAAGGTTTTTAATCAACCCTATTCTTCCATCTTCTCCTTATAATGATTAACCCCACCCCTTACCAATCAAGAACCTATCAATCTCTGCTTTAAATACTTGCAATGATGACCTCCACAGCCTTCTGTTGCAACGATGTCAACTGACTCTGACTGAAGAAAATTCTTCTCATCTCAGTTTTATTTAAAGAGATTTCCCTTTATTCTGAGTCTGTGCTCTTCGATGCAAAAACTCTCCTATGATTGGAAACACCCTTGCCACATCCACATTACCCAGGCATTTCAATATCTGATAGGTTCAAATAAGGATTCCACCATCCATTCTTCAGAATTCCTTTGAGTACAGGAAAATATATATTAAATGCTACTCACAAGTTAAGTCTTCCATGCTTGTGTTCATTCTTGTGATCCTCTGGACTTCTCCAAGATCAGCATATCTTTCTTGAGATTTGGAACCCAAAACTGTGCCTAATATTATTATTGATAAAACAGCATGTTGGGCCCAATACCCGTGCCTGCTTCTATTGCTTATCTGGCCTGGTGAGTGTGACGTAAGTAAAGTTTTTGAAGATTGGTAGTGCTGCAGATAGTGAATAAAGTTGTCGTAGGTTACAATATGACATTGATAAGATGCAGAGATGGACTGAGAGGTGGAAGATTAAATTCAATCAAGCAAAGTGTGAAGTGATACACCTTAGAAGTTCAATCTTGAAGGCAGGGTACAATGTTAGTAACGGGGTTTTTATCAGTGTGGAGAAACAAAGGAATCTTGGGTCCATGTCTATAGATCTGTCAAAGTTGCCATGCAAGTTGATAGGGTGAAGAAGATGTAACTCTATCAAAGGCAATAGCAGACAAGATCCAACCAAACATTGCAGAGGATCAGAAGAAATGATAGTAGAGACTATAAAGTATAGTGTAAATTATGGTGCAGACCATGATGCTGTTCAAGAGAAGAGTGTGAAAGTTTAATCTCTATGTAGCTCTTTAACTGGACCAAGTTGTTAAAATGAGATTTTGTTAAGGGATCGTCTCATCCCCCATCTGCCTGTTGTCGTTATCATCAAACCTTTGACATCAATTTTATTTTCCATTTGATCAACAATATCCATAAAACTAAAAAGTTCAGAATTTTTGTATTTCTGTTAAATTCTACAGAAAGGTAGGTCAGGATAGAATTTCTGCTGTGGGTCACAGTCGGGGAATTGTGTACCAAATCTGCCTCAGATGGTGCTCGCAGGTAGGCATATGCCAATTCAAATTCATTATTCCAGCCAGAAATTCTTCCATGAACAATTGGATCATGCTATGGAACAGAACCGTTTCATTCTTTTTCCTTTCCATAGAAAGGAGAAAATGGAAAACAGTTACATTAATAGAGTTGAAATGCGGTTTTCATCAAAAGTTGGCATTCTAATATGGATTCATCTACATGGCTGAATGCCCAAGAAAATGAATATTTTTTTGAAAGTCTTTCCTGCTCCAGTCTGATTGTTAGAAACCAACGATATCCATCTGGGAACTATAGCTTAGATCTGACCTATCCATAATGAAAAAGATCATTGACATGAAACATTAACCTTATTTCTCTCCCCTACACATGCTGTCTGACACAGGGATCAGTTCCAGTGATGTTTGCTTCATTTCAGATTTCCATCGTCTGTGGTATTTTATTTTCATATTTTGATAATGATAACCAGCCCTCGGATGTCATGCCAACACAAGCTATTCACTGCACCTCAGTACATTTGACAATAGTAGTCTAATGACAAAACCTCTATCTATAGCTGGATGTGTTAGGAGGGCTTTGTTGAACCATTATAAGCTGCAGGGACCAGCAAATTTCAAATGGGAATGTGTCCAATTCTGCAACTCTGATCAATGAATATTGAAACTGGCAACCATGGAAGATGGCAATGTGGTTCCTAGATGGTATAACATTTAAAATGCCTCCAAATTTTGTGCTTCAACACAGTAACTCGTATATATAATCAATGCAATCCCAAACCTGCAATTATATCAATGGGTTTTCCAATCTATTTCTATTCAATAGGAAAATATGCTATATTCTATTTTTTTTAATTGAAATGAACTATAGATTTATTGTAAGCTACACACACAAAATGCTGGAGGAACTCAGCAAATCAGTCAGCATCTATGGAAGGGAATAAGCAGTAACATTGCAGGCCGAGACCCTTCAGCAGGACTGGAAACTAGAACAAGAAGGTGGAGGAGGGGAAGGAGTACAAGGTGGCAGGTGTTAAATGAAACCAGGTGAGGTGGAGGATGGACTTACCTATCACCTGCCAGATTTTACTCCTTCCCCTACTTCCACCTTCTGCTGCTTCCTTTCCAATCCTTAATAAGGGTCTCAGCCCAGAACATCAGCTGTTTATCTCCTTCCATACATGCTGCCTAACTGGCTGAGTTCGTCCAGCACTTTGTGTGTGTTGCTCAAGATTTCCAGCATCTGTAGCAAATCTTATGTTCACCAATCCATTCTGGCGAACAGATTCAGTCCTGCAGTGCAAGAGCATTCCAGGAGACCATGTTTCTAATGGATATTAACAGTGAAAAAATATTCATCATACATTCTCCTGAGTAGAGTCAGTGTAAATGCATGAGTTTTAGTATTAGCTTCTCCTGTGGAATAAAGAGAAAAGATCCCACATTGAATATTTGAATGCATCTGCTGGACAACAGTCAATGAAGGTATAATTCATAGGTTTGCACACAGCTGGACATTATATATATAAGCAAAAGGCAATGATCTGATGCAGTGGAAGAATTAAATAAAATTGGAACAAGAAAGAAAAGAATGATAATAAGATAAAAGATAAATGCAAAAACACCTAGCTTTGACCTCAGCTCCAGATTTAGACATAATGTCAAAAACATTTCAGTTAACATTTAAAAGCCAATTAAATTAATAATTGTGCTGAAAGTTCAGGAGTTATCCCATAGGCACAAATAAAATTCTGTTATCAACTTTCAATCAGATAATCAATGTTCCCATTTCAGGTTCTGCTTGGACAATCTTGGTCCAAGTGTAGACAAGCATCTGAATTCTGGACTTGAGCAAGACTGACAATTAAAATCAAGGGGAGTATAAGTCGCGCATCAAAGAGTTCTTATAGAACAGCGATCAGTGAGAATTACGGAGCAAGCATTATTATGGATGAAGGTTGTGGTTGTGCTGGAGAAAGTGCAGAGGCCAGGCTGAAGGATGTTAGTTACTGGGGGCGGGGGGGGGGGCGGTGGTGAGATTCCTAATGCACTGCACATTTGCTTGTAATCAGGGAGAGAATGATAATAAGCTCCATTCTCCAGAACTGCATAACACAAGCAAAAGGAAAAACCACTAGAATAATGGAAACAGTGGTTCAGCGGAACAATTTCCTCACAATTCCAATGACGCACATTTAATGCTAACTTCTGGTGCCATCAGTCTGGAGTTTGCATACTATTCTTGTGTCTTTGCAGGATGCTTGAGTTAGGAGATTAGCTGCCCATCATTTGTAGATGGATGGTAAGGGTTGAAGTGAATTGATAAATGGGAAGATTAAAATGGGATTAGTGCAGGATCATTATAAATAGATAGTCAATGGCTGGCACAGACTCATAGGCTCAAGGACAGAAACTGTGTCATATCACTCAATAACCCTTAAAGTAAAACAGACAAAATAAATTCACTAGAATATTCAGAAAATGCACAGTTAAAATATGAGCTGAAGAAATTGACATAGGACCAATTATTCAAAATTATTTGGTCTTGTACAATATAAAATTTATTTCAATAATACCCTGCAATCTTGCAAAAAATAGTATGCTTTCAGATATTTCGGTCAATTCATTCACATAAAAGGAACTTCTGCATGTGTATTAACATAAAAATGAAATCAATGCATTTACAAATCATCCTTCTGTACCTTGAGATCTCCAAATCTGCTTTCCAGTTAATATAAAGTAGAAATGTGGAAAAAAATACTGGCAGATAATTTACAAAGAGCAAAATGAAAATGACTGCAATACCTGTTTCCAGCAAGTTTTGTTTGCGAGGGTAACGTATTGACCTAGACCCAATGAATCACGAGGGAGGTAATACTTCTGGCTCTCTTGAAATGTCAAACAGCACCTTTGCATTTTTACAGGAGAAAACAAGTTTTCAGTTTAAGGTCACATGCAAAAGAAAAGGTGGAGGATTTTCTGAGTGTCATTCTAGATTTTATACTCAAATAACTTGAGTTGGATTTGGATCTATAATCCTCCTGATTCGATCTTCTTCCACCAACACAAAACCCTGAAAGCATGTACTACCAGGCTCAAGGGCAGCTTCTAGTTTGCTGTTATAAGGTTCTCTGGTATTATAAGATAGACTCTTTACCTCACAATGCAATTCATTACGGACTTGCACCTTGTTGTCTGCCTTCACAGCACCTTCCCTGTAGCTGTAACACTCTTGTTTGCATTCTGTTATTGTTTTCCCTTGCATTACCTCTGTATGCTCATACGATGAAAAGAACTGTATGGATGGCATGCAAAGCAAAGATTTTCACTTTGAAAATGAGAGCTTCATGAAGCAAATCACAGTTGAACCAATCATTTTAATGGTCAGGTTCTTAGCTTTGAATTGGTAAGATGTCAGTTCAAGAACCTCTTCCCTTCATAAACTTTAGCATCTAATTAAACCTGAAGGTTGTGTGCACACTGTTGGATCGTTCTAGAGATATTAACACCATCCTGCTCTCTGCAGGCAGAAACCAGTCTCATGACACAGGTCGATGAACAGTCAAG
This sequence comes from Mobula hypostoma, assembly GCF_963921235.1. Classification (NCBI taxonomy): domain Eukaryota; kingdom Metazoa; phylum Chordata; class Chondrichthyes; order Myliobatiformes; family Myliobatidae; genus Mobula; species Mobula hypostoma. The sequence goes on from NC_086101.1 coordinate 175,323,084, forward strand.
TTGAATGTATGTATTAATCAATATTTGTCTTTCAACCAACATTACCAAAACATGTTGGTCAGCAAGTTGATCCATGCCTCTAGAGACACACTTAACTGATGACACACGCTGAGTCAAAGTATGATTCATATATGGACATCTCACAGTGATATTCTTCTGTGCAATATAACTGACCAAGCATGACATTGTGAACAAAAACCTCTTCTCTATTATTGTGATGGTTCTGGGGTGAGCAGGGTAGGGTCACAGTCATTTGTGTGAGTACTGGAGATGGGATTAGATTGAACAATTTGATGAGGTGTTGACAGGAGGTAAGTTTAAATCTTAAAGGAGACCACCTGCAGGTGGACACGTGTGCAAGACTCCAAAGCCATGGCCATGGCAGTGGAAATGGTCAGACTGAGTTACTCTTCAAGTCATGACAAAGCAAGTCTCACCTCTCTAGTGGCAAATAGTGTCTCCATTGCTGCCCATTCAACTCTCAAACAAATTTAGGCAAGTTATTTTAAAAAATGGTTAGTGTTTGGTTTATTGGAACTCTGTAATGTCAGATTTATGTTCAAGGTGGTACATACACAGAGTAGCATGAAAAATTAGCACTCCACAAGAGACACACTACATCTTATTACCAAATTAGCCTTTGATAAAAATTCCTTTATACAGCACAGAGAAAAGAGTCAATTTTTTCCTAAAGCTTATTACTATTTATAGAAATTTGAATGGGCAAATTGTCTGCTGTTTTTCCCCTAAAAAGCATCAGTGATTGCACTTATAAAAGTACTTTATCTGGTATGAAGTTTCTTGGGGCATCTTGAAATCTTGATGAGAATGAGATAAATACAATTTTCTCTACAAGTATCCAGCAGTGAGTTTAAGGCAATGAATCATTCTGAGAATTGTGCTGATCGTCACACACCCGTCCTATATCAATCTTACAGTTTATGACATCATATTTGCTTCATAAATTTTTCATTTGCCTCTCACTTCAGACCATCTATCATCCAGCATTTTTTGCCTATCAATGTGAATTAGTTATTTTACAGTCCACAGAATCATCATTTCAGGTTTGCGGAACTTAAAATTCAAGTGAGTGCACATTGGTAAAACACACATACACACACACTTTAGAAGCTCTATAGTAGCCCATAAAATCTCAGAATAAAATAAAGATAAAGATTAAAGATTAGACTTATTTGTCACCAATACATTGAAACAGCAAAGATACAATGAAATGCATCATTTGTATCAACAACCAACACACTCCAAATAATCAGGCAGAAAAATAAACAAAGCATAAAGTAAATCTACTAAGCCTAGAAAAATGTTACTGATCTAGAAGACTTTCTGCATCAGGAGTCTGAGAGAGTGTTTGGAAAATAGTCACCTCCTGCCCTACTCAGTGAATCTCTAACTGACAATGCCTTATTTTCTCAATGAACCTTGCTGACTTGTACTGGAAAGCTTCAGTGGATGATTTCCCATTGAGTCTGTTGGTGTTGTTCTCACCATATAGTTCAGCAGTGGGACTGGCGTTCATCTGGTTTATTTTGGAATAAACAATCTGTCAACTACTGCAAATTAAAAGATTTTAAAAATTGCAGGTGCCAGAAATCTGGAATATAAATAGAGTACATACACGGACACAAGAGATTCTGCAAATGCTGGAAATTCAGAGCAGCCCATACAAAATACTGGAGGAACTCAGCAGGTCAGGCAACGTCAGTGGAAATGAATTAACAGTCAATATTTCGGGCCAAGACCCTTCATCAGGATTGGCCTGATGAAGAGTACAAGAGTACTTCTGTGGTGATAGATGGGAGTCAATGGCAAATGACCTTCCATCAGTTCTGAAGAATTGTTGAATCTGTTTCTCTCCCAGTAACTGCATTGGCTGTGGATTGTAGATCTCCCAATTTTTTTCAAAGTAATGTTCAATATGCTATCGAGCTGTTTAATATCCATGTTTACTCTGGGTGTCATCCATTTATCACACAAACCAGAATTTTAGTGTTGTCTCCAGAACTTATTTGAACGTACTGGTCAGACTTGGACAAAGGCGGCTTAATAACTTAGACATATAACATGATCGTTTAAGAAAATTTAACAACAGGCGGTGGAGTGGGGGCAACATTCTATGAGGGGCAGCTGGTAAGTGGCCAAGTAGGTTCTTATTTGGTAGCTTTTGATGTTATATTTTGTCCATTTTACAAAATGTAATTCAGTACGTTAAACTGATGGGGCACTAGTGGCTCAACAGTAAACCTCTTTATAGTTTTCTGCTACTCAGAATCAGAATCAGGTTTATTACCACTGATTTATGTTGCGAAATTTTGCTGTTATAATTGACATCACTATATTCATGCGAGGAAAATATGCGCTGTGTGGTTAATATTAAATTCGTCAGATAAACGCTTTTAGAAATGAAATTGAGTGTATTAGCAACTTATAAGTGACTTTTAGTTGACATCACCTATATTCTGGTCGTGATTAACACTCCCCCCCCCACCCAGTCGGCCAGTCCGCTGGAATATTGTCAATATTAAACCGATCCGCGGTACAAAAATATGTTGGGGACCCCTGCTAAGTAGACCTATCAGTTTTCTCTGTGGGTGGGCTTTACAGTCGACCTCAACAATAATGACAGTGTTGCTCGCTGCACTGTTTGCAACAGTGACTTTTCTATTGCCCATGGTGGATTAAAATATAAAAGACATGCTGAGGTGAGTTTAACAGGTGTCATTCGTTCATTAGCATAGCTAACGTTATTTAAACTAGCTGGCTGGCTGCTAAGGAGCTACTCTGTTGATGTCCTACGTGATGTGGCCAAACTCCCTCTAGACTTGCTTAAAGTGGTAATGGAATAATCATGATAATATAATATAATATAAGTACATATTTTAATGTCACATTTGCTGCATATACCCGACTTGGTTTACAGATTAGACAAAATCACTAAACAAAGTATTACATACACCCTTGGAGGTCACCGGCGGGGGGGGGGTGGTGGGTGGTGATATGGGGTTGCAGGGGGTGAGGGTGCTACCTCCCTGAAATGAGTTTTTGCAGGGTGGGATGTTTGCAAACCTCCTTCAGCGAATTTAATTTCAGATAACCAAATTGCTGGTGTTAGTAACAGTGACAATGGCATTAGCTTTGAAATCATAAAGGAATTACACTTTTACCTCTCAAAAGTGTAGCTCAGTTTTATCAGAGCACCGGCACACAAATGATGGGTCAAGTGACTTCCCATGAAAAAAATTGTAAATCTATGATTTTCTGTATTACCGATTGCATGATGAAACAATACCAAGCTAAAGAGAAGTGATAAAGAAGATGAAACTGAGGCATAATTTTAGCTGACATCCTTTCCCTTGGTCACTTCAGAGCAATTTGCAGAAATCAGAGCTGAGTGCCCTGAAGTGTATCAGTGCTTTAGTGTAGAGAGCACAAGCTAGCGCAGTCAGCTTCTGCTAACAGCGGCATAATATGCAATGAGGAAGTGACAAATTTACTATTTATTAGAAAGCTTCCTGTTGATTATCACACACAGAAATCCAATGATGTGTTAGACCATGTGTGTAGCTTCTTTTTGCTGGGTATGTTTTTTAGAAAAAAGAACACAGAAAAGTAAAGTGCCGTACAAGCTCTTTGACCCACAATGTTGTGATGGCCTTTTACTCTAATCCAGGATTAATCTATTACTTCTCTCCTACATAGTCAGTACCTTCCATTTTTCTTTCAAGTGCCTCTCTAAGAGTTTTTTGTTAATATCCCTGAAGTACCAGCCTCTACCACCACCCCATCACATTGCATCCCACACACCCACCATTTTCTGTGTAAGAACTCTACCTTTAACAACATCTCTCCTAAATGTTCCTCCACTCACCAGAAGATGTCCTCTGGTAGTAGCCATTGACATCAGGGAAAGAGGTGCTGGCTGTGCACTCTATCTCTGCCTCATAATCCTGCACACCTTTATCACGTCGTCTCGCATCCTTCTTCGGTCCAAAGCAAAAAGACCTAGTTCACTCAACCTTTCTTCATAAGGCATGCTCTCTCATTCAGATAACAGCTTGGTAAATCCTCTGCTGCCATAAGATCTTGACCTAACCCCGAGTGCCCAGGCACGTCTATGATGATGGCCAGGGTAATGGAGTGCAGCCAGCACTGTCACATCAACACAACATATTGGACAAAACTCTCCCTCCTACCTGTTGAATCCATTCACCGTTACCCCTGACATGTGCAGCCAGCTTTCCCACAGTCATTGCCATAGACTCGTAGATTTCTACAGCACAGAAACAAGCCCTTCAGCCCATCTAGTCCATGCCAAACTATTATTCTGCCTCGTCCCATCAAGCTGCCTCTGAACCACAGCCCTCCATACCCCTCCCATCAGGTACTTATTCAAATTTCTCTTAAGTGTTGAAATCCAACCCTCATCCATCATTTCCATTGGCAGTTCATTCTCACTACCCTCTGAGTGCAGAAGTGTCCCATAACTATTACACCTTTCACTGTAGTTCTAGTCTCACTAGACTAGCATTTACCCCATACCTTCCAGAGTACCCTCCCTGAGAACTGCCATATTACCCTCTCTGATCAAAAACATAATAATTCTTCTCCTTTTGTACCTCCTCTCAAAACCTCTATACAATGCAACTTCAGCTGCTAGTCATGCCCTTCCCTCAATCATGTTTCTGTGATTGTGACAACATTACCCCTTATGCTAATGGATGCTCTCGTCTTATCCATGTTACCTGAGAGGCTCCTTACATTAACGCAAGTACCATTAGGCCTACCAGTCCTTTCATGGTTCCCTTCCGGTTCTGCCCGTTGGGACTTGTCAGTACTATTTTCTACATGTAATTCTGATTCTCTAGCTGTTACCCGATCAGTTTGAGTGAGTGGCTAACATTAAAAGCATCATTAGGTATTATAACATAAGTACGGAGTAGAAATATTTGACACAATTTCACATATGTCACAGTTTCACCCAGATTCCAGCTCCAGTTTCATCAACACACACAAAATGCTCAAGTCCTGGTTTTGGCTAAAAATGTTGACTGTTCATTTCTCTCCATAGATGTGTTGAGTTCCTCCAGCATTTTGTGTATGTTGTACAAGATTTCCAGCATCTTCAGTGTTCCTTTTGCCCAACGCAATAATCAAGGTAAATTTCAAAAACAAACTGTTCAGATACTGTGCAACCCAATTTCAAGGGCTTGCTCTGAATTTTCAGCTTACTGCTCCCAGATCCATTTACCAACAAAATTAATTTATTTCACTCTGTCTGGTTGTTTCCTTTAATAATTTGAAATCCTTGGAATCTACAAAAGAAGTAATCTGCTCTGTGAAATGCTTTTATGTACTTCAGTCATGTGAGAAGAAACTACATGAGTAGAATTTATTTCTTCTATTGCTGACTCAGTATTCACAATTTGCAATGGTATTTGGTTTGCAGCCTGTGAAGTTCTAAACAAAGTTATACTGTTGCTACCTTCTCTTCAAAAGGCTAGATCACTATCCTATTTATCGTCCATGGTGAGTTTAACTGTTAATATCCACTATTAGAGCAGTGGGGTCCCCTCCTCTCCCTACCAAAGAGAAGATACTTCTTCACTCATAGGGTTGTGAAAGTGTGGAACGAGATTCCAGCAAGATTGGTGCATGTGAGCTCAGTTTCAACATTTAGGAGACATTTGGATAGGCACATGGATGGTAGTAGGACGGAGGGCTACAGTCCTGGTGCAGCTTGTTGGGAGTAGGCAGTTTAAATATTTCAGCACAGACTAGAAGGAATGAACAGCCTGTTTCAATCCTATACTTTTCAATGACTCTATGACCCCCAACTAACAAAGTTGTTCAAACACAGTTCATTCCTTTTTAGTGATTCACATTTATCCAGATAACATTTTTAAAACACATTTGTAGGTTCACAGAGGTTTCCCACCTTATAAAAGATTTCCAAATTACAAATGATTTCTAAAACATAAAGGATTTCTAAAACAGATACAACCCCCATAAGGTAAAAAGGTATACCAAAGCGTTGTAGATGAACAAATTGTCCAATTCAGAAATCAAAGACAGAGGAACGTATTCCTGTCACTCAATCTTTCTGTCATTCTTCTTGCTGTTCTGTGACCATTCCTAACAAGTTGAGTGCTCTGACAGTTATACTATTTTTCTGCCACTTGCGTGGCTTCACACACGAGGCAGCACTGTAGCACAGTGGTTAGCACAACGCTTTACAGACCCGATTACATTTCTAGCTGCTGCCTGTAAGGAGTTGTTATGTACCCCTAGGGTTCATATTTTCTGTGGATTGTCACTTTAAAACATCGGGAGAATGAGACTGACTTTTGGACACTGTTTGGGGGGGGTGGAGAGAGAGGGAGGAGAGGGGAGAGAGGGAGGAGAGGGAGAGGAGAGGGAGGGAGAGGGAGAGGTGAGGGAGGGAGAGAGAGAGGAGAGACAGGAGAGATAGGAGAGGGAGAGAGAGAGAGGAGAAAGGGAGAGAAAGGAGAAAGAGGAGAGAGAGGAGAGAGAGAGAGAGAGAGAGAGAGAGAGAGAGAGAGAGAGAGAGAGAGAGATGGAGTTATTTGATGGACAATCGATGTTATGGTTTCCCTGCAGCTTGTTTTGAATATACAAGGACACACAGACACGCACAGTTAAGAGTCAAGATGGATTCGGTCAATGGAAGACACCAGTGAGTTGGTCGCTGGTTTAAATATTCAGTAGCGCAAAAGGAGTGAGTTGAGATCGATCCTGAGTATCAATAAATGACTCTCACAAGTTTTCTGCAACTAAAATAAGTTTGCAGGAAGAGAAAAGAGGAGAGATAGGTTTGAAACAAAAGAAACCTAGTGAGAAAGAGGTCACTATTTGGACTCTCTCTTTAAGTAGCCCATGAGGGTGAGTTTGTTTCCATTCGACTACGAAAGTGTGACTGTCACTTAGTTAATCCACAGGAGTGGGTTCTCTGGCGAGGGGAAAACCTGTGTGTATACCACGTGTGTATTTACCCTTTGTCTGGGTGTGGTAGTTCACTGAAGAAAGGCACCCCTGAGGCAAATCACTGTTGGAGGTATTTTGTATGTCATGGAACTGGATAAGTGGCTATCACGTTGTGTGTTTGGGGTAACCTTGTGGAATCTACCGGTGTGTCGACCCTTGCCTGGGTGGTGGTTCCCTTGAAGAGGGTCCCCTTTGTGATAAGCTGCTGTTGGTGATAATCCATATGTGTATTCTGTTGGAGTATCCTGTGGCCACCACTTTGAGATGTCCCGTAGCTGAACTCAGGTGTGGTACCACTTGTGTTGAAAGGATATTCGTTGAGGATCACTGTCAGTGATACTTCATGTGTGGAGTGAGACACACAAGGACGCACAGAAGAGAGGGACATGAAGATGCACTAAGGTGTGGTGAAGTTACAACTACATAGAAACATAGAAACATACAAAATAGGTGCAGGAGTAGGCCATTTGGCCCTTCGAGCCTGCACCGCCATTCAGTATGATCATGGCTGATCATCCAACTCAGAACCCTGTACCTGCCTTCTCTCCGTATGCCCTGATCCCTTTAGCCACAAGGGCCATATCTAACTCCTCTTAAATATAGCCAATGAACTGGCCTCAACTGTTTCCTGTGGCAGAGAGTTCCACAGATTCACCACTCTCTGTGTGAAGAAGTTTTTCCTAATCTAGGTCCTAAAAGGCTTCCCCTCTTATCCTCAAACTGTGGCCCCTCGTTCTGGACTTCCCCAACATCGGGAACAATCTTCCTGCATCTAGCCTGTCCCATCCCTTTAGGATTTTATACGTTCCAATAAGATCCCCCCTCAATCTTCTAAATTCCAGGGAGTATAAGCCTAGTCGATCCCGTCTTTCATCATATTTAAGTCCTGCCATCCCAGGAATCAATCTGGTGAACCTTCTTTGTACTCCCTCTATGGCAAGAATGTCTTTCCTCAGATTAGGGGACCAAAACTGCACACAATACTCCAGGTGTGGTCTCACCAAGGCCTTGTACAACTGCAGTAGTACCTCCCTGCTCCTGTACTTGAATTCTCTTGCTATGAATGCCTGCATACCATTCGCCTTTTTCACCGCCTGCTGTACCTGCATGCCCACTTTCAATGACTGGTGTATAATGACACCCAGGTCTCGCTGCACCTCCCCTTTTCCTAATCGGCCACCATTCAGATAATAATCTGTTTTCCTGTTCTTGCCACCAAAGTGGATAACCTCACATTTATCCATATTAAATTGCAACTGAGGATTGATTAAGAGGAATCGATCTGTGATTATAAGTGCGTGAAAGAGCGACCCTGTGGAATCTACCAGTGTGTTTAACCCTTGTCTGGGTTGGTAGGTTATCACTTGAAGACGATGCTCTTAAGCTGGTCAAGTTTGGCTAACTTGGAAGTTTCAGAGGACAACGGGAAGAATCAACAGCATTGGCTTACGTGGACAACAAATCACCTCTCTCTTTCCTCAATTCTACTCAACTCAATATCACAAACTGAACTGACTTTGTTTACCTACCATCGTAAGACTGTATCACTTACCACCTAAGCCTGAAGAAGTTGGGGTTTTATATTTCCACAACTATATATGTGTAAACTCTGCTAACCTGTTCGATTTATCTAGTTTTATATTACTGTATTGTGTAGTTAGTAATAAAAATAGTGTTAGTAAACTTCAAAAAGAAACTCCAGGTGTGTTCCATTTCTGTTGGTTCTGTAACCCTTTACAGGATATGTAACAGGAGTACATTCTCCCCATGACTGTGTGAGTTTCCTCTGGGTGCTCTGGTTTCCTCCCACAGTCCAAAGACATACCAGTTGGTAGGTTAATTGGTCATTGTAAATTGTCCCGTGGTTAAAGTGGGATTAAATCAGAGGATTGCTGGATGGCACGACTGGTAGGGACTACTCCATACTGTATCTCAGTAAATAAATAAATACATATTTTTTCAGATACTCTCTTACAAAATGGTCCATAAACTTCTGGAGACAGAGTCCTCAGATTTCCACAATTAATGATGTAAAGCTAACTCTCTGAGCACACAAACCCTCCAACTATTAACAGATCATCTGTTTGATGTGCAAATCATAGTTTGCATGCGTCCTTGAACTAAATTTCTTCACCAATGTTGCACTGCATCACTTCAGCAGACAGCCCAGGTGCTGTGGGCCAGCATCTTCTGTTCTATGGACAATGTTGTTTGTTTGCAAAGCTGTCCTTTAAACTCAGACTGATCATTGCTTGCAATTTATACTAAGACCTGACAACTGGCTCATGGTTACGACAAGAAATTTAACAAGGAATACTGGTCGGAAGTTTAACTTACTCAAAGTTAGGTCCTCGATTTCTACAAGTGTCAGCTGCTATGCTAGAAAGCTGAGCTTGGCAAAAAAGCATGCCCTGCCCCAATTCTACGCAGTGAATATCCTTCACATACTTCAAACAAAGATGAAGAAATACCAGTGAGAAATAGCCTCAGGTTATAAAAGAACAGCTGCTGTAAACCAATTAAGCTCCAACGTGGAACCAGACAAGGATGTCCGTTGAGCCCTTTGCTTTTTGATTTGGTATTAGAACCTTTAGCAATTGCCTTTCTGGAATCTAAAGATATCACCAGTATCTTAAGGAAAGGTATTCATAAAGTGTCGCTTTATGCTGATGACCTATTGCTTTTTATATCTAATTCTTTACCCTCTATGTTTCTTTTACTGACTAATTTTAGTCAGTTTTCAGGATATAAATTGAATTTAAATAAGAGTGAATTGTTTCCATTAAATAATTTGATACCAACCGATATTAACCTTCCTTTTAAAATTGTAAGAAAACAATTTACATATTTGTGTGTAACAATCACTAAGAATTATAAAGATCTATACAAGGAAAATTTTCTAACCTTAATGAATTATGTGAAAAAGACACTTTCTAATTGGTTACCTCTCTCTTTATCATTGATTGGTCGTATTAATTCTATTAAAATGAATATTTTACCTAAATTTATATACCTTTTTCAAGCCGTACCTGTTTTTATTCCTGTCTTTTTTTTTTGATTCTTTAGATTCGATTCTTTTTTCCTATATATGGAAGAACAGAAAAACTGATTAAATAAAGCCCACCTTCAAAAAATTAAAAAGAATGGAGACCTTACTCTACCCAATTTTAGGTTATATTATTGGGCAATTAACATACAAAATCTTACGTTCTGGTTATATTATATTAATCATGAGGATTGTCCAATATAGGTCTTTTTGGAAGCCAACTCTGTTATGAAATTTTCTGTATTTCTCTTCTTGGATGCTCTCTTCTTTTATCTTTAAAAAAAATTAACTGACAGTTTGGTGGTTAAACACACTTTGAGGATCTGGTTACAGATTAGAAAACATTTCGCTTTATTGAGATTTTCCCTTTCTAGTCCTATTTTTTCTATTTTTTTAAACCATCTATGACTGATCTGTTTTTCAGAGAGTGGGATAGATTAGGCATTAAACGATTACAGGATCTGTTTGATGGAGGGATCCGTTCCTCTTTTGAGCAGCTCTCAGTGAAATATAACCTATCAAATACTCACTTTTTTTTGATATATACAGATTAGAGATTTTTTAAGATCTAAACTACATATATTTCCTACCAGCCTGGATAAGAACATAATAGATGCAATTTTTAATTTGAAGCCTTTTGATAATGGCTCAATATCTTATATTTATGGTCTGTTGTTAGGACTGAGAATGGCTCCTTTAGACAAAATTTAAAAAGATTGGGAAAAGGATTTACAGACTTCATTATCTGATGAGACCTGGAGGGCTATTTTCAAAACGGTTAATTCTTCATCATTATGTGCTTGTTATTCCCACCTACCATTTAAAGTGGTACATAGGGCCCATAGTTCTAAAGACAAGCTCTCTCGTTTTTTTGCAGATATATCTCCTTATTGTGACAGATGTAATAATGGAGAGGCTTCATTAATTCATATGTTTTGGTCATGTTCGAGCCTTGAAAAATATTGGAAAGATGTATTCCAAACTTTTTCCGTATTTTTTAAAGTCAATTTTAAGCCCAATCCTTTGACTGCCTTATTTGGTATTGTTGAGGAAAGAGCTATAACTTTGGAGCCTTCTCATTTGCAGGTACTGGCTTTTATTTCTCTTATGGTTAGGAGGGCAACCTTGCTTAAATGGAAGGAGGTTGCCCCCCCGCCCACACATGCTCAATGGTTATGCGATGTTATGTCATGTTTAAATTTAGAGAAGATTCGTTGTTCGATTTCTGATTCTAATCAAGATTTTCAAACGCTATGGGGACCCTTTCTGGACTATTTCGAAAATCTTTGAATTGTTATTAAAATATATATCTGGGTGATTATTATAAAACATGATATGGTAAAGTTTTTTTTGGTTTTTTTTACCAACCAGCTTTGCCTTGGTAGTGGGTGTAGATTTTTTTAATAATATAATTAACCATATTATTGTATTTCATAATTCAACTTATTTTATTTAATTGATCATGAATATGGGATACTGTGATTGTATCAGTGTGATTTATATATAGTGCATTTTGTGCTACCTTATTTTGATTTATAGCAAGTATCCTTATGATTTCTGTATTAGTGTATATGAAATTTAATAAAAATATTGGAAAAAGAAAGGAAGTTTAACTTACTCGAAATTAGCTCCTCGATTTCTACAAGTGTCAGCTGCTATGTTAGAAAGCTGAGCTTGGCAAAAAAAGTATGCCCCGCCCAACTCTAGGCAGTGAATATCCTTCACATATTTCAAACAAAGATAAAGAAATACCAGTGAGAAATAGCCTCAGGTTATAAAAGAACAGTTGCTGTGATCTCTGGCCTCTGCAATGCTTCTGAACATGGTCTACCTACAGAGGATGAATCAAAGCATAGGTGAGTTAGCATCAATGACTTTTCTATTGATCACTCCAAACTTATTGTCAGGAAAAGTGAGCTAATGTCAATGTCTTCTCTCAGAATAACACTCCCAGCTTTGAGGACACTGTCAAGTTTAATGGGTAGGTGAAGACATCTATGTGCCGAAAAGCCAACTACTCCAAATCATAAACACAAGGAGTTCTACAGGTGCTGAAAATCCAGAACTCAGCACATCGGGTAGCATTTATGGAAAGGAATAATGAGTTGAAATTTTGTGCCAAGACTCTTTATCAGCACTAGAAATGAAGGGGGAAAGAAGAAAGAGTAAGAAGGTAGGAAGGTGGGAGGAGAGGAAGGAGTACAAATTAGAAGGCAAAAGGCAAAGTCAAGTGAGGGAGGGGGTAGGTGGATGGGGGCAAGGTTATAAAGTGAGAAGGTGGGAGGTGAAAGCTGAAAAAGGTAAAGAACTGAGAGAGAAAGAATCTGACAGGACAGGAGAATGGAACACGGGAGAAAGGGAAGGAGGAGGAGCACCAGAGGGAGGTCATAGGCAGGTGAGGAGAAGAGATGGGGTAGGATAGGAGCCAGAATGGGGAATTTTAAAAGAGAGAAGGAGAGAGGGAGGAATTATCAAAGATTAGAGAAATTGATGTTAATGCCATTAGGTTCGAGGCTACTCAGGCAGAATATAGTACCATGCAAAAGTCTTAGGTACGCATACATATTGCTCAGGTGTGTAGGACTTACACATAGAACTGTAGTAATTTTATGTATTGCAATGTACTGCTCCACAACATAAAAATAAATTTCATTACATATGTGAGTGATGGTAAATTTGATTCTGATATGGGACTCTATTATGGACTGAGAGTGGGAAGGGGGCAGGGAGAGGGGAATCATGGTTAGGAAAAGGGGAAGGGAGAGGAGAGGGAACTGGAAACACCAGAGGGACATTCTGTAATGATCAAGTTGCCAATTGTTTGGAATCAAATGACATTGCCTGGTGTCTGCACGCGCTCTGCACTTGTGCCCCCCCACCCCCGTCAGTATCACCACCAGCACTCCTTCTCTGCCCCTGAAGAATTTGTGTGGGGGGTATGTGTGGTAGAGGGGTTTGGAGGTGGTGGGTCAAATTTGATATGAATGTGAAAAGCAAAAGTTCTTGATAATTGACATTGATGCAATGTCCACACTTCTGTGCTGGAATGATAAAAAGTAGTTTTTGTCAGCAACTAAAGAAAATAGGCCATCCATACAGCACTGTATGTTATATGCAACTGACTCCACCAGAAGTCACTTTTATTAACATGTGATGACTAATTTTGCCAGGAAAGCTAATTTCTAATTGTACTGCTTCAGGGAGGAATTTTGCTCAGAAAATTATTTGTTCTCTTTCAAAAAGTACCATGGGATCATCAACATTCATCACACAGGCAGCTGTAACCTTGGTGTGATGCCTTCTTTGAAGGCTTTCAGGAGTTCAAGGAGGGAATCTTGCAGGCTAGAATTTACAGTTCTGGTCGAAACTGGTGATATTTCGGGGATCGATATCTGCACAGGTTTGAAGGCAAATTGGAAGGTAACTAATTTTAATTATTTTTCTTTTGTTTCATATTTTATAATAAGTGTGTTCTTAATTCACATTATCTAAAATAATAACTTCTATTATATTACTGATGTACTTACTTTTCAATAGTTTTTACATCACAGAATTTCAGAAATGTAAAGATATTAAAATAAATTACACCTTAAACAGAAGGTAAGTGTTTATCCCTCAGAGACAAGCTGGGGGCATTGCTTCTACACCTCTCCATCTGAGGCATAGTTGCCAATTAGATCTTGTTGCTAATTTGTAGGTACAAAGGGCCAACCAGATGGGGCTTTGGCATCATACCCCTATTGAGTCCATGCTGAACTGTTATTTTGCCAAGTCCAATTGAGCCACACTCAGACCATAGCCCTCCGTACATCTGTTATTCTTGTACTTATACAAACTTCTCTTAAGTGCTGTAATCAAACCCACATCCACCACTTCTGCTGGTAGTTTGTCTCACACTCATGCCACTCTCAGTGTGATGAAGACCCCCTTAAATAATTAACCTTACAACCTTAACTAATCAGCTGGAACTCTTGTTCTTGTCTCACCCAACCTCTGTGGGAAAAGACTGCTTACATGTATCCTATCTATACCCTTCATACATTTGTGTGCACCTTTCAAATCCATCCTGTGTAACCTTTCCCTATAATTTAGGTCCTCAAGTTGAAGCAACATTTTGATTCAGAGCAAGAAGGCTGCGAGTGAACGGCTAAGGATTACCGGAGTGAGGGCATTTTTACTACTCGGGGTAAAGAGAGGCAAGACTGCGCAGGCGCGTGACGTCAGCCAGTAGAGCGGGAAAAGTTTAAGAAGAAGACCGCCATATCCAGTGGGCAGCAGGATGAGAGGGCTTTGGCTCAACGGGCTTAGGCAGTAATGAGGCGAAGTAGGTCTATCTGTGTTAATTGCGGAAAGGAAGTAGAATGCATGTGAGGCCAGTTTTCTGTGCTCATTGTCAGATGTGGGAGGTCCTAGAGTCTCCCAGCCTCCCGGACAGCCATGCCTGCACCCAGTGTGCAGGGCTGCAGCTCCTAAGGGACCGCGTTAGGGAACTGGAGATGCAGCTCGATGACCTTCATCTGGTCAGGAAGAGCGAGGAGGTGATAGAAAGGAGTTATAGGCAGGTGGTCACATCAGGGCCACGGGAGACAGACAAGTGGGTAACAGTCAGGAGAGGGAAGGGGAAGAGTCAGGGCACTAGAGAGTATCCCTGTGACTGTACCCCTTGACAATAAGTACTCCTGTTTGAGTACTGTTGGGGGGGGACAGCCTACCTGGGGGAAGCAACAGTGGCTGTGCCTCTGGCACAGAGTCCGGCCCTGTGGCTCAGAAGGGTAGGGAAAGGAAGAGGAAGGCAGTAGTGAAAGGGGACTCTATAGTTAGGGGGTCAGACAGGCGATTCTGTGGACACAGGAAAGAAACTCGGATGGTAGATTTCCTCCCAGGTGCCAGGGTCCGGGAAGTTTCAGATCGCATCCATGATATCCTGCAGTGGGAGGGAGAGCAGCTAGAGGTTGTGGTACTTATTGGTACTAATGACATAGGTCCTGAAAACAGACTACAGGGAGTTAGGAAGGGAGTTGAGAAGCAGGACCTCAAAGGTAGTAATCTCAGGATTACTGCCTGTGCCACATGACAGTGAGTATAGAAATAGAATGAGGTGGAGGATAAATGTGTGGCTGAGGGATTGGGCAGGGGCAGGGATACAGATTTTTGGATCATTGGGACCTCTTTTGGGGCAGGTGTGACCTGTACAAAAAGGACGCATTGCACTTGAATCCCAGGGGGACCAATAACCTGGTGGGGAGGTTTGCTAAGGCTACTGGGGAGAGTTTAAACTAGAATTGTTGGGGGTTGGGAACTGAACTGAAGAGACTGGAGAGGAGGCGGTTGGCTCACAAATAGCGAAGCTTGGAAACTGTGTGAGGGAGGATAGGCAGGTGATAGAGAAGGGATGTGCTCAGATGGACGGTTTGAGATGTGTCTATTTTAATGCAAGGAGTATTGTGAACAAAGCGGATGAGCTTAGAGCGTGGACCAGCACCCGGAGCTATGATGCTGTGGCCATTACAGAGACTACGATGGCTCAGGGACAGGAATGGTTACTTCAAGTGCCAGGTTTTAGATGTTTCAGAAAGGACAGGGAGGGAGGCAAAAGAGGTGGGAGTGTGACAGTGTTGATCAAAGATAGGGTCACAGCTGCAGAAAAGGTGGACACCATGGAGGGATCGTCTATGGAGCCTCTGTGGGTGGAGGTTAGGAACAGGAAGGGGTCAATAACTTTACTGGGTGTTTTTTATAGGCCATCCAATAGTAACAGGGATATCACGGAGCATTTAGGGAAACAGATCCTGGAAAAGTGTAATAATAACAGAGTTGTCGTGATGGGAGATTTTAATTTCTCAAATATCAATTGGAATCTCTCTAGAGCAAGGGGTTTAGATGGGGAGGAGTTTGCTAGGTGGGTTCAGGAAGGTTTCTTGACACAATATGTAGATAAGCCTACAAGAGGAAAGACTCTACTTGATTTGGTATTGGGAAATGAACCTGGTCAGGTGTCAGATCTCTCAGTGGAGAGCATATTGGAGATAGTGATCATAATTCTATCTCCTTTACAATAGCATTGGAGAGAGGTAGGAACAGACAACTTAGAAAAGCATTTAATTGCAGTAAGGGGAACTATGAGGCTATCAGGTAGGAAATTGGATGCTTAACTTGGGAACAGATGTTCTCAGGTAAAAGTACCAAAGAAACATGCCAAATGTTCAAGGGATATTTGTGTGGCGTTCTGCATAGGTACGTTCCAATGAGACAGGGAAGTTATGGTAGGGTACAGGAACCATGGTGTACAAAGGCTGTAATAAATCTAGTCAAGAAGAAAAGAAAAACTTACAAAAGGTTCAGAGATCTAGAAGATTATAAGGCTAACAGAAAGGAGCTTGAAAAGGAAATTAGGAGAGCCAGAAGGGGCCATGAGAAGGCCTTGGCGGGCAGGATATTTTTAATTTTATTTTTGTTTGGATAAGGTATTCACAAGTAATACACAAACATTTTTTTTACATATATAACCTTTTCCATTTTTTGTGTGAGTAAATCTATATGAATTTGTACATTCACAAGTGCACATTGAGATAATATAGAAAATAATTAGGCACTCAAATAGATGTTTATGTGCAATTGTAATTCCACTCTATTAAACTAAATAATGATAATAGTTGTTATAAAAAAAATAATATTAATGGGGTGGGCAGGATTAAGGAAAACCCCAAGGCATTCTATAAGTACGTAAAGAGCAAGAGGATAAGACGTGAAAGAGTAGGACCTATCAAGTGTGACAGTAGGAAAGTGTGTATGGAACCACAGGGAATAACAGAGGTACTTACTGAATACTTTACTTCAGTACTCACTATGGGAAAGGATCTTGGTGATTGTATTGATGACTTGCAGCGGACTGAAAAGCTTGAGCATGTAGATATTAAGAAAGAGGATGTGCTGGAGCTTTTGGAAAGCATAAAGTTGGATAAGTCACCGGGACCAGATGAGATGTGCCCCAGGATACTGTGGGAGGCAAGGGAGCAGATTGCTGAGCCTCTGGCAATGACCTTTGAATCATCAGTGGGGATGGGAGAGGTTCTGGAATATTAGAGAGTTGAAGATGTTGTTCCTTTACTCAAGAAAGGGTGTGGAGATAGCACAGGAAATTATAGACCAGTGAGTCTTATTTCAGTGGTTGGTAAGTTGATAGAGAAAATCCTGAGAGGCAGGATTTATGAACATTTGGAGAGGTATAATGTGATTAGGAATAGTTAGCATGGCTTTGTCAAGGGCAGGTCGTGCCTTACGAGCCTAACTGAATTTTTTGAGGATGTGACGAAACACATTGATGAAGGAAGAGCAGTAGATGTAGTGTATATGGATTTCAGCAAGGCATTTGATTAGGTACCCCATGCAAAGCTTATTGAGAAAGTAAGGAGGCATGGGATCCACGGGGATATTGCTTTGTAGATCCAGAACTGGCTTGCCCACAGAAGGTAAAGAGTGGTTGTAGATGGGTCATATTCTGCATGGAGGTTGGTCACCAGTGGAGTGCCTCAGGGATCTGTTCTGGTACCCTTACTCTTCGTGATTTTTATAAATGACCTGGATGAGGAAGTGTAAGGATGGGTTAGTAAGTTTGCTGATGACACAAATGTTGGGGGTGTTGTGGATAGTGTGGAGGGCTGTCAGAGGTTACAGCGGGAAATTGATAGGATGCAAAACTGGGCTGAGAAGTGGCAGATGGAGTTCAACCCAGATAAGTGTGAGGTGGTTCATTTTGATAGGTCAAATATGATGGCAGAATATAGTATTAATGGTAAGACTCTTGGCAGTGTGGAGGATCAGAGGGATCTTGGGGTCCGAGTCCATAGGAAGCTCAAAGCAGCTGTGCAGGTTGACTCTGTGATTAAGAAGGCATATGGTGTATTGGCCTTCATCAATCCTGGAATTGAATTTAGGAGCCAAGAGGTAATGTTGCAGCTATATAGGACCCTGGTCAGACCCCACTTGGAGAACTGTGATCAGTTCTGGTCGCCTCTCTACAGGAAGGATGTGGAAGCCATCGAAAGAGTGCAGAGGAGACTTACGAGGATGTTGCCTGGGTTGGGGAAGATGCCCTATGAGAATGTTAGCTCGGCCTTTTCTCCTTGGAACGACAGAGGATGAGAGGTGACCTGATAGAGGTGTATAAGATGATGAGAGGCGTTGATTGTGTAGATAGTCAGAGGCTTTTTCCCAGGGCTGAAATGGTTGCCACAAGAGGACACAGGTTTAAGGTGTTGGGGGGTAGGTACAGAGGAGATGTCGGTGGTAAGTTTTTTACACAGAGAGTGGTGAGTGCGTGGAATGGGCTGCTGGCAACGATGATGGAGGCGGATACGACAGGGTCTTTAAGTGACTTTTGGATAGCAACATGGAGCTTAGAAAAATAGAGGGCTCTGGGTAAGCCTAGTAATTTCTAAGGTAGGGACATGTTCGGCACAACTTTGTGGGCCGAAGGGCCTGTATTGTGCTGTAGGTTTTCTATGTTTCTATCGTTGGTAATAATTCTTGCCCTGCTTCAATCATTTTGATGTATTTCATGTATGTAGATGGTCAGTTTTACACGCAATACTCCAAATAAGGGCACATCAATGACCCATACAACTTCACCATAATATCCGAACTTCTGCACTCGATAATTTGATTAATGAAGGCCAATGTGCCACAAGCTCTCTTTATGACCCTCTCTACCTGTAACACTACCTTCAAGAAGATATGGATCCGTATTCCCATACCCCTTTGTTCTATTGCGCTCCTCAATGCCCTGCAGTTCACTATCTGTATTCTATGTTCTACCCTGGTTTGTCCTCACAATGTGTAACATCACACAAGCATTAAATTCCATTGCCATTTTCAGTGCATTTTTCCAGCTGGTCCAGATTCCATTGAAAGGAAAGGTTATAAAAGTTTGAGCGAGCCATTGCTTTCAAGGGATATTGGAAACTTGGTTCGGAAAAAGAGAGATATCTACAATAAATACAGGCAGCATGGAGAAAATGAGGTGCGTGAGGAATATAAAGAATGTAAAAAGAATCTTTAGAAAGAGATTAGAAAAGCTAAAAGAAGATACAAGGTTGCTTTGGCAAGTAAGGTGAATATAAATCCGAAGGGTTTCTACAGTTATATTAATAGCAAAAGGACAGTGAGGGATAAAATTGGTCCCTTAGAGAATCAGAGTGGACAGCTATGTGTGGAACTAAAAGAGATGGGGAAGATTTTGAATGATTTCTTTTCTTCAGTATTCATTAAGGAGAAGGATATTGAATTGTGTAAGGTAAGGGAAACAGGTAGGGAAGATATGGAAACTATGATGATTAAAGAAGAGGAAGTACTGGTGCTTTTAAGGAATATAAAAGTGGATGAGTCACTGGGTCCTGACAGGATATTCCCTAGGACCTTGAGGGAAGTTAGTGTAGAAATAGCAAGGGCTCTAATTGAAATATTTCAAATGTCTTTAGGGAATGGGATGGTGCCGGACGATTGGCGTATTACTCATGATGTTCCATTGTTTAAAAAGAGTTCTACGAGTAAACCTAGCAATTATCGGCCTGTGATTTTGACGTCAGTGGTGGGTAAATTGATGGAACGTATTCTTAGAGATGGTATATATAATTATCTGGATAGACAGGGTCTGGTTAGGAACAGTCAATATGGATTTGTGCGTGGAAGGTCATGTTTGACAAATCTTATTGAATTTTTTGAAGATGTTACAAGGAAAGTTGACAAGGGTAAAGCGATGGATATTGTCTATATAGTCTTCAGTAAGGCCTTTCACAAGGTTCCACCCGGAAGGTTAGTTAGGAAGGTTCAATTGTTAGGTATTAATATTGAAGTAGTAAAATGGATCCAGCAGTGGCTGGATGGGAGACGCCAGAGAGTAGTGGTGGATTACTGTTTGTCAGATTGGAGGATGGTGCCTAGCGGTGTGCCTCAGGGATCTGTACTGGGTCCAATGTTGTTTGTCATATATATTAATGATCTGGATGATGGGGTGGTAAATTGGATTAGTAAGTATGCAGATGATACTAAGATAGGTGGCGTTGTGGATAATGAAGTAGGTTTTCAAAGCTTGCAGAGAGATTTAGGCCAGTTAGAAGATTGGGCTGAAAGCTGGCAGATGGAGTTTGATGCTGATAAATGTGAGGTGCTATATTTTGGTAGGACTAATCAAAATAGGACACACATGGTAAATGGTAGGGTATTGAAGAATGCAGTAGAACAGAAGGATCTAGGAATAATGGTGCATAGTTCCCTGAAGGTGGAATCTCATGTGGATAGGGTGGTGAAGAAAGCTTTTGGTATGCTGGCCTTTATAAATCAGAGCATTGAGTATAGGAGTTGGGATGTAATGTTAAAATTGTACAAGGCATTGGTTAGGCCAAATTTGGAGTATTGTGTACAGTTCTGGTCACGGAATTATAGGAAAGATGTCAACAAAATAGAGAGAGTACAGAGAAGATTTACTAGAATGTTACCTGGGTTTCAGCACCTAAGTTACAGAGAAAGGTTGAACAAGTTGGGTCTTTATTCTTTGGAGCGTAGAAGGTTGAGTGGGGACTTGATAGAGGTATTTAAAATTATGAGGGGGATATATAGATTTGACGTGGATAGGCTTTTTGCATTGAGAGTAGGGGAGATTCAAACAAGAGGACATGAGTTGAAAGTTAGGGGGCAAAAATTTAGAGGTAACACGAGGGGGAACTTCTTTACTCAGAGAGTGGTAGCTGTGTGGAACGAGCTTTCAGCAGAAGTGGTTGAGGCAGGTTCGATATTGTCACTTAAAGTAAAATTGGATAGCTATATGGACAGGAAAGGAATAGAGAGTTATGGTTTGAGTGCAGGTCGGTGGGACTAGGTGAAAGTAAGTATTGGCCATGGACTAGAAGGGCCGAGATAGCCTGTTTTTGTGCTGTAATTGTTATATGGTTTTATGGAAAGCTTTGATAGTCTTCCCCCTCTGGAATAGGCACTCAGTCACGGTATCATCCACAAATTTGCTGATCCAGCTTATCACATTATCATCCAAATTATTTATATAAATGACAAACAACAAAGGACCTTGCACTGTTCCCTGCAGCACACCATCAGTCAAAGTCCCCCATCAGAAAGGCAACCATCTACTACCACTCTCTCTGGCTTCTCCTGCTAAGCTAACACTTGAATGCAATTTACCCTTTCATGTTGAATGCCCAGCGACTGAATCTTCTTGATCAGCATCCCATGTGGAACTTTATCAAAAGCCTTGCTAAAGTCCCCGTTAAAAAAAAGTTCACTTATTTTTCTTCATCAACTTTCCCGGTAACCTCGTTGAAAAACACGATGGGATTGATAAATACCACCTACCACACACAAAGCCATAGTGACTATTCCTAATCAGGTCCTGTCTATCCAAATACTGATATATCCTGTCACTTAGAATACTTTCCAATAACTCACACTCTACTGATATCAGATTCTCCAGCCTATAATTTTCCTGTGTTGGAAGATCACGTGATGAAATCTCAATCTGACCTCAGAAGGAAAAATTGAGTACATTATCAATGTCCCCAGTGGTTTAGCTGAAAAACCCAATGAGTGAATCCAAACCCCACCACAACTGATGAAAATTTAATTTCTGTGAATCAAAAGCAAAAAAAAACAGGATCAATAACTATTACATTGCCTTCAAAATATGGTCTGGTCCAGTACTGACCTTTTTGAAAGCAAGTCTGATCTCCGTCTGAAGTTTGGACACCAGAATTGTGGCAATGTACTGCAAAGTAGTCAGGAATTTTTTGAAACAACATACATCAAAGTTGCTGGTGAACGCAGCAGGCCAAGCAGCATCTATAGGAAGAGGCGCAGTCGACGTTTCCTGACGAAGGGTCTCGGCCTGAAACGTCGACTGCGCCTCTTCCTATAGATGCTGCTTGGCCTGCTGCGTTCACCAGCAACTTTGATGTATGTTGCTTGAATTTCCAGCATCTGCAGAATTCCTGTTGTTTGTGAGGAATTTTTTGAGATTGAGAGCAACACCAATGTGACTTGAGTCCACAGCCTAATCACAGAGATTCCTAAATTATTCTGAATGAACAAAAAGTTCTTGCCTGGTAAAAAAAACATACTTTGAGTATCATTTCCCAAATGACCATTTTTACAGGAGTAACCATTACCGGTGAATGTTGCTATGAATAACAGAACACTAAGTGAGGAATGCCCATGCCTTTCATTTGTAAAATACAATTCTCTGGATTGCATCAACCTCCAACAAAATTAAGACAGCTTAAATTGCATGTGCATTAATGTTTTCTTTCCCTCGCCATCCTATAAAAATATTTTTTGGCTCCTATGCCAAGACAAGTAATTATAGGAAGCTTTAACCAAGTATTTTGACCCTTTGGAATGAATGCTTATTAGATTTTTCATAAATGGATAGAGTGTAGCTAAGGTTATTTGATTACATTTTGTGTAATTTCCTCCCATTTTAATACAACAGGCTGCGTCCCTAATGAGCTCAAAGGTAGGTTGTAATGTCATGTTATTAGCAAATGCTGAACTGATTTTACTTCATTCCATTTCTTGAGTATTTACTCTGCAGGCTTGACTCATTTTTGGACGGGCAACACAATATAATGCAATTTGAAAAGTAAGCATTATTATATTAGAGTGCTTAAGACAGATTCAATTTCTCAGATAATGATACATTAGATATTTGAGTATTTTTTTAATTCTCTAATTGAAAATGTTTTAACTCTGCCCATTGTTTATGACCTTTCCTTCGTAACAGGGCTCCACAGATTTTTAATGAGCTTAAATGGCTATAGTTCTGCAGATTGTTTTTCTATCCAGTGGATTCCAGTTAATTGGGCCATTGTTTATCAGGCAGCCACTTATTTGGAACAGCTCTTAAACAATAAAAACTAATTGAGAAAGTAGCCAGAATTCCCTTCATTTATTTGGGACAGTATACAGGAGACTGTTGCCGAAAAGTTTCTTCAGTCACATGCACTTCCGTGGCCATTTGTATGGGTACTTTTATATTTGTTTGTGTTCAAAAAGCAGTGATTTTTATCACTGATAGTTGGCAAGAAATAAGGAATATTCCAGTTTAGAACTGCTTTGCTCACTGTAGTTAAAAGCATTCAGGCTTGGAAATGTGATAAATGGTCAGGGGTGAAAATGAGAATATTTCACTCCTCCAACCGTTTAAGAACAAGAAAGAATTGGATGGTATCGACAATCACCCTGAATGTTACAATGAAAATGAAGATTTGAAAGATGCAATCGCAGAAAATCTATTCAATATACATATACTGTAACTGATTTACTTGTTTACTTATTATTATTATTTTTATTTTATTTATTATTATTTTATTTCTCTTCTAGATTATGTATTGCATTGAACTGCTGCAGCTAAGTTAACAAATTTCACGTCACATGCCGGTGATAATAAACCTGATTCTGTATGAAGGCAGTCCATTATCTGCACTAGGTGTCTGCGCTGATTTTGTTCATTTACAGTCAATCAACAAACACATTGGCTTTCACTGAATTAATTCATCCGTTGATAACTGTTAGGGAATAATACATAGTTTTACAGTACGATTGGTAATGTTCTAATTTGTTCTGTATTTAATTTAATTACATTATTTGTTACTCTGTTGGACAGTAGTTTGTCTTTTTTTTTATACCTTTTTAACTATTTCCATAAAACTTCAGCTAAGAGGGACAAAACGTACTAGTCCCAATGTGTCCCAATTAACAGGAATCCACTGTGGTTTCATGGCATTTCTGGGATACAGACAGACATTATATCCAACATTGGAACTCCATATGATTTGAATTGCACTGAAATTTCAAAAAATCTTAATCTTAATCCGTCAACATGTTAGCACACACAACATGCTGGAGGAGCTTATCCACTCCCACCTCCCCGCAACCCCCACCCACCTCCTGCCCCCACATCCACCAACCTTCCCCCTCACCTGATTTCACCTGTCACCTTCCAGTTTGAACTCCTGCCCCTCCCCCCGCCTCTTCTTCTGGCTTCTTCCTATTACCTTCCCAGTCCTGATGAGGGGTCTCGACCTGAATGTCAAAATTCCTCTCCTGCCTGACCTGCTGAATTCCTCCAGCGTTTTCTGTGTGCTATGTCAATTTCCAGAATCTGCAGAATATCTGGTGTTTACCATCAACACATCCTTTCATTCCTTTGTGTCTCACTTTTTATTCTTTTCTGTTATGTATTACAGCCATGTTCCAAAATAGCTGGGGAGGTACATCTCAAAGAACACAAGGTGTGTGATTATCAACTAATGAATGCATGCTTTTGGCATGATTTAGATTCAACAATACATTGCTGTACTACTAGTTAGTTACTCAACTCTAATGAGTTCAGAGCAACACACACAAAATGCTGGAGGAACTCAACCATCTATGGAAAAACATAAATCGTCAGTGTTTTAGCCGAGACCCTTCATCACGGGCCTGCTAAATTCCTTCAGGATTTCTAGCATTTGCAGATTTTCTTGTGTTTATAATGAACTGCTTTTTAAGAAACTGTGTTGATGTAATATCCTACGAAGCTTCAGAATGTCTCTTTGGGTTTACAGCTGATGACGCACTTTGGAAGCATCATCACTGAACATCAAGGCCACAGTCAGTCTGTGTGGGCAGCATTGTCTCTGGTCCCATTATGCTGAGCACTGGCGCTCCTCAAGGCTGTGTGCTCAGTCTGCTGCTGGCGCATCACTGCATCACAGGATCCAGCTCAAACCGTGTCATCAAGTTTGCAGATGTCACAACAGCTACTGGCCTCATCAAGAATGATGGCAAGACAGAAGTGGCTGGTGGATTTGTGCGAGAAGAACAACCTAAATCTGAGTGTGGAGAAGACAAAGGAAATCATTGTGGACTTCAGGTAAGTGTAGATGAACCATCCTCCTCTGCGAATACATGGCTTCTCCACAGAGAGAGTTAAGTGCACCAAGTTCTTGGGAGTGAACATCACGGATAACCTCACCTGGTTCCTCCAGCATTTTGCATGTGCTCCTGAGACTTCCAGCATTGGCAGAATTTCTTGTGTCAGTCCATACTTTAATTACCCTCCTTTGAATGCTTCATTGCCTCACAGTTGTGCCTCTCATATCTAATGTCTTATGCAGAATCTTTGAGGACGTAAGCTCTGACAATGATAATTTAAAATATTTCCTTATCGCCTATAACAATCCCATAGCCATTCACTCCTGCTTTCCTAATGTCACATACCACACTTGATGCCTATGATGTGGTAATCTCTGCACTGACAAATCTACATGAGGATTGGTTGACTGCTTTGCAGAATACTTCCATTAAGTCTTCACTGATAACCCTGAGCTTCTTTCAGTCACTTGTCACTTTAATGATTTTTTTCACCTCCATCCTGACCTATCTTTGGCTTCCTCCATTATTCCAATGATGTTCACAAATAGCACATAGTATAACATCTACCAGTCATCAAGATTTAATATTGAATTTACAAATTTCAAGTTACCATTTCTTCTTTTTTCTAGATGTGGTGGTACCTTTCAATTTGTTAATATTATTTTTCTATTGTTTCTCTAATTGGTGTTTGATAACTTAATATTTCTTTGATAATCTATGTTTCTACACACCTCACTAGCCAGAAGCACCTTCTGTCTTGCTATCAACGTCCTTCTCTGAAATTTAAAACTTACACTTTTCCACTGAAAATTTCTTGACTTGAAACACTGACTTTGTTCTTTTCCTCACAAATCTGTCTGTCATGCTGAGTGCTTCCTATATTTTCTGTTTGTTAGATATTTCTAACATCGGCAGATTTTAGCTCCAAAGTCTAATATCCTTGACTGATTCATGTTTGGCACCAGCAATCTGGTTCACTAAGGTTGTTATAGCTGAGGGTCGTTGTGAAAGTAAGCTCTCACTGCCTATTAAATGTTCCCAATGGCATGCGTCTCAAATAGCCTCTGACAACCAAGTTCAGCTCCTTGCCTTTACATGTGGCTTCGCCTGGCACAACCATTTCTTCTGACTGGAGAAAGGGCAAAGGCGGGTTACTGGTGCCTTAAAACCAGTCACTTTGGGCAGATGGGACTTGTCAGCATCTCATCTAGGAGATGGAACACTCTGTTCTCAACTCTCCACTACTTTGTGGCTATACTCACTCATGAGGAAGTCATTAGGAGTAAACCTCGAGGAAAATTCCAGAAATGGAGTTTCTATGTTGAGTTCAACACTGACTTGTAACTCCTGTGACATCGCTGGTGCCACACTCTGCCAATCCTTTAGATTCACCAGCTGTGTGGAGAGGGGGAGCCTGCGACAAGGGCAAGAGCTTGCTCTCCGTGTCGGGCTGCCCTGGTTGGTGTATCAGGTGTGACAGCTGGGATGAAGCATCTATGGTTGACCCTGACCAATGGATGGCCTCAAACAGCAATTTGATGGAAATGTAAATAAAATAAATTTTCATTGCTTGCTTCAGGCATTCTTCACTACAGACCAAAAATAGGACTTGGATCTCAGCCTCCCAAGCACACATCTCCCTGAGATGAACTGGTGTTCACAGTTGTTAAAATGAACAAAGGTAAGCTTTCTTCTTGATTGAAGAATACCTTTCAAGTCAGGGGTGATTTGAGAGAGTTTCTAACTGCAAGGAATTATGAAAATACTTTTCAAGAACAGTTGAAATCAGATCTGAATAAAATTTCAAAACTGATGTCAGTAAGTTGTGATCACCTGTAGTCTCCAACTCAGTGGTATGAACATTGAATTTTTCAATAAGGTAATACATATGCCCTATCTTTCTTTTCCTCTCCTTCTGGTCCCTCTTGTCCCGTTCTTTCTTCCTCCTTCAGTTCACCCATTTTATGCCTTCCCCACATATCTACCTATCACCCATACATAACTCCTTAGTGTTCTTCTATTCCGCTCCCCTTAAAGATTCAGTCTGACCATTTTTCTTCCTTTATCCATTTTCCTTATCACTTTACTTATTTTTCAGATTTCAGCATCTTCAGCCCCTTGCTATGAGTTATCTTCTTCCAGCATCTGTCTCTGCCCTTGCCCTCCCCATCCCCACCTCACTTCATCTGTCCTCTTTTTCCATCTTTCTGTCTTTCCTTACCTGTCTCTCCCCACCATCCACAGTCTCCTGGTTCTCCCTCACCTGGTTCCACATATCCATCATCTCCGTCTAAGGCCTATCCATTTCTCTCTTACCTTTCCTCATCATCTTTTTATCTTGTTTATCTCCCCTCTAAACTCTCTGTCTTAACATTGGATCTTGATCTGAAACAATGTCCATAACTTTGCCTCCACAGGTGCTACTTTAATTTGCTGAATTCCTCCATCATTTTGTTTTTTTCGCTTCTGCAATTTTTGTTAGGTAAGCGGTTGGGAGGTAAGATGATCCAGATACAGAACAAATTGAATGACCAAGTTTGAATTAAGAGCTGCTTCCACATACAGAATAATCATAAATTTTCCTTGAATAGCTTGGGACAAATTTGATAATTTTAGCAACCAATGTCTATCTCACTGAAGTTGAGGTATAATGGGACAAGCCAGTGTTGCTCAGAACTAAAATCCCAGTGAAATGTCATAATTGAGCACTTCCTCGTAGATTTTTCTTAGCTATTTACTCTGAGTTGTTTATTGCACAGGGAGTAATTATTATAAATCTTCCTGTAATGATCCTCAAGGAACTGATGCTGACCAATGAATATATCCCAGCCATGGAAATGCTATGTAAATCAGTCCAGAGGAGAGAATGGGAACTAAAATGATTTAATAACTTCACAGAAATATGGCATCTCATTAAAAAAATCTTTAGTTTGCTCCATACCTGATACAAAAGAAAATTCTAGCTTCTGACTTTTAATAGAAAAATTAACATAATCATGAAATACATACTCAAAACCATTATATTTCTCCACAAACAATAGTTGAGTGTGTGTGTGTGCATTAAAGGCAGATTCCGATATAGACTGCTAGCAATGGACAGAAGGAGAATCACAGAATAGTCAGCACATATGGGGTTATTCCGTCCTTCAAATCTGTGCTGACTAAATACAACAGAAATAGAAACAGGAAATGCTTGAGACGGCAGAACAAGCTAAATTAAGTAGCAGCTAATCTGGAAATTTAGTTAGACTTGAAACAATATCCATTTCTCTTTCCACAGATGCTCACTGGTCTACCGAGTGGTTCCAGCATTTCCTGTTTTGATTTTATACTTTTTAAGCATTTGTATCTTTTTTTGTTTTTTGACTGAACAATTCCATTACTGCACCCTCTCTGCCTATAAAAAACAATATTAAATCTGCATCCACTATTAGTGCTGACATTCCATACCCTAATGACTCCAATGCACTCATGTTTTCCTCAAGTTTAGTTTGTTTCTCATGCTACTTCACTTCAATCTTTGTCCCCTAGTTCTAAACATCGTCTCCAATGGAAACAGCTTCTAACCAGGTCACCTATCACAGCTTTCCTTGAAATCAACTCTAGTTCTGCCAATTTATCGACTAATGTCTCCTCATTTTGTTTTTGTTTGTCCTTATACAGTACACTTTTTTTTTGCAATCAGCCTGATTCGCACTTGTATTACTTCTTTGCCACATCTTTTCTCTCTGGTCAATCCTTCAGGCCATCTAAAAAGTTCAGGTTTTAACTTCTAACCTTACCCCTCTATTAGAATGTATCTACAATGTGACTGAAACTCCCTACCTTCCTGCACTCCCAGTTTTCAAATTTAACTCCCTAGTCTTATCTCTAATTTAGCTGGGTCAGATCTACTTTGATTTCATTGAAATTGGCTTTTCTCCAATTCAAGTTCATCTGGGAGTGGTATATATTTTTCCATAGTCATACTGAGCATTATATTAATATAATTTTCCCCTGCTGTTCCCTTACTGATATATACACACTTTTTGCATTCTCAGATAAATGAAGGGTTGAAAGGTTTTTGCAGTTTGAGATCCTTAATAGTTATGCATTGTTTAAAAACTTCCTGTAAACCTTCCCACTATTCATCAGTTAGTCTAGTTTACTAAGCATGTTATCCCTTGAGTATTTACACTCTTTAAATTTAAAAACTGTGTAGGTGATGTTGTTCTCTCTCCAACTTAAAAAGAATGACATTTAACCATTTTGCAGATAGAATTTGCAGAACTCCATCTGAATCTACCATCACAATGTTAAATAATTCTTCATCCAGTACAGCCTATCCCTATTTAGTTCTAAAACCCTTTTTCCAAGAAGTAGTCCCAAATATAAACAAATTCATTTTTCATATCTGTTTCTGTTAGTTTGCATGAAGAACCTTAAATTCAGAATTATCATTTTAACCTATGCTTGTACACTTCATTATTTTAAAGGACTCAGTACATTGAGTAGCATTCTATTGAGTCTCTGTGATATTAACAGTAGAGTAAGCTTTGGAATTGGATTCTAAAATCATCTCACACTGAGATTCAAAATAATTACCTGTGTTTTTCAGACACCTACTGTAAATTTCTGGCAGGCGTTGCCAAGTCCAATGATCCTTGTGGGAGAGGATTTTCATTACTTTGGACTTTCTAAGTTAATAGTTTATTGGGTTAAATAACTTCAGTTTTACAACTGAGATATAAATCCAGTTTCTATTTCCATAACTGCTGTCTGACCTGCTGAGTTTTTCCAGCATTTTCTATTTCCAGCTTCTACAGTTCGTGATATTGAAGTCTCAGTATATCATAAAAATGGGTAATGTATTCACTGTGGATAGAGCCTCCTACATAATCAGGACACATGAAATCACTGCTTGTTTACTTCAGTTGGAAACAAAATTAAAACACACATATTCCAAACAGGCAGCTTCATTTTTGTTTTAAATACACCCAATTAATATAATATAGCACAACCGTGTTGTTAGTACAAGTTTCCCCTGGTCTTCCGCCATTATATTGCTAGTGGCCTCAGAGAATTAATTAGCCATTGAAAGTCAAACAAATGTATAAAATCCTTTAGTCTTACTTATTTCAGTACCTATTATTTCTTAATATGTAATCTATTTTAAGTTTTGTAAAGTCTAAATATCATACAAATTGCTTAGAATGACCTTTGAGATGACTGAATTAATTGTCTTAATATTTCAATGAGAGGGTTCTGAAAGTGAAGAAACTGAGAGATTCCAAACGTAGAGAACATAACAAGACATGACCTCAGGATAAAATATTGATACTGAGGCCAAGAAACATTCTTTTGAGGTGTACATCTTTGAAAGACCCCACCTCAAAGAGTTAATTACTAAGACCAATCTCTTTGGAGCAAAACAGAGGCCTCAACGTTCAAGAGATCCTGGTTCAGTCCCTTGGGTGTTGTCTGTATGGAGTTTACACTTCCGTCCCAAGATGGGTTCCTCTGGATGCAGTATCCCCTCACAACCCAAACACATGCAGTTCGATAGGTCATTTGGTTAGTTGTAAAATCTGGAAGGAGTAATTGGGAATGAGGGCAGAATAAAATGAGATTGGCAGTGATGGTAAGTGTGGACTCACAGAGTAAAAACTACTATTTCTGTGCTGCATCTCTCTATGACGCGTTGAGAATAGTCCAAAACAAAATCAATAGATTTTCAGATTCAAAGGGAATGAAGATCGTAGTCAGTGAATTAGTGGCAAGGAATCATAAATCAGGGCAGTATGGTAGCGTAGTGGTTAGAAGAACACTTTACAGTGCCTGTGACCTGGGTTCAATACCTACTGTTGTCTGTAAGGAGTTTGTATGTTCTCCTCCTAACTGCATTGGTTTCCTACAGGGGCTCTTTTTTTCTCCCACAGTCCAAGGACATACCAGTTGGTAGGTTAACTACTTATTGTAAATTATCCCATGATTAGGCTATGGTTAAATGGGGGATTGCTGGGAGGTGTGGCTCAAAGAGCCAGGTGTGACCTGTTCTGTATTGTATATCAATAAGTAAATAAATGAATAAATAAATAATATACAATGGAGTGACTTGAAAGAGGTGGTGTGTTTATAAAATATATAGTGTGCTTATTCTCTGTTTTTTTTTCTGCTGAGGGAGTTCAAAAGAACCCAGTTTTTAAACAGAGTAGCACCATTCTGTTGTCACGATATTTGATAGATTGCCTTCTGGGGTGGTGGAAACAAAACCATAGGTTTCCAAAGGGAACTCACCAGGCATGAAGAGAATAATTTGCAGATTGTAATTTGATGAGGCATAATAAATTTAAGGTGATTGGAGGAAAGTACAGGGGGGGATTGCAGAAGTAGCTTTTTCTTACACAGTAAGTGGTGAGTGTGTGGAATGCGTTGCCAAGTCCGGTGGTTGAAGCAGGACATTCGGGTCTTGGATAGGCACATGGATGATATTGAATTGGAGGACTGTGGGTGAGGGAACGGTTAGAATGATCTTAGAGTAGGTTTGTAGGTTGGCACAACATCGTGGCCTGAAGTGCCTGCACTGTGCTGTAGTCTTCCAGATATTATATCCTATGTTTAGGAAAATGAGGGGTAATGGAACTACCTTATGAGGACCTGGGATACACTTGATAGGATGAATGGCCTCCTTCCATGCTCTGTGATTCTCCCATGATGAAGTGAAATAGAACTTGCTAATGGGGAATTAAATGACTATTATTTGAATAGATAATTAGTCATCCCCATTGTTAAAAAACTAAACATACTGTGTAGTTACATTAGTGCATTCTGTTGCTCAGAAATTCATTCCATTAAACTTAATGAAGTTAAGTTCCCTGAAAGAGCACAACATGCTTATACCACCAACAACCAGAATTAATTTCTAAGAAATTAAAACATTTAGCATCAGAAGATCAACTTCTATGGGGTAAGTACCACAGGAGTAAGGGTATCAGACTTCTAAGTCCATTATTATTTCGATTTAGAGATACAGCATAGTAATAGGCACTTCCGGCTCAACAAGCCTTCACTACCCAATTACACCCATGTGACCAATTAACCTACTAACCTGTATGTCTTTGGAATTTGAGAGGAAACAGGAACACCCAGACGAGAACGTACAAATTCCTTATAGACAGCGGCAGGAATTGAACTTGAGCCTCTGCCGCTGAAATAGGGTTACACTAGCTGCTACACTACTGTGTCACCCAATTACATGCTAACTCTACAGAGCAACAGATTGAATTCAGATACTCTGATACAACTTGTCCTCATGTCAAAGGACAATTACAGCAGCTAGTGAACTCAGTGTTCTCTGCTATTTTCATTCAGGATATTAAATATACAATGATCTTTGAATTGAAGTATTAATAATAATTTTATTTATATAGCACCTTTCATACATAAAGATGGAGGCTCAAAGTGCTCTGCATAGATTGTACAGATAAATCAATGTGATCATAAACGAAATTGGCTCTAGTAAATTGTGAAAGAAATGTTTTTTATTGCTCCCGTTAAAAGACTTCCAAAGATATCGGCTGGCAGCTGAACAGATTATTGTTTACTCAGATCACAGCAGATAAATTGTGTTGCCATTTCAAAGTATATTCTGCTGAAGGGTTTAAAACAACATCAGCAGCAGTTTTTGGTAAACTGCTGTATTTCTGGTTGCAAGTGCCTTTAGCTATCGGTTTTGAATGTTGTAACATACTCTCAGTCACTTATGCAACACTAGAGGAATTATTTACCACTACAGACTTCAAATGTGATAAAAATTTATACATTGTGATTTTTATTTTGTTAACACAGTCACTTTATGCATTTGGTTGATTCTCAATGGGGGAAAAAATCTATGCTTGTCCAATGATACTTCAATTACATTAGAGACGGAAGAGTAATGATTTTCAATAGAATATTTTGAGTCAGTTTTGAGATTGGGCATATCTGCCTTGTATTTATTTGAACGCTTTAAAAGCCAGCTCTCAATAACTTTGATTTTTTTTCTTTACTGACAATGCTATCATTCTATATTTTATCTCACCTAGTGAGGAATATTGAATACCAAGTTGTGAGATGATTCTTCTATTGCATTGGGCATTGATGAAAGGAGTACAATCTGCACTTTTTATAGAAAGGATATAAATCCTAGAGAATCACTTCTGAAATTTCTCACATCCTTCTTGTAATGTGATGACCTGAACTGTACACAAGATTCTATGTGCAGTGTAGCCATTGCTTTGTAGAATTGTAACATCACATCCTCATTCCAATAACTACTACCTCAACCTCTGAAGGCAAATACTTTTATCGCTATCTTCAATCCAAAAACACAGCTTTTGACTGACTGAGAAAGGAAACACTTGCAGATTAAATCCTGGCACAAAACTCATGTTTTTGTGATTGTTTTTTCTAGAATCCTATGAGAGACCTGCATTTCCTGAAGCAGGTGCACTGGAAAGATATCACTAGCTCTATCACTACACAGCCTTCCCAATTCAAGGTCAGTGTTTTCTCCTAGGCATTGAGATCTTGGTTACACCCTGTCTGATAAGTTAGGCAGGCTGTATCATTTCTATGCTAGAAGCCAGATTAGAGAAATAGGCACTTTATTCCAAGCTCTATCACAGAAAGCATCATCAGGATTGTAGATGAAATGAAGAAAATAAATGTGCATAAACTTGAAATAAAATGCAACTCCATCTTCTGGAAATTTGTGACCCATAAACATTAGTAGTGCAGGGACATTCAGCATGCTATTGAGAAGCACAAAAGGAATGGGTTGCATAAATGATGGAGTATGTACTCTGACCTTACAAACCACTCACACATCTGCCTTGGCTGAGATTTACTGCTTTATCTGTGGAAGTCTCTAGGTCTTCACTAACCTCACAGTAACCTCATTCACTACCTCAGAACCCTCAGCACTGGAGTAGAAGAATGTCATCTTCCATCCTAAGGAATTGTCTAAGAAGATGATGCAGGCATTTGATTGTATTTGATTTCAGTTTAATCTTAATATTCTTAATATTTTGAAAAACATCATGTCTTTAAAACTTAACATTTGGGTTCATTCTTATTCTTTACCTCTCTAGTTGTTTTGATGTTAAGCTTTTTTAGATAATGCATTTGTAGTGGTTTGATATGCTAAAGAACCTATATAAATGGAAATTTCTATTCCAAAACCTACTTTAAATAACAACTTGGTGTTTGATAAAACAATGTACTTTTGCATACAAAATCCACATCAAGTCTCCTGGGATATTGCTTGGCATTGTTCTTGGATGTAACTACAAATGTTACTCTTGCTTTGTCACATCCTTGTTAAATCCTTTCCACTCTTCCTCACTAACTCTCCGTCCTGCCTGGATGCTAACCTGCATCTCTCTGCTGTGTCACATTACTCAATTAGCTCTACCAGGTATCTCCTCAGTCTCCTCCCCCTTAGCCTTTATAGGGTTCAAATTCTGCTTTGTGAGCAACTTCTATTTTTCAGTTGTAAGCTTATTTCTTTGAACCCTTTTCACTCACCCTGACATTAAAGCTCATGTTCTTGAGTTTGTCTCATTATTCCTTCACACAAAATGGATGTCTGCTTCTCATCTCTACAGATTTGTTTTTTGTCAGTTGAAAGCAACTTTGGAAAGACAACTTGTTGATATGATCCTTACCTTTCAAATTCCATGACACTATTTCTTTATATCATTCATCTCACTAGATTTATATAATATTTGTTCAGAATATAAAGGCTTTTATGGAACATTCACCATAGCTTTTTAACATGACTCTCTTGATATTTATTGCTTATCATTTATTTATTTATTATTAGTTCTTCTTTTTCTATTTGCTCTCTGGTAGAATGCTCTAGTTGGTGATCTTTCATTGATTCTCTTAGGTCATTATTCTATAGATTTAATGAGTATGTCCACAAGAAAATTAATCTCAGGGTTGTATATTGTGATATTTATGTACTTTGATAATAAAATTTACATTGAACTTTGCTTTGACCTTTGAATTTATTTCCAGGCTGTTCTGAAAAATTACATTAACACTCTCATGATAAGAGATTGTCAGTAAACCAGCCAATTAATGATCTTATTTTCCTCACCAAGCAGTGAATTACTAGATTTGATCAACAGCTACTTTCCTAAATGAGGAAATAATTGTCGCATATAGCACATTCATGAAAATTTTGGATAGACAGTTAGATAAAGATAACGGTTCCTGTACAGAAGGAACTTTTGCACTGATTAGTAAGTGTGGCTCAGTTTGACTATGCTTATGTGGCAGTCAGCAGTATTAAAAAGATTTGGATCTGTCTGCAAAGTTTAAATGATTGTGAATGACAGACTTAGGCTGTCATTCCAAATGGCAGGAAACTTAATTCATTATGCAGGTTCAAAGTATAGTTAGTTGAAATGTTATCCAATGTACTCAAAATTTAAGTCAATGATATTTCTAGTGTTCAGTTTGTGGCAATACATTTTTGCAATGTCACCTTAAATATCAACAACAAAAAATACTGTTTATTGCAGTTTTATTTCCTATTCTTTGAATTTGTTAGATTTCTGGAGTGCCTTCCTCTTTATTTTTATATAATGCTCATTCAGAATATAAATGAGCAAATGTGGCTTTGCTCATAGCTCGAACATAATGTCTCAGTGATGTTGTTACAGTCTTGTTCCCATCCTGTAACTTTACATGAAGAACATATTGATGTATGGAATGCAAATGTTCTATGGGGGAGGCTTAATTCTCATCTTATTTGACACATATAAAGTCTGATATAAAACTTGCGAGTCTAAATATGGAAAATATGGAAAATATTCCCACTTTGGTGTCTATGACAACTTCAGCCAGTCAAGGCAGGCATGCTGACTTCAAATTAATCTTTTGAAATCTCTTTAAATTGGCAAATGAGGCTCACTGAGGAAGGTATCTCAGTCAGCAAGAATGTGCTGGGCTGAAAGGTTTGTTTCCATGCTGTATAACTCCATGACTGAACCGTTAGATGGTGTAAATCAAATTGAATGAGTCAGAACAGGTTTTATTTCCGCAGAGATCAGTCACTGACAGTTGAATCCCATTGCTTTATTTTAACACCTCTACAGATTTTCTGCTCTGTAGACTTTCTAAGGGGCTATATATCACATCACTTCATTAGATAATGAATAAAATGCTTAGGTACATGACGACTTCCCCCTAAGGTGTGGGAATATTGTAGCAGAAATACAGAGCAGTTTCAGTTTGAGATGTGCTGATGCCTGACTAAGCAAAAGGCTCTGAGGAAGTGACCAGTGAGTGCTCTGAGTTTCCCAAGCTGTTGTAACACAGTTGCCTGCCATAACTATGCTGTTTAACTCCTGGTCTTTACCCCGAGCTTGTGTCAGCTGAGAAGTTACGAGCAAATGCATTTTAACGGCCACAGCTGCAGAATCTGTCATTCAGGCCACTAATCATTTTGGCAACTCTCAAGTAACTGGTGGCAATGCTTTTAGCAGCTGTTCTGAGTTTTGGGTGTGTGTGTGCGCTATGCTCCCAGAGTCAGAGGTTGCCTTCAATCAGCAGCAGTGTGCAAAGTGAGCTGGTTTCAGAGTAACAGAAGTGAATACAATGCATTTTATTTTCAGCTCCATTTTATAAGCTGTCTGCTTTACCTTCCATCTGATAGATGCAATTTGTTTTCCTAACACTTGCAGTTCAACATCAGATGTTATTTTCCTTTTCTGAATGCATTGAGATTAATTATTTAGAAAACTTGCTTCTATTTTCTTTACTGTCTCTCTAACATGACCATGGTACATACTCCCGGAATTTGCAGCCAAGGTAACGGCGAATTTAATAGCTAATGTACTTATTAATGCACAAATCATCTCGCAATGTACAGTACACTGAGAAGATTATACAATGCAAATTGGAATTGGGCCAAGTAGCTGGATGGTTTGTCCTGTTTTCTACTACCACCACAGAGGTGGTATTTCACTTTCAGAGTTACTGTAAGGTTCACATAGTTGCTCTGTTGACACATTGATAGCTAATTAATCTCGATGCACAATATTTGGTTTGGTACTTAAAATCCAGCCCACTCCTCCATGAGGAAATTTGCACCCGGGGAACAGATGCAGTTGTGCGGTACTTGACACGGAAAATATATGTAAAGTAATCAGATGCTGGAAAACTTTTAAAGGAAACAGAAAATACTGGATAGAATCAGCAGGTTGCACTGCATCTGTGGAAAGAGATATGAATTTAATGCTTCACATCAAAGATCCTGGAGCTGGAGGACTGTGTGTGTGTGTGTGTGTGTGTGTGTGTGTGTGTGTGTGTGGCTGGATGGGTAGGATGGGGGTGAGTGACGAAAGGGACTTGTTCTGCTGTTTTTCTGTTGTTGCTTGTTGTGTTCAGTGTTGTTCTACCCAACATTGCGGGCATGCAATGTTGGTGCCAGAAAGTGTGCTGACACTTGAGGGCTGCCCCTAGCACAAGTTTAGATGCGTTGGTTGTTAATGCACTGTATGTTACATGTACATGTGATAAATAAATCCAGATCCGAATCCTTCCTGATACTTTGTATTCCTCTTCATCGCATGGAAATCCTATATGTACATTGTGCACCAAAATGAACAAATGATCTTAACCTTGGAGAAAATAGGAAGAATCACATTCTCAGTAACTCATTCTTGCTGGCTATTGTCAGTGATTAAATGGAACAGTCAGTTTTGAGTTTTTCAGAAGAGACAAGGGCAAAACTTAACATTCTTCCACATAATTTCATTACAGAGACTTCCTTTATACCATTATTTTACACTAAGATGAAAGTAAATCTTTGCGCTTTGTATAGCAGGGCTTACTGACATATTTTGAAAGGCAAATTTACTGCTGGACTTCACAAGGAATCAAATGCGGACTCTGGTCTTGCTGAGGTTTCCAGCGGTGAATTTTTTTGTTGAGATCCTACACTAGGTTAGACCATGCACAGGAACAGCAACCTCCACTGATTTCAATCAGGGCATCAGGTTAGCAAACAATTATCTTAAAGTAACTTAATGCTTTTAACCATGATCAATTGGATTTAGCTCTTTTGATAAGTTTATTTTTATGGTTTTGGAAGCAATTAAATACACAGCTTGCATAGTTGAGGAACAAGCAGTGGAATTTATAAACACAAGATAGTCTGCAGGTAACACAGGAAATCCAGAGTAACACACACAAAATCCTGGAGAAACTCAGCAGGTCAGGTAGCATCTACGGAGAGGAATAAACTGTCAACATTTTGGGCCAAAACCTTTCATCAGGACTTAAAATTAAGGGGGAAGAAGCCAGAATAAGAAGGTGGGGGAGGGGAAGGAGTACAAGCTGGCAGGTGATAGGTGTCGTCAGGTGAGGGGGAAAGTAGGTGGGTGGGGGAGGGGGTATGAAGTGAGACGCCGCGAGGTGATAGATGGAAAAGGTAAGGGGCTGAAAAAGAAGGAATCTGACAGGAGAGTAGAGTGGGCCATTGAAAAAAAAGGAGGGATACCAGAAGGAAGAACATGGGGAGGGAGTCAGAAAAGAGTGGTCAGCTCACAATTTCTGTGGCAGTGAGTTCAGTACATGTTGTCATATTATCTCTCTCTTAAATGCTGAAATATGGTTTGTGATTCAAACTAACATTAAGCACAACAGTGAGGAAGAGCAGCTTTGTGTCTTTCACCTACACAGGTAAATGGATGTTTCTTCAAAACATTTGTGGCAACTTACAGAGAGTAGCTGGGTAACCCTACACTTCTAAAATACACTGTATAGCATATAAGATATCCATCATGATGATGCAACAAATAAAGAGGGAGCAGTGGAAGAAAAGGCCATCAACCAGAAACAATAACTATTCTTTAGTGTCGAGAAGCCGTCTGATTTGAATATTTCCAACACTTTTTACTTTAGGATTTTGAATTTGAAAAAAAAGGGTTCTTGCCTCAAACCATCTGGCCTGTCTACTCTCTCCTGAATCCCTCCAAGACCCTAATGTATACAAACTGTAGAAAACTTTTAGGGGTGGCACGTGGTTCGTGTATTGTTATTACAGTGTCAGCAATGTGTGTTCAATACTGGCACTCTCTGTAAGCAGTGTGTATGCTTTTCTCACGACTGTCTGAGTTTCCTCCAGGTGCTTCAGTTTCTTGCCCCTTTCCAAAGACATATGGGTTAGTAGGTTAATTGGTTACATGGGAGTCATTGGGTAACATGGACTCTTTGGGCCAGTTACCTTCTGTATCTAATAAAGTGAAATAAAATAACTAACTAAGCTTTAAAGCTTTCAAAGCTATAAATGTAAATTTATCAAAATCTGCCAAATATAATTATAAACTGTTAAAAGCTTTATATTAATGTAAGATAATTGCCTGCTAATCTGAAGCATTATCTGACAAATTTGAACTCTGGGTGATTCTCAGTGGTGCAGAAACTGAATTAGTCACCAAACTATTCAGCTCCACAAATTGTGAACACTGTCAGGTGTTTAAGTCATGATTGATTTACTATAATTTCTGATTGTTGGAGTTTTGAAGCAGTGTTGACGGAGACAAAAGGGTACAGTTATGAAACCAGAAGACGTCCTGGCTTTCTTGCAGACAAATCAATAACAATTATTTGATATGATTGGGCACTGATGCCAATGTCATTGTATGGAATCATCAGCAGGATATGAAGGACAAACACAGTGCCCTATCTTCACCAAGCAGTTGAATGACAAAAATGTTTTCATAGAGTTACTGGAAGCAGTTAGTAAGATAGGCAGTATCTGTGGAGAGGGAGACAGAATTAGAGTGTAAGAGCAATGACTTTTCAAGAGAATTATTTCAGGTCAATTGCCTATCATTAGAGTTAAAGTTTTATGTCCAAAGTTTCATATTTCCTGCATTTGAATTTTTTTGTTGTTTTGCTTTCTAATCACCTTTGAAATCTTCCTGACATCTACCATGAAAGAACATCTCCTGATGCAGGGTTTAGACCAGAAATAATGACAATTGCATTCTTCAAACATGCTGCTCGACCTGCTGAGTTCTTCCTGCAGATTGTTTGTTGCCCATGGTTCCAGCATCTGCGGTCTCTTGTGTCGTCCTGCCCTATAAACCAGCTCACTTCCATATCGGCCTCATGTAATTATTAATGGAACTATTAAACACTCATAATATATATTTTTTCAGTGAATCTGAGCAGATTCATGCTGGCAACATTTAATTTGGACAGAACTTTAACTTCTACTGGAAGTTAAATGCTATGATGTTAATTCTATTAAGCCAGGGATATATGCTTATTAGTTCCTTTTGTGCTAAATTCAGTGTATATTAACGAATAACAGCCCATGCACTTGGTTTTATCAGGTAACTACCCCACGAAGTATTGATCTAAAATGGTTCTGGATCATCTCCTTACCAACAAAAAAGGCATGAAGCACCATGCAGATATTCTCCATGAGGTCTATATTAATGGCTCTATCATTTTATGAAATTGCATTAATAAATTATAGACACCAACAGTTTACTTTTATTGTTAAATATTTTCAAATGATAGACTAGCCTACAATTGTGGTAATAATGGATCGGACTGCTTGACCATTTCATATCTCCATCTAAGAAAGAGGGCAAAGGCTTTCCAGAAATCAGATTTATTTATTGACAGTTCCCATCCATTTCCTCTTGTCCGACATGAGCTACATGTTTACTTGTGGAGTTGTGATTAAAGTGTAATACTGTGGAATTAACAGGAAGTGGCTTGACAACTCACAAATACCTGCTGGAGCGTTAATGATGAATCAGCTGAAGGTGGCTGGACTGAGTTCGTTTCTGCAGTGATTTCCCAGGACACATCAGGGCCCCGCTGAATACCCCCATCAAATAAATTAGGTATCTTGTATCCCCCGGTGCATTACTGAAAATGTAACAATGCAACAATTTACACCAGAGTAAAGTATGAATCAAGACACTGACATCCACGCAACAATTTTGTTTTAAAGACTGAGACACACACACAAGACTTCAGATTCCAGAATCTGAAGGAAAAGAGGCAATCTGCTGGTTGGGCAGCATTTGAGAGGAGAAAGGAAATGTGGATGTTTCGGGCTGAAATCCCATAACAGGACATTTTAGGATTGCTACTTTAAGTCAATACATCGGTATACTAGAAAATGCAACATAGAAAAAGTTAATTTGCTCACTTTCGTCCATGCTAGCCAACTTGTACAACTCTGTCGGATCACCTCTCATGCTCCATCACTCCAAAGAGAAAAACCTTAGCTCATTTAACTTATTCTCATAAGACATGCTCTCTAATCCAGGCACCATCATGCGTATCTCCTCTACACCCTCTCCAAAGCTTATACACCTTTCCCCTAATGAGGTGACTAAAACTTAACACAAATGATAACATAAATCTGCAATCAATTTATGGTTTGTAATATCTCCATCACAATAAACATTGTTTTGGCAGAGCTCCTTGCTCTCTCATACACAGCCAGCTCCTCTCCCCTGTCCTTTGGTATTCAGTTCACTCGAGTCAGTGATATAATCTGGGTCAAAGTGGTTGTGGCAAAGTCTAACAGGTCTTATTTGTTGTGCATTTGCATACATTTAGTTCACTTGATGGGAACATCAATGACTTCTTCTTGATTATCAGAATGTTATCAAGATGCATAGCCAGAGAATGTTTAAAGAGAAATTATTTTAATATTCTAAGGAGAAATGGACATGTTGGAGATTGAGGAGACTGCAAATGCTGGAATCTGAGATATGGTGGGGAGGCATGGTAGCCTAGCAGTTAGCGCATTGTTTTACAGAGCCTGTGATCACCGATCGTGGTTCAATACCTGCCGCTGTCTGCAAGGAGTTTGTGTGTTCTCTGCATGATTGCGGTTGGCTTCCTCCCACATTCCAAAGACATACATGTTATGGGCATGCTTTGTTAGCATCTGAAGCATGGTAACAATTCCGGGCTGCCCAGCATCATCCTCGCTGATTTTGAATTGGTTCTGCGTGTCACTGCACTGCATGTTTCGATGTTACAAGGTACATGTGACAAATAAAGCAAATCTTTACCTTTAAAAAGAAAACTGCTGGAAGAATTCAGTATTTGTAAAAAGTGGGGGGAATTGAAAGAGTTGTTGAAGGGAAGAAGTTGCTCTTCCAGACAGATACTGGAGCAGAATTGGTTCTGTCTTTGCTCCAGACAGAAGCAGAAAGCCCTTCTGATGACTCTGCTGCTGGAGGAATGGAGGTGTAGAGAGACTGGAGTGAAGATGAGGCAATTGGAACCATAAATAGAAAGTTGTCAAAATGATGGAGGGCATGAGGAGCTTTCAAGATATTGGTGGGATAATAGACAAGGGGAGAAAGGAGAGAGTCAAAGTGTACAGAGATGAGTTTTGTGGAGCAAAAGACGCCGAAACAATGGGTAGTCCTGTTTATGGATTGTAGATAGGAGACAGAAGCAGACAGTTTATGGTTTGTAGATAGGAGACAGAAATAGCCATTGCAAGATTGGGTCTCTGTCAGATTAGAAAGTTGTAGAAAGTGGGAGGAAGCAAAAGAGAAGTACATTCAGTGGCCACTTTATTATGTACACCTCTACACCTGCTCATTAATGTAAATATCTAATCAGACCATCAG
Organism: Mobula hypostoma; assembly: GCF_963921235.1. Classification (NCBI taxonomy): domain Eukaryota; kingdom Metazoa; phylum Chordata; class Chondrichthyes; order Myliobatiformes; family Myliobatidae; genus Mobula; species Mobula hypostoma. The sequence continues at coordinate 175,365,726 of NC_086101.1, forward strand.
GTGACAGCAACTCATTGCAGACATGGTCAAGAGATTCAGCTTGTTCAGACCAAACATCAGAATGGGAAAGATATGTGATCTAAATGATTTTGACCATGGAATAGTTTTGGTGCCAGATGGGGTGGTTTAATTATGTCAGAAGCTTCTAATCTCCTGGGATTTTCATGCACAATAGTCTCTAGAGTTTATACAGAATGGTGCGAGAAACAAAAAATAAGCATCTGGTGAATGGCAGTTCTGTGAGCAAAAACACCTTGTTAATGAGAGAGCTCAAAGGAGAATAGCCAGACTGCTTCAAACTGACAAGAAGGCAACAGTAGCTCCAATAATCACATGTTATAGCAGTGGCGTGCAGGAGAGCATCTCTGAATGTACAACATGTTGTGCCTTGAAGTGAATAGGTTACAGCAGTGTAAGAGCACAAACATACACTCAGTGGCCACATTATTAGGTGCAGGGGTGCCATTGAAAGTGGCTACTGGGTAAATTTGAGTGTAAGAACAAGTTCTTCAAGGCTGATGAGGGTTTTGGTAAAGGATGGAGAATTCTTCCAGTGGCTTGTTTTTGCTCCAGAACAACTGTTAAATGAAAAAAGAATTAGAAGATTGTTTTTGATGAGAAGAAATGCTAGATGGATAGGAATGGACCTGATGGGTAAATGATCTTTCTCCAATGTTTTCCATTTGGAAATGACAGTCTTAAACACATAGGTTGGCTGTTGCCAGTATCTTGTTTTATGGCAAAGGTGTATTCTGCTATAAATAGTTGCATTGTTAAGCTTACCATAACAGAGCAGCAAGGTAGCATAGTGGTTAGCACAACGCTTTACAGTACCGGTGACCTGGGTTCTTTTCCCGCTGCTGCCCGTAAGGAGTTTGTACATTCTCCCCGTGACAGCATGGGTGTCCTCTAGGTACTCTGATTTCCTCCCACAGTCCAAAGACATACCGGTTGGTAGGTTAATTTGTCATTATAACTTGTGCTGTGATTAGGCTAGGATTAAATCGGGGGTTGCTGGGCGGTGTAGCTTGAACGGCCGGAATGATCTATCCTGTGCTGTGTCTCAATAAATAATATACAGGAATACAAGCTACATGATTCATTTGATGCTGATGCAGCATCCACTTGCCCATGCTGCCAAAGACACGGAATCAATTTTCCTTAGAAAAGCCTTTGACAAAATCAAAATGAAATTGGTATGATTGTTGTATCTATAGATCTATTCTAGGATTCAGCTCGTAGTCAACTTACAAAGTTAACCAGACAGTAAACAAAATAAACAAGAGAAAATCTGCAGATGTTGGAAATCCAAGCAGCACACACAAAATGCTGGAGGAACTCAGCAGGCCAGGCAGCATCTACGGAAAAGAACACAGTCAATGTTTTGGTCCGCGATCCTTCATTAGTGTCTTGGCCTGAAACTTCGACCGTACTCTCTTCCATAGATGCTGCCTGGCCTCCGGAGTTCCTCCTGCATTTTGTGCATGTAAACAAAACAACATTCTTCGAATTAATTCGGTATTTCCATTTTGGAAAAAAATAAGCATTGCAACAGGTCCTTCCAACCTGACAACCTATGCCATCCAGTTACACCCATGACCAATTAACTTACTAACCCACACCTGTTTGGAATGTGGGAGTAAATCGGAGAACGCAGAGAGAAATCTCTATCCGGAGAGTTGAGCATATGGAACTTGTTAATCACTTTGCATTTTTGAGCTGAAGATCTCACTTTAATGGAAGTTAGACAAGCATGTAAGTGAGGATTAGGAGAGTCTGTTGATAGATGAGGTGAAGGTGATCGGACACAAATGTCAGCTTTTATGTCCCTTAAAACAACAACCTCTCACTCAATGTCAGCAAGATGAAGGAGTGATAACTGATTTTTGGAGGAGGTAACCAAAGATCCAACCAGAGGGTCAGAGGTGGAGAGAGTCAGCAACTTTAAATTTCTCAGTGTTATCATTTCAGAGGATCTGCCCTGTGTCCAGCATTAAAGTGCCATTACAAAGAAAGCGCAGCAGTGCTTATACCTCATTCGAAGTTTGCAAAGATTCAGCATGACATCTAAAACTATGACAAACTTCTATAGCTGTGCAATGGAGGGTATATTGACTGATTTTATCACAACCTGGTATGGAAACATCAATGCCCTTGAATAGAAAATCCTACAAAAAGTAGTGTAAAAGGACCAGTCCACCATAGGTAAAGCCCTCTCCACCAATGAGCACATCTATACGGAGAGCTGTCGCAACAAAGCAGAATACATCATCAGGGACGCTCACCCCCCAGGACATCAGGAAAAAGGTGCAGGAGCCTCAAGACCCACACCACTAGGTTCAGGAACAGTTTTTACCCGTGAACCACAGGGGATAACTTCACTTGCCTCATCACTGAACTGCTCCCATTTCCTATGGACTTACTTTCAAGGACTGTTCATCTCATGCTCTTGTAATCTGTTGAGGGTCCTTCTGCAGACTCCCTGCTTCCTCAGCACCCTCCATTTGTCTTTGTATCTTCTGCAGCCATGGTCACAAAGCCATCAATTCCATCTTCTATATCATTGACGTATAATGGGAAAAGAAATGGTCCGAACACCAATCCTTTCGGACCACCACTGGTTACTGGCAGCCAACCAGAAAAGACCCCTTTTATTCCTACTTTTGCCTCTTCCAGCAGCCAACGCTCCACCCATGTTAGTATCTTTGCTACTATCCATGCTACCTACTATCAATGTGAGGATGAAATTCAGGTCTCTGGATGAATAGTCCAAGAACTTATCCAATATGCTCCTGTATCTTACAGGGAATGATTTCAAGGTTGAAATTTATGGAGAACTCACAGTGCCTGCAGAACTTTGACAGTAAGGAGATATGCACAGCCAAGAGCCTCAAACACCACTATTTTTGATTAGCATACAATCACTCACTACACTCACAAGAAGCTATTACACCTGCTGTTTTATATCAAGACCTTAATTTCTTTACAATAAACAGGTTAATACTTCCTTTTAATGGTGAAAGCAGCAATTCCATAAAAAGATATTAAGGTTAGATGTTCTAAACAACACGCTGCAATTTTACACTAATGAGATCTCTTATGTACATTATAAAAATAAAGATTTACTTGAACATTCAGAAGTGATTGAAAACTCACATTAAGATGCTGCCTGGCCTGCTGCGTTCACCAGCAGCTTTGATGTGTGTTTTGTACCCACCTGCCTCTTCCAAATACTGAATAATACAGATAATTTTTGTGATCATATCTAATGAAATATGACCCTATTTTTGCCCCTATAGTTTGCAATGATTATCATTAACATAAAGGCTGATAATTCATTTCCCTCTGGCACCTCATGCTAAACATTGTAATGCATAGCTGTTGGATGAAAACAGGTTTGGAAGTCTCCAAGATTTCATGAAATCTGTAGGTAACTAAAATAAAACATCATCAAAATGACTCAGCAGGTAAGGCCACATTTGTGGGATGTGGCAAAACTGTGGAATGTTCCAGATCAAAGTCCCTTTGTCAGAACAGTGAAAGACAGGACATGGAGGGTGGAAGAGTGGGGTGTATAGATAGGGTAAAACTTGGTGACTGTGAGAATAAGTTAAGGCTCTGCAGTCAATGAGCGAACAGATATCACAGCTCACTAGGTAACTTCTTCAGTTTTAACTTCCCTCACACTGAACAGTGGTGAACCCATTTGCAGAGGCAATTCATGCAGAACTAGAAGAACATTTGATGAAGGAAGAGCAATAGATGAGGTTTATATGGATTTTAGCAAGACATTTGATAAGGTACCCCATGCAAGGCTTATTGAGAAAGTAACGAGGCATGAGATCCAAGGGGACATTGCTTTGTGGATCCAGAACTGGCTTGCCCACAGAAGGCAAAGAGTGGTTGTAGACGGGTCATATTCTGCATGGAGGTTGGTGACCAGTGGTGTGCCTCAGGATCTGTTCTGGGACCCTTACTCTTCGTGATTTTTATAAATGACCTGGATGAGGAAGTGCAAGGATGGGTTAGTAAGTTTGCTGATGACACAAATGTTGGGGGTGTTGTGGATAGTGTGGAGGGCTGTCAGAGGTTACAGCGGGAAATTGATAGGATGCAAAACTGGGCTGAGAAGTGGCAGATGGAGTTCAACCCAGATAAGTGTGAAGTGGTTCATTTTGGCAGGTCAAATATGATGGCAGAATATAGTATCAATGGTAAGACTCTTGGCAGTGTGCAGGATCAGAGGGATCTTGGGGTCCAAGTCCATAGGACATTCAAAGCAGCTGCGCAGGTTGACTCTGTGATTAAGAAGGCATATGGTGTATTGGCCTTCATCAATGCTGGAATTGAATTTAGGAGCCAAGAGGTAATGTTGCAGCTATATAGGACCCTGGTCAGACCCCACGTGGAGAACTGTGATCAATTCTGGTTGCCTCTCTACAGGAAGGATGTGGAAGCCATCGAAAGAGTGCAGAGGAGATTTACAAGGATGTTGCCTGGGTTGGGGAGGATGCCTTATGAGAATGTGAACTCGGCCTTTTCTCCTTGGAGCGACGGAGGATGAGAGGTGACCTGATAGAGGTGTATAAGATGATGAGAGGCATTGATCGTGTGGATAGTCAGAGGCTTTTTCCCAGGGCTGAAATGACTGCCACAAGAGGGCACAGATTTAAAGGGAAAATTTCAACAGTTCTTGTTTCAGTCGAAGCAAGTAGCTGAAGAAGTGAGCGGAAGAATTCGGGTTGAAAAAGTCGTTTTTTTTTTAAAAACTGCTCGGGGAGAAGGGTCTGCACTGCGCAGGCGCGTGACGTAGCGCGCCAAGGTTTAAAAAGCAGACCACCATATACAGTGGCCATCGTCAGAGTGGACTGAGTCAGACTGGGGTGGCTTTGGCTCAACAGGCTTCAGCGAGAACAGGCAGAGGCCAGGGTAGGTTCCGGTAAGTTTTTTGTTCAGATTGTCTAGCGCAGAGAGAATGCCAGGCAGGATGTTGGAATGCTCCTCTTGCAGGATGTGGGAAGTCAGGGAGCCCTCCGGTGTCCCTGACAACGACACCTGCAAGAAGTGCATCCAGCTGCAGCTCCTGACAAACGGCGTTAGGGAACTGGAGCAGGAGCTGGATGACCTGCGGATCATTCGGGAGAATGAGAAGAATATAGATAGTAGCTACAGGGAGGTAGTTACGCCAAAGGAGCAGAGGACAGTAAATTGGGTCACTGTCAGGCGAGGGAAGAGGAAAGGGCAGGCAGAGCAGGGTTCCCCTGTGGCCATTCCCCTCAACAAGTATACCGCATTGGATACTGTTGGGGGGGGATGACTTACCTGGGACTAGCTGCAGTAGCCAGATCTCTGGCACTGGGTCTGGCTCTGCAGTGCAGAAGGGAGGGGGGAAAAGAGGAGAGCGGTGGTGATAGGGGACTCGATAGTTAGAGGTGCAGATAGGAGGTTCTGTGGTCGTGACAGAGAATCCAGGATGGTTTGTTGCCTCCCAGGTGCCAGGGTCAAGGATGTCTCTGATCGATTGCATGACATTCTGAAGTGGGAGGGTGACCGGCCAAATGTCATGGTGCACATCGGTACCAATGACATAGCAAGGAAGAGTGAAGAGGTCCTGGACAGTGAGTATAGAGAGCTTGGTAGGAAGTTGAAAAGCAGGACGTCAAGGGTGGTAATCTCAGGATTGCTACCTGTGCTAGGTGCCAGTGAGGGGAGGAATAGGATGCTCTGGAGGAGGAACAAGTGGCTGAGGAACTGGTGTAGGGGGCAGGGTTTCAGATTTCAGGATCATTGGGACCTCTTCTGGGGCAGGTGGGAACTGTACAAGAGAGACGGGTTACACTTGAACCACAGGGGGACTAATATCCTTTCAGGGAGGTTTGTTAGTGCTATTGGGGAGGCTTTAAACTAGATTTGCGGGGGATGGGAACCAGACTGCCAGAGCTGACAGTGTGGCTGGGGTGAAAATAAATGATATTGAAAGTTTAAGCAAATCCGCTGATAGAAAGGTTGTGAGTGGTGGTAAAAATCTTCTGAGGTGTATATATTTCAATGCTAGGAGTATTGCAGGGAAGGCGGATGAGTTGAGGGCGTGGATTTACACGTGGAATTATGATGTTGTAGCAATTAGTGAAACTTGGCTACAGGAGGGGCAGGACTGGCAGCTTAATATTCCAGGGTTCCGATGTTTCAGATGTGATCGAGGCAGAGGAATGAAAGGTGGGGGAGTAGCATTGCTTGTTAGGGAAAATATTACAGCAGTGCTCAGGCAGGACAGATTAGAGGGCTTGTCTACTGAGTCCTTATGGGTGGAGCTGAGAAACAGGAAAGGTATGGCCACATTAGTGGGATTGTATTACAGACCACCCAATAGTCAACGAGACTTGGAAGAGCAAATCTGCAGAGAGATAGCAGGCAACTGCAGGAAATATAAAGTTGTAGTGGTAGGGGATTTTAATTTTCCATACATTGTTTGGGAGTCCCATACTGTTAGGGGTCTAGATGGTTTAGAGTTTGTAAAATGTGTTCAGGAAAGTTTTCTAAATCAGTATATAGAGGGACCAACTAGAGGGGATGCAATATTGGATCTCCTGTTAGGAAACGAATTAGGGCAAGTGACAGAAGTCTGTGTAGGGGAGCACTTTGGTTCCAGTGATCATAACACCATTAGTTTCAATTTGTTCATGGACAGGGATAGATCTGGTACTAGGATTGTGGTTCTGAACTGGAAGAAGGCCAAATTTGAAGAAATGAGAAAGGATCTAAAAAGCGTGGATTGGGACAGGTTGTTCTCTGGCAAAGATGTGATTGGTAGGTGGGAAGCCTTCAAAGGGGAAATTTTGAGAGTGCAGAGTTTGTATGTTCCTGTCAGGATTAAAGGCAAATTGAATAGGAATAAGGAACCTTGGTTCTCAAGGGATATTGCAACTCTGATAAAGAAGAAGAGGGAGTTGTATGAAATGTATAGGAAACAGGGGGTAAATCAGGTGCTTGAGAAATATAAGAAGTGCAAGAAAATACTTAAGAAAGAAATCAGGAGGGCAAAAAGAAGACATGAGGTTGCCTTGGCAGTGAAAGTGAAGGATAATCCAAAGAGCTTTTACAAGTATATTAAGAGCAAAAGGATTGTAAGGGATAAAATTGGTCCTCTTGAAGATCAGAGTGGTCGGCTTTGTGCGGAACCAAAGGAAATGGGGGAGATCTTAAATAGGTTTTTTGCGTCTGTATTTACTAAGGAAGCTGGCATGAAATCTATGGAATTGAGGGAATCAAGTAGTGAGACCATGAAAACTGTACAAATTGAAAAGGAGGAGGTGCTTGCTGTCTTGAGGAAAATTAAAGTGGATAAATCCCCAGGACCTAACAGAGTGTTCCCTCGGACCTTGAAGGAGACTAGTGTTGAAATTGCGGGGGCCCTGGCAGAAATATTTAAAATGTCGCTGTCTACGGGTGAAGTGCCGGAGGATTGGAGAGTGGCTCATGTTGTTCCGTTATTTAAAAAAGGATCGAAAAGTAATCTGGGAAATTATAGGCCGGTGAGTTTAACGTCAGTAGCAGGTAAGCTATTGGAGGGAGTACTAAGAGACAGAATCTACAAGCATTTGGATAGACAGGGGCTTATTAAGGAGAGTCAACATGGCTTTGTGCGTGGTAGGTTATGTTTGACCAATCTGTTGGAGTTTTTTGAAGAGGTTACCAGGAAAGTCGATGAAGTGAAGGCAGTGGATATTGTCTACATGGACTTCAGTAAGGCCTTTGACAAGGTCCCGCATGGGAGGTTAGTTAGGAAAATTCAGTCGCTAGGTATACATGGAGAGGTGGTAAATTGGATTAGACATTGGCTCGATGGAAGAAGCCAGAGAGTGGTGGTAGAGAATTACTTCTCTGAGTGAAGGCCTGTGACTAGTGGTGTGCCACAGGGATCAGTGCTGGGTCCATTGTTATTTGTCATCTATATCAATGATCTGGATGATAATGTCGTAAATTGGATCAGCAAATTTGCTGATGATACAAAGATTGGAGGTGTAGTAGACAGTGAGGAAGGTTTTCAGAGTCTGCAGAGGGACTTGGACCAGCTGGAAAAATGGGCTGAAAAATGGCAGATGGAGTTTAATACTGACAAGTGTGAGGTATTGCACGTTGGAAGGACAAACCAACGTAGAACATACAGGGTTAATGGTACGGCACTGAGGAGTGCAGTGGAACAGAGGGATCTGGGAATACAGATACAAAATTCCCTAAAAGTGTCGTCACAGGTAGATAGGGTCGTAAAGAGAGCTTTTGGTACATTGGCCTTTATTAATCAAAGTATTGAGTATAAGAGCTGGAATGTTATGATGAGGTTGTATAAGGCATTGGTGAGGCGGAATCTGGAGTATTGTGTTCAGTTTTGGTCACCAAATTACAGGAAGGATATAAATAAGGTTGAAAGAGTGCAGAGAAGGTTTACAAGGATGTTGCCGGGACTTGAGAAACTCAGTTACAGAGAAAGGTTGAATAGGTTAGGACTTTATTCCCTGGAGCGTAGAAGAATGAGGAGAGATTTGATAGAGGTATATAAAATTATGATGGGTATAGATAGAGTGAATGCAAGCAGGCTTTTTCCACTGAGGCTAGGGGAGAAAAAAACCAGAGGACATGGGTTAAGGGTGAGGGGGGAAAAGTTTAAAGGGAACATTAGGGGGGGCTTCTTCACACAGAGAGTGGTGGGAGTATGGAATGAGCTGCCAGACGAGGTGGTAAATGCTGGTTCTTTTTTAACATTTAAGAATAAATTGGACAGATACATGGATGGGAGGTGTATGCAGGGATATGGTCCGTGTGCAGGTCAGTGGGACTAGGCAGAAAATGGTTCGGCACAGCCAAGAAGGGCCAAAGGTCCTGTTTCTGTTCTGTAGTTTCTATGGTTCTATGGTTTAAGGTGCTTGGGAGTAGGTACAGAGGAGATGTCAGGGGTAAGTTTTTTACTCAGAGAGTGGTGAGTGCGTGGAATGGGCTGCCGGCAATGGTGGTGGAGGTGGATACGATAGGGTCTTTTAAAAGACTTTTGGATAGGTACATGGAGCTTAGAAAAATAGAGGGCTGTGGGTAACCCTAGTAATTTCTCAGGTAGGGATATGTTCAGCACAGCTTCTGTGGGCCGAAGGGCTTGTATTTTGTTGTAGGTTTTCCATGTTTCTAAAATACCCAACAAGGCTTTACTGGATTCCTTAGCATGCAGAGGTTTCAAAAAATCTCACATGCAAAGTCAAAATTCAACAAAAAAAAGTATTCACTATCATTCTAGGCAACACTTCACCTATAAAAGATGATTTCAAGGCTGAGCAAAGGAACAAAGCACATGTGATAACAATGAACTAATAATTAGCCTTAAAAGCAGGTGAGCAGGTAGGGGTTGGCCTTGTCATCTCTGCCTCCCCCTGGTGGCTAGTTCAAGGTGTGACGACAGAAGCAGTTAGAGAGTAGGAATGAAGAATCTCGGAGAGTAAAACACAAAGCAGGAAAACATGCCTGTTAGATTCAAATGGTTATGTCTTCCACTTCCAAGAGAAAAAAAAGGGGAAAAGAAAGCTGAGCCAATATCGCAGATTATGATATAGCTAGAGAAATCACGTTTTTGGAAGCTGTAGAATTCAATATCAGGTATAAGGCAGTAATATGCCCAGAGATGCTGTTCTTCCAGCTTGTTTCGGGGCCTCATTATGGTCAGAATAGGGTATTAAAGTGATCTGCAAGAGGAAGCTAAGGGTAATCTCTGCAGACTGAAGCAAGTGCTCTGCAAAATAATCACCCAATCTGCATTTGGTTTCTCCAGAGAAGGGTAGACCACTTTGTGAACAATAAATGTCATCCATTAGATGGGAACAAAATAGATCTGTGGGCAACTAATAACAATGGCAGTGCACTAGTTTGCTTAACATGTTTTAGGTTCTCTAGCCAATCACAACACAGGGAAAGAAAATGGTTTGAATCAAGATGGAACACTTGGCTTCTACTTGAAAACTGAACTAAACAAAGCCAAGCTGAGAATTTTGGAAGTCCATTGAGAAATGTCAATATATTGATGGACCTGTTATCTTTGGTCAAAATTGTGACTGATGAAGGTTTCTTCTGCAAACATAACTCACAATTTAACTCATCAATCTCGTTGACATTAATGGAGAGTAACACTGGCACTGTTACTGAAGTTATTGACAACTCTAATGCCTGGGTTGGCATATGTAAACGGTTCACTTGTACTCTCAGGAAAGCATACGCTTTTATTGAAATAAACAGTATAATGCCACAGTTTCTTTTAGAATTCAGGTCATGAAAAACAACATATTCTTAATACTAATCTCTTATTCATACTGTTTGCATGATTGATTTTTATTGGGCAGAATATTATTGAAAGCTAGTGTGAGGCTATTTCAAGCTCTTGTCTTGTAGTGCTTTCCACTTTGTTGATATAGTAATTTCTTTACTAAATAGAATGCTTTTCCGCACAGGATGGGATCTCACTGAAGTTCCACAAGCAGCGAGGTGTGAATGTGGGCTTTAGGTAATCTGAATTGTATTGCTATTTGTACTCCCTAAGTATTGTGTGGGATGATCCAACAGGACTGGAACGAAGCACAGCTGGCCAGACTTTTTCTTCACAATAGTAAATGAAGAAAGCAACAGGATCTTAGAAAATAACTCAAAATTAATTTCAATAAATATAGTACAGAAAAGCACAGAATACCTTGAAGAAATTGAATAATACACCAAGGATTACACTTAAATCATAAACAGTTTAGCAGATTCCAAGCATCTTTTTTTTTGCAAAATGCCTTCTGCACCATTACTTCCACTATCCGCAGAACATGAGCTGTGTACTTTAATAATACAATGTAATTGCTGAGTGCTCACTTCATCAATAAAACATACTTCTCTTTAAATTGGGGCAAGTAAATAATATATCACTGTTGCTTACTCTCTAAAATTCTAAGTGGCTTTTGATTAAACAGCAATTCAACTAGCATTGCTTAGAATGGTGGAATCACACATTTGTATGTAAATTGTGCACAGTCCCTTGATTTGGCAGATTGTTAAAATTAAATAAATGACTTATGGATACTGGTATAAAGTATTCAACCTGAGAAAATCTGCGCTTGAGCATCAGAGGGATTCACTTATTTTGCCCCACTTTGGCACTGGCTCTTGTCAATAAATAAATATTTTGGCATCTCATTTGTACTTATTTGAAAGTTCAACTGATAATGTTGAAAAATTAGAAAAAAAAAACACTGGGAAGGCTCCGCATGTCTGGTAAGGGTTAAAGACCTTGAACATGTTTTAAGTTGTCACGAAGGAGGAGAAGAGGAAAAAAACGAGTATCAGCCCAATCACAGACATCTTCTTTATCAGCTGTGATTTTCCTTTCCAAAGTACATGTTGATTCCAGCAAATCCTATTTTTGTTTTCTCAGTTTGTTTATTTAGTGACACAGTGCAGAATAGGCTCTTCTGGTCCTCCAAGTCATGCCAACTCAACAACCTCTGACAGCCCCGATTTAACCCTAACCTAATTATGGGACAATTTACAATGGCCAATTAACCTACACTGTACATTTTTCGACAGTGGGAGGAAACTGGAGTGCCTGGGGTATACCCATGCATTGCACAGGAAGGACATACAGACTCCTCACAGATGACGCTGGAATTGAACTCTGAACTCTGATACCCTGTGCTGTAACTACTTTCTGGTATGAGAGGCTCATTGCACAGGAATGAAATAAGCTTCAGAAAGTTGTCAACTTAGTCAGCTCAATAATGGGCATTAGCCTCCCCAGCATTGATGACATCTTCAAGGAGCGATGCCTCAAATAGGCGGCATCCATCATTAAGGTTTCCCATCACCCAGGACATACTCTCTTCTCATTGCTACCATCAGGGAGGAGGTACAACAGCCTGACCCTTTTCTGAATGGACACTGAACCCATGAACACTACCTCACTACTTCTGTTTTCTTTTTGCACTGCTAATTTATATATATATATAGAGAGAGAGAGAGAGAGAGAGAAAGAGAGAGAGAGAAAGAAAGATATATATACATCTTATTGTAATTTACCATTTTTATTATGTATTGCAATGTACTGCTGTCACATAACAACAAATTTTCGACATCTGCCAGTGATATTAAACCTGATTCGAATTCAGATTCTGATTCTGAATGATATATTCCAGCTCTTTTCCACTATTGATGAATCTTTAAATTAAATTTCAGCAACCATTCATTCATAACCACACTTGAAAAAATGACCATGAGCCAATCTGAACTGCTGCCCATGTCTTAATGCCACCTACGTCTTGCTGCATGCAGGCAAGGGCTACTTCTTTTGCTGATGAGGAATGATTGAACTGAACATTGTGCAATTATCAATGAATAACGCCACTTCTGACCTTCTGATGGAAAGAAGGTAATTGATGAAGCAGACAAAGACAGCTGGTCCTTTAGACATTATCCTGTGCTAACGTACTGCGCTAGGGTGATTGCCCACAAGCAATTACAAAGATCATCCTGTGTGCATGGTGTTACTCCCAACACTGAAGAGTTTGAATTTTGAAGCCCATTGACTTCAGTTTTATAAATGCTGCTAATGTTACACTTCCATAAGTGCTGTTATGATGTCAAGTACAGTCACTTTCTCGAACTCAGTTCTCTGGTCCCAGTTTGCCCCAAGGTTGTGTTTCACAGGCTGCAATCATCACTAGAGGTCATTCATTGGTGAGGATGCACTAGGGTTAAAATTAGTTTGGGGCCATTCAGGAGTTTTCAGCAGGTTGCAATTATCACAATCTTTTAGTCACTCAGCAGAGGCCAATAAAAAGAAGTAAGGTGTAAGCAGATCGGCCATTGTGCAAGTGGCCAAGGTTAAATTGGTTGGGCTTTGGCTCAACAGGCTTCAGCAAGAACGCACGCAGGCTAGAAATTAGTCTTGAGAATTTCAAGTAAAACAAGTGCAGTCAGGATGAAGATTCAGACAGGGGAACAATCCTTCTGTGATACGTGGGCTTTTGGATTATCTAACAGCTGTCCTGATGACTACATCTGCAGGAAGTTCTTCTAACTTTAGCTGTCAACTGACAAGGTCAAGGAACAAGAGATGGAGCTGGATGTACTTAGGACCATCCGGAAGGCTGAAAACCTGATAATGAGAGTTTTAGTGAGGTGGTCACACTCACAGTGAAAGCTTCAGATCGTAAATGGTGACCACCAGGAGAAGTATGGGGAGTAAGCAGTCAGTGCAAGTTAAGTTTTGCAATTCCAAAACAGAAAAACAATTGGAAAAAATAACATGGATCTGTGGACAACTTCTGCTTGCTTAGTCTTTACCTTAAGCAAAGTGCACAAATATGATGTGGTAGTGTAATGACATATGCCATTCATGTACTGTTACATATACTGTAACTCATAATGAATTATGTAAACAACAAAGAATGTTTAATCAAACAATATATTTATAATATTACTCAAATATTACAGAAGTATTAAATATGCAATACTCTTCCCTGCTTAGCTATAAAATCCAACCCAATTTAGAATGCATCTCAACTTATATACATATATAGCATACTACTGTATATAGTATAGCTACTATATAGACAGCCACAGCATAGTAATTTTTTAATTATCCCATTCAGGCCTAAGGAGTTACTAGCTGTGGAAGATTTCAACTGTTTTTTTTAAATGTAAGCTGTGCTTCAGTTAGGAACTGTTCTTGAATGCTTTCTTGTAAGATTCTATAAACTAAAAACTTTCTCAGTGCATCATTAAACACACTACTGAACTGGCAATGCTCAGACAATTTCTTCAGTTCAGCTACGTAAGCTGAAATGGGTACTTATGAAACCTCAAGCTTTCTGCAATCAACAAAGATTTAGGTTCTAAATGTTCCTGCATTACTTTCACAATCTCAGCAAAACTCATTTTGGCTGGTTTAGTCAGAGCAGTCAAACTTCTAAGTAAATTCACCTATTATATGCAGAAAAGCTGGCACTCATTTCTCATCAGCTATTCAATTTGCTTTAAAATACTGTTCAATTTGTTCAGTATATATCAGCCAGTTATCTTTTGTGCAAATGGACGCATCTACCTTTCGGACGTAACCAACCAGATCTACTTAATTAAAATTTATTATTGATATCACCCAGTACTCATCATTTATGGACCCATGAATTTTGTCCATTTTCTGCTTTTTTTTTAACTCAACATCTTTCTCCCCTTGCAAAGAAAAAAAACATGCTGCGCTTCTTTTTTCTTTAACTCTAATGGCTCATTGTGCTCAACAGATAGTTAGTCCTCTTGGGTTCGTTTTAAAATTTACTCATCACCACTGTTATGTTTTGGAACTCCCAAGCCATAAAACTAATTGGAAGAAAAACATGGAGCAGGGGATAACTTATATGTATTTAGTTTTTACCTTTCGCGAGGCATGCAAATATGACATAATGACATATACCATTCAAGTGCTTTTACATATAACACATAATGAATTTTGTAAACAACAAAGAATGATTAATCAATCTATTTACAATATCAAATATAATTGAAACATTAATTACACAACAGTGCAGGGTTCTCCTGTGGCTATTCTCCTCAGCAACAAGTATAACCCTTTGGGTACTGCTGGGTGGATGACCTATCATGACATAGCCTGTCCAGTGGCACTATGGCCAGCCCTAAGGTTCAGCAGGGAAGGATAAAGTCAGGCAAAACAGAGTGTAAGGAGACTTGATAGTCAGGGGAAGGATGCCAGACTGTGAGGCCACTAAAGGGAAGCCAGGATGGTGTGTTGCCTCCCAGGTGCAAGGATCCAGGAGGTCTCAGAGCAGCTGCAGATGATTCTCAGGTGGGAGGGTGAGCAGCTAGAAGTCATGGTGGACAGTGGCATCAACGATATTGGTAGAAAGGGGGAAGAGGTCCTGCACAATGAGTATCATGGGTTAGGGATGAGGCTGAATATCTCCAAGGTAGTATCTCTGAATTACTTCCAGTACTATGTGCTGGTCAGGGCAGGAATATAATGATAGTAGGATGAATGAGTTTTTTAAGGAGTGGTGCAGTGTGCAGGGTCTCTGGATCTTTTGGATCTCTTTTGGTGAAGGTATGACATGTACAAAAATGATGAGCTATAGCTGTCGTGAGTTCGAGCCCCAGCCGAGGCAGCGTGTTGTGTCCTTGAGCAAGGCACTTAACCACACATTGCTCCAGTCTACCGAGCTGAGAATGGGCAAAAATGCTGGGGGTTAACCTTGCGATAGATTGGCGTCCTATCTGGGGTGGGGGTGGGGGTGTGAGTCTTATACTCTCAGTCGCTTCACGCCATGGAAACCGGCATAAGCACCGGCCTGATGAGCCTAAAAGACTTGGGACAGACTTTAATATATACCTGAACCTGAGGGGGAAAAATATCCTTGTGGGCAGGTTGGCTAGAACTGTTGGGGAGGGTTTAAGCTCGTTTGACTGAGAGATGAGAACCTGAGTGAAATGGCTAAGGATGGAGCAATTGCTATACAACTTGGTGCTTTGTGTAGTGAGACTGTGAGGAAGGAAGAGCAGGTGGTAGGGCAAATTGCAGTCAGTGGGATGAAATGAAGTGTAATATGGGGGAAAATTGAAAAACGTGATGAATACAGGATTGAAGGTATTATATATGAGTGCACACAGTACATGGAATAAGATAGATGATCTTGTAGTGCAGTTAGAGATTGGCAGGTATGGCATTGTGGGTTTCGTTGAGTCATGGCTGAAGGAAGATCATAGTTGGGAGCTGAACATCAAATATACCGCTCATATTGAAATTACAGACAGGAAGGCAGAGGGGTTGGATGGTCCTGTTGGTAAAAGTTGAAATCAGATGCTTAGAACAAGGTGACATAGGATTGGAAGATGTAGAGTCCTTGTGGGTAGAATTAAGAAAATGCAAGGGTGAAAAGACACTGAAGGGTGTTATATACAGGCTCCCAAAACAGTAGTCATGGTGTGGAATATAACTTACAGTGGGAGATAGCAATGGCATGTAAACAGAGTAATATTATGATAGACATAGGGATTTCAGTATGCAGATAGATTGGGGAAATCAGGCTGGTGCTGGATCCCAAGAGAGAGAATTTGTAAGATGCCTTCTTAGAGCTGCTTGTGGTTGAGCCCACTAGGGGAAAGACAATTCTGGGATTGGATATTGTGTAATGACTTGATTAAAGAGCTTGGGTTAAAGGAACCATTGGAAGGCAGTAATCACAATATGATAGATTTCACCCTGCACTTTGAGATGGAGAAGATAAAGTCAGTATTACAGTGGAGACAAGGTAATTATGGAGGACGAAGGAGGAACTGGCCAAAATTGATTGGAAGGGTACACAATCAGGAATGACAACAATGGTTGGAATTTCTGGGGGATATTTTGAAGGTGTGGGATAGATACATCCCAAAGATGAAGAGGTATTCTAAAGGGAGGTTGAGGCAACTGTGACTAACCAGAGAAGTCAAAGACAGCATAAAAACAAAAAAGGAAGATATGGCAAAAATAGGTGGGAACTTAGAGGATTGTAAAGCTTTTAAAAACCAGCTGAAGGCGAGTCAGAAGCCACTGGAAGAGAAAAGTTGAAATATGAAGGTAATCTAACCAATAATATAAAAAAGGATATGGAAAGTTTTTTCAGATATAGGAAAAGAAAGGTGAGAGTTGATATTGGACCACTGGAAACTGATGCTGCAGAGGTAGTAATGGGGGACAAATAAATGGCAGATGAATTTAACAAGAATTCTGTGTAGTCTTCACTGTTGAAAATACTAGCAGTATGCCATAAGTTTGAGTGTGTGAGTGTGGGGGAAGAAGTGAGTGTAGTCACTATTACTATGAAGAAGGCACTTTGGAAGCTGAAAGAGCTGAAGGTAGACATGTCACCTGGACAAGACAGACTACTCCCCAGTATTCTGAAGGAGGTAGCTGAAGAAATTGTAGTGGCATTAGTAATGATACTTCATGAATCACTGGATTCTGGAATGTTTCCAGACGACTGGAAAATGGCAAATGTCACTCCACTCTGTAAGAAGGGAGGGAGCAAAAGAAAGGAAATTAGAGGCCAGTTAGCATGACGTCAGTGGTTAGGGCGATGTTGGGGTCTGTTATTAAGGATGGAGCTTTGGGTTACTTGGAGGCATGTGATAAAATAAGCCAAATTCAACATGGTTTCCTTAAGGGGAAATCTTGCCTGTCAAATCTGCAGGAATGATTTGAGGAAATGGCAGACAGGATAGACAAAGGAGAGCCAGCAGATGCTGTTTGCCTGGATTTTCAGAAGGGCTATGAGAAAGGGGTGCACATGAGATGGCTTACAAGACAAAAGCCCATTGTATTACAGGAGAGATACTAGCATGGATTGAATATTGACTGACAGGTAAGAGGCAAAGAGTGGGAATAAAATCGGCTTATTCTGGTTGGCTGCCGGTGACATGTGGCATTCCATGGGAGTCGGTATTAGGGCTGCTTCTTTTCACACTATATGCCAACTATTTGGATAACAGAACTGATGGCTTTGTGGCCATGTTTGAAGATGATACAGAAGTCTCAGTTGGAGTACAGTGTAGGGAAGTTTATGGTCATGCAATTTGGTAGAAGGTATAAAGGCTTGCTCTATTTTCCAAATGGAGAAAATTCAAAAGTCAGTGGTGCAAGAGTACTTGGAAGACCTTGAGCAGGAATCCCTACAGGTTAACTTGCAGCATGAGTTGGTGGCAAGGAAGGCAAGTGCAATGTTAGCATTCATTTCAAGCCGACTAGAATATATGAGGCTTAATAAAGGATCGTTCAGAACACACGGAGTATTTCAAGCAGTTTTGAGCCTCTTATTGAAGAAAAAATGCTCTAGCATTGGCAAGGGTCCTGAGGAACTTCACGATAATGATGCAGGAATGAAATGGTATCAGGAGTGTTTGATGACTGTATGCTTGTACTTACTGGAGTTTTGAAGAATGAGGGGAATCTCATTGAAATATTTTGAATATTGAAAGGCCAAGATAGAGTGGATTTGGAGAAGGTATTTCCTATAGTGGGTGAGTCTAAGACCGGACTGCACAGCTTCACAATAGAGTGGCGTCCATTTAGAACAGAGATGAGGAGGAATTTCTTCAGCGAAAAGGATGCGAAACTATGTAATTCATTGCCACAAGTTGCTGTGGAGTCTAAGTCATTGAATATATTTAGAGCGGAGACTGATAGTTTCTTGATTAGTAAGGATGTCATGGTTACAGGGAGAAGGTAGGAGAATGGGGTTGAGAGGGATAATAAATCAACCATGATGGGATGGCAGAACAGACTCGATGGCCTGAATAACCTTATTCTGCTCCTATGTCTTAATGGTCTAAAGGAATTTGGAGAGGAATAGTCACAGCAAAACCCAAACAGAATGCCATTGAGTATATTATTGCTGATGCATTGTCAATGACACT
Organism: Mobula hypostoma; assembly: GCF_963921235.1. NCBI lineage: Eukaryota > Metazoa > Chordata > Chondrichthyes > Myliobatiformes > Myliobatidae > Mobula > Mobula hypostoma. The sequence continues at coordinate 175,384,197 of NC_086101.1, forward strand.
TTGCATCACTTTGGTGGTGATTTGATAGCAATTTGTGGGATTCTATTTTGGTCTATTTTTGTATACAGGACATAGTTCAGCAATCCTCCACATTGTCAGGTAGATGCTAGAATTGTAACTGTGTTGGAACAGGATGGCAAGTTCCAAAGTAAGTTATTCTGTGTTATCTTGGAATGATGCCTGTCCCATGGCTTTTGGTGCATCTTGTGCTCACAGCCATTTCATGAGGTCACATGGAATGAATTGAATGACCTGGAGTGAATTCAGCTCTTCTGAGTTTGTCCAATGACAGGCTTTAATGATAGTCCGGGATCTCAGAAGGAAGTTGAAGTGGATCTTCAAATCAACACTCTGGCTTAAAATGTTGGCAAATCATTCAGCCTTACATATGTCAGACGATAATGAATAGGAAAAGGATTAGGTCAATTGGCCCTTTGGATGCTGTTCTGTATTTCAATCACAGCTGGTTTATTTTCTCTCTCAACCCCATTTTCCTACTTTCTCCCTGTAACCTTTGATTAATCAAGAACATATCAATCTCTGCTTTAAATATGCCCAATGACTTGGCCATCTGTGGTAATGAATTCTACAGAATCACCACCCTTCAGCTACAGAAATTCCTTCTCACTTCTGTTCTAAAAGGATGTCCTTTTATTCAGAGCCTGTACCCACTGGTGCAAGACTCTCTACGAGTGGAAATATCTTCTCCGCGTTCACTCGACCTAGGCCCTTTAGTATTTATATTCTGACTCCTGCCATCATGGAGGATGATTTTGAGGCAGTGTTATCCGATTATGTTATCTAATTGTCCACCCGCACTCATGAATTGCACTCCGTATCCGGTCCTTTGGTTTTTTAGCTCTCTCTATTGAACCCTGATTTTTTTCTGTTTAGCATGCTCATGTTTTACATTACAGCTCAGTAAACTGAAAACTCTTCAACTTTAGATATATCTGGTTTTGCTCCTAGTGTCTTTCTATATTCCTCATTGAATTAGTGTTGATCCCCTGCATTCATAGTAATAATAGAGTGGAGGGAAATCTTAGGCTATGAATTTATGGATTGTCTATTGCTGCTAATGGTCCAACTCACCTTATAGAATTTTAAGCTGTCAGATTGGTTCTGAGTCCAACCTATTTCTCACTTGTTTAGTGCCAGACAAGATGAAGGAATATTGTCTCAGTGTTTAAAAGGACTTTGCCTCCACAAGTATTGTACAATAATAACTATTACCAACACTATCATAAGAATATGTTACTGCCATAGCTACATTGTCTGACACGTGTTCAAATAGGTTCACCCCTCATTTTTGTGCTTAGTGATGGATATTGAAGAATATCTCCCAATTTGCTTTGTTACTTCTTTTCTGAAACAGTGTAATTACATTTGTTACCATCCAAACCATGAGATTTCAGAAGATACACATCTTTTTCTATTTCTATTCCTTTCAAAACATTAACCTCCCTTATTTTACTTCTTTGTTCACGCTAAACCAGCTCTATTTTGAGGAGATTAAATGAAATTAAACACAAAATATGTTAACATTCTCTGTCATATCTTTATTTGCCAGCATAAACTCTACTGTCAGTCTTTAAGAGACTGACAGCAACCTTTGTGAATGTTTTCCTTTTGTTACATGTATACATAAGTTTCTGTGGTTTGTGTTTCATGCTTCTTGCCAATGTGTTTCCATCAAATGTGATCTTCAATGCAATCCACTCTATCTGAAATTGAAATTGGATTCTATTGCAAATTAAATGAGGGCCCTATGTGATCCAGTTGCTGGGATAACCTGCTTAAAGCCTTGTATTCAATGGTAATAGATGATCAATATTTCTAACAGGTTAGTTTCAATGCATGATGCTACAGTTCATTGCAACATCAATACTTGTTAAATAAAGCAAACACATCTTTAGTAAGATTGTCTGCCAGGCAATGTAGGATGGCTGCAAACATCAACTCGAAAAGATAGTGTAAAATGAGCAGTGTCAGTTGAGCTGCTTATTATAGGTTGATCATATTTTCTATAGGAAGACTACATCTATAAGCTAGTTTTCTTGACTTCATTAGCCTAAAGAGTTTTGCAAGCAACCATGTGTTTTGAAGTAGACTCCTTGCAGTAATGTTCAAAATGCAGCAGGCAATTTAGACACAGCAAGTTCTCACAAACAACTACGTTATAGTGACAATGAAATTAGTTTTAGTGATGCTAATATAGATTGCATCAATTTATTTCTTTGGTAATAGTCCTGTAAACTTTGACATATGCCTGCGATGCGAAACATAGAAAATAAATGAACAGTTACTGATTGAGGCATAAATATTGGCCAGCACACTCAGCTATCTCCAGTTCATCATCAAAATAGACCAATGGGATCTTTCCCATACAGAGGGCTTGCTTTCACATCTTATTGAAAGACAGTAACTCCAATTGTGCAGAAGTTCATCAGTGATGCAATGCAATATCAGTCAAGGACATTGTACTTTAGTATCTGAAGGCGGAATTGAAAATACCATCTTCTGGCTCTGGAGATGAGAATGCGAACATAAGTGTTAGAGCTAACTCTGAGTTCAAATGATTCACTGTTTTAACTGAAAATCAAGCAGCTAATCCAATATTATCTGCATTGCACCCTTGCATAAAGTCAAATTATCCTTACTATCCTTATGCATTGAAACACCGATAGCAAGGGTTTTAAAAAGAGACTATCATATCAATTACACGGTTATTGATCAGTAATTTCTATTGATTATCTTTGCCATATACCAAGATCCCAATAATGTTTTGACTTATTGGTTAATTTAATTTGAAATTTTGCCAAATTGCTCTTGCTCCACTGTATTAGAACACAGAGCAGTATGCACAGTACTGGCCTATAAGCCTTCAACGTTTTGCTGATCTTTTGATGAATTCAAACACTTCCCTCTCACATTGCCCTCAATTTTTCTTACAGCCATGTGTCCATTTAAGATTCTCTTCAACGTGCCTAATGTACCTGCCTCTACACCAGCCCTGGCAGTGGGTTCCATGCACTTAACCGCATTCTATATGAAAAGCCTACCTCAGACATCCCCCCTATACTTTCTTCCAATCACCCTTTTTTATCACTTTTTTTTTAAAGAGTTTTAGGCCAAAAATGATCTACAGCTATATCATGCTTGGACAGCACTGGCAAACACACCAGAATGCTTTTGTAAAATGAAACAGAATTAGTTAGGTTTGAGGTTAAACAATGACTGTCTTCACCAACTGGTCTTCCCTAAAGCAAGAAAATTCAGTATGCTTAACCTATTGGTTTCTCTTTAAACATACTCAGCAAGATCAAGGGCAAAGATGAGAGAGCAGAAACAGGGTATAGTCATGATCATATTGAATCATAGAGTTTGCAGGCTTGTCGGATTGGATTGGCTACATTCAACAACACCACCAAACGGGAGGAGAAGATGGCGGCGCGACGCAGCTCACAGCGGCCACTCCAGTGGTGATGTCTGTTATTTGTCAAGTAGGGTGCCGTGCACAATCCTGATTTGATGGAGATGGACGTGAGAGCTCGGAGGAACATCTGGAATGTCTGCTCCACTGCTGCTGCTACTGTGTGGCCCAGAGTCTCCAGAGCAGAAGGCCCCGAGTCCTCAGCTTTATTTGTTGCTCGGCGGCCGGGGCGAGGTCAAAGCGTTCGGCAGAGGATGGTGTTCGGAGAGACTGTATCGGAGGCTCAAAGTTTTCAGACGGACTCAGAGTCCGCTCCGGTCGGGTGCTTCCAATGGTGCTGTATCGGCAAGTTGGCGGCACTTGGAGGTTCATGGCAGGGAAAGTTCCTCCCTTCTGTCGCCTGTGTGAGATGATGAGTCTATCTGGAGTTTGAGACTTTTTTTTTTACCGTGCCCATAACTCTTTATCAAGTTATGGTATTGCTTTGCACTGTTGTAACTATATGTTACAATTATGTGGTTTTGTCAGTTTTAGTCTTGGTTTGCCCTGTATTTTCTTGTGATATCATTCTGGAGGAACGCTGAATCATTTTTTAACGCATGCATTTCTAAATGACAATAAACGAGGACTGAGTGTCCTCATAATCTAATCTAAATCGAATACCAGCCGCTCCGCCCCCCCACACCCCAATCAAAGCCGCTGTGGTCCATTGTTCCACTGTGTTCTCTGCAGTATTCAGTGTTGCAACAAATGACTTTTATCCCTCCTTTCAGATGCTAAAGATTGAAAACTTCAATGTCACTTAGATTCCTTCTCCCTGTACACTTTCCTCTTGACTCCAACCCTCCCTGCATTACCTCCCTCTGATTTGCTTCCACCATCCATTCTGATATTTCCTCTCTGAACTCAAATGATTAGTTCTTAGCAAAGCCCTCAACTTCATTCAGGAGGTGAAAATGTTAAAAAAAAGAATGAGTTGTAGTTACAGTGAATCTAAAATGTAAAAAAAACAGAAATACTAAGCACGTTAGACTGCATGCCTGAGAAGAATAGCAGTGTAAAACTGTTTCAGGTCGTAGATCCTTCTACCACATGCCAGTGCCTTTTTTTTATGGGGATCTTCATCGCAGACTGCAGATCCATTTGCCCACCTTCAGAATTCACAATTCACCTGCAGCACTCCTTCTGATTTCTGAACTTCTCAAGATGTATTAATTGTTAACAGCTGATGGGAACATCGACAACTGTGAATTTCATCGAGGATCTCACCTGGACTGTACATACCGGCTCTGTGGTGAAAAAAGCACAACAGCGTCTCTTTCACCTAGGACGGCTGAAGAAGTTCGGATGAGTCACCAGATCCTGAAGACTTTCTACAGAGATACCATCAAGAGCATCCGGACTGGCTGTGTCACTACCTGGTACAGGAACTGTACTAACCTCAATCACAGGGCACTGTGAGTGTGGTGTGGACATCCCAGCATATCTGTGAATGTGAACTTCCCTCTGTGCAGGACATTTACAGCAGCAGGTGCGTAAAAAGGGCCCTGAGGATCATCAGGGACTCCAGCCACACCAACCACAAATTGTTCCAGCTCTTCCAATTGGCAAACAGTACCGCAGCATTAAGGCATTAAGGCCAGGACAACTTCTTTCACCAGGCCATCAAATTTATCAATACACTGTGATCTGATTACATATCTGATTGCATTGAATCTGACGTACATACATGTATATAAAACAATTACGTACACAATCTTAGTGTTTGGGCATAGCGATGGAGATGCAACATAAAGATTTTTCCTCCCTCATGTTGTGAGGTGGATGTAAGAAATAAGATTCTAATTCTAATATTATTTCTAATTTTTGATTCCCCTCACACATTTCAATCAACCCCCATCTGAACTCGCAGCACTCTGCTCACGAGGAATTAATCCTCATGTCATTGTCAAACTTGCTGTGGTAATCTGCCACATTAAGCTCAACCAGATGCTAGATATCAACTCTTAGCTAGCAATAGCACCCAAGTCTCTCGGGACCTTGAATTGCATCATCAAAAATTGAGCCATTGTCTCCCAGATAATCATATACTCATTTCCACAGCAGGTTCCTTTCATAGCTTCCAGCCTTATGGACTACCAGCCTCACAACATTTTGTTTCAATCTGCAAGCACGTTTACCAGTCAGCTTGCTTAAGCCTGCTTTTGTATCAGTGAACCTGTTTCTTCCTGTTACAATGTGGCCCAAGGTAAGGTTGAGGAACAGCATCTTTTTCCCCACTTGGACATGTTGGCAGCCTTCGGGGCTCAATACTGAATTTGCCAACATAAATGAACTCTTTCATCCTGAACTGACCTTCTCTACCTGTCATCAATTTGGTTCACTTGTGTTCCATTCGTATTGTGTGACCCACTGGTCATGTACCACAGCCTTGCCATCAGAAATATACTACATGGACACAAGATACCTGATTCTACTTAACACTCTAACTACTTCATTAACTCAGCTGGTCTCACCCTACCAGAAATATTCTCTTTGTTCTATCATTCCTCTTTTATCTCCTCTGTTGCAGAAAACAAACATTTTCTCCCAAACAACAGGAATTCTGCAGATGCTGGAAGTTCAAGCAACACACATCAAAGTTGATGGTGAACGCAGCAGGCCAGGCAGCATCTGTAGGAAGAGGTGCAGTCGACGTTTCAGGCCGAGACCCTTCGTCAGGACTAACTGAAGGAAGGACCTTTGATCTGAAATGCCAATTGTCTCTGTTCCCACAGATGTTAAGGAAGGACCTGTTAAGAATTTCTGCATTTTCTGTTTACATTTCAAATTCCCAGCTTCTGCACATTATTCTTTTTTTCTGTTTTGCCATCTCTTTAGAGTGTTGACTGGTGTACTAAGTGCTACAAATGTTGAAAACTCACAATCAAATCAATCTGAAGAGTCTCAGATGTGAAACGATGGTCCTTTCTCCTGCAGAATACTTCCAGCATTTTCTGCAATTTGTTATTGAAGGCACTCGACCCTGCTGTGTGCTTCACATAACCAAGTTCTATTGTTTTCATGTAGCTCCTCTGGTGGTAAAGTGGCTTCAGCTCCCGCCCAATTCTATTTTACACTCAAAGTGAAATTGAGGAATGGGGAATGTGGGGATGACTGAGGGAGAAGGGGAAAGAAGGAGAGTAGATTAGCCAACACAATTTTATCTAAATGATCCATTGCACCATTTATTCTATGTCAACATCTCTACCTGTTGCAGGACTAACATGGTGTATACTGCCTCAGTAAAGCAGCCAGCTTAATCAAAGGCCTCACTTATAGCAAACATTCTTTCATCTCCCCTCTTAAAATTGAGAAGAAGATACAAAAGCCTGAAAGCACAGACCATCAGCCTCATGGGCACCTTCCATCCCACTGTTATCAGATTCTTGTACAGACCTCTTGAATGATTAGTTGGACTCTTAAATTCACAAACGCTTCATGATCTTACACTTTATTGTTTGCCTGCACTGCGCTTTCCCTGCAGCTTTTACATTTTATTCTGCACTGTTATTACTTTACCTTGTTCTATCTAAATGCACTGTGCGGTGATTTGGTCTGCCTGAATGGCAGGATGAATAGACAAGCTTTTCACCCTGTATCTTGGTACATGTGATAATAATAAACCAATACCCATACCGAGACTTGAGTCAGTCACTGCTAGGTTTGATTCTGCATGAATGGTAGGTAGATCGTTAGAGCTGTACAGCTCAGAAATGGGCCATATGGTCCACTTTGGTCTATGCTGACAACTTTGTCCATCCACACAGATCCTATTTGCTGCAAAAGGACATTAACCTTCTATATTTGCCTACTTAAGTACCTATCTGAGTGTCTTTTACATACTGTGATTATATCTGATTCCATCAGATTGGGAGGCACAGTCCCACAGCCAGTAGAGCTGCCTCATAGCATCAGGCCTCAATGCCAACCATGGATGTTGTCTCTTTGGACACAATGATCTCCCAATGATTACATGGGTTCCTCTAGTTTGCTCTTACATCCCAAAATTTGGTAAGTAAATTAACTGTGGTAAATTTCCCTCTGTGTTCCGATGACTGGTAGAATCTGGGAGAAGTTGATAAGAATAAGTGAAGAAAACAAGGGGTTTGATGTAAATGCATGGCTGATGATCAGCATGGACTCAGTGGCCAAATTTTATGCTGGATCACCCCAGACATACGATTCTTTGACACTTCTCCTCTGCCAGAAGTTTCTAGATATCACCCACCCTCTTTGCAAATAAAGGCATTTTCTTTCATCTGAAACATATGCCCAACTTTTCTTCTTATTAATTCATCAACCATGGGTAAGATATTTTGATTATCTACCATATCTATGCCCCTCAGAACCTTATATTAATCCACAGCATCCCAGACACCAGAGAAAAGAACTCCAGATGATCCAATCTCTCTGCATAACTAAGGTTTTCAAATCAGGGCGATATTCTGGAGAATCTCCACTGTAACTCTTCTGCACAACCAGATATCTATTATGTTAAATATATGAATTGATGACCTCCATCAAATTACAGACTGCAATAATCGGCATGAAGATGCAGAATCAAATTACATGAGATTAACTGGACAAACGCCTGGGATGGGAGGGTTGTCCAATCGCTGAGCAGCTGAAGAATTTAGATCTATATTCTTTGGCATTTTGTAGAACGTGGCTGAGCTTGTTGAAATATTTCAGAGATTCGAGGGGTATAATAACGTAGTTGTTGAGCTGTTGAGAGTAGGAGGATCTCGTAAGAAGGGACATAGTTGCATGATTAAATAAGATCATTGAAGACTTAGGTGCATTGGAGATTCTTCTTGCAGAGGGTGGTGGATCTCCGGGGGGATTGTGAAAATTAGATCATAGGGTATTTAGAGACAAATTATGGAAGAATCAGGGAACTGAGGACTGTTGGAAACTAGTATAGAAGATAATCTAGGCCTACAGCACAAGAACCATAATACTCTTGAATATTGTGCAGTTTTGAAAGGTCAAGTAGACCACTCTATCTCCCATTTTCTTTGGTTCCAGTGATCTCTGCTCCCATAGGTCAAGAATGTTGGCAAACATATTGATCAGCATGTGGAAAGGAATTCCATTTAGTAATTTATATAAAAAATCTATAGGTTTTTGTTAGAAGTTTTCAGAAGTTGCGGCAAATTTGGAGATCTTACTTTTAGTTAGGAATCTTGGTTCCAGGTTTTCTCACAAAAGGTTGAGCGGTGAAAGGTAAATTGATCTTTTTCACACACATCTGCTGAGTAATTACACAACAGTCTTGATCTCTGAACTACTTGAAAATGAATCAGGTGAAATGCAAGTGGGTCAGGAGTTTGAGATCGACTACAATATTCTTCTACAGGCAGGACACAGAGGAGGCAAAGAAATAATGAAAGACCATTGATGCAACTTTAAACCCTCTTCTTTGTAAGAGATGGGAAGGAGCAACATCCAATCGTAAAATAATTATGCATCGGCTTTTCACAACGCTGTTGAATGGCGGTTGTATTTTGCCTAAAGCACTGATTCAACTCTGACTCATTCAACTTAAGTGCTATGATATTGTTATTTTGTACCTAATCAATATACTATATAATTCAGATCCTTAAAGGTGGAAATGGCCCTATCTGCTCCAAACGTTGTAATATTGCACAACAAGTCTTAGTCCATGTTGAGATTTTGTGTTCCTGTGCTTCAGTTTGGGTTGTTCCCTATGCTTGGAAGAGGTCTGTAAGAAAGCCTAAAAACCAGGTTCATACTTCACATACAGTATTAAACAAAAAAAGACATCAATAAACTTTAGAAAGAAGGACAACATTTAAAAAAAGTACATCAAGAATCAAACTCTGCAATTTAAGCATTTTTTCTGTTTAAGTGGAGGAGCTGCATGCCAATAAATTCTCTGGAACAAATACATTGCTCCTCACAACTTCAAGAGAAATTCAGATTGATTTTCCTATCATTCAAAAACTACTGAAGTTCATCTCAAAAGAATTCAAGAACAATGCAGACTTCCCATCATCAATACTATCAGTAATGTGAGGCAGGAAGAAATGATTTAAAGTACTCATGACCATTCAGGAAGCTGAAGGCTTCATGGATGAAACTTTTACTGAAGCAGTCACATCAGTACAGCTTTCAGAATCATGTTTAATATCACTGGCGCATATTGTGAAATTTGTTGATGGGGCAGTGAAACAGCCTTGTTAAGTATAATTAAAAAGACTCACAAGGCATTCAATACAGACACTGAGAGCAAGAGGATAACTAGTGAGTAGGTAGGACCACTCGTGGATAAAGGAGGGAACATGTCCCATGGAGACAAAGGACATGATCTTATTGAATGGCACAGCAGGATCAAGAAGCTGAATCCTGCTACTAACCTACATGAATGGTTGTCGGTATCTACTGTTCATCGCTCTGATTAAAACACATGGAACACGGAAGATGCTTGCCAGGCAAAGCAGTTACTAGGATCAACACTGAATATTACAAACCTAGATACTAATGACTTTAAGTGTGAGGTGTCAATGGTTTAGGACAGAGTGAATTGTCTATATTCTTCATATCTTTGAGTCACTTCAGATCAAACTGCTTTCCTCTTTCTACAGTGAATTCTTATGCTCTTACCATTGACAATCTAAGCCTTTGGGTTTTGAATGTACCTAATAATACTTTTGCTGGGCAAAGATCTGCATTTACTTAATGCTTTACACAAAATCAAAATGACTCAAAGAATCTTGTGTATATTGAGCTTCAACCACAATTTGCACACAACCAGTGCCGAAAGCTATCTGACAGATAACCAAATAATTTGCTTTGGCTCTGCTGTTTGGGGAATAAAGATACTGGCTAAAATATCAGTGAGAACTCTACCATTCTTGTTTTAAATAATGCTCAGGGATCTTTTGAATTTACATAAAGACAGCATGGTGACATTTGCAGGTGGCCCCCAGCACATCCTTAGTTTGTGTTGGTTGCTAATCACTGTGTGTTTCAATGTCCATGTAATTCAACGATTCAGGAACAGCTTCTTCCCCTCTGCCATCTGATTCCTAAATGGACACTACCTCACTTTATTTTAATATACAGTATTTCTGTTTTTGCACACTTTTAAAAAATCTATTCAACATACAAAATTGATTTACTTGTTTATTTATTATTATGTTTTATTTTGTTTATTATTATATTTTTTCTCTCTCTCTGCCAGATTATGTATTGCATTGAACTGCTGCTGCTAAGTTAGCAAATTTCACGTCACATGCCGGTGATAATAAACCTGATTCTGATTCTGAATAAGTGAATCTGTATCTGAATCTGAATCTCTGACAATTCAGTACACCATTAGTAGAGCGTAGAACTTTCAGCCTTGATTATATGGTCAAATTTACTCACTAGCTATAAATTAGGAGTGTGATGGAATGCTATATGTTTGAATGAGCAACTCGACAACAGTCATGAAACTTAACACCATGAATTGGCTACACCTGTACCTTCAATACTATAAATCCCAGCTAGTCATCATCTCCAACCTCCTGAATGTATGACTCAATACCTCCCTTTCCAATTGAGTTCTTGACTTCCTGACTAACAGACCACAATCAGTAAGTATAGGTAATCACATACCTGCCACAATTATTCGTAACATAGGTGCCCTCCAAGGCTGCATCCTCAGCAGCCCCCCCCCCCCCAACTCTACTCCCTGTATACTCACAACTGCATGGCCTGAGTCCACTCTAATTCCATCTACAAATTTGCAGATGATAACACCATAGTGGACTGTATTCCAAATGATGATGAGTTAGAGTACAGGATGGAGATACAGTGCTTAGCAACATGGTGTCATGACAACAAGCAATATCAACACAAAAAGCTGATCACTGAATTCAGGAATAGGGACAGTGTAAGTGCTCCTGGTTATATCACTGGTGCTGAGGATGAGAGGGTTGAGAGCTTCAAGTTCGTCGGAGTGAACATCTCCAAGAGCATTTACTGGACCATCCGCACTGATGCATGGCCAAGGAATCACACCAGCACCTCTACTTCCTCAGAAAGCTGAAGAAATTTGGCATGTCCCCTTTGACATTCACCAATTTTTATTGATGCACCATAGAAAGCATCCCATCTCGATGTGTATGGCAAATGCTCTGCTCTTCTCATGACGACAAGAAACTGCAGAGAATTGTGAACACAGTTCAGCACATTACAGAAACCAACCTCCCCTCAAGGACTCTGTGAACACTTCTTACTGCAGTGGGCAGAAGATACAAAAGCCTGAATGCTTGTAACAGCAAGCCCATTGTTTTGATTTAATATTTCCCTACTATACGAGGGGTGATTGATAAGTTCGTGGCCTAAGGTAGAAGAGTCAATTTTAGAAAACCTAGCACATTTATTTTTCAACATAGTCCCCTCCTATGTTTACACACTTAGTCCAGCGGTCGTAGAGCATATGGATCCCTTCTTTATAGAAGTCTGCATCTTGGACCTCTAGAAAGTGGTCCACAGCACAGGTGATTGATAAGTTTGTGGCCTAAGGTAGAAGGAGATGAGTTATCAACTTCAAACTTTCTGCATAATCACTCAAAGAGTTGAACTGTACGTGGATGTAAGAAGAGCTGTATAGCTCATCCCCTTCTACCTTAGGCCATGAACATATCAATCACCCTACCGTGGACCACATTCTGGAGATCCAAGACGCCGACTTCTACAAAGAAGGGATCCATATGCTCCACGACTGCTGGACTAAGTGTGTAACCGTAGGAGGGGACTATGCTGAAAAAAAATGTGCTAGGTTTTCTAAAATTGACTCCTTCTACATTAGGCCACAAACTTATCAATCACCCCTCATGGGATGGACATTTGAACCTACAATCACACTTTCTCTGTACGGTAACACTTTCATTCTGCGCTCTTATACTTTTACCTTATATTACCTGAACTCATTATTGTAATAAATTATTCTTTATGGACAGTATGTATACAGATTTTCACTATGCGTGTACTTGTGACAATAAGAAGCCAATTATTATTAACTATCTGGACAGGATGTTGGCATAGCTACTCATCAGTTAGTGCAGCTGCTTCACATTTTTAGGCACTCTTGTTTGATCTTGATCTCAGGTACTGTCAGCGTTTGTATGATCTCCCTACAATCAGTTGCACAATACATGTCAACAAAGCCACCATATTGATATTTGTTGGAGATATACAACATAAGTAACTTAATTATAGTCTTCATAGCAATGCCTATATCTTTATCATGCTTTTTTCTTTCTATTTCTAGGCATACCTACTACACTGGCACTTAGCAATGACAAGGATCGTTGCATTGAAAAGAAGCTCTTAAATCTAGCAACAACTTAGATTTCTCTCCATACTTTAAATTTGCAATTTCAAGGTATTTCAGGGGAACATAATCAAACAAACATCGCCACAAACACGCAAGGACATAAGTCCAACAATTGTCCTTTCACATCTTCCTTTCCCACCTTCCAGGAACCTAAAATGTTTCTCCTTCGACAGGTGCTCCCCGACCTCCTGAAACCTTCCCGCTGTCTGCCTTTCTGTCAGATTTCTATAATCTGCGGTTTTTTGATTTTCATAAATGGGGACAGATACCATAAAGTTTGGTCAAAACAGATCAGTGCTGGTAACTCAGAATATTGAGTTCTGTCTTAATGTTTACATTACTAGACTAGCAGCTAGAGACTTGGACTATTAATTAAAAGATTTGAGTTCAAATCCTGCTATGGGAGCTGGGAAATATAAATTTATATCATTAAATAATCTGTAATTTAAAGCACAAAGCAATAACAATAACAGTAATTACAAAGCTACTGGATTATATTTAAATCCCAGCTAGTTCATTAATGCTCCTAAGCAAATAAAACCTTACTAGCCTGGCCTATGTGTGAGTATAGACTCAAAAATATTTGTTATCTCGGATCTGACTCCTCAGGTTAGGAGAAATTCAGGGTGTATAGAGTGACAGTATTGTATTAATGCCTCCTTCTTTTGGGTAACTTCAGTTTTGGAAACTTAGTTTTCTTGTGTTAACAACATATTTCTCATTTCCCCAGAAGCTTTGGTTCAATAATGGAAAACCATTTCAAGTCTTGACTTGCTTTTTATTCCATTAAAATGTATGCACTTGGCTATGCTTTGTAATTTCATTCCAAACATCAAAAATAAAGGTCAAGTTACATCAGTGCTAATTTTATTTTTTAAAAATACACCTATGCCAAAATATTTTACACCATCTACTATTGCCTTACACATTTTTGCTTCTTCTAAAAACACAATGAAATTTGACTTTCATTAACAAATATTTACTAAATTCGGAGAGGTTTAAAATATTAGTTTTATATTTTAAATTCTTTTCAAACAAATGTATGGTTGTTAAAAGTGAGACAATTAAGTTCAGAAATGCTTAAGAGGTCAGTACAAGCGAAACACAGCAGTTGAAAAATTTTTTAAAAGCTGCAGGTAATGGAAAAATATTGCAACAGCTGGATATCTTTTGAGATTTTATAATAATCTGGTAGTATTTTGCTGACTACTGAGTGTGTCAGGGGCAGAGTCTGGTAGAGAGGGGCAAAGAAATGTTAGAGATCACATGGACAGAGATAGATGAGGCCATGGAAAGATATGATAATATGAATGAGAGTTAAGGTGTTGGTTAACTAGAAGCCAATATAAGATGGTAGTTTACTATTGAATTGACATTATTTCATACATTCTTCACATACATGAGGAGTAAAAATCTTTACATTACGTCTCCATTGATTTTATAGTAATTTGTAATAAATAATATGTACAATGGGGCTGATCAGTGAGTGAATCAGAACCAGGTTTAATATCATTGGCATATGTCGTGAAATTCAGTCTGATAATAGACCTCTAGTTAACAAAAAGTATAATAAGGGGGAGCGGCCAAAGCCAACATTATTAATAGCCTATTGTTCAACCACAAAGACGCTACAGTCAAGAATGCTCACAAACACCTCTACTTTCTCAGAAAGCTAAATAAATTTGGCATGGCCCAGTCAATCAATATCAATTTTTATCTTTGCAACATATAAAACATCCTTTTCAGATTCATAAATATGAATCTAAAAATGGAAATTCCTCCGTATATAACTGCAAGAAATTGCAGAGTTGTGGACATAGCTCAGTACACAATAGGGGCCAGCTTCCCCATCATGAACTATGTCTATACTTTTTACTTCCTCAGTAAAGTAGCCAGGATAATCAAAGACCCCACCCATCCTGGAAATTTGCTCTTTTCCCCTCTTCCATCTGGCGGAAGATACAAATGCCTGAAAGCATATATCACTATCTCACTGCTTTACGACAATTAAATACTTCCTCGCATAAGTTGAAACCCTGACCTCACAAGCTATCATATGATCTCGCACCTTATTATTTACCTGCACTGCATTTTGTGGCTGTTACACTTTATTCTGCATTGTTATTGTTTTACATTGTTCTACCTCAATGCACCATGTAATAATCTGAACTGTACGAATAGTATGAAAGAAAACTTTTTGCTACATCTTAGTTCATGTGACAATAATAAACTAATCCAATCCAACTGCAATGAATAGGGATACATGAATCTGAAGGTAATAGAGGACAAAGACACAGGTGAAGATCCACTCTTCTCTCCTATCTGATACCTTCTTATCCAGCCCTTGACCTTTCCCACCCACCTGGCTTCACCTATCAGCTTCCGGCTGGCCTCCTTCCTCTCCCCCCCACCCCCCCGCAACCTTTTTATTCTGGCATTTTCTCCCTTCCTTCTCGGTCCAAAACATCAATTAAATAGTCATTTCCATAGATGCTGCCTGACCTGCTGACTTCCTCTGGCATTTTTGTTTGTGTTGCTTAAGAATCAGACACCGCACCATTAAGCTATTGAGTTTGCAGGCTAACAGCCAGGCTGGCAGCTGCTTGTTAAACCAAGTGTAGGCCTTGTTTAATTAAATTAGGTAGGTATTGTTTTTGAAAGAATTAGCTGCTGAAGGTAGGCAGCTGTTTAATCAAGGTTGCCAGAAGGACACATTTGACTGTTGTAAATTTAATATTCAACATCTAAATGCATTCTTTCAGACTATCTTTGGACTTTCACATGCTACACGGCCATAACACAAAAGAGGGAATTTTAATTGGGAGAGGACTCGGGCTTGCAGCGAGGTGAACATCCCTAGCATCAGGGGGAATATAGTTAGGGTATTTCTAAGTCCTGTTAAGTTGCTACATGTTATTTCATGTATGACTGTCAATACATTGCAGGTTGAAAGCAGTGACGGGGCAACTGGAAGTAGAATCATTTTGGCCAGTCACTGCATTCAGTTGGTGAATGACCGCAGAAAGCCACACATTCAAATTAAGCCACTCAATGCTGGATGTGCCCAAGGAGAGAATGGTTCAGGAATGTCATGCAAAATGGAGTCAGTGAGATGGTGTGCTGTGGGGAGGAGAAGGGAGAGTGCACATCCCCGCTTTGTCAAGAATAAAAAATAACTATTGACCACCAACGGTTATAAAAATGCACTTTGGTGTTGACGCGAGGTTTAAAATTTTTGCTATGTGAGGATAATTGAATTGTGGCAAGGTGAGAGAAACAGGCCAGATTAAGGGCCAGATTAATAGAGGTGTTTAAAACAATCTGTCACTAGTACAATATGTTAAATGCGCTTGTTTCTGTTTCAGAATTTTACAATTCAAGTTAAACATTTTTTCAATTGCAAATATTTAGAATGATCTAATTGGGAAATGACTCAGTGTTGTGGAGTGGTAAACATTCTTAGCATTATGGGAAATATATGAAAAATTTCTGTAAATGCACAATGAAGAGTATCCTGACTAGTTGTATCACAGCCTGGTACAGAAATTCAAATGCCCAAGAAAAGCCAACAAAGAGTAGTAGCCCATCTACAAGGAATGCATCTACAAAGAGTCTTGTCACAAGAGTGCGGTATCCATCATCAAGGACCCCCACCAAACTGGTTTTCTTCTCTGTGTTGCCGTTAGGAAGGAGGTACAGGAGTCTTAGGTCCCACACCACCAGTTATTATCCTTCAATAATCAGTCTCCTGAACCAGTGTGGATAACTTCACTCAACATTGAACTAATTCCACAATCTATGGACTCATTTTCAAGGACTCTACGATTCATATTCTCAGTATTACTTATTTCTGTTTATAAATTATTATTATTATTATTATTAGTTTTCCTTTATATTCACCTCAGTTATTTTCCAGTCTTTGTGTGGAGCTTTTTTTAATTGATAGTATTTACTTGTTCTATTGTGAATACCACAAGAAAATGACTCTCAGAGTAGTATATGGTGACTTATACATACTTTGATATTAAATTTACTTTCAACTTTTAATTTTGGGCATTTCTAAATCCTGGTCAGCAGTTATGTGTTACTTTCCGACACTGCAGGTTGAAATTAGTGAAAGAGTGACTGGACATTCACTGCAGGACGTACCCACGAAGAGGGTGATTCATGAAGGCAATGCAAAATGGAGCCCAGAGAGAGAGAGAGAGAGAATGTGCTGTGGGGGGGATGGAGGGAGTGTGCACATGCCTGTCTTAATAAGAACAGTTTGAACAAAAGGCACATTTGATCACCAGTGCTGCATTGCAAGAAACTATGCAAACACATTTTGTTGTTGATGCTGGGTTTAAAATATTTACTATGAGGATATTTGAATTGTGTCCAGATGAGACAGACTAGATTAATTGGAAATTTAATAGCTGTGTTTAAGACTACCTGTCATCAGCACAATAGGTCAAATGCCCTATTTTTCTATTTCAATACTTTACAATTCATATTAAACTTCCTTTCTATCACAAATATTTTAAATTTTTGAGGCAAATACTCATTTTAACAATTATATTGCTGAGTACATACACAAGGAAAATAATATCAAGTAGGTAAAGAATCTCCTTCATCAGCCCCATCTCCTGAAGCTAAGATTAGTTTATCCTTCATTTTTATTTGCCTGGCTTAGCACAATTCGTTCTTTCTTATTTGATTAACCATTGCACCCACATATTATTTAAATTGTGCTGAAAAGATTAATCATTTTGTAAGTCCAAGTTGCTGCTTTCATAGCAATATTGTGTATTTCTGAATTTAGCTTACAATTCGTCTCCCCTACTGCAGTAGTTCAGTAGATTTATCGCAGAGCTATCTGCCATCTACACATCCTACAATGGGACAAAAATTCACATTTTTCTGAATAATGGCATCATTATAACAGTTAAAAAAAGTTCTATATACCATGTAAAGGTATTTTATCTAAATTGACTGTTATTTTGTAACGTTATCTAGTATGAACAGCATTGATACTATAGTATTGTTAGTGTATAATCAAGAAATACATTCTCTATTTTATTCCAAGACAGTACTTTATCAGCCAGATAATTAGGTAGAAATTCACTTTCAATCACTTGCATTGACCTGGGAATGTGTTGGTGTTTGGACGTTTAACTTCTGCCTGCATAAGTATTTCAATTGGCTTCACTGGAACTGAATTTCAAAAGAAGATGTAATACAAAGCAGTTATACTGAGGTACATCACCCTGGACTTTGCCCATAGCATAACCTTTCTACCTAAGCTATCCACCCTCATCTTGTATACCAAGGTCCCACACTTTTGAAATAGCCTCTAATAGCAGAGATGTTTGAAACTGTTCAAATTGATTTATATAATTAAAAAAATAAAAATAAGTGAAATAATATTGAAACTCTTGAGCCTGACCGCTCAGCTTTATGGTATTAATACTGCATCAATATAACTGGACCTGGACCATTGCAATTTGCCTATCACCACAATAGATTGACGGCAGATGCAATCTCAGTGGCTCTCCATGTGGCTTTAGACCACCTGGACAACACAAACACCTATGTCAGGATGCTGTTCATTGACTATACTGTACCTCAGTATTTTCTACTATCATTCCCACAATCCTGATTGACAATTTGCAGAACCTGGGCCTCTGTACCTCCCTCTGAAATTGGACCTTCAACTTCCTAAGCAGAAGAACACAATCTGTGCGGATTGGTGATAACACCTCCTCCTTGCTGACGATCAACACTGGTGCACCTCAGGGGTGTGTGCTTAGCCCACTGCTCTACTCTCTATATACCCACGACTGTGTGGCTAGGCATAGCTCAAATACCATTTATATATCCGCTGACGATACAATCTCAAATTGGTAAATTGTTAAAATCTCAAGTGGTGACGAGAGGACATACAGGGGTGAGATTTGCCAACTAGTGGAGTGGTTCCACAGCAACAACCTGGCATTCAACGTCATTAAGTTGAAAAAGCTGATTGTGGACTTCCGGAAGGGTAAGACAAAGGAACAAATACCAATCCTCATAGAGGGATCAGAAGTGGAGAGAGTGAGCAGCTTCAAGTTCCTGGGTGTCAAGATCTCTGAGGATCTAACCTGGTCCCAACATATCGATGCAGTTATAAAGAAGGCAAGACAGCGGCTCAACTTTATTAGGAGATTTGGTATGTCAACAAATACACTCAAAAACTTCTATAGATATACCGTGCAGCGCACTCTGACAGGCTGTCTGGTATGGGGGGAGGGGGGCTACTGCACAGATCAAAAGAAGCTGCAGAAGGCTATAAAACTAGTCAACTCCATCTTGGGTACTAGCCTACAAAGTTCTCAGGACATCTTCAAGGAGCGGTGTCTCAGAAAGGCAGCTTCCATTATTAAGGACCTCCAGCACCCAGGGCATGCCCTATTCTCACTGTTACCATCAGGTAGGAGGTACAGAGGCCTGAAGGCACACTCTCAGCAATTCAGGAACAGTTTCTTCCCCTCTGCCATCCGGTTCCTAAATGAACATTGAACCTTTGGACACTACCTCACTTTTTTTAATATATAGTATTTCTGTTTTTTTTTCACGATTTTTAATCTATGCAATATATTTATACTGAATAAGATATATTTATTATTCTTACTATAATTTTATTTTTTCTTCTATGTTATGTATTGCATTGAACTGCTGCTACTAAGTTAACAAATATCACGTCACATGCCAGTGATAATAAACCTAATTCTGATTCTAAACATAGTTATCACTTAGCCTTATGCTTTAATTAGATAGTAGGACTAAATTTTCTTTGTTATTGTATAGTAGTAAGTTGATTTTAGGATAAATGACCAGTATATATGGCTATATTGAATAGATTTGCCTTCTGAAACCAGTCCATTGCTTGTAGTACATCGTCATTCACTGGAAGACCCTTGAACTCTAGAGTTACCTTGTTTAGTTCTCTGCACCCAGGTTAATGGGAAGGGAAGACACTAGTTGAGGGTGGAAATGTGCTTGAGCAGAGTATTGAATTTAGTTTCATCCAGCTCAATGTCTCCTGAACATGAAAATGACAGTACCATTTGTCACCAATGTTCTACTCTTAGATTTTCTCACCCATTTTCCATGCTTTAATTAATTCTTTTGTAAGTACTTTCAAATAACATTGTCACAGAATAAACCAAGTCAATAACCTGTAATATTCTGATTTCAACTTCAAGAAGCTATTCAAATATTTATCCCTTTGTAATCAGTTTGTTTGAAATTACAGGCTAAGAAACAATTCATCTAGTTTTATTCTCATTTGTTCAATTATTCTTGTGATAAGCCATTGATTTTGATATATAATGCAGTCAAATACAGAGTTACTTTGAATATTTTTTTCATTCCTGTTCTCAATTTCTCCCCTCAGCTGATATATATTATAATCACACAGCTAGAAAGAACATTGTGACATGGTTAACATGAAAATTAATACCATCTATTTGGGTGAATGAAACATATATTTTTACACTTCTGAAAATGTTTGAGTTCTCATATCTATCACCAAAAAAACACTAAATGGACATCTGTTTCAGACGTGATTTCTAAGCATAAACTGATTACTGTTATAATGGTAACAAAACTAGGAATGTAGCTCATTATCCGTTAGTATTCTCTAAAAATATGAAAATTACCATATAAATGTCAAGTATTTCCTTTCACTTCTTTTAAAAGATCTTCAAATATTTTCTGAACACTTAAAAGCTATTCCTATAAAAGTCTTCACTGCCTATTTGCCCTTTACTATTGGGACTTCAACTACATTTAACATTCCATCATAACCATACATTATTGCATCAATATTGTACTTTTACATCCAAATATGATTCATATTTAACTAATGAAATATCTTTAACATTTGACATTTACTATTAGTGTCACCATTAATAATAATATCACACTGTAATCTAACTAATTACCCAGTTTCTATTCCCACCTGATATAAGTGAAGATGGTCATGATGAAACAAACCCCATTAACGTTATAGAATATAATAAGCTTAGAAATGGATCATGAGGACAATAAATTCTAAGCCAAAAGGTTACACACAATCTAACCTAATTCTACTTCCCTGGTTATTTCCCTGGTTCCCTAGTTATTTCCAATGTTTTTCAACATTCCTCCTTGTTAATCAACTATCTACTTTTGTTTTAAAGATATTTGTGAAGCTAACTTCAAATATAATGAGGAGAGAATATGAATTTCTGAAGAACAGCCTTTTGATTTTATATTTTGCTTTCTAAAGCACTCTCTCTATTTGGACTTTACTTTGAGTTAAATAAATATCCATGATCTCCCAAATTCACTTTATCATTACTCTCCATAATGACAAGGACTTCTTTCAGATTACCATAGCTTTCTTAGCTCAGTGATATATAAGCCTCATTTTCCCTCTGCTAACTAGAATCAGCCATTTTGTTATCACTATCTTATCCTCTTTCCAATTTTTTAATAGAATCATGGAATAAAGCACAGAGGAGTATTCAGTACCTGAGACAGCACAGTGGTGCCCCTCACCTCGCCCATCATGTGGTGTGATATTACTAAACTGTTTTCGCCTTAAGTTATTCGACGGTCCTTTTTTAAAGTTACTGTCTATATCTTCAGGCAGTAGTATGCAGACATCAACAGTTCATTGGGTAAAAGAGATGATTCTTTAACTTTGCAGTTTGTCTTAAATCTGTATTTGATTTCTAATTCTTCAGACATTGGAAGATAATAAGTCTTCATTTTAACCATTAAAAGACACAGTCTTTCCCAAGTTTCTTCAACTATGGAAGGTTTTTTTCTTCCTAGTACCTTTCTACCAACATCCACTTTCATTCTCTTTCACACACCTATTCCAAACCTTTGGGCCCAGGAGGGAACTTTATATACAGCTTAAAGCCTATTTTGGGGGATTTCCAATTAAATTACTTTTAAAGTCACCATCTTTCTCATGCACCCCCACCACTGTCCTCTACAATCTCTTCCATGCTTCATCCAAAACCAATTGTTTTCTACTTTTGGACATGCCTTCTGCTCACACTTGCATAACTTCAGTAATTTTCAACACTTTGACAAGGGATGATGCACACATTGATATCCTTGAAAATTGTCAGCTGAGTAACTAAAATTTTAGTTTGACAAGTTTGCCTTTTGCAATAACCCAAGAATGAAAAAGAAAAAGCCACGGTTTAAAGGGAGCACCAGAACTTCTGCTTGTGGCTTGGTGTTTTGCTCTGTGAAAAATTAGCTCTGGTTTTGCTATGGCAGAACACCTTGGTGAGGCCTTACAAGTTTCAGCGTTTTCAGTGAGATAGGTCGCTATCAGTGTGAAGGTGACAGAAGCACAGTGAAATCACAGAACGTTTGTGACATGAGTAAACGGGACAGACAAGCGTATATCAAATCCTTTGACCAATCAGATTATCAGATAGTATAATTAGCACCTAGAGGACTGTGATGGAATTGTAAATAATGTGATGTCTTTTAAAGTGAGACAGCTTCAGAGTTATGGCCTGTCGTTCAATATGGAAGCAAGGGAACAATGGCATTATTGTTAAGTTACTGGACTAGAATCCTGAAGCCTAAAGTCTTCATCCAAAACCAAAATACAGCAGATGCTATAAATCTGAAATAAAAGAGAAAATGCAGAAAACATTCAACGAACCAGGCAGCATATGTGAAGAGAGAAGATGAGTTAACATCTATCTCTTCATCAGAATTTGGTCCTCATTAATAGACAGCTGGGTGTTTTTGTTTTCCTCATTTCAAGTCATGCCTGGGAAGCTTAAATTCATGTAATTAAGTTAACTTGGTATCAGTAATGGTAACCCAAAAAAAAACTGCTGGATTGGATGGAATGGCAGTGTGCCGTACCAGCACTCACCAGTCAAGGTTTGATTCCTGCTGCTGTCTGTAAGGAACTTATATATTTTCCCCATGACTGCCTGGGTTTCATCCCACATTCCAAAAATGTTAAGTTAAGGTTTTGCTTCGTATTAGGTTATTCATATGTATTGGACCTGTCCTGTCTAGAGAAATTCTGGAGAGAAGTTTTTTCAATCCTATCTCATATTCTTAATTGCCATTTAGAACCTAACCCTCTGGTTGCTCTTTTTGGCACCTTGGGTGAATTAAATATGCACTTGAGTCTGACTAAATGCCGAACATTATCTTTTGCCGCTCTCTTGGCTATACAGTTGGTTCTTCTTAGGTGGAAAGATGCTGCCCCACCCACTAATGCTCAATGGCTTAGTGGTATTATGGCCTGTTTAGACCTCAAGAAGATTAATTATTCACTTCTTAATTCAGACATAAAGTTTCATAAGCTGTAGGGACCTTTTCTTGAATATTTTCATAATTCTTCTTTAGGGTAAGTTTATCCTTTTTTTGTAGGCTACAATCCCTTACTTTCAGCTTTTTTTTTATAAGTTACATGTTTTTTTTGTTGTGAATTACATTATATTTTTGGTAGTCAGCATTATACTTTCTTTTTCCTATATATATTTACAGTTCTCTGGGGTTGAATTCTCCAATTGATTTTTTTTCCCTTTTATATGCAGAAGTGGTTGGCCCGGGGGTTTTCTTTTTCAGTGGGAGATTGGGGTGAATACTAGTTTTACATAATTCTCTTTCGGGTGCTTTTTTCTTATTGTTATGAATTACATATTGGATTTGTTTGTTTCGCACTGTATGAATCTCCATTTTGTTGTTGGGTTTTCTCTGTAGTTTCACTATAGAAATGCATTAAAAAACTAATTTTTAAAAAAAGGTTTTGCTTCTTGAATTGTCAGCATGTTGGCACTGGAAGTGTAGCAACACTTGTGGCTGCCCCCAGCACATTCTTCATACTGTGTTGGACATTGACTCAGATTGATGCACTTCACTGAATGTTTTGATGTACATGTGACAAATAAAACTAATCTCACTCTCTTTCTCTTGATAAGAACACCTTTGATTCAGGGAATTGCTTCTGGGAAGGAAATCTATGTCCTTACATACAAAGTAGTTTGACTCATTTGTAACTCTGGACTCAAAACACTAATAGCAAGACACTTAAGTACAAGAGCAATTAAACATGGGTGATAAATGCTGAGTTTGCCACTGATGTTCATGTCCTATGAATAAATAACAAGTTCCTCTCTGAAAGGAAGGACGTTGAGCTTGAGGGCCTATGTTTAAGCACCATTTGATTATGACTCACTCTGTTGAAAAGCTGACCATTTCAAATGCAGCAACTGCTAAAAAAAAAGCCGAATGCACTTGTTCATCGACAACATCCAATGCTATGCTCCAACATCCACTTGGAAAAAATACACAGAACTGACAGAACAGCAAACATTTGTATATTTAAGAAAATATAAAAAAGTCTGACATAAATTCAAAACTATTAAGTGTGCTAAGTTTTACAACAGAAATTTGAACAGTTAAGAGTATTGTGGAACTAATTGGAATGACACTGTTTCTTCTGGTGACCTTGTGACTATACTCTGAGTTAATCTATTGCAAAAAATACACACTCAGTGGCCACTTTATTAGGTACCTCCTGCGGTCTTCTGCTGCTTTAGCTGATCGCCTTCAAGGTTTGATGTGTCATGCTTTCAGAGATATTCTTCTGCATACCACTGTTGTAACACATAGTTATTTGAGTTACTGTCACATTCCTGTCAACTTGAACCAGTCTGACCATCCTCCTCTGACCTCTCTCATTAACAAGGCATTTTTTTGCCCACAGAGCTACCACTTACTGGATTGTGTTTTGCACAATTCTCCAGAACCTCTAGAGACTGTTGTGTGTGAAAATCCCAGGAGATGAGAAGTTTCTGAAATACTCAAACCACCCTGTCTGGTACCAGCAATCATTCCACAGGGTTAAAGTCAGATAGATCACACTTCTTCCCCATTCTTATGTTTACTTTGAACAATAACTGACCGTGCCTTTATGCACTGAGTTGGTGCCACATGATTGTCTGGTTAGACATTTGCATTATCAAGCAGGTATACCTAATAACATGGCCACTGGCTGCATAGCTTAATTTGCAAGATTTTTAACAACAAGAGCCCTATTCGGTTAGCCCTCTTTCAAGGAACAGAATGGGTGGAGGTACTCAATTTGCATGGTTACCCATGAGTTCAGTATGAAGCAGCTTACAAATTACAATGCAGATTGATGAGAATGTCTGTAAGGTATTACAAAGCAAGTATCCACAGTCCTTGGTCCTCAGTCCTCAGTGAAGAAATATCACACACAGTTTACTGTCAACCTCAATGTGCACTGGTGAAGAAGCATCATGTTACCACAGCAACTAAACCATGAAAAGGAAGTCATGTTATAACCAAAATAAAATCAGCAACTCCTGCTTCGCAGATTTGATATCCTATCATCATACATGGGATATAGCAGCCACCTAAAGAATACTGTCGTCTTTTGGAAGAAATTGAGATGCTATTGCAAAGATTGAACCACATGGGTGACAGCAGGTTTGTGCTTGTCACCAAAATCAATAAATTAAGTCACCTATCCGAGAATTTCTTCTGTCCAGCGTTGGCGAGTTCTGGCAAAGCCATTGAACTGAGTTTCATATCAAAATAACAAGCAGAAACATAAATTCAGAAAAAAATACTCAGCTTGACTATCAATGCACATTCAAAAAATGAACCAATTGACCAAGGGATCATGTTTCCTGGTACTTACATGACCCCTTATTGTTCTATTGTCTTCTTTTAGCAGTGAGTGGAAAATCATTTCATGTTGAACCTGTTGACATTTCCTACCTAGTGATCGTTATTTATTCAGAAGTGTTAGGTAGTACAGTTAACTGATCACTGAAAGGATTGCAGCTGGTTCTGAGTACTACTCCCACTTCCAGGCATCTGTACTCTTCATTTTGTTCTCTCTGACGCCAACAATGGAAGCATCAGTGTTCTGACCTCAGGCTCATTAATGAAAGCCAGATGTCAGTTATTTGCAAATCACTGGAGCACTTCCACACTGAAGGAGGAGTTCAAGGACTACACCAAAAGCATAAGGAAACAAATTTAAAACAGGAACATACAACACTGCCAGGCAATAAATTATAAGCCAAGGCATGAAATTATGGGTCAACAGTTTAATGAGATCATCTTAATTTGGATATTATATGCCTGCATCTGATCTCTTCCTTTCACAACTGTCTTTCAGAAGCACTGCAAAGATTATGAGATGCTGCCGGTCCCCAACAATGGCTGGGAGACTCACCGCACCAGTACTGATGCAGCCCTGAGCCCTGCACTCATTTGCAGTTTTTGCTCCCTGTTGCCAACACCAGCCCTCATCTCAGTGGCATGGTGGGTCAGCTCTTTCTACTCTAATCACTTTAACTCTTTCATTGGATCACTTGGACAATGGATCACTTTCAATCTTTCATTGCTATAAGAGTGCCATCAGTCTGGTTTCCGACAAACAACAGAAGCAGCAAGAAGAGCAGGGGCTGTGCTCGGCAGAGCTCTCCATGACCCCTTTATCTAGACCTTTCAGTTCTCCCCACATTCCCATAAATTCTCAGATCCACATCAGGCCAGGGGCAATATAAATCGGACAGATAACATACTAACCCACCTGAGGAGATTGAAGCGAAAGAGGCTCTCCCCCCCCCCCCCCCACCGACTATCTTAACCAAATATTACTGAAGCACCATTGAGAGCATTCTGGCAAACTGCATCTCCATCTGAAATGGATGCAGCAGAGCATTGTACCGGAAGTCCCTACAAAGAATCGTTGAGAATGGCTGAGCAGATCATAATGGTCTCTCTACCATTCACTGAAGACATTTATCAGGAGTGCTGAGCATGCACGACCCCTAGTACTATCAAAGATCCCACGCATCCATCCAGCATCCTTTTTGACATTCTACCATCAGGCAAGAAACTCCAATGCGAAAAGACAAAAATGGTCGGGATGGGAAACAGCTTCTTCCGTCAGGCCATTTGGCTTCTGAACTCCCTGCTGCATCACATTCAAGGTGTCTACGGATAGATAATTTGTATTGCAACCTACAATATTTAATTTATGCAGTTTACTTTGTTTATCTATGCATAATTCAATTGTAGACTTAATTCTTACTTTCTTAAGTTATTGTGAGTTATATGTGTGTTACGTGTATTGCCGTGCTTTACACGCTGGACAGGAGAAACGTTCTCTTGTTTGGTGCCATAAAAGTATATAGTTAAGTAACAGTAAGTTTGACTTGACTTGACTTTCAGTGTAGGGAAAAAACACACAGAGTCACAGGGAGAAAATGCAAAACCACACTAGCTGCTCCACAGGTTAGTATTGAACCTGCTGTGCTGGAGCAGTAAGGTAGCTGCTCTACTAGCCATACTACCATGCTGCCAAAACTCACAATGTGCAGGAAAGTAAAATCTTCTCTGTGGAAAATAACCATTGCAGCACCTGAAACTGCAAGTTTTCCAATCTCATATTGCTGTTACAGGTATCAAATGACTTATCAGTTTGGCCACACTTCATGAAAGCTGGTAACCAAAATGAAATGCAGTAGTCTTGCCGCTTCTTTAAAGCTTTACAAGCCGTGTTTGTATTCAAATCCTTCATTTATGAAACTCAGGATTCCTCGTGGTGCATTTAATGCTCTCTGAACTCATCCAGCTATATCCGAGGACTTGTATACATATGTGGCCAAGTCTCTCTGTTCCAGTGCTCACTTTATAAAGTTGATAACTTGTTTAGTATTTGGGACGTCCCTATAGGAATGAGAGTGCAAATTAAATTAATTTTCAAATGGGTCATTAAATCTTTATGTAGCTAAGCACTTTTCAACCAAAGGGTGGTGAATCTGTCGAATTCATTGCCACAGACAGCTCTGGAGGACAAGTCATTGGATATATTGAAAGAAGAGGTTGATTCGTTCTTGACTGGTAAGTGTGACAAAAGTTACTATGAGAAGAATGGGATTGAATGGTTGAGCAGAGTCATTGAGCCGAATAGCATAATTATACCACAAATTTGTATTGTCTTACGGTCTTGTAGAATGGGCTACAAGGAAAATGATTCAAAAATTAATGGGATTTTACAGCAAACTGGCATGAACAGTAAACCAAATGGTCTTCTTCAATATCATAAGAAAATATGGAATAACAGAAAGATTTGGAATAAGAACTTTAACTTTAAAGATAGACAAGAGAATCTGGGCTTGATTTGCCCAGGGGTAGCAGAGAAGGAGGAAGACCTGGCAGAGGTGTAAAATGCCTATAAGTGTTTAGATACCTTATATACTGGGAAGCTGTTCTTTTCGGCACCTTTGTCAAGGACCAGAAGGATACCTGTTGTTTCTTTAGTTGGAGTAAATTTTTGAAATTGAGGAAGAATTAGTCCCCTGGTCCTGAGGGACTTCATCCTAGTTTCAAGAAAGAAGTGGTGAATTATATAGGTCATATGTTGGTTTTAAGTTTCTTGAATTCCTTCCTTTCAGGAAACATTCCTTTGGATTTGAAAACAGCACATGTATCTCCATTTTTTTCGTAATGAGAGATAAAAAGCAGGAGAACAACCATCTGCTAGCTTCATATTAGTCACAGATAAAATGTTAGAAACTATAATTGAAGATATAGCTAGAAACATTGAAAATGATTAGAGAAAGTCATGGTTTTGGAAAGGAAGTCCAATCGTTTCATTTTACTGACCTTTTAAAATGTTCGACAATGTTTTCAGGACCATCACTAATTCTGCTCCACCCACATCCATCAAAATAATACGCTAAAATCTTGATGCAGGCCCTATGCACCTTCCCCTGTAATTTACTCCACCGTCAATATATGTTCACAAAGTCATCCAGACTCTATTTCTAGATTTCTCGCCCTAATTCCCCCATCCTGTCACTTCTTTGAGTTCCTTCCTGACATTCACATCTTCAGCTGAGCCTTTAGTTACCTGTCCTTTCATTCCCCCTCATTCTTGGTCGTATCTTTGTTTGGACTTGTAATTTGATGTATCTATATATTTTCAATATCCCATCCTATACTTAAGTTATTATCTAATCCAGGAAGCATCCGAGTAAAACTTCATTGTCCCCTCTCCAAAACCTCCACATCTTGCTTGTAATAGGGCAACCAGAAATGCTCCAAATGACATCCTAATCAAAATTTTATGCAGCTGCAACATGACTTCCTGACTGTGTTCCCTGGGCAATGAAGGAATTCATGTTGTATTCCTTCTTCACCACCCTGTCTACATGTGTTGCCACTTTCAGAGAGCTGTGGACTTGGAACCCAAAATCCTTCCGTATAATAATGTTCTTAATTCTCCTGCCGTTTACTGATCATGTCCTCCCAATAGTGAATAATATTCTCTCACTGTCTATAATTGTCATTTTTAAAGTTTTTTTTTAATATAATGCATTAATCAGTGTAAAACTCATGATTGTATGGAATGATGTTCCACTTAAATATAGACTATTTGATGAATGTACTTTCATTATCAGGTTCTAATGTATGAGCTAACCTGCCTAGAGATAATGGGTTTTCGTAATTATTAAACTCTTTGAGTACTAGGATTTCAGTCTTGCATATAAATAATAAAAATATAGGTGCAGTTCTCAACTATGCGTCCATAACTAACAGACTGACACAAAATGATGACCACGTGAAATTGATAAAATTAAAGATATAAATGAGTTATGAGGCATAAAAACGGTTGCCTGGAATGAAACTATTATGTTAGGTGGTTGAGCCCAAGGTTTTGACAGATGAGAAGGAATATTATTGAGGGGATATTCTGAGGAATTAGGAAAGAGTTGTCTCCACTATTGGGAAAATAAAGATAAAGAGATCACAGTTCCAAAAAAAGGAATCACCTAACTAAGAATAAGTTGAGGAGAATCTTCTTTTTTCCAAATCATAAGTGTTTGGAATTCTCTACTCCCTGGAATTGTGGATGCTGAATCACTGAATATATTCAAGGGTGAGATAGACCTTTGAACAATTACAGAATAAAGGGTGTGGGGAACAGACAGCAAATTTGATCAGCCATTTTCTTATTGAATAGTTTGAGAGCTCAAATGCACTACATTATTCTAACCTTAAATATTCTTTAATTCATCCTCAATCAATAGTGTTAAAGATGCTGCATTGTGGCAACAGTGAGATAAAGTCTGCCTCGGGAACTCAGTCCCATTTACTCCAATAGAATGGCTGGAAGATTAAGGCTTATTGTAAAGAACATCTAGTGCTATCAAACAAAGATGGATTTTTATGCTGTTCAAATTAAGAAGCTACTAATAGCTAATGTATTATGCTTTCACTAGAAAGTGTTGAGATTGTTTTTGAGGTTTCGAATTGCAGTTTCAAACTTTATGGGAGCCAGGAGACCATGATACCATACATATAAGACAGAACAGATCATTGATTTATTTGCACACGGTTTTTTACCACACCTTCCTCAAGTAATTGATCATTTTAGTATAATATTTATATTATATTGTAGTATAGTATATTATAGTATGTAATTATCCTCATACAGGTGACCACTATATTGTGGCTGATGTATTCCTCAGGAGTGGGCTGTATCGAAACTTCCATGAAATCAAGACATGTCCTCTGCATATGTATCAAGAAACATTGAAAGAAATTTGTTGTTAATTAATTTACATTTTTTCACAAATTCTGTGAGAGCATATTTTACTTCATTCCTCAAATTTCATTTAGGTAGTGATTTCTGAAACTCAAATTGTCATCATACTTGTAAAATCAAATGGTTTTTCAGAACCACCGGATAACTCATGTTCGTTTTTTTAAATGAAGCTGGTTGACTGTGTAACCTCCTTTTGGTCAAGTATTTGCCTACTTTTTCATCAGATTTGCACCAAATTTCTTGGCATCCCTGTCCTATGAGCCTTGCCCTGTCTGCATCCGCTGGAGTTTAGAAGAGGAGGAGTGAACTTCATAGAATAGGTCAATGCCCCTAATTCCAAGAGGCAGTCAAGTAATCCTTCACTGATCTGCTTTGAATTCATTACTACCCTTCCTTAAATTAGGAATCCAAATTGTACAGTCCAGATATGTCCTGACAATTTCTGACTACAGTATAGTCGAACTACCCATAACATAAACTCCTTGTTTTAAAATTCAATTCCCTTTACCAGCTGAAAATTCTACCTCATTCACTCATTGCCTTCCTTATTAAGTGTGCGCTCTTAGAAGTCACCCACAAGGAAATTTATTTTTGCATTCTAACTGCATGCTATTAGTCTGTTGATAGGTATTGTGGCATCAGTGGTACATTGGGGACAGTGAAAATAATGGTTGTAAAAACTGCCAGCTGACCATAAATAAAGGAAGATGTAAATTTAAGCACTTTCTCCCCAACTTCACTAAATGAAAGTAAGTTTTTTTCTTGCAAGTTTTATCTCTCTCTAATCAATGATTCTGAAGACTAAGGCTTGTGAGAGAATGAGAATTCATGACCATGCAGGTTAAATGTTCTTAGTTTGAAGCTGATACTTTAAATCCAAGTTTCCAGTGTCTTCACCTGTCATGCAGGTTGAAATAGCTCTTCAAGTATTTTAATTACTCAATAAGAAACTCACAAAAAATGGAACAAATGGTCAATATTTTAATTGGTAACATATTAATGAAGTCTCATTTAGATTAGACTGGAAAATCAAAGCACCCATTTTTAAAACAATCTTTAGCATTTGCTAAAGGAGGAGGAGGAGGAGATAGCAGCGTGCTGCGCGTGCAGCCCTCTAATAAAAATGATATTGTATCTGTTAAATAGGGGCCGTGGACAATTCTGATTGGATGGAGACAGACGTGAAAGCACAAACGAACATCTGGAGAAATTTCTGAAGCCGCTGTTACTGGGCAATCGAGAATCTTCCGAGGGAAGGCCCCAAAATCCCTGGCTTTGCCTGCTGTTGGTGACCGAAATTGAGGTTGAATCGTTCAGATAGAGATGGTGCTCGGTACTCGGTGTCGGAGGGCTGATCGGAGGCTCGAAATTTTCGGACGACTCAGAGTCGGACTGTGGTCGGGCATGGCAGGGAGAGTTTTTCTTCCTTCTCTCGTCTGCGTGAGATGTGGGACATCTGAGAGACTTTGAACTTTTTACTGTGCCATGGACTGTTCTTCATCAAGTTATGGTATTGTTGCACTGTTGTAACTATATGTTATAATTATGTGGTTTTGTTAGTTTTTTCAGTCCTGGTCTGCCCTGTGTCTTGTGGTATCACACCAGAGGAAATATTGTATCATTTCTTAATGCATGCATTACTAAATGACAATAAAAGAGGACTGCGTGTCTTCATAATCTAAAAAATCAAAGCACCCATTTTTAAAACAATCTTTAGCATTTGCTGAACATTAAATGTTGTTAACTGAGAAGTAAATTAATTGAATTATATATGATTTTCAGATGAGAATTTGGTTGGAAGTTAGTTTCAAATTGCTATAACTTATATACTTGCAAAGTAAATTTTGATTTTCGATTGCCACAATGTAGGTAACATTTATAATTCCCAATAACACTGACAGTATTTTCTCAAACAAGTAATAATAGGGAGTGGAGGTTTTTGACTGGAAAGTCTATAAAGCAAATGCAGGATATGAAATGGAATATGGAACAGTGGAGTATAGGAATAAGCCGTTCAGCTCACAATATCTGTGTTGAACACAATGCCAAATTAAACTCAGTCTTTTCAGTCTGCATATGATCCATGCCTCTTCATTCCCTGCATATTAACATGCCAGTCTAAAAGCCTCTTAATCTCTACTATCATCTCTGTTTCCACCACTATGCAGCACCTTCCAGGAGCCCAGCACTCTCTGTGTAAAAAAAAACTTGTCCCACACATCTCCTTTAAGCTTGAATCACAAACATGAGAAAATCTGCAGATGCTGGAAATCCAAGGCAGAACACATAAAATGCTGGAGGAACTCAGCAGGTCAGGCAGTATCTATGGAAATGAATAAACAGTCGACACTTCGGACCAAGACTCTTCATCAGGACTTGTGAAGGGTCTTGGCCCAAAACGTCGACTGTTTATTCATTCCCATTGGTGCTGCCTGATCTGCTGCATTTTGTGTGGTGTGTTTTTCCTTAAACTTGTCCTGCTCTCTTGAAATGCATGTCATGTGGAATTGAATTTGTGTCCACTGGGAAAGATCCTGACTGTCGACTCTACCTACCTACACCTCCCTTAAGTTTTTATAAACTTCTATCAGGTCTCCCTCAGCCTCTGATGCTCCCGAGAAAGCAACCCAATTTTGTCCTCTCCTTTTAGCTCATGGAAGATTTTAATTTTCCACACATAGACTGGGAAACCCAATCTGTAAAAGGGCTGGGTGGTTTGGAGTTTGTAAAATGTGTGCAGGATAGTTTTTTGCAGCAATACATAGAGGTACAAACTAGAGAAGGGGTAGTGTTGGATCTCCTGTTAGGGAATGAGACAGGGCAGGTGAACGAGGTATTTGTTGAGGAGCACTTCGGGTCCAGTGATCACAATATAATTAGTTTCAGTGTAATTATGGAGAAGGATAGGACTGGACATAGGATTGAGATTTTTGATTGGAGAAAGGCTAACTTTGAAGAGATGCAAAAGGATTTAGAAGGAGTGGATTGGGAAAATTTGTTTTATGGGAAGGATGTAACAGAGAAATGGAGGTCATTTAAAGGTGTAATTTTGAGGGTTCAGAACCTTTATGTTCCTGTTAGGTTGAAAGGAAAGGTTAAAAGTTTGAGAGAGCCATGGTTTTCAAGAGATATTAGAAACTTGGTTCAGAAAAAGAGAGGAATCTTCAATAAATATAGGCAGCTTGGAGCTAATGAGGTACTCAAGGAATATAAAGAATGTAAAAAGAATCTTAAGAAAGAAATTAGAAAAGCTAAAAGAAGATACAAGGCTGCTTTGGCAAGTAAGGTGAAAATAAATCCGAAGGGTTTCTACAGTTATGTTAGTGGCAAAAGGATAGTGAGGGATAAAATTGGTTCCTTGGAGAATCAGAGTGGACGGCTATGTGTGGAGCCAAAAGAGATGGGGGAGATTTTGAACAATTTCTTTTCTTCGGTATTCACTAAGGAGAAGGATATTGAATTGCGTAAGGTAAAGGAAACAAGTAGGGTAGTTATGGAAAGGATGACAATTATAGAAGAGGAAGTACTGGCACTTTTAAGGAATATAAAAGTGGATAAGTCTCCGGGTCCGGACAAGATAGTCCCTAGAACTTTGAGGGAAGTTAGTGTAGAAATAGCAGGGGCTCTGACAGAAATATTTCAAATGTCATTAGAAACGGGGATGGTGCCGAAGGATAGGCATATTGCTCATGTGGTTCCATTGTTTAAAAAGAGTTCTAAGAGTAAACCTGGCAATTATCAGCCTGTGCGTTTGACGTCAGTGGTGGATAAATTGATGGAAAGTATTCTTAGAGATGGTATATATAATTATCTGGATAGACAGGGTCTGATTAGGAACAGTCAACATGGATTTGTGCGTGGAAGGTCATGTTTGACAAATCTTATTGAATTTTTTGATGAGGTTACTAAGAAAGTTGACGAGGGTAAAACGGTGGATGTTGTCTTTATGGACTTCAGTAAGGCCTTTGACAACGTTCCACGTGGAAGGTTAGTTAGGAAGGTTCAATCGTTAGGCATTAATATGGAAGTAGTAAAATGGATTCAGCAGTGGCTAGATGGGAGATGCCAGAGAGTAGTGGTGGATAACTTTGTGTCAGATTGGAGGACGGTGTGTAGCGGTGTGCCTTAGGGATCTGTACTGGGTCCAATGTTGTTTGTAATATATATTAATGAACTGGATGATGGGGTGGTAAATTGAATTAGTAAGTATGCAGATGATACTAAGATAGGTGGTGTTGTGGATGATGAGGTAGGTTTTCAAAACTTGCAGAGAGATTTAGGCCAGTTAGAAGATTAGGCTGAAAGATGGCAGGTGGAGTTTAATGCTGAAAAATGTGAGGTGCTACATTTTGGTAGAACTAATCAAAATAGGACATACATGGTAAATGGTAGGGCATTGAAGAATGCTGTAGAACAGAGGGATCTAGAAATAATGGTGCATAGTTCCCTGAAGATGGAATCTCATGTGGATAGGGTGGTGAAGAAAGCTTTTGGTTTGCTGGCCTTTATTAATCAGAGCATTGAGTATAGGAGTTGGGATGTAATGTTGAATTTGTATAAGGCATTGGTAAGGCCAAATCTGGAGTATTGTGTACAGTTCTCGTCACCGAATTATAGGAAAGACGTCAATAAAATTGAGAGAGTACAGAGGAGGTTTACTAAAATGTTGCCTGGGTTTCATCTCCTAAGTTACAGAGAAAGGTTGAACAAGTAAGGTTTTTATCCTTCGGAGCGTAGAAGGTTGGGGGGGGACTTGATAGAGGTGTTTAAAATTATAAGGGGTTTGATAGAGTTGACGTGGTTAGACTTTTTCCATTGAGAGTGGGGAAGTTTCAAGCAAGAGGACATGAGTTGAGAGTTAGAGGACAAAAGTTTAGGGGTAACATGAGGGAGAACTTCTTTACTCAGAGAGTGGTAGCTGTGTGGAACGAGCTTCCAGCAGAAGTGGTTGAGGCAGGTTCAATGTTGTCATTTAAAGTTAAATTGGATAGATATATGGACAGGAAAGGAATGGAGGGTTATGGGCTGAGTGCAGGTTGGTGGGACTAGGATAGGGTAAGAGTTCAGCATGGACTAGAAGGGCTGAGATGGCCTGTTTCCATGCTGTAATTGTTATATGGTTATATACCCCCAAATTCAGGCAGATGCCTGGTTAACCTCTGTGTTCCCTTTCCAGAGCTTCCACATACTTCTGATAATGGGGTGACAAGAACTGTACAGAATACTCCCAGTGTAGTCTAATTAAAGTTTTATCCACTGTATCTGTAACATGATTGTCTGACTCATTGATGCAACCAATGAAGGGAAGCATGCCAGATGCCTTTTTTATTACCCTATCTGCTTGCGTGGACACATTTGCAGCACTATGGATTTGTATCCAAAGATCCCTCTGCATATTAAAAGATACATCACATCATTTTTTACTTTAGCCATTCAGATTGCAAGGAAGGCTTGTACATTGTAGTTGTCCAACATCCTGATAGCCACACACTAAAATGTTCAATGGCCATCTTAGTTCAAATGTAAAATATAAATATTTAAATCTGCAGAAGATTGAATCTGAAACAAAGTGGAATTCATATCTTTAGAAAGAACAATTAATTAACATTTCATATCTCAACTATCTATCCAGTTGTCACATCATTTGACTCTCTTACCCTTGTTCTACCCATTTTCCTTCCCAACTTTCTCTTCTCTTTAGACCAGCTTGTTTTTTCCCTGTCTTTCAGCGTTCATAAAGTGTCTATGACCTGACATATCTCATTACTCTTTCCGCAGATGCTGCTTGACTAAGTTCTTCTAGCATTTCTTGTTTTTACTTCAGAATTGATTTTTTCCTTCCTATAGTAAAATGCCCAGTCCTTGAAGAATCACACAGGCTAGAGCCCATTACAGTGAGCAACTTTAGTTGTGGACATTTCCACCCCAGTGCTTTATAAGCAGCATCCTTAGCTCAGAAAATGAGCAGTACTGTTTATGGTTTTACATGTAATAATATTATCATGATCAAGGCGGCTGATTTACAGATATGGCAGACAACTTATCTCTTTCTCTGCTGCTTCTCTGACCCAAGTATAATCACAATCCCGTACTCCCAATGTTATTGTTTGATATCAAAAAATTATTCGAATGATGACAGGATGATAAAGTTTTATTCTACAGCTGTGTACCTGTTTAATGAACAGCCATGCAGTTCAAAGCTCAGAGCAATTTGAAATGTATCATTTTCAATCTCCTTTGTACATCGAGGGACTGCAGAAACCTTGGAAATTGAAGTTTTATAAAAAACCTCTTTCCTGTATAATCCCATACTAATGCATAAATGTAATTGAAATGTTGTTCAGTGCAGGAAAAACAGGACTGATTTTAATTTTATTTGCAAAGAAATATTAACAATTAATTTTGTACCCTCAGTAGAGGGAGTTACAAGGCACATGCTCTGGCTTTGACATCACTAAAGTAGTAATGTTGCTTGAGATGAAGTGCGTAACTTGGATTTGATCTGCATTCCAGACTGCGAGGATTATGATATGATATAATGGTGGAGGAAGCAATGCTGCCTGCTACATTGTGTTTATTACTGGTGTAGCTGGAGTATTTGCACATCTGCTGGTGACTACACAGAACAATCTGGCATTATTCTCAGACACCAGACCCTACGATGATTTCTTGTCCACTCTGACTGAATATAATGCTACTGAGAACTGACTTTGATACTGAGACCTGTAGGGTGCAAAATGCCCAGAGGAATGAATAGGTTTTTATTCCCTTAAGCTTGTATTTGGCCCCTTAACAATGCAGGAGACCTTCAGCAAAGAGCTCTTAGTGGGAGCAAGAACTTTATTTCAGAGGACCTGTGCTCCCAGAACTTAAGTGCAATTACAAAGAATGCTTGACAGTGCCTCTAATTCCTTGGAAGATTTTGCAGATTTGACGTGACTTCCTAAACTCTGACAGATTTCTATGGATGTTGTAGTGGAGAGTATATTGACTAGCTGCGTCACAGCCTGGGATGGAAAGACCAATGCCCTTGGATGGAAAATCCTACAAAAAGTAGTGAATACTGTCCAATCCATCACGGGTAAAATCCTCCCCACCATTGAGAACACCTACATGAAATGTTGTTGCAGGAAAGCAGCACCAATCATTAGAGACTCTCATCATCCAGGATATCAGGAAGAAGGTACAGGAGGTTCAGGAACCGTTATTATCCCACAACCATCAGGCTCTTGAACTAGTGGGGATAACTTCATTCGACTTCACTTGCCCCATCGCTGAACTGTTCCCATAACCAATGGACTCACTTTCAAGGACTCTTCATTGAGTTCCTGATATTTATCGCTTGTCTCTTTATTTATTAATTTATTTGTTCGTTTATGTACTTGCACAGTTTGTTATCTTTTGCATACTTGTTGAACACGCAAGTTGGTGCAGTCTTCCATTGATTATATTATGATTATTATTGTATTATGGATTCATTGAGAAAATGAGTAAATCCACAAGAAAATGAATCTCAAGGTTGTATATGGTGACCTGATGTACTTAGAGAATAAATTTACTTTGAACTTGAAAGAAGATAAGTCAAAGTGAAAGGTGTTGCAGGGGAAAGAATAGTGAGAGCTAATAAATACTAAATAGGGATGTGGATTGGGCTAATATGATAACAGAGAACCGCAGACAAAGCCTACAAGTCGAGGCACGGAATGCAGCAGTGACGACACTCAAGTTTCCGGAACTTCATTAATTATGAAAATGCTTAAAGTGAGAAAAATAGAGGATGATGTGGGAGGGAGCGATTAGATTGAAGTAGGTTAAAAGGTTTGCACAATATTGGGGGCTAAAGGGCTCCTACTGTGCTGTATTGTTCTTCGTTCATTAATTAATTCATAGCATGGACCCATTGTTGAAATATACAATTGTATTTGATATTAGACCTGTGGATCACATTTTTCTATAATCAGGACCTAGTCTGTTACTGCAACAGGACATTCTGTAAACACAAACACGAGGAAATCTGTGGATGCTGGAATTTCAAGCAACACACATAGAAGTTGCTGGTGAACACAGCAGGCCAGGTCCTGACGAAGGGTCTCAGCCCGAAACGTTGACTGTACCTCTTCCTAGAGATGCAGCCTGGCCTGCTGCGTTCAACAGCAACTTTTATGATTCTGTAACCACACTTTTGTTATCAAAATGTAGTTGTACTAGTAATTCAGTCAACTGAGAGTATAAAAGCTGTATGAGATTCATGGTCAGATGGATCAAGTATGACCAGTCCCTTGGACCACACCAGTTTTTTTTTTAAATAAATCACTCAATATTTCGAACAGCAACTCTGTGTGGCTTTTCAGTTTGCTTCTATACAAGCAATCAGAGTCACTTCAGAAACACCTGCTGAGTTTTTCCTGCATTTTCAGTTCTGTATTTATATATCAACTTTCAAGACCAAAAAGTATGACAGCATGCTTTGTAGCTAATAAAATCACTCTTGAAGTTGGATCACTATCACAATGTAAAAAATGGGAGAGCAACTTCATACACAGCAGGATCTCACAAAAAGCAATTAAGTAATCAATAGGTAATCTGTTTCAATTCTGCAGTTGAAGAACAGAAATCAGTAAGCTATTGGGCAGAACTTTGCTTTTCTACTTCATATCCTGGTGTTCAAAATTTCTTAGAATCATGCAGCATAGAGATAAGCCATGTGGCCCTACTCTTTTCTTCAGTCTCTTCTCAAAACTGCACTGCTTTTATTCTGCACACTCTTCAAAACTATCACATTCACCTTGCATCTTGGTGACCAGAACTGCACTCATCTGACCAAGATTTTATAAATTTGGAGTGTAATCTCACAGTTTGCTGCCCTTATTAATGAAATTCAATGTTGTGTATACCTTCCAAACCACATTGGCTATGCATTGACACCT
Organism: Mobula hypostoma; assembly: GCF_963921235.1. Lineage (NCBI taxonomy): Eukaryota > Metazoa > Chordata > Chondrichthyes > Myliobatiformes > Myliobatidae > Mobula > Mobula hypostoma. The sequence goes on from NC_086101.1 coordinate 175,423,604, forward strand.
TTACTTGAAGACTATGTTGTTCCTCAATTCTCTTCATGACCCGCTATTCACGATGTAAGCCCTGGACTCTTTTATGGCTGCAAAATGCATCATTTCACAGTAATTGGGATTAAATCCTAGAATTTTCCAACCCATTTCACCAAAAAAAATTCTCTGCAGATTAAAAATATCTTCCACACTAACAAGAGAAAATCTGCAGATGCTGGAAATCCGAGCAACACACACAAATTGCTGGAGGAACTCAGCAGGCCAGGCAGCATCTATATAAAAAAAAAGTATAGTCGATGATTCAGGCTGAAACACTCTAAGGTTCCAATTGTGCAACCTCCAGCTCCAACTCCAGCCTTGACCTCAAGGCCAGGTCCTCACATGCTGCCGCTGGAAGCCCTGTATCCTCATCCCCCACCGCCACTCCACAATCCTGTCTCTGTCACATCCCACCTTCGGTTCTTGGGCCCTTGGAGACTCTTCCTCTCATCCCACCATCCCTGAACACCCCAAACCTCCCCTCCCCCCTCTTATCCCAGCTCTCATCCATGCTGGGTTTTCGCCATTCCCTCTTAACTTCCCTTTCCTGAGGCAGAATGTTATGTCCTCAGTAAAGGCCTCACCTTTGTCCCCATGTGCCCACACCTCAGTGAGTTCCACGCCTGCCACGACGCTGAGCTCTTCTTCCACCATGTCTATCTCCGATCCTATTTCTTTGGCAGGGACTCCCCACCTTGCACCGATGACTGCTTCTCCCACCTTTGACCCACCTCCTTTTCCTAGACACCCCACCCTGGTCTTCTGCCTGCTCTGGGCCTTTTCATTGCCAACTACTGATGGCATATTAACCGTCTAGACCTTAACACTCCTCTCTCCTATTCCAACCTCAATCCTTCCGAATGCTGAGCTCTCCACTCACTCCACACCAATCCTAACCTCACTAGCAAACCTGCAGATGAGGGAGGTGCTGTAGTCGTCTGGTGTACTGACCTCTACCTTGCTGAGGCCCAGCGCCAACTCTCAAGCAACCTCATCTTACTTACCCCTCGAACAGGACTCCACTAACGAACAGCAGGACAATGTCTCCCACACCATCACCAACTTTATTGACTCTGGGGATCTCCCATCTACTGTCAACAACCCCATAGTTCCCGCACCCCCCATTTCTACATCCTACCCAGTCCTGCAAAAGGGTTTCGGCTGGAAATATCAACTGTACATTTTTACATAGATGCTGCCTGGCCTGCTGAATTCCTCCAGAATTCTGTGTGTTCCACATGTGCCATCCACAAACTTACTGATCCTGCCTCCTTCATAGACATCCATGTCGTCCACATATGTTTCAAAGTACAGTGGTTCTAGCATCGGTCCTCTTGGGAAACAACTAGTCACTGGCATCCAATTAGGAAAATTATCCTCTGCCATCATGCTCTTCCTCCATCATTCCAGGTTGGAAGTTTGGTGAGCAATTTATCACTTCATTTGAACATCTACATTTCTAAGCATGTTCAGACTTCCTTAGCACTGCACTGAGATCACGACCAAGATGCTTCATTTAAGTCTTTGGAACAAGACTTAAATGTTCTGACTACTTTTTAGAATTGTGGGCTTTTTTTTTTAGTGTGTCGCATCAGACAATCAGCCATTCTTGTCTGGCGTGTGGTGTCAGGATTGGTCTCCTTTCGGATTAACTGGGTCACAATACGAACATTCCTGATTCGACCCCTTTTTTTTAACGAGGCCAAGTGGCTAGCTCGACACTCAATCCAGCACGGATGGAAAGCGTGTTCGGGGGGTAGCCCAACTTGTATTTGAACTCGGGAGCCTTTGCGCCGGACTCTGTCGCTGATGCCATTGCGCCAGCAGCCGGCTGTGGGCTATTGATAAAATTGGGTTTCCTTCTATTTACATTGAACATGGCGACGTGGTGATGCAATCACAAAGGAGGCCAGACAGTGGCTATATTTCATTCGGCGTTTGAAGAGACTTGGTATGTCACCAAAGACTCCCACAAATTAACATAGGTGTACTGTGGAGAGCAGTCTGACTGGTTGCATTATTGTCTGGTATGGATGGGTCACTGCACAAGATCAGAAGAAGCTGCAGGAAGTTACAAAGTGAGTCAGCTCTGTCACTGGCACTCGCCTCCCCAGCATCAAGGAACCCTTCAAAAGGCAATGCTTCGAAAGGCTGCATCCATCTTTGAGGATAATGCACACTCAGTGATTTAGGAACAGCTTCTTCCCCTCTGCCATCAGATTTCTGAATGGACCATGAACCCATGCAAACTACCTCACTATTTTTAATCGTTTATGTTCTCTTTTAGCACTCTTTTACACAAACTAAATGAGTAGAAATATTTCTGATTGTAATTTATCATTTTTTAATTATGTATTGCAGTGGACTGCTGCTGCAAAGTAACATATTTTATAACAAATGCCAGTGATATTAAATCTGATTTTATTTGGCTGCCTTGCAGATTTGTATATTCAAAATCCACAAGTAAACTGAACAACAGCAATCTACTGCAAATATTTTGTTTTAAAATCAGAGGCTGGAAATCTGAAATAAAAATGAACAGAAAATACTACAATCAGACAGCAGCTGAGGAAAGAGACAGAAACAATTCTAGTGAGAGTCTGTAGCCTGAAGTATCATCTGTTTCTTGTTCTTATAATGTTGCCTGACTTGCAAACCAGTTCCAACATTTTCTGTTCTGATATCAGCAATGCAAATATCATTTTATTCAATTCTCTTGATCTCTTTCAAGTTGGCATTGGTTATAGTCACTGACATTTTGCAGGCAGCTCTTAAAATTACTGGATATATATCTTCAGAATCAAAATCCGAATCAGGTTTATTATCACCAGCATGTGTCATGAAATTTGTTAACTTAGCAGCAGCAGTTCAATGCAATACATAATATAGAAGAAAAAATGTAAAAGTAAGTAAATCAATTACAGTATATGTATATTGAATAGATTAACAATCATGCAAAAAAACAGAAATAATATATATTTTAAAAGTGAGGCAGTGTTCATGGGTTCAATATATATTTAGGAATCAGATGGCAGAGGGGAAGAAGCTGTTCCTGAATCGCTGAGTGTGTGCCTTTAGGCATCTGTACCTCCTACCTGATGGTAACAGTAAGAAAAGGGCATGCTGTTGCTGAAATCTTCAGCCTGTAACTTTCCTGTAAAGGAAAGCACAGGGAAGCACAAGGGTGTTTGTGAAGAAAAAGCATTTCAGGATGTATATTGTATACATTTCTCTGACATTAAATTGGACCTTTGAACCTTTAAGAAATGTACTTTTGAAATGCTGAAATGCACTGGCAATCTTACAATCTCCAGAAGGACCCAGCGAACTTGACTCTTTTGTCACAAATCTCATCAGAAAATTTCAAAGTTCAAAGTAAATTTAAAGTAAATTTATTATCAAAATGCATATCAGTCACCCCAGTATGCAACCCTGAGATTTTTTGGGGGATACACAGTAAATCTAAGAAACACAATGAAATCAATGAAAGACCATACCTTACAGATAGACAATGTGCAAAAGAGAACAAACTGTGCAAATACAAAAAGAAGATTGATATAATAATAATAATAATAATACATAAATAAGCAACAAAAAAGGAGAACATGAGATGAAGAGTTCTTGAAAGTGAGTCCAATTCAGTGATGAGGTGAGTGAAGTTATGCTCACTGGTTCAAAAGCCTGATAGTTGAAGGGTAATAACTGTTCTTGAACCTGGTGATGTGGGTCTTGAGGCTCTTGTATCTTCTTCCTGATGGCAGCAGCGAGAAGAGAGCACCCCTTGGATGGTGAGGTTCTTTAATAATAGATGCTACCTTCCTGCAATAGTGCTCAATGGCGGGGAGTGCTTTACCTGTGAAGATCTGGGCTGTGTCCATGTTCTTTTGTAGGATTTTTCTTTCAAAGGAGTTGGGGTTTGTTTTAAATTATAAATAAGATATATGGTGTCGGTAATAACACAATATTCATCTGGTAGTACAGACATGCCAAATATTTCAAGTATTTTTCCAATTATCTAGTTCAGTAAAGAAACAAATGCCATGGGTCTGCACGTCGTATTTGTGGTCTGGTTTAGATCTCTTGATTGAATTTGTATATTATAATTAATTAGGAAATAGCTGTTATTGTCTACAGCTAACTCATCTAGAGAATCATTTGTGAAGTGTTATAATTACTTTGTACACAGGAGTATTTATAGCTGCTGTTACTTTTAGAGGACCACCTGCAAGAGTAAACAATGAAGCAGGCATCTGGAACAAGAGAGATAAGTGGGAGCAAAGAAAAAAATATTTCTGCAAGTGCTCCTCCCAAGACCGTAGTCACGTTTGTAAAAACTTTTTATTCAGCAAGGCTTCTTCACCAACACAACTAAAACTAAGCACCTATTTGTTTTTTAAATCAGAATGCACAGGGGAAAAAAAAATCTGTAGATGGCCATCAGTTCCTTGCTGCGATATATAATCTTTGGCTTGGTTTAGTGCGAGCAGGTCTGAGACTAAATTTGTTGGCTGAGCACTGACGGTTTTTCCCAAGCTTTGCAATCTGATATTGGAGTTGGCTAAAATTCTTTACACTCACTACAAAACACCTACGGCAGGTTAGAGGTCAGATGAACCTACTCATTTCAATAGAGAATGTGGGTGCATGGGGAGGAACAGTGAAACAATATTTTAAATTCTTTGCATTTGATAAATTGTTTGGAAGTTTTTCTATGAGATATAAATTCTTTTTCACATTTTAATTTATCATTTTGGAGCAGCACGGTATTGTGCTGGTTAGTACGTTTCTCAGTACAGGTGGCGCGGGTTCAATTCCTGCCATTGCTTGTAAGGAGTTTGTGCATTCTCCCTGTGACCCCATGAGTTTCCTCCAGGTGCTCTGGTTTCCTCCCGCTGTCCAAAGATATACTGGCTGGTAGGTTAATTGGTCATTGTAAATTATCCCATGATTAGGCTCAGATTAAATCAGGGGATTGTTGGGCATTGAGGCTGAAAGGGCTGGAAGGGCACGTTTCATGTTCTACCTCAATAAATAAATAAATAAATAAATTCATTTTATCTTTAGTAGTTTTTCAATATCTCTGAGCATCACAGACATTCAGAAGTATTCAGAAGCCTTGACAGTTTTGATAGACAGCAAAACCAGGAATGGAACTTTAATATGTTAATTAAAGACTTTCAAACTGGTGACTGGTCCATGGACCCCTTGGTTAATGGCAGGGGTCCATGGCATAAAAAAGGATGGGAATCCCTGAGCTAGTCAAATGAGAGTGACAGCTTCTGTTCTTACCCTGTGATTCAGTGTAATTATTTGTAGTTCAGGGTCTCAGCACTGGGCGCCAAAACATTCTGGGCTGATCAGACAAATGTAAGTTCCAGGAATTGGGAATACAGGTGGCAAGTGCTGGCAATTAGCCCCACTTGGGAATATCAAGCACTTTGTGTCTGAAATGTAATCACCAAAATGCTGACGTTCATTAACCAAATCAAAAAAGTACTTGCAATGCTAATATTTACTTTGCATCTTGTCACGTCAAGAAAAATGTCTCAATGCACCTGGTAACATAAATTGTTTTTGGAAGTGTAGCGAATGTTGGCTAGAAAATCACAATAGGATTCAGCGTCTACTCTAAATAAAGACAAAAGTATTTACTCTATTTGTCTTTTTTTATTTGCATTTATACATATCACTTTGAGAAGAACTGTACAATTTCTCCAACTCCCTGTTCTTTTTCTATAAATCACTTTATCCCTACCATTTCAAGGTTATTATTGAATCTACTTCCACCATTCCTTCCTGTGCTGTATGTCAGATCATTAAGATAACTACACAATACTAAGTAGTTCATCCATAGTAGAATTTCTTGAAACAGGTCTTGGGGGACAGGCAATAGCTTCATTTTGATTTCTCTTTTGATGTAAAGTTCTTCCAAAATATCCAGATGTTCATTAATATATTGGAGCTGATCCCTATTTACATGGCTAAGAGATTCTGCAAAGTGGAAACATTCAATCTTCTGGCCCAAAAACCACCTGACAGTAAAGCATTAGGATATGCAGTTTTAATGAGCAATCGTCATTATCTCTCTCTCTTAACTTTGTGAATAAAGAATTGTAGAATTTGAATTGTCTGTGGGAACAATATTATAATGTCTGCAGCTTGTATTCAATTCCTGCCACTGTCTCTAAAGAGTATTACATTCTGCCCATGATCTCCTGGGTTTTCACTAGGTGTACTGGATTATGTCCTGAAGACATAGGGTTTAGTAGGTTAATTAGTTACATTGTGTAATAGGACAGTGCGGACTCGTTGGGTCAGAAGGCCCATGCTTATCCCTAAATTAAAAAAATAAAAAATAAACTTATACAGCTATTCTTCATTATCTGAGCAACACTCACATAATGCTGGAGGAACTCAGCAGGCCAGGCAGCATCTAGGAAAAGATCACAGATCGACGTTTCGGGCTAAAACCCTCCTGCTGTCCTGCTGAAGGGTTTCGGCTCGAAATGCTGACTGCACTCTTTTCCTAGATGCTGCCTGGCCTGCTGAGTTCCTTTAGCATTTTATGCGTGTTGCTTGGATTTTCAGCATCTGCAGATTTTCTCTCGTTTGTTTCTTCATTATCGGGACTGATTCTGTAGATTCTGTACTATAAGTAACAATTGAGCACAGCTAAAACTCACAGTCTTCTGACTTCGAAGCTAGCATCCAGATTCTCTCCAGTATCAAATCTGGCAAACCATTTCAGCAAAAACTGGTATCACCTGATATATTTATAATTTATTCATCATTAGATTCTGTATCACTGCAATTTTTTTTCCATTTTGTTGCACATACCACTTGACCATACCAAGCAGAGAGACCACAATGAAACTAGATTAGTAATAGTGTTTGCAGGAGGAGAAGATGGCGACGTGACGCAGCTTGCAGCAGCCACTTCGGTGAATAATATCTGTTATCTGTCAAGTAGGGTGCTGTGCACAATCCTGATTTGATGGAGACAGACGTGAGAGCACAGAGGAGCATCTGTGAAACTTCTGAAATGCCTGCTTCACTGCTGCTGCTATTGTGTGATCCAGAATCTCCGGGGGGGGGGAAGGACCCGAGTCCTCAGCTTTGCTTGTTGCTCGGCGGCCGGGGTGGGGTCGAAGCGCTCGGCAGAGATGGTGCTCGGTGCTCGGTGTCGGAGGCTCGTAGTTTTCGGATGGACTCAGAGTCGGCTGCGGTCGGGTGCTTCCAATGCATCGGCAAGTTTGCGGTGCTTGGAGTTCATGGCAGGGAGAGTTTCTCCCTTCTACCGTCTGCATGAGATGATGGGACTATCGGGACTTGAGACTTTGTTTTTACCGTGCCCATGGTCTGCCCTTTATCAAATTACGGCATTGTTTTGCACTGTTGTAACTATATGTTATAATTATGTGTTTTTTGTCAGTTTTAGTCTTGGTTTTTCCTGTGTTTCTGTGATATCATACTGGAGGAACATGGTTTCATTTTTTAATGCATGCATTTCTAAATGACAATAAACGAGGGCTGAGTGTCCTCATAATCTAATCTAATAATAGACCGTTAGATTGTACAATTGAAAATTTAATATAGTCCACAGATTTAGAAATAGATTGATCATTCCAGAATTTTCAGCTGTGATGGGAGTTTTCCTCAGTTCTGATAGAAGTGCTATTTGTAGAACAGTGCAGTACAAGTATAGGTGCTATACGTGACACTCATAATTGTATAAACTTCTTATCAGTTCTACATTCAGCCTTTAAAGCTCCAAAGAAAGCAATCCAAGTTTGTCCAACCTTTGTGTCGGGACAGAATCTTATTATGTTATGTGTCAATAATTTGGATGATGGAATTGATGGCTTTGGTGTAAAGTTTGCGGATGATATGAAGACAGGGCGAGGAGCCGGTAGGTTTGAAGAAATAGAGAGTCTACAGAAAGAAAAAAATGAGCAAAGAAGTGGTAGATGGAATACAGTGCTGGGAAGTGACTGGTCATGCACTTTGGTAGAAGAATGAAAGGGATGTCTATTTTCCAAATGGAGAGAAAATACTAAAATCTGAGGCGCAAAAAGATTTGAGAGTCCTTGTGCAGAATTCCCTAACTGTTAATTTGCAGGTTGAGTCTGGGGTGAGGAATGTGAATGCAATATTAGCATTCATTTCAAGAGGACTGGAATACAAAAGAAAGGATGTAATTTTGAGACTTTTTATAGCACTGGTAAAGCCTGACTTGGAGTATTGTGAGCAGTTTTTGGCCTTTCATCTTTGAAAGGCTACGCTGAAGCTGGAGAGGGTTCAAAGGAAGTTCACATAAATGATTCCAGGATTAAACAGCTTGTCATATGAAGACCGTTTGACGGCTCTGAGACTGTATTCACTAGCATTCAGAAGAATGAGGCATGACCTAATTGAAACTTATTGAATGGTGAAAGATCTTGATAGAGTGGATGTGTTCCTTATGGTGGGAGTGTCTAAGACTAGAGGACACAGCCTCAGAATAGAGGGGCGTCCTTTCAGAACAGAGATGAGGAGGAATTTCTTTAGCCAGAGAGTGGTGAATCTGTAGAATTCATTGCCACAGGCAGCTGTGGAGGCCAAGTCTTTATGTACTTTTAAGGCAAAGATTGATAGATTCCTGATTGGTCAGGACATGAAGGAATACAAAAGGGACGGCAGGAGAAATGAGCTGAGAAGAAAAATGGATCAGCTATGATGAAATGGCAGAGCAGACTGAATGGACCAAATGGCGTAATTTTGCTCCTATATCTTATGGTCTTATTATGGTCTCTACTTATGGCCAATACTCTCTAATCTTGGCAGCATCCTGATTAATTTCTTTTGCATCCTCTCCAAAGCCACTAAACCTTCTTAATGGAGGTGACCAAAATGGTACACAATATCACAAATGTGGCTTAACTAAAGTTTTGTAGAGTTGCAACTTGACTTCCTGACTATCCAGGAGAAGGACCTTGAGCTGAAACATTGACTGTCCAACTCATAACCCAAATATTGCTCCCACACCTGCAGTCACTTGTGTTACAACTTCCTGATTCTTCTACATAAAGGCTCAACTATTAAAGTAAAGCATGTCATATATATTTTTACCACCCTTATTTACTAGTGTTGCTGTTTTCCAAAAGCTATTGACTGAGACCACAAGATCTTTCTGTCCATCTGTGTTCTAAAGTATCTTGTCATGTTTACCTTCCCCCTTACATTTGACTTCTATAGTGCAACACCTCATATTTGCCCAGATTAAACTCCATTTGACATTTCTATGTTGCTATCTGCAGCTGGTCTCTATCCTGTTGTATTCTTTGATAATTTTCTTAACTAACCAACAACCTTCTTTGCTATTCATAGAACTCATACTCTTGAAAACCGGCTACAATATCCAGCATCTTACAAATCCACATCCATAGTCAAATCCTCAAGTGCAAAAGCTGCTCTTTCAGAAGGTTCCAGTTTTAGTTTCTTTCAAAGTCACCAAAATAGGAATGAACACACAACTCTTCTCAATGTAAAGACAAAATAATTGCTAGTCCTTGTCCAGAGAGCCTCAGCAATCATTTTGAAATAATTACTGTCAATAATTCCCCCAAGACTTGAAGAACTACTTTTTTGATGTGTGGATCATCCTTCCTTCTAAACAAATTTGCAAATGTTATTATAAAATGATAAAATATTCTGAAGAGACTTGTGCCATGATATGACACAATCTTTATTTTGTGTTTTGCAAAATGTTTTGAAAATTAGCTACATATATGGACCAGCTGCGGGGACTAGTCAGAATAACAGGTCTGTTTCTGTCCTGTAGGCTCCATGATTCTACCTTTACTGCCCAGTTCGCAGCCTGTGAACATTCTTCAATCAGCTATTTGGTCGGGATAATGCAGTCACCATTCTGGGATGACACAATACCCTTTAGACAGCATCACACAGGAGGTCATACCATGAAAGGGGAAAATGATTTTTGAATTCTGTTTGCTATTTTGGCATTTTTGTCAGCTGTCCCTTCAGAAATAACTGCATTGTCAGAGTTGTTAGCTTTTTATATAAATATTTGTCAAAGAGAAATGTGAAAATGTTTATGTATCCAAGCTTTTGCTATAGTAGTCAAAAAGATGAAATACGATAGATGACAAATTGCTTTATTTCTGCTACACTTTTTCAAAATTATTATGCACTTAGAAAGGAGAGCCAGACTCAGCTCTTCGTCAAGGTTTAAACAATCAAGTGCTTCACATTTACTTGAAATACAAGGAACTGATCCGCTGATGTAACTGCTGATGGAATGCCAATGTATATTGCAATGCAAAATCAAAAATGAGCTTCTTTAATGTCTTATAATCGTAATTAGCAACATTTAGAATCGTTGCCTCTCAACTAAACTACTAATTAATGCAGTTAATTAAGAATTATTTTATTTTAATCCACACCCATCAAATATTTTCTGCTATGTTCCAAATATCAAACCATTCCTGACAATGGGTTCACACCATCCAAATTGTGTTAAAATGAAATGAAGCTGCTTCATAATGATACAAATGTTGAAGTGTAAATGCTGTGTTCACACTTACAAGTCTGGTAACAGTATGAAGCTCTTTAAGTTTTGCATTGACACTAATCGTGTGGAATCTAAATCAAGGATTTACAGATTTAAGTATACAATGCAGAAGATTGAATCTGTCTGTTTTGTCATACTGAAGTCTTAAATCCATTGCATTAACAATATCACAGTAATAGCGGTGCAGTGGGCAGTTTAGCCAGGTTGCAATCAAGATTGCATTTGTGGTCTGAATGAACCCTTGCTACACCTTGGGAAGTGATCTCACATTTAGCTTTGACATTTTGCAGACCACAGTTGCAGTTACAGTGATATACAGGGTATGAAAAGCGCATATGGTCTCCCTTGGCATTTCCTAGGCATTTCATGAAATTATGCACCGTCTTAGTTAAGTGGCCATTTCTGTCTTTGCTCTCAAAATATACCAGCTCAGAACTGCTCGCAGATTTGGAGAACTCAGGAGTAAGGTTTTCATCCTGGCATTAGTGTTCCCATTTTTTTAAACTGAGGGAAAGACATTGATATGGTAGTTGAAGATATTTGCACCTGTGGCCATTTTATCAGTTATACTTGTATGTCTGCTCATTAATGCAAAAGTCTAATCAGCCAATCATGTGCCAGCAACTCAATGCATAAAGCATGCAGACATGGTCAAGAGATTCAGCTGTTCAGACCAAACAGCAGAATGGGAAAGAAATGATCTAAGTGACTTTGACCGTGGAATGACTGTTGGTGTTAGATGGGGTGGTTCAAGTATCTCAGAAACTGCTGATCTCCAGAGATTTTCACTCACAACGGTCTCTACAGAGCTTTCAGAGAATGGTGTTAAAAAAAAATCCAGTGGGAGGCAGTTCTGTGGGCAAAACTGTCTTGTTAATGAGAGGGGTCAGGGAGAATGGCCAGACTGATTGAAACTGACAAGAAGGTGACTGTAACTCGAATAACCATGCCTTGGGCAGAAGTGCATCTCTGAATGCACAGCACATCAAACCTTGAAGTGGTTGGGTTACAGCAGCAGAAGACCACAAACATGAAGAAATACTCTCAGGCCACATTGGAAGGTACCTCCTGTACCTAATAAATTAGCTACCTAGTGTATCATTTTTTGCATGGTATATGCTGTATCCAATACTCTCGACATTTCATAAGATCAATATTGTGAAATGAATTGGCAGTAATAATGGTGGGATCTCAGGAAAACCATTAATTCGGCACTTTTACATAAGACAATTAATACTGATTTGGCCCTCCTTTTGGATTATCAATAGTCACAAAGACTTGACCTCACACTGATAATTTGATTGCCAACAGAATGTGGCAGAATGCTATAACTTGGTAAGATTTGTCTTCACCCCGTTTCCATACTCATCCTGCTTACCCAGAATTGTAATTCCACCAAATTGGGCATCACGTATTTGCCACAGCAGGGCATGATGACACAGTAGTCATTGCTGTAACCGCACAGTTTAATTGACCAATGATCAATTCAAATCTTAAATGTTGTTTGTGTGGAGGGAGTTTGTTTGCTCTTCCAGTAACCATGGGCACTCTAATTTCCTCCCACATCCTCCTACATTGGCGAAACATATTGATAGGTTAGTTGACCACTATAAAACATGTCTTATTTCAAGTAAGTGTCATTAGAATCAATTGTCATATCAGAGAGAATCTGTTACAAGGGCAGAAAAACAGAACTGAGATAAAAACAACAGGGGAGTGGGACAGATGTGATTGTTCTGTTGAGAGATAGCTTGGAGTCAGTAAACTTCTTGTAATAAGTGGACCCTGTGCAGAAACATTTTTTAATCTTCCTTCTCAACATTGATTCTCTGGTTTGACCATCATGATAGAGTGAGGAATATGTCAGGCCAAATGATAAGAAAACACTGAGAGCTTTATAAACTATTTTTGGGCTCCAGCAAGGTAAAGGTATCGATTAACACCAATGTTTCGATGACAAACTCTGCCATCTTCTAGTTCTGTTATGAATTCAACCCATTTATGACAATTCTGCTGCAATGCAACAGCAGAGGATGTCCTCAATGTTCACAATGAGACATAATTTCTACAAAAAATGTACTGTTCTCTCTCTTACCAGTATTGCTTATCAATATGAAAAGTGAATTTTTGGCAATGACTTTTGGTACACACGGCCAATTCAGTCAGTGGTGGTGCTATAAACCCTTTCTTCCTCTTTAACCCTGAAGTCTTCCAATGTTCTGTTCCAATTCCATTCCAATGCTACTTCCAAGTCATGCTCAATAGGCAAGGTTACTTCTTCACGGGAAGCATTGGCAAGCTCTCAAACCATGTAGCTTTGTGGGATGCAGGGCTCACACTGAGCACTCCCCATTAAATGTTTATTTATTGATATATTTTTTGTCATCTCTGGTGCACCTTTCTTGTCAATAGACACAACCAAAGGTGTTGATGGAGATAGTGACTGAAAAGCTCAGTTAATGCTTGATTACTGGTTAAGAAAAGTCATCAAAATTTATTGCATTTCCAAGAGGATGATTCTTTTTAATATAACTGTTGTAACTAGCTAACCAGTTTGCTGGACCATTCCAAGAGTCACTGATGTTAGCCTGCAGCCATGGAAACATCAGAATACATAAGGACAGCAAATTTTCTTCTCCAGTGATACTTAGCTAGATGGGAAGGTATGAGCAATTTTTTTTATATTAGAGTCACTATCACAAGGACAAGCTTTCTTATTTTAAAAAATTGCTTTGCCTTATGAAGTAAATAAAAATTCTCAAGTCATTGAACTCTCACCTCTAAATTATTTCTCCAAATCTCCAGATTAAAACACAACCACTATGCTGCTTTCTAGCAAGTTCTACCTGATAACCTGAAAGACAAATACATTTGCCCCCTCTCCCTTCCTCAAAGGTAATATTCTTTTGAAAATAACAAGGATGCAAAGATAAGATCTGGAAGGCAACTTATTTATGTCACCATAGGAACATCTTTAAAAGGGTACAATCAATTTCTAATGTAGATCACTGCATACAGAATTCAAAAGAACATTAAAAGTAAGCATTCCAAGCACTCCTGTTCAATTGAATTCTTAAAAAGGAGGAGGGCTAGTTCTGATAACAAAGGCTTGATAAAGGCAGTATACAGAAAAGATCACATCTCTGAAAAATCAAGAAAGAAATCACCAGTTTTGGTGTAGTGAGAGATCAGAAATGGGCAGAAATAAAAATTGCTGGAGTTACTTATAGACCCCTGAAAGGTAATGGTAATCTATGGCATCATGAAAATCAGGAAATTAGTGGTACGTGCACAAGGAAAATACATTAAATACATTAATCCTGGAGGACTTTATTCCACACAAAATCGGGATACACGGATTAGAAGTAATAATGTAGAAATAATGAATTCATGGATTTCAAAAAACTTTGCTAAATTGGTAAAATTGCTTTACCATTGTCATGTGTGCCAAAATACAGTGAAAAGCTTTGTTTTGCATGCCATCCATAGACATAATTTCATTACAACAGTGTACTGACGCAGTACAGGGAAAGCAACAGAATGCAGAATACAGTATTAGTTACAGAGAAAGCACTATGCAGTCAGATTGCTTTCTAACTAATAAAAGAACATTTATTGTTGTGTAACTTAGAAAGGGTTAAGTCATATCCTCATGGTTAAGTTTTCTTAAGAGAAGAGCTTTCATAATATGTATTGTAAGTCTTTAAATGATTTAGTTCTCTCGGAAATCAGGGCCCCATACATAAACAAAAGAAAATGAGAAGGTATCAGGTGTGTGTGTCAGCTATGAGTAACCAGATTAAAAGGTACAATGCTAAATGAACAATGGTTACTAAATAAGGATGAGGAAGTCTGCAGATGCTGGAGATCCAAAGCAACACACACAAAATGCTGGACGAACACAGCAGGTCAGGCAGCATCAATGGAAATGAATAAACAGTCACCATTTCGGGACAAGACCCTTCTTCAGGACAATAAAGAATTACTGTTTAGATTATACTAGAAGTGTATCTCTTTAAGGCATAATAACCAACAGTAAAAATTGTTTAATCAAAGAAATGTTGCAGGCAATATTAGAAAAAGGCTTATAATATTTTTTAGTAGGGGCGCAATGGTAGTACAGCTGTTAGCATGACACTGTTACTCCTCAGGGTGTTCCAGCGTTCCGAGTTCAATTCTGGTACTGCCCGTAAGGAGTTTAAACATTCTCCCCATGAACACGTGGGTTTCCTCCCACATTTCGAATACCTACTGGTTAGTAGGTTAATCGGTCACTGTAAATTGTCCTGTGACTAGGCTGGAGTTAAATAGGTGTGTTGCTGGGCAGAGTGGCTCATAGGGCCAAGGGCCTATCTATCTCAAAATAAAATAAATAAAATATTGTCAAATGTACTGAGATTGAATAAAAAACTTTACATTACAACAGTGCATAAGTCTAAGGATTGGGAAGATTTAAGAATTCACAAAGAAGAAGCGGAAAGAGAAAGTAGAGCGGAAGAATCATCAAACATGAAAGATGAATATAGGCATAGAAGTTTCTCTAGTTAGGTAAAATGGAACAGATTAGCAGAAGTTAACCTGAGACAGTGACAAGAAAAAAAATATCTTGGGGAATACATGTCTCTTTTCACAGAAGACGTAGAAACTTCCTGGAAATAGTAAAGAACCTGTCTGAGGTAAATTAGGACGCTGACAAAAATTGGCACCAGTGAAAACAATAGCTTTGGAGACAATAATAGAACCAAAGACCAACGATAATTACCTCAGAATTTTATGGCTACATCCCAAGATCTTGAAAAGTGGTTGTGCAGAAATTGGATAAACTGTAGCTATCTTCAAACATCCCATGAATAATCAAAAGGTTGTGAGAGACTGGAAGGTACATGTTTAGCTACTCATTTTAAAAGAGGTGGAGATAAAAGAGGGAATGGCAGATTAATTAGCCTGACATCACCAGTAAAGAAAACTTATCATCTATTATTAATAAGTATTAACAGCGCACTCAGAAAAGTAATAATACAAGTACATGCCGTCATTATGAAATCACAGAAGTTGAAGTTCAGGTTGACTATCTGCTAGCTTTTTTAAGGTTGTAACTGGCAGATGAGATCAGAGGTATAAGCAATGCATTTGGACTTTGTTAAGACCTTCGATAAGCTACCACAGATGAGGGTTTTAAAGAAGATGAGAGTGCATATGATTCGGGGTAATCTAGTAGCATGGGTAGGCTAAGTATTTTTAATCCACAGAAAGCAGAAAGTAAGATTAAATACGTCACTGTCAAGTTGGGAGGTTGTGATTAGTGGGGTGCCATAAGGATTGCTACTGGGGACAGCATACATACATCAATGACTAAGATGAGGAGAACCAGGTACAATAAAGCCAGGTTTGTTCTTAATACACAGTTGTGGTCTGTGGGGAGAATGTAAAATGGCTTCAAGGGAAAAAAGACAGGCTAAGTTAATGGGTGACAATGTGGAATATGGAAGATAACAAATAATAATAGAGTTACTCAGGTTGATATAAACACAAAAAGGAAGAGTTTTTTTTTAAATGGTGCGCTAAGTGGAACAGGTCAAAAGCTTTAAGTTCCCCGGGGTCAATATCACAAATGACCTGACTTGGTCCAACCCAGCAGAGTTCACTACCAAGAAGGCCCACCAGCGCCTTTACTTCCTGAGAAAACTAAAGAAAATTTGCCTGTCACCCTAAAATCCTCACTAATTTTTATAGATGCACCGTAGAAAGCATTCTTCTAGGGTGCATCACAACCTGGTATGGAAGTTGTCCTGTCCAAGACCGAAAGAAACTGCAGAAGATCATGAACATGGCGCAGCTAATCACACAAACCAATCTTCCGTCCTTGGACTCACTTTACACCGCACGCTGTCAGAGCAATGCTGCCAGGATAATCAAGGACACGACCCACCCAGCCAACACACTTTTCATCCCTCTTCCTTCCGGGAGATGGCTCAGGAGCTTGAAGACTCGTACGGCCAGATTTGGAAACAGTTTCTTTCCAACTGTGATAAGACTGCTGAATGGATCCTGACCCAGATCTGGGCCGTACCCTCCAAATATCCGGACCTGCCTCTCGGTGCTTGTGCACTACCTTACTTTCCATTTTTCTATTTTCTATTTATGATTTATAATTTAAATTTTTAATATTTACTATTTTTTACTATTTTTAATATTTATTATTTGTAATCCAGGGAGTGGGAAGCACAGAATCAAATACTGCTGTGATGATTGTATGTTCTAGTATTAATTCTTTGGCGACAATAAAGTATAAAGTATAAGAGAGATCTATGTGTCCTTGTACATCTCTCACTCAGAGCTATTGTGCAGGTAAAGTAAGGACAAGTTATGTTAGCCTTTACCGCAAGAATAAAGACATCTTACTGTAATTAAACAGTGCTCCTACAGCCCCAGAGAGACTGCACCTGGAATACTGTGCACAGGTTTGGTTTTCCTCTCGAAGGAAGCATAGTGAAGGCTTATCAAATTGATTCCTGGTACAGTACAGGATTTTGTCCTATGAGTAAAGGTGAGACACACTGAGCCAACACCCTCTGTAGTATGTCTCTATGAAACGTACAGAATTCTTACAGGTTTCAATAAGAATAATGTTCCGAGAACCAGAAATCACAACCAGAATCAAATCCTGCCACTGCCTGTGAGGACTTTGTACATTCTCCCTGTGATCACGTGGGATTCCTCTGATAGCTCCGGTTACTTCCCACAGTCCAAAGACATACAGGTTAATAGATTAATTGTTCATTGTAAATTGCCCCATGATTAGACTTGGATTAAGTTGGGGGAATTGCTGGGTGGCATGGCTCAAAGGACCGGAAGGCCCTGTTCTGCGCTGTATCACAATAAATAAATAAAAATCAGGTTTATCATCACTGGTTAACATAGCATAAAGTTTCTTTTATGACAGCAATATTGTGCAAAGAGGATGGCAATGTAGAGACATGTCTCTACCAAAGGAGGAGAGAAGTGTTCCTTCCCTCCACTTGCCTGCAGGTCACCCTTAGGCAAGGTGTAGCACCTGCTTAGTACCCCCACCACCCCACACTGATCCACATGAAGCCATGGGAACAGGTGGTGAATGGCTGTATGAGCAGCTGGTGCATATCACAAGCCCTGGTTCTGGTAGACAATCTGTGAGAAGTATTGATAATGATTGGGGTCATCCGTCTTATAAAGACACTGCACAGAAGAAGGCAACAGCACACCACTTCTGTAGAAAAAATTGCCCAGAACAATCATGGTCATGGAAAGACAGTGATGGTCCACGTCATAGAACACAGCACAGGATGAACGAATGAACCATGCAAAGACGTAAAATCACTGCAAATTACAAAATAAATATCTTGTGCAAAAAGAAAGGAATAATGAAGTCATATTCATGAGTTCATGTACTGCTCAGAAATCTGATGTCGGGGTGGGGTAGGGGGAGGCGGTTTCTGAATTGCTGAGTGTGGGTCTTCAGGCTCTTGTACCTCCTTCCTGATGGCAGTAATGAGAACAGGTTTCTTGAAGATGTTCTCAGTGGTGGGCAGAGTTGTGCCAGTAGTGGAGCTGATTGAGTCTATAACCCTGTGGAGCTTCTTGTGATTGAACGCTCAATATCAGTCTGAGATTTTTTTCTTTTACTGTATGTTTTCTTTTCTTGTTTTTCTTAACTGTATGTTAATGTTTTAGTTAAAGGAAGTGCCTTTAACTAAATAATGTTTTTTCTATTATTTTTAACCATTTTTACTCTGATCCATTCAACTACTTTTGAATATTACCAAATATAAGAGACATTTAAAAGAGTGAAGCAGAGACACAAGAGATTCTGCAGATGCTGGAAATCTGGAGCAATACACACAAATTGCTGGAGGAACTCAACAAATGAGGCAGCTTTTATGCAGGGAAGTAAACAGTTGACGTTTTGTGCAACGACCCTCCACAGAACTAAAATGAAAGGTTGTGGATCGAAAATTCAACTGTTTATTCCCCCCATAGCTCCAGCTTGCTCTGCAGAATTCCTCTGGCATTTTATGAATATCGTTAACAGACTGAAGGATGCCTTGACAGCAGCGACCTATCAAAGGCACCCAGAGCAGTCCTGGGGTCAGGGTGCCAGGTTTTGCTCGCTGAGGCTCAGTTGGCAAACACACTTGCTTCACCTTGTGACAGGGCAGAAGCTTCCAACATGGCACATCTTTTGCAAAGCTGCTGCAGGTGAAACTCAGTCACAGGTTTCACGAGGCGTCATCAAGCTCAGATGATAAATTGGATCAAGCATAATCCATCCCATTAAAAATTGCTGTGCAAATCACCACTGCTGTTACAAACCATATTGGTCAGTTTGCTTACATACCAAATCCTTAAAGATAAACATACATATCTGGTATCTACTACTACAATGGGCATAAGCAGGAGCTTCATCGTTCACAGGAAGGTGAGGAATTCTCAAACTCCTTGTAGCTTAGGTTTAAACTCACAGTAGCAGTAAGCAGATGACATGGACGGGTAGTGAAGTAAAACAGTGTCAAGAGACTTGAAAAGCAACAGAGCAGGTTTATATGGAAATGATGAGGGAGTCAAGGATGATGAGGGAAGACTTTTTTCAAATTTTGGAAGGTAGCAGGTGGTTCACAGTTGAATAGCCCTTTGAGCTGTGCCACTTAGCAACTTCCGATTTAACCCTTGCCTAATCAAAGGACAATTTATAATTGTAACATGCTGTAAGGTTTCACTGCTGTGTAACATGCTGTAAGGTTTCACTGATAATATAATGGTTTCTCTGCCGGGTTATGACTAGAGATAACGGGGCTTGAAATGCTGTTCTTTCTTGTGAGTCTGGAAAAGAGATTTTCGCGGTCTTTGGTTGGCGAGAGGAGAAAAAGGAAGCCATGTGTGGAGAGAGCTGGAAGACCACCGGACGGAGTGGACCAGGAGTGAGTGTCCGAAGGTCGGTGACGCTCGGAGGAGGTTGATGGTTGATGAATGACCGTATTTGTGAGCTCAAACGTGCACTTTTGACTTTTCTCTTAAAATGGGTCCTTGTTCTTTTTATTTTCTTTACTAACCCTATATTCAGACTAAGATTTATAAAGTTCAATCAGTTAATTGCATATGGTGTACCGTCTGATACTTTGCGGTGCAGATTTGTAACTGGACAACACATCACACAGCATCCACACAAACGAGATTTCTCAGTTTGGCAGGGCCAGAAGTTGTCTTCCCCTAGATGAACATTTGCTAGCCGAGCCTGAGGGTCACATAATGACCAATTAGTCTTCGAGAATTATCCCAGAAATGAAAGGGTTATCGTATGAGGAATGTCTGGCAGCTCTAGGGCTGTATTCCCTGGAGTTCAGGAGAATGATGGGGGATCTCACAGAAACATTCCGAATGTTAAAAGGCCTGAACAGTTTAGATATGACAATGTTATTTCCCATGGTAGGGGAGTCTAGGACAAGAGGGCATGACTTCAGGATTGAAGAACGTCCATTTAGAACAGAAATGTGGAGAAATTACTTTAGTCAGAGGGTGGCAAATCTGTGGAATTTGTTGCCACGAGCGGCTGTGGAGGCCAAATTACTTGGTGTATTTAAGGTAGAGATCGATATGTTCTTGATTAGCCAAGGCATCAAAGGGTGACTCAATGGGCCAAAAGGCCTGCTTCTGCTTCTATATTTTATGGTTATCCAACCGATACATGTTTGGACTGTGTAAGGAAACTAGAGCACCCAGAGGTAACAGACGCAATCATGGGGACAACGTACAGACAGCAGTGGGAATTGAACCCACGCCACTTGTGCTAGCCACGTGGTAGCGTGCTTGGTTACAGTGGCCCCTCAGGTCTAACAAATGATCTAATTGGGTGACTTAAACATTTTATAAAATACTGCACGTCCAGTTCCTTGGTTCATTGGCGAGATTGCATGGCCTCAGTTGTTGCAAGAACAGAGGTGTGGCAGATGCGCTGGGTTTGGGGTTAGCACCTTCAGGCCGACTCTTCAGTGTTCGCTCCCTGGAAGACGATCTGGATTACCTTCTACAATCTGGATCCAGCGCGTGATGAGAAACTGTTGCGTACTGGCTCATGCAGAAAAGTGGCTCCAGGTTAACATCCTATGCACTGTCAATCTCCAAGGCCATGCCATTCAGGGACTCATGCTGATATTTTTTTTTGTGACTGGATGTGTTATCTAAAGAATATGTGCTGTGTGTGACTGTACGCACTGTATTTTGCACCATGGCCTAGAGGAAAGTTCTTTCCTTAAGCTGTATACATGTGCATGATTGAATGGCAATTAAGTTTGAACCTGTATCAATGGAACAACTTGTGCTCAATCTGAGCTGCAGTCTACACTCAGAAGCTGGATCACAAACTACTGGAATCCAGTGGTGGAACTGGCATCCGACCTGTGGCGTATCTCCAACTTCCATGTTAAGTATGCTGCTGTTGAGTTGGAAATGCACTAACCAGTGTAAAGTGCATGTTTTAAATATTAGTTTTATTTATCACATATATACATTGAATCATACAGGGAAATGTGTCGCTTTATGCTAACGACCAACGCAGTGTGAGAATTGTGCCAGGGGAGACCGACAGAGTTGCCACGCTTCCCATACCAACATAGTATGCCCACAACTCACTAACCCTCACTGTATGCCTTTGGAATTTGGGAAGAAAATGGAGCACCTGAAGGAAACTCACACAGTCATGGAGAGAACTCACAGACAGTGGTGGGAAGCAAAACCAGAATGGCAATCACTACAGCGAGAAAGTGTGAATACACTACCATGCCATCCTGTGTAGCAATTCTATGGAACGTAATAGCCCACAATGAAGCACTATTGGCCTATACTTTTCTAACAACACATTGAGTGTTCAGAGCATCACAGAATACAGAACATAGAATAGTACAGCACAGGAACAGGTCCCTCAATCCCTTATGTCGTTCATGATCCTGACTGAACTGCGGCAGGCATCCAAGTTTCAGCGCTCCAATTCCCCAGGATATGGTTAGGGGCCGCTGTCCCTTTAAGACTTAGACTGCCAACTATTGCCTGTCACATTCTCTCATGAAAGTCTGTACTTAAAGATCTCGAGCTGAGCACTCTGTGCTCAATTGTAGGAGTTCCATTTCAATACCACTGTTTGTGGTTTCAGCTTTGGATTTCATTTGTATCGTCTTGTTTATTTCGAGTCTAGGTCTGAATTAGCTCACTACCATCCGTTGCTCTCTCATTACAATGCCAAATTAAACTAAATCTCTTCTGCTGGTACATTATCTATTTCCCTCCATTCCCTACACATTTATATATCAATCTAAAATCCTTTTAAACATTAATATCCTATCTGCTTCACCACTACCTATGGCAGTCTGTTCCAGGCACCTCTGTGTAAAATAACTTGCCCTGCACATCTCCTATAAACTCTCCCCACTCAGCTTAAATGTGTGCCCTCAAATACTTGATAATTTGTAATACAAGCTTGAGTTGCATTTGATTACTCTTGGTATTGAAGCTGAATGCTGAAATACCTCGGTGGAGTGGACGTTGAGAGGATATTCCCATTAGTAGGGGAGTCTACAGACTGAAGGCAGAGTGTCAGAATAAAAAAGGCGTCCCTTTAAAACTGATATGAGGAGGAAATCCTTCAGCCAGAGGGTGGAATCTGTGGAACTGGTTCAAGTCGTTGGGTGTATTTAAAACAGAGATTGATAGGCTTCTGATTGGTAAAGAGATTAAGGGTTATGGAAAGAATGCAGGGTTGAAACAAAAAAAAAATCAGATACCATTGTATGCCATAGCAAACTCAATGGGCCAGATGGCTTAATTCTGCTCCTGTATCTTATGGTCTTTGTCTATATTTAAATATAAACCATTATAGGTTTGTCAATTTGCTAAGTACCTTGTTCTTGTCATTCCCCTTGGTAACCTGATGAGAAGAAACAGAGAACAAAACTAAAATCATTGCTTCACTAAACGGTCTCCAACACTTCCTTTATAATGAGCACTTTTAGCTGGCAGTCTTAATTTACCTGTTCCATCTTGTTTACGCTTAAAGGCATAGAAATAACAGAAGATGTGCAAAATAATTGCTCCACAGCACAGCCAAATAGCAATAACCAGAGGCTTGTTCAAAGTTCGGCACACAGATTAATGTTAAAGTAAATTACATTTCATAGTATTAAATGTATTGCCCTAGAATTCTGCACACAGCATAATTGTTTTTTTTTCAGTCCTCTTCCCCCACCCCACTGCCTGTTGAGAGTGTTCGTTCTCTGCCACAGAACAATTCTGCAGTCAGTGGTTGAGATATCGGAGGCAAATCACTGAGCAAGGTTGTGATGGGTCTGGCTGGCTGCCCACACCAGCACCCTGGCCAACTGAAGGTTTTAATCAACCTCGAAGTCTGCGGCTCTGGCTGTGCCGTGGCACAGGCCTCACCCCTACCACACACTGATGACCTGTTGGCAACTGACCACAACCAAAGGCACTTGACATTTAATGTGGGTGATATAGAATGAAATAACTAAAAATAACCTTGCATAACATGCTAGAAATTAATAAAATGTACAAATATAAAGTGAGTTAACCAGGTACATGGACATACCTATTCCCTCCAGTTCTACGACCTGATACGATTTTTTTTTAAATGTTCAAATGTTTATTTTATTGTCAAAGTATGGATCAACTTTGATCTTTGTCTACTTTGATACTTGTCTACTCCAGGTAGCCATGAAATGAGGTTGTGCTGCTTGCATTGGAGTGAATCAAAAGGGCTACAGTATATTCAGCCTTCAGTTCAGGATGTCAGTGCACAGTGGTGAGTCCACCAATGGAGGAGATGAGGTGTGTCAGCTGGCCTACAAAGAGGGTGTCACCAAGTATCAGAAATGAGCAGATTTATGAGGGCGATGCCCACCAAAGGTCAGAGGTGAGCTGACTGATGAAGAGAAATTCACCAGGGGACAGGCTAAGCTAATCTACGAGGATGGTGAAACCAGTCAGCGTGGTTATGTAGTGGTGTAATGCTATTAAAGCTCCAATAACTTGGTTTCAATTCCTAACGCCATCTGTAAGGAGTTTAGAAGCTTTCCCCATGATCGCGCAGGTGTCCTCCGATATTCCAAAGATGTACAGTTTGGTGTCTAATTGGTCACATGGCTGTAACTGGGAGGTGCAGACTCATTGGGCCTGTTACCATGCTCAATCTCTAAATAAAGCAAATGTCAGAGAGGAGCTGACTTACAAGGAAGATATCAATAAGAGCCAGAAGTGAATACAATTTAGTCCAGTATAGATCAGACATATTTTCAGTCTTTTCAACTGTTAATAGGAGAGTCCTTAATTTTCAACTTGTACAACTGAGGCTGTGGATTGTTTTTCTCTCTTAATCTTGAAATTAGAGCCTAATACTAATGTCCAAAAAAGAACAGGTAATTACCACAGAACTGTGCTTACAGAGATCTGTTTGGCTGAGGGACAATGGATATTTTGCACAATATAGATGGGAAATTTGTAAACAATATTACTCACTATAAAGTAGAATGCTGCATTACTTATGTTGTATTATTTTACACACCACAGGCAAGTCCTTAACCCATATAAGAAATTGTAAGAGCTCAGCTCATAGAAGCAACTATTAATCTGGCAAAATTGACTGTAGAATCTATCTTTAGCCATTTAACTGCTGAACAAAG
The DNA here is from genome assembly GCF_963921235.1 of Mobula hypostoma. Taxonomy (NCBI): domain Eukaryota; kingdom Metazoa; phylum Chordata; class Chondrichthyes; order Myliobatiformes; family Myliobatidae; genus Mobula; species Mobula hypostoma. The sequence continues at coordinate 175,447,919 of NC_086101.1, forward strand.
GGAGAAATCCATGCATTTCTAGCTCCATTCTCCCGCCATGAACACCTTACTGCTCTGATGAAAATCCCCCAGTGCTATATGGGATGTCCTGAGCAACAAATGTTGTTACCCTTTCCTTTGCTGACTCACATTTACCCTTTTGAAGAATTGAATCTGCACAGTTTGCAAATATCCCCAATATCCATAAACATGCAGGATCTCATTGAATCCTGTTGAATATTGAAAGGCCGACAAAGAGTGGATATGAAGGGGTTGTTTCCTATAGTAGGATAGTCATGGACCAGAACAGGGATACCTCCATTTATAACAGAGTTGGGGAGGAATTTCTTTAGCCAGAGGTTGGTAAATCTGTGAAATTCATTGCAAAAGACGGCTGTGGAGGCCAAGTCACTGGGTATATTTAAAAGTAGAGGTGGATAGGTTCCTGATTAGTAAGGGAGTTAAAGGTTATAGGAAGAAGGCAGGAGAATAGGGTTGAGGGGGATAATAAAACAGCCATGATAGAAAGGGGAACATACTTGATGGGTGATTGGCCTAACCCTGCTCCTATATCTTATGGTCTTAATAGTTTGTGACATATATTGAATGAAAGCGTATTGCTCACTAACATTATTAAGCAGATAAATCACTATTAAAATGGAAGTGTTGAAGGCAGAGAAGACATAAAACACTTTGTTCAAAAGATCTCAGGAGAGAATGACTGTTGTTTCAAAAATCAATGGTAACTCAATGAATGACAAGTTGCAGAGCAAGCATGGTGTAGATATAGGCTGTATGTTGTCAAGACATGCTTGTTTACTGACATTAATAGAAAAGTGACTCAAAGGGCCTTTTCAGGAATTATATTTGTAGGAAATCAGGATACAGATTCAAAGTAGCTTACTCCTGGTTTTGGCATATAATGCAATAAATCTTCTATTTCTCAGTGGCTACGTACTTTTAATAAAAGGTACGGAAGTTGTTCATAACCAAAGCAGCATTGGGTGAATAACTCACATTCACCATGTTCCTGGAAAACCTTGAAGATCACAAACCATTTCAACTCATTATAGTAAAATCTGTTTTCTCAAAGAACAGTCTCCTGCTTAGAATTGGAAAAAAAAAGCTTCACATACAAATTAGCTCCTCAGACTTTTTCTTGAAACTTAAATAATTAAGAAGTCCTCTGACCGAATCACAAATTAGAATCTCAACATTATCAGTATCAGCTAACAGAGTCAATCATGTGTCTAGCATTCTTTGATTAGCCCTGTAACAGTTCCCACATATAGCTATCCAAATGCACCACATGGATGTTTATTTAATGCAAAAGTGCAATTTGCTGGGGGCACTGAGAGAGAATGAGCACTGCAAGAACCTTAAGACTTTTGCAAAATATAATGTCTTTGGACTCTCGTGATGGCATACAATCGTACTTACATGTACAGCCCTCCCCACTGTTGACAGCATCTGCAGGAGATAGTGGCTCAAGAAGGTGGCACTTACCACCAAGGATCCCCACCATCCAGGTCACGCCCCTTTCTCACTACCACCATTAGGCAGCAGATACCAATAGTTCCAAACCAACAGGTTTAAGAACATGTACTTTCGTACAGACATCACTTTCTTGAACTGATCTGCAGGACCCTAGACCACCTTTGGAACAACTACGAATTTGAGTCTTTGTATCTTTTTTTGCACTAAAATCTTGTTTTCCTCTCTCTTCTCACTATCTTATATAGTTTATGCATAATTAAAGTATAATTTATATTCTGTGTTTTGTCTGTACCTATGTGCCCGTGACAGTTTTTCATTTGCATTACACCCCACTGTACTTGTGCACATGACAATAAAGTCGATGACTTAGCTTAAATTGACAGTGCAATGACAACCAACTGATTGATTGTAAAAATTGTTTCTTCAGGCAAAATAGAAGCAGTGTTTGCAAACTTAGCCCTCCTTTCTCACTCAACTCTGGAATATACTGCAAGAGATAGCAATTTGTTGAAGCATAACAGAACATAATTGTCCTGTAAAAACAAATGCTTGAAATCTGAAATGATAACGCGAAAAAAAACTGAGGATACACAGCAGATCAGACACCAACCATAGGGAGAGAAAAAGACACTTAACATTTCATCCAGAATGGGAAAAATTTAACTCTGGAAAATCAGAACAACAAAAAAAGAGGTGCCAAAAATCTAAAAACATAAAAAAGAATAAAAGAAAATACTCAGCAAGTTGGGGAAGAGAAACAGCATTAATGTTTCAGGGTGATGACATTCACTAGAACTGGGAAGAATCTTGCTTAGCTTGAATATTCTTTTCAGCATTAAACTTCATAGTTTATTGGTCTGAGATTTCATTTGTTTTATATCTTCACTGACAGAAGTGTGGAACAAAATGTTAAACTTATGAGCTATTTACATGTAACTTCCTGGTTGCCTTCACAGTCCAGAAGCTCTATCATGAACTGCCGAAACAGAACATAAAAACTGTTGCTAAGACTACAGGAAAGATAAGAGAAGCCATTAAAATATTTTATAACTTTACAACTAAATAGATTTCATTGTGGTTCTGATATTTACTGGTATATTTTACGACTGGGACCATTCTATGTTGTATATGCAAACAAAAAGCCTGTGTGTGTGTGTGTGTGTGTGTGTGTGTGTGTGTGTGTGTGTGTGGTGGGGGGGGGGATATAGGATGGGAATAGATTATATCATCTTCTGAACAAAATCATGCAATTCTCAATTCTTATATTTCAACTCCTGTTCTAATATCATGCATCACCTTTGCTAAAAAATATCATCCCAGTTAGTCAAATCAAATGAGAGTTGACCTTTGAAACTGGCAATTGAAAGGAACTTTAACCTATTTTATTCATGAAAATGCAGTTGTTTCATGAAGAGAAAAATGGTGCAGGTTTTCACTGAGATGTGACAAACACACTCCGGGTTAAATTAAAGTTGATTTTGAAGTTGGGTACACAAAATTTTCTATTTATATCTCTCCTTTTTACATCTCAGGATATTACTAAGAATTTATTTTGAAGTAATAACATTCTTTGTAGACATAGAGTGTAATTTTAGTTCTATTCTTTTTTTTAAGACGATGACAGGGGTCTGATCATGCAGTAAACTAGTCAGGTTGATTCGATCCTGTTTTTTCACATCAGAGCATCTCTGGGAAGTTTTCCACATCATCAGGTAAACACCAATGTCTTAATTGGCCTAAAACTACCTGGCTTGAAGCCTAGATAGTTTTGGAGTCCGAGTCTTCGATACCACAGCTGGGATGTTGTCCAGTCCCATTGCCTTCACTATATTCTGTACTTTCGGCTATTTCATAATAGCACATGGAGTAAAGCAAGTGGATGAGCAAGTGCTTTTCTGATGCTGTGGATCTCAGCAGGAAGCACTTTGTCTCCATTCACGACTGCAGGGTATCGATCTGATCTGAGGGTTGTGAGATGGAAAAGTTCTGTCTTTGCATCCTGTTTCTACTGCTTAGCATGAAGTTGGTTTCACAGAATGTTGCAGATTCACTAGACTGACACCTCATTATTTTTCCAAATACCTAGTACTGCTCCTGCCAAACCCTTCCATACTCCTCCTTGAACTAGACTGATAGTATGGTTTGATGGAAATGGCAAAGGAAGAGATATACTGGGTGATGAGACTACAGACAATGATAGTGCACATATTTGATGTAGATGATAGTTCACAGCACCATATGGCTGCTCAGTTTTTAAGTTGCCAGATCTGTTCTCTGTCCACTTTATTTGTAGAGTTGTGGAGGAAATCCTCAGTGCCAGGACTGTGTGTTTGTTACTTCTACCAATGTATCATGGACACATTGATGAAGCCAGGTTCAAAAGTTTGACATTCCATGTTGGTTCAGTCAACACATGCTTGTCTGAGAATGATGTCCTTCAATATTGGGTCAACTCAGTCTGAGTGGGCATAGTCAAGCAATTATTAATTTCAGAGATCTTAAAGTATATCTTGTGTCCTTACTACTACTTTGAGGTGTTTTTCTCAACTTGGAAGAGCACTGATTCATCAACTGAAGGAGGACAATAAACATGTTAATCAGGGGTAGTTTTCTGTAAGTTTGGCCTGATGCCTTAATAACTAAGACTCAAGGTGATGCCATAAGGTGAAATGCTTAGGGGGAACTTGAGAAGCTTCTTCACTCAGAGGGTGGTGAAAAGAGTGTGTAACGAGCTGCCAGCGCAAGTGGGGAACGTGATTTTGATTTCAATGTTCAAGAGAGACTTGGATAGGTATGTGGATGGGAGGTGTATGGGAGGTTACGGTCCGGGTGCAGGTCGATGTGACTAGGCAGTTTAAAGGATAACATAAGAACATAAAACATAAATATCTACAGCACATTACAGGACCTTCGGCCCACAATGTTGTGCTGACCATGTAATCTACTCTAAAAACTGCTTAGAATTTCCCTACTGCATAGCTGCTTATTTTTCAATGTTCCATGTACCTACGTAAGAATCTCTTAAAGGACCCTGTTGTACCCACCTCTACCATCTTCACTGGTAGTGCATTCCACACACCCACCACTCACGGTGTGAAAAATTTACCTCTGACATCCACCCTGTACCTACTTCCAAGAACCTTAAAACTATACCCCCTCGTATTAGCTATTTCAGCTCTGGGAAAAAGCCTCTGGCTATCCACATGATCAACGCCTCTCATCATCTTATAAACCTCTGTCAGGTCACCGCTCATTCTCCGTCACTCCAAGAAGAAAAGGCCAAGTTCACTCAACCTATTCTCATAATTCAGGCAACAGCCTTGTAAATCTCCTCTGTACTCTCTGCAAAGTATCCACATCTTTCCTGTAATGAGGTGAACTGAACTGAACACAGTACTCTAAGAGGGGTGATGAAGGCCAGCACACCGTACACCTTAACAACACTGTCAACCTGCACAGCAGCTTTGACTGTCCTTTGGACCTGGACCCCAAGATCTCGCTGATCCTCCACACTGCCAAGAGTCTTACCGTTAATATTATATTCTGTCTTCAAATTTGACCAACTGAAACATATCACTTTACACTTACCTGGGTCGAACGCCATCTGTCACCTCTCAGCCTAGTTCTGCATCCTATTGATGTTGTGTTGTAATCTCCGACAACCCTCCAGACTATCCACAACACCGCCAACTTTTGTGTTATCAGCAAACTTCCTTCCTTTCTACTTCCTTATCCAGCTATTCTACTTCCACATCCAGGTAAGATTTGGCACAGTCTAGATAGGCTGAAGAGACTGCTTCTGTGCTGTAGTTTTCTATGGCTCTATGACTTGATGGAGTCTGGAGTCAATGCATAGGACTCCAAGGGCGAGTCCATTCCACCAGCCTATCACTGTATTGCCCCTTTGTTGGACAAGATATATCAAAGTACTGAAGCAGAGGAGGCATTTTATTGGTAAGGTCTGATTTCTTCAGTGTGAAAATCTCCAGCTGCTGTTTGACCAGTGTGTGGGGCAACTCTTCAGTTTAAATGGCAGTCCACAGATATTTGAGGAGAGGATTTTGCAAGGTTGTCTAGCTGTGAGTGACTTCAGTGTGCCCAAATTCAGTTCCAACATTGGTTTTGGTCATGATGAAGGGTCTCGATCCAAAACATTATATTTCCCACCATAGATGCTGTCTGACCTGCTGAGTTATCCTGGCTCACTTTTGTGTACAATTTTATTCCTTCTCTGTTTGAAGGTAGCTGTAATCATACAATTCAGAGGCTTACAAGACCACTGAGATAGCACGTAAAGTCAACCACATGTTAAAGTTAAATAATCCAACTAAGCCATTGTGATCAGAATACTTTCTGTAAAGAGATTTCCAAACTTATGTCAATAAATATCCCGAGCCTCAGTTTAACTCTTTAAACATCCTTCATGTTTAACTATAAGCTCTCACTTTACCATTCAAGGGAGAGAGCGGACCTCTTTCCAGAATTGTGTTTGTCGGGAACTTGCAAACCATGAATCAAACCGTACAAGTGACAACTTTGAAACTCGATCAATCAAATAAAAAAAAATAATGTTTTGCATCTCTGTTATTTAGGCAATATTTTGAGGAACTAACCAGGCAGCAGGGTATTCAAGATTGGCAATGATGTAATGAGACTGGACTGATCAATGGTCTCATCACCAAAGGATCCATGAAGAACCAAGTGAATCACTGCATCACAGAATCTCAAAATGTGTTTGGGGGGGTGCAACGTGGATCTGAAACAAATGTCCTAAACTTAAAGAAAAGCAATCACAGTGATAGCAGGAAGAAGCCAGCTGACATGGACTTGGAAAATATAAGATAAGTTGGTAGAAAAATAGAAGTGTACCTTTTAGGAGATACTTCACAAGTGTTTTTAAAGGTATATTTGAGCAGATATGAAAAGCTCCATGATAGATGAAAAGAAGAACAAAAGTTGTGGTAATTTACTAAATGCCACCAATAATATTTTGCAAGTATGAACAGCATTCCAAAAAGTACTCTACCGAGTATTGCATTACCAATGAATATTTCTGCATGGCAAACATTTTGTCTTCAAAAAGAAATGATGGGCTCTTTGTCAGCAGAAATGTGTTACTGTTTTTTATATGTTAAATCATCCCTTATCTCATCAAACATTTGCACCAACATGGGCTTTCAGAGAAAGGACGACAGAACCTCAGTCCTTCATACCTAACACGGGCCAAGCCTCACGCGTCTCTACAAATAGGTGATTTTCTTACAACTTTGGTCTCATTCTTGAAAATCTCCTCGATATTTTATCCAAAGCCTTAACTTCCCTTCATGATGTGATGTCCAGATTGAACACATTACCCCTGCTGTGCTTCAACATTTGAGCTACTTCTTCACTTATATAACAATAGGGCGAAGATTGCCAGCACTAATCGCAGAAGAGAATATAAACTATTGGTTATACTCACATTTGATTACAATCATCTCACCTAGCAATCAAGCCTCTTGTGTGTGGTTACCCATAGCAACCTAGGTCACTCTTCTCCCCTTATGACTTGCAAAGCCAAGGATTAAATCTCTCCTGCATCACTTCCATTTCCTGTGCATTCTCCCTCACACCATCTTCCTGCTGCCATAACAGTGATAATATTCCCCGTCTTTATCTACTACCCCTCGAGTCTCCGCAACCAGCACATCAATCTGCATAATTTCCACCATCTTCAATGTGATCAGAACACTAAACACATTCCCCTCTCCCACCTTCCTTTTCCACACCTTCAGCCTTACAATCAAGTCAGTTTTTTTTTAAAGTTTGCACTGCCTCTTGATAAAATTTATCATAGTACTCTTCAGTTTCCAAACCAAAACTTTTCCTTCTAATATAAATTCTTGCACTGTTTTATCTGCCATATAATTACTTATTTCACCAACCTACTCATATTCTCCTTCATATTCCTGTTCATTGCATTTCCAAGCAAACCGTGAAATGATATTTTCCTTAACCAGTCAATAAATACTGCAATATATCAAATGTGATCCCATTGTCTAAGTAAGGCAGAACTAACATAAACTACAGCAAGACTGAAGAAAAAGTACAACCATTTACACTGCTCAATAAAACAAGACAGAACAGGTGTTGGAAATACAAAATAAAATGCCAGAGGATTAGCAGCATTTGGGAGAGGGATATGCGGAGTTAGCTCTTCAGATGGATGACCTTCCAAAAGATTTCTGATGAAAGATTAATGATTTGAATTACTCACTCTTTTACTTACTGCTTTTTGACTCTCAACCTATTTTGTATCCATATTACTATTGTCTCTTTAACCCAGTAGACTCCCTCAATTTTGCTAACAAGTACATTAGGTTACAGATGCATTAAGCTAAAAATACATTAAGTATTCATACAATAATATCACACTTATTTCCAGGGAAATAGATCCAAAAGCTTTGCTTCTCCCCTAATTAACTGCTGAAATGTTTGGTATCGGTTGAGCAAATCTTTGAGGCAGATACTTGCTGTTGATGCACTTGTGCAAAGAATTTTCTCTTGCTTCGGTACCAAGAGGTCTCCAATCTCCAACTGGTATCTAGTCATGCCAATGTGGTGCATTAACAACTAAACAATGTGAGCAACAGCAATGACTAATAGACACACATTAACACCTTTACAGTAGATAAACAGTACATCACACTACACAACTCCATTGATAAACCAAATTAACTATATAGCATCATAAACAAGTTCAGCACAGAAATAGGCCCCTCAGCCCATCTAGTCCATGCCAAAACCATCTAAACTGCCTACTCCCATTAATCTGCACAGGGACCATAGCCCTCCATATCCCTACTATCCATGTACCTATCCAAACTTCTCTTGAACATTGAAATCTCACTGCTATGGTCGGAAGTTGCCACCTGATCCAAAAGGACAACAATTATACCAGTACCCAAGAGGAGTAGTGTGAGCTACCTTAACTACCGTCGTTCAGTAGCACTCACATCTGTGCTTTGAGAGGTCGGTCATGGCTAGATTCAAATCCTCAAGTCCTGCCTCTATAAGGACCTGGGCTCACTGCAACTTGCCTATAATCACAATAGGTCTACGGCAGATGAAATCTCAATGACCCTTCACACAGCTTCAGATCACCTGGAGTGTACAAATACCTATGTCAGGATGCTGTTCATTGACATTTAAGACCATCATTCCTACAGTCCTGATTGAAAAGCTACAGAACTTGTGCCTCTGTACCTCCTCTCCAACTGAACCACAACACGCTGGAGGAACTCAGCAGGTCGGGCAGCATCCGTGGAAACAATCAGTCAACGCTTCGGGCCGAAACCCTTCGTCAGGACCTCTGCAACTGGATCCTTGACTTCCTAATCAGAAGACCACAATCTCTGTGCATTGATGGTAACAGCTCCTCCTCACTGACGATCAACGCTGGTGCACCTCAGGGGTGTGTGTTTAGCCCACTGCTGTTCTCTCTATATCCGTGACTTCTCATCTATAAATTTGCTGATGATCCAACTATTGTCAGAATCTCAGATGAAGAGGAGAAACCACACAGGAGTGAGATATACCAGCTACATGAGTGGTTCGCAGCAGCAACCTGGCACTCAACGTCAGTAAGACGAAAGAGCTGATTGCGGACTTCAGAAAGGGTAAAACGGGGGAATACAAACCAATCCTCACTGAGGGATCAGAAGTGGAGAGAGTGAGCAATTATAAGCTCCTGGCTGTCAATAGCTCTGAGGATCTAACCTGGTCCCAATATATTGATACAGCTGTAAAGGAGGCTGATAGCAACTATATTTCATTGGGAGTTTGATGAGATTTGGTTAGTCACTTAAAACATTCGAAAAATTCTGCAGGTATACCATGGAGAGCATTCTGACAGGCTGCATTTCTGTCTGGTATGAGGGCAGGGGCTACTGCACAGGATCGAAAGAAGCTACAGAAAGTTACAAAATTAGTCATCTCCATCATGGATACTACCCAGGACATCCCCACTTCTTATTTTTATAATCAGAAAGGAAGTACAGAAGCCTGAAGGCACACACAATTCAGGAACAGCTTCTCCCCCTCTGCCATCTGATTCCTAAATGGATGTTAAACCCATGAATGCTACCTCATGTTTTTATTATTATTTCTGTTTTTGTACTATTTTTAATTTAACTATTTAACATATATATATACTTACTGATATTGATTTTCTTCTATATTTATCAAGAATTGCATTGTACTGCTGTCACTAAGTTAACAAATTTCACGACATATGCCAGTGATATTAAACCTGATTCCCATTCTGATTCTGAATTGAGCTCACAGGCACTACTTGTGCTGGCAGCTCATTCCATACTCTCATGTCCCTCTGAGGGAACTAGATTCCTCTCATATTCCCCTTCAACTTCTCACCTTTTGATAAATTAAGCATATAATTAATCAAAATCTGGTCATAAGGGAATAACAAAGAGAAATAATTTGATGTGGTTGGTGGGCTGGTGACAGGTGAAACCCAAAGCTTAGCGCCAGGGCAGCAGAACGATGGAGTGACTGAAGGTTGGGAACATCACCAATCAGGAAAACAGAAATTTTTAAGGATTACGGATCTGGTGCGAAGGATGGACATATAGCTGAAGAAATGGATGGGGGAGGGGAAAGACAGTGGCGAGGCTTGAGAGAAAAAGTTAAGACTCTTTTATAAAAAGGTTCTGTTCAGTTGGAAGCCAATAAAGGATAGCAAAAAGAGATGACAGGACTTGTTGCCTGAAAGAAATGATGTTGTCAGAGATTAGAATAGACACCAGTCATTTGTGTATTTTAATAATCAAGTCTATAGGTCACAAAGATACAGAGTTAATGCAGCATAATAATTAAGGTATTGAACTAACATTCAGAGGCCAGCACCAGTGATCAGAAAGTTGAGCTCAAATGTTGTCGGTACTGAGACACAGAATCATTTTGTAGAGTTGTACCGCACAGAAATAGACTCCTTGGCCCACCATGTACATGCCACCCTTTTTTCTCATTTACACAAATCCCAATTTGCCCACAGTAGTCTATTAAGGTGTCAACCTAAATAACACTTAAACATTAAATTTTTATCTGATTTCACCACCTCCTCAGGCAATGTGTCTAGATACCAACCGTTCTCCATATACAATGATTTACCTTTCAGGTCCCCTTTAAAACTCCTGCATCATGGGAAACACTATATTTTGACTATAAACCCATTATATGACACTCATAACCTTATCTAGTTCTATCAGCTGAAGAAAAGCATGCTTGAAGAATTGCACACAGAGTTCCCATTGTAGCTTCGCTAGTGTTTTGTAAAGCTGTAACTTAATGTCTCAACTCTGCAGACCGTGGATGCAAAGGACCCCAGACTTGTATCAGAGTAAAACAAGAAGCTCAAGGAACTCAGAGTCAGATGGCACTTGTGGAGGAAAATAGACAATTCAGAGCATCGCAGTCTTTTGTACCTCCCTTGTGTCATGGACATGTTGCTTTTCAATAACATTGATGATCAATAACTCATGAATTATGCCCTGCTTTGAATTCTTCTGCAGATCATGGGATGGAGGTTTGTTCCTTCTGTTCAGAATTAAAGTTCCCGCTTGAGAGGAGCTCACAGACTCTTCTAAAAGATGGCCCAAAATAGTGTATAAATTTGTTAAGTTTGTTTTTGAAGAGCAACCAAACCTCATACATCAAAGTTGCTGGTGAACACAGAAGGCTAGGCAGCATCTCTAGGAAGAGGTACAGTCGACGTTTCGGGCCGAGACCCTTCGTCAACCAAACCTGTTTGTTTTTCCTGTATCAATGTTAGGAACAAATAGATGAGCAGCAAAACTGCGATGACATTCCTGTACACAGTAGTTGAACTGTCCAGAGTTCATAAGAGCAGAATTAGGCCATTCAGGCTATCGAGGCTGCTTCACCATTCGATCATTACTGTTTTATTTTATCTTCCCTTTCACCCAATTCACCTGCCTTCTCCCTCTAACTCTGATGCCCTGACTAATTCAGAACCTATAATTTCTGCTCTGAGTACACCCGGTGACTTATCCTCCACAACCGTCTGTGACAATGAATTCCACAGATTCACCACCCTCTGGCTCAAGAAATTCTTCCTCATCTCTGTTCTGAAGGGACGACCTTCTATTCTGTACCCTCTGGTCCTAGTCTCTCCACTATTGCAAACATGCTCTCCATGTCCACTCTATCTAAGCCTTTCAATATTCAGTAGGTTTCAATCGGATTCCACCCTCATTCTTATAAACTCCAGAGAGTACAGGCCCAGAGCCATCAGATGCTTCTCATGCATTAGCCCTTTCATTTATGAGAGAATTCACATAAACCTCCTCTTGTCACTTCAAATGCCAGCACATCCTTTCTCAGATATGGGGCTCACAATATTCCGAATGAGGTCTGACTAATGCCTTATAAAGCCTCAGCATTTCCTCCTTGCTTTTATATTCTAGATCTCTCAAACTAGATTCACACATTGCATTTTCCTTCAATACTGCTAACCTGCAAGTTGACCTTCAGGGAATCCTGCATTAGGACTCCAAGACCCATTGCACCACCAATTTCAGAAATTTTCTCCCCTGAAAACAGTCTGTGCCTTTACTCCTTCCACCAAAGTACAAGACTGTGCATTTCCCAACATTGAATTCCTTCAGCCGCTTCTTTGCCCATTCTCCTAAACTGTCAAAGTGCTTCTGCAGACTCCCTGCTTCCTCAGCAGTACCTGCCCCTCTGCCTATCTTTCAAAGTTATCAACTTTCTCAGAGATGTTAAACCTAGGTTCCTATTGGTATCCTACATGGACAGTAAAGACCCTGCAGCATGACTTGGAAGAACATGGAAATCTTGATGAATATTTATCTGTCTGCAAACAACAGTGGAAACAGATTGTGTACTCATTATCACATTGCTATTTATGGGAGATTAATGTGTGCAAATTGGCTCCTGCGGTTTCTAAATGACATGACCTGCTGCAATTCAAAAAATATGGCATAAGCTATGAAACACTTTTTCGTCTGAAATTGCAAAAAAATATGCTGCTCTCGTATGAACAATGTTCTAAGTGAACTAATTTTTTTCTTAATTAGCACTTTCAAAATTATATTTAAAAAGAAATGCTGCTTGGATTTCCTTTGTGCTGAGCCCGCCCCTCACTCAACCCCCAACTACTACTGAATGCTTTCATGTGAACAAAACACAGAAGAATTGTTTTTCAATGATCAAAATAAATTCAATTATCAAAGTAAATATACGTCATCATATACAACGCTGAGATTCATTTTCTTGCGAGATTTCACAGTAAATACAAAGAAAGACCACAAAATGAATGAAAAACCACACACAAGATGTGCATGGTGACAATAAACTACCAATAGAAGAAAACAAAATAATGATAATAATTTTCTTGTGACAGAGCTCCTTGTAGATGTGCTCAATTTTTAAATGATATGCCAAACCTTGAAAATTTCTAAGAAAGTAGGGGCACTGCGACGCTTGCATGCTGGGCCAGGGCAATTCTCTGAAATAATAACACTGAGGAATTTAAAGTTGCTGACCTTCTCCACCTCTGATCTCCCAGTGAGAACTAGTTCATGGACCTCTGGTTTCCTGCTCCTGTAGTCAATAATCATAAGACCATAAGATATAGGAGCATAGGTAGGCTATTTGGCCCATCGAGTCTGCTCACCATTCGATCATGGGCTGATCCAATTCTTCCAGTCATTCCCACTCCCCTACCTTCTCCCCATACTCTTTGATGCCCTGGCTAATCACGAACTTATCTATCTCTGCCTTAAATGCACCCAATGATTTGGCCTCCACAGCCGCTCGTGGCAACAAATTCCACAGACTAAAGTAATTTATCCGCATCTCTGTTTCAAAAGGACATCCTTCAATCCTGAAGTCGTGCCCTCTTTTCCTATAATCCTCTATGAAGGGAAATAACTTTGCCATATTAAATCTGTTCAGGCCTTTTAACATTTGAAATGCTTCAATGAGATCAAGTCAAGTCAAGTCAAGTCAGTTAGTTAAGGCATCCGTTAGTCTTGAGAGACCATGGATCTGCGCCTGGAAAGTCTTCACTCTCTAGGGTGCAGGCCTGGGAAAGGTTGTATGGAAGACCAGCAGTTGCCCATGCTGCAAGTCTCCCCTCCCACGACACCAATGTTGTCAAAGGGAAGGGCATTATGACCCATACAGCTTGGCACCAGTATCGTCCCAGAGCAATGTGTGATTAAGTGCCTTGCTCAAGGACACAACACGTTGCCTCGGCTGGGGTTCGAACTCACGACCTTCAGGTCGCTAGTCTAATGCCTTAACCACTTGGCCACATGCCCACAAGTCAAGTCAAGTCGCTTTTTGTCATTTTGACCATAAACTGTTGGCACAGTATACAGTAAAAACGAAACAATGTTCCTCCAGGACACTGGTGCTACATGAAACAACACAAAACTACACTAGATTAAGTGAGACAACACAAGTCTACACTAGACTACGTAAAACAACACAAAAACTATACTAGACAACAGACCTACACAGGACTACATAAAGTGCACAAAACAGTGCAGGGCAGTACAATAAATAATAAACAAAACAATAGGCACAGTAGAGGACAAATTACAATATAATAATAAATGATGCAGATGTCAGTCTAGACTCTGGGTATTAAGGAGTTGATGGTTTGGGGGAAGAAACTGTTGTACAGTCAGGTTGTGAGATCCGGAATGCTTGGGTACCTTTTGCCAGATGGCAGGAGGGAGAAGAGTTTGTATGAGGGGTGCGTGGGGTCCTTCATAATGCTGTTGGCATTACGGGTGCAGCGTGTGGTGTAAATGTCTTTAATAGCAGGAAGCGAGACCCTGATGATCTTCACCCCTCATTCTCCTGAACTCCAGAGAATACAGCCCCGATGTTTCTCATATGGTAACCGTTTCATTCCAGGAATCATTCTTGTGAATATTCTCTGAACCCTCTCCAATGTCAGTATATCCTTTCTCAAATAAGGAGCCCAAAACTGCACACAATACTCCAAGTGTGGTCTCACGAGTGCTTTATAGAGCCTCAACAACACATCTCTGCCCTTATATTCAATACCTCCAGAAGTGAATGCCAACATTGCATTCACCTTCTTCACCACTGACTCAACCTGGAGGTTAACCTTTAGGATTTCCTGCACAAGGACTCCCACGTCCCTTTGCATCTCGGCGTTTTGAGTTCTCTCCCCATCTAAATAATAGTCTGCCCGTTTATTTTTTCCACCAAAATGCATGACCATACACTTTGCCACTTCTTTGCCCATTCCCCTAAACTATCTTAGTCTCTCTGCAGGCTCTCTGTTTCCTCAACACTACCTGCTCCTCCACCTATCTTTGAATCATCTGCAAATTTAGTCACAAATCCATTAATCCCATAGTCCAAATCGTTGACTCATGTCATAAAAAGCAGCGGTCCCAACACCAACCACTGTAGAACTCTACTGGTAACTGGCAGCCAGCCAGAATCATCTCCTTGGTCTTGCTGACACTGAGTGAGAAATTGTTATTGTGGCACCACTCAGCCATATTTTTAATTTCCCTCCTATATGCTGATTCATCACTACCTTTGATTTGGCCAACAACAGTGGTTTATTTATATATTTAGAGTCACAGTGCAGAATAGGCCTTCCAGCCACACCACTCAGTAACCCAGGATTAAACCCTAGCTTAATCATGGGACAATTTACAATGACCAATTAACCTACTAACTGGTATGTCTTTGGACTGTGGGTGGAAACCACAGCACCTGGAGAAAACCTATCCATTCCATAGGGATGACATGCGTACTCCTTGCAGAGGACGTTGGAATTGAACTCCCAACTCCTTCTTCCCAAGCTGTTACACCATTGCACTAACTCTGCATTGCCTTGGCACCGTGATGTCATCAGCAAACTTAAGTATGGCATTGGAGCTGTGCCTAGCCTCACAGTCTTAAGTAAAAAGTGAGTAGAGCAGGGGGCTAAGCAGCCAGCCTTGTGGTGCACCTGTGCTGATGGTGATTGTGGAGGAGATATGGCCCTCAGCAGATTGTGGATCTTTTGGTTCATCCAGGGCTTTAGTTAAGGAAGACTCTAAATGATTTTTGTGTGGATACACTCATCCATGACCGACTTTATAAAGTCTGATAACTGCAGCTTATTTGTTCAAATCCTCTGATGCATGCTTCAACAGACCCAGTCCACTGACATAAAGCAATCCCATTGTCACTCCTCTGCCACAACTTCCTCATTGTCCTTCCTTGTGGAGCCTTGCTCTTTGGCCCCTGCCTGTATGCAGGTCAAGGTGGACCGCCAGTCAGTCTGATTTCCCGAAATGCGGTCTGGGGATCAAACGGAGGCATGCCTTATGGTAGAATAGCAGTGGTTAAGTGCATTCAGACCCCTGCTGCTGCAGGTGGGATGTTATAACTGGGCTGAGATTTCATCAAGAAAGCCTGATTTCTTGTTAATGCTTTGCGAGGCATCAGGGATAGTCTGCTTCTTGTTTGCTAATTGCAACACTCAATATCTCGAGTGCATGCTTAACATTGGCCTTTGGCGGTATGTACACTGCAGTCAGGATCACAGAGTGGAACTCTATTGGTAAGTAGAACAGTCAGTATTTAATAATTAGATGTCCCAGTCTGAGAGAACAAGAGCACAACAATGCCACTACATCTTCTCTGCGAAGATGGCATTGGGTGACACACAGTGACAGTTTGCAGTATGCACACAAAAATTCTAGATATACTTCTTCTGAACTACTATTATTTCCCTCTAAGTTTTGTACTTTTAATCTGGCTATGTGAACTAGTGACTAAATTGGACAGAAACCTGGTAGAAAAAGTTTTAGGGAAATGCGAAGACAAAGTAAGGTGGACGGCAGTGAAAAAGTGGACCTCAAACCCCAGTTGATCCAAGTTTGGAACGGGTCCCAGTGGCTATCAACTTAACACCATTTTCAATTTTAGTTCCCATTGATTTAGATTGCATTATTCTC
This sequence comes from Mobula hypostoma, assembly GCF_963921235.1. Taxonomy (NCBI): domain Eukaryota; kingdom Metazoa; phylum Chordata; class Chondrichthyes; order Myliobatiformes; family Myliobatidae; genus Mobula; species Mobula hypostoma. The sequence goes on from NC_086101.1 coordinate 175,464,436, forward strand.
AAGGATATTTCAGTATTTTGAAAGTACCAGAAACTGTTCAATTATTTACCAATGTAGATTGTAAGTGCTGTTTTATCTAATAAAACAGAGAAAGTTAAACGAATAATAGTTTCATGATACTGAGGAGCAAATTGACGCTAAGTCTCTGAAGAGAAGACCATTTATTTTTTTCATATTTTACTACCTTATAATCCTTGCAAAATCATGTTTAACCAGTACTTTTCCAGTTGAAATTTCAAAATATTGAAAGACTCATTCTTGGCAATAAAGGGAAAGATAAATCTTGGCATTTTTTACGCACAGGCACAAATCGCTAGGCGCCACTTTAAAAATAAATTAGCAAGTTAGGTGCTGTGAGGCTATAGACACATTCATTCAATTACACCACAGGACAGATCATAATATACAAATAAATTTGCAGCCTATCCAATTTATAGTTCTTGCAATGAAGTTTTTATTGGCATACTTTCAAACAGCATATTAAAATATTTATTTTGCCGATTAACTACATATAAGGCAATCTACCATTTCTTAATGCTTTCTTTGAATAACTTAGCTTAAATTATATACAGTTATATCAAGTTCGGTTGCTGCTTTGTGCATGAATTGAATTCACAATCCACTCCAAAAATCTGACATTTTGGCACCTACAGTGCAAAAACTGAGAGAGTACAACAGGATACATAAGACCAAAATACCAGAAGATATAGGAGTAGAATAATACCATTTGGCCTATCGAGTCCATTCTGACATTTCATCATGGCTGATCCATTTTCCTTCTCAGCCCCCCCATCTTTTGCCTTCTCCCTGTACCCCTTCATGCCCTGACTAATTTAGAACATATCAACCTCTGCCTTAAATATACCCAGCGGCTTGGCCTCCACAGCCACCTGTGGCAACAAATTCCGCAAATTCACACTCTCCAGATAAAGAAGTACCTCGTCATCTCCATTCTAAATGGATGTCACTCCATTCTGAGGCTATGCCCTGTGGTCTTGAACTCCCTCACCATGGAAAACATCTTCTCTACATCTATTGTATCGAGGGCTTTCAATATTCGAAAGATTTCAATGAGACCCATCCTCAATGTCTTCCTTTCAGGTTAGATGACAGCGCTTTCTGTGGGTTACTATGAACCTATGGCATTGGGGACATTGGAATTGTCCTCAGTGAACTGGCCAACAGTTACTTCATAATCAACATCACAACAGCTGTTTCATAGCACTTTGGTATTTGTGGTCTTTTGCTGGTATAAAAAGGCTGATGCATTTCTGACATTACAATCATGACTAAATACCCAAAATACCTGATCAGTTGTAAAGTGCCTCTGAGACAAGATAAGATTGTGTAAGATGGTATATGGCAATTACTTCCTTTCTAAAATCTATTCAATATTTTCTGATTTATAGTTGCTTCTCTGCACAAGTATGTCTGCTTCAGTTTAGAAGTCCTTTGAAACCTGTCTTTTTCTATTTTGTCAAAGGACTGCACCTTCCAGAGGCATGTTGGATAAAAAAGCATAAAGGATTTTTTTTTAAGTCCCAAAAACAAAACAGACAAATGGGAATCCCAGGCCTATAACTGCTTAAGATAGACAGTAAGTACTGTAGAGAGAGGACTGCCTTTGTAATTTGGAAAAACTGGCAGAGGTAATATACAGGGTCACAGACAGCATGGAAACTGGCCTTTCAGCCTAAGTCACCCATGCTGACCAGGATGCCCCCCCAAGCTAGTCTTATTTGCTTGCATTTGGCCCTAAATCTTTCCCTATATGTATACCTTTCAAAATATTTTAATGTACCTGCCTCAAATACTTGCTCTGGCAATTTGTCCCATATACTTCCCACTTTCTACATGAAAAACATGCCCCTTAGGTCCCTTATAAATCTCCCTCTCAACATAAAGCTATGCTGTTTAGTTTTTGATTTATTTTCTTTGGAAAAAATGGCTGCAGACATTCACTCTATCAATGGTCCTCATGTTTTAAAACATATCTGAGGTTCCAGTTGGAGCAATAACCTTCCAAATTATTATTGAATTCAACAGAAACATAGAAAACCTACAGCACAATACAGGCCCTTCTGCTCACAAAGTTGTGCTGAACATGGCCCTGCCTTAGAAATTACCAGGCTTACCTATAGCCCCACACATAAAAGTTGCTGGTGAACGCAGCAGGCCAGGCAGCATAGGATGTGGAAGCATTGGAAAGGGTACAGAGGAGATTTACCAGGATGCTGCCTGGTTTAGAGAGTATGCATAATGATCAGAGATTAAGGGAGCTAGGGCTTTACTCTTTGGAGAGAAGGAGGATGAGAGGAGACATGATAGAGGTGTACAAGATAATAAGAGGAATAGATAGAGTGGATAGCCAGCGCCTCTTCCCCAGGGCACCACTGCTCAATACAAGAGCACATGGCTTTAAGGTAAGGGGTGGGAAGTTCAAGGGGGATATTAGAGGAAGGTTTTTTTACTCAGAGAGTGGTTGGTGCGTGGAATGCACTGCCTGAGTCAGTGGTGGAGACAGATACACTCGTGAAGTCTAAGAGACTACTAGACAGGTATATGGAGGAATTTAAGGTGGGGGGTTATATGGGAGGCAGGGTTTGAGGGTTGGCACAACATTGTGGGCTGAAGGGCCTGTACTAATCTATGTTCTATGTTCTATCTCTAGGAAGAGAATGAACATTGAATTCTCAATCTTTTGCTAATGCCCCACTTCCCCCTCGTACACCATCCGTTATTTATTTATATACACACATTCTTTTTCTCTCTCTGTCCCTCTCACTATACCCCTTGCCCATCCTCTGGGCTTTTTCCCCCCCTCCCCCTTTTTTTTCTCCATAGGCCTCTTGTCCCATGATCCTCTCATATCCCTCTTGCCAATCAACTGTCCAGCTCTTGGCTCCATCCCTCCCCCTCCTGTCTTCTCTTAACATTTCGGATCTTCCCCCCCCCCCACTCCCACTTTCAAATCTCTTACTAGATCTTCTTTCAGTTAGTCCTGACGAAGGGTCTCCACCCGAAACGTTGACTGTACCTCTTCCTAGAGATGCTGCCTGGCCTGCTGCGTTCACCAGCAACTTTTATGTGCATTGCTTGAAATTCCAGCATCTGCAGACTTCCTCGTGTTTGCGTTACCTATAGCTCTCTATTTTTCTAAGCTCCATGTACCTATCCAAAAGTCTCTTCAAAGACCCTATCATATCCGCTTCCACCACCGTTGCCAGCAGCCCATTCCACGCACTCACCACTCTCTGAGTAAAAACTTACCCCGACATCTCCTCTGTACCTACTCCCCAGCACCTTAAACCTGTGTCCTCTTGCGGCAACCATTTCAGCCCTGGGAAAAAGCCTCAGACTATCCACACGATCAATGCCTCTCATCATCTTATACACCTCTATCTGGTCACCTCTCATCCTCCGTCGCTCCGAGGAGAAAAGGCCGAGTTTACTCATTCTCATAAGGCATGCTCCCCAATCCAGGCAACATCCTTGTAAACCTCCTCCACACCCTTTCTATGGCTTCCACATCCTTTCTGCAGTGAGGCGACCAGAACTGAGCACAGTACTCCAAGTGGGGTCTGACCTGGGTCCTACATAGCTGCATCATTACCTCTCGGCTCCTAAATTCAATTCCACAATTGATGAAGGCCAATACACCGTACGCCTTCTTAACCACAGAGTCAACCTGCACAGCTGCTATGAGCGTCTTATGGACTTGGACCCAAAGATCCCTCTGATCCTCCACACTGCCAAGAGTCTTACCATTAATACTATATTCTGCCCTCATATTTGACCTACCAAAATGAACCACCTCACACATATCTGGGTTGAACTCCATCTGCCACTTCTCAGCCCAGTTTTGTATCCTATTGATGTCCTGCTGTAACTTCTGACAGCCCTCCACACTATCCACAACACTTCCAACCTTTGTGTCATCAGTAAACTTACTAACCCATCCCTCCACTTCCTCATCCAGGTCATCTATAAAAATCACAAAGAGTAAGGGTCCCAGAACAAATCCCTGAGGCACTCCACTGGTGACCGACCTCAATGCAGAATATGACCCATCTACAACCACTCTTCGCCTTCTGTGGGCAAGCCATCATCACCAGAGGCTCAACAATTTCCTCTCTCGCCTCCCACAGTAGCCTGGGGTACATTGCATCTGGACCCGACGACTTATCCAACTTGATGCTTTCCAAAAGCTCCAGCACATCCTCTTTCTTAATATCTACATGCTCAAGCTTTTCAGTCCGCTGCAAGTCATCACTACAATCACCAAGCTCCTTTTCCAAAGTGAGTACTGAAATAAAGTATTCATCAAGTACCTCTGCTATTTCCTTCGGTTCTGTACATACTTTCCCACTGTCACACTTGATAGATCCTATTCTTTCATGTCTTATCTTCTTGCTCTTCACATACTTCACAATCTATGATTTCCATGCACCTTTATCTCCTGGTTCAGCTTATCATGAGGGCCTTTCAGCACAGTCCAGGTCCTTTGATCCACGATGCTGTGCTGACTCTTTAACCTACTCCAAGGCTGATCTAACTCTTCCCTCCTGCTCCTCCTTCTCATTCATGTTTCTCATCCATGTTTCGAAGAGTTTCTTAAATGTTCCTACTGTATGTGCCTCCACCACCACCCCTGGCCTTTCCATGCTCCCATCACTCTTTGTAAATGCCTACCTCTGATATCGCCCCCATACTTCTCTCCAATCACTTTAAAATTATGCCTTCTTCTATTAGCCATTGGTACCCTGGGAAAAAGGTGCTTGCTGTCCAGTCTGTCTATGCCTCTTATCATCTTATTCACCTCTATCAAGTCACCTCTTATCCTTCTTCACTCCAAATTGAAAAGCCTCATCTCACTCAACCTATCCCTTGATCAGGGAATACAGATACAGAATCCATTGAAAGTAGCATCACTGCTGGATAGGGTCATAAAAAAACCTTTTGACACACTGGTCTTCATAAATCAATGTGTTGAGTACAGAAGATGGAATGTTATGTTGAAGTTGTATTGGTGAGGCCCAATTTGGAGTATTGTGTGTAGTTTTGCTCACCTACATGCAGGAAAGATGTAAATAAGGTTGAAAGAGTGCAGAGAAAATTTACAAGGATGTTGCCAGATCTGGAGGACCTGAGTTTTTAGGAAAGATTGAACAGATTAGGACTGTATTCTTTAGAATGCAGAAGATTGAGAGCAGATTTGATAAAGGTATACAAAATAAAGGTATACAAAAGCAGGCTTTTTCCACCGGGGTTAGGTAGGCCTACAACCAAATGTCATGGCTTAAGGTCGAAAGTGAGTAGTTTAAGGGAAAAATGAGAGGAAATTTCTTCATGAGAGTGTGGAATGAACTGCCAGCACAACTTATCCATGTGAGCTCAATTTTGACATTTAAGAGAAGTTAGGATTGGCTCATGGATACTTGGGATATGGAGGTCTACAGTCTTGGTTCAGGTCATTGGGAGTAGGCAGTTTAAATGATTTTGGCATGGACTAGATGGGCCAAAGGGTCTGTTTCTGAGCTGTACTTCTCTATGACTCTGTGCTTCTATCATCATAAGAAAACATTGGTTGGAGAATGAAATTAACATAGAAATACTTTGTTCTGCGTTTGAATGACTCATTCAACTTCACCTGACCCATCATTCAAATGTTCTCACACCAATGAACTCACTTTCAAGAACACTACATCTCATGTTCTTGATACTTATTGTTTTTTTCTTTTTGTATTTGCACAGTTTTGTTATGTTCTGCTCTCTAGTTAAATGCCCAAGTTAGGCAGTCTTCCATTGATTCTGTTACAGTTATTATTCTATAGATTTATTGAGTATGTCCACAAGAAAATTAATCACAGGGTTGTATCCAGTGACACATATGTTCTTTGATAATAAAATTTACTTTGAACTTTAAACGGGCTTTTCTGGCGCCATAAGCATCCATAATCCTATTTGAGAATATTCAGATCAATAGGGAAAAAGACTATTCAACTGTTCCATCCTGAAGCATCAAGCATTGCTTGTTATCATAATTTTCAGTCCTTTAGAGTTAAATCCACTTTATAAATCAAGCTTAATTAGCAAGGTTGATTGTTCACAAGAATGTAATGTTGCTATTGTGATTTTTATGCTGATTTATAACCAAGCTCTGTTTCCCATTCTTTATGGAGCTTTTCCCCTCAGTCATTCATCTGTCTATAATTATTCAGGAATGGACTGCTAGTATTGCTTATGGTAAATCTTTTGACACTTTCTGTGAAACTAATAGTCCAATTGGGTTTCCTGTCTCCTTCTGAGTACCTGCTCTGGCCAAGGCATTTTTTTTTCCCAAGTTGAAACCCTGCACCCTTCCTCATTTCCTCACCTTCATGTCTGATATGATGCCATACTACAATAGACTTTCACAGATATTGATTGGAAACTATTCCAGTGGCTGTAATGTTTGAATCACAACAAAAGTCGAATGGCAGAAATTTGTTCAATTGCTGGATAATTGCAGTGTCCTCACCATCACCCCAGCTAAGACCAATTAATGATACAGAACAAGACTAAGACAAGATTTCCTTGAACGGTATTGTTCTCTCACTTGTTATCTTATCCAGCCAATACATGAAAGAAATCTTCATTGCAAATAGAACATGTTAACAATTCGAGTTGTGGAGCTCTCTCGGAAGAGGAAAGAGCTTACACTTCAGGTCAATGATCTTTCATCATATCTGTTAAACGTGTCATTGACCTGAAACTAATTTACCGGTATTGCCTTATTGTTATGATGTAGAAAGAAGCCATTCAACCCATTGGTCCATGATAGCTCACCAATCCCTTCCATACTTTCCCTGCGGCCCTGCTATTTTATTCTGTCAAATGGCCATCACACCCCTTTGATTCTTATCGCATACTGACAAGTAAGTTTTAACAGACAATTAACCTACCAACTCGTCATTCAGGATAGGGATATGGAGGAAAGCCACTCGATCACATGAAAGGTTGGGTCCTTACAGCTCTGGGGGCAGCATGGTAGCATAGCGTTTTACAGTGTTATGGTCATGTTAAGTTGGCACTGGAAGCTTGGAGTCACTTGCGGGTTGTCCCACCCTGAACAGCCTCAACACAAACAACACAATCCACTGCATGCATCAATACCCATATGACAAACAAAACTAATCTCCAAACCCTGTGTGGCATCAGTACGAACTGCAGGACCATGATACACCTGCTGGGCAAACAGTTGCTGCATGGACAATTGAGTATCTCCAGCATCTTCAGTTATTCTCTCGCAAGAACATCCTTTTGGAACTCCATTGGCATGAAGTCAACCATCATGTACAGCTGAACATTTCCTGTTATCTGCAATACTGTAAAAGGGAATTTGTTTATGTCTCTTTGCCCATCTCATACAATTTATTTTAAGTGAGGGAGTTAACGAAGCTGCGGAGAGTTGTGTAATTAATCAGCTCCATCATAGGTACTAGCCTCTGTAGTATCCAAGACATTATCAAGGAGCGATGCCTCAGAAAGGTGGTGTCCATCATTATGGTCCCCCACCACCCAGGTGATGCCCTCTTCTCATTGTGACCATCAGAAAAGAGGAACAGAAGCCAGAAGACACACACTAGGTGATTCAGGAACAACTTCTTCCTCTCTGGTATCCAATTTCTAAATGGACATTGAACCCACGCACACTACCTCACGACATTTTTATTTCTGTTCTTGCACTACTTATTTAATTTAACTATTCAATATACATATATAAACACTTACTGCAATTCAGTTTTTTTCTCTACACTTATCATGTATTGTACTGCTGCTGCAAAGTTACAAATTTTTTAACATATACCGGTGATATTAAACCTGATCTGATTATAGGAGGATTCTCATCCAGAATACCATTTATATATATATATGGGTATTTATTTGAAAACCTACCCCAAATGCATTATTAAACACAAGAGTGTATGATTCACTTTCCCATAGTGTTTTCTGTACAAAGTTCATATCTAGTTCACTCAGCTTCACCAGCGAGACGGTTTTTAGGCATTTTTCAAACATTTTCAGTTCAGACACTCAGTGGCCACCAGTTGTTGTTCAGACCAAACATCAGATTGGGGAACAACTGTTATCCAAGTGACTGACTGTGGAATGATTGTTGGTTCCAGATAGAGTAGAAAGTGATGAACTCCTGGGATTTTCATGCAGAACAGTCTCGAGAATTTATAGAGAATGGTGCGAGAAAAAAAAATCCGGTGAGAGGCAGTTCTATGGGCAAAAATGCCTTGTTAATGAAAGAGGTAGGAGGAGAATGGACAGACTGGTTCAAACTGACTGGAAAGTGACAGTAACTCAAATAAACGTGCGCTACAACAGTGGTGTGCAGAAGAGCATCTCTGAAAGTACAACATGTTGAACATTGAAGGAGATGGGCTACAGCACAGAAGAACATGAACCTACATTCAGTGACCACTTTATTGGGTGACTGAGTGCATGTCTGGGGTAAATGGGGGTACACTGTCGATACCACATAGAATGTTCAATGCATCATTGTACCATCCACTGCAGTTATCAACCGCCTGTAAAGGATTTTTTTGTTGTAACTCTCACCTTGTTTCTTTTGTTACTTAATAACCATACAATAGAGATCACAAAGACAGAGTTTCAGATTTCCAGCTATTGCATATTTCATTTACAAATATTAGATGGGTTGTTGGATTTTATCCAGCGCAGACAAGAATTTCTGCAGTGTAACTTTTCCATCATTCTGTGATTCGACTGCATGCATTAGTCAGCCTTTGTGAGATGAAGGACATTAGGGAATAGGAAGATTAACGGATTTTCCAAAAATGACCTCTGATTTTTAAAATGACGTGTTTCAACTGGTTCGGATAGGGGTTAATAATTCTACCTGATTAAAAAAACAAAATGCACCTTAAAATTTTAATACTTAAGCCAGGTGAATCAAGAATAAGAGGATAAAAAGGCTGGGTTATCATGGAAGGCAAAAAATGGAAAGCAAAATGAAATGTTTTCTATATAAAAACGCAAACATGAGGAAATCTCCAGATGCTGGAAATTCAAGCAACACACACAAAAAGTGCTGGTGAACGCAGCAGGCCAGGCAGCATCTATAGGAAGAGGTACAGCCGAAGATTCGGGCTGAGACCCTTCGTCAGGACTAACTGAAAGAAGAGATAGTAAGAGATTTGAAAGTGGGAGGGGGAAGGGGAGATCCGAAATGATAGGAGAAGACAGGAGGGGGAGGGATGGAGCTAAGAGCTGGAAAGTTGTTTGGCAAAAGGGATATGAGGCTGGAGAAGGGAGAGGATCGTGGGATGGGAGGCCGAGAGAGAAAGAAAGGGGGAGGGAAGCCCAGAGAATGGGCAAGGAGTATATTGAGAGGGACAGAGGGAGATAAAAGAGAGAGAGAAATTTTTTTAAATTAATAAATAAATAAATAATGGATGGGGTACGAGGGGGAGGTGGGGCATTAACAGAAGTTAGAGAAGTCCATATTCATGCCATCAGGTTGGAGGCTACCCAGAGGGAATATAAGGTGTTGTTCCTCCAACTTGACAGTAGAGGAGGCCGAGGACAGACATATCAGAATGGGAATGGGACATGGAATTAAAATATGTGGCCACTGGGAGATCCTGCTTTCTCTGGCGGACAGAGTGTAGGTGTTCAGCAAAATGGTCTCCCAGCCTGCGTCATTCTCGCCAATATATAGAAGGCCGCATCGGGAGAACCGGACGCAGTATAACACCCCAGCCGGCTCACAGGTGAAGTGTCACCTCACCTGGAAGGACTGTCTGGGGCCCTGAATGGTGGTAAGGGGGGAAGTGTAAGGGCATGTGTAGCACTTGTTCCGCTTACAAGGATAAGTGCCAGGAGGGAGATCAGTGGGGAGGGATGGGGGGGATGAATGGACAAGGGAGTTGCGTAGGGAGTGATCCCTGTGGAATGCAGGGGGGGAGGGAAAGATGTGCTTAGTGGTGGGATCCCGTTGGAGGTGGCGGAAATTACGGAGAATTATATGTTGGACCTGGAGGATGGTGGGGTGGTAGGTGAGGACAAGGGGAACCCTATTCCTAGTGGGGTGGCGGGAGGATGGAGTGAGAGTAGATGTGCGTGAAATGGGAGAGATGCGTTGGAGAGTAGAGTTGATGATGGAGGAAGGGAAGCCCCTTTCTTAAAAAAAGGAGGACATCTCCTTTGTCCTGGAATGAAAGTGGGGGCAGATACCAGTATAGGCTTGGAACATGGATTGTTCCACAAAGCCAACAAAAAGGCAGGCATAGCTGGAACCCATATGGATGCCCATGGCTGCACTTTTAGTTTGGAGGAAGTGAGAGGAGCCAAAGGAGAAATTATTAAGAGTAAAGACTAATTCCGCTAGATGGAGCAGAGTGGTGGTAGAGGGGAACTGGTTAGGTCTGGAATCCAAAAAGAAGTGTAAAGCTTTGAGACCTTCCTGGTGGGGGATGGACGTATATAGGAACTGGACATCCATGGTGAAAATAAACCAGTGGGGGCCATGGAACTTAAAATCATCAAAAAAACTCAGAGCATGAGAAGTGTCATAAACATAGGTGGGAAGGGATTGAACAAGGGGGGAATAAAACAGTGTCGAGGTATGCAGAAATGAGTTCGGTGGGGCAGGAGCAAGCTGAGACAACGTGTCTACCTGGGCAGGCAGATTTGTGGATCTTGGGTGGGAGGTAGAAACGGAAGGTGCGGGGTGTGGGAACTATAATGTTGGTAGCAGTGGATGGGAGATCCCCTGAGCGGATAAAGTCGGTGATGGTGTGGGAGACAATGGCCTGGTGCTCATTAGTGGGGTCATGATCAAAGGGTAAATAAGAGGAGGTATCTGCGAGTTGTCGCTGTGCCTCAACAAGGTAGAGGTCAGTACGCCAGACTAAAACAGCACCCCCCTTATCAGCGGGTTTCATAGTAAGGTTAGGATTAGTGCGGAGGGTGTGGAGAGCAGAGCGTTCGGAAGGAGTGAGGTTGGAATGGGAACAAGGTGCGGTGAAGTCCAGACGGTTGATGTCGCATCGGCAGTTAGCAATAAAGAGATCCAGAGCAGGCAGAAGACCAGAGCGGGGTGTCCATGAAGAGGAGGAGGGTTGAAGACGGGAGAAGGGGTCATCGGCGAGGGTGGGAGAGTCCTTGCTGAAGAAGTAGGCTTGAAGACAGTGCCAGCGGAAGAAGAGTTCAGCGTATATAGTTCACCTGGACTTGAAATGTAATTGGTTTATTGTAGTGGTGGCATCCTTTAGTTTCACGAGACCATGGATCTGCGCCTGGAAAGTCTTTCTCCAGGCTGCAGGCCTGGGCAAGATTGTATGGAAGACCAGCAGTTGCCCATGCAGCAAGTCTGCCCTCTCCATGACACCGATGTTGTCCAAGGGAAGGGCAAGGGCTGATACAGCTTGGCACCAGTGTCACTGCAGGAGTTGCTAGAATGAGGTTGAAGACAACGTCGGACTGCCTTAGGGACTCCAGCTCCAGATTTGTCCTAAGGGTTTACTCCCGAAGCCTCTCCCATGAGTGGGTATGGCCGCAAGGCAGCGGAGGTTTGAAATCAGAGTTTTCCCACTCTTAGATGGACTGCCTTCCCAGGCTGATGAACTCCATCTACCTGAAGCACTGGTTTTAAGGCGCCAGGATCCACCTTCGCCCCTTATCCTGTAAGTTGAAATGGTTCTGCCGGGCTTAGAGGCTAAGCCACATGAGAAGGCCAGGAGTTGGACTTGGTTGTCAGAGGCTATTTGAGGTGCATGCCGAGAGGAGCACTTTTAGGTAGTGGGAGCTTGTCCCCACTACCACTCCTCATCTTGACAATTGGTATATTATTGTCATATAAATGGCATACAGAATTTTAAAACATAAGTATATTGAAGTAGGAAAAGGGAAAAGAAGTAACAGAGTGTGGAATGTTGCAGTCACAGAGAAAGTGTTGTACTAGTAGAAATAGTGTGCAAGGGCCATCATGAGGTAGATTGTGAGGTCAAGAGTTCATTTTCAATATACAAGAATTTGTTCAAGATTCTTGTAACAGCAGGATTGAAGCTGTCCCTGAGCCTGGGAGAGTGTGTTTTCTTTTCTATCTACTGCCTGATGGAAGGGAGTGGGAGGGTTGGGGGAGGGGACTGCTTTTCTGCGGCAGTGTGATGTATAGACAAAGTCCGCGGTGTAGAGTGGAGCCTGTTTCTCATAATGGACTGAGCTGTTCCCATAACCCTTCGCAATCTTTGTGGTCTTGAGGCAAAACAATTACCATAGCAAGCTGTGATGCATCCAGATAGTGAATGTGACTGAGCAATTTAAAAATTAGAGATGCATTTTCAAAACAAAATGAAAGGATTTGCAGAGAGGGGAGTTAAACGAGGTAAATGTATGTAACTCCAGCTTTTGCAGCTTTTATGAACCCTTATGCATCCAGGTAAACTCTTAAATTCCCTCAATTAATTTTATATTACTTATGGTGGAGAAACTGTGTCTCCAGCTCCCCAGTAGTTGCTCTGCAGTTAAAAGAATCTTGCAGTAGTAATGAACAAAAACTTACGTTTTTTGCCCTTGTCCCTTCTTTTGCCTTAATGTAGTTTGCTTCACTTAAATCCTCTGGTTACGTTACTGTCAAAATAATGAGGTCTCATTAATCCAGCTTCAGCTCATATCTGAGAGCCAGAACAATGCATTCACCCCAATTATGTTGTTTTCTTTTCTTCTCCCTTTCTCTCTGCTGGGCATATCTCCATACATGTGGACTCAGGCCACCGTTAACCAGCATTATTCATGGCACATTGCATTTCAAGAGTACTGGTGACTCCCCTACAGCTGAAAAGCACAACTTTAAGAAGAACCTTACCTAGCTGTTTTTTATTAACACACAATATTTGTTGGCAGGTTACCTGCGAATGTCGTCAACAGGTGGATCCCTATACTCACCCACCCATCGGTGCATGATGCATGCACAGATACTCTGGAAAATCAGCAACCTCATTTAATTGTCCTCTCAGTGCAGGATCAATAAAGGCAGCACCTCGAGATTTTAGACTAACTTGCAAACTGACAGTCTAACAACCATAGTATTCTTGAAGTTTCCCTTAAAGTCCAGAAATGATTCATGTGGATGTTTGTTACCAAACAATGTACTGCAATCACTCCTTGGGCTGTCTACTCTGCTCTGTGCCTTCATCAATTTCCCTCTGGTTAATAGTGCACCTTTAAGCTGCTTGACAGATTTCTTCTCCTCCACTGCCTCTCCAGGCGTGGGACTTCATTTGACTTCCTGCTACACAGCATTACATTGTTCTTGCATCAGTCCACATTGATGTAAACTCTGTCCTGAAATGTTCTCTGTAGCTGATAACTTTAGTTGTGATGAAAGACCTAGGTGAGGATGGTTAGAATCGAAGTGCTGGAGTATCCGAGACATGACACGAGACTGAAACGAACAGAGGTTTCTAAACTAGATGCTAGACAAGAATCCAAAGTAGCACTGATGATTGAGCACTGAACCTCAGTTCAGGTGATCTTTAAAAATTAAAATCCTTGTGCCAAAACATGGTCGCCAATTAGCAGGGTGAGCTAGAATCTTTAAAGAGGCCTCACCAGCTATCCACATTCATGAAAGTCAGAGTGGCTAAACCTTGGTTGGGAATGTATCATAACACCAGCATTTCCTGAAAAATCTACCACGAGTCTTTACGAACCTTTCATATTCACCTGATGGCTAACTTTAGTTTGCTCTGGCTTGTTATTGAGTGAAGGCTTTTCTTATTCCAAATACATAAAAATGTTCATGAACTTCCTGCAGTTCATGAATAAAAGGTATTACACTGCAATTTCCAGTTTCTTTCTGCAGATAGATTTCTCTAGTTATCAGTTCACCTCACCTCTTTTTTCTGCAGGTAGCCTTTTTGATCATCAACTCATCTTATTCTGTCGTCAACCTTCAACCCCTCCTCTCCCATCTATCGCTGAACAATATCAAATGTACACATCATTATGACCAGTAGTGAGATCATATACCATCACCCCCTCAATTGATAGGAGATTGCTTGGCTGCAGAAGAAACTCTAGGATGGTGTGTTACCCCCAGTGGGACAGGGTCAACATGTCTGTGAGTGAATCCAGAAAATTCTCTAGGCGAGGGTGAATGGCCACAGGTCACTGCACATGTTCATACAACCGACATAAGTTGAACAAAGGATGAGGTCCTGCAGAAAACATTTAGGGAGTTAGATGAGAAGATAAGAATCAGGATATGAAAGTTGGTGATCTGCAGATTACTTCTGGTGCCAGATTAGGGAATAGTTGTTGCCCTGCACGTTCCTGGACTGCTTCACTTGCTTCAGCACTGAACAGACTCAATTAAAAGACATTCATTTCAATGCATGAGATTTAACAAATTAGGCAGATGAAGTCAGAGATTAGATTCATTCTACGGGCTGGGAAGTTATAGCTATAACAGAATCAAAACTGAGACAATATGACATCATACAGATGATACTGGCATGACAGAGTGATAGAACATCTCAAGCATCTTCCCTGCCATGGGCCTTCAGGATCTCACATCTTTCAATACAATCATTCCTCATTCTTCTAAACTCCAAGGAAATAATTTCTTCTGATCCTCTGCCTTGGTTTGACCACGTAGAAGCCTTGGCTACAGAAGCACACCACTGCCTCAGCTTCCACAGGAGGCTAAAGAAATTTGGGACTCCCCCTTTGACCCTCACCAATATTTTCCATAGAAAGCATCTCATCTGGATGCATCATGGCAGCTGCTGTGCCCAAGACTGCAAGGAGCTGCAATGAGTTGTGAATACAGCTTAGCACACCAGAAAAACAAGCCTCTGCTCAAATGACTCAGACTACACTTCAAAATCAGTAGATTCTGTCTGCACCTAACTGACTGCCTCCACTGCACTCTCTCTATAACACTATACTCATTTGCCAGGACGTCAGCATCTCAGAGGATTTATTCTGGGCCCAAAACATTGATACAATCAGGCATACCAGCAATTCTACTTCACTAAAAGTTTGGTATATCACCAGACTCTGCTTACAAAGCTCTATAGAAGTCCAGTAGAGAGCATTCTTACTGGTTGCATCACAGCCGGATAAGAAGGTTCCAATGCACAGGATCACACAAACGTGCATATAGTTATAGACCTAGACAGCTCCATCGTGGGCATAACCTTTTCCTCCACTTAGGACATCTTCAAAAGGCAGTGCCTCAAGAAGGTGGCATCCGCCACCAAGGACCCTCACCATCTTGGACAAGCTCTCTTCTAGTTCGTACCATTAGGGAAGTGGTACAGGAATCTGAAGATCCACATTCAATGATTCAGAAACGATTCATCCCTCTCCACTAGCAGATTTCTGGATGGCCCATGAATCCTTCAGCACATGAACACAACCTTGTTATTTCTTCATTTTTGCACTTCAGTTAGTTTGTAATTTATATAAATTATAATTTATAATAGTGTTTCTGCTCTGTTGCTGATACAGAACAACAAATTTCATCTCATATAAGTCAGTGATAAATACAATTCTGATCCTGCTCTGTATGGAGTGCCTACATTTGTTTTCATTCTGCTTTGATGCATGTGTTAATAAACTAATTACTAATTGAAAAAGACAACCTGCTTATTCCAGGAATTAGCCCAGTGACTTTTTTTTGGACTGCCTCCAATGCAGTAAATCTTTTCTTAAATAAGGGGACCAAAACTGCGCAATATTCCAAGTGTATTCTCATTAACACCTGTACAAATGTAACAATACTTCACTATCTCTTAACTCCAACCTACTTACAATAAAAGCCAATAACTGATTAATTTCCCAATTACTTGGTGCATCCATCTGCTCGCATTTTGTGATTTGTATAGAGGAACACTGAGATCACTCTGTACTTGCTCATGTATAATCTTTCTCTATTTAGAGAATAGTCTGCCTTCAAGTGCATAAAGTCTTACAATATTCCTTGCATTGAAATATACACAGCTCAGAATATTGGTTGCACCTAGCTCAACCTTTTGATTCCTGACTTTGTATGGACATTTAACAACATCATTCTCCTCAATCACTCTACTATCTGTTCTGGCACTTTGGTTCCCACCCCACTGCTACTCCAGCTTAAACTGCCTCCATGCAGCACAATTAATCCTTCTCACAAGGATATTAGTCCTCCTCCAGTTCAGATGCACCTTCCCTGGAAGAGAGCCCAAAGATCCAAATATCTGAAGGCTTCCCTCCTGTACCAACTCCTTAGCGACATGTTAAACTGTATGACCTTCCCACTTCTGGCCTCACTAGCATGTGGCACGGGTAGCAATCATTACATCATAACCCCGGAGTTCCTTTAACTTAGCACCTTACTCCCTGAACTCACTTTGCAGGGAACTCACTCATCGCCCATCCCACCCAGGTTATTGGTATCAACGTGGAGTGCGATCTCAGGCTGCTCAATCTCCCACTTAAGAATGCTGTGGACTTGATCTGGGATGTACCTGACCCTGGCACCAGGGAAGCAATAAACCATCTGGGAATCTTGTCCTCATTCACAGTACCTCCTTTCTGTTACCCTTACCAATGATTTCCCTATCACTACAGCTCACCTCTTCTCCCTCCTTCCCTTTGGAGCCTCAAAGCCAGACTTGGCACCAGAGACTGACCTCTGTGGCTTTCCTCTGCGAGGTCATCCACCACAAGAGTATCCAAAATGGCATACCTGTTGTTGAGGTGAACAGTCAATGGGTATTCTGCACTGGCTGCCTATCTCCTTTGCCCCTCCTGATGGTCAGCCAGTTACTTATGTTCTGCACCTCCAGTGTAACTACCTCCCTGTCTGTCCAGTCTATCAACCCCTCAGCCTAACGAATGATCCGGAGTTCATCAGTTCTGGCTCCAGCTCCTTCACCCAGACTGTTAGAAGCTGAAGTTGGACGCACGCCTTGCAGATAAAGTCACCAGGTACAGTAGAGGTCTCTATACCTTCCCACAACCCACAAAGGGAGCATTCCACGACCCCGCCTGGCTTCCCTACTGCTCTGAACGTGCAATAAGAAAGAAATAAAGAATGAGTAATGGAATAATGGAAAAACAGTCATTCCTGCCTGTGGCCATCAAACTTTACAACTCCTACTTGGAGGATCAGACACCCTGAGCCGATAGGCCGGTCCTGGACTTATTTCTTATTTCATAATTTACCGGCATAATTTACATACTACTATTTAACTATTTATGGTTTTATTACTATTTATTATTTATGGTGCAACTGTAACGAAAACCAATTTCCCCCGGGATCAATAAAGTATGACTATGACTATGGCCAATCCCTCTCCTAAGACTCAAAGAACCAATGTCTCAACTCCCCACTCCAACACAGCCAACACTGGCTGCTCCCACAACGGCTGCTCCACTTAATCCAGACTTACTTTCATGGATCTTGCCAAGTGCCTAATTAATGTCTCTTGGGAACTGTGGCATGCAAAAAGTGTCACTGTAAGCATCAAAGTGTAAATAGTTAAAAAAAACAAACTCAGCAGGACAGGCAGCATCTATGGAGGAAAATAAACAGTCAACTTTTGGGGCCGAGACATGTCTTACACATAAGCTATGTTGAAGAGTTCCAACTCGAAATAGAAACACAGTAACATAGAAAATCTAAAGCACATTACAGGCCCTTTGACCCACAATGTTGTGTCGACCATGTAACCGACTCTAGAAGCTGCCTAGAATTTCCCTACCGCCTAGCCCTCTATTTTTCTAAGCTCCCTGTACCTATCTAAGAGTCTCTTAAAAGACCCTACTGCATGCAAAATGTTGACTGTTTATTCCTCTCCATATTCTCTGCTTGACTTGCAGAGTTTCTCTGAGATTGTGTGTACGTGTGTTGCCTTGAATTTCCAACATTATTAGAATCTCTTGTGTTTATAAAGCAACAAAGATAGGACAGACAAAATGCCTGCTGAACTACTGAAACATGGTGGAGACACATTTCTGGCGTGAGTTCACTAACAATAACTGGAGTCTAAAATAATACACCAGAGAAATACAAATGGTAAAAGACACGTTAGCGGCAATTTCATTACCAAATAAAATCTCCAATTTAAATGTTAGTCAGTTAATTGATCTGAGAAACCACATTTCTAATTCATTGAGGTACAAATTCTGAGTGTTCCTGAACTAACAGGATGCCTGGAAGGAAACAAAGTGGGAAAAAAATGCACACAGCTAACTGCTATTACTGCCGACTAGTATCACGTACTAATGAGACTTATTAAAGGTCTACAAAAGAACCATTCTCAGGGAAAACCATTATCAAAGAAGATTGTTATTGTCCCAAGACATTACTCAATATTTCTCATTGCAATGTTGAGCCCACTTTGCACAAACTATCTGTGCAGCTAATCTTTAGACTACAAATATTCAATTCTTGACAACTACAGTCAAGAACCAAGGCTATTTAAACCTCAATTGTTTGCAGTTGATGCTTCATTCACATGTATTCAGAGACTTATTTCCAACTATGATTGACTCATTCATTGAAGCACTTGAGAAAATGGTCCAATATTCAATATCCACAAGACCAAGGTCCTTTACTAACCTGTCTCAACCCACAACACAGGACGGTAAACATGCAAAAGGTGATGCCAATTTGGAGCGCCCACTAGAAGAAATGGTCAAGGCAAATATAATAACAGCACTTAAAAAGGGTTTGGACAGGCATGAACATAAGAGAGATATAGACTAAATACTGTACAGATCAGTGCAACAAGCTTTAGATGGGCAACAAGGTCAACATAGATGAATTGGGCTGAAGGGCCTCTTTCCATGTTGTATTTTTATATAATTCTGATTACAATTCTCAGGAATATTCTGGAAAACATGGACTATTTCTATATCTAATGCTTTGGATAGGCTGGGTGAGTGGGCAGAAACTTGGCAGATGGTGAATAAGTGTGAGGTTATTCACTTTGGAAGCAAGAACAGGAAGGGAGATTATTATCTGAACTGTGTGGAGTTAGGTAAGGGAGAAATACAAAGAGATCTAGGAGTACTTGTTCATCAGTCTCTGAGGGTGAATGAGCAAGTGCAGCAGGCAGTGAAGAAGGCTAATGGAATGTTGGCCTTTATTACAAAGGGAATTGACTACAAGAGCAAGGAAATCCTTTTGCATTTGTACAGGGCCCTGGTGAGACCACACCTGGAGTATTGTGTGCAGTTTTGGTCTCCAGGGTTAAGGAAGAACATCCTGGCTGTGGAGGAGGTGCAGCGTAGGTTCACTAGGTTAATTCCTGGGATGTCCGGACTGTCTTACGCAGAGAGGTTAGAGAGACTGGGCTTGTACACGCTGGAATTAAGGAGATTGAGGGGGGATCTGATTGAGACATATAAGATTATTAAGGAATTGGACAAGATAGAGGCAGGAAATATGTTCCAGATGCTGGGAGAGTCCAGTACCAGAGGGCATGGTTTAAGAATAAGGGGTAGGTCATTTAGGACAGAGTTGAGGAGGAACTTCTTCTCCCAGAGAGTTGTGGAGGTGTGGAACGCACTGCCTCAGAAGGCAGTGGAGGCCAATTCTCTGGATGCTTTCAAGAAGGAGCTAGATAGGTATCTTATGGATAAGGGAATCAAGGGTTATGGGGACAAGGCAGGAACCGGGTATTGATAGTAGATGATCAGCCATGATCTCAGAATAGCGGTGCAGGCTCAAAGGGCCGAATGGTCTACTTCTGCACCTATTGTCTATTGTCAAAGACAGGCATTATTAACGAAATTCACCACTGCCTTAAATGCTTCTGTACAGGCTTTTGATCAAGACATTCAACATTGACCAATCTGCTTCTGAGACCTGGATTACATACAACAGGCATCGTAAGGTACTATAGAACATCGGCAATGCTGTCTCTGCAAAACCTTTCGAATTCACTTGAAGGATATGTTGATCCAATGTTGGTGTCTTCTCCTAGGCCAAAGTCACCAGTAACAAGGACATAGTTAATATCAGTCAGCTATTATTTGTAAGCCAGGACAATCCTTGAGCACACATTCAAAGCCAAACATTGGGAGCGCACAGCAGCCCCAGTGTAAATGACAAAGGAGTATACCAACTTACAAATTACTCACTCATCCTTCCGATCAGCCACCTCCTTCCTCATCTATGGAAGGGTCTGTTATTCCCTTGGCCTCAGTAGTACATCATTATCTAGAAAATCAGCATGGATGCTAGTCATTCTCAGTCCTAAGAAGGAAATTTTTTAGCAGACTTTGGGAACTGGAAGAATACAGATTTTGCGCATTTCCCAAAGTCATCGCTGCAAGTCTAGGTGCTGACAGCTGCTAGATCTTGCACCAAAGCAATAAACATTGTGTCATTACACAGGAAAACTCAACCACTGCATGAATTTGGCTGTTCTCTAGAGATGTGTAGTCTCAACATCTTGTCAGTAAACATAGTTCTATTAGATGTCCGTTGTCTGCCTTTGCAAATAGTCCTCATTTAATCATCTTTTTTAAACCACTTCTTTCTTCCAACATAATTGGTCTGAATCACACTGGGGAAACATGCTTTTTTTGCTCACTATTGCCATTAGGTAGAAAGCACAAGAGCCTCAGGACTCACACCACCAGGCTCAAGAACAGTTACCACCCTTCAATCATCAGGCCCTTGAACAAAAGGGGATAACCATACTCACTTACCAATCCATTGATATGTTCCCACAACCAATTATCTCACTTTAAGGACTCTTCATCTCATTGTCTCATGTTCTCTTTATTTATTGTTATTCGTTTATATTTGCATTTGCACAATTTGTTGTCTTCTGCACGCTGGGTGATCTTTCATTGATCCTGTTATAGTTACCATTTGATAGATTTGCTGAGCGTGCCCGCAGGAAAATGTATCTCAGGATTGTTTATGGTGACGTTTATGTACTTAGATAATAAAATTTACTTCGCACTTTGAAAGCCTAGAATTTATTTTTCTACAGTGTTATTTTTCAAACAGTGTTGTGTGTCACCTCAGCCTATTTTCACAGAATCACAAATTGGTCTGAGTCACACAGAGATGGTCTTTTGCCCCAATGAGCCCATGCCAAGCACCAAACACAATCTTTTTTAAATTTAGTTCTAACCTTATCAATTTCATTTTTCCCATACTTCCATCGACACCTTCCCCCTTCCAGATTCCGTCACTCTTCAGAATCAGAATCAGGTTTACTATCACCAGCATGTGTCATGAAATTTGTTAACTTAGCAGTAGCAGAGCAATACAATACATAATATAGAAGAAGAAGGGTTCAATGTCCAGTCAGGAATCGAATAGCAGAGGGGAAGAAGATGTTCCTGAATCACTGAGTGTGGGCCTTCAGGATTCTGTACCTCCTACCTGATGGTAACAGTGAGAAAAGGGCATGCCCTGGGTGCTGGGGGTCCGTAAAAATGGAAGCTGCCTGTCTGAGACACCACTCCTTGAAGATATCCTGGGTACTTTGTAGGCTAGTATCCAAGATGGAGCCGACTAAATTTAAGACCTTCTGTAGCTTCTTTCAGTCCTGTGCAATAACACACCCCACTCCTCCGCACCCCTATACCAGACAGTGATGCAGCCTGTCAGAATGCTCTCCATGATATGTCTATACATGTACCTTTCTCTCTGTTTGGGGCAATCTGCTGCTGCAGGTTAATCTACCAGCCTCTACTTTCTTGGAATTTGGGAGGACTGATTTATATACAGTTACACTTGGTAAAGTGGTTTCTGTGGAACACTAGAATCTGAGAGACATCATCAGCATGCAAGAAGCTTCATATTCTCTAATAGAAAGGGTGAAAAGGAAGAGATAATGTCAATGAGACTCAGCTCTCAAAACACTAGAATGGTGGAGTACAACTACAACATTTAAAAGATATTTAAACTGGTACATCGATAAGAAAGATAAATGGGACTAGCTCAGGTAGGCGCCATGCTCACCGTAGACTAGTTGAGCTGACTGGCCTGCTTCTGTGCTGCATAATTCTATGACCCTACACCCTGCAAAAACATACATTAATATTTCTGAACACAAGTGATTCTGCAGATTCGGGATATCGTGAGCAGCACACACAGAATGCTAGAGGAACTCAACAAGTCAGGCATAGTCATCTGCGGAGGAGAATAAACAGTCAACATTTCTGGCCAAGACCTTTCAACAGGACTGGCAAGAAAGGGGAACAGATAGCAGAATAAGGATGTGAGGGGGAGGGTAAGGATACAAGCCAGCAGATAACAGGTGATAGAAATATTTCTGCTGTGAAATATTTTAGTGTAAACTTTATCACAAACATTATGTGTAGGAATACAATCAAAAAGCTACTTGGATACACAACATTTTCAGAAATAGAATCAGTATATGAATGGATTTCATTCTGCAATACTCAAAAATTATGGTACATGTCTTAGCTGCTCTAAGTAGATTTTTTCGAAAGATAAATGAAAAGCACCCTTGAAGGTATATTTAGATATTCAAATAGTCTTGTATAACTTTATTGGTGTTATAAGTGATGAAGAGAATGTCATCATGCTGACATTTAATCTATCTAGAACAGCACAATGGTATTTGAAAGTATTGAGTTTGACTCCCAAGACATGCTTGACAGACAGCTTGATCCAATACATATAGTGCTTCACTTTATACCAACATCATATTTTAAAAGGTGAGAAATGTGAAAAACAATTTTCATTGCAGCTGTTTGAACAGCTGGACCACTGTCATCTGTCGACAACACTCTTTAAGGTATTGCAGTCCTCACGAACCTGTCACATTTCATAGCCTGCTTTGTTAAATGAGCACAGACGATGCAGTGTTTAGATTATACAAGTTATAAACTGCACCAGATGTAT
Source organism: Mobula hypostoma (assembly GCF_963921235.1). NCBI lineage: Eukaryota > Metazoa > Chordata > Chondrichthyes > Myliobatiformes > Myliobatidae > Mobula > Mobula hypostoma. The sequence goes on from NC_086101.1 coordinate 175,487,342, forward strand.
GTGGAAATGATCTTTTTAACTTCAGCAGGCTTGACACACACTGACTTTCAGCAGAGGTCACTTAGTTGCCATTCCAATCCTCTCGTGTAACTCAGCATGCAATACTTAATGATGAGAAATTGGAGGAATGACAAGATTACATTTCGTCATATTACCAAAAGGGCTATGCTTCCCCAGACTCTATAATGGAAATTTGTGACTGACTGAATTTGCAAACGTGAAAACTGAGCCTCTTAATGTTAACCCTCTTTTCCCATTTCCTTACAACTCTCAACTCCAACAATTACCCTGATACTGCATTTTCTGGAAGTCAGTTTCCCACTTCAGTCAGTTATCGCCCAAGCACAAGATAAAGAGATAAAAGATCAGCTTCATTTTTCACATGTACATTGAAACCTACAGTGAAATGCGTTGGTTTGTCTCAACAACCAATACAGTCTGAGGACTGTGCTCTGGGCAACCTGCAAATGTTGCCCAGCACCAGAAGAGCATGTCCACAATTCACTAACCCTAAGCATCTATCTTTGGAATGAGAGAGGAAACCGGAGCACCCAGAGGAAACCTACATGGTCACAGTGAGTAAGTACAAACTCCTTACAGGCAGTGGCAGGAGTTGAACACTGTCCGTGATTGATGGCACTGTAAAACAATTGTTCTGACCACTATCCTATTATGCTGTCTCGAACAGCGTAGAGTTTTAGAGATGAAGACATGCTTATCTAGTCATGCTTATATCATTGTTATCTCGGTCCAACTAAATTAATATCTTTAGCACTTCGAACATACATAGCTGTGCATTAATGCTCAAATTGTAGACACTGGGTTAGTGACTATATGTAGAAATAAAAAATGCAGATGTTGGAATTCGGCACTGAAGGAAGTTAGTATGTCAGGCAGCATCTGTGGAGAGGATGGACAGTCAATATTTTTAGGTGCCATATTCAGGGATTCCCAACCTGCGATCCACAGGCCCTTTGTTTAACAGTAGTGGTCCCTGGCATAAAAAAGGTTGTGAACTCCTGCCATATATGTATACTGATGAGAATACCAGGCATCATCACCTTTGCACAGATCCGACCTTTCTCCCCTGAGTTATTTGTGTGTTGAGCACCTCTAGATTCTTATTAAACATAATTTAAATTGAGATAATTGTTTATTTGTTAAGGCTAACTGTAAGTCCTTATGGAATTGTAGCTAGTAAATCTGTGGTTAAGTTGCATTCAGAGACTGGGCTATTGATCTGAAGAAATAAGCTTAAATTCCATCATAACCGCTGGGGAATTAAAATTCAAGTGATTAAATAAATGTGGATTCAAAAACTGCTAACAGTAATTGTGACCATGAAACTACTAGATTGATGCCAAAGGAAGAGCACGGCGTTTGAGAAGCCAGGCTCAAGGGAAGTGGTCAGGTCCATGCATAGGATTGCATGAGCAAAGCTTTCTCTACTTGTATATGATGACTTATTTATCAAGTGCAGTACAGTACTGGAAACTCGAGAACTCCCTTTAACCATACACAAGCTCTCTGCCCAGCATCACTTCAGCATCTGAAAGCACATTTGGTATTATTTTTGCTGTTAACTTTTATTTTTCTTGTGAATGTTGTGCGCCTGATGCCATGTGCCTGTGATGCTGCTACAAATATGTTCTTCATTGCATTTACACATGTACTTGTGCATATGACAATAAACTTGACTTTGGCTTTGAATACATATAGACAATAGACAATAGGTGCAGGAGAAGGCCATTCGGCCCTTCGAGCCAGCACCGCCATTCTCTGTGATCATGGCTGATCATCCACAATCAGTACCCTTTTCCTGCCTTCTCCCCATATCCCTTGACTTCGCTATCTTTAAGAGCTCTATCTAACTCTTAAAGAGGAGAAGCAACACTTTAAAGTATTTGCACAAAATGGATACCCATACAAAGATGCCTACATGGTCAACAAAACACCAACCAAGAAGCAACCAAATGGTTGTCCCTCCATACATTTGAAATATCTTGGAAATGATGGCCCAACTGCTCCAAGGGTAGTAGAATTTTGGAGGAACATAAGCTAACAGCAATATTGAGGAGAGTACTGTGCAGACCAAAAGAATGAACTAAATTATTGGACAAGACCAATGTGGTTTACAAAATCCAATGCAGGGACTGCAGCAATTATTATGTCAGCCAAACTGGGAGAAAACGATCCAAAAGGATCCATGAACGTCAATGGGCTGTAAAACACCATATCCAATTCTCCCTCGTCTCTAGCCACGAAGATCAAGAGAAGCACAAATTCAACTGGGAAGCAGTGAATGTCATGCTGCAAGCAAATATATGGCATGTAAGAGAATTCCTAGAAGTGTGGTTTTCCACAAACAATTCTGTAAACAGACAGGTAGACCTTGACCCTACTTATGAGCCGATGCAGGCAAAATTCCAGAACACAACGCATGAAGTACTCCACACAGTCAACCAGCGACAAGATTTCTTCCCCAGATCACAACTGAGTTTTTGAAATGGCGACCAATCAGCTGATTGATAGGTATATAAAGACCAAGCATTTTGAGGACATGCCACAATTAACAGCACACTGATGGTGTCTCCTCATATGGTGACGAGACATTTGCAAGTAAATTGCCAAGATCAGAGAACAACTCAACTGAACCATCAACCACGTGAGCTACACATTTTCCGAATTATTTCCATTTCATTCTTTACCTTCATAGTCAATGCTTTCCATACATTCCTACACATCAGTCTAGTCACACAGTCAATCTTGGTGTGTTACGTACCCCGTAACTGGGTTGCCAAACCAGCAGAAATGGATCACTCAGTTGGAGTCTGGATTACTAGAACTAAGGAAGTTTTATTAAAGAAACAAGCAACACAGTACTCTAATCAAAAGGATAATAAATGCAACAGTTCAGCAATGATAAACACACATGTACATGTACACAGAATTAAGATAACAGGATCAATCAAGCTCTATCGTTGTCTAGGGGTAAATGACCAGTTTCAAAGTGACGCAAAGTTCAGTTCAATTTAGTTCAGTTCAGTTCGCAGTAATCGCTACCGTGAGAGATGGACAGTGTGGGGGAAGGAGAGAGAGAGCAAAAATGAATGAATATTCAAAACGGCTTCCACACAGACCTTCACAGTCAGCTTTTAGGCTAGCCCTTTGTGATGTCATCTGAGGTCACCGACCGTGACCCCATCCGTTTCCAGATACGATCGTTTCTCTGCGGTGAACCCGGAACCCAGGCAAGGGTGGACACACATCAGGTTCCCGCCGATCGTGCCTTTCCACCCTGTGCGTCTATGGCCTGGTCCCGCAACCAGCCTTCCAAAACTTCCCACCAACTTGTGAGAGACGCACCGCTTCCAGGGTCTCGTTACCTCGGGTGTCGTGTGTGTCTTGCCTTAGCGAACCTGTCCCTTTTTATCCCCCTGCTGGGGTATCGCCTGTCCATCACTTCAAACAGTTCAGGGTTCAAAGGGGGAGCCGATCTTGACAGCTCTCCTTCCGTTACTCTCCCGTCCCTTCATTAACATCTCCAAATGCTGCTCCATTGTTTTCCTTATCCCTCTCTCTCCTGCAGACAGGTGGCAGACCAACTGCTGATCCCACTGGTGCCAGCACAGGACAGCTAACATCTTAATCTATGTGTATTCTTGTCACAGGTGGTATACTACTACTGTAATTGAGGGGCTTCCTCACCCAAACTCTCCAGTAGCAAAAGAACCCTACTCTGTGGTTCCTCCCCACTGAAATTATGAATATTGAAAATGGCTAATGCATTAATGGATGCAATGAAAATTTGAGAGCAGTTGAGAGCACAAGGGGCTGCACAATATAAACACGAGAAACTCTGCAGATACTGGAAATCCAATGCAACACCTATGCAAAATGCTGAACAAACTCAGAAGGTCAGGCAGCATCCATGCAAATGAATGAACAGTCAATGTTTCAAACCAAGACCCTTCTTTAGGATTGGAAAGGAAGGGGGAAGACGCCAGAATAAAAAGATGAGGGGAGGGGAAGGAGGACAAGTTAGAAGATGATAAATGAAGCCTGGTGACTGGGAAGGGTAAGAGGCTGGAAAATGAGGGAATCTGATAAGAGTTGGAGTGGACCTTAGGAGAAAGGGAAGGAGGATGGGTATCACGCGAACTAATAGGCAGATGGAAAGAGGTAAGAGGCCAGGGGAGGGAGCAGAAGGAGAGTGGAGGGAGAGGGGTTAATTTTTACTGGAAGAAAAAACTGATACTCATGCCTTCAGGTTGGAGGTTACCCAATCAGAATATGTGTTCTGATATAAGTGTTACTTATATCAGAACACTTATAAGTGTTACTTTAATGGCCAGAAGATCTGTTTTGTTGAACTGGAAGGAGACCAATCCTCCTACTACACTCCAATAGTTTTCCCAAACTATATTATGTTTAAATTTAGAAAAAATTAGAAGTGATATTTTTGATCCTTGGGTTAAATTTGAAGAAACTTGGAAACCATTTATTCAACATTTTCATATGATGTAATTTGACCTTTCTGAATCCTTCTTAGTAGCTTAAAATATATGAATAGAGGAGCGGAGTTGACGACATTACTAAACGTGGTCGATTTAAGATATTGGTCTAGCCCTGTTTTGTTCTGTTTGCTTTTTTGGGGTTTAGTATTTAGTTCTTTTTTCTTTTTTGGGGGGGGTTTCTTTGTATTTATTTTTATTTTTATTTCTTTTTTTCATTATGATTAATTACATCATGAGTTTGGAAGTCTATTATACCTGCGTTATCTGAAATCATTTTTGTATATGTTTATTAATAATAAGATTATTCCAATATCTTTGTATTAACATTGTTATTTTGTTTATAATTTTGGAAAATTAATGAAAAGATTTAAAAAGAAAAGAATAAAAGTGTTACTTCTCCACCCTAATGGCAGATTCATTGTGGCACAAATGGGGTCCATGGACCAACATGTAGGAATGGGAATGGAAATCGGAATTAAAATCGTTGGGCCACTAGGAAGTTCCACTTTTGTCAGATAGAGCGGAACTTTTCAACAAAGCAGTCCCCAATTTATGATGGGTCATACCAATGTAGAGGGGGCTGTATCGAGAGCACTGGATATAATAAATGCAGGTGAAGTGTTGCCTCACCTGGAAGGACTGTTTGGGTCCCTGAATGGAGGTGAGGAAGGATGTGAATGAGCAGATGTGGCAGTTTGGATGCTTGCAGGGATAAACGCCAGGAAAGATGAATGGAAAAGGGAATTGTGGAAAACAGAGAGTGGGGTGATGTAAAGATGGGGTAAGGGAAGATCCCTCTGGAGTTGACACAAGTTGTTGAGAATGACCTGTTAGATGTGAGGGCTCATGAGGTGCTTGGTAACGACAAGAGGAACTCTATTACTGTTAAGGCCGTCGGAAGACGGGCTGAGCACAGATGTCTGGGAAATGTTGGAGACTCGGGTGAGGGCAGCATCAATGGTGGAGGAAGGGAAAACCCTTTCTGTGAAGAAAGAAAACATCATCCTGAGAACAGATGCATCGGAGATGAAAGAACTGCGAAAAGGTAATAACGTTTTTACAGGAGACAGGGTAGGAAGAGGCATATTTAAGATAGCCATGTGAATCTGTAGGTTTATAAAAGAGGTTGGTCGATTTTTTTGATCTTAGGTAGGAGGGAGAAGCGAGCATTGTGAGGGAATTATGAGTTTGGTGGCAGTGGATGGGAGTTCTCCAGACTTCAAAGTTCAGCATACATTCATTATCAAACTATGCATACATTAGACAACCTTGAGATTTGTCTTCTTACAGGCAGCCACAAAACAAAGAAACCTCAAAAGATCCCATAAAGATAAATGTCAAACACCCAATACAGAGAGAGAGAGAAAAAGAACAAGACCATATCAAGCAAACAATAAAATTAAGCAAATAGCTTCAGAGCTGAAGTTTTATGAAAGATACAAGCCAGGCATCACTGCAGCTAGAGCAGGCCACGGCCTCAGTTCATTGCAAGGCAGAGTAAACATTGAGAGACCACAGACGTGAAGTCAGGTATTGCTGCATGCAGAGCAGGGCACAGTTCAGCATAGTTTTCACTCATAGTAATTATTTTTTCCAGTTTCAAAAGCAGGAGAATATACTTTTCACAAAAATCTGTCTGCAGTTTTTATTAAAGTTCAAAAGACCGCGAGTGGGGAGTGCAATGTACAGATGATTGCTTTGTGATACTTAATGAAAAAAAGATATACATCATTTCCCATTACGCTGTTTTTTTTTCCTTTCATCAAGAACACAGTGTAAACAGAATTGGCAAGATCAGAGAGAAATCTCTAGGCCACCAGCAGTACTTTTCTTTCTCTTTTTTTCCTACAGAAATAACTGGATAACTCCTATAAGATTGTATTTATTATTTCTGCAGGAAACTCTGGGTATTTAATTTATTGTGCAAAATTCTTTTCTTCAGCAAGAATTTCTCCAACATTGCTGCACAAGTAACAGTTATTCTCTTCTATTTCTTCGTATTCTGCCAGGATGCTACATGGGATCAGCAAAGGATAAGAGAAATGAGCAAATAACTGTGGATTAGGTTAAATGAGGCAAAGATGCAACAATAGTTACTGAAGTTGTTATCTCACACAAGGAAAGTTATTACAATCGTCTGTCTGTGTTCCTCATGATTATACACCTATTATAGATGCCAAAGCAGTTAGTCAAAGATTCTACTACAGATCTGGATCCCTGAGTGTCAAGAGACGAACTTAACCCTTAAACTACTGTCAGATCCAGGAATATAACCATTAAAAGTTGGCTTCATTCTCAGATGAGAAAGAGATACAAAAATGATCATTTCTGCTCTGAAGACACTGAAATACATGCAGTTCTAATTTGGTTTCACTCAATTTTCTTTTCAAGCTAGCTGAAAACAATAGCTAGGTGTCTCTAAATGCCATTGATGGCTATCCCAGTAAAAATCAGTGCTCAGGTGTCATTAGTAATGCCACAAAAAAAAGACTCTGCTTTAATAGCTGCCTGAAGAGCTGGGAAGATTAGAAGTCTGGTGAAAGAACTCTTCTGCTGAATAATATCATTTTCCTTCTACCTCACGTGTACAACTGACCAGGATTTACCTCAGGGCAGCTGTTAGCACTACAGGTAGCTCACACTGGTGCTGTAATCTGCAGACACAACGGGCAGCTTTTATCCATGCTAAGGGGAGGCCTGAGGCTCAGTGTTTTGTTGAGCATCAAGTTTTTGGCTTTTTAATTTGAAAACTCGTCCAAACTACATGATTAATCACGTAGGTTCAAAATTTGACTTCACAGTGGCTACTGCAAGAGTGAATACTAAACTTCCAGCATTTTTCAATTCTTGATCTTGGTCTTTTTAATACATTTTTCTAAATTTCCTCAATTTTCTGCTCAGAATAATGAGCATCACCCTGTGATTTTAAAATGGAAATTAATTTTTCACATCTTCCAAGCTATAAAAGTTCAGAGAACAGATTCAACTACACCAGGACACCATCTGGCCCATCATGTTTGTTTCAACTCTGTCAAGAATCTCAGTCAGTCCCATTTCCTGATGATGGATCTTAGCCTGAAGCATCGACTGCATATTCCTCTCCATAGATATTGCCAGACCTCCTAAGTTCCTTAAGCATGTTAGACCATAAAACTATAAGACCATACAATTTAGGAGCAAAATCAAGCCATTTGGACCATTGAGTCTGCTCTGCCATTAGATCATGGCTGATTCATTTCCCTCTCAGCCACAATCTCCCACTTTCTCCCTAAAACTCTTTATGCCTTGACTAATCAAGAATATTTCAACCTCTGTCTTAAATATAACCAATGACTTGCCTGCACAGCCACCTGTGGCAATGAATTCCTCAGAGTAACCACTCTCTGGCTCAAGAAATTCCTCCTCATTTCTGTTCTAAATGGACACTCCTCAAGTCTGAGGCTGTGTCATCTGGTCCTTGATTCCCCCACCATAGGAAATCTCCTCTTCACATCCAGTCTGTTGAGGTCTTTCAACATTTGATAGGTTTCAATGAGATCCCCCCATCATTGCTTTGGTAGCCGGTGAGTAGAGGTCCTGAGCAATCAAACACTCCTCATCTGGTAAGTCTTTCAATCTGGAATCATTTTTGTAAACATCTTTTGAAACTTTTCCAATGTCAGCACATCTTTCCTTAGATAAAGGCCTTTAAGAGAGGCCTCACCAGTACCTTATCATTACATCCTTGTTTTTATATTCTAGTCTTCTCAAAATGAATGATAATATTGTGTTACGCAAACAACAGAAATTCTGCAGATGCTGGAAATTCAAGCAACACACATCAAAGTTGCTGGTGAACGCAGCAGGCCAGGCAGCATCTCTAGGAAGAGGTACAGTCGACCCTTCAGGCCGAGTCCTGACGAAGGGTTTCAGCCTGAAACGTCAACTGTACCTCTTCCTAGAGATGCTGCCTGGCCTTCTGTATTCACCAGCAACTTTGATGATAATATTGTGTTTGCCTTCACTACCACCAACAACATGCAAATTAACCTTCAGCGAATCCTGCACAAGGTTTCACAAGTCCTTTTACATCTCAGATTTTTGAATTTTTGCACTATTTAGAAAATTGTCTGTGCTTTTATTTCTTCTAGCAAAGTGCATGACCATACATTTTCTGATGCTGTATTCCATCTTTGCCCATTCTCCTAATCTGCCGAAGTCCTTTTACAGACTCTCAGCTTCTTCAACACGATCTGCCCCTACACCTATCTTCATATCATCCACAAACAGCCAGAGAGTCATCAGTTTTGCTATCCAAGTCATTGGCATGCAAGATAAAAAGAAGCAATCCCAACAAATTTCCGTGTGGAACACCAGTAGTTACTGGAGCCGACCAGAAAAGGTTCCTTTTATTACGACGTTTTCCCTCCAGCCAATCAACCAATGCTCTATCCACGCTGGTAACTTTCCTGTAATACCATGGGCTCTTAACTTGATAAGCAGCCTCATGAATAAGACCATGATTATCGGATACAGGAGCAGACTTCGGTCATTTAGCTCATTGAGTCTGCTCCGCTATTTCATCATGGCTGATCCAATTTACCTCTCAGCCCCAATCTCCTGCCTTCTCCCCACATCCCTTCAAGCCCTGATCAAACAAGAATCTATCAACCTTTGCCTTAAGATACATAAAGACTTGGCCTCCACATCTGCCTGTGTGGTGATATCACGAGTCATGTGTAAGAACATGATTGGGCAGAGTTTAGAGCATGCGCAGAAATGACAGAATGATCTAGAAACTGTATGGTGAAAACATGGTTGCTGTTTGCTGTTGTAAATAAAAGTACTAGTTCTATTCTTCCAGAATATGGTTTGTTCTTAGTAACCCACGGTACGTATAAAGAACACAACATAATGTCAGAAGTCGGTCTGGAAGAATAATACGTTTCGCTAACACGGGAGAAGCAAAGATAATCGAAAAAAAGTGCGCAAACATTTTCGTTGTTTGCTAACAGCTTTAAAAATGGAAGTTTTGCAACCCCCATCGACACTTCAGCTGACTGGAAATGTAGTTGAAAACTGGAAAATATTTAAACAGCTTTTGAAATTTATTTATCGGCGATCGGAGCAGATAATAAAACGGAAAGAACAAAAGCTGTAATTCTACTCCACATAATAGGGGACAACGCAGTTGAGGTATATAACTATTTTACTTTTGAAAATGGAGATAATTTGAATCTAAAAGCGATAATCGACAAACTTGATGCATTTTGTATACCGAAACGTAATGTGACCTATGAGCACGATAAGTTTTCAGATGTCGGCAGAGACCTGGTCAAACGATTGAGCAATTTGTTATGGAGTTGAGACACCACAGCAAAACTTGCGAGTTTGCAGCGCTCACAGACTCTTTCATTAAAGACGGAATTGTTCGTGGCTTTTGGTTGATAATCTGAGAGAAAGACTGTTAAGAGAACAAGACATCAACCTGGAAAAAACTTTGAGGCTGTACGAAGCTTTGGAAACTGTGATGTCGCAGGCAAAAGGGCTTTTTATTGAGAGCTGCGTAGACGCAATAAAGCACGAGCATATTTGAAAAAAATAATGAAGTAACAACGAAAGCGACAGAGAGCAAGACGTCATCTGAAAGAAAAAAAACTTTGTGATCGTTATGGGCGGCAACATCATCTAATAAAGTGTCCAGTGTATCGGAAAATATGCAACACCTGCGGTAAGAGTAATCATTTTTCACGCTGTTGCAGAAGTAGAAAGAAAATAAAATAAGTAAATGCAGTGCTTGAAAATGAACTTGAGGAGTTTTATATAGATGTGCTTTGTGAAAACAGACAAAGTAAGAATGACTGGACTATGCCATTGCAAGTGAACCAAAACATTGTTCTGTTTAAATTGGATACTGGAGCACAAGTAAATGTTCTTGCAGAATCTGAGTTTAATGTATTAAAGCCTAGACCAAAGTTACATCAGACAAATATAAAAGTGACGGGGTATTCGGGTGCAGACATTCCAGTTAAAGGAACATGTGTGGCAATAGTATCATACAAAAGTAGTGTGCACACGCTTTCATTTGTGGTTGTGCCAAAAAATGTACAGTCTATACTTCCTTTATCTGCCTGAGAGAGACTGAATTTGGTGAAATGAGCCTTAGTCCTGGACAGTGACACAGAGTCAGAATACAGTGACTTGAGAAAAGAGCAAGAGGGAACAGAATTTGATTCCAACACGGCAAAAGTAAAAAAAAGTCATAAAGAAAGATCCCAGACCCATCCTTTTGTTACCAGCATCTGACAAGGTATTGCCAGTACAGTACAATACTGATATGAAGCCAAAGAGTGACAAGAATCAGAATCCAATTGAAGAAGTGACAGCACAAGTGGAGGAATTGAGAAGTTTTATTGAAATTATGAAGTCTCAGCATAAAAAAGAGATTACACAGTTAATGAAAGAATTAGATGAAGAAAAGAAGATTTGTATTTCATTACAAACGGAAGTGGAAGGAATTAAGAAAGCTACAGTACTTGAAGAGGTACAACCTAGATCATACATGGTCCAAACAGAAGAAGGAGCAGTGTTAAGAAGAAATCGCAAAGACTTCAAGACAGAGCCAACTTCAGAGATTCAGTTAACTGATACAGACCAAACAACACATGAAAATAACAACAAAACACAAGAACTGTGTGAAGCACTTAGGTCTACTTGTGTTCGTAAACTCCCAGAGAGACTGATAGAGACATGTTAAATTATGCATTTGTTTTTATTAATGTTGCTAATTGTTTTTCTTTTTAAGGAAAGGAAGATGTGGTGATATCACGTGTCACGTGCAAGAACGTGATTGGACAGAGTTCGGAGCATGCGCAGAAAGGACAGAATGATCTAGAAACTGTATGGTGAAAATGTGGCTGCTGTTTGCTGTTGTAAATAAAAGTTCTACTTCTATTCTTCCAGAATATGGTTTGTTCTTAGTAACCCACGGTACATATAAAGAACACAACAGCCTGTGGCAAAGAATTCCATAGATTCACCACCCACTGGTAAAGAAATTCCCCCTCCTCTCTGTCCTAAAAATACGCCCCTCTAATCTGAGGCTGTGTCTTCTGATCATTGTCTCTCCCACCAGAGGAAACATCCTCTCCACATCCACTCAGTCAAGGCCTTTCACCATTCAATATGTTGTAATGAGGTCAGCCCTCATTCTTCTGAAATCCAGTGAGTACAATACTCACAATACTCCAAGTGAGTTCTCACCAGTGCTTTATAAAGTCTCAACATTACATCCTTGCTTTTATATTCTAGTCCTCTGAAATGAATGCTAACATCACATTTGCTTTCCTCACCACAAATTCAACCTGCAAATTAACCTTTAGGGAATCCTGCACAAGAACTCCCAAATCGCTTTGAATCCCATATTTTTGAATTTTCTCTTCATTTAGAAAATAGTTAACCCTTTCATTTCTTCTACCAAAGTACAAGAGCATACACTTCCCAACAATGTATTCCATCTGCCATTCCTTAGCCTGTTCTCCTAATCTGTCTAAGTCCTTCTGTAGCCTCTCTACTTCCTCCAAACTACCTGCTCCTCCAGCTATCTTCATATCATCTGCAAATTTTGCAACAAAGCCATCAATTCCATCATTCAAATCATTGACATATAACATAAAAAGAATCAGTCCCAACATAGACCCCTGTGGAACACCACCAGTCACTGGCAAACAGTCAGAAAAGGCAACCTTTATTTCCACTCTTTTCCTCCTGCCAATCAGCCACTGTTTTATGCATGCTAGAATCTTTCCTGTAATACCATGGGCTTGTCAAAGGCCTTCTGAATATCCAAGTACACAATACTGACTGATTCTCCTTTGTCTATCTTGCTTGTTATTTCTTCAAAGAATTCCAACAGATTTGTCATGCAAGGTTATTCCTGAAGGAAACATGACGCCTTCGGCCTATTTTATCATGTGCCTCCAAATACCTTGAAACCAGATCCTTAACAATCAACCCTAATATTTTCCCAACCACTGAGGTCAGACTAACTAGCCTATAATTTCCTTTCTTCTGCCTCTCCCCTTTCATGAAGAATGGAGTGACATTTGCAATTTTCCGGTACTCCGGAACCATTCCAGAAACCATTGATTCTTGAAAGATCATTTGGATGAATAGATTGCCAGTACACTCCTTGCAGCCCCTAGATTCACCATGAAATTTGGCACTGCTCAGAATATTCCAATCACATTCCTGTAACATTTCCTCCTCCTGTATGGATTTGTGTTGCATTTGCTCTGGAATCACAGTGACTGACAACTATAGCAATTGCTATTTGACTCCTTAGCTCAGGATTTTGTCCAACATATCAATCATCCCTTACTATATTCTAGCTTTCAGGAAAATTTATTAATTGAGCACAAATTATATCATTGGGAAATATTATATAATTTCCTAAATTCATAGATTTGATAGCTGTGAATACCACTTTCTAAATTCATTTGCTACTATCTCGTTCCATTTGCTTTCTTGTAAAACAATTGCAACTCAATTAATTAACGAGTGGTTAAAACTGCCCAATGCATCACCAGCACCAGCCTACCTGCTATCAAGGACGTACTGAAGATACCGAAATATGTGGAAGAATGGCCAATAATTCCATGGAGGATTCCATCCACTCAGTTCATGGACTGTTTGCCCCACTCCACCAATCAGGAAAATGGCTACACAGCATCCATGCCAGAATCACCAATTACTTCAAAAACAGTTGCTTCACCCAAGCTGTCAGGCTGATCAACACCTCCACCCACTAACGCACCCCATCACACTCTCTATCACCACTACTTCATTATTTCCTTCAGTCACCTCATGTACAGATTCTCTTATACCTAGCATCACTTTATGTGCATACAATCAATCTATGTATATAAGCTAATTGTATGTATTTATATTTATCATGTTTATTTTTATTTAGTTCTTTGTGTTTATTGTGTTTTTTTATGCTGCATGATATCCGGAATGATAATCATTTCATCCTCCTTTACACCTGTGTTTTGTCAAATGACAAAAACAACCTTGGACCTTGAATCTTGAATCAGAATATGAATGCAATATAACAGTACAAATTCAAATACTGTTTTGGACTGAAACAGCAACTTACAAACATGCTCTTGCAGAAAATTTCTTAGGGTTATCACCCATCAGAAGCGAATCTCCTTCACCATGCAATAAGGGCATCAGGAAAACTTAACAAATTTTATCTGACAGGGGACCAGAACATGAAAACATCTCTTGTTTGTCACCAATTGAAATCTCAGTATGAGAAATCCGTGGATGGATAATGAAGGGAATGAGTACGTCAAACAGATGAGGGACTTTATTGAAGATGACTGCCAGAATTTAAGTGAGTTTTACTTTGTTGTATCCATCTAAGTAATATTAAATGTTTACACAGACTGCGTAAAATAGAATTTATGTCTTCTCATTGAAATCAACAACAGAGAATCCTGAATTTTCTGCTTGCACAGAATTTGGATTTGACTACAAGCCACAGAACTTCAGAAATATAAATCATTTTAAGTAGTCTGTAATAAATGCCAGACGCAGCCCCTGCATTTAGAATGCACATGCTTATGAATTTGAAGCAAACACAATTACAATTAATTTAGCATAATTAGTTCTGCCCTTTACATTCTGAAAAATGTCATATTGATAAAAAAAAACTGGCTGGATAAAAAAATCTCTCTAAAATGCAATCATAATTTTTACTTTAGACATGAATTAATGGTGTTCATGCAAAATATGCTGAAGTCTAATTAAGTCAATGCATTATACTTGATTCTCAAATTAAACAACCCCTCTTAGACTAGCAGTACAATACTATTTGGGACAATGGTACTGAGATTTGATTATACAAGATTACTTTAATTACCTACTAGATTCAGCCCTGAAGAGATATTCGGTCGTAAAGTATACCAAGGTAATGATAAATATTCTTTATTTTTGTGAATACAGAATGATTCTTTGTATTGAAATGTCATCTCTGATGTTCCCATTGAAAAAGTTATGTTCATTTCTTTGCAAAAAAGTGCTATTATTAGTACATGTATTTAGAAATTAACATTGCCAACCCCTTTACAAATTATTGTGGAGTAATTTCTCTTCTTGCCATATGCTTGAGGACTCTATAAAAATATAACGCCACTTCTATTTTGGGAGAAATCATCAAAAACTTGTCTGTATTTTCAACTTGATCCAGAATATATATAATTTCTGCCTGCAGGCTGAGACTGCATCATTCAACACCACACCTCTGAATCACCAAAGAAGATTAAAAAGGAAATCTTTCACCATGTTTTAAATTAAAATTCAAAAAAGCTGCAAAAGGCAGACACTAAAAATCTTTGAAACCACATTTAAATCACTGGCCTGTAGTTTACAAGGAACGGCCAGCAGCTCCAAATGATTTCTAGTCTTTTGCATCAAAGACATCTTGGATTTCTGCACATGTGCAGTGAATGGCAGAAGCCCAGGATACATTAGAGGTCTGACAGACCAGATAAGTCACTTCCAACTCAGCAAGGTGAAGCAATTTCACCCCAGACAGAGGGTCAAACTTAAGCCATGTGACACGAGAAAATTAACAGCATCCCCATTGCTTTGAACGGGATCATCCAGCCTGTGGGAAATGACTGATATTGATCAGGACTTTACTTATCTTTCTTTAATTTAATGTTTGTAATTATGTTACCATGGAAATGCCCTTTTTAACTGAATTGCTAATTTTTTTTTAATAATAGAGGCATAGAGAGATACAATACAGAAACAGGGCGTTCAGCCCTCAAGTCTGTGTTGATTAGTCCTTATCCATTGACACTAAATCTATACTCATTTCATTTTATTCTCTTCACATTCTCACCCACTTCTCCCAGATTCTACCACACACCTACACTCCAGAGGCAATTTACAGTGGCCAGTTAAACTACTGTGTCTTGTGATATTGAAGGAAACTGAACCATCTGGAGGAAATCCACAATGTCACAGGAAGCATGTGTAAACTTCACACAGATAAAGGTCAGGATTGACCCTGGGTCTCCAGCACCATGAGACAGCAGCTCTACTACCTGTAACACTGTGCTGCCGGAAGAGAATCTCAAATAAGATGACCTAGTTCCAAAACAAGGATCCAGTCATTTAAAACTGAGGCACATAAAAATTTCTCCTGGTGAGATAGCAAATCTTGGGAATTATTTGCTTCATGAAGTTGTGGAGGGGATCTCGGTATAATTATTTAAAGTAGAGCTACACTTTATAGGGTTTTGAAAGATCAGAAGATTAAAGACTACGGACAATCTGGCCAAGAAGAGGTGATCAAGCTTTAATCATACTGAACGGCAGGCCAGGTTTATTACTCCCACAATTCTGTTCTACATTATTTAATTCTATTTGATCAGGTTTTAAATGTATGGGAGACATTAAATTAAATGCAGTTGGATGTTTGTGGGCCCTTTCCCCAGTGTTCAAGATGCATGGCCATCTCACCACTTGGAGCCCATTCTATCTCACAGACTGTCTGTCAGGTGCAGCAGGTATGGGCTCTCCTCGTCTCTCCAGCCACATCCAGAGAAAAGGATCAGCCATTGAGTGACGGTGAATCAAGGCAGGGGGTCTGAATCAAAATCAAGCTGGGGGATGCAGGCAATGATGGGAAGATGAATTACTTTAAAATTTCAGTAATAATATAATGTTCATAAAATTTCAAATGTACTGTTGTGACTGTGATCAAACTCACTCAAGAGACACTTTTTTCAGCACAACAAGCAGACATCACGTACTGGAGACACTCTAAGTAGAGGCTCACAAGCCCGAAGATACATCATATTTTTATGCTCTTAAGATCAAAGGTAACAGTAGGTGATTCAAAACAATTTCATTGATTGTTTACTCAATACTTTGGGCTGACAAATAGTTCCTGTGAGATACAAAGTGGAAGCACATTGTAATTGATCCAACACCTCTGAAGGTTCAAACACATTTGAGAGAAACTAATTACCACAAATATTCTGAAACTTGTGACATCAGAGAGCCAGTCACCCAAAATGAATGTTGGGGGAGCTGTCTCTGAGTACACAAATGATTGCCTATACCTGTGACCATGTTTTATAGCTGAAGTGATAACATCCGTCTGGTGTGCCAGTTTAGACTCAAGTCACAATGTATAAATAACTTAGCCACCTTGCCTGGATTGATGGAAGGCAATTAACAGAAATCCATTGTTTTAACAGTGGTCTTTTACACATGCAATCTCTTAATTCCAATTTACTGCTTGCAATTTACACAAAAAAAATGAAGGTTAACTGCAAGCATCCTGAAAATATTTACATTTACAATAAGAGCTGAAGACTGGTTCTTTGAATTAATATCTGCTATATCCCCATAACTCTAGAATCCTCCCTAACATGTAATTTCATATGGTTCAAATCAATATTATTCATTGCTAGTGTGATATCTGCAGTTATCTATAAATAACCTTAAATATACAGTTCATGGAGTTTTACAGATTCCAGCATTTATATGCAATGATATCAGGAACTTTAATTATGGTCCCTACTCTTTGAAAATTTGCAATGGCTGTGAGAACGATCCCTTTTGTGATTTATTCATATCAAAAAACAATGCACAATATGGAAACTGTACAGATTTTTTTTTCATCACAAGTTACTTCTGAATCCCAAGTTGGGCAGTCTTTCATTGATTCTGTTATGGTTATTCTTCTATAGATTTATTGAATATTCCCACATGAAAATGTATATCAGGGTTGCATATAGTGACATCTATGTACTGTACTTTGATAATAAATTTGCTTTGAATTTTATTTATAGCATATCCTAACTTCTCTTAAACCACCAGAAAGTTCATTGATAGATGCAATAATGACAGGCAAGACATTCATTACTATGAATACAACTACTCACATGTTTGGAGTAGCAGTCACCTGGAGAAATACTTGTCAGGAGAAGGAAGTGAAGGCACAGAAAGTGATGCAGAAGATTGCAGGACGGGAGAGATTTAGTGCATAATTAAAGGGTTAACTATTCCATAAGCCTTGTAAAGAAATGGATGACAAAAGCCACCAGTCCAGAACAAAATTTACTCCCAGCTTCATAAAATTCCAAGTTACATCTCATCTAATTTTATATATGGTGGCTACATCTTCATAAGATGTAGCAGTATTTTCAGCTGCAATAAAAATGGTAGCAGTAAATTGTGAAGGCAATGAAGATAAAAGTAACTAGATAGCCTTCATCACATCCATCTACCTACTATAAACTGTAACGAGCAGTTCCTTAATGTGAGTGAAATTTAATGTAGCAGAAGACAGCCTCTTAGACATAATATAGTTCTTTAAAAATTAAATATAACATGATGACAAGATGCATTAACGGTCATGATCAGCTGTTTATGCCCAGTTCAGTTGCAGAACTCAACTTCACTTTGATAGCCGTGGCCCCAACAATTTAAAAGGAAATCTGATATATGTTAAGGACAATAACTCCTGTGACAGTTCTCTGACCAGAAATTTGCTTTTGCAGAGAGCTTTCATGCACAGAGTTGGTTATCTCTGGTTACTGAGACACCAGGAGAGAAACAAGTATCTCTTTCCAATCTTCACACTGATATCTCCCCTAGCACATGGCACTGAGACACATTTTGTTTATGAGGAGTCAAATGGATGTTTGCTCCGATTGTGGAAAGACTAGAGAATCTGATGAGAGGTTGGGTAAAATATTATTGAGAAGGTATGCAAGATCACAGAACTATGGAGTAAAATGACGCAAGTGTCTTTTAACAATGGGAATGGGTCATGGAGTTTGGTATGTGTCAGGTCAGATGAGTATTGGTGAGAGGTAGTTTCTGGACATGCAAACAGAATGGCAAAATTTTGGGATCTGATATCATATATGCATTGGGCTGTGAAGCAGTACTTAAATTTGGAGCCAATACATGGGGGAATCTCATTATCTGGGCAACTGAAAATTAAGTGCTGAAATTTGGAAAACTGGAAGGGAATCTGCAATCTGAAAATGCAAAACAGTGGTACACTGTGGCCTGGAACCAAGAATACAGACAATCTATAATGTGTGGTTTTATTAAGGTGAATCCCAATATTTTGGAATGATCTAGAAGTCTCAAGATGCAAAATTATTGTAATTTAAAAATTGCTCATTTTGGCTTTTTTTAAAAAGTATGTGTAACATTATACAAATTGTGGGAGACTGTAAGGCTTTGAGATACTGAAGGAAATGGGTGTCTAGTGCGTAATACACAGAAGAACAGCATGCAATGTCACTGATTTGGGAAAATTAGAGAGTTATTTCCTAATGCTTAGAGAAATAAATAAATGAATGAGAGCAGGAGAGAGGGAAGGGGGGGAAGGGGGGAAGGGGAGGGAGCGAGAGACGGGGAAGGGTGAGGGTGAGGGAGGAGGAGGGGAGGGGGAGAGGAGGAGAGGGTAGAGGGGAGGAGGGAGAGGAAAAGGAGGAGGAGGGGGAGAGGGAGGAGGAGGGGGAGTGGGGGAGAGGGAGAGAGGGAGAGAGGGAGAGAGGGAGGGGGAGGGGGAGAGATGTTATACCTATCATGTAGGAATGTAGAACATTGTGAAGATCATATTTGGAGTAATGTCTAAAGCTATAGTGTTTTAAGGAAGGATTTTAGTGCACTGGATGTAATTCAGACATATTTTATTGGATTGATATCTGGAATAGGGAAGGTGCCTTATGAAGGAAGGTCAGACAGATGAAGATTGCATCTGCTTGAGATTAAAAGAGTTAAAGAAAATTTTATTGAAATACAATACCCTGACTATTCTAGGTAGGGTAGATGAGGAGAGAATGCTTCTTCTCCTTCTGGGAGAACCATGAAATCATAATCATGTTTTAATGTAGGTATCCATCATTTATAACAGAGATTAGATGAAAGCTTTTAACCTTAGAATGTCGAGTCTTTTAAACCCTCTTCCTCAAATGACAGTGGATGGAGAATCTTGAATAATGTTAGGGCTGTAATAGACTGATACTTGATACCAAGGCAATGATGATGATGATGAAGAAGAAATGGAGGTAATTAGCAGTCCACAGCGAGGAAGGAAGACAAGGAGAATAACAGCAAAGATGAGAATAAAGCATGATATATTCCTGTGGGAGTTGGGAATATTTTAGTAAACAGTGGAGCGATGGAGCAAGGTTGATATACTGAGTAAACTCCTACTCTGAATTCATTTGTTCATTGGACCTCCTGTTTTGACCACACACACTTAATATTACAGAGAGCCAAATGTCATTCTGTGGAAATTACAGGAAGAGGAAGGAGACTTGTACCACTCCACACAAATGTGTTAATATTATTTGCCAATATATGAGACTAATTAGTTTACAGCTATTTGCAAAAACAGTGCTGAAATTGTGTGAGAAAGAAAATCAAATAACTCTTCAAACTATCTATAGAAATCAAGAAGAAGAATGACATCTCCAAGGAAGTATCGTAGTGACACAATTTATTTCTTAACACTTCTAAATATCCTCTGACATAAAATAATGACTTGAATCCTGACAGGAGTGTCATTCTATCTGGTTCATTAACTCTTTTTTATCTATAATTTTAATGACAGCCTGTAATGAACTCCCATTTCTCTTGAAAGAGAATACTGGAGATAATCAGCAGGTCAGCTTGCTTCAATTGTCTGAATTCAGACTTGCCTGCAACACTCCAACTTTTGAGCAGGTTTGGAAAATGCTTAGTACCCTGGAACTAATGTGACTTAACTAAACAACACATGAAATGGACCATTTCTTTCTGATTGGTTTAATATTGTGGATTACGTTATCTTTAGATTGTAAGAAAAGTCAGGTCAGATAACAGAAAAATGGAGGGCTATGTAGGAGGGAAAGGTTGAATTGATGTTAAAGTAGGTTAGATGGTCAACGCAACTTCACAAGTCTCTCAAACTTTGATACTGCAGGTCTACAAGTTGTGTCGCCATGTCATCTGGTGAAATGATAAATGAAAGGAGCCAATGGTTTAGTGGTTAAGTCAGAATGATATAAGTTGAATGGAATTTTGCTCGGATTGCGGAAAAGCTGGAGAACCTAACGAGTAGTTCGATCCAATATCATTGAACAGGTTCTGTGGGATAGCAGGATTCTGGAAGTAGGGAAGTCCCTCTCTTAACAGAGGGGAGTGAGTCATGGAGCTTAGGATGTGTTGGGTCAGAAGGACATTGGTGGGAGGTAGGTTCTCTACATAGACAGAGAAGGCCAGAAATCGAAGATCAAATTACTTACTTGGGATGAGCTGTGAAGAATGTCTGGAGAATCCCAGAACTGGGGAGGATTGGAAAATTCCTGCTGGAGTTTGGAAATCAGGGAGGGGATTTTAGATCTGGCAAGGTAGCACAATGGGGCAATGGGGCCTGGAATCTGGGAAACAGAGAATATAATAAATTATGGATAATCCTAACATTTTGAAACAATCTAAGAAGTCTTGGGATGGAAAAATATTGTAGGAGGAATATTTGGCTGATTTGCCCCAGACCTCAACTTGTTTTCTTTGCTAGTTCCTTATAGCTCTCACAGTTCCCTGATCCTTCAAAGTTCATCTACCTCCTGTACCAAACTTTTCTTATAACAAAGCCTCCAAAGCCCTCTAGGGTGGAGAATTCCAGAGATTCACCACCCATTCTACCCTTGCAAATTCTTTCTTCATCTTTATCTTTCTCCCCACTTTGGCTTCCTACTTCCCTCAGTGGACTCCTGTTCTCTTTGTCTTCTTGATCTCTCCAGTTTTAACTGTTTTGCAATGTTTAGTCTTGTTCTACTGTTGCTCTCTCTGTATCCCCTCTCTTCTCAATATTCTACTGGTGTCTCCACTGCATTTTTGTTCAGCATGCATTCTATGTTTTTCTACAGTTTATTTATGTATTTCTTAGCAGAGCTGATTGAGTGGTGGGAGTGTGGAACGAGCTGCCATCTGACATGGTAAATGTGGGCTCACTCTTAAGTTTTAAGAATAAATTGGATAGATACATGGATGGGAGAGGTCTGGAGGGTTATGGACTGAGTGCAGGGCAATGGGACTAGCGGAATAAAGTTTTGGCAAAGACTAGAAGGGCCGAATGGCCTGATTTCTGTGCTGTAGTTTGCTATGATTGCTGATCAGAAGAGGTATTTGGCCTGCATAACAGACTATCAGGATCTAACCGAGTTTTACAGCTTGGACACAGCCTCTTTGACTCCACTGATCCATGCTAACCAAGACGCCCATCCAAGCTAGTCTCATTGCTCGTGGTTGGCCCATAGACTTCCAAAACTTTCCTATCTTTTACCTATCAAACTGCCTTTTAAAAATCATTATGGACCTGATATCATACCTATCTCAACCACTTCCTTTGGCAGCTCATTCCAGATACATAAAAAGCTGTGTTAAAAAGCTATCCCTCAAGTTCCAACTAAACTAAACTTTGCACAACTTTGTGGGCTGAAGGGCCTGTATTGTGCTGTAGGTTTTCTATGTTTCTATATAAATCTTCCCCTTCTCACCTTAAACCTATACCTGCTGGTATGATGACAGATGTGTGGTAAAAAAAAAAGCAGTGCAGAATGACAACAATCTGGTGTTCATCTAGCGCACTTATTCTGCAGATGGTTCGCAGAGATTGGTCGTGAAGGGAGGTTTTAAAGAGAACCTAGAAGAAGAAGGAGGAGGAATAGTACATTATCGAATCTCAGAGATTAGAAACCAAGTAACGTAAGTTATAATTGCCACTGATTATATGAGGAAAACTGGACACCGGAGAGGTCAGAATTTGGTTGATGTTGTCAAGCGAACAAAGAGTACAATACTGTGGATAAATGGAGGCAGTATGCATCTTAGGAACGGCGTACTGAACAAAATGGTTAGGAGAATCTTGCAGCATAAAACACTGTATAAAATTAACACTCAGGTGTGACATCCAGGCATGATTTTAAAAAAAATCCCACATTCACAGCCGCAGTACGAATGACAAATGTTGACACAGGAAGTAAGTGCAACACAAGATGCCTTCATTTTCTTTTAAAACGACAGCGCAAGTTGCATGTGTAGCACCTGCAATCACACACTTCCACTCGCACATTGTATAACACTCCCTGATATGCTTCTGTGTCAATCTGAGTTGTGGGCAGATTTATTCTATTCTGCAGACTTTAATGGCAAAATTGATCTACCATGGCTGCTTAGGATATTGTTCCCATAAAACGAGATGAGGTCAGGCCACCTGCAACAATAGCCAAAGGCATCAAAACACTTGAAATCATTGGCCCTTGACAATTGTACTCAGAACTGTCAATATTAACTACAAAACTGTGTGGAGTTTAAGGACTCACAAGGGAATGCAAATGTCCTAAACTTATGCACAACTTATCACATCTCTTCGGTCAGGTACATCTGATTCCTGCTTATGGAAGTGAACTCCATAGTTTTATTTCAATTATGTAATGTGAACCCATTTTATAAATGGTTCTATTGTGTATTTTTTATTATTTTCATTTTTCTCTTAACTTCTCACTGGAATGTAGGAAGCTAGCGTGTAAGCTCATCGAGGTTTATAATATGATGAGCGGCATAGATAGATTCATAGCACGGAAACAGTCCCTTCGGCACATTTAGTCTATGCTGAAACTATTTAAACTTCCTACTCCCATCAAACTGCACCGGGACGATAGCCCTCCATGTCCCTACTATCCGTGTACATACACAACCTTCTCTTCAACATTGAAATCGAGCTCACATGCACCACTTGTGTTGGAAGCTCACTCCACACTCTCATGACCCTCTGAGTGAAGAAGTCTCCTTTCAAGTTACCCTTAAACTTCTCACTGTTCACCCTTAACCCATGACCTCTAGCTGTAGACCCACCCAATCTCAGTGGAAAAAACCTGATTGGAAAAAGCCTATCTATAGATCTCATACTTTTCTTTTAGAATAGAGAGTCAGTGTTCCATCCTTCCACTACCCCCCACCACCCCAGAAGGGAATCCACAATTAGAAGACGCAGTTTTAAGGTGTGAGGGGAGAAATTTAAGAGGGATCCCAGAGGTAGGTTTTCACACAGAGTGAGGCGGTCATCAAGAATGAGCTACTCTAGGAAGCAGTAGAGGAGATACAATTGCAACGTTTGAAGTGCATTCAGACTGGTACCTGGATAGGGAAGATGTAGGTGGACACAGAGGTAATGTGGGCAAATGGGATTGGCATAGACAAGATGTGACCAGCATGGGTGAGGTGGGCCAAAGGTATACATTTCTATGCAATGCAATTCTGGGAATTTTATAATGAAAAAATGATGGTATTTTTCATTTTTATTAGTTTTTGAGTGAATGGGAATGTTTGTGAATGTAACGGATGTTTAAAAGCTTTCCTATCTTTAACTGCCTATAAGCCTGGGGTAAAGATTAACCAACTCAAAATAGGACTTGTTGATTAAAGTTTAAAAAAAGTCCCAACCCCTCTAGGGATATCCTGAATGGAGATTGCATCCAGAGTCCCTATCCAAGTCAGAGCACACTTCGCAAAGAAGTGACCAATGAGTTTGTGCAGCTTGTTAATAGAAGAAAATTGGATGACACAAGTGGTAGATTCAACATAAATGAAGGAAAATATACACAAATTATCCTTACGTTTTGAAGAATTTTGATTTGTCAGTTTCATCTCCTAGATCTTTTTGCTAGAATTATGGCCCACTAGTTTATCTTCATTGATAGACCTCTCCAATTAGTCTTATTCCCATACTTTTGCTCCATAACCCATCAATTTTCAAAAATGTAACCAATTTTCTTAAGAAGTTAGACTTGAATCTGACCTCACTCCCCTTTCAACTAGTGCACTCTAAGTCAACACAATTTGCTCAATAAAATAAACCTCAATTCCATTCAGGTTCTTGCCCCAATTCTCTTAATCTTTTCCATACTGCCCTTTCTGTATGTGGAAGCAGCTTAGTCATGTCTACTCTAACCACTTCTCCTAAATTTCCTTTAAACTTACTTTCTTTGTCCCAAAGAGAACAATCACTGTCCTGTTGAGGGAATTTTTTTTTTGAACACTGTGTATTTGAGCGCTGTCACTCAAAGAGATGACAATCTCCATCTTGATTGCTGTGTTTGCAATCGGTAACACACAATAAGGTTACGATGTATTTATTTTTAAAAAGAGGTAAATCTACCAACAATAATTATTATTAACCCAGCAGTCAAAATGTCTGTAGGTAATAGCTTAAAAGGAGTTATGGCCGCCAACATTTTTCGTATGGGGTTTTTGCATTCTCCCCATGACCATGTAAGCTTGCTCTGGGTCCTTCAGTTTCCTCCCATATTCCAAATATGTAAGGTTAAAGTTAGTAAGTTGGTGTTGAAAGTGAAGCTTATGTAACTTGCTGGCTGCCCAGCATGATCCTCACTGATTTGACTTGACACAGACAATGCATTTTACTCTGCGTTTCAATGTACATGTGAAAAAAACAAAGCTAATCATTAAATACATTGTATGCTTGAAGTATAACAGGTACTATGTCAGAATATATGGATATTATATGGTAAGATGGTCCCCATGTGGTGAAAGGATAAGTAGGTAGAGTGGACGTGAAAGATTACTCACAGTCTTACAACAACCTTGGAAGATTTGGTTTATTCTTGCTCCAAAATTATTTAATTATCAGGCACATTATCTTTGCAGCTGTCATTTGTGAAGTAGTACAGTGGCTAAGTTACTGGACTAGAACCCAGAGGCCTTGACCTTTGCTCCAGAGTTCAAATCCTATCACAGCAGCTGTGAATTTGAATGCAACTGATGGTGACCATGATCAGGTTCACTAATGTCCTTCAGGGGAGGAAGTCTGTTATTATTACCCACCTGCTCTGAATGTCATTACAGCCATGATGGTAGTTGCTTTCTCAGTTTGAGGGGCAACTGATTCTAGACAGTAAATGTTGGAATTGCCAATTGAAGATTTAAGATTGTCTGATGTCAATCTGAGTACACAAGTGTAAATTAAAACAAAATAATTGTTTATCTGGATCCAAAAAGCCCAAAAAGATAAATAACACCATAATAATAAAAAAAATACATAAGATTGCTTATATAAATAGATTGATTGTATGTCTATAACATGATACTAGGTACAGGAGTATCTGTACAGAAGGTGACTGACAGAAAATGATAATGTCGTGGTGGTGGGGTGGGTAGTGGGTGAAGGTCTTGATCAGTCTGACAGCTTGGGGGAAGTAACTGTTTATGAGTCTTGTGGTCCTAGTGTCGATGCTGTGCAGCCTGTTTTCTGATTGGAGTGGAACAGGCAGTGCATAAACTGGATGGTTTCATGATATCCTTTATGATATTACTGGCCTTTTTCTAGCACATTTCTGTATATACAGTATGCCCTTAATAGTGGGTGGGCTGGTGTCAGTGAGGCATTATAAATAGGGTGCTTATATAAATAAATAGACTTATTGTATGTCCATAAAGCGACACTAAGTACAGCAGTGTCTGCACATAGGGAGATTTTGGCCGCCAGTAATAAAGCAGTTGTGACCAGGGGTGTAGAGGGTTGAGTTAGAGGGTAGAGGTGTTGATCAGCCTTACAGCTTAGGAAAAGCAACTGTTTTTGAGTCTGGTGGTGCAGGTATGGATGCAATGTAGCCTGCTCCCTGATGGGAGTGGGGCAAATAGTCCATGAGCAGGAACATCCTTCAAGATGTTATTGGCCATTTTCCAGTGCCTTTCTGCTTATATTCCCTTGATAGCAGGGAAGTTGGTAGTGGTGATGCATTGGGCATTTTTGACTACCTTCTGTAGAGCCTTCTTCTCTGCAGCAGTGCAATTTCCATACCATGCAGTGATGTGCATGTTAGGATGCTTTCTACTGTGCACCTGTAGAAGGATGTGAGCATAGATGGCACCAAAGTTGTGTGGATGAATACATTTTTAAAAAATGACAAAGAACATTTGGATAAATTAAATCAGAAATATCAATCAGCATAATACAGTTAAGCAAATGTGAATATGAATAGCAATTATTTGCTCACATTTTGGAATTATAGGAAATATTGCTGATTTATTATGAGCAGTATACTGATCCTGTGAAGCTGGGAGCTATCCATGGTGCTGTAAATCAGAAAAAGCTAAATCTGGCCAGAAGTGACTGCAGCTTAAATTCTGATTTCTCATATTCCTAACCATAGTTTAGTAATGTGAAGAGATCCAGAATAAAGACCACAGAGTTAAGCAATATCACAGTCGGAGATGATAACCCAGGTGAAAATTAGATGTTTCATATCGGAAATAATTCCATGTACCTACTACAATGTAGGGAAATTAAACCTAATCTACAATCTTGCTGCAGGCAAGTTAACCTTGCAATTGTGAATGTTCAATAGCTTCAAGTAATTTGCAGACATTTCACATTGTCCACTGCCAGTTTCAAAACATCTATATTGCCAAAATAGGTGACAGATTTCTCTTCACCTTAAGCACTGTGATACTGTTTTCTCAAGTCTGAATATAGGTAAATTCACATTCTACATGTAACATATGTGCTTGAATTCGAGTTATTACTTTTGGGTTGTTCCCACTTCAAAGTACCACTGCTGCATCTGTGCTCCAGCTTTGCTAAGCTGGACAAAGAAGAGGTTCTGAGCCAAACAATTTTCCAAAGCTGCTGCCAATTCCCCAGCATAATCAGTCGGCAAAACGTGTATTCATGATTAATCTTGCCATCTTTCCCCTTTTGGACAAAGACCCAAATTCTCAATCTGGCAATCTAATTTGGAACCACAGTATTTACTTTACTTTACTTTATTGTCGCCACACAATTGATACTAGAGCATACGATCATCACAGTGATATTTGATTCTGCGCTTTGCGTTCCCTGGAGTAGAAATCGATGGTAAGTAGTAAAAATTTAAATTATAAATCACAAATAGAAAATAGAAAAGGAAAAGTAAGGTAGTGCAAAAAACCGAGAGGCAGGTCCGGATATTTGGAGGGTACGGCCTAGATCCGGGTCAGGATCTGTTCAGCAGTCTTTCACAGTTGGAAAGAAGCTATTCCCAAATCTGGCCGTACGAGTCTTCAAGCTCCTGAGCCTTCTCCCGGAGGGAAGAGGGATGAAAAGTGTGTTGGCTGGGTGGGTCGTGAACTTGATTATCTTGGCAGCACTGCTCCGACAGCGTGCGGTGTAAAGAGAGTCCAAGGACAGAAGATTGGTTTGTGTGGTGTGCTGGGCAGTGTTCACAATCTTCTGCAGATTCTTCCGGTCTTGGACAGGACAACTTCCATACCAGGTTGTGATGCACCCTAGAAGAATGCTTTCTATGGTGCATCTATAAAAATTAGTGAGAGTTTTAGGGGAGAGGCCAAATTTCTTTAGCTTTCTCAGGAAGTAAAGGCACTTGTGGGCCTTCTTGGCAGTGGACTCTGTTTGGTTGGACCAAGTCAGGTCATTTGTGATATTGACCCCAAGGAACTTATAACTTTTGACCTGTTCCACTTGTGCACCGCCGATGTAAATGGGGTCATGCGGTCTGCTACTCCTTCTGAAGTCAACAACCAATTCCTTCGTCTTGCTGACTTTGAGGGATAGATTATTGTCTTCACACCATGCCACCAGGTTCTTAATTTCCTCTCTGTACTCAAACTCATCATTACCCAATATATGGCCTACAATTGTGGTGTCATCAGCAAACTTATATATTGAGTTTGACAGAAACTTGGCTACACAATCATGGGTGTACAGTGAGTACAGCAGGGGGCTGAGTACACAGCCTTGTGGGGCACCGGTGCTCAGAGTGATTGTAGAGGAGAGTTTGTCCCCTATTTTTACAGCCTGAGTCCTGCCTGTGAGGAAGTTGAAGATCCAGCTGCAGATCTGAGTGCTAAGGCCCGGGTTCCGGAGCTTAGGAGTCAGTTTATTTGGAATGATAGTGTTAAATGCGGAGCTGTATTCAATGAAAAGGAGCCTTACATATGTGTCTTTATTCTCCAGGTGTTCTAAGGAGGAATGTAGGGCCAAAGAGATGGCATCTGCCATTGACCTGTTGCTCTGGTAGGCGAATTGCAAAGCGTCCAGGTTGACTGGTAGGCTGTGGTTGATGTGTGCCATAACCAATCAATCAAAGCACTTCACAGCAATTGATATCAGAGCCACAGGTTGATAATCATTCAGGCATGCCACCTTGTTCTTCTTCGGCAGTGGAATTATCGTTGCCTTCTTAAAAAAAGGAGGGGATCTTAGACTGAAGCAAGGAGCAGTTGAAGATGTCAGCAAACACTCCAGCTTGCTCGCTTGCACATGTCCAGTGAACCCATTCCGGGACACCATCTGGGCCCGTCACCCTCCTTGGATTTATCTTCAGGAAGGCCCTTCTAACGTCCTCCTCGGTGACGATGAATCTCAACGCCACCAGATCCGGTTCATCCGGAGGGAGTAGGACGCTTCTCTTCTGTTCTAAGGGAACAAGATAAAAATAAAACTAAATACTCAAACAATACTCAAATACTAAATCCAGGGGTTCTGTAAAAATATTAGACCAATAGTTCAATGAGCAATTTGATGCTATTTTTCCAAATGTGCTCCAGTGCCAAAGGTCTCAGAGTTTACGGAGGGATCAACAACCTACCGATTATGGTTCTGGTGAAGGGGATGTTTCATTCTTCATATCAATGGGAAATAATGTCCCTAATGTTTTTGAATATTTTTGAATGGCAGAAAATGTTGGGTTACCTTGCTATAGTTTCAATAGCAAGGTAACCCAAGGGATGCAATTTTTATTTTTATCAATTCATATCCTAGATCTCAGTAAAAAGGGAGAAGATTTTTGTTGGCATGACCAGCATTTATTGTCTGTCCCTAATTTCCCTTGAGATGTTGGTAAGGTGGCACCTTTAGTCACTGCAGTTGAAATGGTGAAGAGGCTTCCAGTATGCAGATCTCAAGCTGAATGATCAACCAACCCCCTCAGCCTGACCCACTGAGTTCCTCCATCAGTTTGGTTTTTTGCTCCTAGTTAAAGCATCTGCCATCTCTTGTGACTTCCACAATGTGGGAGTTCAGGATTTAGAATAAATAATTAAAGGAACATCAATTTTTTATCAACTGCTTTCGGAACTGCACATTATCTTCCTATAAAACCTTAACACATAGGTGTAGAGTTAGTCCATTTGGCCCTTTGAGCCTGCCCCACCATTCATTCATGGCTGATCCCTTTTTCTACTCCTCAGCCCCACTCCCCGTCCTTCTCCCTGTAACTTTTGATGCTGTGTCCAATCAATAACCTATCAAGCTCTGCCTTAAATATACCCAATGACCTGGCCTCCATTGCTGCCTGTGGTAATAAATTCCACAAACTCACTACCCTCTGACTAAAGAGGTTTCTCTGCATCTCTGTTTTAAATGGACGCCCCTCTATCCTGAGGCTGTTCCCTCTTGTCCTCGACTCCCCCACCAGGGGAAACATCCTGTCCACATCTATTTTGTCCAGGCCTTTCAGTATTCGGAAGTTTTCAATGATTTCCCCCCTCATCCTTCCAAATTCTAGTGGGTACAGACCCAGAACTATCAAATGTTCCCCATATGATAATCCTCTCATTCCCAGAATCATCCTTGGAAACCTCCTTTGAACACACTCCCACCACAGCACATCTTTTCTTAAATGGGAAGATCAAAACTGTTCACAATATTCAAAGTGAGGCCTCTCCAATGCCTTATAAAGCCTCAAAATCACATCCTTGCTCTTGTATTCTAGACTTCTTGAAATAAATGCCAACATTGCATTTGCCATCCTCACTACGGAATCTACCTACAAGTTAACCTTTAAGGTGTTCTGCACAAGGACTCCCAAGTCCCTATGCAATTCAAATTTTTGGATTTTCTCCCTGTTTATAAAATAGTCTGCACATTTATTTCTATTACCAAAAGGCAAAAAAAGCCATCTATTCCATTAACTAAATCATTGATATACAGCATAAAAAGAAGTGGTCCCAACACCAACCCTGCGGATCACCATTAGTCACGGGCAGGCAACCAGAAAAGAATCCTTTTATTCTCACTTGCTGACTCCTACCAATCAGTCAATGCTCCAACCATGCCAGTAACTTCCCTGCAATATCATGGGCTTTGAACGTGTGAGCAGACTCATGTGTGGCACCTTGTCAAAGGTCTTCTAAAAGTTCAAATATACAACATCCACTGCATCCTCTTTATCTATCCTATGCATAATCTCCTCAAAGAATTCCATCAGGTTCATCAGGCAAGATTTTCCCTTAAGAAACCATGGTGACTTTGTCCTGTCTTGTCCTGTGTCACCAAGTAGTCCATAACCTCATCCTTAACAATTGATTCCAACAATTTTCCAATCACTGAGGTCAGGTTAACTAGTCTATAATTTCCTTTCTGCTGCCTTCTTCCTTTCTTAAAGAGTGGAGTGACATTTACAATTTTTCAGTCCTCTAGCACCATGCCAGAGTCCAATAATTTTTGAAAGATTATTATTAATGCCTCCACAATCTCTAATGCTGCCTCTTTCAGAACCCTACAGTACTTCATCTGGTCCAGGTGACATGTGCCCTTAGGCCTTTCAGTTTTTTTAAGCACATTCTCCCTTGTATTAGTAACTGTACTCACACCTCTTCCCTCACACCCTTCAACATCTGGCACACTGCTGGTGCCTTCCACAGTGAAGACTGATACAAAATGCTCATTTAGTTCATCTGCCATCTCCTTGTCTCCCGTTATTATTTCTACTGCCACATTTGCTAGCAGTCCTATATCCAC
This sequence comes from Mobula hypostoma, assembly GCF_963921235.1. Classification (NCBI taxonomy): domain Eukaryota; kingdom Metazoa; phylum Chordata; class Chondrichthyes; order Myliobatiformes; family Myliobatidae; genus Mobula; species Mobula hypostoma. The sequence goes on from NC_086101.1 coordinate 175,518,692, forward strand.
TCTCGTCTCTCATTTATATTTTACATACTTGAAAAAGTTTTTACGATCCACTTTGATATTCTTTGCTTTCATATTTCATATTTTCCCTCCTAATGATTCTTTTAATTGCTCTCTGTAGGGTTTTAAAAGCTTGCCAATTCTCTGTATTCCCATTAATTTTTACTTCGTTGTATGTCCTCTGTTTTGCTTTTACATTAGCTTTGACCTCCCTTGTCAGTGACGAGTGTACTATTTTGCAATTTGAGTATTTCTTCATTTTTGGAATACATCTATCCCACACTTCCCTCATTTATCCCAGAAACTCATGCAATTGCTGCTCTACCGTCACCCCTGCCAGTATCTCCTTCCAATTTATTATGGCCAAATCCTCGCACATACCACTGCAATTTCCTTTACTCCACTGAAATACTGCTACATCAGAGTTCACTTTCTGTAGCAAATTTCGAGTTGAACACATCATATTGTGATCACTGCCTCGTAATAGTTCTTTTACCTTAAGCTCCCTTGATCACCTCCAGTTTATTACATAACACCCAATCCAGTATCTCTGATCCCCTAGTAGGTTTAACAACAAACTGCTCTAAAAAGCCATCTCTTAGGCATTCAACAAACTTGGTCTCTTGAGATCCATTTCCAACCTGATTTTTCCAATTTCCCTGCATGTTGAAATCTCCCATGTCTATCCTAACATTGCCCTTTTGACATGCCTTTTTATATTTCCTGTTGTAATCTGTGGTCTACATCCCAGCTACAGTTGGGAGGCCTGTATATAACTGCCATCAGGATCCTTTTACCCCTGCTGTTTCTTAACTCAACCTACAAGGACTCAACATCTACCAATCCTATGTCACATCTTTCTACTGATTTGATTCCACTTTCTCAGCCTACCTTCCTGTCCCTCTGATACAAAATATAACCTTCAACATTCAGCTGCCAACTACAATCATCCTTCAGCCACAATTCAGTGATAGCCACAACATCATTCCTGACTATCTGTCATGGTGTAACAAGATCATCCACCTTATTTCTTATAATCTGTACATTGAGATATAACAATTTGAGTACTGTATTTTCTACCCTTTTAGATTCTGCATCCCTAATGCACTGATACTCACTCTGCTGGCTGCAATTATGTCCTAACATCTGCCCCCTGCACCAGCTTCTCAGCCATGCATTAATCTGCCAAATTATCCTAGATCTACCCTTACTGGTGTGTGGCACAGGCAGCAATCCAGAAATTACTATCTTTGAGGTCCTGATTTTCGGTTTTCTTCCTGACTCTCTAAATTCTCTTATCAGGACCTCTTTGTTTTTCATTCCTATGTCATTGGTACCAATATGTACCAAGAAATTTGGCTGCTCTTCCTTCCTCTCCAAAATGTGTGGGCATGATCCAAGGTGTCCATGACCTTGGCACCTGCGAGGCAACATACCATTTGGGTTTCCCGTTCAGGTCCACAAAATCTCCTGCCTGTTCTCCTGACTATTGAGTCCCTACCACTACCGCATCCCTCTTCTCCCCCTTTCTCTTTTGCAACATGGACCTATGCTCAGTGCCAGTAACCCAGTCTCTTCACTCTCCTCTTCCTTGCCCTCTTGACACACTATCTCTCAGAGGGCTGTGTCAAAGCACAAGGCCTTGCCACACCAAAATCAGCAAGTTCCAGTCTCTCCATCCCATTGAGGAACTGTGTCTGGGGAGTTCAAACTTTGTTCAGTGTTGAGCGGGAATGCAGGTGGTTCACTGCCTGTGGCAAACTCTGGCCCATTATTTATTCTACAGCTCGTGTATTCCCAGTAGAGGAGAACTATACTTTGTGATGTTTCAATTCAGGCTGGGCTTCGCTTGATTTCAAGATAAATAAAACATTGCACTTGGCTTTGGATTTCTCATTCTCACAGGTTTCCTTATAATGCTTCCCTGTTTACTCAACAGATCAAATTCAGGTCAAATCTATTGATCTGAGCCAAACTTGATCTCTTGGTATTTATGCCGCAGCATGCTCTCAGGACTATCAAGTTTTCCTCCAAACATGCACAGCTTGTTGATTAAAAAATATGAAAAGAAATTCCCTCAATCAAGCTTGTTTGGACCAAATTTTAATCTTTCCATTGATACATATTTTATGTCAAGAACAGAGGTCAGCAGTACGTCAACATCTCCATATTTCTGCTGTCCGATCTTTCTGAGTAACTGTCAGAGTTTGTCACTGCTGGTATAATTATAGGTGCATTGATGCAAGGGGAATTGAGGAATGGTGGGGTGAGTGGGGTCAGACAAAGCACTGAAAGATGAATGAATGATAGACCAAATGAAATTTAATGTTGCCATATTCCCCCATCAAAATAACAGGCAGTCCTACCTCCTAAGGTATAAATTACAGGAGATTGGTATTTCCTAGTGTTCTATTTATAGTCACCCATTATATCAGTGGTTAAGTTTGATTTGGTTATACTAACCTAATTAATAGCAGCATACACAGGAGCATCATCATTTTGCGACTGCTTGCAGAGATAGCATATTTAAAAATAATGATTCTTTGAATGTATTATTTTCTTCCTCAGTATGGCCACATGGACAGCACCTCTACTTTCCTAAAAGTTTACATAGATTGGGCATGTCGCCCATGCTTTAAAAAACTTCTGTCAATGCACAGTGGAGAGTATCCTGACTGGTTGCTTCACGTGCTAGTATGGAAACACCATAGCCCAGGTACGGAACTGCCTACATAAACTGATGGATATGGCTCAACCCACCAGAGGCAAAGGCCTCCCCAACATTGAGTGCACTTACAAGAAGCGCTGCCACAAGTAATCAGCATCCATCATCAAGGTCCTCCCGCCATCCAAGCCATACTCCCTTCTTGCTGCCACAATTAGGAAGGTACAGGAGGTCCCATATTGCCAGGTTCAAGAACAGAACTTTAACTATCAAGCTTCTAAACAAGCATTCACTCACCTCAACTCTGAACTGATTTCACAATCTACAGACTCACTTTCAGGGACTCTATAACTAACGTTATCTGTATTATTTATTTTTTATTTGAACAATTTGTCTTCTTTTGCACAGTTTGTTTTGTCAGTCTTTATGTATAATTTTCAAAAATTCTGGTGTATTTCTTAATTTTCATCTATATGTCAGCAAACAATAAATCTCAAGGTAATATACAGTGCCATTTGATCCAATTTATGAACAAAGTTTATTCCATGAAATCTGACCTCAACCTATGTGCTTAATAAACACATTATGTTTATAAACCATTGAATGATGTTCAATAATAATGTTTCTAAGAGTGTTCACTACACATCATTGTCATCCGGTTTATGTCAAAATTCAGCCTGCAGAATACCACAACAAGGAGGTGAATGGATGGGACATTGTGAACCGTGATTAAGGTATAACTATAACAACTAGTGCTCTAAACATAAAATCATAAGACTATAAGACAGAGATGCAGAATTATGCCTTCTGGCTCATCAACTCTGTTCCACCGTTCCATTATGGTAATTTATTATCCTTCTCAAACCCATTCTCCTGCCTTCTCCCGAAACCTTTGATGCCCCTGCTAATCAAGAAACTATTAACCTCTGTTTTAAGTATTTCCAAAGACTTCACTTCCACAGCCATCTGTCCACAGATTTACCACTCTGTCTGGCTAAAAAATAAATTCCTCCTCATCTCTGTTCTGATCCTTCTATTCTGAGTCTGTGCCCTCTGGTCCTGGATTCTTCCACCATTGGAAACATCGTCTCAATGTCCACTCTTCTGGTCCCTTCAATATTTGATAGTTTTCAATAAAATTCGTACTAATTTTTCTAAATTCCTCATACATTAACCCTTTCAAATCCCGGGATCATTCTCATGAACTCCTCTTGACTCTCTCCTATGTCTCTACATCCTTTCGTAGATTAGGAGGTCAAAATGTAGACAATTAGCTCCAAGAAAAATATCTTGCAATGTTAACATTTTGCTGTACAGCTTTGTATTTGTAGCTTAGATATATGATTATACATAAATGAAACTGTGCAGTTGATTATTGAACAAGTGGAACCAAATCAGCCCATCTTCTTAACCATGAAAACAAGATGATTGTTAATTCATCTTTCTGCTTGGAATACTGTGAGAAGCTTTGGGCCTCTTATCTAAGAAAGGTTGTGCTGGAATTGGAGGGGGTCCAGAGGAGGTCAAATTACAAATGATATCCAAATCTATGTAGCAGAGGAAGACATAATGCAATAACTTTCATATCTGCGATACAAGATTGATTGTAAGTGTTATGAAGAAAATAAAATTAACATTTAAAAAGAAAAAAAGAGCAATTATCCTATGGCAGTATTTAAAACAGTGGGTCCTCCCACAGCACTTTGCATGCAGTGAAGAACCTTCTCCTGGAGGTAAGTCACAGGATGAATGCAGGAGGTAAGATCCCTGAAACTTCAAGCTGATAATGTTAACATGTTTCAGGGATGCAAAGGGAGAACTTACTAGTTTTTTGAAACTTTGCAGGATCTTTTGCATCAACTCAAAGAGAATACCTTCAATAGAGCAGGTCTTCCTCAGCACTGTACCGGCAGCCCAGATGATGTGCTTAGTTATCAGAAGGGTAGCTTGAACTCACAACCAATTTTCTTGAAGGAAAAGAGCTATCTACTGAGCTATAGGGAAGACCTAAATGCACATAAGGTATTCTGTAAAGGACTGGGAAAGAGTTCCAGATGAGTTTAAAAAGGTTTGTCAAATAAACAGTCGCAGCCTTTTTCCCAAGGCATGGTGTAGAAAACCAGAGGTCATAGGTTTAAGGTGAGAGAGGAGAGATTTAAAGGAGATATGGGGGTAATTTTATTTTATTCTGAGGGGGCTGCATCTAAAATGAGTTGCCAGATGTAATGGATGAGGATAATAAAATTCAAACATTTAAATGAGATTTGGACCGATTGTGTATATGGATACAAAAAGTTTTAGAGTGACATGGGCCAAATGCAGGCAAATCTGACTGGTTCAAGTAGAAATCTTGGTTTACTTAGACATGTTGATCAGAGTGATCTGTTTTTATTTAGAATGACTCTTTAAATCTACATGTGTGAATCTGCTCCTGTTGGGTGATTAATCAAAAGGCAGGCTGAAGGAAAAAGAGGACTGAATTTCTCACTTGAGGTAGGTACTCTCATTACTGAACCAGGACTTATTAAGAAATTGGTAGCTTTCATGATTTTGTTTCTCAAACTGAGTAAGCAAATGTTCCTCTCACAGGCTTAAAATAACACAGGGTATACAATAAATACTTCAGAACATGTTTCTGGTCAGACATGAAAGGGTGATTTGTCTTCAACCTGATGAAATACTGTACCTAAGCATGAGAACAAGTCACTGTGAGAGAGCATCTTGCAACTTAATTGGGCAGAAGACTGCACTCATCTCTGGTTCAAAGACTGGCAGATAAAAAATTGAACATAGGCTGTGAGGTTCAGAGGTATGACATAGATTTTCAGCAAAAATTTTCTAAAAAATTTGACAGAATTGCCGACAATATAAATATAGTATCATTATTCAGCCTGAGTTATTGTTGAGGACAATCCTACGCATTGGAAAATCTGAGAATTGATCCACCTTGCACTTAACTTATCAATAAGTTTCCATCAGGTTTTCAGTTTTAAAATCCAATCCTGTGCGCCAATCAGGGATGGATAGTCACATCTAACGTTATTGCCTTGACTACCAAACCTGATTTTCACTGGGTAGAAAATACCAGAATCTTCAATTACGAGAAGGGTTTGACAAGTAACATAACAATCCTCATTCCTTCATGATTTGAGCAGTCCTGAGATTTAATGGTTGCAGAGGAATACAAAGTCAATATCAAAGTCGAGTTTCTTGTCATTTGTACAGCTGCATTGAAAAAGTTACTTGCAACACCACCATTGGCACATCAGTAAAAGAAATTCACAACTTTTTACAAGAACTCAATTATGACATAGACATACACTATATGTATAGGGACATTTAAGAGGCTCTTAGATAGGCAAACAGATGAAAGAAAAATGGAGGGCGAGGTGAGACAGATTGACCTTGAAGTAGTTTAAAAGATCAACACAACATTGTGGACTGAAGGGATGAAATTGCATTGTACTATTCAATGATCTATGCTCTATATCAAAAGAAAATGTCCATGTTATTACAAGTGGTCTTAATGTTGCAATATTGTAGTGATGAAAGATGTGCTGGCTAGTTCAAGAATGGAATGATTGGAGGGCAGGTGTTTCTTGAACCAGATGCTGTGGGACTTCAGACTTCCGCACCTCCTGCTGATGGTAACTGTGAGAAGATTGCTTGACCCAGATGGTGAGGATATTTGATGATGAATGTTGCTTCTTTGAGACAGCACCTCCTGGAGATGGTAGGGAGGGAAGTTCCCATAATGTACTGGGCTGTCTATTACTCTCTACAGTTCCTTACATTCCTGCACATTTGAATGATCACACCAGATCATCAGTTTATACCATTTACGTGTTACTGTAAGGCTAACTTTTATTGTCCATGTTTAATAGTCCTTGGTAGGGTCATCTTCCAGAATCGCAGAAGTCTCTCAATGGAAGGTGTTGCTGTGATGTATTTGGATAGAGCCTCCCAGAATGCAAATGAATGGAAGATATTTCCAAGTCTGAATGTTGTGAATCTTGGAGCAAATCCTGCAGCCCTGTGGAATTCCATTTCACCTGAACTCATTGAAGTTGTTTTGGGATGGGCTATGGGATTAGGAAATGATGTTAGAGGAGCCTGTGTGAATAATGCAGCACAATGTTTAGACCAGATATCTTATGCCAGAGAGATGGATAGAGTGAGTGTTTCACATAAAGAATAGGGTACCAATCAGGTGGATTGCTTATTGAATGCTGTTGGAGAAGGTTTCATCTGGTAAAGTATAAAACATTCCACCACAATCCTGATATGTGCCTCAGAGTTAGTGGAAATGCTTTAAGTATCCAGAGGGCGAGCCAGTTTTCTCAGGTATACAGCTGCTGACTGTTCTTGTAGTGACATACCCATGTGACAGGTCCAGTTGAAGTTCTGGTCAATGGTGATTCCAAGGATGTTGATGGTGTAACTCAGCCAATGAGTGTCAAATATAAATATATTCCCTTGAGGAAGATGGCCATTGTTTGGAACTTTTGTGGAGTCAATGTTACTTAACATTAATTAGCCAAGCCTGAACATTGTAAAGGATTTGTTGTATTCAAGCATTGTCTATTTCCTCAGCTGAAGAGTAATAAACATTGTGGAAGTATCAGTGAATATCCCCTTTTCTGACCTTATGAAGAAAAGAGGACAAATGTTGGAACTTGCTTTGCAGTTAAGGACCCAAGGTAAATGCTGTAGATTCACTTACCATTAGGCAGTACTGCCTTGTGGATTAAATGACATTATAGGAAGGCATGTTACACCAAGTTTTCATCATTATTACTCCTATGGAATCCGTATTATAAAAGCAATCTTGTACCTTTGGCAGAAGTTCTCAATTACAATGTAACCTGCCCTGGAAATATCATTGCATATTTCTTTTTCTGTTCTCCACTTATCTTTTACAAATGCAAGACGTGCCAGATTAGGAAGCTTTCTGGTTAGTTTTTTTAACTCTGATCCTTAATAAGATATTTAACATAAAATCAAACAAATTTCTACATCAATTGCTACCTATTTCATGTTAATGTTGATGAAATTTTTAAAGAGCAACAGACAACACGAAGAATGCGTAAGCAAGCCACACCATGAAGAGTTGACGTGAATTTTCTCAGTTTACAATCAGTGATGCCTTTCAAGAATAGATCGCGTCTACTAATGGATAAACCTTCTGACTGGTTGCATCACAGCCTGGTATGGAGGCTCCCGTACACAGGATCGCAAGAAGTTGCGTAGTGTTGTAGACTCAGGTACTTCTATCGAGGGCACAGCCAGCGCCTCAAGACGATGGCCCCCACCACTAAAGAGCCTCACCATCTGGGCCATGCACTCTTCTTGCTAGTTCCATCGGGGAGGAGGTACAGGAGCCTGAACGCCCACACGCAACAATTCAACAATAGCATCATCATTTTCATCGTCGTATTTCTTAATTGAACACAAAACTTATTATTCCATTTCTTGCATTTTTAATTTGCAATTTATAGTAATTTCATGCTTTTGCACTGTACTGCATCATCAAAACAATAAATTTCATGTCGTATCAGATCGCGACATTAAAACATAATTTTGGTTCTGGGTACATGAGCTACCGTAAATATAGATGTGAGGATGAAATCAGAAAAAGAATGTATATGATCAAGTCAAGCAAGTGACGATCTACCTCGTTATAAACCTCTTATTTGTCTCCCTGCACTGCACCTTCTCAGTAACTGTGATTATATTCTGCACTCAGTAACTGACTTCCTTTTCCACTACTCAGATGTTCTTATGTATGGAGCGATTTGTCTGGATAACAAGCTATTCATTTTATCTTGTTACTTGTGATGATATATACAAAAAAACAATACCCAAAAACTGCATTTGCTGGATATGTGAAATAAAAACAGAAAACACTGGAAACACTCAGCTGTCAGGCAAATAAAGCATTTACTCTGTTTCTCTGTCCACAGATACAACTTGACCTGAGTGTTTCCAGCGCTTTATGTCTCAATTAGAATGAAGGAACATATTTGCAAAGGTACTTTTAGCTGCACTATTTACAGTGGAGATAGGTCCAATCCTCAATCAGCTAATACACTACTCCAGGCTTCAAGAAGCAAACTGCAAATTACTCAAATTGGATTCTGGATGCCCTCGAAGAAAGTTGGAAAACTCATCCCTGGTACCAAAACTTTAGAACCTGTCTTTTATTGCTGCTATATTCATTAAATATCAAGACCCTCTCTCTTTACTCCACAGATGTATTTGAATTACCTCTGTGGATAAAAGAACTTTAGGTCATTATTTTTCTGCAATGAGCATTGAGGGGACTATTGGACTTCTTTAGAACAGGTTGCTGAGAAGGAAGTGGTGCAAGAGTGGAGGGGCAATGCATTGGGGTTGACCTCTAGAGTCAGCTTTGGATATTCTGCTCAGCAGAAGATGCCAATTCAGAAAGGGTTAAACTCAATTCCCTGCAGGTTATGGAAACTGATGGTCTTGAATACAGTGATGGTTGATTTCAGTAGTACAAGAGAGCAAAAATACACTGGAAACAAATATTTGCTCTCTGGTTGAAGTGTTTCAAAATAGAATTGGCAAATGTTCAGGACTAACATGTTCTGGCAAATGTGAAAGGCAAAAAAAACAACAAATTAAGGGTCTTTTAATAACAGAGGATATTAAAGGTTTGACCAGGATTTTTTAAAAAATGAAGCATTGTGCAGGTACAGGCAACTGGAACTGAACAAGACTCTCAAGGAACATAGATTGTGCAGGGGAAAACTTCAGAAAGAAATTCAGAAGGGAAAATGGGCCATGAAATGCCTTTGGCTGGTGTGATTAGGGAGAATCCCAAGACATTCGTTAAGTATAACAGATGCAAGAAGTTAGCAAGGTAGAAAAATTGGTCATCCTAAGTACCAAATGAGGAATCTGGGTGAAGTTAATGAGGTATGTGAATAATCTGGAGTATGTCATTTTTAAGGGGAATATGTTGAATGTCATGGGATGCATAAGGTTTAATAAATCCCCAGGGCCAGATGAGTTCTTTCCCAGGTGTCTATGGAAAGTAGGGATTAGACGCCTGGTGCCATCTTTGTTAGCCACAGGTGAAGTGCCAGAAGGGGATAGCTGATGTTGTGACTTTTTTTCAAAAAGGGCACCAGGATAAATTAGTAATTCATGAACTGGGCCTTCTATTGGTAGTAGGGAAATTATTGGAAAAAGTCCTAAGGGACAAAAAATTCATTTATTTGGAAAGGATGGCACTGATCAGGGATGGTAAAATGATATCGTGCAGGAGAAAATACTGTCATTCTAACTTGACTGAGCTTTTTGAGGAGGTGGCTAACAGGATTGAAGAGAGAAGGGCTATAAACATTGTCCATTTGGACATTAGTAAGGGATTTGACAAAGTCTCACATGGAGAAGGTTGGGGTACATGGCATTCAAGGCAAGCTGGCTAATTGGACCAATCTGGGTTGGTAACCAGAGGTCAGGGGTAGCGGGGGAAGTCAGTGATTCAGTGGTGTACTGTAGGGATTGGTGCTCAGACCTGTGTTGGTTTTTGATTCATTTTATTTGGGATAACATGGACGCAAATGTAAGATGAAGTTCTGATGAAAGGTTTTAGCCCAAAACGCTGACAGGTTATTTATTTCCATAGATACTGCCTGACCTGCTGACTTCCTCCATTATTTTGTGTGTGTTGCTCTGAATTTTCAGCATCTACAGAATCTCCTGTGGTCATGAATGTTAGATCTGTAACTAGTAAATGCGCAGATGACACAGAATTTGGTGATGCTGAGGATATCGAGGAAAGGTTGTCTAAGTTGATAGCAGGAGACAGCTAAGATGGGAAATTGGGCAGAATGTTCTCAGGTGGAATTAGATTCTGAAAAGTTGGAGTTGATGATGACAAATTGGGGTGGGACACATACAAAAATGGGAGCAGGGTAAGGAATGTTGATGAACAGATAGCTCAAATCTGGAATCCCATGAAACTGACAGGACTGGTAATGGGGGGTGAAAAACGTCATGTGGCACGCATGCATTTGTAGTTAGAGGCACAGAATGAAATGACATTATTTTGTATAATTATTAAAATTTATTGGCTAGACTGCACTTGGAATATTGATTCCAACTCATTCAGAAAATAAGGAGGCACGGGATCCAAGGAGACCTTGTTTTGTGGATCCAGAATTGGCTTGCCTACAGAAGGAAAAGCGTGGTTATAGATGGTTCGTATTCCACATGGAGGACAGTGACCAGTGGTGTCCTGCAGGATCTGTTCTGGGACTCCTCCTCTTTGTGACTTTTTTTAAATGACCGGATGTAGAAGTAGAAGGGTAGGTTAGTAAGTTTGCTGATGACACAAAGGTTGGGGGTGTTGTTGATCATCTGGTGGGTTGTCAGAATTTACAGCAGCTCATCAATAGGATGCAGAACTGGGCTGAGCAGTGGCAAATGGAGTTCCACCCAGATAAGTTGAAATATTTCACATTGGTGGGTCAAATTTGAAGAAAGAACATAGTATTAAAGGTAAGACTCTCGGCAGCGTGGAGGATCAGGGAGATCTTGGGGTCCATGTCCATAGGACACTCAAAGCAGCTGCACAGATTGACAGTGTTGTTGAGAAGGCGTATGGCGTGCTGGCATTCGTCAATCGTGGGACTGAGTTCGAGAGCTGTGAGGTAATATTACAGCTGGTTAAGGCCTTGGTCAGACCCCACTTGGGGTTCGGGTCACCCCGCTATAGGAAGGATGTGGAGGGCTGGCTGGTGGCGCAATAACATCAGCACCGGACTCTGGAATGGACACTCCCAGGTTTGAACCCAGTCGGGTCCAGTCCTAAGTATGCTTTCCATCCGTGCCGGGTTGAGTGTTGAGATCGCAACTCAACCTCACAAAATAGAGGGAAAAATACTGCGATATGTCTGTGTGAGGAGTGGTGCACCACACAGTCTCTCTCTCTCTCTCGCTCCGCGCCTTGTAAGGGCATGAAAAATACATTGTCCTGCCAACATCGCACACTTACGCGCGCACGCGCGCACACACACACACACACACGCGCCAAAAATAAAGGAAAGATGTGGATACTATAGAGAGAGTGCAGAGGAGATTTACAAGGATGTTGCCTGGTTTGTAGAGTGTGCCTTGTGAGAATAGGTTGAGTGAACTTGGCTTTTTCTCCTTGGAGTGACAGAGGTTGAGAGGTGAGCTGATAGATGTGCATAAGGTAATGAGAGGCACTGATCGTGTGGATAGCCAGATACTTTTTCCCAGGGCTGAAATGGCTAACACAAGGGGACATAGTTTTAAGGTGCTGGGAAGTAGGTACAGTGGGAATATCAGGGTTTTTCCACACAGAGAGAGGTGGGTGTGTTGAATGCACTGCCAGCAATGGTGGTGGAGGCGGATACAATAGGGTATTTAAAGAGACTCTTAGATAGGTACGTGCAGCATAGAAAAATAGACGGCTATGTGGTAGGGTAATTCTAGGCATTTTCTAGAGTAGATTACATGGCTGGCACAACGTTGTGGGCTGAAGGGCCTGTAATGCACTGCTAATTTTTGTGTTCTATATTATATCTATGCATACATTTCTGTCAGCACACTGTCGGAAGGATTTGGTTGTGCTGGAGAGAGCGCAGAAAAAAATCATCATTGTGTTGCCTGAATTTGGAGACTTTAGAAACAGGCAAATATTGGATAGACTGCAGTTGCTTGCCTGGAGTGAAGGAAGCCAAGCTCCACTGTGTCACTCAACATGGAAAACAAACTCTTTGGCTCATTGATTCGAAGCTGACCACTGAATTCCCATTTCACTAAACCAACTCCAATCCTATTTTATTCTCCCCACATTCCTATCAACTGGCCTTAGATTGTACCAATGTTGGCTTTGCGGCCTAAACACCAGTAGTAATTTACAACATTCAATTAACCCGCAAAGCCAACATTGTCACAGAAATACCTGCAAATCCCAAATTTGCAACACTGGAGGTCAGGATTGATTGATGAAGCTAACAGGCAATGGTTCTATTGCAAGGGGCAGATGAAAGATTTAAAAGGCACTTGAGAGGCAACTTCTTTTTGCAGAGGATGGTGCACATATGGATTGAGCTGCCAGAGGAAGGAATTGAAGCAGCTACAGTATTAACATTCAAAAGGTATTTGCATAAGTACTTGGACAGGAGAAGTTTAGTGGGATATAGACCAAAGGTAGGCAAGTGGGACTAGTTTAGTGGGTACCACGGTCAACAAAAATGAGTTGAGCTGAAGGACCAGTTTCTGTACTTTATTACAATGACTCTACTGACTGTGTGACTATGCCATCCTTCTTGAAAACAATGGGTATCATTTAGATCAGGAGAGATCTTAAAATGCCGCAGCATATTAGAGCAAGAAACAAAATTTGCTCACAGATCCTTGCTAGAGTAACAGGACTTTTTCCACAATCGTGCTATTTGAAAGTGACAAATTTGGATAATTAAACCTATATTGTACAAGATATGTGCTTTGATGTCCTACTAATTGGATATAATGATGGCAACAAATCAGATCAAATGGAGGATCTGGGTCGAAGAAGACATCAGCAACACGAGTGGAATATAAATTGCCTGCTATCAGATAGTTAAAATACACATTTATTCCTACACCAAGTACTTCAAGTTAGCCCATACTGTCTTTTTTTTTCTTATTGTGGCTCACAGAGTGATAGAGGAAAGGGTAGATGAATGTCTTTCTGTGCACATTCTGAACAGGTAACTAATTTCCTCAGTTTCGGAAAATATTCTAAAGTTCAGCGCAGTCTAATCCTGGACAGAAAGGATAATGTGGGAAGTCACACTGTTATTGAACAAGGTGCACCTTATAAGGACAAGCAGAAAAAGAAGGACCTGGAAACTTGTGTACTTAAGCCTTTGAAGCCAGAAAGCTAAAAGAAGCTAAAAAAGGGATTTGGGGCTTTATTGTCCTAGGCACAGCAAACAAGAGCACTAGTTTAGCCTTAGATGGAATATCTTGACCAGTTTGGGAGACTACACTTTAATAAGGATTTCAAGGCCATGGAGGAGTTGCAGAGGAGATTTACCAGAATAGCATCAGAGCAGCAGATCATAATTATTGGAAGAGACAAAGAAAAAAAAAATGACCTTGTAAGAAGTGGGCTGATTTAAGAGGGGTGTTTACAATAATGAAGATTTTTGACAGAATAAAAAAAACAGCATCTGTACCACAGACGGAAAGATAGGCATGCAGAAAGGCATAAATGTCAAGAAAACCCAGAAGATCCTAGAATCACTTAGGCAGTGAATTACAATCTGTATAAGACCATAAGATATAGGAGCAGAATTAGGCCAATAGGCCCCTGCTCCGCCATTTCATCATGGTTGATCTAATTTTCCTCTCAAGCCTAATCTCCTGCCTTCTTCCTGTATCTCTTCATACCCTGACCAATCAAGAATATATCTACCTCTTCCTTAAGTATACATAATGACTTGGTCTTCACAGCTGCCTGTGGCAAAAATTCCATAGAATTACCACTCTCTGGCTAAAGAAATTCCTCTTCATCTATGTTCTAAAATGATGCCCCTCTGTTCTGAGGCTCTGCCCTCTAGTCTTAGATTCTCCCAGCATAGGAAACATCCTCTCCACATCTACCCCATCAATGCCTTTAACCATTTGATAGCTCTCAATGAGGTCACCCTTCATTCTTCCGAATTCGAGTGAATATAGGTCCAGAGCCCTCAGACCCACTTCACCTGACAAGCCATTCAATTTTGGATCATTTTCATAAACCTCCTTTGAACCTTCTCCAGTTTCAATACATCCTTTATAGCATAAGGGGCCCAAAAGTCTTTACATTACTTCAGGTTGGGCCTCACCAGTGCTTTACAAAGTCTCAACATTACATCTTTGTTTTTATATTCTAGTCCTCTTGAAATGAATGCTGACAAAAACACCTTCCTCACCACAGAATCAAGCTACAAGTTAACCTTCAGGAAATCCTGCACAAGCACTCGAAGTTCCTTTGCACCTGTTTTTTTGTACTTTCTTTATTTCGAAAATAGTCAACCTTTCATTTCTTCTACCAAAGTGCATGACCAGGCACTTCTCAACATTGTATTCCATCTGCCACTTCTTTGCCCTTTTTCCTGATCTGTCTAATTCCTTCTGTAGTCTCTTTTCTTCCTCAAAGCTACCTGCTCTTCCACCTATCTTAATTTTGTCTGCAAACTTTGCAACAAAGCCATCAATCCCATCATCTAAAACATTGACATATAATGTAAAAAGAATTGGTCCCAGCACAGACCCCTAGTGGAACACACACTAGTCACTGGCAGCCAGTCTGAAAAGCCTCCCTTTATTACCACTCTTTGCCTCCTGCCTATCAGCCACTGCTTTATCCATGCTAGAAACTTTCCTGTAATACCATGGGCTCATAGCTTGTTAAGCAGCCTGATACGTGGCACTGTGTCGAAGACCTTCTGAAAAGATCTTAATAAAAGACAGAAAAGACTTAGGTTTGCTGAGAAACAGAGAAAATGGGAGCAGTTTCTCCATTGAAAGGTACAAGAAGGTGGATTCTTGACCTCACAATCTACCTCGCTGTGTTCTTGCACTTTACCATTTACCTGCGCTGCACTTTCTCTGTAACCTTTATACTTTCTTCTGCACTGTTATAGTTTATCTTGTTCTACCTCAATGTACTGAATAATTATTTGATCTAGATAAACAGAATGCAAGACCAGCTGTTCACTGTATCTTGGCACATATGGCAACAGTAAATCAACACCAATACCAGTCACCAGATCAGCATGTCAAGTCTGCTGCACCATTCAATATAATAATGGTTGATTGTCTATCTCCATACCATCTTCCTGTTCTTTCTTCATACTCCTTGATGTCTTAAATGTGGAGATCCAGCATCCACATGCAAGGACTTAATACAAAATATTGACAAATTATTTTCCTCCACAATTGCTGCTTAATCCACTGAGTTCTAACTGTTTAAGTTCTGATCTATTTTTTGGTATCCAGAAACCTACTTAACTCTGTCTCAGGTATATCCAGCAATGTGGTGAACGTAGCCCTCCGTAATAGTAAATTCACCCCTTGACTGGAGTTGTTTCTCCCCAAATTAAAAATGAAAAGATGCTGTGAATACTGCCTGACCTACTGATATTTTCCCAGCATTTTAATGTTAACTTCGTTTCTATGTCTGTCTGCAATATTAACTCTGCCTCACTTCTTGCAGATTTAGCCCCATCTGCTGAGTATTTCCGCCAGTTTCTGTTCTTATTTTAGATTTCCAGCATCTACAGACTTCTTTCTGGGATGTAAATTTTTCTCCCCAAGTCAGTCATTATGATTGTATCTTGAGATTTAGTACCCCTTCCCAGACTCTCAACTGGGGAAGCATCCTCCACACACTTATTATGTCTGGCTCAGCCAGAATCTTGTAGATGCCCCACTCTTCACTCTTGTGATCTCCAGTGAATACAGGCCCAATTGATGAGCCCTCACAGGAGTCCCATCCTCCCAATAGTGGTGAATCTTTGCTGCATTCCTTCTCCAGTATATCCCTTCTTCAAGAAGGAGACCAAAATTACACACCTAGGGAAGCACAAACAGAATGCTGGGAGATCTCAGCAGGTCAGGCAGTCTCAATTGAAGGAAATAAACAGTGAACTCTTAAGGGCAAAACAACTAATGCAGGACTGATTAAATATCTCAGCCCAAAATGTTGACATTTTATTTCCTTCCATAGATGGTGCTTGACCCGCTGAATTCCTCAAGCATTTTGAGTATGCTGCCTCAGATTTCCAGCATCTACAAACTCACTTGTATCTTGATAATACTCCAGGAATGGCTTCAGCCAAAGCCCTGTACATTAATAGCAAGACATCATTATCCATGTACACAAATACACGTTCCTACTTTCTTAATGAACTTCCCAAAAGGATAGGCCAGGTCGATACATTGCTAACATCCCCCTTTACATCAGTGGCACAGCAAGCAGTTTCAGACTCCTGGGAGTTCACGTCACACATAGTCTCTCATGGTTCCAGAATACATGCTGTACAGTCAAAAAGGCTTACCAACTCCCTCCTCTACTTTCTGGGAGTCCTGAGAGAGCTGGATTTTGCAAATGCATACTTACATTCTACAGATGCATATTAGAGAGCATCCTAACAAGCTGTGTCACTCCTTGATATGGAAACTGCCCTGCGGCAGACAAGAAGGCTCTAAAATGGGTAGTCAAACCTGAGCAGAGCAGCACTGGTACCAGCCTATCCATCATCAAGGACATATATAAAGAAAGGTGCCGCAAAAGAGCCAGTAACATCATGAAGGATCCCACACACCCTGCTCATGGAATATTTGGCCTATTCCCACCAGGAGGAGCTATGTAGCATCCACGCCAGAACCACCAGACTCAATAACAGTAGGTAAGGATGATCAACATCTCCACACACTAACTCCACCACTACTCTATTATTTCCCATCAGTCATCTTATGGACGTACAATCAATCTATTAATAGATGCTACCTGAAGTATTTATATTTATTGTGGATTTACTATTATTATCTTTATTATGTTCTTTATCTTTTTGGGGGATTTTTTGTGCCGCATCAGATCCAGGGTAACAAGTATTTCATCCTTCTTTGCACATGTGTACAAGGAATGACATTAAATAATCTTGAATTCAAGGATAACTTAGATAGATATTTGAAGGGGACAGATCTCCAGGGTTAAAAGGGAATTGTGGCAAGGGAGGGGAACTAACTTCACACCTCTTTCAAAGATCAAGCACAAGCATGATGGGCTGAATGGCCTTCTCGTCTGCTGCGTCATTCGATGGCTCTGATTACTCAACAGTTATGCCTATTTAGATGGACCTAAACAATATAACAATTTAAATATAATTATGTCAGGCGGCTGCAGCACTATTCAAATTGCAGGTAAATATAAATACTTCCTTTCATTCTTTCACAGAATATGACAAAATCAGCATTTGTTGTCCATTCCTTATTGCCCCTGAATTGAGGAAACAGCTAATGGTCAACATGTTGATCATATGGGGTTTCCTCCCACATTTCAAAGACATACAGGTTAGCGTAAGTGAGTTAAGAACATGCTCTGTTGGCAGCACTTGCAGGCTGCGCCCAGCACCGTCCTCAAACTGTGTTGGTCATTGATGCTAGATCTGCATTAGAGATAAAAGATCATTTAAAAATTAGCTTTATTTGTCACGTGTACATTGAAACATCAAAACAAGTACTGAAGTGTGCTGTTTGTGTCAACAACCAACACAGTCTGAGACATGCTTAGTGGAGCCTGCAAGTGCTGTCACACATCCAGCCACAACATAGCATGCCAATATTTCACTCATCCTAACCCGTACATCTTTGGAATGTGGGAGGAATGTGGAGCACCTGGAAGAAACCCATGAGATCAGGTAGAGAGTGTACAAACTCATTACAGACAGTAGTGTCCTGTCCAAATTGTTGACCTTTGCCCTGTCCAGGTTGGTGGTTTTTGACCATCAACGACAATAACCTGTTTATTTTGCATGAAGTACGGCTCTAGCCATTGGACAGTTTTCTCCTCAATGCCCAACTGAACCCTGATCTTACAGCTAGTGCCGTAATGCATTACCCTAAATGCTACACAACCCCGGCATCCTCCACAGTACTGTGACACCCTTCTCTAAGCAAGTAGAAAGGTATACTGCTTTCTTATGTCTTACAGAGGGTAGAATGGCTTTTCAGTGTGAGAATTTGAATTACTTGTTGAACACCTCATCGCTGATGTTTTATTCATAACCACAGCATTCGTGCGGTGAGTGCAGTTGCTAGTTTCCAGACAGTGATGACCCCAGGAGGTTGATGGTGGTGAACATCATAGAGAAAATGAAAATTAATGCAGGAGGCTCGTCCCTCTTCTCCTACCGAAGATGATCGTATGCTGACATTTGTGTGAATTATCTAGTACATACCGATTAGCAGCAAAGCCTGAATACTTTCTATATCTTGCTGTGTTAAAACATAAACTTCTTCATTTGTTGAAGAGTTGCAAATGAAATGACATTATATAATCATCAGGAAATATCCCCAACTTCGGATGTAATGATGGAAGGAGGGTCATTAAAGAAGCAGCTGAATAATATTGGACCTAGGACACTGCTCTCTCCAGGAGCCGAGGTTTTTTACCATCAGCAACCATAACCAGTTCACTATGTGCAAAGCATTACACTAACCATTGGACAGTTTTCTCCTCAGTGCACTATGAATTCATTTTTAATTTGGCTTCTGGATGTCCTGATTACTATATCCACTAATTGCTGTCATGATACCAAGAACACCGGTATGGAAACCCCAGTTCCATGAGGAGTACAGCTCCCCCCACCATCAAGGACATCTGCAAGGTGCAATATCTGAGGAAGACCACATGCAGCAACAAGGATCCCCAAAATCTAGTCAAACCCTCTTCTCTATTCTGTCATCATGAAGGAGATATAAAGACCCTCACGTCAAGGTCAAGAAACTTATCCAATGTCATCAGATTCTTGAACCGAATTGAAAAATCCTAACACTACCTCAGCCAACGTCTGTTTAATCATCTCTCAACTTGTCTCTTAATGTCATTGCGCTTATTGTGTCATGTAACCTTTGTATAATTCATGTCAGATTAATTTTATATTAACTGAGGTTTGCCATGTTTGTAACATACTGTGCTGCTGCTGCAAAAAAGCTATATTTCATGGGCATGAATATTGATTTCTCCTCTCAGTAGAAAATATGATTTCCCCATGCCCCTTCTATTCCCTACTCTAGTGTTTCATCTCTTCTCAACTGCCTGCTACCTTCACCTGGGTCCCCTCCTCCTTCCCTTTCTCCTACAGTCCACTCTCTTCTCCTATCATATTTCTAACTCTCCAGCCCTTTATCTTCCCCATCCATCTGGCATCACCTATCACCTTCCAGCTATACTCCTTCCCCCACCCCACATTTTTTTTTATTCTGGCATCTTCCCCCTTCCTTTCCAGAACTGATGAAGGGTCTTGGCCTGAAATATAAGAAGATAAGAAAATAAGAAATAGGAGTAGAAGTAGGCCATTTGGCCCATCAAGCCTGCTCTGCCAATTAATAAGATCATGGCTGATCTGACCATGGACTCATCTCCACCTATCTGCTTTTTCCTAATAACCCTTAAATTCCTTACTACGCACAAATCTATTCAACTTTGCCTTAAATATATTTACTGAGGCAGCCTCCATTGCTTTGACTGAAATGTTAACTATTTATTTCTCTCCATAGATGCTGCCTGAGTTCTTCCAGCATTTTGTGTGTGTTGCTCTGGACTTCCAGCATCCACAGAATTTCTTGTGTTTAAAACCTTCAGGGTATTTCTACCTTGTGCATGTATGCCTATAACAATAAACTTGAACCTTTGCTCACCAAACCATTGATCAACGCTTGGATCAAGACTGTGACAATGTTGGAGCCAAATGGTTCTGATGAAGACAAATTAGGCTTTGACCAGCATGTTATTGGTATTATCTGGGACTTTTCAGTGTTATCATTTGCACCTACCATCATTATACTGATGATTGAGAATGGACTGATTGATTGGTAAGTACTCAGATCGTAAATGTTCTGCTTTTTGTGGACAGTCATGCTCACAATGGGCACTGATTGTGATTTTGACAATGTACACTGCAAGACCATTGTCCAAGAACCAGATCAGAAAGATTTAAACATAGAAAGGAGAGAAAGATAACTCGCATTTAGAAATTACACCATGTTCAAGAACTTCAGGAAAAGGGCAATTCAGGTTGGGTCTTGAAGTAAGGGGCAGGGCTCACTTTAGAGAAGAGTGGTAAGAGAAGCACAGTTGGCAGGAAAATAACTAAGAAGAATGAACAACATCAGTAAAATTAGGCCCATGAACACACTCGTTCACTTGGCCCTGTCATTTACTCTCTCCTTCCTTATACCATTTCATAAACCTTGTATCCATAGATTCCACTTTTTGCTTCTATCAGATTCCTTCATCTTCCAGCCCTTATCTCTCCTATAAACCTGGCCTCTCCTATTATCTCCAGCTGTCCTCCTTCCCCTCCCTCATCTTTCTATTCTGGCATATTTCCCCCTTCCTTTCTAGTCCTGAAGAAGGATCTCAGGCTGAAACGTTGATTGCCTGTTCATTTCCAAAGATGCTGCCTGACCTGCTGAGTTCCTCCAGCACTGTGTGTGTGCAACCTTGTATCCTGTCACACCCCCTTCTTTTTTTCTAAAACTGTGTTAATCTGTCACTTTCCCTATTTCTGTTGAGAGACTGTCAACCATAAATGTTACTTCTGCTTCTGTGTGCACTGATACTGTCTGACCTGCAGAGTTTATATGGAAGTCACTATATTATACTTCAGATAACTTAGGGCCCTGGAAAAGAATCTAACTGATAAGTGTCAGGTCCCTCTAATGTGTACCCATGATAGTACTATGACAGTCCCATTATTAAATCAATAATTATTACATTGTTTTCATGATTTCATGATTTTCAACCAATTTCCCCCGGGATCAGTAAAGTATGACTATAGCTATGACTATGACTATGACTATGATTATATACCGGTTAATTTCTCTGCAATTTTAATTATTTCAAAGGACATTGATTATTAATACAGGTATATGTATACTATATACAATGTTGAGATCCTTACAGACAGCCACAAAACAAAAAAACCCTATAGAATGCAATAAAAAAGACCATCAAACACCTAATGTGCTTCAGGTCTTGGCCTGAAACGTCAATTGTACTCTTTTCCATAGATGCTGCCTGCCTGCTGAGTTCCTCTAGCATTCTGTGTGTGTTACTAAAAGTAAGCAAATATCATTCTGAACTATAGCTCACAAAAGTGAGTTCACACCCATGAAGCTGGTCCAGGAGCCCATTAGTTGCAGGCCACAAGTTTCAGTTCCGTGCAGAGACGAGCAAACCTTCTCCAACAGCGAACAGTGGCCCAAACCTTGCCTTTGGCCCCGACACCCTGACCTTTCGATCTGGCCTGGAACTTAAATCAGTCAAACATTGGGTCATTCCTTGATCTTGTGCCTGGACCCCATTGCTTCGCCTCAGATCTGTTAGTTCAAAATCGGCTTCAAGTCCTTTGTTCTTCGCTCCCAGGCCCTACCGCCTCAATTTGGCCCATACATGCCACGCTGCAACCATCCTGCACATTCAGTACCTCAGTTCACACTGCAAAAACGCTAGGCAGTTCAAGCTCAGCTCCAAAAGGGAATTTACAGGCTATTGATTGCAAAGATCCATTCCAGAGTCTAACCACAATAATCAGACAGCCAGTTCATAATGGGTTACGGGCAATATAATTACATTACCAAATAAATTGACTATTCAGCCCATCATAATAAACCTAACCATAAAAAAATCAGTTCAAATATGATGATAAACTGCACGGCTCCGTTTCCTGTTCCAAACACTTCACTAGGAAAAAAAGTGGAGGTAAAATCAAAGTTCACAGCAATATGAAAGAGGCAAAGTGACAGTACTTTTCACTTCCTTTCCTCATTGATTGTGAGGAGTTTTATAGAACATTTCAGCAGACAACAGGCTTTTCAACCCCCAACATTGAATCAAGCTTTTAACCTACTCTAAAACCAATCTAAACCTTCCCTCCCACATAGCCCTCCATTTCTATCATCCATGTGATATCTCAAAGTTCAATTTATTATCAGAGTACATGCATGTCACTGCATACAACTCTGGGTTTCTTTTCCTGTGGGCAAATCTATAGAACAGTAACTGTAAACATCAGGAACTGCTAACTGTAAACAATGGAAATACAGATAATAAATTAATAACAATAAGTAATTAGCCTGAAATAACAAGATAAAGGAGTCCTTAAATGAGTGTAGTAATCCCCTTTTGTTCAAGAGCCTGCTGGTTGAAGGGTAGTAATAGTTCTTGAACCTGGTGGTGCGAGTCCTGAGGCTCCTGCACCTTCTACCTGATGGCAGCAGTGAGAAAAGAGCATGGCCGAGGTGGTAAGGATCTTTGATGACAGATACTGCTTTCCTAAAGTAATGTTTCATGTAGATGTCCGCAATGGCTGAGAGGGTTTTAACTGTGATGTATCGGATATGTATTGGATGAATCCACTAACCTTTGCAGGATTTTCTGTACAAAGGTATTGGTGTTCTCATACCAGGTCATAATGCAGCCAGTCAGCACACTTTCCACCACACATCTATAGAAGTTTGCCAAGTTTTTGATAACATGCCGAATCTCCACAGACTCCTGAGGAAGTAGAAGCACTGTCATCTTTTCTTCGGAATTATACTTATATAATGGGGCCAGGACAGGTCCTCTCAGATAGTGACACCCAGGAATTTAAAGTTATTGACCCTCTCCAACTCTGATCCTTCAGTGATTACCGGCTCACAGACCTCTGGTTTCCCTCTCCTGAAATCTACCTTTAGTTCCTAGGTCTAACTGACAATGAGTGAGAATTTGGTGCTATTACACCACTCAGTCAAATTCTCAGTCTCCCTCCCAATTGCTGATTCATCACCACCTTTGATTCAACCTACAACAATGGTGTCATCAGCAAACTTGAAAATGGTGTTGGAGCTGTATTTGGCCATACAGTCGTGGCGACTAGAGCAGGGGTTAAGTACACATCCCTGTGGTGCTCCTGTGCTGATAGAGATTGTGGAGGAGATGTTTTTGCCAATCTGAACTGACTGGGGTCTAAAAGTGAGGAAATCCAGGATCTAATTGCACAAGGTGGGGTGGGGGGTAACTGAGGCCCAGGTCTTGGAGTTTCCTAATTAATTTGGAGGGATGGAAGGGTTAAATGCCGAGCTGTAATCAATAAAGAGTGTCCTGATGTATGCACCTTTGCTGTCCAGCTGTCTCTCCAGCTGAGGCAAAGTTGACTAGAGTAAAATATGAGGGAATACTGGTGGGCTCAGTAGAGAAAGATATTTCCACTAGTTGGGTATCATGAGAGGTTACCTATTCGAGTAGTCACAAAAAAAAAGCCAAGAACACAATTAGGAGATTTTCAGTTGACCGAACATTGCATGCTTCAGGAAATAATTGAGCTAAAGGTCATTTTTAAGGGAAATGTAGACCAACATTAAAAACAGCAGAAGATGCTGAAGTTGGCAGAGAACAACACAGTGGCATTAGTTTTGATGAAAGATCATTGACCTGAAACAATGACTCCTTTATTTTTCCCTCTCTGCAATTGCTTAGCCTACTATATCTTTCCAGCATTTTCAGTCTATATTCCGGATTTCTAGCATTCTCAGAGCTCAGTGCTTGGTTTATTTTGGATTTTTTTTCTTTAGTAAAGGACCAAAACAAACACAGTGACCTGAATGATTACCATTTTCTAATTTAACCCTGAAACATTTCCTGGATTCTGCAAAGACTGTTTCCTCAGTTTGTGAATTATACGAGAATTATTATGCAATCAGTTGTGAATGGAATGTTTACACTAACTACTTAATTGATTAAACCAGTGAATGGATGCTTGTTCCCCTCGCAGATAGTTGTTTAACAACATTCTGATTACACATTTACCACAATGTGTCAAGTGAGGTGTGTGGAATTGAGTTCAATGTGATATCTAACGCTTATGCATTCAGAAACAATTGATATATGAATTTTATTTTTAATTTGTTTCAAATCTGCTTCAGTGCAAGCAATAATGACAATATTGTTGTCTGGGGCTCTGACTTGGTCTCCTGATATTATGGTACCCGAGATGGTATTCACCTTTATAGAAGGAATTTTCCGCTATTTTAGTTTTATACCGCATTGTCTTTCATTGATTCTATTACAGTTACTATTCTATAGATTTGTTGAGTATGCCGACAAGAAGATAGGTCTTAGTATTGTATGTGGTGACATACATGTACTTTTAAAGTCAAAGTTACCTTGAACATTGTAACAGTTTTAAATAAGGATGCGAAGTGTCCCCTGGTCCTGGTGGCAGGCTTATAATTACCCTTGGCCCAAATGTCTCTGTTGAAGTCCTGCTATCTGTGAGGTCTAACTGGAATTAAAATTCATCATTACACTACTTCTGAAGTTACAGCATTTGAATGGAACCCAGGTAAAGTACTGCTTAGTTAAAGCTTACACCGAGGATATAAGCATCTCATGTATTTTGAAAAATATTAAGTTATTAAGTTATTAAAAGATTAAGTCCAGGGAAGGTGGGACCTGTTCCAACGGGACAGGTTGCACCTGAACTGGAGGGGGACTAACATCCTTGCGGGAAGACTTGCTAGTGCTGCTCCGGGGGGTTTAAACTAGATTTGCAGGAGGAGGGGAACCAGAGTGTTAGAGCAGATAGTGAGGTGGAGGAGGATAAAAGTCATGCGGGAACTGCAAGTATAGTGCATGGAGTAAAGCCAGATCTAACATATAAAGAGGCTTTGAGGAAAGAGAAGCAGAATAAAGGGTGTAAAGGTAGTAAGGTAGAAGAGCTAAAGTGTGTGTACTTCAATGCAAGAAGCACCAGGAACAAAGGTGATGAACTGAGAGCTTGGATACATACATGGAATTATGATGTAGTGGCCATTACAGAGACTTGGCTGGCACCAGGGCAGGAATGGATTCTCAATATTCCTGGATTTCAGTGCTTTAAAAGGGATAGAGAGGGGGGAAGAGGAGGAGGGGTGGCATTATTGGTCAGGGATACTATTACAGCTACAGAAAGAGTGGGTAATGTAGCATGATTCTCTTCTGAGTCAGTATGGGTGGAAGTCAGGAACAGGAAGGGAGCAGTTACTCTATTGGGGGTATTCTATAGGCCCCCTGGTAACAACAGAGATACTGAGGAGCAGATTGGGAGGCAGATTTTGGAAAGGTGCAAAAATAACAGGGTTGTTATCATGGGTGACTTTAACTTCCCTAATATTGATTGGCACCTGATTAGTTCCAATGGCTTAGACAGGGCAGAGTCTGGTAAGTGTGTCCAGGATGGATTCCTGTCACAGTATGTTGAGAGGCCGACGAGGGGGAATGCCATACTAGATCTAGTATTAGGTAAGGAATCGGGTCAGGTCACAGATCTCTCAGTGGGTGGGCATCTGGGGGACAGTGACCACCGCTCCCTGGCCTTTAACATTATCAGAGAGGACAGGAACATTTTTAACTGGAGAAGGGCAAATTATGAGGCTATAAGGCTAGAACTTGCGGGTGTGAATTGGGATGATGTTTTTTCAGGGAAATGTACAATGGACATGTGGTCGATGTTTAGGGATCTCTTGCAGGATGATGGGGATAAATTTGTCCCGGTGAGGAAGATAGAGAATGGTAGGGTGAAGGAACCATTGGTGGCAAGTGAGGTGGAAAATCTAGTCGGGTGGAAGAAGGCAGCATACATGAGGTTTAGGAAGCAGGGATGAGATGGGTCTATTGAGGAATATAAGATAGCAAGAAAGGAGCTTAAAAAGGGGCTGAGGAGAGCAAGAAGGGGGCATGAGAAGGCCTTGGCGAGTAGGGTAAAGGGAAACCCCAAGGCATTCTTCAATTATGTGAAGAACAAAAGGATGACAGGAGTGAAGGTAGGACCGATTAGAGATAAAGGTGGGAAGATGTGCCTGGAGGCTGTGGAAGTGAGCGAGGTCCTCAATGAATACTTCTCTTCACTATTCAGCAATGAGAGGGAACTTGATGATGGTGAGGATAATATGAGTGAGGTTGATGTTCTGGGGCATGTTGATATTACGGGAGAGGAGGTGTTGGAGTTGTTAAAATACATTGAGACGGTTAAGTCCCCGGGGCCTGAGGGAATATTCGTCAGGCTGCTCCACGAGGCAAAGGAAGAGATTGCTGAGCCTCTGGCTAGAATCTTTACGTCCTCGTTGTCCACAGGAATGGTACCGGACGATTGGAGGGAGGTGAATGTTGTCCTCTTGTTCAAAAAAGGAAGTAGGGATAGTCAGGGTAATTATAGACCAGTGAGCCTTATGTCTGTGGTGGGAAAGCTGTTGGAAAAGATTCTTAGAGATAGGATCTATGGGCATTTAGAGAATCATGGTCTGATCAGGGACAGTCAGCATGGCTTTGTGAAGGGCGGATCGTGTCTAACAAACCTGATAGAGTTCTTTGAAGTGGTGACCAGGCATATCGATGAGTGCAGATGCAGTGGATGTGATCTTCATGGATCTTAGCAAGGCATTTGACAAGGCTTCACATGCTAGGCTTATTCAGAAAGTCAGAAGGCATGGGATCCAGAGAAGTTTGGCCAGGTGGATTCAGAATTGGCTTGCCTGCAGAAAGCAGAGGGTCGTGGTGGAGGGAGTACATTCAGATTGGAGGGTTGTGACAAGTGGTGTCTCACAAGGATCTGTTCTGGGACCTCTACTTTTCGTGATTTTTATTAACGACCTGGATGTGGGGGTAGAGGGGTGGGTTGGCAAGTTTGCAGACGACACAAAGGTTGGTGGTGTTGTAGATAGTGTAGAGGATTATCGAAGATTGCAGAGAGGCATTGATAGGTTGCAGAAGTGGGCTGAGAAGTGGCAGACGGAGTTCAACCCGGAGAAGCTTTCATAAGTTGAGGATAGAGTTTAAGAGTCGCGAGGTAATGATGCAGCTCTATAAAACTCTGGTTAGGCCACACTTGGAGTACTGTGTCCAGTTCTGGTCGCCTCACTATAGGAAGGATGTGGAAGCATTGGAAAAGGTACAGAGGAGATTTACCAGGATGCTGCCTGGTTTAGAGAGTATGCATTATGATCAGAGATTAAGGGAGCTAGGGCTTTACTCTCTGGAGAGAAGGAGGATGAGAGG
This sequence comes from Mobula hypostoma, assembly GCF_963921235.1. NCBI lineage: Eukaryota > Metazoa > Chordata > Chondrichthyes > Myliobatiformes > Myliobatidae > Mobula > Mobula hypostoma. The sequence goes on from NC_086101.1 coordinate 175,546,192, forward strand.
AGACATGATAGATGTATACAAGATATTAGGAGGAATAGATAGAGTGGACAGCCAGTGCCTCTTACCCCGGGCACCACTGCTCAGTACAAGAGGACATGGCTTTAAGGTAAGGGGTGGGAAGTTCAAGGGGAATGTTAGAGGAAGGTTTTTTACTCAGAGAGTGGTTGGTGCGTGGAATGCACTACCTGAGTCGGTGGTGGAGGCAGATACACTAGTAAAATCTAAGAGACTACTAGACAAGTATATGGAGGAATTTAAAGTGGGGGTTTATATGGGAGGCAGGGTTTGAGGGTCGACACAACATTGTTGGCCGAAGGGCCTGCACTGTGCTGTACTATTCTATGTTCTGTGTTCTAAGTTATTCTATGCTCTTCACAATATAATTAGTAAGAAAAAAGTCCAGTAGGTAAAGGATAAGCGATCATTTGTTTTCCTACATGTTTCCCTGGAAATTAAGTAATCACTCATACTCTGTGCTTCAACACTGACTTTCAATAGATAGTTAATGCTTTGGAATAGTTACACCTCAGCCTTTGAAAGGGGTGAAAGAGAAGGAGTTTGGAGAAGGACATAAAGATACGGAAGGCGCTGGTGTGGAGGGCTATGAAAGACATGAAGGAAACCTGGAAATCGAACCTGACCAGAGGGCTTAAAAAGAGGATCTTCGTAGCAGTCATAGAGTCCATTCTCACGTATGGATGTGAGACATGGACACTCAGCAAGACTTTGCGAAAGTCCCCAGATGGTTGTTATACACAAATGCTCCGGATGGCTCTTGACGTGAGTTGACAACAGCACATGATGAACATCGAGCTCTTTGACGACCTACCGATGCTCACCATTAAAATCAATTAAAAGTATTGTAATCAAATACTTGATTAAAAGTATTGTAAATTAAAATCTTAGTGGTATTATTGTATATTGATTTAGATTGACTCATCAGTATGGTCTTCCATTTTGTCTTTTTGTCCTTTCAATTTCCTCAGCAACTTAAAAAACTTGCTTGTTCATAAGTTTTTGAAAACCAGAAAACATAACATGTTCGATGCGCTCAACAAAGTCAAGCAGCATGCATGGAGGGAATTAGCATAAATAACCAATCATCATGATTTGCCTCCGATTTTTCTTAATTCTGCTGATAGGTTATTATCCTGAATGCAAGTTTTACTCCTGTGACCTGCTGAGTGCTTCCAATAATTTCTGTTTTCTATTAGGATTTAAGAAGTTGCTTCCTGTACTATTCTTTTGGAACAAGAAGTATATGCTGAGAATGGGAATACATTATCATTGTGCTGTCAGGTGGTAAATTTGGTTAACTATCTACTGGTAATAACACAATGAAACTTGGATAGTTTTTGTAATGAGGACCCCATTCACAACTTGAAATATTTATTTGGGCATCAATTGGAAAATTGACTCTAGTTATTACTCGTAAACATGAGTCACATGTAAAAGGTTTACTTTCCTATCACATTTTCTGGTGAGTGGCTCACCTCAAGTTTCCTGGTTCCTCAGCCCTTCATTAGTTGCAGTTGATGGAACAGAAGCTGCTTCAGTGCGGCTGCAAGCAGCTCTGGATGAAGTTGTCTATTTGCTTGTTTGTCTTTCTGTCAATTTAACAGTTGCACCCTAATGCAAAGGCACATCACAGCTACAAAAGGTTATGTCAACAAAATCCCAATATTGAGAGACTCAGCAAGGTTTCTTTGTCTGATTTTCTCAACTCACAATCACCATCTCTCCAATGAATCTTTCAACTTGCACATTATCTGAGGCCTTTCGAACAGGGATTGGCACTGACTGCCGTGGAGGCCAAGTCATTGGGTACATTTAAAGCAGGAGCTCAATTATTTAGTGCATCAAAGGATACTGGGAGAAGGTAGGAGAATGGAATTGTGAGCGATAATGAAACAGCCATGGTGGAATGGTGCAGCGCACTCTGAACCAAATGGCCTAATTCTATTCCTTTGTCTTATAGGAGCTTATGATCTTATATGTCTTATGGTTTTATTACCCTGATGTGGACAAATCTCATCACTAGAGTGTCAAAAATTATGGGGATCCCTCCCTAAAACAAGGATTATAACAGGTTATAACAAGAAGGCAGTTTACAGTCACCTTCCCAAGAACAGGTTTGGACAGTAGGTGCTGGCCCTGATAGTAATGTCCTTATTTCAGGAATGAATAACAAAAATACATTCCAGTTTCTCAACTACTTAGCCTGAAGCAGGTCAGACAAAGCATAGCATAGTGTAATTATCACACATTTATCATATTTTATTTACGTCAACAAGAAAAAAAAATCAACTATTTCCACAAACTTAACCACTAACAAGACCAGGGTGCGTCTAGCTTTAATTGTGTGCAACCATATTCATTTTAAGATAACCTCATTTTTGACATCGATTCTTATCCCTCTAGACACTCATAAACAATTATTAAAATAATTTATGACCTGTCAGGAAAAAATAGACACTTAGCAAATGGGCTGCTTCAGGGCTTGACTGCTCACTTCACTCGGGAAGAACTGGCTACAAAGGTCCCATTAATGTATCCTCACTCGTTTGTTCCTTTTTAAATATTAATGTGCCATTGTAAAATGGCACTGAGTCAAACTACTTTGAAGACGTGGAAGCAATTTGTTTCAGACCCCTTCTTCTTGCTTAGCACTTTTTCCAGAAAGGGTGGCTGGGAAGGGGAAAGGCAACAAAAGACAGCTACTCAGTCCCTTGGGCCTGTTCCATCACTGAATTAGATCATGGCAGGATAGCATGGTGGATAGCTAGCTGAAGTATTACACTAAAGGGCTGGATTAATGATCCGGAGGCGTCGATGTAAATCCCACCATGACAGCCAGGGAATTTGAATGCACTGAGATAATTAAATAAAAGAACAGACGTGTAATAAAAAAGCCAAGCCCTTAAGGATGATCATGAGTCTAACAGATTTGTGAAATACACCACCCCGTTCATTATGATCCTTCAGGGAAGCAAATCTATCCTTATTTTGTCCATCTGTGTGTGACTCCAGATCCATAGTAAGGTGCCAAACTCACGTGTTTTCGGAAATGGCTCACCAGAGCACTTAACTCCAGGGCAGGTTGAGATATGCAGTAAATGCTGATTTTGTCATTTTCATTAAAATCTGATAAATAAATAATATACTGAATATACATTATATAAAATCAATAGCTGATCTTCATTGCAGCTGTACCATAAACACCTCAACATGATAAAATATTAATCCATGGCACTCAAAACTCAGAATGTCAAAAGTTTATCAAGTCAAAATAACAAAATTGTTTTGAGTAATTGAACTCTGTAGTTATCTCAACTAAAAAAAAACACAATTCTTGGACCTAGTCTTTGATAGCCCAGAGATATTGCAAATATTGCGGAGGGTTCTTTGAGAAATGAGTCAACTAATTCTTCTGCTCAGTTACCTGTCATCTTCCAATTGACTCCAATGACAAGAAAAATTGGAACAAGTGGCTGAAATGAAATTGCCCAATTTAGAACTTCACTCTGAAATTACTGTTATTGCAGAGCAACTTCATTTATCATTGCTCAGCGAGGCATCCTCCCGGAATCACTATTTGCAAAAATCTAAACTGGAGTTAAGTGTTTCAAAATTGCCAGATTTTCCCAGTTAAACGATAGGGATGGAGCACAAACTACCGGTTTAAGTAATCTCTAAATGAAGACAAGTTGAATTCCTTTGGGGAGCAATAACATTCCTCACTCCCATGGTATCCATAGAAATCGCTCCTTAAGCAGCGTGGATCACTTCGCTCACCAGAACCTGTGGACTCACTCTCAAGGACTCTACAACTCATGCTCTCAATATTATTTGTGTTTTTTACATATTTGCATAGTTTGTCTTTTGCACCTTGGCTGTTTGTCAGTCTTTGTGTATAGTTTTTCCATTAATTCTATTATATTTCTTTGCGCTACTGTGAATACTTGCAAAACATGAATTTCATAGTATACGTTGACATATAGATACTTGGAAAATAAACTTACTTTGAGCTTTGAATGCTCCTGCTCCTGCTCCTGCTTGAATGAAGGGAAATGGGTCAATAATTATCCAAATTGCATTTGATTCCTGGTGATAAAAGTACTCATTTTGTCTCTCAATATCCTACACTTGCGCTGCTCAGTTGTTAAAATCTTTTTTAAAAGGAAATAGGAGAAATCAAATATGGATAGGATATAGAAATTAAAAATTACAGCAATAAGGAATGTTGATTATTAAACAGACAATTCCATCATGGACACTAACCTCCCCAATATCAAGAACAGATTTACAAGTCAATGCTTCAAAAAGGTGACATCCATTGGTAAGGAACTGTGTGGGTACGTGGCCAAGTGGTTAAGGCATTCAACTAGTGACCTGAAGGTCGTGAGTTCAAACCCCAGCTGAGGCAGCATGTTGTGTCTTTGAGCAAGGCACTTAACCACACATTGCTCTGCCTTGACACTGGTGCCAAGCTGTATCGGCCCTTGCCCTTACCTTGGACAACATCGGTGTCGTGGAGAGGGGAGACTTGCAGCATGGGCAACCACCAGTCTTCCATACAACCTTGCCCAGGCCTACGCCCTGGAAAGTGAAGACTTTCCAGGCGCAGATCCATGGTCTCGCAAGACTAACGGATGCCTTCACCACCCAGGACATGCCCTCTTCTCATTACTGCCATCAGGGCAGATGTACAGGAGCCTGAAGACACACAATCTACGTTTTAGGAACAGTTTCTTCTTCTCCACCATCATATCTCTGAACGGTCCATTTTTACTCTATTTTGATTCTAATTATTTCTCTTAATAGGGTGGTGGGGTGGAGATACATCTCTACCAAAGCAGATGTAAAGCATCCCAGGTCACACTTGGCCAAGGTGTAGCACCTGCTTCACCCCTCTAATCAGGGTCAAACAAAGCCGTGGGAGCAGATGGTGGATGATCCTATGAGCAGCTGGTGCATACCACAGGTCCTGGTTATCCGACCACTGATGCCAGGCCGACGTCTCCGAAGAATATTTATAATGGCTGGTGTCATCCATCTTGGAAAGACACTACACAGAAGAAGGCAATGGCAAACCACTTCTGTAGAAAAATATGCCAATAATATTCATGATCAAAGACCATGATCGTCCAACGTCATATGACTTGGCACATAATGATGATAATGATTTCTTTAAATATTTCTTACAGTAATTCTTTACGTATTGTACTCTACTGCTGCCATAAGTTGCCAATTTCATGCCATGATACTAAACATGATACTGTTTCTGTTAAACAGAAAGGCCTTGCAAGCCAGCTCCATAGTTCCCTTAAAGTAGTGGAAAACACATGGCATACTTGCCTTCCTAAGTCTGAAATGTAAATAGAAATCTACATAGAATGAAAAAAAGTTGTAATATTTCGTTGCTACTTTACAAAACACATGTTAGACCACACTTGAAGAATGATATGCAGTATAGTTCACCACACAATAACAGACATCCCACCCTGTAAAAACTCATTTCAGGGAGGTAGCATCCCTGCCCCCCCGCAACCCCATATCCATCCCCCCCCCACCGGCGACCTCCAAGGGTGTATGTAATACTTTGTTTAGTGATTTTGTCTAATCTGTAAACCAAGTTGAGCATATGCAGAAAATGTGACATTAAAATATGTACTTACATTATATTATATTATCATGGAGTTTTTTTTAAATTCTATTACAACTTTAAGCAAGTCTACAGAGAGTTTGGCCCATCACATAGGACACCAACAGAGTAGCTCCTTAGCAGCTCGTCAGCTAGTTTAGATAATGTTAGCTATGCTAATGAACAAATGACACCTGTTAAACTCACCTCAACATGTCTTTTACATTTTAGGCCAGCATGGGCAATAGAAAAGTCACTGTTGCAAACAATGCAGCGAGCAACACTGTCATTATTTTTGTGGTTTACTGTAAAGTCCACCCACAGTGAAAATTGATAGGTCTACTTAGCACGAAGAGAGACCAATCAGGATGCTCCCTCTTGCTCTAGCTCTTCCTCTTCCTCTCAAAAAAATCGATTTCTGAGATATTGTATATAATTTGTCGGTGTCAGGGAGCTGCCATCAATATGCGGGAGACTCCCAGAACTTCCAGGAGAGGTGGGATGTCTGCAATAAGAAGAAGGTGACTGCACCAGAGAGAGTACAGAGCAGATTCACCAGATTTTGCCTCTGTTGGAGGATGTGAGTTCTGGAGAGAGACTTGGCCTAGGACCTTTGAGGGATGGCTTGATAAGAGGCACTGATAGGGTGGACAGTCAGATTGTTTTCTCTTAAGAAGAGTATCACATACAAGTGGGCACAGATATCAGGTGAAGGAGTTTAAAGGGAAAATGTTTTTGCACAGCGTCCATCTAATAGCTGAAATGCACTGCTATAGGAGATAGTAGAATCAGATACAATCTCTACATTTAAGAAGCACTTAAACAGAAACTTAAATAAGAAAGGATGTAAAAGGATAAAGTTTTCATGGGGACAAATGGGATTAATGTAGGGGGGCATGAATGTAGTGGGAAGAAAGATATGTTTCTGTGTTCTATGACTATATGCATCATACAGTAAAGTGCAGACTATCATCCCTGTGTTAAATTGGGTCTCTCTGATCTGAACCAATCACACTCTCTCGCCAGGAGCAACAAAAAGGGATGTTATTTTTCTTCTCAAGGCTGACGAGGAGCCAAGAGAAGTGGAATACTCTTGCCATGACCACAATGCACCCAGAGCTTGAAAAGCAAGCCCAATCATAACAATTTTGCACTGTGCCAATCATGTGCAGTAGCTGGTTTACATGGATTTACCCATTAGTACCCAATTCCTGTTGAAATTCTCTAACACTGAATGGGGCATCTCAACACAGTAGATGTTTCTTATGTGTCAGTTAAGCATATAAGAGTATCATCAACATGCAGAATTCTCATCTTTGCATTACAGTACTGACAGAAACAGGAGCAATATATGACCTGTGTTTTTAGCTCACAGTAGAACGAGAAACAAAACCTGCAGCAAGCCGACAAAGAGACCAGTATTACAGGATTTCCACTGGGAGATTGATTTGTCGCTGTCTGCTTCTGCCTGACTAAATTTTGAAAGATCAGCACATTTCATAGCTCATTGATGGAGTTCACAGTACTCATTGCAACTTGCCATAGGGGTGAGAAAGGCCATGATCATTACTCCCCTCCACAGTGCAGAGACATATCAAGATCATTCTAGTTATACGGCATTCTAATGCTGTATTCTGCATTCTTTTGTGCTATATTGATGTACTTATTCATGGATTGAACTGTCCGAATGGCATGTAAGCAACAGCTTTTCACTCTACATGTAAAAATAAAAACCATTACCAATTACAGAATTTCATTTGTCAGTGGTCATTGAAAATATCTGACTTTAGATACTATGCACAAACACTGGAGCTGTGCAGAGTAGAGGGAACAGTCGTGGACATTGTAGCTCTACACAGTGGAGGCGTATGCTGTGAGCATTGCAGATTGATACTACATTAGTTGATATATTGTCAGATATTTGTGATATAGTGAAAAGCTTATCCTGCATATTGTTTGTACAGATCAACTCCTTAGTGCATTGAGCTGGAACAAAGTAAAACAGTAAGAATGCAGAATAAAGTGTAAAAGCTACAGTGTAAGTGCAGAGCAGGTACATGATGAAGTGCAAGATTATAACAAGGTAGATTATGAAGCTAAGAGTCCATCGTATCGTGCAAGAGGTCAGTTTAAGAGTCTGATAACAGTGGATTAGAAGCTGTCCTTGCACCTGATGGTATGTGTTTTTGTATCTCTGCCTGATGGGAGAGGGGAAGAGAGAGAATGTCTGGCATGGGTGGGGTCTTTAATTGTGCTGGCTGCTTCTTGAGGCAACAAGAAGTATAGAGAGAGTCCATAGTGGATAGATGACTCCTACGTTGTGATAAGCGATGTCCACAACTCTCCGCTGTTTCATGCGATCACATGCAGAGCAGTGGCTATACTAAGCCTTTGAGCATCCAAACAGAATCCTTTTTATGGTCCATTGATGAAAACTGGTTAGAGTTGATGGGCACATGTTGATTTTTTTTTTGTTACCTCCTGATTAAGTAATGGAATTGGTCACTTTTCTTGGCCGTAACATCAACATGATTGGATCAGTATGGGCTAGGATGTTCACAACTAGGAATTTGAATGTCTCAATCTTCTCAACCCCAACACCAATGATGTAAGCAGAAGCATGAGCACCACTCTCATTCCTGAAGTCAGTGGCTAGTTCTAAGGTTTCGTTGGCATTGCATGAAAGGTTGTTTTCATGACCCAGTTTCATGTGGCTCTCGAATTCCTTCCTATTCTCTGACTCAAGGTAGCTAGATTCAGAGCAGATTCTGACCACAGAGTTGTGAGAGTATGTGGAATAGAGTAGGGGACTGAGGACACAACCTTGTGGAACACCGCTGTTTAAAATAATCATGTTGGAGGTGTTGCTGCTCATCCTTACTGATTGTCATCTGGTGGCCAGATAGTCAAAGATCTATTTGCAAAGGGAGGCATTAACTCCCAGATTCTGGAGTTTGGTGAAGAGTTTACTTGGAATAATAGCACTGAAGGCTGAACTGTAGTCAATTAAAAAAGTCATTGGGTTTGGAGACTTCTATGCCTCAATGATCCTGAGAGCTGTGTTAGCTGGAGTCAGGGCTTTATGCTTTGGCTCTTGGTAGGGTCACCCATGCCAAACAGATCAAAGGGTCGGGGCCAGGCTCAGGGTGGTCCACTGGTTCTCCAGGTTCCGGGGTTCAGCTCAGGGCTAACAACCCTGACTGGTAAAGCAAAATTGTTATGGTAACAGCAATGAAGAATCCTTCTACATCTGAGTGCGATGGTGTTCCTGAGTCTCCACCCTGGGCTTGCATGAATGACAGTAGTGAAAACCAAGAGCAAACTACTGACATGATGAAGGAAGCCCTGAATACCACCAGAGGACCTACAGTGCTGCCTTAAACACCAATGACATAGTGGGTAGTAAAAAGGTGAGGAAGGGGAGGGGAGGGGAGGGAACGTCCCTTCCCTCCTCATAGTAAAAATGATCTACAAAACCTTTCATGGTTTGTTGTTAATGTTTCTTGCTAAACTTCTTTTGAAGTCCACCATTCCTTTCTATGCCAAGAACTCCTCATCCTTTGCCAATTTCTGAAATTTTCCCAAATTTACTGATCCACTGGCAAGGTGTCGTTTGATACAATTCTCTTTACCTCAACCTTTTTTCCCGGTTTAGATTTTATTTTCCTGAAAAGGATATACACTTATTGTAGAGGATGTATTAATTGCATGAATGGTAGACTTTTCTTGTTTATCCTCATGCCATTTCTAGACAATTCATGCTTTATACATTCAGAGTTTCCTTTACATATTTACAAGATCCTGTCTTCAGACCACTTTCAACTTTATATATGATTCAGTATGATCTCTGGGCCTTTAATTACCAACTATTAAATAATATTTCCTCATAGCACAACATGGGATCTGAAACTGATTATCTCTCAATAGATCCTCATCATACTGATCTAGAGGGCCATCTTCTATGAATTTATCGTCCAATTTCTTGCTGCTCAATTTGTAGATAAGTTAAAGCCATTATCCCCACTCTTCGATTATGATTAGCTTTCTTATACACACCTTCAATTTCCTGATTTATATATTCCAACTACTGTTGTGGGGGCATATAATCAACTCCCACTGGTTGTTAAAGCACTCCTTTGGCATTTTCTATCCTTTCAGCTACATCTAAACTGATTCTACTTATTGATTTTCAGAACTCTAATTTATTTTTCTCTTTCTAGCATTTATCCCATTCATGCTGCTTCTACTACATATTGCATAGTTTTTCCAAAAGTTAGATATTTCAGAATATTTCTATCCAAACATTATTAAAGCAGAACACCAGAGTCTTTTGGCCTATGATGTTGTATGGCCTTTTAACCTACTCCAAATCAATCTAACCATTTCCTTCCTACATCATTCTCCAGTTTTTCTCATTCATGTGGCTATCTAAGTTTCATAAATACCCCTAATGTAACTGCTTCTCCCACCACCCCAGGCACTCTCTGTGTAACCACATTTCAATCACATATCCACAATGGTTATTAGATTTAACCTATTTGTTTTCTTTTATTTCTGCTATTTATTCTTCTACTTTGTTCTGAGTGACATTTGCATTCAGACAAAGAGCCTTCAGTTTTATTCTCTCACCAGTTTTCTCTGACTTTAATTCAATGTATGCTGTCAAGTATGATCTGTTAGTGAAAGAACATGTTCTTTCTTTTGTTCCTGTTGTCTCAGGTCACAAATAGAGTTTCGAACAAATAATTTTGCTGTTTTTCATAAATATTTTAAGCTTAGAGAGCAATACATTTAAAAACCTTTCAAGGATAATCTTTGTTCCACCAAAGCTCTAAATTTCTTCATAATTAAACAAGTCAAGGGTTTATGATAAAGAGCTTGAAGATTACTTTGCCCCACGAAGTCGAACATGAATAGATGATGAGAAGAAGCATATCCTGCTACTTCCAATCATGGAAGAATAAACAATAAATATTTAATTTGGTCTGATTCAGGCAGATACATCTGCATTTTCCAAACTTAATGGGCTGGAGGATGAAGGCTTGTAGAGAATATTTAGTTTGTGGTTGGGTGTGTGTCGACACATTCCGAAATTGGGAACCTGCTAGAGTTCTGACGCACACACCTCAGACCTATCACCTTATTGCTGGATTCACCAGTGAAAAGGGTAATTGGCAGCATGGATACAAATATAAACGTGGATTCATGACAAAAAGGTTGTTTGTGAGCTACACGAAGGCAATGGTGATCCCCAAGGGTCAATATTCAAACCACTACATTTCTTGCGAAATGAAGGTACAAAAAGAAGAGAGAAATAGTTTAGCCATTACAAAATAGCGGAGCAGACTCAAAGGGCCAAATGGCCCAATTCTCCTCTTATATTTTATGGTCTTATGATCTTAAAAATAAGAACAGGTGGGTGGCTCTCATCAAATCAAATCAGCACTGTCATTTAAGAAGATTATGATTGATTAAAATGTAATCTCACTGTTGCATTTTTGTCAATTCACAGTCATCGTTTACCACTTTGGGTTATATGAGGTGTATCTGTCTCTGCCTTAAGCATATTTGAAGACTGCTCCAAAGTCTCATGACTTTGTCTCAAGTGAGTCATAAACAGTGCTTCCTATTCCAGATTTACTCATAAGTGAAAACATCTTCTTACTATCCACTAGTCAGGATTTCTTAACATTTTGTATGTTTCAATGAAGTTCTCTCTCACTCACTTAAACTGAAATTGTATCCTATCGAATACTGTGATAATCTGCTCTTTCATGATATTAATAAAAAATGCTGGAAACACACAGCAAGTCAGGCAACATCTGGGAAAAAAGGAAACAGAGTTAATGTTTTACCTCCAAGTTTCTACATCAGATTTTATTTTAGATTTTCAATATCTGCATTTGTTTTTGATATCCATTTTCTGGGTATTATTTTAATAAGTGTTCTTCCAACTGTTTTCAATGCAGAAAATGCACTCTAAGTTACAGGGAAAAATACTGCATATTGTTGTTGAAATATAGAATTATAGAACACTGTAGCACAGCAACAGACCCCTCAGCCTATCTAGTCTGTGCCAAATTATGAATCTGTCTAGTCCCATTGACCTGCACCTGGACCATAATCCCCCCATCCATTTAACTATCCAAATTTCTCTTAAATGTTGAAATCAAACCTGCATCCACTACTTCTGCTAAAAGCTCATTCCACACTCTCGCCACACTCTGAGTAAAGAAGTTTCCTTTCATGTTCCCATTAAAATTTTCACCTTTCTCCCTTAACCCATGACTTCTAGTTCTAGTATGGTTTCATCAATGCCTTGTGCATAACATTCTGATGTCTTCTGTTCAATTTTCCTTACAATAGTAATATTTTGTTAGCTTTCCCATTTCTTGTGCATCCATACTAGCCACTTACAAATCATGCATTAATAGACTGCATCTTATGGGTGGAAGAGTGGAGAAATGTCTCTACCAAATGAGCGGTAAGGCATTCCTTTCCTCCACTAGCCTGTAGGTCACCTTTGGGCAAGGTGTAGCACGTGTTTAGCTCCACAATCAGGGTCACATGAAGGAATGGAAGCAGCTGGTGCAGATCACATCCCAGTTATGCCATCATTGATGCCAGGCTGACAATCTCTGAAGAGCATTGGTAATAGCTGGGGTCGCCTGTCTTGTAAAGACACTGCCCAGAAGGTAAACCATTTCTGTAGGAATATTTGCTAAGAACAACCATGGTCACCATGATCACCTATGTCATATGACATAGAAAATAATAATGGTGATGACATTGCATCTCAGAGATCTTTAATCTGTTGTCAAATTCTCTTTAATGATGTGGATGCATTGTAATTAGCATAATAGTTTTGCCATAACATCCTTTCGTCAAGGGCATTAGTCAACCAAAATGGCCTTTTATGACAATCTATTAATTTCATCGCCACTTGTCTCTTCAGAATATTCATTGATGTCAATTCTTATGTTCCTTGTCACCTAATATCTCATATCCTACCTACTTTGCTTTACACCTCACTCCAGTTCTGTTTTGTAAACCTCTCACTATCCCCCACTCAATTTCCAATTTTTTTTTACTAATCTGATAATATAATCACATCCCATCCACTGACCTGAGGTATCTCCCCAGCAACATCCTCATCTACAGTAAATCTATATCTATTTATTTCTCAGAATCTGGAACCTGTTCTTTTATTTCATTTGGATCATCTTTGCTGAGTACTAAATTGTCATTTCAAATGAGACCTTCTTTTCAATTGCAGAAGAATTGTTACTTGGTTACTTCGGCTCAGGTGCAAATATTAAGTTCTATAAATGTAGTCTATAATTGCGGGGCTAAACTGGTGAAGGCTATATTGACACGAATGAAAACGCTCTAAGTGATGTTCATTATTTCAAAGTACTAATCAAGTCACACAAATCTGACAAAGGATCGCCAGTTGAAGGGTATCAAGGGAAGCTCCATTTTTTCAAAGGGGAATAATGGCCTAAAATTTATTATTTCTCCCATTTTTAGGGCTTTGTAAAATTGCTGGAAGGTCAGTTCATAATCCAGAAAGAGTCAATTGCAATTTATATTGCAAAGAACAAGAAAACTAATATTGGAAAGCCTGGCAACTATTTCCCAGATGCCCGACGCCTCTGATTTTCTGTTTTGGAATTTGAATTAACTCTGCATTTTTTACAAAAGTGTTAAGGCTTTAGAAATGTGCAGCAATACATTTGAATATTTCATACAAAATGAAGCACCAATGACTTCCAAAAGTTGACATCTGGCAGTTCATTCATCCTCTATGTTCTGTTCCACACTTGAATCATGTGACTCTGTGAGTCCATTGGGAATAGTCATTCTCCAACAGATGATTCATCATTTAAAACCACAGTTCAATAGATTTTAAGAGGATCAAGGGCAATCAGATATTGCAGGAGTTATTGTTGTTCCCCCTCATCTGAAACCTTTTTTTTCTCAGAAGATATAGCCTGCCTGTCAGGAGTAGTTACAAGTGTTTTACTTCTTCCTCACACAACAACAGCCTTGGCATCCTTCCTCCATGGTACTTTCTAAATCTGTGAACTCTCACACCTCAATGAGAAGCACACGGGAACACTTCAACCTACGGGTTTTCTCAAATGATTTATACTTGAAAATTTCTAATAAGTCCTGGAAGTACTTATGCAATACTGTGGGAGTGTCTTCACCAGAAGAATTGGAACAGTTACAGATCAAACTTTGCCACCACATTCTCAGTGAAGTTTAGAGGTGGATGTTAAATGCTGTCATAATTCATAAATACGACTACCAAATGATATTCAATGAGATCCCATGAACTTAGATAAATGACCAGTTCAAGGTATTTTGAAACAACAGACATTGAAAATAATTGTCAACATATTGGTTGCAATCTGAAAGCAATGGATCAATCAATCCTTGCAAGTGATTTATAAGGCACAGAGTGCCAGTACTAAAACAACCATTCAAAAAAAACCTTTGATTCAGTGCTCATTTCAGCCTTGCCCTAAAACATGACTATGAAGCAGAAAGTAAGTGGTTTTGCCAAAACATTCATGAAACTGTCGTCAACAAGAGAAAACCCCCCAAAAAAGTCAAGATGTTCACTTTTGTTGCATCATAGAACCACACTCCAATACAAGGGTGTTTTTTTTCTGAAAAAAAATGTCCAACACCATCATTGCAAGGTATAACTTTAATGGAAAAATAATCTGACCACAATTATGACAGAGCTATTACAAGCCAGAGTGGAGGTAACTGGTAAATTTCCTTGTTTTTTTAATATCCTGTGACAAGTCTACAGCAAATGCAGAGGATTAAAAATTCCTGTGTAACTGATCTCCTCTTGCTGTATTTCAATTGAGAAGCTAGTGTCATAGAGTATTACAGCACAGAAACAGGCTCTTTGGACCATCTCGTCCATAGTGAACTATTATTCTGCCTAGTCCTATGGACCTGCACCTGAACTATCACCCTTGATGCCCCTCCCATCCATGTAGACGATAGACAATAGGTGCAGGAGTAGGCCATTCAGCCCTTCGAGCCAGCACCACCATTCACTGTGATCATGGCTGATCATCCACAATCAGTACCCTGTTCCTGCCTTCTCCCCATATCCCTGGACTCCGCTATCCTTAAGAGCTCTATCTAACTCTTTCTTGAAAGAATCCAGAGAATTGGCCTCCACTGCCTTCTGAGGCAGAGCATTCCACAGAGCCACAACTCTCTGGATGAAAATGTTTTTCCTCAACTCCATTCTAAATTGTCTACCCCTTATTCTTAAACTGTGGCCTCTGGTTCTGGACTCCCCCAACATCGGGAACATGTTTCCTGCCTCTAGCCTGTCCAATCCCTTAATAATCTTATATGATTCAATCAGATCCCCTCTCATCCTTCTAAATTCCAGTGTATACAACCCCAGTCACTCCAATTTTTCAACATATGACAGTCCCTCCATCCCGGGAATTAACCTTGTGAACCTACGCTGCACTCCCTCAATAGCTAGAATGTCCTTCCTCAAATTTGGAGACCAAAACTGTCGTCAATATTCCAGGTGTGGTGTCATCAGGTACAACTGCAGAAGGACCTCTTTGCTCCTATACTCAATTCCCCTTGTTATGAAGGCTAGCATGCCATTAGCTTTCTTCACTGCCTACTGTACCTGCATGCTTACTTTCAGTGACTGATGAACAAGGACACCTAGATCTCATTGTACTTGTAATTTCAGTAATCCAAACTTCTGTTAAATGTTGAAATTGAACCCATATCCACATTTCCACAGGCAGCTCATTCCACACTTGCAACACCTTATGAGTGAAGACAATCTCCCTCAGGTTCCCATTAAATATTTTGCATTTCACCCTTAACCTATGACCACTTGTGCTCATCTCACCCAAGCTTAGAGGGGGAAAAATGCAAGCTTACAGTTACCCCATCTGTACACTCATGATTTTGGATAACTCTGTCAAATCTTCCCTCATTCTCTTATGCTCCAGGGATTAAAGTTATAACCTATTCAACCTTTCTCTGTAACTCAGAGTTTTAAATTCCTGCAACATCCTTCTGAACTTTCTCTGTACTTTTGCAACATCATTGATGTGTTTCTTGTAAGTAGGTGACTTGAGCTGCACAATACTCCAATTATGTCTCACCAACATCAACATACAGTCCATTACAACTCTCAACAAAAGCAAGTTACCTTGTTTTTGTTAAGAGAATCTGCAGCTTCCTCTGGCATTTAAACAGAATAGACTAGCTATGTAAATTGTATTTTCTTCAAAATCAATTGTTTGCAGAATGACTGAGGAGTAAGTCTTGAAATCATTGACAGAAGTAGCAATGTCAATATTTGCGCACGTTCCCTTTTAATATTTCTCAAACAGATTTTCAAATTGTACAGGTTGAAACCTTTGAAACATTCATATAAATTTCATGAAACCATCTTGAAAACATTTCAAATTGATTTGCATTATCTTCAGAGATATTTCTGAGCAATAGATTTCTCTGTTCACAATGTTGCATCACAGGATCAGTCATGGTTAACTATTAACAGAGATTTAACATTTCTCTGACCACAGAGGTATGAAGAATATTTTCATTATTATAAAGATGATGAAATATATGTGTATGTATAGGTGATTAGAAAAGCAGTTACCATTTGTATTGAAGGAAAAAAAACCCTGGTTACTCATATCCAATGAGATTCTAGATTCTTTAACTGCATCCTATATTTGGAGCTAATTATTGTGCAGTTAATTATTTCTCCTCCTGTAAGCTGCTGTTGTCACACAACATCTTCCAGATGGGAGGGACAGGAATAGACTCAGGGAAAATTTTCTCTATAATGACAGTTAATAGTAACTGTGATCTGTCTTAAGATGTGAAAAGACGACAGATGCCTGCCATTTAATTGCGATGGCTGACACATCCCTGATATTTAACAAAAAAAAGTATTCATTACCTCACAAACTTAAGCTAAATTGGAGGGAGAGACAAAGCACAAACTCAGATTATGAGGGTATGAATACTTCCTTCTTAAATGTCAGGTGTTTTTGGGATAAGTTGCTGAGGTTGGCTGCTTGCTGAGTGAATGGGGAAGAGTTAGAAAAAGACGCATTAGAGAAAAGGTTTGCAAAGAACCTACGTTGAATCCGCATGAAATAACCAAAGATTTATTTTTTCTTCTTTATTAATTCTCCACCCCATATGTCTCCAATCTGCACAACCTCTTGCACTGTCATAATAAGGCCCAACATAAGCCTAAGAAACCACTCCTTTCTTCCTTCTTGGCAGGATGTAGCTTTCTAGATTTAGTATTGAATTCTATAAAATAAAATACCATTCTTTTACTGTCTATATCAATTGGAGACATTTCTACTCTAGGTGATGCATCCATTACATCTGCTTTGTTGTCTTTTCCTTAGCGCTCTGGTTTGATGCACCATTCACCATACACCACATCTTGCACCTATTATGTTCTCCTGTGTTAGTGTTTTCCAAGCGATTGCACCTTATTGCAAACCTTTTATTTATTTTCTCTATCTTAAACAATGCCAAAGAGCTCATTGACAGGACAAATTCCGACCTTATTCTGTGTGATTTGAGATATTCCCATAATCTTATCCATTCTTCTCTCCAGATTAAAACTAACATGTTCACTCCCCTTGCTCAGTTCTGATGATGAACCTTTGTATGAAATATTAACTCCATTCCACTTTTTGCTGCCTAACCATTTGATTAATTTTATTTTTTTATGATTGCAGCTTCAATGAGGTGCAGAGCACATTCAGTGAGCTACAGTTGAAGTCAGAAGTTTACATACACCTTAGCCAAATACATTTAAACTCAGTTATTCACAATTCCTGACATTTAATCCTAGAAAACATTCCCTGTCTTAAGTCAGTTAGGATCACTACTTTATTTTAAGAATGTGAAATGTCAGAATAATAGTCGGGAGAGTGATTTATTTCAGCTTTTATTTCTTTCTTCACTTTCCCAGTGGGTCAGAAATTTACATACACCTTGTCAGTATTTGGTAGCATTGCCTTTAAGTTGTTTAACTTGGGTCAAACATTTTGGGTAGCCTTCCACAAGCTTCTCACAGTAAGCGTCTGGAATTTTGTTCCATTCCTCCAGACAGAACTGGTGTAACTGAGTCAGGTTTGTAGGCCTCCTTGCTCGCACATGCTTTTTCAGTTCTGCCCACAAATTTTCTATCTGATTGAGATCAGAAAATGATGTCAAGTCTGGTTCATCCTTGGGACGCATTCTGTCTCCTAGAGATAAATGTACTTTAGCGCAAAAAGTGCAAATCAATCCCAGAACAACAGCAAAGGACCTTGTGAAGATGCTGGAGGAAACAGATAGACAAGTATCTATATCCACAGTAGAACGAGTCCTATATTGACATAACCTGAAAGGCTACTCAGCAAGGAAGAAGCCACTGCTCCAAAACCACCATAAAAAAGCCAGACTACAGTTTGCAAGTGCACATGGGGACAAAGATCTTACTTTTTGGAGAAACGTCCTCTATTCTGATGAAACAAAAATTGAACTGTTTGGCTATAATGACCATCGTTATGTTTGAAGGAAAAAGGGTGGGGTTAGCAAGCCGAAGAACACCATCCCAGCTGTGAAGCATGGGGGTGGCAGCATCATGTTGTGGGGGTGCTTTGTGCAGGAGTGACTGGTGCACTTAATAAAATAGAGGGCATCATGAGGAAGGAAAATTATGCAGATATATTGAAGCAACATCTCAAGACATCAGCCAGGAAGTTAAAGCTCGATCACAAATGGGTCTTCCAAATGGACAATGACCCCAAGCATTCCTCCGAAGTTGTGACAAAATTGCTTGAGGACAACAAAGTCAAGGTATTGGACTGGCCATCACAAAGCCCCAACCTCAATCCGATAGAAAATTTGTGGGCAGAACTGAAAAAGCGTGTGTGAGCAAGGAAGCCTACAAACCTGACTCAGTTACACCAGTTCTGTCTGGAGGAATGGAACAAAATTCCAGCAACTTACTATGAGAAGCTTGTGGAAGGTAACCCAAAATGTTTGACCCGTTAAACAATTTAAAGGCAATGCTACCAAATACAAACAAAATGTATGTAAACTTCTGACCCACAGGGAAAGTGAAGAAAGAAATAAAAGCTGAAATAAATCACTCTCCCGACTATTATTCTGACATTTCACATTCTTAAAATAAAGTATTGATCCTAACTGACCTAAGACAGGGTATGTTTTCTGGGATTAAATGTCAGGAATTGTGAATAACTGAGTTTAAATGTATTTGGCTAAGGTGTATGTAAACTTCTGATTTCAACTGTACCTCCTGTACCTAATAAAGTGGCCACGAAGTGTATGATTGTGGTTTTGTGGTGCTGTAGCCCATCCACGTCGAGGTTTGACATGCTGTGTGTTCAAGAATACTTTTCTGCACACAGCAATTGTAACACTTGATCATTGGAGTTACGATTGTCATTATGTCAGCTTGAAACAGTCTGGCAATTCTCCTCTGACTCCTCTCATTAAAAATGCATATTCACTCACAGAACTGCTGCTCACTGGATATTTTGTTTTTCATTCTCACACAATTGTCTGTAAGCTTTAGAGACTTCGAGACTTATGTGTGAAAATCTAGGAGTTCAGCTGTATCCGAGATACTCGAACCACACCCTCTGGCGCCATCAAACATTCCACGGACAAAGTCACTCAGATCACATTTTTTCTTCATTTTGATGTTGGGTCTGAACAACAAATGTATTTCTTAACCATGTCCGCATGCTTTTATGCATTGAGTTGCTGCCACATGATTGACTGATTAGATATTTGCATTAATAAGCAGACATACATGTGTACCTAATAAGATGGCCACTGAGTCGAAGTAATTCTGTTTGTTTTGGTCTTATTCCTTTCCACTTCAGTGCGCTTGTTGGTCCTTTGGTGTTACACAGTAATAAATTTATAAGGTGTTCCACCTTATTGAAGTTACAACTAATGTGTCTCTCCTCCCACTACACTTGTGATTTGTTCAGACATGATTTCACTGTAATAAACCACAACATCTTTCATCACCAGTGGGGTATTTTCTAAAATAGTTCCTTTCAAGATAGTGATCATTTCTGATAAGGAAACCAAAGGTGAAGAGAGCATCATTTTCTATAAGCTGTCCCCAATGGATTTTACAGGGGAAACCAAGACACTTTGACACTGTTGAAGCCAATAAGCTGCTCACTTTGTGTGCACTGAATTAAAAAGCAGTTGCTGTCAACTAATTTATTTTCCATTTGTCACCGCTGATCACAATAAATTTGCTTTGATTCCAGCATTTCAACTGTGTTACATTTTTTCTTTATGGAACAAAATGTTCTTTTTTAAAAACAACATGTCTCCAATGTAGCAGTGCTGTACTTGATTTATTTCAAGCTGATGTAGTTGTTCAGAATTTCCTGTAGCTGCAAGAGAAATAAACTGTGCCCTCTGTAAATCAAGTTTCTTTTGGGCTGTGACTTCATTGACGAACTTCTACCTTTGAACCACTGTCTCTCTTTACTGTCAACCAAAGTCTGAGTACTTTTGAATTGGTGTTTTGAGTCAACACATCTTTCTTCCACAACCTCATTTATATAAAATTAAATTCATTCAAAACTCAGCTGATGATATTTGCACTGAGCCTCAGCCTCAGTACAGCAAAGAGCAGGGTAAATGTCATGGAGCAGAAAGCAGAACTGATCCAACCCTTGCCTCTGGTCCCAACGCCTTGCCTTTTCAATCCACTTGAAGTCTCTTGGAATCATCAGTCACTAACCTCAGTTATTCCCTGTCAGCTATTGAAATTCATTGTATTTCGCAACTACAAATAGTGACAATCTCATGTCCAACCAAAGAGGTGATTAGTTGAATCTCCTATCAATCAAGTTTGGTGACCACAGAGCAAGAAGTGCTGAAGTAGATTTTCTGCACAAAACATAAATGTAACTGTCCTCCACTAATCCAGTCTTTGTGGAGAAGCTATCCTGTTTTTAGAGATAAGGAATGATGGAAATCAGGTTTAAGATGGCGTTGCTGAGGATAAGGAACAGCTTACTAGTGGTTAACAAAGCAAAAAAATTGTTTTTTTAACAATTACTTTATTAATAATATTTTTCTATAAAACAAAATTATGGTAAACAATCACCGCAAGCGACGAAGAGGCAAGTGAAGGTGCAGCTGAGTTGAGGGTTGATGTGTGCAGGTGCGAGGTAAATACCGGGCAAGGCTTTGATATACTTGAGGAAAAGCTAGGGCAAGGTTAAGGTATATTTGAGACAAGGTCAGGGTGAGCAGAGCTGAGAAAAGTTGGAGCAGAGGATAGGCAGATTCTGGGTTTCCACCTAAACTGAGAGCGAGGTTTGATCAATCTCATCACCAGGACAAAGCGGAAAGGTCAGGTACGTGCTGAAAAATGGCAGCAGAGTTCTGGCCCACAGTGCGACAGGGCTCGGAGCTTAGAGGGAGAAATGAATTGATGCTTGGATAATTTAAACGCTGGACCAAATGAAATGAAAAGGCAAGGTGTTGGGAACAGAGGAAAAGGGTTGGGTCGGTTCTGCTTGCTGCTTCATGAAGATTACTCTGCTTCTTGCTGTACTGAGGCTGAGGCTATGGGCTTGATCTGGCTGCTTTAGGCTTTGTGTCTGCGGGCTCCCTGCCACTTTTTCTGCCATGTGCTGACATGAGGGTGAGGCTTTGGGCCTGCTCCGACTATCTGGGCTTCAAGTCTGAGGACCCACTTCCCTCCTCAATGTTATTTGCTTCCTTCGCATGATTTGTTTTTCTTTGTCTCTCCGCACATTAGCTGTTTGCCAGTCTTTTTTTAATGGGTTCATTTGGGTTTATTGTTTTGAGGCTGCCTGTGAGGAGACAAAACTCAAGGTTGTATAACATATATATACTTTGATAACAAATGTACTTTGAACTTTGGACCCACCCTGTTCATATCAATCAAGACGTCTTCCTTACGTTTGCCTGCACTTGGGTTATATCCCTCTAAACTATTTCTATCCATCGGGCAGAAGGTACAGAATCCTGAAGTCCTCCTTCAACAGAACAATTACTTCCCTTTAACCATTTGGTTCCTGAACCAGATGGAACAACCCTGACCATCACAGTTCAACCACACTATGACTAATTTGACTATTTGTACTAAAATGAGTTCTTGTCTTGTTCTGGTTGCATTCTTGATTGTAAAGATTGTGTATAATTTATGTTTGATTTATATTTTTTCTTGTGAATTCTGCCTCCATGGTGTTAGAGTGGATTTCTTTTTGGGTAGATGATTTGTTAACACTTAAATGACTTTGGCCACCAGACCTCTATTTTAACTGTTTGACAAAGGACTGTAGATTGAGTCCACCACAATGGGCTTCCTAAAAGGTGTAAATACCAGATGCTTCTGGCGCCTGTAGTTTTGAAGACAGTATAATCTATACATTATAAATATTAATTGTCTTCTATGTTAGCATGTAAAATGCCAAATAAATGTATTGTGGATTGAACTAAAGGCTGTGGATACCAACACAGCCATGTTGGCGTCAGAAGGAAAGGATGAAATCCGAAGGTGTGATGTTTGTATGTAACTTCAAAAGGAAGCATTGTCTGTCACTTTTTAAGTAGCGATTGCCTTTGTGTTTAGCATATAAATATTGAGCCCACATTTTAGCTAGCAGGCCTTTCTGCGGAAAGCGTCTCCGTCCATTAAGATGCCTGCTGTACCTTGCTGTGTCGAATAAAGAAGCTGCTTTGTATCTACCAGTGACTGTCTCTCCGGTAATTTCATCCATGCTACAACACATGGCACTGATACTCCTGCAAGTTAAGTTGTTTATTGCACCTTTGCATATGACAATAAACCCAACTTTGACTAACTGTGTTCCTGTTCAAACTTGTAATGTTCCCTCTATTTTTTTTACTCAGCTGCACAGATCAACTATTGCTCTAGGCAGTAAAGTTTTACACAGTTTGAAACTGCAGCACTTTAAATGTTTTTTGTAATATGTATACTATGAATATTTAGAATGAAGTTGAAAGGCACATACTTCTGATTTTATTTATTAAGGGTATAGTGAAATTTAGCACAACAAAGAAAAATTTTCATGTTTCATAAACCTTGTCTCATCTGCCTTTATTACAAATCCATCATCTATAAACATTGTCTAGATTCATTTCCAGATACATCTTAACTCACATTAGATCATGCAAATGTTCCACTTCTAATCTGCTTCTGGATTTACGTGTGATTGAGTTCATAAGACTGAATCAACATTCGCAGGCAGCACTAGAAGCTTGAAATGTTCCAACAATGTCAACCAGAATTGACTGTTCTTCAAATTACACACATAAAAAATGCTGGTGAACACAGCAGGTCGGGCAGCATCTATAGGAAGAGGTACAGTCGACGTTTCGGGCCGGGACCCTTCGTCAGGACTAACTGAAAGAAAAGCTAGTAAGAGATTTGAAAGTGGGAGGGGGAGGGGGAGATCCGAAATGATAGGAGAAGACGGGAGGGGAGGGGTGGATCTAAGAGCTGGAGAAGGGAAAGTATCATGGGATGGGAAGCCTGGGGAGAAAGAGAGGGGGGGAGGGGAGCCTGGAGGGTGGAGAGCAGGCAAGGAGTTATAGTGAGAGGGACAGAGGGAGAAAAAAGAGAGAGAGAAAAAAGCGGGGAAAAATAAAAAATATATAAAATAAATAAATAAGGAATGGGGTGTGAAGGGGAGGAGGGGCATTAACGGAAGTTAGAGAAGTCAATATTCATGCCATCAGGTTGGAAGTTACCCAGACGGAATATAAGGTGTTGTTCCTCCAACCTGAGTGTGGCTTCATCTTTACAGTAGAGGAGGCCGTGGACAGACATATCAGAATGGGAATGGGACGTGGAATTAAAATGTGTGGCCACTGGGAGATTCTGCTTTCTCTGGAGGACACAGCATAGGTGTTCAGCGAAACGGTCTCCCAGCCTGTGTCGGGTCTCGCCAATATATGGAAGGCGGCACCGCAAGCACCGGATGCGGTATATCACCCAAGCCGACTCACAGGTGAAGTGTCGCTTCATCTGGAAGGAATGGTGGTGAGGGAGAAAGTGTAAGGGCATGTGTAGCACTTGTTCTGCTTACAAGTAAAAATGCCGGGATCAGTGGGAAGGATGGGGGGAATCGAATGAACAAGGGAGTCGCGTAGGGAGCAATCCCTGCGGAAAGCGGGGGGGAGGGGAGGGAAAGATGTGCTTGGTGGTGGGATCCTGTTGGAGGTGGCGGAAGTTACGGAGAATTATATGTTGGACCCGGAGGCTGGTGGGGTGGTAGGTTAGGACAAGGAGAACCCTATTCCTAGCAGGGCAGCGGGAGGATGGGGTGAGAGCAGATGTGCGTGAAATGAGAGAGATACGTTTGAGAGCGGAGTTGATGGAGGAGGAGGGAAGCCTCTTTCTTTAAAAATGAAATACATCTGCTTCGTCCTGGAATGAAAAGCCTCATCCTGAGAGATGGAGGAATTGTGAGAAGGGGATGGCATTTTTGCAAGAGACAGGGTGGGAAGAGGAATAGTCCAGGTAGCTGTCAGAGTCCATAGGCTTATAGTAGATATCAATAGATAAGCTGTCTCCAGAGACAGAAACAGAAAGATCAAGAAAGGGAAGGGAGGTGTCGGAAATGGACCAGGTAAACTTGAGGGCAGGGTGAAAGTTGGAGACAAAGTTAATGAAGTCAACAAGCTCAGCATGCATGCAGGAAGCAGTGCCAATGCAGTCGTCGATGTAACGAAGGAAAAATGGGGGACAGATACCAGTATAGGCTTGGAACATGGATTTTTCCACAAAGCCAATGAAAAGGCAGGCATAGCTGGGACCCATATGGGTCCCCATGACTACACCTTTAGTTTGGAGGAAGTGGGAGGAGCCAAAGGAGAAATTGTTAAGAGTAAGGACTAATTCCGCTGGACGGAGGAGAGTGATGGTAGAGGGGAACTGCCACATTCAGGCTGGAGGAACAACACCTTATATTCCGTCTGGGTAGCCTCCAACCTGTTGGCATGAATATTGACTTCTCTAACTTCCTTCACACCCCATCCCTTATTTATTTTATATATGTTTTTATTTTCCCTCCTTTTTTTCTCTCTCTTGTTTTTCTCCCTCTGTCCCTCTCACTGTAACTCCTTGCCTGCTCACCACCCTCCGGGCTCCCCTCCTCCCTTCTCTTTCTCCCCAGGCTTCCCGTCCCATGATCCTTTCCTTTCTCCAGCTCTTAGATCCACCCCTCCCCTCCCATCTTCTCCTATCATTTCGGATCTCCCCCCTCCCCCTCCCACTTTCAAATCTCTTACTATCTCTTCTTTCAGTTAGCCCTGACGAAGGGTCCCAGCCCGAAACTTCGACTGTACCTCTTCCTATAGATGCTGCCTGACCTGCTGCGTTCACCAGCACTTTTTGTGTGTGTTGCTTGAATTTCCAGCATCTGCAGATTTCCTCGTGTCTGAGTTCTTCAAATTCTTCATTTCTGAGCACGTAGTTCAACATATCAGTGAACATCTTAATTTTCTCAAAAACGACAAATTTGAAATCACAATATTGCTGCAATATTTTTGAGGCAACACTTTCATTGTAGTCTGTAATAGTAGCCGAGTATTTTTATGTCAATCTTAAAACATTCTCTTTTCCAATACGAAACTGGTTGCACTCGCAATAGCAACAGAGTCAAAAGCTTGCCATTCACTTCACTCGTCATCAGGAAATCTATTATCCAAGTGATTACACACAAATTAAATGAATCAAATCATAGGCACAGTATTGACATCAGAACTTATAGCTGCAAGCAAGTCTTTCACTTTGTCACTCCAATAAAGGGTATCACCAAGATACTGTGATTGTAATTTGTTAATTTTTGTTTTTGCATATTGCTGAGCTTTATTTGTATTTCAATTGTGTTTCAGAATGAATTCATCAAGAAATGCAAGATCTTCTAAAACATAGTTAAGAAGAGCTAATGCTATTCAATATTGTAGATTGGTCAGAATCTTCATGTAGTAGTTGCTGATTGAATCAATAAATTCATTAAATTGCTCTTTGCAATACTGGATCAAAACTTCATTGTTCCGCAATAAAGCAGTAACAGCAAAATATCTTGACAGACATCTTACTTTGTTTCGTAGTCTATGTGACAGAAGATCTTATTCTGTGACACTAGCTAATTCTTCTAGCTTTCCTTTATTAACTGACAATCTGCTGAATATTGTATACACTGTTCATAGCAGTGTTTCTATATCCTGAATAATTGATACTTTTTTTCCGTGTGTAGTCTATTCTCTGTGTACAATGCAATATTGCTCAGACAGATGCCTTATTTTTTGTTGAAGAATTGCTGCCAGACCATTGTTCTTTCCAAGCAGACCATTTGCCAAATCTGTTGTAAACATCGCGATCACAAACCACAGCTCACAACACAAATAGGCAGTCAAAATAACTGACAGGCACAATGACAAAGGTAAAACATTTTGACTAGACGACATTGGGATTTAAAGGGCTGGCAGTTTCTTAACAACTTCCATTCTGTGTTTATTGTTGCAATTTGTAACAGTGTAATTTGAAGCACCTACAATATAAATATGTTGATGCTCTAAATGTTTCAAAGTAAAGGTTGTGGTATGTTTATTATTTAGCAAAGTTATGGACTATATTTATTAACATATAATTAAATACAGGCTATTCACGCAAATTAACATAGATTTCAAAACTATAGTAGCATAATTTCAAAAATTATATTAACATTAAATAAAAGAAAATTCCAGCTGCGCAGCAACAAAGGCTATGTGTGCAGGAGCATTTCAGTTACTGCTTGGCCGCACACCTGCACAACTAAGAGGTAACAATGGAAAGGTTTTTTAAATGTTGTAACTGTACCCACCTCTAACACTTCCTCTAGCAGTTCCACAAACCCTCCACTCTCTCTGTGTGGTAAACTTACCACTCAGGCCCCTTTAATGTTTCCCTGCTTATCTTTAACCAACGCCTTCTAATTTTAGACTTTACAACCCTGGGAAAATTGACTGTGACGATTCATCTTATCTGCTCCCCTCATAATTTT
This sequence comes from Mobula hypostoma, assembly GCF_963921235.1. Lineage (NCBI taxonomy): Eukaryota > Metazoa > Chordata > Chondrichthyes > Myliobatiformes > Myliobatidae > Mobula > Mobula hypostoma. The sequence goes on from NC_086101.1 coordinate 175,572,976, forward strand.
CTGTACCTCGACAACATATGACAGCATAATGATCAGCACAATGATTTACGGTACCAGCAATCCCAGTAAACTCCCCACCTTTGCCTGTGAGGAGTTTGTACGTTCTCCCCATAACTGTGTGGGTTTCCTTCAGGTGCTCCGGTTTCCTCCCACAGTCCAAAGATGTACAGGTCGGTCAGTAAATTGGTCGTTGTAAATTGTCCTGTAATTAGGCTGGTATTAAATAAGGGGATTGCTGGGGCGGCACATTCAAAGGGCTGGAAGGTCCTATTCTACCTGGTATCCCAGTAAATATAAATCACCCCTCAGCCTCCTCTGGTCTAGGGGAAAAGCTCCAATTTATCCAGTCATATGGTAAGACAAGCTCCACTGTCCCAGCAACATCTGGATAAATCCTTTCTACCGCTTAATGGCATGAATTAATAAGTTACAAATGATTCTGCTGCAAAAGTACCAGACGTTGACCAAATGCAGCAGTGGGAAAATTTAACTTGGGATTTCATCGTCGTTGTGGCTATCCCTCAAGGTCGAAGATGATGGTCTTCATTCCAAAGAAGTGGCCCACAGAGCAAAGACACCTGTGCGTGTATTTGTTTAACATGTACTTGGTGTTGCACTCCAAGAAGCACACAGTACCTCACAAATCAACTAACTGATTCCAATGGCATGGAAACCACGACGATTGGAGCTGATGGATTTATTGCAGCTTTCATCCGCCTTCACAGCCATTGAGTTCAAAGTAACTTCGCCTTGGAATATAATGCCATTATCATTGGCACTGGTTTATTATTGTCACTCGTGCTAAAATTCAATAAAAAGCTTGTCTTGTGGACTGCTCATACAGATCAAAATCATTACATAGTGCATTGAGGTAAAACAAGGTGAGCAATAACAAATGGTAGAATAAAATGTAACGTATACAGAGAAAACGCATTCGAGATAAGCAGCAAGCTGCAAGATCATCATGAGGTAGACTGTGAGGTAAATGGTTCATCTTATCATATTAGATTAGATTCAACTTTATTGTCATTGTGCCGAGTACAGATACAAAGCCAATTAAATGCAGTTAGCATCTAAGCAGAAATGCAAAGAATAGTGTTATTTACAAAATAACCACGAATAAAAAGTAAATGCTACAGCACACAAATATAAAAGTACTGAGACAGTACAATATGGGTGCAATACTGCTTAGCGCTGTGATGTGAGGTTCAGCAGGGTCACAGCCTCAGGGAAGAAGCTCTTCCTGTGCCTGCTGGTGCAGAAGCAGAGGCTCCTGTAGCGCTTACCGGATGGGAGGAGAGTAAATAGTCCATGGTTAGGGTGAGATGCATCCTTGATAATGCTTTTCGCCCTGCCCAGGCAGCATTTATGGTAGATGTTCTCAATGGTGGACAATTGGGTGCCGATAATCCACTGGGCAATTTTCACCACACGCTGGAGTGCTTTGCGGTCCAATACGGGACAATTTCTATACCACACTGAGATGCAGTTCGTGAGTATGCTCTCAATGGTACAGCGGTAGAAGTCCATCAGTATCCTGGGACAGAGGTGAGCTTTCTTGATGCTCCGCAGAAAATAAAGGCACTGTTGCACCTTTTTGATCAGGACGGAGGAGTTCAAGGACCAGGTGAGATCCTCGGAAATGTGGACACCAAGGAACTTGAAGCTTGATACATGCTCCAAGACGTGAGTGTGGCTCCTTGCATGCATGAAGTCCACAATGATCTCCCTGGTCTTCTGGGTGTTAAGGGCCAGGTTGTTGTCGGCGCACCATGCGGCCAGGTGCTGGACCTTGTCCCTGTAGGCCATCTCGTCATCCCCTCTGATCAGGCCAACCACCGTGGTGTCATCTGCGAACTTGATTATGGAGTTAGAATCATGTACAGGAATGCAGTCATAGGTTAAAAGGGAGTACAGAAGAGGGCTCAGCACACAGCCTTGAGGCACGCCGGTGTTCAGGGTGAGAGTGGAGGAGGAGAGGTTGTCTAACTTAACTGATTGGGGTCTGTTAGTCAGAAAGTCCAAGATCCAATTGCAGGGGGATGAGTTGATACCAGGCTGGCGAAGTTTGGCGATCAGCTTGAAGGGGATCATAGTATTGAACGCCGAACTAAAGTCAATGAACAGCATTCTGACGTAAGAGTTGGGGCTGTCCAGGTGGGTCAGGGCAGAGTGAAGTGCCGTGGAGATGGCATCCTCTGTTGACCTGTTGGTGCGATAGGCAAATTGATGGGTGTCCAGGGTAGTGGGCAGATGGGATTTCAGATGTGATAGAACCAGTTTCTCAAAGCACTTTGCAATGATGGGGGTGAGTGCAACTGGGCAGAAGTCATTCAGGCCCGTGGCAGTGGAATGCTTCGGCACTGGCATAATGGTGGTGATCTTGAAGCTTGTGGGGACAACTGCCTAGGCCAGGGACTGATTAAAAATGTCCGCAAAGACCCCGGTCAACTGCCCTGCACAGAGTCTGAGCACACGGCCAGGTATTCCATCCGGACCAGCTGCCTTCCGTACATTCACCCTGCAAACATCAGAGGTGTAAAGTGAAAGAGGCAGTTCACCAGGTGGGAGATCCATTTTGAGGGTGACCTCCTTGTTCTCTCGGTCAGTGAACGTAGAAGTAATTGAGCTCATCAGGGAGGGAAGCAGAGCTGGAAGGGGGCACAGTACTAAGTGGTTTAAAGTCTGTAATGACCTGTATGCCATGCCACATGCACCGGGGATCCGAGGAGTTAAAATGCTTGATTCTCTGTTTGTATATGTATTTAGCCTGAGAGATTCCCCTCCTCAGGTTGGCCCAGGCTGAGCTGTAAGCCTCCCAGTCTCCAGACCTGAAGGCTGAATCTCTGGCTTTGAGCAGGAGGTGAACTTCTCTGTTCATCCATGGTTTCTGATTGGGGAAAACCTTTAGTTGTTTTTGTGATGTCACTCTGTCTACACACTTGTTGATGTGCTCAAGGACAGAATTGGTGTATAAGTCAACGTTAATCTGACAGTCTGTGGTGGCATGGGCAGCAAACATGCTCCACTCTGAGTGCTGGAATTGGTGCTGAAGAGTAGAGTCAGCACCCTCCAGCCAGATCCTAATAGTCTTCATTGTGGGTTTCACACGTTTAATGACCGGGCTATACTTGGGAAGCAGAAACAATGAAAGATGGTCAGACTGTCACAGGTGGGGGAGGGTAGTGGCTTTGTAAGCATCAGCCACATTTATGTAGACATGGAACGTTTTGGAAGCGTGGTACGTAGGTTACAATGATTAAAGTCCCCAGTGACAATAAAGGTTCCGTCTGGATGCAATCTCTGCAGCTTGCTAATAGCGGCACTGAGGTCTTTCATGGCTACTTTAGCATTAGCATCCAGTGGAACATAAACTGTGACAGCAATGATGCATGTAAACTCTCGCGATTGAGGTCTGTACTTAATAATCAGGTACTCCAGATCAGCAGAGCAATAAGTGTCAGCAATGGTAGAGTTAGTACACCATGATGGATTCACGTTGATGCATGAACCACCTCCCCTACTTTTACCTGTCGCTGTTGCATCTCTGTCAGCCCTGAAGACTGTACGCACTTCCAGTTCCACCATGTTGTTTGGGACATCACTGTTTAGCCACGTCTCCGTAAAAAACATGACGTTGCAATCCATAAGCCTTCTTTGTGTGAGGGTCCAAATCTTTGTTCGTCCAGCTTTTTCGTCAGAGAACGAACATTGGCGAGGAAGATGCTAGGTAGCGCTGGCTGGTGTGGATTTAGCCTTAGCCTAGCATGCAAACCTTCACGTTTCCCCCGTCCTTGTTTATGGTCTTGACGCCAGTGCCAGGCCCTTCCAGTCGGAGCGAGTAGAATGCAGGTCCCCGGTGTTTGTTACTGACTCCGGAGGTGTTGGTCGAAGTTGAATGGATAGTCCAAAACTGTGTTGGTGCATCGATAGTTAATGTCCAAAAGTGACTGTTTGCTGTATTTTTCGAAATCTGGTAAGACATTGAGCCTCGCGATACACGCACGCTGCCATCAGGGATCAGACAATACCAAAGAAACAATCAATTTTCTTGTAACTGAGGTAAAAGCCATCCATGAGGATGGTGGTACATGCTTTCACAGCCTTTGTATCTTTTACCCAGTGGAGGGGGAAAATGAGAAAATGTCCAGGTGAGTAGGATCTTCGATTATGCTGGCTGATTATACTGAGGCAGCTAAAAGTGTAGAAAGGGTCCAGGGAGAGTAAGTTTGTTTCTGCGATGTCCATAGCCCTCTGTAGTTGTTTGAGGTCACATGCAGAGAGTTTTACATTGAGGTAGTGTGCTTCCTATGTTTGTTCATTGTTAAATTGACTATAAGACTTCTATCAAAAAGTTAGTTGGAAAAGCATACAAATACTACTCTCAAAATAGATGATCAGAGGCTGGGTAATCTTTAGCATGTGACTTACCTATCATCTTCTCAAATTCATTTATCTTTCTGTAAGATTCATATCAGAATATCACAATTTGCTCTGCATAATGAGCACTTTTCCGGGAACCATCAAAGAGGTTGATTTAAACAGGGCAAAACAACCAGGACTATCAGAACACAATGTACATTGAATAAACTCTTCTCCGCCTTCCAGCAAGGTACAGGTATCGATTTTAACCAATGACAAGCTCTGCCAACTTCACTGGGGTATGTCTCATCTGATGGTATTTATACTCCCATCATCCATCCCTCCTGATGTGTTAGTCCTCATCCGAATCAGGTTTCCACTGTCCCACCTTATTTGCAATCGAATTCCAGTTCTTAATTAGAGCGCAACCTTTGTCTCTGTTAAAACTATTTTCCTCTAGTTTATTTCAATGGCTTCTTTCACCAGGTGGCCCCAGTAGTTTTCTGCCGTTGAAGTCAATCCTTTGGCCATTGAGAATGCAATGCTCTGCTGCCGCCGATTTCTCTGGGTAACCCAAACGGATATACCTCCTGTGCTCCTTGATCTGGCCAATATACGCTGCTCCACATTCACAGGGAATCCTGTAAACGCCGGCTGTCCTGAGTCCCAGATCATCTTTGACAGCATAAGCTATGATTTGAGCTCCCTTACAGTTTGTGGATGGTATTAATCTGGTATTCTTCAGGACCCTGATGATCTTTCTAGAAACCGTGCAAATATAGGGAAAACAGGCGGTAGTGATGGGTTCCTCCTCATGGTCAGGTGTCCTGGTTTTTCCATTTGCCCTACTAGACATGCCCGACATCAGCCCTGATGAAGATGGCAGAGTTTGTCATCAAAATATAGGTTAAAATCGATACCTGTACCCGGCTGGAAGACCAAGAAGAGTTTATTCATCATGTACACTGGGAAAGCACTAGATCCTTTTTCTTAATGTATTTCCTTAAATAATTACTCTAATCACCATGAGCACATCGTCGTTACAGTGTGCATCCATCTAAACATCTAAAAGATGATAGCAACGTCTTGCTAAGATTTTCAGGACAGCACCTATCAAACCTAGAAGGTCAAGGACAGCAGAAACATGGGAACACTGGGATTTGCAAATTGCCTTCCAAGTCACGTAACATCCTGAACTGCAACTACATCACTCTTCTTTATCCCTGGAACCTTCTCCCCTATATCAACATGGAAATACGGAGTTCCTATGGAAGATTGATCATCACGTCCAGTTCAAGGATAGTTGGAGTTGGAGTTACATTCTAGTGGAGTTGGTGTTTATTGTAGTGAGGGAGTCTAACACCAGAGGGCATAGCCTCCAGAATACAAGGGCATCCTTTTAGAACAGAAATAGTGAATCAGAATCAGGTTTAATAACACTGGCATATGTCATGAAATTAGTTGTTATGTGGCAGCAGTACATTGCAATACATAAAAACTGCAAATTACAGTAAGTATTTAAAAAGGTTGCATCCATTATTAAGGACCCCCACCACCCAGGACCTGCCCTCTTCTCATTGCTACTATCAGGAAGGAAGTACAGAAGCTTGAAGGCACACACTCAGCGATTCAGGAACAGCTTCTTCCCCTCTGCCATTCAATTTCTAATTGAACACATGAAGACTACCTCATTACTTTTTAATTTCTATTTTGGCACTACTTATTTAATTTAACTATCTTATATATACTTACTGCAATTCACAGTTACTTCTCTCTATTATCATGTATTGTATTGTATTGCTGCCACAGAGTTAACAAATTTCATGACGTATGCCAGTGATATAAAAACTGATTCTGATTTTGATGCTGGAAAGGCTTGTGCCCATGATAGAGCTGACTGAGTTCACAACTTTCTGCAGCTTATTTCATTCCTGTGCATTGTCACATCCCACCACCCGCCACCCCGCCCCCCACTCCACCATACCAGACAGTGATGTGTGGTGAACCTGTGGAATTTATTGCCAGAGATGGCTGTGGAGACATGGGTATATCTGAAGCAGAGGTTGATAGGTTCTTGATTAATAAGAGTGTTAAGGGCTACAGGGAAAAGACAGGAGAATAGGATTGAGGGGGGTATAATAAATCGTCTAAAATGGAACGGTGGAGCAGGCTCGATAGACTGAATGGTCTAACTCTGTTCCTATGTTTTATGGTCCAATGGTCTATAGCCCACAATCCAGGTCAGAGCAGGAAAACAAAATATTGAGTAATTTGCAGTACACACGACCACAAAGAAATTCATAAAATAGAACATGAACATTGTGAATCCAGATGGAAGTCTATTCAAACACAGTGAGAAAATAAATTTGCTTTACATCTCCAGGTTGGTAAATGTCCCTTTGAAATGTTGCACATGTTAATTATAAAGCTTAACCTTCTGGAAACTGTTTGTTTGGTTGAAATTAAGAATGGGTCCACTGAGGGGTAAAGGCAAGAGAAAATCATTAGTGCTCGTATTATGCTACCATTCTTGCTGAAATATTATGAAATTTCACTAATAAGAAGCAATTACAACTGGCCAGGAAAGCAGATGTTGGAAATGCTCATCAGGTCAGCAGCATTCTAGTGTTTTCTATTTTTATTTCAGATTTGCTGCGCCTGCAGTTGTTCATCTGATTTTTAATTAGGAAACTTCATTCGGTTTTGGACCATCATCCATTTTCCTAATTATATCAAACATTGACCATTCTCAGCTTTAAACTGGCTCAATTTAATATTTATACAAGACATGAATAAACTAAATGTCAAAACTGCATTTTGAATAAAGAGATATAAATCTATGGGGATTTTGTTTCCAAGATTTTTAAAAATGCACATTAAAATTAGTTTGATTGAATTAAATAGCATTGAGCTAAATATTAATCTTATTCATGAACTCAATGCTTCCCTAGTTTTTTTTCAGTTTTGTGAATGTAAAATATTGAAAGAATGTGCCCATCTGGAGAATAATCAGACATGATTATTTAAATTTGGATCACAAAGGGAGGTTTGGATGATTTCGAAACCGAATGATTGTAACAAAAGAAGTTTATGAAGAGGCTACTTAAATTAGTTTAGAGAATCTGTACAGCTTGAAAGTTTGACTCAAACTAATTCTACCTCCCAGGTTTTCTGGCTCAAACACGTATTCGTATGACCATAAAACATAGGAGCAGTCAAATCTGCTCCGCCATTCAATCATGGCTGATGCTTTTTTTTCTCCTCCTCAACACCAGTTCCCAGCCTTCACCCCGTAACTTTGATGCCATATCCAATCAAGAACCTATCAATCTCTGCTTAAATACACCCAATGACCTGTCCTCCACAGCTGCATCAGCATCACATCCTTGCAAAAGTATTCTACTCTTGAAGTGAATGCTAACATGGCATTTGCCTTCCTCACCAACGACTCAAACTGCAAGTTAACCATCAGGGTGTTCTGCACAAGCACTCCCAAGTCCCTCTGCATCTCAGATTCCTGGATTTTCTCCCCATTAGGAAAATAGTCTACACATTTATTTCTACTGCCAAAGTGCATGGCCATACATTTTCCCACATTGTATTTCATTTGCCACCTTCTTGCCCATTCTCCTAATCTGTCTAAATCCTTCTGCACTCTACCTGTTTCCTCAATACTACCTGCCCCCCCCCCCACCAATCTTCATATCTTCTGCAAACTTGGCAACAAAGCCATCTATTTCATCATCTAAATTATTTATATACTGCATAAGAAGAAGTGGTCCCAACACCGACCCCCTAGTGGAACACCACTAGTCACTGGCAGCCAACCAGAAAAGGATGCTTTTATTCACACTCGCTGTCTCCTACCAATCAGCCAATGCTTTAACCATGTTAGTGACTTTCCTGTAGTACCATGGGCTCTTAACTTGGTAAGCAGCCTCATGTGTGGCACCTTGTCAAAGGCCTTCTGAAAGTCCAAATATACAACATCCAAATGTATCCCCTTTATCTATCCTACTTGTAATCTCCAACAGGTTCGTCAGGCAGGATTTTCCCTGAAGGAAACCTTGCTGACTTTGTCCTGTATCACCAAGTACTCCATCACCTCATCCTTAACAATTGACCCTAACATCTTCCCAACCACTGAGGTCAGGCTAACTGGTCTATAATTTCCTTTCTACTGCCTTCTTCCTTTCTTGAAGTGTGGAGTGACATTTGCAATTTTCCAGTACAGTACTCTGGCACCATACCAGTGTCTAGTGACTTTTGAAAGATAATTTCTAATGCCACCACAATCTCTAATGCTACCTCTTTCAGAACACTAGGGTGGAGTTCCTCTGGCCCAGGTAACTTATGTCCTCTTTAGGACTTTCAGCTTCCTGAGCACCTTCTCTTTTGTAATAGTAACTGCACTCACTTCTGTTCCTTCACTCACTACAACATCAGGCATACTGCTAGGGTCTTCCACAGTGAAGAGTGACACAAAATTCTCATTTATGTAGTTCATCTGCCATTTCCTTGTCCCCTGTTATTTTTTTCCTGCCTCATTTTCTAGCGGTCCTATATTCACGCTCATTTCTCTTTTATTTCTAACATACTTGAAAAAACTTTTACTATCCGCTTTGATATTATTTGCTAGCTTGCTTTCATATTTCATCTTTTCCCTTCTAATGACTTTTTTAGTTGCTCTCTGTAGGTTTTTATGAACTTCCCAATTCTCTATCTTCCCACTAATTTTTGTTTTGTTGCATGCCCTTTCTTTTGCTTTTACAATAGCTTTGACTTCCCTTGCCGGCCATGGTTGAACTATTTTACCGCTTGAGTATTTCTTCATTTTTGGATAGATATGTCCTGCACCTTCTTCATTTTTCCCAGAAATGCACACCATTGCTGTTCTGCTGACATCCCTGCCAGCAACTCCTTCCAATTTACTTCAACCAGTTCCCTTCTCATACCACTGTAATTTCCCTTACTCCACTGAAATACTGCTACATCAGAATTTACTTTCTTCCCCCTCAAATTTCAAGTTGAACACAATCATATTGTGATCACTGATTTCTAAGAGTTCTTTTACCTTAAGCTCCCTAATCATCTCTAGTTCATTACATAACACCCAATCCGATATAGCTGATCCTCTAGTAGGCTCAATGACAAACTGCTCTAAAAAGCAATCTCTTAGGCATTCGTAAGGCCAGTGATGTTGTGGGGATGGAGCTGGACTCTCTCATGGTGGTGTCTGAAAAGAGGATGCTGTCCAAGTTGCATGCCATCTTGGTCAATGTCTCCCACCCACTACATAATGTACTGGGTGGGCACAGGAGTACATTCAGCCAGAGACTCATTCCACCGAGATGCAGCACTGAGTGTCATAGGAAGTCAGTCCTGCCTGTGGCCATCAAACTTTACAACTCCTCCCTTGGAGGGTCAAACATCCTGAGCCAATAGGCTGGTCCTGGACTTATTTCATAGTTTACTGGCATAATTTACATATTACTATTTAACTATTTATGGTTCTATTACTATTTATTATTTATGGAGCAACAGTAACAAAAACCAATTTCCCCCGGGATTAATAAAGTATGACTATGACTACTACTATTCAACACTCACTTGCTTGAGATCCATTACCAATCTGATTTTCCCATCGAACTGCATGTTAAAATCTCCCATGACTACCATAACATTTCCCTTTTATCTCATCTTCTGTATTTCCTGTTGTAACCTGTGGTCCACCTCCCAGCCACTGTTGAGAGGCCTGTATATAACTGCCATCAATGTCCTTTTACCCTTGCATTTTGTGAACTCAACCCACAAGGATTCAACATCTTCCGATCCTATGTCACATCTTTCTACTGATTTGATGACATTCTTCACCAGCAGAGCCACACCATCCCCTCCGCCTACCTTCCTATCTCTCTGATATAACGTGTAACCTTGGACATTCAGCTCTCAACTGCAACCATCCTTCAGCCACGATTCAGTGATGGCCACAACATTATACCTGGCAATCCGCAATATTCAGGCAGTCATTTCTGCCATTCCCTCAAATCCTAGCAAACCTATGACTTTCAACATAAGAGAATAGAGAAGCACAGGAAGTAGAATAAAAACACAGGAAATGCTCTGAATATCAGGTTGCACTCTTGAAGGTAACTAATATGTAATGTTGACTCTTCTCTCTCTTTACAGATGCTGACAAAAATGTCAAAGTTTAAAGTACATTTATTATCAAAGTGGGTATACGACATGCAACCTTCAGATTCATTTTCTTGCAGGCAGCCACAGAAATACAATAGAATCCATGAGAAACCACACAAAACAAAGACTAACAAATATCCAAGGTACAAAATAGGACAAATCATGCAAATAATAAATTTCCAAAATAATAAAATCTGCAAAGCGTTTCCAGTATTTTCAGTTTGGTTCAGGTTTGCAGCATCTGCAGTTTCTTCCTTTCCAATGATTGTGGAAGATAATTGGATATGCATTTGAAAATCAAGAGTCTAAGAGATGACCAAATTGCAAGTACATCTGAAAAATTGGGACTCTTAGGGCACCATTTTCCAAATGATCTCCAAATTTTGCCAGAGTTCTGTGATGTAATGTTGCAAGCTATAGAAAAAATCCACTCGTTGGGGAGAGCTGCTGGATGATGGAGCAGACAGACTGATAATACATCAGCAGAATAATGACATTTGCCATGACTTCGGACATAGAAGTAGAGACAGCAGTCTGTCAGGATGTCAAAATTGCCAAAGTCTTGGCCAAAAATGTCGAATCGTTTCATTGATGCCGCCTGACCTGCTGAGCTCCTCCAGCATTTTTTTCTGTGTGCAAAGTATAGGCTCCCTGGTTACACCTTTTAACAAATACTTTAGATGGTGAGAAAAGTAGCCTGAATGCTAGTCTGTCATTAAAGCAGCCAACAAAAAAATTGTTGAGTTACCAAATTTATTTCTGTAGACTCTACCAAACCATATTCAACAGGTCAGAGAAAATATGTCTGCTTCTTGACTGGATTGAGTCAAAGGATTTGCCACACACAGGGGCAGTCACAATGTCACTTGGCAAACTCATGGCTTGTACATGTAAGGGCTGAAACTGCCCAGAAATAGCCAACCAACTGTTAAAACTCAACAAGGAACTTTAAATAACTTGTAACAAACACAAAGAGTTTCGGAAATCTTCAGCAACTGAAGATAGGAAAATAGACTTCCCTTTGGAACTGAGAACAGTTCGTGGTTCAACCTGCAGAGAAGGAAGAGAGTGGAGAGAACAAAAGGAATGTCCAAGGTAGATAGTGCATTCTCTATTATATTTGATTTCTAGAATTTGTAAATTTTGTATCTCATAGCTTCAGTATTTTTTTTAAATCTTTAATGTATTTATCTACTTCCATTTACAACACCTCCAGTCAGATCTTCGATGAACTAATCGCTCCCTTCACTCGCAGCAGGCGCCAACATTCTTGATACCATTCAGACTTTGTTGGACTCCACTCTGTCTCTGTCATAACCCTTTTACTTGCCACTCCGACAGTTTCTCTGCAACTTATCATTGGAGCATGTTATCATTGGAGACATGAGGTCCCTGTACACATTTTCCCAGTTCTAATTAAATATTGATTAAATATCGAATAGTGATATTAACTCCGTTCCTGCCTAAACAGATATTTCTTGACCTGCTAAGTATTTTCACCATTCTTTGTCATTATTTTCAACTCCCAGCACACTTTTTCCTGATTTTATTTCTTTTCAATGAATATGCAACTTCTCTATTTTTACTGATCTTATAATATGGAATAGGAGAAAGATAATCATAGAACAGCCAAGCAAAGGAACAACACCTTCAGCCCATGATGTTTTTCCCAAGCATGATGCCAAATTATCTACTTCGGCTTGTACATGATCCATATCCCTCCATTCCCCACATTTTCATGTGACCTTCTAAAAGCCTCTTGAACACGACTCGTGTATTTGCTTCCATTACAATCCCTGGCAGCTTATTCCAGACAACTAGCAGTCCCTGGGTAAAAAGAAAAGTTCTGCATATCCCCGTTAAACTTTTTCCTCTTACCTTAAACCTGTGCCCTCTTGTATTCAACATTTCTAGCTCAGGGAAAGCTTGTGGGTGTTTATGACCTCTACGCCTTTCATTCTTTTATAAATTTCTGGCAGGACTCCCTCAGCCTTCGATGTTCCAGAGAAAACAATCTGAGTTTGTCCAACCTCTTCTTTTAGTGAATACCCAGTAATCCGGACAGCATCCAGGTAAGCCTCTTCTGAACCCTCTCCAAAGCCTCCATATCTTCCCTTGACAACAGGAATTCTGCAGATGCTGGGAACTCAAGCAACACACATAAAAGTTTAGCCTTCAGTTAGTCCTGACGAAGGGTCTTGGCCTGAAACGTCGACTGCACCTCTTCCTACAGATGCTGCCTGGCCTGCGGCGTTCACCAGCAACTTTTATGTGTGTTGCATATCTTCCCTTGAAATGCATTGCGGAATAGGCCCTTGCAGCCATTCGAGCTGTGCCACCTAACAATCCCCAGTTTTAATCCAAGCCTCATCATGGGACAATTTACAAGGACAAATTAACCTACCAACTGTGACGTCTTTGGACTGTGGGAGGAAATGTTGGGGGTCACAGGGAGAACGGACAAACTCCTTACAGGCGGTAGTGGGAATTGAACATGGGTCACTTGTACTGTAAAGCATCATGCCAACCCTTACGCTACTGTATGCCTTAGTAATGGGATGATCAGAAGAGCATGTGATACTTCAAGTGTGGCATAACCAAAGTCGTATGCAACTGCAGCATGATATCCTGCCTCGAATCCCTATTGATGAGAAATCCAATACCCTATGCCTGAAGTACTGAAAACAATCATGCCAGATACATTTATTGATCTATTGAAATAAAAAAGTTAATTACATGATCAGTGCATCAAAGGAGATAAATAGGATAGTACAGGAATATGTTCTTGGCTATAAAGAAAGCTTTGGAATGAATTCATATACAAAAGGAAAATCTTATGGAGGCACAAGAGACTGCAAATGGCGGAATAAGGAAAATATTCTGTTGTTTGTGTGTGTTTCTTTTTTTTGAAAATTGTACAATCTGTGCAGATTCAACCATGTGAATGTGAGGAAGTCTGTGCTGACTTGATTCATCTCCATCCCCTATGGTTATCCTCAGACCAACATCCTATCGACAGATTACATCTCTGGGACAAATACATTGCATGCATCTTCAAATGTCATACAGAAATGGAAATGAGGAATGGAACGCCAAAGGTTTTTGATCCCAAGGTCAAAGTGTTATTTTCTCCATCTGCAAGGCAAAAATCATCCGGTGACATTAATATAACATAATTTATACAGTTCCTGTCACTTTGAGTGAGCTTGCTGAATAGCTCTACGGTTCCAAGGCAGCATTCAGTTGATGTGTGCTGGTAACAAGACAGACAGCGCTCAGTGCTGATACTCCAGATTATTACCATATGGTTTCAATAATGTGAAGCTGTTTAATGTGATATCCAGTAATCCGACAGAGATATTGGAGTTCATGTAAAAGCAGTATGTTTTATTGATAAACAGCAACAATCTCTGCACAAAGAATGATTATTCTGCGAGAATAAACGTGGCTTTTCATGGTCGCTTTATTATTTGCCTAAGTCACAATCTCTTTGACTTGCAGTTATTGTAGGAATAGATCAGTTCTTTTTGTTGTTTCTTCTTCTGGGATGTTTCTCCAGTTAAAGCATTAAAACAGTCATTAAAACAGGCTTGTATTTGCATATGAGCCTTGTCAGGGTAAAACATCCTCAAGTAGTTCTCAGGTGAATTTTCAATCACATATACTTACTGAACCACATAACAAAATGGCAAATATTGCCACAGGAGAAACACAAGAATGATCCCAGGAAACTAAGGTTTATCGTACGAGGAGCAGGCCTGTACTCACGAGAGCTTAGAAGAATGAGGGGGGATCACAGTGAAGCCTATAAAATACTGAAAGGCCTAGATAAAGTGGGCATGGAGAGGATGTTTACTATAATGGGGGAGTCTAGGACCAGAGGGCACAGCTTCAGAATAGAAGGACATCCCTTTGGTACAGAAATCAGGAGGAATTTCTTTAACGAGGGGGTGGTGAATCTGTTCAATTCATTGCCACAGATGGCTGTGGATGGCAAGTCATTGATTATATCTAAAGTGGATTCTTGACGAGTCAGGGTGCCAAAGGTTACAGGGAGAAGTGAGGAGCACGGGGTTGAGAAGGATAATATGTCACTCTTGATTGAATGGCAGGACAGACACGATGGGCCAAATAGCCTAATTCTGCTCCTATGTCTGATGGTCTAAATAAGAAAAGAGGTTTGGTGAAGGAGGATGAAAAGCAGGAGCAGTGAGATGCTTTAACACAGGAATTTCAGGCTTTGGTCCAAGGCAGTTGAATACACAGCCACTCATGGTAAACAATTAAATTTTTGGGTGTTCAAATGGCCATATTCATAAGGTAATTTGTCATTGGTTATAGAGCTAGAGGCAATTGAAAAATTACTAGAGAGGAATAATCCATGAAGCGATTTAAAAGCTGATGTTTTAAAAACAAGGAATTGCTTAATTGGAAACTAATCTAAGTCGCTAATGCCCCACCTCCCCCTCGTACCCCATCCGTTATTTATTTTTATACATACATTCTTTCTCTCACTCTCCTTCTCCCTCTGTCCATCTGACTATACCCCTTGCCCATCCTCTGGTTTCCCCCCCCCCACCCCCCGTCTTTCTCCCTGGGCCTCCTGTCCCATGATCCTCTCATATCCCCTTTGCCAATCACCTGTCCAGCTCTTGGCTCCATCACTCCCCCTCCTGTCTTCTCCTTATCATTTTGGATCTCCCCCTCCCCCTCCCACTTTCAAATCTCTTACTAACTCTTCCTTCAGTTAGTCCTGATGAAGGATCTCGGCCTGAAACGTCGATTATACCTCTTCCTAGAGATGCTGCCTGGCCTGCTGCGTTCACCTGCAACTTTGATGCGTGTTGCATAAGTCAACAAGTGTTTGAATGAGCTGTGGAAAGAAATAAACTTTACGGAACATTCTAAAAGAGGAAGAAGGAGTACAGAGCTTGCAATAACAATCTTTCTTATCTGAGAATCATTATTTGAGAAAATGCTTTCTAAAACTCGAGATATATTACATCCACTGGTTTCCCATATCTGTGCTACCAGTTACACCCTGAAGAAAGCACTCTTTAGATCTGTCAGATCATTTTTTTCTAATAAAACCATGTTGACCCTCACTGATATTATGATTTTTTTTCAAAAATCTTCTGTGAAAATACCTTTTGTGACTGAAACAGTAACATCTCCTTATCCATCCAAGTAGGAGTCAACACTTATGGATGGGTAATGGAGAAAATTGCCGATGATATATACAAGAAAGTACCATTCCAAGGCATACCCCTCACAATTTTCTGGCATTTATATATTCATTGAGTTATTGCTTGGAATAGGCCACTCTGGCCCTTCCAGACATGCTACCCAGTAACCCCTTATTTAACCCTAACCTAAACATGAGACAATTAAACTACTAATCCAGTATGTCTTTGGACTGGGAGAAAACCAGAGCACCTGGAGGAAATCGACATGGCCATGGAGAGAACATAGAAACTCCTTACAGGCAGCAGCAGGAAATGAATCTGGGTGGTGGATACTGTAAAGTATTGTGCTCAGCACTACGCTACCATGCCACCCCAATGATTGAGAATGGACTTCAAAATAAACAAAATAAACTTGAAATTGCATCACACTTTCTCCCCACAATACTCACATTATAGTGGTTTTATTAAAACATGATCAGCATGAATTCTTAGGCTGAATCACAAAGATCCTTCTCTTCTACTTATGTTAGCAGTACATGAACCTCGAATCTGGAATCAGCACTGGGGCAACATTCTCAATCTGGAACTAATTTTTCACACTGCAGAAAATGGCAAGTCAAACTATTTACTGATGAACTATTCAAATAATGATATGCAAGACATTAGCTTGTTTGGAGAAAGAGCACTTGGTAATGAATATTTAACATATTAAGGAGAGCTTGACCACATCAGGTCAACTGCTGATTTCCTATGGTCCGTGAAAACTAATTTCTATTGCAGTTGACTATAACCAATTGAGAACAGCTTTCTTTTTTTAGTATTGAGTGCACGCATTTTCTCATTTAATTTTCCTCTAATTAAAATTCTTGCTTAGCATAAAACAAAGAACACCTCTGATCACCAGAGCTTTTTTTCTTGATTTGAAATATTTGGTTAGCATTTTGCTGCAGAAATATCTTATGCACAGTAAGCCACTGATTTTGTGTTTGTTTAATATTTAATCACACAAAGCCATCTCTTTTACATTACATGGAGGAAAAGGTTCTTGGATGCATAGTGAATTATCAAAACAATGGTAACATACTACAAGGAATTAAAGAGATGCTGGTGGAAATGGAAAATGAAAGTTAATGCTGAGAATTGTGAATGAAAGTTATATTTTGGTCAGGCTAATGAGAAGAGGCAATGTAAACAAAACAACACAATCCAAAAAGGGCTACAGGAACATAGAAACCAGGTTTATGAGTTTACTTATGATTGAATGTGGAAAGGTAGATGGAGAAAGTATTTCAAATATATACAGGATCCTGGGTTCTATATAAAAAAAATGCATTGATGACATTAGTTTTCAACCACGACTGTAAGCATTGTCACACAAAATCCAGGAGGAACTTAGCAAGCCAGGCAGAATTTAGTCCATGCTTCGGGCCAAAACCCTTTGGGAGGACGGAAGAATTTTTTCTCTAGACCTGCCGAAGGATCTTGGCCTTAAACATTGACTGTACTCTTTTCCAAGATGCTGCCAGGCCCATTGAGTTCCTCTACCAGTTTCAGATTTTCTCTTGTCAGTAAACATTGTATCCATTTCTATAAAGATGTGAAGGCCTTGAGAGGACTGAAGAGGTCTATCAAAATGATTCTGGGAATCAGCGACTTGTGGAAACACAGGAGTAGCTGGGACTGTTCCATTGTTATCCTTGGAACAGGGGAAGTTGCAAGGAAACCTTTAAGACCATAAGAAGCAAAGTTAGGCCATTTGGCCATCAATCTGCTACGCTACTTCATCATGGCTGATCCAATTTTCCTCTCAGACCCAATGTCTGCTTCTCTCCGTATCCCTTCATGCCCTGTCCAATCAAGAATCTATCAACCTCTGCCATAAATATACATAAAGACTTGGTCTCCACAGTAGTCTGTGGAGAAAATTCCACAGATCCACCTCACTAAAGAAATTCTTCCTCATTTCCGTTTTAAAAGAACACCCTTCTATTCTGAGGCTGCATCCTCTGGTCTTAGACTCTCCACATCCACTCTATCAAGGCCTTTCACCATTCAATAGGTTTCAATGAGGTCACCCCTCATTCTTCTGAATTCCAGCGAATACAAGCCCTGAGTCACTTTTGTGAACCTCCTTTGAACCCACTCCAGCTTCAGCACATTCTTTCCAAGATAATAGTCATAGTCATACTTTATTAATTCCGGGGGAAATTGGTTTTCGTTACAGTTGCTCGGTAAATAATAAATAGTAATAGAACCATAAATAGTTAAATAGTAATATGTAAGTTATGCTAGTAAATTATGAAGTAAGTCCAGGACCAGCCTATTGGCTCAGGGTGTCTGACCCTCCAAGGGAGGAGTTGTAAAGTTTGATGGCCACAAGCAGGAATGACTCCCTATGATGCTCTGTGCTGCATCTCGCGGTGGAATGAGTCTCTGGCTGAATGTACTCCTGTGCCCACGCAGTACATTATGTAGTGGATGGGAGACATTGACCAAGATGGCATGCAACTTAGACAGCATCCTCTTTTCCGACACCACCGTGAGAGAGTCCAGTTCCATCCCCACAACATCACTGGCCTTATGGATGAGTTTGTTGATCCTGTTGGTGTCTGCTACCTGTTAGAGTGGATTCTTTTTGGGTAGATGATTTGTTAACACTTAAATGACTTTGGCCACCAGACTTCTATTTTAACTGTTTGACAAAGGACTGTGGATTGAGTCCACCACAATGGGCTTCCTAAAAGGTGTAAATACCAGATGCTTCTGGTGCCTGATGCTGTAGTTTTGAAGGCAGTATCACCTATACGTTATAAATATTAATTGTATGAATTGCCTTCTATGTTAGCACGGGAAATGCCAAATAAATGCATTGAGCACTTAACTTACATTCCTAAAGGCTGTAGATACCAACCCAGACATGTTGGCAGCAGGAGGAAAGGATGGTGTGAGATTTTGTATGTAGTTTCAATAGGAAGCATTGTCTATGCATTGTCTGTAACTTTTTAAGTAGCGGTTGCCTTTGTGTTTAGCATATAAATTTCGAGCCCACATTTTAGCTAGCAGACCTTTCTACGGAAAGCGTCTCTGTCCGTAAGATGCCTGCTGTACCTTGTGTTGAATAAAGAAGCTGCTTTGTATCTACCAGTGACTGTCTCTCCGGTAATTTCATCCACGCAACAACACTATCCTCAGCCTGTTGCTCCAGCACACAACAGCAAGCATGATAGCACTGGCCACCACAGACTCGTAGAACATCCTCAGCATCGTCTGGCAAATGATAAAGGACCTCAGTCTCCTCAGGAAATAGAGACGGCTCTGACCCTTCTTGTAGACAGCCTCAGTGTTCTTTGTCAATTCGTATCCTCAGGAATTTGTAATCCTCCACCATGTCCACACTGACCCCCTGGATAGAAACAGGGGTCAGCGGTACCTTAGCTCTCCTCAGGGCCCAAACTGCTCACAATACATCAAGTGGGGTCTCACCAGTGCCTTATAAAGTCTCAACATTGCATACTTGTTTTTATATTCTTGTCCTCTTAAAATGAATGCTAATATTGCATTTGCCTCCCTCAACACAGACTCAGCCTGAAAATTAACCTCTAAGGAATTTTGCACAAAGGGTTCCAAGTCGCCTTGCGCCTCATTTTTTTTTTGTATTTTCTCTCTATTTAGAGAATAGTCAACCCTTTCATTTCTGATACCAAAGTGCATGACCATACGCTTTGCATCTGCCATTTCTTTGCCCATTCTCTTAATCTGTCTGTTCTTCTGTAGCTTCTCTACTTCCTCAAAGCTACCTGCCCCTCCACCTACCTTCATATCACCTGAAAGCTTTGCAACAAAGCCATCAATTCCATCATCCAAATCATTAACATAGAACATGAAAAGAATCGGTCCCAACACAGACCCCTGTGGAACTCCACTAGACACTGGCAATCAACATAAAAAGGCCCCTTTATTCCCACTCTTTGCCTTCTGCCAATCAGCCACTGCTAGAATCTTTACTGTAATGCCATGTGCTCATAGCCTGTAAGCAGCTTCATGTGTGGCACCTTGTCAAAAGCCTTCAGAAAATCCAAGTGCACAACATTAACCAATTATCCTTTGTCTATCCTGCTTGTTATTTCTGCAAAGAATTCCAACAGATTTGTCAGGCAAGATTTTCCCTTAAGGGGACATTGCTAATGCCTATGATATCATGTATTTCCAGGTATGCTGAGACTTCATCCTTAAGAGATTTCCCAACCACTGAGGTGATATTATCTAACCTATAATTTCCTTTCTTCTGCTTCTCTCCCTTCCTGTAGAGTGGAGTGACATTTGAAATTTTCCATTCTTCTGGAACCATTCCAGAATCTAGTAATTATCTTTCAAGAACCACTAACGTCTCCATGATCTTTTCAACCACCTCTTTCAGAACGCTGAAGTGTACACCATCTGGTCCAGGTGACTTATCTACCTTCAGACCTTTGTTTCCCGAGAACCTTCTCTCTAGTTATGGAGTTATATGGATTTATAGTCACATACATCATGACACCTGACACCTGGAACTTCCACCACACTGCTATTGGCTTACACAGTGAAGATTGATGCAAAATATTTATTGAGTTCTGCCATTCTTTTCCTTGTCCCCTAATACTGCTCTCCAGCATCGTTTTCCAGTGGTCCGACATCCACTCACACCTCTCTTTTACCCTTTATTTATCTGAAGAAACTATGTGACATGCTGTGTTGTTAACTTCACAGCAGCAGTTCAGTGCAATACGTAATATATAAGAAAAAATAAATCAATCAATCAATTACAGTATACATGTATTGAATAGATTAAAAATTGTGCATAAACAGCAATAATATATATTTAAAAAGTGATGTAGTGTACACGAGTTCAATGTCCATTTAGGAATCGGATGGCAGAGAGGAAGAAGCTGTTCCTGAATCGCTGAGTGTGTGCCTTCAGGCTTCTGTATCTCCTACCTGATGGTATCAGTGAGAAAAGGGCATGTCCTGGCTGCTGGGGGGTCCTTAATAATGGACACTGCCTTTCTGAGGATCCACTCCTTGAAGGTCTTGCACTGAAATATAGGCAACTCAGGACACTAGTTGCACCATGCTCAAACTTTTGATTCCCATCTTTGTCTGAGGTCTTACCAACACCTACCTCCACAAACCTCCACTAACTCTTCTGGTTCCCATCCCCCTGCAACTTTAGTTTAAACCCCACTGTGCAGCATCAACAAACCTTCCCATTACGATATTAATCCCCCTTCAGTTCAGGTGCAAACCATCCCTTCTGTATAGGTCCAACCTTCTCTGGAAAAAAGCCAAATCTAAAAATCTTCTGCCCTCCCTCCCTCTTTAGCCATGGATTAAAATGAATAATCTTCCTAGATCTGGCCTCACTAGCCCCTGTAATATGATGGATAGGGAGGGGGGAAGCGTAGAAGGAGAGAGGGGGAAGGAGGAAGGGGGAAGGGGAGGGGAAGGTGTGGAGGGTTGGGAGTGGGGTGTGGGAGTGGGAAGGGGATGGGGTTGAGGGATGGGGGAATAGTGGGCAGGGGAGTGGGGTGGGGAAGAGAGAGTGAGGGAGAGGGAAGTGGGGGAGAGAGGGCAGGATGAAATGAGGGAAGGGGAAGAGAGGGGGAGGGGGAAGAGAGGGGGAGGGGGAAGAGAGGGGGAGGGGGAAGAGAGGGGGAGGGGGAAGAGATGGGGAGGGGGAAGAGAGAGGGAGGGGGAAGAGAGGGGGAGGGGGAAGAGAGGGGGAGGGGGAAGAGAGAGGGAAGGAGGGAAGGAGGGAGGGGTAGGGATGAGAGAGGCAGAGGAGGAGGGAAGGAGGGGGAGAGAGAGAGGGAGAGACACTATTCCCTTTGGCAGAAGGGTCAAAAACTAAGGACTGTGAAATGAAGATGATTAGCAAAATTAGCAATATAATAAAAAGAAGAAAACATTTATTTTATACATAGTGAGTGCATACAGTATGGGAAGATCAAACTAGATTGCTGCGAAGATTACTTCAGGCATTCAGGAGGGAACTGTTGCAGTACAGTATAGGAAAGAACTTACAGAAATTCAGAATCATGTTTATTGTGCTTGACATATGTCATAAAATTTGTTTTGTGTGAGAAGTGCACTGTAAGACACACAAATTTCTCTAAGTTACAATCGAATAATCAATAAATAGATAGAGTAAAGAAGAAGTAGTGAGGTAGTGTTAATGGCCATTCAAAAATCTGACGGAGGAGGGGAAGAAGCTGCTCCTAACATGTCAAGTCTGCTTCTTTGGGCTACTCCATCTCCTACCCAGATGTCCTCAGCGTAGGAGGATTGTTCACGTGATGGAGCTAGCTGAGTTTACAGTTCTCCATTCCTGCGCTTTGGAGCCTCCATGCCAGGAGGTGATGAAACCATTCAGAATGCTGTAGAAATGTACTACACACTCTTGGGCGACATTCAAAAATCCTTAACTTCTAACGTAGCTACTGATTGTGATTGCATCAATGTGCTGGGCCCAGAATAAATCCTTTGAGATGTCAATGGCCAGGTTTTAGAGAGGGTGGTGAAATGAGACCTTGGTGACTGGTTTTAGAAACAGTTTACTATCTACTCAATCGCTTCTACTTCCTTAGAATTTAGCAAGAGGATGACCTGCTACTTTTGCACTGAAGCTAAAGAATCTTAGGGACATAGATTAATAACGTAACCTCACTCATGGGTATAAGCTGGATATTAACTTTTGAATGCTGCAATGGTAAACATAGAGGGAACTTTTCACGTTACTTCACTCCACATTAGCTCAATCACTTGGAGCATAATACTGGTCTTGTGCGAAGCCTCACCATATTTTAAGGACCTGATTTACCCTGTCAGACTTCCATGAATTTTAGAGTCATGAATCTCATGGACTTTGACAAGCGGGCAAACCAAGAAATGTGGATCATATTGGAATCATAGAAAGATACAGCATGGAAACAGGCCCTTAAGATCACAATGGCAACCATCAAGCACCCAATTACAAATGATTCTACAGTGATCACATTTCATATTGGCACAACCTGTAGACTTACTTTCAAGGACTCTTCATCTCATGTTCTCAATATTTCTTATTTATTTATTATTATCACTTTTTTTTTTGTATTTGTACTGTTTGTTGTCCTTGGCACCCAAATTGATGTGGTTTTTCATTGATTCCGTTATGGTTCAAAGTTCAAAGTTTAAAGTACACTTATCATCAAAGTATGTACAGCCTTGAGATTCGTCTCCTAACGGGCAGCCACAAAATAAAGAAACCCAAAAATAAACCCTATATAAACGAAAAAAACTGTCTAATACCCAATGTTCGGAGAATACAAAAGCACTTCATGTTCATAAGAAGATGAAAAAAAACAAATAACCCATAAAAAAGACCATCCAACACCCAAAATGGAATGGAAAAAAAAATCATGCAAACAGCAACTGCAAGCAAATAGTGTTTCTGAACTGAGATTCACAAAGAGAGTCCAAGATCCATAGTTCAGCACAGATTCTACTATGGCTTTACTGAGTCTGCCCACCAGATAATGATTGTAGTCGACCCTCCTTACCCGCGGGGGACTGGTTCCGGGACCCCTCGTGGATGCTCAAGTCCGTTATTCAACCTGTCTAAATACGGTGGACAATAGGACCCGGCGGCAGAGCTCTGAATCCGCAGTGTTTCCGTTCATGAAAATAATCACGATCGCGATTTAAAATAAAGTGGAAATAATAAAGCAATTGGAAAGAGGTGAAACGCCATCGGTCATTGGAAAAGTGTTAGGCTACAGTTGGTCAACGATCGGAACAATTTTAAAGGATAAAGTGAGAAAAGCCCTGCTCCGATGAAAGCTACAATCATTACTAAGCAATGCAATGGTTTAATTACTGGGTTTTGGGGTTTTGATCCATCACATCAACCCGGCATAGATGGAGAGCGCACTCGGGAGCGGTCTGTCACTGGATCGAACTGGGGAATTTCCGTTCCCGACCCGGCGCTGAAACATACGTTTCTTAAGTGTTTTATTTGCATTGAAAGGTAAAATATATGCTATATACTAAGACAAACTTTTGACTAACTGTGCTAAATAATACCAGATGTACCTGTTCCAACTTACTTAATAAGAGAACTTCCGTTTTTTTTCGATCCCGATCCACGATAACCTACGCACATCCTCCTGTATACTTTAAATCATCTCTAGATTACTTATAATACCTAATACAATGTAAATGCTATGTAAAACAGTTGTTATACTGCATTGTTTATGCAATAATGACAAGAAAAAAAAGTCTGTACATGTTCGAACAACAAGTGCTGGAAGAGCACTTCCGGGTTCTCTGATTCGCCCTTGGTTGAACTCGCACATGCAGAACTTGCGGATAAAGAGGGCCAACTGTATATGGTAACATTTACGTACTTAAATAATAAATTTACTTTGAAAATTGCATCCCACAATTTCACAAGCGTCCCAACATTTTACCCCTTCCCAATAGATGAGAGGTAAATTAAAAGTAATTAACCTTATAATCTGCAAGTCTTTAGGGGAAAGGTGGAAACCCACATGGTTACAGAGAGACCATGCATATTCCGCAGAAAGCCCTGGAGACCAAAATTCAACCCCAGTCACCAGGAGCTGTAAGGCAGCAACTCAACTAGCCATGCCATTCATCCTATAATAATTTTAAATTGACTATTTATAGACACCTTCAGGGCACCTCAGTTTTGGCAGAAAAGGCCATGAGACCATAAGATATAGGAGCAGAAGGCAGCCATTCGGCCCATCTAGACTGCTGCGCCATTCAGTCATGGGCTGATCCAATTCTTCCAGTCATCCCCTCTCTCCTGCCTTCTCCCCATACCCTTTGATATCCTGGCTAATCAAGAACCTATCTATCTCTGCTTTAAAGGCACCCAGTGACTTGGCCTCCACGGTCGCTTGTGGCAACAAATTCCACAGATATATCACCCTCTCTCTTGAAGTCTAGTACTGTCCTGGTTTTCCTAATCCGCTTTCATATTAAAATCCCCAAAGATTATCATGACATTGCCCTTCTGACATGCCTTTTCTATCTCCTGCTGTAACCTGTAATCCATATCCCGGCTGCTGTTTGGAGGCTTGTATACAACTGCCATTAGGGTCCTTTTACCCTTGCCATTTTTTAACTCAACCCATAGAGACTCTACACCTTCCGATCCTATGTCATCCCTTTCTAACGATTTAATATTATTTCTTATACACAGGGCCACACCACCCCCTCTGCTTACTAACCTATCTTTCCGATACACCGTATATCCTTGAATGTTCAGCTCCCAATGGCAGCCACCCTTTAGCCAAGTTTCAGAGATGGCCACAACATCATACTTGCCAATCTGCAGCTGAATTTCAAGATCTTTCATTTTATTTCTTATGCTGTGTTCATTCAGATATAACATTTTCAGTCCAGTATTTGTTGCTTTCTGTTTCAACTGCATCATGCCTCTTTTGCCCTGTAACTCATCCACTGGCTGTGATTTTGCCTCATCTCCTGCCTGTCCTTTCTATCATCTCTGTTGCACGCAATCTTTGATTTATTTCTGATTTCTCCTTCCTCAACCCTATCACTCCGGTTCCCATCCCCCTGCTAAATTCGTTTAAACCCTCCCTAACAGCTCTATTAAACCTGCCATTTTGATTTTGGACCCCTTTGGATTCAGGTGTAACCCATCCTTTTTGTACAGGTCGTTTCCCCCCCCCCCCCGAGAAGAGGCCCCAATGATCCAGGAACCCGAAGCTCTGCCCCCTACACCAGTCTCTCAGCCACGTATTAATATGCCTGATCATGTTATTCTTGCGCTTGTTAGCACGTGGCACAGGCAGCAATCCTGAGATTACTACCCTGAGGTCCTGCTTTTCAGCTTCCTACCCAACTCCCTGAATTCCCTCTTCAGGACCTCCTCCCTTGGTATTGGTGTCAACTTGTACCAAGGCTTCTGGCTGTTCACCCTCTCCCTTCAGAACACCCTGCACCCAATCCGAGATATCCCGTACCCTGGTACCTGGGAGGCAACACACCATGCGGGTATCTCTATCAGGCTGACAGAACCTCATGTCTGTGCCCCACACTATTGAATCCCCTGTCACAACCACATTCCTCATCTTCTTCTCTCCCTTTTTCATCCCTTTCTAATGATTTAATATTATTTCTTATACACAGAGCCACACCACTCCCTCTGCCTACTAACCTGTCTTTCCAATACACCGTATATCCTTGGACATTCAGCTCCCAATGGTAGTCATCTTTTAGCCAAGTTTCAGAGATGGCTATAACATCGTAATTGATGGCCATTGATTAAGCTCACCTGAAAAATGCTCCATCTAGTTTAAATTCACCTCTAAATAATGTCAGGTTATTCACATCAGCAAAGGATGAGCAGATTGAGTCCCTTTTCTCCTGAGGAGAAGGTGGCAGACAGGTAACTGATGAGGTCTTTAAAGTAGGAACCACTTTGATGGAGTGCATGCAGAGGGTGGGGGAAAACAATATTACCGTGGCATGGTAGCGTAGTGGTTAGCACTTGGCAGTACCAGCAGCCCGGGTTCAATTCCTGCTGCAGTCTGTAAGGTGTTTGTACATTCTCCCCAAGCCCCATCAAGTTTCCTCCAGGTGCTATTAGGTTCCCACAGTCCAAAGACAGAGGTCATTGTAAATGGTCCCATGTTTAGGCTAGGGTTAAATCGAGGGCTGTTGGGTAGGCTGGTGCGACTCCAAACGCCAGAAGGGTCTACTTCATCCGCACTGTATCTCTCTACGTGTTTTAAATGACTTTCAATATACTTAAAGGCACCAATCAGTTCACTCAGGGTAACCATAGCTTCAACTATTCTGAGGGCACTGCTTAATCCCTTCCAAACATATTGACAGTCCCTTTAAATGCTTCACATTAGACCATTGAGCCTGATGCAGATTTTCAACCTGAGATGTTGAAAATTCCTTTCGTCCAACAGAAGCTGCTCAAACTGCTGTGTATATCCAGCAGATTGCTTGGTGGTGTATTTCCCAGCATTTGCAGTCTCACATCTTCACTCAGGATAATAACTGGCCAGGCTTGAGTCAACTGCTGGGCCTCTTTGATTTCCTTAGGACAGGAAGATTCACTTTGTTCAAGCAGAACAAGAGATTATTGATGCCACAGCTCAGGCAGCATTGATGGAAAGAAATAAAGAGTTAATGTTTCAGGCCGAGACTCTTCATCAGGACTGATGAAGGGTTTCATCTTGCATCATCAACTCTCTGTTTCTTTCCATTGATGCTGCCTGACCTGCTGAATTCCCCCAGCATTTTGCGTGGGTTACTCTGTATCCCTAGCAGAACCTCTTGGAATTACTATTGATGCCTTACTGCAACTTGCTTCAATCATGAGGTCTGTTTTCAGAGCTGGGAGCGGGGGCGGGGGGCGGGGGGTGGGGGGGGGCGCGGGTTGTGAGGCACCAGAAAGGAACGTGCCACTTACAGGAGGAATGTCAGAGAGAGGATAATGCAGAGAAGGGCACTGAACAGGATAGTGTATCCACTGGTGATATTCTAGGAATTAGTCCTCACTTTCTCAGCTGTCCCAACCCGAGATTTACCCTTGCATCGTGTCTGAAATTCAGAGAGAACAACACAGTGAGGAACACTTCTCCTGCTTCACCCCTCCAAGTACCAGAACAGTTCACACCACTGCCTAACATTTGGCAGTCGTTCAGGGGGATTTTGCTCTAAGTTTTGTTTTATTTTGTAACTCCAAAACATAACATTAACTGAAAGAAAAATACGTAATTGGGAGATGTGTGTCTTAACTTACTTTAAGTGAGGCATAATGACGTATGCCATTCACTTACTACAACATATTGGAGCTGAATTAGACCATTTGGCCCATTGAGTCTGTTCCACCATTTCATCATGGCTGATTCATTTTTCCTCTCAGGCCCAGTTTCCTGCCTTCTTCCCTGTAATAACTTGTTTAAGCAACCAAGAATGCTCAGTCAAACAATATATTTTCAACCTTACTCAAATATTATTGAAATATTAAAATAGGCAACAATTTTATTTTATTTTTTGTTACATTAATCTGGAAAGCTAAATGTCAACTCCAAGCCATCATTCATGATAAACAGAGTGAAAAAAAATCAGCCTAAACCCAGATTGTGTTTTTGAGCAAATCCAGAGAAAGGCTCTATGATGGGAGGGGGCTTTTGATGTAAATACAGCTGCTTGCACTGAGAAAATAAAACCTGAAGACATAGCAGCA
Source organism: Mobula hypostoma (assembly GCF_963921235.1). Lineage (NCBI taxonomy): Eukaryota > Metazoa > Chordata > Chondrichthyes > Myliobatiformes > Myliobatidae > Mobula > Mobula hypostoma. The sequence continues at coordinate 175,600,999 of NC_086101.1, forward strand.
GATTTAGGCCATGACGATCTCCATCCTCCCTTACCTTAACTGAAGGTTGACTTGTCCACACTCTGTAATTTGCCCAGTGTACACCAAATTTTTTGCCATTCAAATGTGCAGCATCTAAGAGGCTGCAAGAGATTTGTAGCCCCAGCCAGATCCTTCATGGGCACAACCATCCCCACCATTGAGGATATCTTCAAAAGACAGTGCCTCAAGAAGGTGCATCCGTCATTAAGGACCCTCTCCATTGGGGACACACCCTCTTCTCTTTTTTTTATGGCATGTGCCTGCGTGTGTGCGAGTCTGTGCGTGTGTGTGCGTCCGTGATGATGTCTTTTTCATGGCTTTTACAAGGCGCAGAGCGAGAGAGAGACTGTGTGGGGCGCCACTTCTCACACACACATTTTCACAGTATTTTCCCTTTGTTTTACGATGTCGAGTTGCGATCTCGACACTCAACCCGGCACAGATGGAAAGCGTACTCGGGAGCGGACCCGACTGGCTTCGAACTCGGGAACTTCCACTCCCAGGTCCGGCGCCGATGTCATGGCGCCAGCAGCCGGCCCACACGCCCTCTTCTCGTTACTACCATCAGTGAAGAGGTACAGAATCATGAAGACCCACACACAATGATTCAGAAGCAACTTTTTCCCCACCACTATCTTATCTGAGATAGGTCCATAAACCCATGAATATTGCTTCTCATTCCTTTTTTTTGCATGATTTATGTTGTAATTTATAGTAAATTTATGCTTTGCACTGTAATGCTGTCACAAGACAAAAAAATTCACTTCATATGTCAGGGAGAATAAACCTAATTCTGATTATGGCAAGTTGCTTGGCCTTCACATTACAACACAGGTTTACAGCATACGCAAGCTGGACTCTGTATCAGAAAGAATATCAAGTTGCCCAGTTCATAATTCAGATTATTGTCTTGTAATGTTTTCTGAACTTTACATACAATATCAAATATGTAAAATGTATATTTACCAGCGTTCAAGTAACTGTGGCCATCATTCAGAACAACTGGTAATATGAACCCAAAGATGGCTAAAATTACACTTACGCTGATATTGTACTGTGTTTCTAGAAGCATATTATGCAGTGTTTTTCACTGTCCAAATGTAAGCTTACACAGATTCAACATAACAGAATGAAAGAAAAATAGGGCCTAACAGCTTGAGAAGGTGTTAAGGATAAATAGTAGAAGAGACTGCTTAAAGCACCGTTAATAGCATTCTGATTCTTTCGCCAGACTGAAACCACTTATTTCTGTGTGGTGTTAGTGCACTCAATCTGGGAAGTACTTTGGAGGTGCAGGCACTGCTTATACAGTTCTACTTGACTGCATTGCAGCCGTTATCCTATCAGTTAAACAAAAGAAAGATGGACACCCAGTTCTTCTTCGAATGGTTTGATGTTATAGCACTCATCCTTCCACAGAGTTGGTGTAAAAAGTGAACTATCGTTGGGAGCATATCATTCACAATGTCTAGTGACAAGATCAATGACAAGAGGACCTCTCTGTAGAGCTTATTTCTTGTGCTACCACTACATTTATTTTGTAACTCAGCTTTGAGATCATAACTTAATACAGAGAGAACATTGAAACTAGAAATTGCTGGAAAGACTGAACAGATTAGGAAGCATCTATGGAACGACAAACAGACTTACCGTATCAGATTGAAGATCATTTGTTAGACCTGTCATCACAACCTTCACTGGGTCTTTCAATTAAAGCATTAACTGTTTTGTTTTCCCACAGATGCTAGATACACCTGTGTTGGTGCGTGTACAGATACGTGTTGGCGCGTGGCCAAGTGGTTAAGGCATTCATGTAGTGATCTGAAGGTCGTTAGTTCGAGCCTTGGCTGAGACAGCATGTGTGTCCTTGAGCAAGGCACTTAACCACACATTGCTCTGTGATGACACCGGTGCCAAGCTGTATGGGTCCTAATGCCCTTCCCTTGGACAACATCGGTGGCATGGAGAGGGGAGACTTGCAGCATGGGCAACTGCCGGTCTTCCATACAACATTTCCCAGGCCTGCGGCCTGGAAACCTTCCAAGGCGCAAATCCATGGTCTCACGAGACTAACAGATACCTATAAAAGATATATAAATATAAAAAGATGCTACCTGACCAGCATTTTCTGTTTTTCTTTCAGCTTTCCAGTACTTGCAAACTCAAGTGTAATTAGCTGCAACTGATAAATACTGGCATTGCTTTTTATTCCAATATCCCATGAATGAATAAATGAAGAAAAAAAAATCTGCCATCATTAAAATTAAAGCATACAAGTGAGGAAGCACCAGAAACTGCTGATTCTTAATGAAAATACTCCATGGCACTTTATTTAAAGGAGTCAAAGTACATTTATTATCAAAGTATGCATGCAGTATACAACCCTAAGATTTGCCTTCTCCACTGATAGTCATGAAACAAAGGAAACCATGGAACCTGTTCAAAGAAAAAACATTAACCCTTCCCCCCACCCCAATGCACAAAAAACAAATCGCACAAATGGCAACAAGAAAGACGGAGGGAGAACACAGAAGATAAAACACAAAATTGAAAGGGTCCATATTCTGTTCCATCAGTTTTCATTATACGCAGGCTGCCCTGATTCAAAGTTGCCCAATATACCAAAATAGCAACCAGGGACTACAGTCCAACCCACAAAAACACAAACCCAGAACTGTGGTACCATCCTCTGACAGCACCGAGGAAAGAGAGACCATTTGAATTCAGGGTCCTTCCCTCAGGACCAGCGAGTGCACACTGAACACTTGCTTGTCTCCCACAATCATGTCAATATTGTCAATCTTCCTCGATGCTTTAATCGGTGATATCTGCGAGAAATTGAGTCAATCAAGGGCAGGGGAGATCTCTAAGCTTCTTGGCCTCAAGGTTGCTTGCCTCCTGGAATCTTCTCAGAGACAACAAAGCACCAGATCACCCAATGGGCCCAAAAACACACCATTAAACTGTAGATGACAGGACCCACCAGTATCAGAACCACATTTAAAAGAAAAAGAAGGCATAAAAGAAGTGAAAGAAATAGTTTTATGTACCATCTGGGGAATGCTGCCCATGGTGTTGCTGTTCACTGGTGTCAATATAATTTCAATGGAAAATTCTTAACAAATGTCTCCAAATGTTTACTTTGCTTCTCTCTTCACAGATGCCGCATGGCATGAATATGTCTAGCATTTTTTCAAAATGCACAAGATTGTGATAAATTACTTGGAAATAACCACTTGTTATTTATGAGGTTCCTGTTGATGAATGAGAAGGCATTAACCTTTGAATTACCCACTGAGAGAATTTGGCTCTGCAGAGCAATATAGACTAAAGTTGGACATGGATCATGGAACATTCATTCCTTCCCGATCACATCAGAAAGTTAAGCACAGAATTTAGACTGACATTTCACTGAAGCTTGGATCAACTGAAGAGATGTCACTTTCCAGATAGAACATTGAGATTGCATTTACTTTCCTTAGTAAGGTAAAAGATTCCATGTTGAAGAGGAGCAGTGGGGGTTCTCCCCATAACTTGGTCAATTTTCATCCTTCAAGCTGAATCACTGCAATAGATAATCCTCTGGTTATCACAACTCTGTGTAAGTTAATTGCGCAGAGACTAGCAGCTGTGTTTTGTACATTAGAACAACAATGACACTCCAAATCATTTTCTAAACATCCTGAGTTCAGAATGATGTCACAGTTAAGCCCATCTTCCTTTTTCTGTTGAACAGCCTGCTTCAAATCCAAAATGCAAAAAGCAGCATTGATGACATTTCCTTTTACCCATTATCTCAAACTAATCCCATTTTTCTACTTTTCAATGTCTCCACTGCCAAATTAAAGGTGGATTTATACTTGTTTCTGTAAGCCTAATAAACCTGCACTGAGACTCTTTATCAGAATTAGAATCAGAATAAGATGTATTATCACTGGCATGTGATGTGAAATTTGTTAATTTAGCAGTTCAATGAAATACATAATCTAGCATAATAATAATAATAATAAAACTAAAAAATATAATAATAAAGTTAATCAATTACATATATTGAATAGATTTTTTTAATGTGCAAAAACAAAAATACTGAATATTTTTTTAAAAAGTGAGATAGTGTCCAAAGATTCAATGTCCATTTAGGAATTGGACGGCAGAAGGGAAGAAGCTGTTCCTGAATCGCTGAGTGTGTGCCTTCAGGCTTCGGTACCTCCTACCCGATGGTAACAGTGAGAAAAGGGCATGCCCTGGGTGCTGGAGGTCCTTAATAATGGATGCTGCCTTTCTGAGACACTGTTCCTTGAAGATATCCTGGGTACTTTGGAGGCTAGTACCCAAGGTGGAGCTGACTAGATTTATAGCCTTCAGCAGCTTCTTTCGGTCCTTTGCTGTAGTCCCTCCATACCACACAGTGATGCAGCCTGTTAGAATGCTCTCCATGGTACAACTATAGAAGTTTTTGAGTGTATTTATTGACATGCCAAATCTCTTCAAACTCCTAATAAAGTATAGCCGCTATCTGGCCTTCCTTATAACTACATCGATATGTTGGGAGCATATTATATGAGCGCGTCTCACAGCAAGGGGAAAAAAATCACCCTTCCAATTTGCATTGGCCCAACCTTTGGGGCAAATAAGTCCCCAGTGAAAAGAAAATTCTAAACAAAAAGCAATGAATGGTACAAAATGTAGCAGAAATAACTTGCAATTGTAAAGTGACAAGCATGATATTAGGAAAAAGTAATGGGAACTTCATGTCAGTTTGTACTTCGTCTATCAAGTGAGCTAATTCAGTGAGGTCCCAGTTGCCCTGGCCAGACAGACAGTAACATATGATGAACAGTAACGGAGTTCTCCCTGTGGCCTGGTGAACCTCAATGCCTTTGTAATAACTTCCAAATGCAGGTGACTTGTCCAATTATTTCACTGATATCTTTGTGATCTTGTTGTTCCCATATTGGCTGCAGTTTTCATTTTTTACAAAAATTACTGCAATTCTATGGCTACAATAGCTTTGAGGTTGGAAAAGACGCAGGTCAATGCAAGCATTTTCTTAAACAGCCAACTTGAGAGTATTTAGGATTCGATGCCAAGAGATCAATTTAATAGTAGGAGCATGTGAAAATGCACTAGAACCAATAATACTAAATTTAATGCTACTAAGCTGCCTTTATTACAAAAAAAGACATTAGTTTTATGACGCAAACAACAGGAATTCTGCAGATGCTGGAAATTCAAGCAACACACATCAAAGTTGCTGGTGAACGCAGCAGGCCAAGCAGCATCTATAGGAAGAGGCGCAGTCGACGTTTCAGGCCGAGACCCTTCGTCCTGACGAAGGGTCTCGGCCTGAAACGTCGACTGCGCCTCTTCCTATAGATGCTGCTTGGCCTGCTGCGTTCACCAGCAACTTTGATGTGTGTTGCATTAGTTTTATGACAAGGTTTTCTTTTGAATTATCAAGAGACATTGTGTTTTACTCATAACTGCACTTGATATGAACAGCAGATTTTTCCTATTTATGAAAGACTTTCCTATACATTAATATAGTGTCCCTCAGGGACCGCTGGGGCAGTATGGTAGCATAGTGGTTAGCACAATGCTTTACAGTAACCTGGCTTCAATTCTGGCCACTATCTGTAAAAAGCTGATACGTTATCCGTGTCAGTGCATGGGTTTCCTCCCACTGTCTAAAGACATACCAGTTGATAGGATGCACTGGTGCCCCACAAGGCTGTGTACTCAGCCCCCTGCTGTACTCACTGTACACCCAGGATTATGTAGCCAAGTTTCCATCGAACTCAATATATAAGTTTGCTGATGACACAACAATTGTAGGCCGTATATTGGGTAATGATGAGTTTGAGTACAGAGAGGAAGTTAAGAACCTAGTGGCATGGTACGAAGACAATAACCTATCCCTCAACTTCAGCAAGACGAAGGAATTTGTTGTTGACTTCAGAAGAAGTAGCGGACCGCAGGATCCCATTTACATCTGTGGTGTGCAAGTGGAACAGGTCAAGAGCTTTAAGTTCCTCGGGGTCAGTATCACAAATGACCTGACTTGGTCCAACCAGCAGAGTCCACTGCCAAGAAGGCCCACCAGCGCCTTTACTTCCTGAGAAAGCTAGGAAATTTGGCCTGTCCCCTAAAACCCTCACTCATTTTTATAGATGCACCATAGAAAGCATTCTTCTAGGGTGCATCACAATCTGGTATGGAAGCTGTCCTGTCCAAGACCGGAAGAAGCTGCAGAAGATTATGAACACAGCCCAACACATCACACAAACCAATCTTCCATCCTTGGACTTACTTTACACCGCATGCTGTCGGAGCAGTGCTGCCAGGATAATCAAGGATATGACCCACCCAGCCAACACACTTTTCATCCCTCTTCCGTCCGGGAGAAGGCTCAGGAGCTTGAAGATTCGTATGGCCAGATTTGGGAACAGCTTCTTTCCAACTGTGATAAGACTGCTGAACGGATCCTGACCCGGATCTGGGCCGTACCCTCCAAATATCTGGACCTGCCTCTCTGTTTTTTTTTGTACTACCTTACTTTCCCTTTTCTATTTTCTATTTATGATTTATAATTTAAATTTTTAATATTTACTATCAATTTGTAATCCAGAGAGCACAAAGCGCAGAATCAAATATCGCTGTGATGATTGTACTCTCTAGTATCAATTGTCTGGCGACAATGAAGTAAAGGTTAATTGGTCATTTTAAATGGTTCTTTGATTAGGCTAGGTTTAACTTGGGGCCTGCTGTGCGGGGCATCTTGAAGGGCCAGAAAGGCCTATTCCATGCTGCATCTCAACTGATAGATAGATAGGTAAATAAATAAATACTCTCTTAGCTTTGCCACTGTCGAGATAAATACTAGAAATTTCAGCCAAGATTACAAACTTAGTTTGTACTCCCAGGTTATAAGGGGAAACAGCTAAAGTTCTTGTCCACCAGAACAGCCCTGAATTGAAATATGATTAATTCAAAATGGTCCCAAGGCTAAGTACCTCAAATATGCCTGGAAACATTAAATTTTCAGGGTTTCATAGAGAGGTCTCTCTTCAGAGAAGGACCATAAGGTGACTGGCTTCCTTAGGACAGCAACTTACAAGAGTTAGCAACTTAAGAGAGGAAGGAAGGTGACTTAAAAATAATCTTCATAAAAAGACAATGAAATTGTTTCTTATAAAGCCAAATTATTACATGCTAAGTCACACAAGTTTGCAGACACAGGATATTCTGTGGATGCTGGAAATCTTGAGCAATACACATTAAATGCTGGGGGATCTCAGCAGGTCAAGCAGCGTCTACGGAGGTGAATGAACAATTGATGTCTTGGGCTGAGACCCTTCATCAGTCCTGATGAAGGACCTTGCCATGAAATATCAACTGCTTATTTCCCTCTCACTGGGACTGTCTGACTTGCTAAGTTCCTCCGTCATTCTGTGTGTGTTGACAAAGATTTGTCGTTTTATTATCAAGAGCAGCATTTATGGTTCTTGAGAGGAATCTAATTAGTACCTCTAGAACTATTGCAATCCTTCTGGTGAAGAAATAGCTGTGTTTTTTTTTGATAAAGAACCCATGGAATTTAGCACAACTATGTTGAAGGAATGGCAAGGTAATTTCAAGTCAGGAAAGTAAATTGCTGGGAGAAGTCATAGCTATTAGGGGTGTTACCAAAGAAAACTTGGTATGTTGATGCTGTCTGTTTTGTACATGGTACCACTGCAAATGGTGGAAAGCATGAAAATTTCAAGTAATATGATGTAGTTTGATTTTCCTGGTTGATATGGAGTTCTAATAATGTTCCAGTTATCTAAGCAAGACACCCCTACTTTGTGTTTTGTACCTGAGTAAAAGTAAGAAATATCTCCTTTCCTATATCTCACAATTATGTTTCTGCGTATAGGTGGCTCAAGGTTGCCTCCAGGCAACCATTATTATTCTCATTGCAATGACTGATAAGTACATGGCAGAGGGGTGACTGTGAAAGAAATAAATTCCACCTGGATGATCTAATAAGAGACCTATAATACTATCTGATCTCTTTCTGAACTCCCATCTATCTGTTATGTTTTGTAACTCCAAAACATAAAAACTAATTGAAAGGAAAAAATAGAGCCAGGAATGACTCATGTATGATCTTAGTTTTATTTTTAGTGAGATGCACACATATGACATGGTGACACAATGACATGTACCATTTACATATAACCCACAATGAATTACTTCAATAAAGAATGCTTAAGCAACAGCATATTTACAATATTACTCAAATATTACTGCAATATTAAATACACAACACTATCCATCTTGGTTCAATATCTCTCTCTGAAAAATCTATGAATGTAAAATGTTTAATTGGGCACATCACAAAAGGTTTAAGGGAATGTTGCCACATTTCCACCAGGCACTGTGTGAAGAAGTGCTCCTTCATCTCAAGTAACATAGACCCATATTAGGTCATTCCCCAACCAGAGAAGTAATTTCTGTCCATTTAATATATCCTTGTATCATCTAAAATCATTTGCATTATGATATAAATTTTGTTGTTTGAAACTTGACACATGGATTGTCCCTTCCCCTCACTCTAATTTGATTTTGTTGCTGTAAACAAGAGGTTAAATATGGAGGACATACCAATAACAGTGCAAGGCTAAAATTGCCTCCCAATGGGAGTGGAAAAACATCAGATCACTACTTATGATCCTACCACACATCCATTTACTATAGAGCTTCAAACTAAGAGAACAAAATAAATTAACACGTCAAACAATAAAAGGGAAAGCACTTGCATTTATATTACAGTTTATCAGGTCCTTTTGCAATAAACAAATTAGTTTTGAAGTGTGATCATTGCTACGCAGGTACACTGATAAAACTCATGACTCAAGCAGTATAAATAGGCATGCAATAGTTGCATGTATGTACACACATTATATTAGGCACACCTGCTTATTAATACAAATATCTAAGCAGCCTATCATGTGGCAGCAACTCAACGCATAACAGCATGCAGTTCAGTTGTTGATCAAACCAAACCTCAGAATGGGGAAGAAATCTAATCGAAGTAACTTTGACTGTAGAACGATTGTTGGTGCCAGACGGAATGGTTTGCATATCTCAGCAACTGCTCACCTCCAGGGATTTTGATACACACCAGTCTATAGAGTTTACAGAGAATGGTGCAAAAAAAAACAACAAAAAAAGCATTCAATGAGTGGCAGTTCTGTGGACGGAAATATCTTGTTAATGAGAAAAGTCGGTGGAGAATGGTCAGACTGTATAAGCTGACAGGATGGGGACAGAAACTCAAATTAGCACACATTACAGCAGTGGTGTGCAGAGGATCGTCCTTGAATGCACAACATGTCGAAGTGGATGGGTTCCAGCAACAGAAAACACCAGATTCCCCTCCGGTACCTAATAAAGTGGCCACAGAATGTTATTACTCTTGATTACGAGATGAAATCTACCACTTCACTTTCATTCACACTTTGTAATGTAACATTTAATGTTAAACTGCTATAAAATCAAAAGTGACTTCCAGAAATGAAACTCTCAGTTAATGTATCAAGATTTTTGTACATTATACAAACCAGGAACAATGGGACACAAAGATCACTCCACTCATAACATTTTCACAATCCATTTTTCACTTCATTACTTCAGTAATGGGAACCCTGCACTTGGGAAGGAACAGTTCTTTTTTTTAACCATTCCCCATTATGCAAATTCTCATTTATCAGAAGCATGGTTCATTGGTGTTTAACTCTTCGTGCTTATCGATCCCATCTGTTACTTTATTTAAAAATCATTGGGCTTCACTCACAATACACAGCTCGTGTTATACTGCACTGCAGCAACTGGTGTGAACATAGAACATAGAATAGTACAGCACATTACAGGCCCTTCGGCCCACAAAGTTGTGCCGACCAAAAGCTTGTATCAGTGGGTATCCAGGAAGGACCTGTAAACAACCGCTAAAGTCGTAGCTCGCTACAGCACAGAAACAGGCCCTTTGACCAACCTTGGCTGTGCTGAAGTATTTTCCTGCCTAGTCCGATCAACCTGCATTTGGGCCATAGCCACCATACCTATCTTCATGTATACAGTAGGAAGAGGTGTGATTTTGGATTACAATACAGGAGACAAGAGGAATGGAAGACATACATTGTAGCAGGTAGTGATACATCCTCTTTATGGTGCAACTGTAACAAAAACCAATTTCCCCCGGGATCAATAAAGTATGACTATGACTATGACTATTATGCTCCCTCTCTTACACGCACACAAACGTGGATTCAGATGCATATTCCCTTGCCGTCTTTGTCCCCTTTCTTTCACTACTCTCACTTTCAATCTCCCCAGCCCCAGCTCTAAACTCACCCTTCCCATTCCGAGTTTTCCTCCTACCCTCACTTCCAGGAATGATGCAGAGTCTCATCCAAAAAGGTGACTATCTCTTTGCCTCCATTGATACTCCTTGACCTGATGAGTTTGTCTTCTGCTCGTGGTAGTCGAGAGCTGTTTTTCAGACTTGTGGCTGGCGACTGGTAATGTGTCACAGGGATCAGTGCTGGGTCCTCTGTTGTTTGTTAGGTCAAATAGGAAAAATGGGCAAGGGGGCAGGATTTACACAGTAGATAGTAGGGCCCGAGCAAGTGTTGTACAGAAAGATCATGGAGTACAATTAACTAAATGTGATAACATCGGTCAACAAGATGCCAGGATAGATTTCTGACATACTTGCCTTCATCAGCCACAGGACTTGGGAAGTCAAGTTACAATTCAGAGTTCACAGTAACTTTATTATCAAAGTGTGTTACCCTGAGATTCATTTTTTTTGTGGGTAAAATGTTGGTTAGACTGTAATTAGTGTCACCACACAACAGGAAGGATATAGCTAAGATGCAGAAGCAGAAAAGATTCACAAGGATGTTGCAAGGATTAAAGTGCTTAAGTTATGACGGGAGATTCGATAGCTCACGTCTGTTGTCTTTGCAACAAAGGAGCCTGATGGATTACATGATTAAGGTGTATAAAATTGTGAAGGGCATTGTAGATAGTGAAGTGTCTGTTTCCCATGGTATCCAAAGCTGTAGGGTATGAGTTCCAGGTGAGAGGAGGGAGGCTGAAAGGGGCTCAGAGAGGTAATTACTTTCCATTCAAAGAGTAGCTGATATCTGGAGTGAGCTGTCAGAGAAGGTGGTGGAGGTAGGAACAGAAGCAGACATTTGAGCAGGTCCTTGACCGAGGAAGGCATAGAGGACTGTGGAAGTAATGCTGGCAAGTGGGAGTAGTTAAACTGGCATGATACCCAGCATAGATCTGGAGGGTTGAGGGCTGTACAGCACTATGACTCCATGAGGACTGCTCTGAAAGCTTTCGGAGGTTTACAGCTATCTACCCAGTACTGACTGAGGTTCGGAGTGTCTTATATCCCATCTGTGCCAAGCAGTTTGCTGGGGTCCATTGGACTGTTTTCTCTGGAATATTAGAGGCTGAGGTGCAAACAGATGTAACTATGCAAAGAAAATGAAGAAATATATAAAGTTATAAGAGCCATAGATAGGGTAGATAGTCAAATACTGGATGTGTCAAATAATTAAGGTCACCAGCTTAAGATGAGAAGGGGATGCACTAAGAAGCAAGCTGAGTTGCTACATTAAAGCATTTAGACAGGCAATTAAACAGGCATGGAATGGACAGTGAGGGACCATGTGCAGGCAGACTTTTGGTTTAATTGGACATCATGGCTGGCACAGATATTATGGGCCAAAGTGTCTGTTCCTATGCTGTTTTTTCACTATAATTTGTAAATACTTTATCAGTTATTGTGGATAGATTCATCCTTAGAAATGACTCATCCCTTGGCGGGGGGATGGGGGGAGTCAGACACCCTGAGCCAATAGGCTGGTCCTGGACTTATTTCCTGGCATAATTTACATATTACTATTTAATTATTTATAGTTTTATTACTATTTAATTATTAATGGTGCAACTGTAACGAAAACCAATTTCCCTTGGGATCAATAAAGTATGACTATGACTATCAACCAGCTATGATTCAATATAACTTTGAGAAAGGAACATAAACCCAAGAAGATGGAAACAACAGGAATTCTGCAGATGCTGGAAATGGACGAAGGGTCTCGGCCTGAAACGTTGACTGCACCTCTTCCTAGAGATGCTGCCTGGCCTGCTGCGTTCACCAGCAACTTTGATGTGTGTTCCAAGAAGATGGAAGCTGGATTACGCCTTTCCTCAACCTTACTTAACTGTTCAAAAGTTAATCTGCTCCTGGCCTCAATTCCTCTTCAGTGCCAGCTACCCATTGCCATTAATTTCTCAATTTGTCAAAAATTTATTGACCTCCTCACATCAATAACATCCACTACCTAACTCTGTAAAATAGAGAAGAAATTCCTAACCAGGTAGAGAGGAAATACCCTGTCTATAGAATGTTATTAGTAGGGTCATTCTTAACCATCGCCTCTAAGTAGCCAAAATGCTGGTCACTAAATGACAGTGTGGTTCCCTGAATCAGAATGATTCACTTCCTGATATTCCAGAACTTTCCTGGTATCTAAGAGGTACAGTTCAAAAGGCAGTAGCTCCCTGAAAGAGGCTACACAGATTGATAGTGTGGTTAAGAAGGCATATGGCATGATTTTATCAGTAGGGGCACTGAGTTCAAAAGGCAGGAGGTTCTGTCGCAGATTTATAAAACTCTAGTTAGGCTACATCTGGAGTATTTCTGGTTGCCCCACTGTAGGAAAGCTGTTGAGGCTTTGGAGAGGGGGCAGAAGAAGTTTACCAGGATGCTGCCTGGATTAGAGGGCATGTGCTATAATGAGAAGTTGGACAAACTTGGGTTGTTTTCTCTGGAGCAGCAGAGGCTGATGGGAGATCTGATAGAGGTTTATTAGATTATGAGAGGCATAGGTAGAGCAGACGGACAGACAGAGAGTATGGGTGCCTCAAATGTGCTGTCTGGAGTGGTGGTGGTAGAGGCAGGAACATTAGAGACTTTTCAGAGACCTTCAAATTAGCACATGATTGTGAAGAAAATGGAAGGATATAGACATTGTGTAGGCAGAGGAGATTAGTTAGTTGTTCATTTGATTACTAATTTAATTATTTTGGCATGACATTGTGAGCCAATGGCCTTGTTCCTGTACTGTACTGTTCCATGTTCTAGCTTCTATGAGCAGTACTGATAGTATCTTTCAAATGCCTGGAGACGCCTGTCAGAGGTAGTCTAGGTTTTCTGGGGATACAGAAGGATAGGAATTTCTGGTGCCCAGGAAATCATGGGTTTTGTGACAGATCTGAAATCTTGATCTTCGAATCCTCTCTTTTATTCAATCAGCTCAAAGGACATACAATTGCTTTATAAATGAGAGAGAATTCCATGGATGTTTGCCTTCAACAAAAGACACCTCCTACAGCACAGAAATACCCTTTAGCCAACCACACCTATGTAAACTATCAAGTACTTGACTAAAGTAATCTCTTTTATCAGCACTCGGTTTTTAGCCATCCATGCCTTGCCAATTCAAGATTCAGTACAATTCATTTCAAATGTTTAAATAATTTTCAAAACATATTTATTTCAGGAAATTCTTTTTTTTTATAAGTTTCAAGATTGCACAAAATTTGGAGCTTGGGGCTGACAATTTATCAATGACAGTGTATGTAAAACATTTATATAATCACCTGTCAAAGTACAGAAAGTAAGAACACATAAATCAATCATTTAAATCTTAGTGGTTTTAAATTATAGTGCTCATTTGACAATTGTGTTACAAACCTAAGTGAAAAATTGTCGATAGCTTATCCATGACCTGCCACTTATGCACTCTGAAAGTTTTCACCTGATCGCCAGTTTATTAATGAATTAATAATTCATGGGCCAGATTTAAAAAACATGGTAAAATGTATGAGGATCTGAGAGACTAACTATGATCTGAAATTTATTGCCTGTATTGGGAGTGGAAATTGAATCATTCAGCATTGTCAAAAGGGAATTGTTGGGCACTTCACAGGGAATAATCTGCACAGCCAGGACTGAAAACAATGAGGGAATCAAATGTTTCAGCCCAAAATGTTGACTGTTTACTCTTTCCAATAGATGCTGTCTGGCCTGCTGAGTTCCTCCAGCGTTCTGTGTGTGTTGTTTTGGATTTCCAGCATCTGCAGATTTTCTTGTGTTTGTAATTTTACGACTACACTGTAAAGTCTCTTTGAACAATGCCTACCCTGAAGAAGTTTAAATCTTTCCTTTGTTGGGAGATCAGTAATTCTCTCTCTCTCTCTCTCTGCTCCCCCTCTGTGATCTCGAGGGATTAAAATTTTCAGGATTGCAAAATAAAGGAATTTATCCAGTAAGATTATTTTATCTTTCACACACAATACTTAGTTTGATGACGTGTTTTGAATTACTTGTAATTCTCTCCATATTATCTTATTTCATTACTTGGGTGTTCATTTAATGAAACCAAAACATGTTAGGATGAGTTAATTATTTTTGGGGGTGAGGACAGGTTGCTGGACATAGGTGGTTAAGTGGTCATTAGGCAAGGAAACAAGAGAAAATTCTTATTGTGGGCAATATTGAGCATAACAGACAAGATGCTGGAGAAACTCGGCCAGTCAGGCATCAGCTACGGACAGTGACACTTAATCTGGGTCACTCTCAATCCAAGACTTCGAGTGACCATACCTCTCCACAGATGCCGCGTGACCTGCTAAACTCTGACAACATTTTGTGCATTGTTCCAGATTCCCGTGACTGTCAGCTCTTATATTTCTGAAAGCTTAATTTCAGCACCAGTGTTGATGGTACGCGATGTTACCATTATGATAGCAGCACAGCACGTTAAAGTGACACTTTCAGGTAAGTGTGAGAAATTACCAAATCTCCAGAGTGTTAACATGAAATACTGAATTTTTCATTCGATTTAACACAGTAACATTTACTCCACTTAACCTTATTAAGGTGTGTGTCAGAATAATAAGATTAACAAAATCTCACACTACTGAGAAAAAGTGTAAATGTAATTGCCATTGGTGATAGTCTCATATTAAGATGGATAGCAAGTAGACATGAGTTATAAGACTGTCTTTCATATGAGCCCAGAATATCAATCAGCTCAGGATCACTAATAGAATCTCATACAATTGGGGATTAAAGACCCCATTAGTAATGATGATTGCTTTATAGTGATAGAAAATCATTTACACATTATGTTTTATAATTACTGGATAAAATATCATTAATGCCCTGTACACCAGAACGCTTTGCTGTATTAAGTTCTACTAATCAATATTTTATCTTTTTTTATTGTTGACATCACTATTTTTGATCCTTTATATTCAAATTGATTGTCTTATTGAAATTTCAAACTTCAAGTCAATTAAATAAACTTTTTGTCTCATGCAAAATGTTGTACATGAAGTATCTGCCAATTATTTCAATATACTGTTTACCTGATAATTAATGGTAATCTATGCACAAGACATTAACAAAATGACATGTATGAGCATTTGTGCGGATTGAAATCACAAGTCAGGTCTAAGGTGCATTTGCAAATCACTTTCCTTCCACTTCCAACCTACTTGAATCCCTGCCAGTTCATATATACACTCAACGGACACTTTATTAAAAACATCTGCTTATTACTACAAATATCTAATCAGCCAATCATGTGGCAAGCAACTCAATGTATAACAGCATGCAGATATGGTCAAGAGGGTCAGTTGTTGTTGAATTCAAACATCAGAATGAGGTAGAAATGTGATCTAATTCAGTGGTCCCCAACCTCCAGGCCGCAGACCGATACCGGGCCGTGAAGCATGCAGGGGTGCAGTGGTAGCCAAGACGCACCCAGCACATCTTTAAGAAAAAAGTCAAAATAAAAAAGCTAATTAATTGGGTGCCGGGCACATCTTAAACATATGCTGGGTGCATCCCGGCCACCCCTTCACCCTGCATGTTTCGTGGCCCGGAGGTTGGGGACCACTAATCTAATTGACTTCGACTGCAAAATTGTTGTTGGTGCCAGACAGGGTGGTTTGAGTATCTCATAAACTGCTGATTTCCTGGGATTTTCATGCACTGCAGTCTTTAGAGTTTGCAGAGAATGGTGCAAAAACAAAAAAATACCCAGTGAGCAGCAGTTCTTTCTTTCTTTTTCTTTATTAATCTTTTTATTGATTTAAAAGGAACAGTTCTGTCGGCAAAAAGGCTTGTTAATGAGAGAGGCTGGAGGAGAATGGCCAGGCTGTTTCAAACTGACAGGAATATGCCAGTAACTCAAATAAACATGCATCACAACAGTGGTGTGCAGAAGAGCAAAACTGAATGCACAACATGTTGAACCTTGAAGTGGATGGGCTATAGCAGTAGAAGACCTCAATAATGGCCTGAGAAATCATTTCAAATTTGGGAACCAACGAAGGACAGGAGGAGAGCGGGAGAACGTGCATAAGTATAATGTGTGTATATGAGCGTAATTGCCAAAAGGAGCATTGGGGTGGAGTTGGACTTGAGTTGGATTTGTATATATCAACATGTGTGGTGGGTTGCAGTTGCTCTTTGCATCAGTGTGCTTTGTCATGGTGTGTACAAGGACTCTTTGTAACCATGCACTTGTGTGAGTGTGTGACAGTGTATTGTGGGAGCATATTGTGTGAGTTTGTGTAGATAGGCACGCATCTGCACAATGAATGTGCATGTGCATGCTTGTGTACACCTATTTGTGTGTACATGCATGAGAGAATATATCTGTGGTGTGTAATTACATATGGCATGTACAAATTTGTGACTGCCATATGCAGGTTCATGCCAAGTGTGCACGTGCAGTCCTTCCTCTCGTGGTTCGAGTAGTAACCCACTTCGAACTTACGGTAATGTCCTTCCCCTTCACCGTTCCTTTTTCCCATTTCTATTTCCCTCTTTCACCTTATACCTTGTACTTCTTCCTCTCCTCCTCCCACCTTTTATTCTGACTCATCTTTTTTTCCCAGTCCTGATGAGGGGTCTCGGCCTGAAACTGTACTCTGTTCTATAAATGCTGCCTGGCCTGCTGAGTTCCTCCAGTATTTTGTGTCCGCTACTCACTTCTGTTAAACAAGTTATCTGACATGGAGGCAGAATCACCTGGGGCTTGAATGTGCTTGAAGAACTTGGTATCGCATACTAATGGTAATATCAGAGATGTTTAAAAAGCTGTCCAAATGCAATGGTCAGGGCACGGTAATGAATTCATTCTTCTCTGTGCATGCTGTTAGATCTCGTCTTCTTACTTTCAGTCAGCATAAGCAAGGCTAAGTAAATGTTGAAGGGGAATTAGATGGGGATCAGCTCAGTACTGTCTGTTACTAATTGAAAAATAAATGTATCTTTGGATATATGCCTATCAGGAAAACAAAATTAATTTGAAGAGCTCCAGTAGCCTCTCCTGATACTTAATCAAGAACTTAAAAAAACAGCTGGCATTAGAATGTGATTATTCAAATCACCCCAATTGTATGAACATATAGAATTCCTTCTCTCAAACTCTGAGTCTGACATAAAGCTGAAATAAAAATAACTAAAAGTTCAAGTGCAGCCAATTTGATTGGGAATTCCAGTGTAGAACAAGACTTCTCATAATTAGTTAATTGCTGCAGACCTGCTTGTTAATACATGATAAAATAAGGAATTATAGAAATGTAATCCTTTTTTAATGGAAAGTGTTAGTAAAGCATATGGTTCAAATTCAAAGTGAATTTCAGACCTGAAATGGATGTTTTCAGCTTGTAGTCACTTACAGAAAGCTGCAGCACTGGCAAAGAGCATATATGTCCTCATATAAATTATTTACTAGGCAACTTCAGGTGGTATAAGTTATCAAACACATCAGTGGATCTGGATTACCATATTAGACCATAACATACAGCAAAACTAGGCCATTTGGCTCATGGAGTCTGCTCTGTCATTTCATCATGGCTAATCCAGTTTCCCTCTCAGCCCAAAGCTCCTGCCTTCTCCCCATATCTCTTCATGCCCTGACCACTCATTAATCTATTAACCTCTTCCTTAAATGTTCATAAAGACTTTGCCTTCACAGCTGCCAGTGGCAACAAATTGCACAGATTCACCACTCTCTGGCAAAAGAAATTCCTCCTTATGGCTGTTCCAAAAGGACACCCCTCTATTCTGAGGCTGTGCCTTCTGGTCTAGACTCTCCCACCTTAGGAAACACCCTCTCCATATCTACTCTATTGAGGCCTTTCATCATTCGATAGGTTTCAAAAAGGTCACCCCTCATTTTTCTGAATTCCAGTGAATACAGCCCCAGAGCCATTAAACACGCTTCATATGACAAGCCATTTCAGAATCAAAATCAAGTTCATTATCACCAGAATGTGTCATGAAATTTGTTAACTTAGCAGCAGCAGTTCAATACAATACATAATGTAGATAAAAATAATAATAAATAAATTACAGTAAATATATAATAAATAGGTTAAAAATTATGCAAAAATGGAAATAATATTGATTTTAAAAGTGATGTAGTGTTCACAGGATCAAAGTCCATTTAGGAATCGGATAGCAGAGGGAAAGAAGCTGTTCCTGAATCATGAAGCGTGTGCCTTCAGGCTTCTGTACCTCCTACTTGATGGTAACAGTGAGAAAAGGGCATGCCCTCGGTTCTGGGGGTCCTTAATAATGGATGCTGCCTTTCTGAGACACCGTTCCTTGAAGATGTCCTGGGTACTTTGTAGGCTAATACCCAAGATTAAGCTGACTAAATTTACGACCCTTTGCAGCTTTCTTTTGGTTCTTCACGGTAACCCCCTTCCCATACCAGACAGTGATGCAACCTGTCAGAATGTTCTCCATGGTACACAGTAATCCTGGAATCATTTTTGTGAACCTCTTTGAACCCTCTCTAGTTTCAGCACATCCTTTTCAAGATAAGGGACCCAAAATTGCTCACAATACTCCAAGTGAGGCCTCACCAGTGCTTAGTCAAGTCTCAATGTTACATCCTTGCTTTTATATACTAATCCTCTTGAAATGAATACTGACATTGCATTTGCCTTTCTCACCACAAACTCAAACTGCAAATTAACCTTTAGGGTTATTGGTCAACCTGGATAAAGACAACAGATTTCCTTCTATGACACACATTAGTAGCCTAAATGTGTTTCCAGGACTTCTACATAGATTCCAACTAATATAAGCAATTAAAGAGGCAATCCACAGTGGACATATTCCCGGGGGTGATCTATTTTTTTCCCCCAAGGGTGCTGTAGTTTACAAGGAAACAGAAGACTGGGAGCTATGACAGAGATCTAAATCTTTGCCTGCTACAGGTGAGGTGTCAGATGATTAAAGGATAAGAGCTGAAGGGACAGACCAGCTAATTACACATTCGCGAGCCCAATTTCAGTGATAGGGAAATTATCGGGAAACAACTCTGAGGGACAGCATTAAATATGCTTGGAAAGGCAGGGATTGGCCAAAACTACTCAGCATGGATTTAAATGAATATTTTTTGAGGAGGTAAGAAAATATATTGGTGAGGACAGACCAGTTGATGTTGTCACCCCTATTGATGTGGTCTACATGGACTTCATCGAGGCCTTTAACCAGATCCCAGATAGGAGAATAGTCCACAAGTTTACAGCCCGAAGAATCCAGGGCAAATTGGCAAATCAGCCTGAAGTATGGAGGCAGAGTGGGATAGTGGTGAACCCATGATGGCAAACAACAATGGACCCAGCACCAATCCCCGTAGGACACAAATATTTAAAGGCCTCCATTCTGAACAACCATCTTCCTCTACTACACTGACTCCTTCTACTATGCCAACTTTCAATCCAGTTAGCTAATTTACCCATAATCCTTGGTGATCTAATCATCTGGACTAGCCTAACACAGAGATCCTTGCAAAGGCCCTGTTAAAGTTCATGTGGTCAATGTCTACTGCCACATCATTGTCAATCCTCTTTGTCAATATTCAATTGAATTCATCAGATGATCTCCCACCCACAAAACCAGTCCATCTCTTTCCATATGCGGGCAAACCCTGTTTCTTGGAATCCTCTCCAGTAACTTCCCCAGAACAATATTTTGCAACCAGTGTGTTCTCCAGTAAGAAGCAGGTACACCCACCTTCAACAACTTTTGTCTTTTTTTCTAACATTAGTTCATTAAGAGTACCATATTCAAAGATGCTCATCATTCGAGCCATGCCATTTTCTCACAGGTACTATAGTGTTCTCGTGCAGTGTGTTGAAACTCTGACTGAACATCAAGTTAAACCGGAGCCAATGAAGACAGAGTCATAGTAAGGTTAACCATTTACTGTTCACTCTTCCACATTAACATCGTATGGTGAAAACTGTTGATAAAAAAAATACAAACATATACAGACAACAGGAATTCTGCAGATGCTGGAAATTCAAGCAACATACATAAAAGTTGCTGGGTAACGCAGCAGGCCAGGCAGCATTTCTAGGAAGAGGTGCAGTCGACCTTTCAGGCCGAGACCCTTCGTCAGGACTAACTGAAGGAAGAGTGAGTAAGGGATTTGAAAGTTGGAGGGGGAGGGGGAGATCCAAAAT
Source organism: Mobula hypostoma (assembly GCF_963921235.1). NCBI lineage: Eukaryota > Metazoa > Chordata > Chondrichthyes > Myliobatiformes > Myliobatidae > Mobula > Mobula hypostoma. The sequence goes on from NC_086101.1 coordinate 175,621,654, forward strand.
GATAGGAGAAGACAGGAGGGGGAGGGATGGAGCCAAGAGCTGGACAGGTGATAGGCAAAAGGGATATGAGAGGATCATGGGACAGGAGGTCCGGGAAGAAAGACAAGGTGGGGGGACCCAGAGGATAGGAAAGGGGTATATTCAGAGGGATAGAGGGAGAAAAAGGAGAGTGAGAGAAAGAATAGGTGTGTAAAAATAAGTAACAGGTGGGGTACGAGGGGGAGGTGGGGCATTAGCGGAAGTTAGAGAAGTCGATGTTCATGCCATCAGGTTGGAGGCTACCCAGACGGAATATGAGGTGTTGTTCCTCCAACCTGAGTGTGGCTTCATCTTTACAGTAGAGGAGGCCGTGGATAGACATGTCAGAATGGGAATGGGATGTGGAATTAAAATGTGTGGCCACTGGGAGATCCTGCTTTCTCTGGCGGACAGAGCGTAGATGTTCAGCAAAGCGGTCTCCCAGTCTGCGTCGGGTCTCGCCAATATATAAAAGGCCACATCGGGAGCACCGATGCAGTATATCTCCCCAGCCGACTCACAGGTGAAGTGTTGCTTCACCTGGAAGGACTGTTTGGGGCCCTGAATGGTGGTAAAGGAGGAAGTGTAAGGGCATGTGTAGCATCTGTTTCATTCTGGAGACCACACACGCTCTCTTCTTTTAGCGAGTGTCTCCAGCCGCCTTGAGTAGGGAGCAAAGGGCGTCCCGTCAAACCGCCGCCGGGCCCGAGCCCACCCCGCGTTTGAAATTGAAAAGACGAGATGCGCGCCACCTGAACTGCCGCTTCCTTAACAGAAACCACGTTAATATTTTTACTTCAAATACTTTCATAGAAACTTACAGCGTTGCTTCTATAATGCTTCTTTGTGGGTAGACACGAAGCTCTTCACGATCATGCTGCACGCATGGCACCCACCTTTACACCTTTCCGAACCAGAGGTTACACATAAGACGTGGCGAAACTGAAGGTGACGTCATCACATGCCGTGATATACCATCGATAATGAATTTACCTTTGTTATACTGTAACTTAATTATCAACATTTAACTTTAACTAGAAAATAGTTACAAACAAATCATTTAAAACGTAGACCCAACAAAGTCAAAAAAATGCCTTAAGGGCAACACAGGTACCATCAGGCAAAAGGTACAGAAGCTCTGGGTCCCACACAACCAGGTTCAAGAACAGCTGCTTCCCTTCAGACGTTCAGTTCTTGAACCAAATGGCACAACTCTAATCACTGCAGTTGAACAACATTATGACTGCCTTGATCACTTTGCACCAAAATGATCATTTGTTATTTTGTTTTAATTAATTTCTTCCCCGTTACAATAATTTATAACTTGTATTTATGTTTCTATTGTGAATCTGCTTAAGAGTGAAGCTACTGCATTATGTTTTTCATTGCACCTGTGCATACATGTACTTGAGCATACAACAATAAACTTGACCTTGACTTGGGTACAATGATCGAGTCCAAGTTTCTGGCAGGAATCATGTTTGAGTCAAAGAATTGACTCCTTCTTGATGTCTCTAACTTGCACTCCATTCTCACATAAAAAAAAGTTCTGCTGCCATATGATTAGACTACAAGGTATTCCATTTGCTGGCCAGATAATTACTAATCTGGAAAGAAATGGAGTATTTCTGCTTGAGAACACTACATTTATAAATTGCTCTAGAGGCTCTGGGACCTCCTGAGAAATACTTCAAAGTGAATGTACATGGAGATCGACCAATGTGGTCCAGCTGCTTGTGACTAATTGGAATCCCAGATGTGACAATTTGGCTTTCAGATTAGCAAACTAAAGGTTGAGCAAAAGACAAAACAGCTGAGTGTGTTGTTATGACATGGATATTTAAACATTGATATATCAATAAGTTTGCAAAGAAGAGGTACAAATTTAATTTGATTCTGAGCAGTTATTTGCTTCGTGGTTATTCAATGGTGGCAGATGTCTGTTGATTAAATCTCCACATACTCATTCCTTTGGAGAAGGCATTGGTAAAAAGTGGGATATCCCAATCAAACCCTCAAAGTGATCATTATCCCATTACTTTAAGGGCTGATCTGCAGATTGCTTCTATTTGCATACTTCTGCAGTTCTTGTTCAATTTACCAGTGGAAAATTTATCAAACCATATTTTGGAAAGACCAATCAACTTGGAATCAATCACTTTTTAGAGAGAGAGTTCCAAACTGAAACAATCATTTCAATATGTAAATGCTTTGTGATTATCCTAAATTACACAATTCTAATTTTAATATTATGATCTGAATCAGAAATCCCTCACTGGTGGAAATAGTATTTTTTTATCTATCAACCTCATTCAATCCTTTTATTGTTTTGATTGTCTCAGGGAAAGAAGGGTCTATGAACTGAAATATTTGCACATTTTCCCTTTCCACAAATCTTTTGATCATTTCCACCATTTTACTTCTGGTGTTTAAATAGTTTTTAAGACTTAATTATTGAAAGTTTTGAATGAATCTCAAAGCAAAGACAAGTTCATCTCTTCCTCCTCGTCTCCCCCTTCCCCACCTCCAATATCAGACACCTGACAATTATTTATTACATTTTCAATATTCGAGATAATAAGTGTCTTCACTTTACAGTAGGCTTTGTGATCCTCTTCGTCATCTTCAATTTATTACCAGCTGGTTTTGCTGCAATTAAACTCAAACCTTAACTTCCTTCCATCCCACTGATCACTAATAGCCTGTCCTGTAAGAAACATGTAGATACCATTGCCTAGAAAGCACACTGTGCTTCTACTTCTTCAGGAAAAGAAAGAAATCTGAAAAGTCCCCTTTGACCATTTATTGACACACCATGCTTACTATGGCAACTGCTCTGTCTGAGACCACAGGAAACTGTAGTAAGTTGTAGGCACAGCTCACTCAGCACATCACATTAAACAACAGAACATCTTCAGGAAATTTACCAGTGGCTAATAATGAAGGAATTATCTTTGCAAAGGCTTTTGCAATTTCCTCTACAGTCTCTGACAAAGATTAAGAATGCACTTGGTCAGGCCCTGGGGATTTATGCACCTTAATGTGTTGTAAAGGCTGCAAAAATCCATTCCATGGTAGTATGAATGCTCTTTAAAACATCTCTACTTGTTTCCTTAATCCCTTGAGCAACCAAGATGTTCTCCTCAGTTAACAGAGGAAAAATATTTATTAAAAATTACATCCATCTCCTGAGGTTCGAGACATAGGTGGTTCCACTGATCTCTAAGGGATCCTACTCTCTACCTAGCCACCTTTTTACTCTTAATCTAGCTCGAGGACTTCTTGGAATTTTCCCTAACTTTACCTGTCAGATCTGTCTCACATCTTTTATTTGCCATCCTGAATTCTCTCCTAAATGTATTTCTAATCTTCTAATAGTCATCAAGAGGTTTGCTTGATCCCAACATCCTAAACATAATGTGTTCTTTTTCCTCTTTCTAGACCAGAGCCTCAATTTCTCTCATCAGCCAGGGTTCACTGAACTTGCTAGGTATACCCTTCACCTTAACAGGAAAATACTATTCCTAGCCGGTGATGAGGCTCTGATTGGGGACTTTCAGAGCTTTGGGGAAAGTGGAATTACCGCTTAGTCATTCATTGCTCCCAGGGCCGCTCTAACCCAGAACGGTAGCACCTGCAAGGGTTCCTGCTCAGGATACGAGCGAAGGCCAACGGCAGATCCAGCAGGTTCAGTAACTGCACTTACGACAGAGAAGGCGGATGAGGTAGGACCTCAAATGTCAACGGCCATAGTATAGGCGGATGAACATTTGGGAAGAGAAATGGCGATTTCTTTAGTTTGCCCAACGGTAGGCAATAGCAAACCACCATTACAATTTGCTAAGGAAACCATGGTCAAACTTACAAAATGTATCACACAACAACAGAGTCAAGAGGACCTTCAAGACAACTCTGAAGATGTTTCGTTTGGTAGGGTTTATTCTGGCTATCAGGGAATCCCCGACCGTCATCAAGCTACTGCTCATAAAATTAAAGTAACACAAAAGAAAATTATTGCCACTTGGAATGTAAGAACCCTATATCAAGCAGGAAGATTGGACAATATGATAAATGAAATGGAAAGACTAAAGGTTAACATCATAGGAATTAGCGAAGTTCGTTGGATAGGTGCTGGAACATGTCAGACTGGAAATAAAACACTAGTTTATTCTTGTGGAACAACCCATACTAATGCAGTAGGAATTCTTATGGTTGAAAACATGGCAAAAAGTGTTTTAAGACATATCAGAAAGAATGCTCCTTGTTAGATTCAGAGGACAACCATTTGATTTAGCAATTATACAGGTATATGCACCAACAACAGATGGAACAAATGAAGATATAGATAAATTCTATTAAGAGCCTGAACAAGCAAAGAATGGATGCGAATCTCAAGATACTGTTATTGTCATGGGGGATTTAAATGCGAAAGTAGAACAAGGTGCTGATGGAAATACCATAGGAAAATTTGGACTGGGGAAAGAAATGAAAGAGGTGAGAAATGGGTAGAATGGTGCAAGATGAATAATCAGGTCATTATGAATACCTACTTTAAAAACCATCCAAGATGCTTGTGGACCAGGAAAAGTCCAGGTGATAACACTAGAAATCAAATTGACTTTATTACTATAAACCAAAGATTTAAAAACTCAGTGACTCAATGCAAAACATATCCAGGTGCAGACTGTAATAGTGACCATAACCCAGTAGTATGTCATGTAAAAGTAAAAAACTAAAGAAGCAAAAACCTGAACAATCCCTTGACTACTTGCAATTAATTAAAGAAGAAAACTTAAGACAAAACTTTACAATTGAATTAAGGAATAGTTTTCAAAGTCTAGAAATAGAATCTGTTGAAGGTGATAGCAATCATGTAGAAATGAAATTTAATTCTCTAAAGGATGCCTTGGAAGAATCAGCAAAGTCAGTGATTCCTGAAAAAGAAAAAAAGCACAAAGAATAAATGGATGACAGATGAAATCAAAAATCTAATAGAAGAAAGGAGACAGAAGAAAGCAAATCCTATAGAATATAAGTCCTTAGATAAAAAAGTTAAAAGCTAATGTCAAAAAGCCAGAGAAGAATGGTTAAACCAGGAATGTGAGCAAATAGAAAGAATCCTTATTACTGATCCAAAAAGGTTACATCAACAAATCAAGAATATCACTGGTAAAAAGCTCCTCTGTTCTTCAAGTGGATGTTTGAAAGCAAAGGACGGTAGCATTAGATTATGAGAACACTCAGTCCTCTCTTATTGTCATTTAGAAATGCATACATGTATTAAGAAATTATACGAAGTTTCTCCGGAGTGATATCACAGAAAACAGGACAAACCAAAGACTAACACTGACAGAACCACATAATTATAACATATAGTTACAGCAGTGCAAAGCAATACTATAATTTGATGAAGAACAAACCATGGGCACGGTAAATAAAGTCTCAAAAGTCCCCGAGTCGATCGACTCCCAAGTCCCTGATAGCAGGCGGCAAAAGGGAGAAACTCCCTGCCATAAACCTCCAGGCACCGTCAACTTGCCGATGCCTTGGAAGTAGCCGACCACAGCTGACACCGAGTCCATCCATCCGAAAACTCCGAGTTTCCGACCAGCCTTTAGGATACAGCCACCCGAGCACCATCCTCTGCCGAGCACCTTCGAGCTCGCCCCGGCCGCTGAAACAAGCAAAAGCGAGGATTTCGGGGCCTTCTGCTCTGGAGATTCCAGTTACCACACAGTAGCAGCGGCTGCGAAGCGGGCATTTCAGAAGTTTTCCAAATGTTCCTCCGTACTCTCACGTCCGTCTCCATCAAATCAGAATTGTGCACAGTCCCCTACTTGACAGATAACAGAAATCACCACCAAAGTGTCCGCGCACGCTCTCCTCCATCTTCCTTATCATGGAAAAAGATGAGATTATGAACAGATGGACTGAGCATATTCAGGAATTGTTGAAGAGAGTGCAAAAATGGGTCTATCTATCAATTGCAAAAAGACAGAATGTATGGTGATATCCAAAAAAAAGGAGAATCCTATCTTCATGCTGAAAATAAATGGGGAAGACATAAAACAAATAAAGAACTTTTGCTACTCAGGAAGCTGGATGACATCAGATGGCAGGTGTGACTTGGACATCAAAAGAAGAATAAGGATGGCAAAAGATACCTTTATGAGAATGAAGAGTATAGTAACCAATACTAAACTAGGCATGACAACCCGCCTCAGAGTACTGAAATGTTACGTTTATCCAGTTATGTTATAAGGCTCAGAATGTTGGACAATATCTAGTAACATGAGGAAACGAATTGTAGCAGCAGAGATGTGGTTTTTGAGGAGGATGCAAAGAATATCATGGATGAAACGAATATCTAACGAGGATGTCATGAACAGAGCAAACACAAAAAGAGAAATAATGTATGAGATCATGAAAAGGCAACATAACTTCATTGGACATGTGATTAGGAAAGAGGAGGTAGAATGCATGGTAATTATGGGAAAGACTGCGGGGAAGAAAGCAAGAGGAAGGCAAAGACAAATGATGACAGAGACAGCAGTCAGAGAGTTGGAAATGAATACCAATGAATTGATCCACTTGACCCGAAACAGGAGTGTGTGGGCCATGGCAGTCAAAGCTCAAACTAGGCATGGCACCTGGTGATGATGATGATGATGACTGTTGCTAGGCAGCTGATATCACACACTTAGAAACCTCCTATTTGCCATTCACTTCTTTCCCCAGAAAACAGGCTCACCCTTTAGCCTCTGCTAGATCCTATCTAATACCTCCAAACCAAAATGTGCTACAGTTTAGGACACAAACCTGTGGACCTGTCTTATCCTTTCTCATCATCCTCTTGAAATTAATAGCATCACCATGATCACCAGAGCCAATGCGCTCCCTCACTCCCACCTTGCTTACGTGCCCAGTCTCATTCCCCAAGAAGAACTCCAGTACTGCATCCATCCAAGTCGGGCCCTCTATATGTTGACTTGAGAAAACTCTCTAGACACATTTCACAAATTCCACCACTTATAGACTGACACTCTAGGTGGCTCAGAGAAATTAAAATCTCCCACTAATACAATCCTATTATCTGTTCAAATATGAACAACTTCTCTACACACCACAAATATGAACAACTTCTCTACACATGTTCCCACTGAAAACTATAGGGTCTTTCATACAGAGCTGCTAGAGTGACGCTTTCCTCCCCATTTCTAAGTTATATCCATATGGCCTCACTGGACAATTTCCCAAGAATGTCCTCTCTATGTACTGCTATTATGTACTCCCTGATCAAAAAGTTTCCACCTGGTCTTTGCTTACCTGTACCTCTCTCACGCCCCTTACCAGTACTTTATTTTTTCGATGGGTGTATCTATGGAAGCTTTCAATATGAGCAGATTTCCCAACTAGAGGAATTAAACCCCACCAACAATCTGCGGTCTTCCATGTTAAAATGGAGGATCTCCTTCATATCTAAATTAGATTACTGTTGTCACATGTACAGTAAAAGAAAATATGCTTTGCATACAGTTCAAACAAATCATTTCATTATAACATTGCATTGAGGTAATACAAGGTAAAACAATAACAGAGTACAGAGTGCAGATCTGAATCAGATTAGAAGTGTTATGGTTACAGAGAACGTGCAGTGCAGTCGGATAAGAAGGTTGAAGGTCATATCCAGGTGGATTGAAAGGATAAGTGTCCACCTTATTGTATTAGCAAACCATTAAATGATAAATGGCATAGGAGCATACCTTGAGTCTAGTGGTACATGTTTTCAGGCTTTTGAATCTTCTGCCCAATGGGAGGAGGGGAAATAATGAAAGAATGTCTGAGGTGAGTGATGTGTTTGATTATAATGGCTATTTTTCCAAGGAAGGGAGAAGAGTAGACAGAGCCCATGGAAAGGAGGTGATTTCCCATGATGTTCTGAACTGTGTCCACAAGTCCCTGCAGTTTCTTGTGGTCACAGTGCAGCAGTTGCCATTCCAAATCTGTCAGGATATTTTCTGTGGCACATTGATAAAAATTGGTGATGGTCAAAGGGCCACGCTGAATTTCTTTAGCCTCTTCTGTAAGTTGAGGTGCTGGTGAGCTTTCTTGAACCTGTCATCAACATGGTTGGAGCAGGAGAGGCAGGACATTCACACTGAAGAACTTGATGCTGTCAACCTCAGCACTGTTGACGTAGACAGGAGCATATGCACAGTCTCTTCCAGGAGCCAATGATCAGCTCCTTTCTTTTGCTGAGGGAAAGTTTTCTGTTATGCCACTAGGCTCTCTTCCTCCTACATTGCAACTCATCATTATTTTACATAGATTACAGCCCATTGTGGTGGCATCACACCAAAATTTGCAGATGGAGTTAGTGCAGAATCGGGCCACACAGCCCTGAATGTATAAGGAGTTGAGTAGGGGGTTGAGGACGCAGCATTGTGGGGCACCTGTATTGAGGTTTATCATGACAGAGCTGTGCTAACTATGTTTAGTGGTTGTTTTGTCTGTTGGTCAGGAAGTCAAGATCCAGTTGCAAAAGGAATGTTAAGTCCCAGGTCTATGAGTTTAGAGTTGTGTTTGCTTGGAACTGGAGTACGAAAGGCCGAGCGATCGCCAAATAAAAAACCTCTACATAATTTTAAGTAGCAGCAAGTGAAAAACCTGAAGAAATTTGAATGACTCTTGGAAGTTTCCTAAAGGAATGTTAATAGATTGAGTTTCCTGGCCAAAATGTATTCTGAGGTTAAAAAAAACAGTTTTGATGTTATAAAATGACTGAGCAGAATGGCCAACTCCTACATGGGCTGGCACAGTAGCAGAATGGTTAGCACAATGCTTTACAGTACCAGTGACCCAGGTTCAACTGCAGGTGCTCCAGTTTCCTCCAACAGTCCAAAGACATACCCGTTAGTAGGTTTATTGATCATAGTAAATTGCTCGGTGATTAGGGTTAAATGATCCTCTCATATCCCTTTTGCCAATCACCTGTCCAGCTCTTGGCTCCATCCCTCCCCCTCCTGTCTTCTCCTATCATTTTAGATCACCCCCTCCCCCTTTCAAATCTCTTACTAGCTCTTCCTTCAGTTAGTCCTGACGAAGGGTCTCGGCCCGAAACGTCGACTGTACCTCTTCCTAGAGATACTGCCTGGCCTGCTGCGTTCACCAGCAACTTTGATGTGTGTTGCGAGGGTTAAATAGGTGATGGCTCAAAGGGCTGGAAGGGCTTATTTAATGCTGTATCTCATTAAATATATCAATCTATTACTTATGTAGCCATTTGCTCCAATCATGATTAGGGAGATGGATTAAACATTTAGACTTGAATAAATCCAAATTACTTGATGCTCGCAGACTTCAAAATTAAGACAAGCCGGCAAGTGTTCTAACAGTCAAAACTTTATTTTTTCCAGAACCCCCACTGGCAAATGCATAGACTCAAATCTCAGGAAGGAGCAGCAACTGCTTTACTGATTCACCATTCATTCATCCAAGGCTCTATAGGACAACAGTGAATCCTGTGGTTTTGGCTTCAAACATTTATAGAATTCCAGTTAAATCCACATTCCCGATGAGCTTACCAGAACTTGTAGCTCAGAGGGGAGTCCCCATGCTGTGAAACTGAAGAGGAAAAAGGTCAAGGCCAAGCAGGTGGAACATTTCATGTTGACTGACTCAGAACATCTGAAGTCCATGGGCTCAACGGTATGGATAGTTATATCATCACCAGGTAAGGCACCGCTGTGAGAACAGGGTTGCCTGATCTGCCCACTGCACTGAAGGTTAGCATGCAGCTACTGCGTTTATTTTCATGAAGACTGGAATACTCATCCAGCAACTCCATTCATTTTTTCTTCCCTGTGTGAGATCATAGCAAAAGGATTCAAGTACAGGAGCAGGGAGGTACTACTGCAGTTGTACAAGGCCTTGGTGAGACCACACCTGGAGTATTGTGCGCAGTTTTGGTCCCCTAATCTGAGGAAAGACATTCTTGCCATAGAGGGAGTACAAAGAAGGTTCACCAGATTGATTCCTGGGATGGCAGGACTTTCATATGATGAAAGACTGGATCGACTAGGCTTAACTCATTGGAATTTAGAAGATTGAGGGGGGATCTTATTGAAACGTATAAAATCCTAAAAGGATTGGACAGGCTAGATGCAGGAAGATTGTTCCCGATGTTGGGGAAGTCCAGAACGAGGGGTCACAGTTTAAGGATAAAGGGGAAGCCTTTTAGGACCGAGATGCGGAAAAACTTCTTCACACAGGGAGTGGTGAATCTGTGGAATTCTCTGCCACAGGAAACAGTTGAGGCCAGTTCATTGGCTATATTTAAGAGGGAGTTAGATATGGCCCTTGTGGCTAAAGGGATCGGGGGTATGGAGAGAAGGCAGGTACAGGGTTCTGAGTTGGATGATCAGCCATGATCATACTGAATGGCGGTGCAGGCTCGAAGGGCCGAATGGCCTACTCCTGCACCTATTTTCTATGTTTCTATGTTTCTATCCATGTACAATCATTGTTGCTATACAACAAATGATATCATTAATGCAGGTTGTCAAGAGATAAGGAGAAGGAAATGAATTTAGCAGGTGGCAGAACCTGGGTGGTGAGTAGACTGGACACGATTGGCTGCAATGAAGATTTCAATCTTGATAGACAACAAAATACGATGGGGCTTCACAGAACTTTTATTTCATTGTGAAATATAGCATCAATTCAAAATGGAGTTTTTATCAGTTACTGGAAACTTAGCAACTCATTTCTCAAGTTAGCCATAAAAAATAATGCTGAATGGTCTGTCAACTAACATTAACAAATTGAAAGTGTTACTGCTGAAGTTGAAGTCTTTCTTTTAAAAGGAGAGTTTGGACTGATTGCCCTTGTTATCATCAGTTCACATTTTCCATTATAGGGCATAAACCGTTACTCCAGACCAATAAAGTAGTAATAAGCTTGCTCGTATTTTAAAGAGAGTAATGTGGAAATTTTCTTCACATCATTTCCAGTGGGAATCAAAGCTACATTTATTAAAAAATGCTCTCAGACAAACTAATCTACACAAGTTGCTGGTCTGTCATTCCCTATTTTGCTCTCTAGACTGCATTAGGGTGACTGCAATTCTCTTGCAGTTTATGGTGTGAAAAAATGTCGCGAGGGTGAAACACGAGAGGGATTAGACAGTTCTACACAGTGACGATATTCTACTGCTCTGGTAATATTTTCTCTGTTCTGCACATGACTCCCATTCAGCTAATGACAAGAGCTCAGCACTCCTACCCCTGGTACCCTGGGAATCAGAATCAGATTTAATATCACTGGCAAAAGTTGTGATGTTTGGTGTCTTTGCGGCAGCAGTACAATGCCACACATAATAATAGGGGGGAAACTGTGAACTGCAGTAAGTATATACAGAGCCCATAAAAGTATTCACCCCCTTAGAAGTTTTCATGTTTTATAGTTTTACAGCATTGAATCACAGTTGATTTAATTTGGCTTTTTTGACACCAATCAACAGAGAAGACCCTTTCACGTCAAAGTGAAAACAAATTTCTACAAATTGGTCTAAATTTATAACAATTATTAAACACAAGATAATTGATCACTTAAGTATTCACCCCCTTCAGGTCAGTATTTAGTAGATACACCCTTGGCACCAATTACAGGCTTGAATCTGTCTCAGAATCTCAGGAACACACAAGCCTCTCCACCAGACAATGGGACGATCCTCAGAGATTAATCTGGTGCATAATGACAATACTGCTCGATTATTTGCAAGGTACATAACAAATCTACTCTGGTGATTCCCAAGTCCAGGGGGCTTGATCACATTAAGCGAAGCAGCCAAAGAAATGTATGGAAGGAGGCAAAATAACAGTCTTGTGCTTTTGATTTGCTTCATTTTCGTCAGACGTGATTCATTCCTTTAGTTATCTCCTCGGGTACAGAGGAGATGACAGGGGTAGGTTTTTTATGCAGAGAGTGGTGAGTGCGTGGAATGGGCTGCCAGCGACGGTGGTGGAGGCGGATACGATAGGGTCTTTTAAGAGACTCCTTGGATAGGTACATGGAGCTTAGAAAAATAGAGGGCTATGGGTAACCCAAGGTAATTTCTAAAGTAAGTACATATTTGGCACAGCATTGTGGGCTGAAGGGCCTGTATTGTGCTGAAGGTTTTCTATGTTTCTATGTTACAAGAAATAAAATAGAATGCCAAAACACCAACTAAGTTACCAAAGCACCAACTAACTACAAATAACATGATTGCAAAATATACTGACCCTGCTTAGGCCTTTTGAATTCAGTTAAAATTGCCCTTGCACAGTCCTTTGTCTCATAATTCTCTTGCGTTTCTTTCAAAGCTCAAAGTATATTTATTATCAAAGTATGTCTGATATTTACAACCTTGAGATTTGTCTCCTTTCAGATAGCTACAAATCAGAGAAACCCAATAGAACCCATTAAAAAAGAATGTCAAACATCCCATGAGCAAAAAACAACAAATCATGCAGATGTAACCCCCCTGGCCAGCCTCAGGGTCGCTCGGCTCGCTGTCGTCTAGGGAAACAGCCCTCGGCCCCGGCAAACTGGGTAATAGTTTGTGTGAATGCTGTGTGATGTATCCCACCCTGCCCAAATAACAGACAATACACCAGATACGATTAAATGGTTTACAGTTTATAGATATTACTGGAACTATATAATTAATAGAGAATAAAATAAAAAAGGAAAATAAAAGGTGCCACACTTATCAAAGTTCAATCTCTTCGTGCACAAACAGTTGGAGCTCAGGACCCTTCTTCTTCACCCTGCGACCCCTCGGACCACCTCGACCGGCCGCCTGGGACCAACAACGGTGGTCGACCAGACGCTCCACATGTGTCCGTCTCCGTCTCCTCTCCTCGCCAAACGCCCAGCTCGGGGTCCAACCCTGGTAGCGGTCCATTCTCTGTCACTCTCTCTTGCCTTCTACCTCAAAACCCTGCACATACAAATCTTCCAGATACACCAAAGTCATAACAACGATCCCAATTGGTTCATTCGTCCTCATATCAATGGATAATACAAAACAAACTGCTAGCGGGAAGGACTTTCTCAGCGTTTAACAGAACAAAGAAGGATTCCCAAGGATAACATAACAAAGAAGCCATTTTAAATTTAACATACAAAAAAAACCCCATACACAAACAATAAAAAATAAGCAAATAACAATCAGAACTAATGCTCACAAAAGTGAATTCACAGCTAGAAAGCCAGTCATCAGTGCAGCCAGTCAGGAACACACTAATTCAGTACAGAGAAGAGTAAAACCTTGCTGAACAGCAAGTTAAACATTGGCCTGTCCCCCGCCTCCAGCCCCGGCACACTGACTTTTTCAATCTGACCCATGCTTAAATCAGCCAAACCTTGGTTCGTTTCTCACTCTCAGACCCAGGCCTTGCCCCTTTGATATGCTCTCAGGCCTGAGCTCCACTAATTTGATTTGGCCCGTACCCGACTTCTCCAAACTGGCCCGATGCTTCAATCGGTCAAACATCAACTTGTTCCTCGCTCTCGGGTCTGGATCCCACCGCTTCAACTCCACGTCTTCAAATCGCTCCCTGGTCAAGCAATGGAAAAACATTGGCTCGTTCCTGCTGTTAGGCCTGAGCGCCACCACCTTGATTCGGCCCATACCTGACCTTTCCAATCTGGCCTGGGCCCCACTGCCTTGACTCTGCCTTGCCGCAGATCTGCTGCTTCAGTTCAGCTTCAAGCCCAGTCCAGCAATGTAAAAATGTTAGTTTGTTCCTTGCTGTTGGGTCCCACTGCCTCAATTTGGCCTGTGCTCCTTACGCCACAACCGTTCCTGCACCTTCAAGATTTCAGTTCACACTGCAAAAATGCCAGATCGTATAGGTGGTTCAAAAGCTCAGCTCAGAAAGGGAAGTTATAGGAAATAAAATGGAATGCCTTTAACTCACGTGTCTTCAAGTTAAACGTATCTACTGCCACCCCCTCACACCAACACCTTGACCATATTCACCACTTCACCCATCCATCTTCACCTGATTCTACCCACCTGAACTCCAATCTCTAATTATTCCTTTCAATGATGAAATGTTATGCATCCATGTTCTATAAATGTTGCTGGGCCAGATCTGTTCATGCTGCAGATGGGGTCAACATTAGAACTGATTGCCAATCCAAACTGAATCAAGCGGATTAAAAACATGCACGTCACATTTCTTGCAATAAATGGATTTATTTGGATCTGTGACATTCCAACAGACAATTCACTATCATGTGTTGTTGCTGATTGTATTACCCATAAAGAGTTGACTTGGTTAATCATGAGGTAGACTCTGTCAGCGTGCACAAAATTTAAATAAAAATCTGAGAGAAAATAGCAATTAAATTTTAGTAATGATAAACATGAGGTTGTGTATTAGGTGACGGTGGCCAGCTACTCCTGGGAAAATATGTTGCTAAATTGAGCCGAGACATTCAAAGAAAAGATGATTAAATACTAAAAGGTGAAGCTTGCTTCCAGAGGAATAAAATTTTTAAAAAAAAGTTTTGTTGAAGCTTTCACCAAAAAAAAATCATGATGTCTCTTATGAAATTGTCTTCCTCTGGAATTTTCACTGCCGACTCATATCAAATGCATTCCTAACTTCTGTGAGCATTGTGTTCCTTGAATACTTTCATCCAAGTCATGTATATAAATGCAAGGTTTAGAACATAGAATAGTACAGCACAGTACAGGCCCTTCAGCCCACAATGTTGTGCCGACCCTCAAACCCTGCCTCCCATATAACCCCTCACCTTAAATTCCTCCATATACCTGTCTAGTAGTCTCTTAAATTTCACTAGTGTATCTGCCTCCACCACTGACTCAGAGGTTTATCAGTCCCAAATCTGATACAGTGGCTGGATCTCATGCCTCAATTATTATCTTCTGCATAACAAATTGTAAACTGATCTTAAAGTTTCCCACCACAACCCCGTCAACATTTCACTTACAAATTCAAGAAATCAAAATATCTAGTCTTCCTCGGTTGACAATATCAAATAAGTTCACTGGGCTAGTGAAATAGGGGCCGCAAAAATTGCTTTATTATATTTTAAGATATGTTAAAGCAGCATTGTGTCTTCTTAAAACTTCCTTTAGAAATCTCATTAACAGGATGATCTTCTCTGCTACTTTCTCAGAGTAGTGTTGCCTGGTTTTCTTGTGTCATATTATCTTTAGTCCATTTCAACATGGGCTACTCAAGATTACTCAGTCTCTCAATTCTTTAATTTAGCAGCATCCCTGTGACTCAGTAGGCAGCACTCTTCCAGCTACTGAGGAAGGTTGCCCCTTAAGGAAATAGCTGCTGCAGCATTGGGAATGACCTGTTCTTTAACAGATTTGACATTGTGGCCCCTGCCCATCCCCCACATGAGCCAACTGTTGTTGGCCCCCCAACCAACACATATTCCACTCTCCCGTCCTACCCCTCCTCACAGTCCCTCACTCTGCTCTCATGACTATACCCCTCCCTCACACGAAACCACCATGGTGAGCTTCACGGCTGAACAGGTGAGAAGACAGCTGAAACTTCTCAACCCAAGCAAGGCTGCAGGACCGGATGGTGTCAGTACCAGGGTGCTCAAAGCCTGTGCCCCTCAGCTACGTGGAGTACTTCGCCATGTATTCAACATGAGCCTGAGGCTCCGGAGGGTTCCTGTACTGTGGAAGACGTCCTGCCTCGTCCCTGTGCCGAAGACGCCGCGCCCCAGCGACCTCAATGACTATAGACCGGTGGCATTGACCTCCCACATCATGAGGACCCTGGAGAGACTTGCTCTGGAGCTGCTCCCGCCTATGGTCAGGCCACACTTAGATCCCCTCCAGTTCGCCTACCAGCCCTGACTAGGAGTTGAGGGTGCCATCGTCTACCTGCTGAACCGTGTCTACGCCCACCTGGACAAGCCAGTGAGCACTGTGAGGGTCGTGTTTTTTTGACTTCTCCAGTGCGTTCAACACCATCCGCCCTGCTCTGCTGGGGGAGAAGCTGACAGCGATGTAGGTGGATGCTTCTCTGGTATCATGGATTCTTGATTACCTGACTGGCAGACCACAGTACGTGTGCCTGCAACACTGTGTGTCCAACAGAGTGATCGCAGCACTGGGGTTCCACAGGGGACTGTCTTGTCTCCCTTTCTCTTCACCATTTACACCTCGGACTTCAATTACTGCACAGAGTCTTGTCATCTTCAAACAACAGGAATTCTGCAGATGCTGGAAATTCAAGCAACACACATTAAAGTTGCTGGTGAACGCAGTAGGACAGGCAGCATCCCTCGGAAGAGGTACAGTCGACGTTTCAGGCCGAGACCCTTTGTCAGGACTGAGTCTGCTGCGTTCACCAGCAACTTTGATGTGTGTTGCTTGTCATCTTCAGAAGTTTTCGGATGACTCTGCCATAGTTGGATGCATCAGCAAGGGAGATGAGGTTGAGTGCAGGGGTACGGTAGGAAACTTTGTCAAATGGCGTGAGCAGAATTATCTGCAGCTGAATGTGAAAGAGACTAAGGAGCTGGTGGTAGACCTGAGGAGAGCTAAGGTACCGGTGACCCCTGTTTGCACCCAGGGGGTCAGTGTGGACATGATGGAGGATTACAAATACCTGAGGATACGAATTGACAATAAACTAGACTGGTTAAAGAACACTGAGGCTGTCTACAAGAAGGGTCAGAGCCGTCTCTATTTCCTGAGGAGACTGAGGTCCTTTAACATCTGCTGGACGATGTTGAGGATGTTCTATGAGTCTGTGGTGGCCAGTGCTATCATGTTTGCTGTTATGTGCTGGGGCAGCAGGCTGAGGATAGCAGACACCAACAAAATCAACAAACTCATTCGTAAGGCCAGTGATGTTGCAGGGATGGAACTGGACTCTCTCACGGTGGTGTCTGAAAAGAGGATGCTGTCTAAGTTGCATGCCATCTTGGTCAATGTCTCCCATCCACTACATAATGTACTGGGTGAGCACAGGAGTACATTCAGCTAGAGACTCATTCCTCCGAGATGCAGCACAGAGCGTCATAGGAAGTCATTCCTGCCTGTGGCCATCAAACTTTACAACTCCTCCCTTGGAGGGTCAGACACCCTGAGCCGATAGGCTGGTCCTGGACTTATTTCATAATTTACTGGCATAATTTACACATTACTATTTAACTATTTATTACTATTTTTCTTTTACTATTCTATTACTATTTATTATTTCCATGACTATTACTATTTACTAATAGTAGTATTACTATTACTATTTCTATTACTATTTATTATTTATGGTGCAACTGTAACGAAAACCAATTTCCCCCAGGATCAATAAAGTATGACTATGACTATGACTATGACTAACATAGGAAAATGCTCCCAGGAAGTCAAAGGGACCTGGACCAGCTAACAAAAGGCATGTTCTTGTACAAAAGAGCCATTGAGAACCAAGTTTGCTGGAGGTTGTTAAGGAGATATCTGTCAGGAGGAAAGCAATTGGGAAATAACTGCACGTTGGATTAGTCTGAAGTGCAGTCAAAACCCCATGCCCAACCCATCTGCTTCTGAGGGTTAAAGGAAAAGTGGATGGTCTCCTCTCTTTGAGTACAAAACTTGTGTGACTTCCTCAATGCAAAGTTCAAAGTTAAATTTATTATCAGAGTACTTACATGTCACAACATACAACCCCGAGATTCTTTTTCCTGTGGGCATAGTTAGCCAATCTATAGAACAGTAACTGTAAACAGGATCAATGAGCAACAAACTATGCAAATGCAAATACAGATAAATAGCAATAAATAATATGAAGTAACATGAAATGAAATGAAAGAGCATGAAGCAACAAGATTAAGAGTCCTTTAAGTGAGACTATCGGTTGTGGGAACACCAGAAATAGAATCAACATAGTTATCCCCTTTTGTTCAACAAGCTGAAGATCAGTGAGGTTCGAAAATCTGCTAATTTAGGTCATAGAGCATAGACCTGGAAGAGTACAGCACAGGAATAGGCCATTCGACCCACAAAGCCAATGTACTTAAACGTCAAAAGGTGCATACAATATACATTTGCTACTATAAAGAGAGCCATAGTATCAGCCATTGAGCAATACTGCCATGGACTTGTAAAGTCATGGAATCATTGAATTATTTAGCACTGAAACAGGATTGTTAGTACACCTAGTTCATGTTGAATATTAAGCACCCTCTTCAACTAAGCTTCTACACTGCACTGAGGCCAGATCTCAACTTGCTGCCCTACTGTACTGCCCAACATCTGCATTGAGGGTACGGCATTGTGGATAAACTCAGTGGCCACTTTATTAGGAACAACTGCTCGTTAATGCAAATATCTAATTAGTCAATCATGTGGCAGCAACTCATTGCATAAAAACTTGCAGGCACAGTCAAAAGGTTCAGTCGTTATTCACGCGAAACAACAGAATGATTGTTGCTGCCAGATGGGATCGTTTGAGTAGCTCAAAAATTGTGAATCTCCTGGAATTTTCACACACAGCGAGAGTTTACAGAGAATAGTGTGATAAAACATCCAGTCAACGGCAGTTTTGTGGGTGAAAATGTCTTAATAACGAGAGAAGTCCGAGCAGAATGGTCAGACTAGTTCAAACTGACAAGAAGTTGACAACAAATTAAATAATTATGCGTAACAACAGTGGTGTTCTGAACAGCATCTCTGAAAACTATGGAACACGAGCATCCAATGAAGTGGCCACTGAGCTTGTTACTGTTCAGAGTTCATCGTTCCTAAATAATTTCAATAATTTCACCATTTCACATCGCATGGTACATGCACATGAAATCCTCTTTGAGAGCTTCAAAATCCTGCAACACAACCTGATAGTGACTGGGGAACAGCTGATCTTTTTTTTCTCCAACTTAAACAAAATTATTCTTTGAACACAATCACTCAAAGCAGTCAGTTCTGTTCACATTTGGTCCCTCATGGAGTGAAGTGCATAGAGGTGAATTCAGCTGGTGACTGATAATCTGACGTTCATCTACAGTGGGTGAGCATTGCACAATAACTACAAGTTAGCAAAAAATGATTCCTTAAAGGTTAGAAATCTGATCTGTTACTGCAGTCTTATTTTGTTTTCCCTTGTTCTGCACCTTATCTAGTCCATGCTGCATGTGCAATTATAACAAGACAAGGGGGCCAATATGTTTCACTTCAGATGCATGTCAC
Source organism: Mobula hypostoma (assembly GCF_963921235.1). NCBI lineage: Eukaryota > Metazoa > Chordata > Chondrichthyes > Myliobatiformes > Myliobatidae > Mobula > Mobula hypostoma. The sequence continues at coordinate 175,640,906 of NC_086101.1, forward strand.
CAAAGCCTGTCAGAGTACTGGCTTTGTGCACAACCTTATCTAGTCTCTAGAGCTTTCAGGGTTACAGCTGCAGACATCCTGGACAGCCATGTGACAGTTACTCAGAGATGCAGGCATTTTGCTGTGATGAGTACTGTGTATCAAACTGCTCAGCAAAATCTTCCAAAGCAGACTGTGGCACCGTTCCAAATAGCACATGGCCTTAGTTCTGAGATTTGCACTTGCTAATCTTCAACTGACTTAGGATATGCAGACAACATTTATTTTAATTTACATTGATACCAAGAATAAGAATGCAAGCATTTTTTTAATTAACAATTAGGAGTACTTTAAGTTTAATCTAAAACATCAACGTAGTCAAATATTCTACATTAACAAAGCTTTCATCCCAAAAATGAAAACAAGAAAATAATTGCAAGGACACCAAAATAGATTTTTAAAATCTGATTTTATAGAGATTCTAACATGCAAAATACCCCACATAATACAAGACTTGTGTAGAAATTATGTGGATCTTTCAAGCTTAACTTATTTGCTTGTGTTGGAGGATTGCTGGTTCAAATCCCAGAAGAGGAACATGAAACGTACAGACAGATGATGCAGTGTAGTTTTCCCAGAGTAAAAATGGCTAATCTGAGAGGGGAATGTACTTTTCTGTTCTTTCAGGCGGATGGAGAAGACCACACTACAATGAAGAATTAAACCCAGCATCCTGGTCAATATTTATCCCTCAGCCAAGATGACTAAACAGGACAATATCACACTGCTGATGTGCATAAACCAGCTGCCACGAATCACAATGACGAGAAAATCAGCAGATGCTGGAAATCCAAAGCAATACACACATGATGCAGCATCTGTGGAAAAGAGTAAACAGTCGACATTTTGGGCCAAGACTCTTCTTCAGGAATCAGAGGGAAGGAAAGAGATGCCTGAATAAAAAGTTGGGGGGGTGGGGAGAGAAACAAGTTAGCTGGAAGGCTATAGGTTAAGCCAGGTGGGTGGGAAAGGTCAAAGGCTGGAGAAGCAAGAATCTGATAGGAGAGGAGAGGATAGGATAGGAAGGTGAGAAGTGAAAAGTAAGAGTAGGGAATAGAGGAAAGGGGGACTTTGTTCACCGGAAGGAAAAATCGATATTCACGACATCAGGTTGGAGGATACCCAAATGGAATATAAGGTAAACACGAAGAAATCTGCAGATGCTGGAATTTCAAACAACAAACATAAAAGTTGCTGGTGAACGCAGCAGGCCAGGCAGCATCTCTAGGAAGAGGTACAGTCGACATTTCGGGCCGAGACCCTTCGTCAGGACTAACTGTAAGAAGAGCTAGTAAGAGATTTGAAAGTGGGAGGGGGAGGGGGAGATCCAAAATGATAGGAGAAGACAGGAGGGGGAGGGATGGAGCCAAGAGCTGGACAGGTGATTGGCAAAAGGGATACGAGAGGATCATGGGACAGGAGGCCCAGGGAGAAATAAAAAGGGAAGGGGGAAGCCTAGAGGATGGGCAAGTGAGAGGGACAGAGGGAGATCGTTTCGCTGAACACCTACGCTCTGTCTGCCAGAGAAAGCAGGATCTCCCAGTGGCCACACATTTTAACTCCACGTCCCACTCCCATTCTGATATGTCCATCCATGGCCTCCTCTACTGTAAAGATGAAGCCACACTCAGATTGGAGGAACAACACCTTATATTCCGTCTGGGTAGCCTCCAACCTGATGGCACGAACATTGACTTCTCAAACTTCCGCTAATGCCCCACCTCCCCCTTGTACCACATCTGTTATTTATTTATTTATATACACACTTTCTTTTTCTCTCTCTCCTTTTTCTCCCTCTGTCCCTCTCACTATACCCCTCACCCATCCTCTGGGCTTCCCCCCTCCCCCTTTTCTTTCTCCCTAGGCCTCCTGTCCCATGATCCTCACATATCCCTTTTGCCAATCAACTGACCAGCTCTTGGCTCCATCCCTCCCCCTCCTGTCTTCTCCTATCATTTCAGATCTCCCCCTCCCCCTCCCACTTTCGAATCTCTTACTAGCTCTTCTTTCAGTTAGTCCTGACGAAGGGTCTCGGCCCGAAACCTCGACTGTACCTCTTCCTAGAGATGCTGCCTGGCCTGCTGCGTTCACCACAACTTTTATGTGTGTTGCTGTGATCCCTACACCACAGCAATAACTACAGTTTGGATAGCTAAACAATGAAGATGTTGGAAATCTGAAATAAAAATCGGAAAGACTGGAAACTCTCATCGGGTCACGCACTGATTGTGGAGAGAGAAACAGTGTTAACAATTCAGGTCAATGGCTCCACACTGGTTGTAAGATGCTTAGTAATTCTTTGAAAGAAATGCTTCTATGCAGAAACAGTGAAAAGAACTGAGTAGATTTTACAGCACCTCAGACTTGATTGCTCTGGCAAGAAACAGTTTTATCTGCCCTTCTGATATGAAGATCTCAACTACAGTAAAGATTTTATTTTGAATATGTGCATATGAATAAGGCAGCTGGGTGCCAATGAAAACATATAAGTGGACTATTAGTCTTAACGATTGGATAAGTGAATCACAATGGATGACATTAAGTGAGAAAGACTGGTCTCAGAATGTTCTTAAATGAGCTCAGCAAAATGCAAACTTTGCAGTGGTTGGAAAGAGAGCTTGAATCTCACGCATTTCAACATTGGATATCTATCATTAAAATCTGAGATATTATTGACCTGAATTGTTAATTCCGTTTCTCCTTTCACAGATGCTGCCTGTCTAGCATTTCTGATTTTATATTTTTACCTTTCCTTTTTCAGGTACCTTTCTTTCACCGATGGCTGATTTTCATTCCATTTTAAGGATTGTCTCTGGCACCAGCTCGGGCACCTGGGAATATACTGTAGTCACATGCATTTTGAATAGATTTTACAAGCCTCAAGATGGAGGGACATCCATTTAGAGTAGCGATGAGGAGAAATTTCTTTAGTCAGAGGGTGGTAAATCTGTGGGATTCGTTGCCACAGGTTGCTGCGGAGGCCAGGTCACTGGGTGCATTTAAGGCGGAGGTCGATAAGTTTTTGATTAGTGAGGGCGTGGAAGGTTATGGGGAGAAGGCAGGAGAATGTGATTAAGAGGGAAGTAGATCAGCCATGATAAACTGATGGAGCAGACTCAATGGGCCAAATGGTCTAAGTCTGCTCCTCTGTCCATGGTCCGAGCTGAAGTAATCAGAAAAGAGATATATTCCCCCTGACCTGCTTGATCACTGTAACACTTGCTTTCTTTCTCCAAGGTCCTCTGCCATTGTGATTTACACATGTCATCATGTGGCAGGAAATGTCAGCAAGCAATTAGGTCCTGAACCTCAGCCCTGGCAACGCCATCCATGCAGGCAAGAACATTGGAACATCAGGATTAGAAGCAGGAGTAAACCATCTGGCCCTATGAATCAGCACCTCTATTTATCACTTTTGTGGCTCATCTTCTACCTTAGTTTATTTCCCTGCACCATCTCCATCATTCCTGTAATATTCATAAACTTATTAATCTCTTTGGTTTTCAATGCAGTTAATGACAGCCTTCCAGAGTAGAGAATTCCAGTTTCCCCATTTTGTGTGAGGATATTTTCCTCTTCCCAATCCATAATGTCCTAACTCTTATTCAGACACATGGTACTAGTCTCATCAGCTTTTCCTGCATCTACCCAGTTGAGCACTGTAAGAGGTCATTTCAGTGGAAGTCCTTGCAGATTAGTCAACGAGCTAGTCTTACTTCATGCAAGCAGATTATTTCACTTGTCCGCTCATAACTGAAGCTTGAGCTCATATATCAAGGGTATTAATGTCCCCACAGTGCTCTCTTCAATTAAAGTACAGAGCCAGGGTTAACCTCACTTGAAACTTAAGGGATTGCAGATGCTGGAACCTGGGGCAACAATCCACAATGGGTTAGGTAATGCCCATGGAAGGAAATGTACATTTGATGCGTTGGGTCAAGAACTTCATCTGCATCTGGTGGTTTTCTATACCATTGCTTGATGCCTAACTAAGCATTCTTGTTTTTGCCTGAACTACATTTGAGTTGCTTTTGTCTAGATAAAAGCAACCCTACACAATCAAGAAGGCTAAACAATGTCTCTACACAAAATGCTGGGGGAACTCAGCAGGTCAGGCAGTACTTATGAAAAAGTGTAAACAAGTTTTGGGCCAAGACTCTTCATCAGTACTCTCTGAGGAGGCTGAAGAGAGCTGAAGTATGCACATCAGTACACACGTCCTTCTACGGATGTGCAGTACAGAGCATCCTAACATGCTGGTATGGTATGGAAACTGTACTGTGGGACACAGGAAGGCCCTACACATCACTGGCCCCAGCCAGCCCACCATGGACATATGTACAGAAAGGTGCCAAAAAAGGCCAGCAATATCATGAAGGATCCCACCCACCCTGCTCATGGACTGTTTGTCCCACTCCCATTAGGGAGGAGGCTTCGTAGCATCCACGTTAGGACCAGCAGACTCAAAAAAAAGTTACTTTGCCCAAGCAGCAAGGCTGATGAACGCCTCCACCCACTAACCCACCTTACCCACACCTCCAACCACCACTACTTTAACATTACCTGCTCGTCACCTTTTCTCAGGCACTCCTGTGACTAGTATTACTTTTTGGACATACAAAAAATCTTTATGAGCTAACTTATGTATTTATATTTATCTGGCATGTTTTTATTATTGTTCTTTATCTTATTCTGTACTTTTTGTACTCCCTCAGTACATCAGATCCAGAGTAACTGCTCTATTTTTTGTCCTTTACACTGGTTTACTGGAAATGACATTAAACCAACTTGCATCTAAAATCTTGATATTTTGCTGGGAGGTATCTGATCCTCAGAGCCTCTGTTGTTTCGTTAGATTTACATACTAAGGTGAAATCTGTGTGGTCGCTATCTGAAATTTCACTGGAAGGGTTGCTCTCTCATGTTGATCACATCAAGGCCTTCACACTCAAGGACGACCTTACAGATTTTCCTTTTCTGATTGCAACATTATTGAAGCTCTGAGTTCTTTCACTGACACAAGACTTAGAGTGAACAGAGATCTGTAAAACAGATCCATGTCAACTTATGTGGATTCTTCATTGCATTTACTAATTAACACCTTACATTGATGACTCCTCTAGCAAACTATTTCAATACTGTATCTGAAAAACTGCCAACCATCTACCCTTCAGCAGTCACTTTTCTAGAGAATATAACCTAGTCAGTCCTCCCTCAGTGTATACCTCATCTTTCTTAATATTTCCTAACAACTTCTTCAGTGCTTCTTATTTTCTTTAATTAATGACACTGATTGGAGGACCTGTATTTAAGGAATGGCTGAATCATTGAATTGTCACAAATGTTCAGTGGCTTCTGATGAGAACCATTTTAAGATTAGATGTTTAAAGAGTATATGAATCAAGGTTTAAATTCACTCTGTGGACAACTTAAACCAGAGATGGTTTAAAGAATTATCACATTTAAGGGAATAAAGGGGAAGAAACATTGCAATAATGTTCTGACTTGTCATTTAACCTGGGACTAAATTAAGATGGTGATTCCAAGAACCGGTGCACTCAGGGACATTTTGAACTTGATTTTTTTTTCTCCAGAAGATCTACAAGAAATATGATCCTACATCCCACTTTCCTTCAATGGATTCCCTGTCTCCAACTCTATTCAAATCCTGCTCTACAATTAGCTACTGACAGACACCAATCCCTCATTTTGACAAATCCCCCATACACAAACCCAATATTTTGCTCTTTGGTCATATCCTTTGGCAGTCAACTTTAATGATGCTTCAATAGTTGATTTAAATTGGGGATCAGTGTAATTTCAGTGTAAACAGAGTTTTCACTGAATCTTCAAACATTGAAAAATTAACTCACTTCTAAAGTGGAGTTGCCTATAAAAGATTGTTAAGTTGATGAAACTATTTGATAAGGTAGATACGATGAAGATGTCTGGTCTCACCTGGGCAATCAAAACTAATTTTAAATTTTAAAAAGTTATTAATAAATCCAAAAGGGAATTCAAGAGATATAACCCTACCCAGAGAGTGGAACACACCACCATAAGGAAGAGCTAAGGCAACTTGTATCACTGTGTGCAAAGAAACTAGGTAAATAAGTGAGGGGGAAAGGAATAGAAATCAATGTTAATCAGGGTAGATAAAGAGATATGTAAACAATAAATAGCCAAATGGTTCATTACTATTAACTAAACACCGCGTATAAATTGCTCTGGTTTAAAGCTGCTTATTTATATTGAATTATTTTGAACTAATTTTGGGTCTTTTTGGGTTTAGAATATCGGGTTGGAACCTCAGCTCCTCACTAAACTGTCTGCATATGGTGTCTCTCAGATGTGGGTCAATGCAGCCAGCTATAAATGCAAGTTTTCTTTGCTGTACTTCAGCATCTTCCCTTGATCCAAGCCGTCACTGAACCAGTGAGAGTTTTTCCCAATCTGAGGTTGCTGGTTTTGTGCCAATTAGCTTTGTGTTTTGAATTCCTGGCCTTGAGAAATCGAAACTCTCGCAGAGCGAAACCACTTGTCAGTCCATTAATCTGCGCTGATATTCAACACAAGTCCCAGAGGTGAGCCAGCTTTGTGCTAGCGCACCGCGGCACCCAGATCCCCCAAAGGTTCTGGGATATTGATCAGAGTTCTAAAAATATTCGAGTAACTTTTGCAATTTAGTGCTCCCAGCACAGAGCTCCGTATGACAGGAGCATATATCAGAAATTCAGGCACAAAGGTCGTACAATTTTCTATCCATTATTTCCATCTTCTCCAATGGTGGTGCCAAATTGAAAGATACAACCCACTTATTCATGGACAATTGGCTATTTTAAAGTTTGGAGTAATCATTTGTCATTCAAGTTGATTGATTTCTGCAACTTCACTTATGGACGTATATAGATTGGACTCTTCCTATGCTCAATTGCTGCTGTGGTGATCAATGATTATAAATTTGAAGTTGCACTTTTCGAACTTAATTTACCTCCAAACTTTTCTTCTCACTGAGTTATTGCCTGGCTTCTTCCTCTGTCTCTTTCTCATACACTCTCTCTCTCTGCTCCCTACCTCCTCTATGTTCAGCTTTCCTCCTTCTGCTGCATGATAGTTTGAAGTCTGTTTATTGCTTCTAATTTATGCATGCTTCATTTCAAATTTGTAGAGGGAAAATTTTTGGCTGGAACTATTTCCCTTAAGGCATACAAGTCGCTGGGGTGATTCCCAGCAGTTCCTCCACAGAGGCAATATAACACAGTGAGCATTGTGAAACATGTCCTCCCTCAGTCATTACTGAGAAAACTCCAGTGTCGGCCATAGGAATAAGGGAGGAGGTTCAGGGGAGGGGTGTGGTAATGGGAAGGTGCAATAGTTGGATGCATCAGCAAGGGAGATGAGGCTGAGTACAGGGCTACGGTAGGAAACTTTTTCACATGGTGTGAGCAGAATTATCTGCAGCTTAATGTGAAAAAGACTAAGGAGCTGGTGGTAGACCTGAGGAGAGCTAAGGTACCGGTGACCTCTGTTTCCACCCAAAGGGTCAGTGTGGACATGGTGGAGGATTACAAATACCTGGGGATACGAATTGACAATAAACTGGACTGGTCAAAGAACACTGAGGCTGTCTACAAGAAGGGTCAGAGCCGTCTCTATTTCCTGAGGAGACTGAGGTCCTTTAACATCTGCCGGACAATGCTGAGGATGTTCTACGAGTCTGTGGTGGCCAGTGCTATCATGTTTGCTGTTGTGTGCTGGGGCAGCAGGCTGAGGGTAGCAGACACCAACAGAATCAACAAACTCATTCGTAAGGCCAGTGATGTTGTGGGGATGGAACTGGACTCTCTCACGGTGGTGTCTGAAAAGAGGATGCTGTCTAAGTTGCATGCCATCTTGGTCAATGTCTCCCACCCACTATATAATGTACTGGGTGGGCACAGGAGTACATTCAGCCAGAGATTCCTTGCACCGAAATGCAACACAGAGCGTCATAGGAAGTAATTCCTGCCAGTTGCTATCAAACTTTACAACTCCTCCCTTGGAGGGTCAGACACCCTGAGCCAATAGGCTGGTTCTGGACTTATTTCATAATTTACTGGCATAATTTACATATTACTATTTAACTATTTATGGTTCTATTTCTATTTATTATTTATGGTGCAACTGTAACGAAAACCAATTTCCCCCGGGATCAATAAAGTATGACTATGACTACGAACAGGAGATCAAGAGAACTTATCCAAAATTTCAGTGTCTGCTGCAATTGTCTGTATGGAGAAAGCCAGGGTTAATCAGAATAGAATAGATTTTGGCTCAATTTGTTTGAAGATTATCATTCCTGTGACACTATTTTTAAACAATAATGAGAGAATTCAGAATTTACTAAGTATTTGGGATCAATAATTAGTCTACTGTTGTCAGCTCACAGAAATATAGAATACAGAACTCTTGTTTCCCTGTTGGACTCCTTCTGTGTAATTGAATTTGAGAAAAATCAAAATTAAAATCCACAGATGATGGATGATTAAGAAACAAAAATGAGCACTAAAGCAATTTTAGGACAAGAAATTAATTGATGATTCATTGTTTGCTCTTTCTCTCTCTGAATATATGTGCCTATGATGCTGTTGCAAGCAAGACTTTTATTGAACCTGTACATATGACAGCAAACTTGATTTCACTTGATTTTGATTCAACTATCATCATTCTGGTGAGATAGTCAATGACATATCTGAATCATTGGATATAGTAATGGCTATATTACAGGACTGAAAACTCAGAATCCAAGTCAGGTTTAATATCAAGGGTACAACATACGCCAGTGATATCAAACTCAGAGGCCTACACTCATATCTGAGAACTGAGCTCAATTCCCATCACAGAAATCATGGATTTTTTTAAAGCAATATATGGTTAGCAATATTACGAAGACAACAAATCTATCAGACTGCAGTGGAAACAATATATATTAAATATATATGATACCAGGTGACCGTTGAATATCATTTTTTATTGTTAAAGTGCACTTACGCATTCACCTTGGTAATGCTAAAATAGCTATCTGTGACTTTAAGGGAAAATAGCGATGTCATTTTGCACGGGTGGAGTGGAACAAAGAGTTGCCATGTTCCAGAGAGAGACGTTTGAGTGCTCTACCCTGCTTTTGTGAGGAACGGTGAATAATATTTGATTATATCCATGTAAATTTGTTTACACTTGTTTATAAATCTAGAACATCGGTAACTTAACATGTTTTACATGTGAACAACAGGAATTCTGCAGATGCTGGAAATTCAAGCAACACACATCAAAGTTGCTGGTGAACGCAGCAGGCCAAGCAGCATCTATAGGAAGAGGCGCAGTCGACGTTTCAGGCCGAGACCCTTCGTCAGGACTAACTGAAGGAAGAGTGAGTAAGGGATTTGAAAGCTGGAGGCGGAGGGGGAGATGCAAAATGATATGAGAAGACAAGAGGGGGAGGGATAGAGCCAAGAGCTGGACAGGTGATAGGCAAAAGGGGATACGAGAGGATCATGGGACAGGAGGTCCGGGAAGAAAGACGGGGGGGGGTGACCCAGAGGATGGGCAAGAGGTATATTCAGAGGGACAGAGGGAGAAAAAGGAGAGTGAGAGAAAGAATGTGTGCATTAAAATGAGTAACAGATGGGGTACGAGGGGGAGGTGGGGCCTAGCGGAAGTTAGAGAAGTCAATGTTCATGCCATCAGGTTGGAGGCTACCCAGACGGAATATAAGGTGTTGTTCCTCCAACCTGAGTGTGGCTTCATCTTTACAGTAGAGGAGGCCGTGGATAGACATGTCAGAATGGGAATGGGATGTGGAATTAAAATGTGTGGCCACTGGGAGATCCTGATTTCTCTGGCGGACAGAGCGTAGATGTTCAGCAAAGCAGTCTCCCAGTCTGCGTCGGGTCTCACCAATATATAAAAGGCCACATCGGGAGCACCGGACGCAGTATATCACCCCAGTCGACTCACAGGTGAAGTGATGCCTCACCTGGAAGGACTGTTTGGGGCCCTGAATGGTGGTAAGAGAGGAAGTGTAAGGGCATGTGTGGCACTTGTTCCGCTTACACGGATAAGTGCCAGGAGGGAGATCAGTGGGGAGGGATGGGGGGACGAATGGACAAGGGAGTTGTGTAGGGAGCGATCCCTGCGGAATGCAGAGAGAGGCGGGGAGGGAAAGATGTGCTTAGTGGTGGGGTCCTGTTGGAGGTGGCGGAAGTTACTGAGAATAATATGTTGGACCCGGAGGCAGGTGGGGTGGTAGGTGAGGACCAGGGGAACCCTATTCCTAGTGGGGTGGTGGGAGGATGGAGTGAGAGCAGATGTACGTGAAATGGGGGAGATGCGTTTAAGAGCAGAGTTGATAGTGGAGGAAGGGAAGCCCCTTTCTTTAAAAAAGGAAGACATCTCCCTCGTCCTAGAATGAAAAGCCTCATCCTGAGAGCAGATGTGGCGGAGACGGAGGAATTGCGAGAAGGGGATGGCGTTTTTGCAAGAGACAGGGTGAGAAGAGGAATAGTCCAGATAGCTGTGAGAGTCAGTAGGCTTATAGTAGACATCAGTGGATAAGCTGTCTCCAGAGACAGAGACAGAAAGATCTAGAAAGGGGAGGGAGGTGTCGGAAATGGACCAGGTAAACTTGAGGGCAGGGTGAAAGTTGGAGGCAAAGTTAATAAAGTCAACGAGTTCTGCATGCGTGCAGGAAGCAGCGCCAATGCAGTCGTCGATGTAGCGAAGGAAAAGTGGGGGACAGATACCAGAATAGGCACGGAACATAGATTGTTCCACAAACCCAACAAAAAGGCAGGCATAGCTAGGACCCATACGGGTGCCCATAGCTACACCTTTAGTTTGGAGGAAATGGGAGGAGCCAAAGGAGAAATTATTAAGAGTAAGGACTAATTTCGCTAGACGCAGCAGAGTGGTGGTAGAGGGGAACTGATTAGGTCTGGAATCCAAAAAGAAGCGTAGAGCTTTGAGACCTTCCTGATGGGGAATGGAAGTATATAAGGACTGGACATCCATGATGAAAATAAAGCGGTGGGGGCCAGGGAACTTAAAATCATCAAAAAGTTTAAGAGCGTGAGAAGTGTCACGAACATAGGTCGGAAGGGATTGAACAAGGGGTGATAAAACAGTGTTGAGGTATGCAGAAATGAGTTCGGTGGGGCAGGAGCAAACTGAGACAATAGGTCGGCCAGGACAGGCAGGTTTGTGGATCTTGGGTAGGAGGTAGAAACGGGAAGTGCGGGGTGTGGGAACTATAAGGTTGGTGGCAGTGGATGGGAGATCCCCTGAGTGGATAAAGTCGGTGATGGTGTGGGAGACAATGGCCTGGTGCTCCTTAGTGGGGTCACGATCGAGGGGTAAATAAGAATGTAAATAAGAACGCCTTAAAGAATGTAGGACAGTGTTTTGCAGCCTGGGGTCCACAGATCCCCCAGTTAATGGTAAGGTTCAAAGGCATAAAAACAGTTGGGAACTACTGATGTAGAGAGACTTCAGGAGGTTTTTGATCAAGTTCAGGTGAAGAGGTTAACATATGGTTGATGGATTATAATGCAGGAAAACATAAGATCATTGACTCTGGTAGAGAAAATGGACACTTTGAGTGTTCCAGAATCAATGTTCAGAATTTCAAGATAAAAGGTCACCCATTCACGTCAGTGATAAGAAAATTCTACATTCAGCAGATAGCAAATCTTTGGAGTTCTCCATACAGGAAGGCTGCATAGGTTTGATTTGTGAGCAAATCAACAACAAAGATTAATTGATCCTGAGATATTAATGGGAATGATTTTGATTTCAGGATAGTGTGACCATTTCTGTGAGAGTATAGTCATGCAGTGCAAATTGCTGACTACTACAAACACTGTTTAAACAAAAACCTAAGCAGAAAAATGTGCTTCAATATTTCCCACATATGGGTACTTTATCAACATTCCATTTACATTCTGTCAATAACCAGCAAAGGAAATTAATGAGAAAATAAAAAATATACTCTTTGCAAATGGAGAAGTACATTAAAGGCTTTGTATACATGGACAAACAGTGCAGACAAAAGTTTTAGGATATGATCATATTTTATTTACTAATCTGAAATACAATTCGTCACATCTGCATTCCCACCTTGCCATGTGAGGCTTGTGCTTCGAAGAAGATCAGTTTGTTGGATGTGAATCATATTAAATGGCAGGTGTAAAAACTGTTGCACTCTATCAATTATACAGAATGAGACGAAAGTAAGTAGATGCTCATCTGCAACTTGCCATGAGACGCTCACCATCAGTGGCCCTCCTAGTGGAGCCAGCGGCCATCTCCATCCATCTCAGTCAAGCAAGCATGCTGCCATCAATACTCATCCTTTTCGGAGCAGGATTGCGCAGTTCAACATTAACAGAACATTGTTAGGGTGCAACCAGATATGTTATCCTGATCGCTATCTACCTCATCTCACTCCCTCTGATTCCCCTAATGCTGATGAAAGGATAGATATGCTGCTCATCTTACTCTGCAAGTTAGTTGTCAACTGTCTTCTCACCTGGAAGCCTGACTAGAAAGAGCTTCAGATAATCTACCTTATTACTTGACAGAGTAATAACACCAATATTACCATTACTAATCTGAAAAGAACTGATCATTTTCCCTCAGTTGTTAAACACATTTACGTTAAACACATTTACTTTAAGCACAGTCAAAGTTTAAATTGTGCAGGCAATTGCATCACATCAGATGCTTGTGCAAAACCATAGATTTTTTTTTGGATTATGCAAAGAGCAGTTGCACAAACACTGCAAATATGTTCCATACTGTTTTCAGATTTAGCTTGTTTTTTTTAACCTCGAATCTCCATTTGTAGTTCGTTCAGCTCAAGAATGGAACTCTCACCTGAGGCAGAAATCTATATATCTGAAGCCTATTCCTGGGTTTCACTTGCACTGACTCAATAATGTTGACTTATTCTGCTCATGTGATGAACTAACAGAGGACTTTGTAAGTATTCACATGTTCTGGACATCACTGGTTAAAGCTTTCTCTAAATGTTATGAAGATGATGGGTGAGCCCTGCTTTGAATTGCTGTGCTCCTTCTGATGAAGGCACTCACAGTACATTATGGGCATGATCTTATTAAATGGCTCAGCATATCTGAGAGGCCATGTGGCTAAATCTTGTTGATAATTCCCACACGTGTACATTCACAGTTCTGTTGGGTAGCGAGGTCCAGAATTCAAATGCAGTGGAGGGACGTTGATGTACTTCCTGGTCAGGATGGTTTGTGACTGAGGAGCGGAACTAGCAAACACTATGTTGGAAGATTGGATGGATGAGGTTAATGGTGATGGACTGGATGAGTTACTTCACACTGGATGCGATTGAGCTTCTTGAATATTCTTCAGGTTATCACTAGGGTACAACCCAGTCGTCACTGGACTAAGATTACCCACATGCCATAACACGGACAGAAGGATGGAGATGTTACTGATCGTACTCTGCAGGATAGTCTTTTAGTCTTGTCTTCTCTTTTCTAGAAAAATGGAAAGGAATCTTTCATGTACCTAACAACATTGTCAGCGAGGGTTCTGTTGCGTCAGGATGCAAGTCACTCGATGTACAAGTTGCATCCTCTGTCCACGTCCTTGCACAACTCAGCACCAAATATGGATAAGGTAAATACAACTAGGCTTTTTCTACTGAGGTTGGTTGAGACTAGAACTATGGGTTATGGGTTAAGGGTGAAAGGTGAAATGTTTAAGGGGACCATGAGGGCGAGACCATGGGGTGGAATGAGCTGCCAGCACAAGTGGCAGATGAGTGCTTAATTTCAACAGGACTCTATCAAATACTTTTGATTAAAATTAAAACTGCAAGTGTTTTAGTGCATTTTGTGGCCCTAACAATGCTATACAAATGAATTTATTTTACATAAATTCTGCAGAAAAATTGTAGATGATTCTGAACAATACCGTTAATATAAAAAAAAGTCTTTGTTAATACTCTCTGTATTTAACATCAAAATAAAAAAAGGAGATAGTAAACTTTCCACAGACTAACTTACAACTCAAAACTAAATCCTTCAGGGGAACACTGGCAGGACCAGCATAAAATTCCAGGATTTTAACCATTTTATATTAACCCACTATCTTTCCGAATGACTCAGATTTATTTTTCATTAGTTACAACTGTATCAAAATCACACTATTACATGCAGAAGGGACATTTTAGTATTCTATGCTTTTTATTTCAATCACTGAACGAAACCCTGGTACAAAAAATCATTTTAATACCAGGACTGAAAATATTTTTGATTGCTTCAACTCAGTAGAGCCCTTGTGCTGTCAGGCTATTGAACATAAACTATTTGAGTTTAGAAGATGTTTACGACCTTGATGTTTGTTCACAGTATTTCACTCTTTTATAGCCTGGTTAGATGGAGCTGTATTGTTTCTTTCAGGCTCTAAGGTTGGTTGTCTCCTTTGTTGGTGGAGAAGATTGAAAGTTCTGCATATCAATAATGTCTAAGCTCCAAATTCCACTTTCAGACTAGACAGAAAATTTCAAACATGCCACAAAGAGCTCAACATTTAATTTGTAATATCACTTTGGAAATTTCTATGAACCTCATTGTAGCCCAGAGTACAATCAGTCACACAACACAATTTGTAAGGAAGAAACTTTCTTAAAGCAATAGAGAAGAAATTTAGCTGCAAGGAGTAATTGGATGGGCGAAGATTTTTCCCCCCACTGTAGAGCAGGAAACTGAGGATTTTATAGAATTATAAACTATATGAAAAAAATAACAGCACAGAGAGAGCAAGATAGTCATTTTTTAAAAACCAAGAATAGTGAGTCTCATACAAGAGAATATGCGTGTTCTGAATGAGAGAATATACATTTCCACCATTATGATAATGTGGGCTGCCTTAATGACTTTTGCCCAGTTGCACTCACATTAACAGTGATGAAATGCTTTGAGAGGTTGGTCATGACTAGACTGAACTCCTGCCTCAGCAAGGACCTGGATCCATTGCAATTTGCCTATTGCCACAATAGGTCAATAGCAGACACAATCTCAATGACTCTCCACGTGGCTATAGACCACCTTTACAACACTAACCAAAGTCAGGATGCTGTTCATTGACTATAGCTCAGCATTTAATACCATCATTCCCACAATCTTGATTGAGAATTTGCAGAACCTGGGCCTCTGTACCTTCCTCTGCAATTGGATCCTCAACTTCCTAACTGGAAGACCACAATCTATGTGGATTGGTGATAACATATCCTCCTCGCTGACGATCAACACTGGCGCACTTCAGGGTTGTGAGCTTAGCCCACTGCTCTTCTCTCTATATACACATGACTGTGTGGCTAGGCATAGCTCAAATACCATCTATAAATTGGCTGAAGATACAACCATTGTTAGTAGAATCTCAGGTGGTGACGAGAAGGCCTACAGGAGTGAGATATGCCAACAAGTGGAGTGGTGCCACAGCAACAACCTGGCACTCAACGTCAGTAAGATGAAAGAGCTGATTGTGGACTTCAGGAAGGGTAAGACGAAGGAACACATACCAATCCTCACAGAGGGATCAGAAGTGGAGAGAGTAAGCAATTTCAAGTTTCTGGATGTCAAGATCTCTGAGGATCTAACCTAGTCCCAACATATCGATGTAGTTATAAAGGCAGCAAGACAGTGGCTATACTTCATTAGGAGTTTGAAGAGATTTGGCATGTCAACAAATACATTCAAAAACTTCTATAATTGTACTGTGAAGAGCATTCTGACAGGCTGCATCACTGTCTGGTACGAGGAGGCTACTGCACAGGACCAAAGGAAGCTGCAGAGGTTTGTAAGTTTAGTTGGCTCCATCTTGGGTATTTGCCTACAAAGTACCCAAGACATCTTCAAGGAGTGGTGTCTCAGAAAGGTAGCATCCATTATTAAGGATCTCCAGCACCCAGGGCATGTCCTTTTCTCATTGTCACCATCAGGCAGGAGGTACAGAAGCCTGAAGGCACACACTCGGCGATTCAGGAACAGCTTCTTCCCCTCTGCCAGTCGATTCCTTAAATGGACACTGAACCCTTTGACACTACCTCACTTTTACACTACCTCACTTTTTTTAATATACAGTATTTCTGTTTTTTGCACGTTTTAAAAAATCTATTCAATATACATATACTGTAATTGATTTACTTGTTTATTATTTTTAATTTTATTTACTATTATTACTTTTTTCTTCTATATTATGTATTGCATTGAACTGCTGCTGCTAAGTTAACAAATTTCACGTCACATGCCAGTGATAATAAACCTGATTCTGATGATTTTACCCAATTGTAATCTTGCCACAATTTACCTGCTGCTGAGATCTTAATCTATGTCTGCATTACCTCTGTACTTGGCTATTCCATCCCATGTCTGACCAGCCTCACTGATCCTACCTAACTGATGCTGAATGTCATCTGTATTGGTCAGCCACAATCACTATGCTCACTGACGGGATTTGCACTTGCATTATGACTTTAGAGTGGTATTTGGCGGATATACACTACTGTGCAAAAATCTTAGGCAGCTATATATAGCTGGGGTGGCTTGGACTTTCATATAGTACTCTTTGTCAATATGGAGCAGAGAGTGAATTTGTACATTTAGTGGGAACAAAGGGAGGGAACGTTGACTCAGACCATGAGAGGGCTGCGTCGGGCATTTTCATGTCTTACAAGGCGCAGATAGGAAGTCTGTGTGGGGCGCCACTCCTCACACAGACACTAGAGCAATGTGTGGTTAAGTGCCTTGCTCAAGGACTCAAACACGCTGCCACAGCTGAGGCTTGAACTAGCAACCTTCAGATCACTAGACGAATGCCTTAATGACTTGGCCACGTGCCCAACACAAAGGGAGCAGAGAATGTTGGGAATAGTGAGGGTGGAGTGCCATGCGGGGGGTGTGGGGCAGGTGGCAGAGAAGGAGTGCAGGCGTGGGCGATGCACAGGTGCAGACATACACATCCCTGACAAACCAGGCAAGGTCATTTGATTCCAAGTAATTGATTTATTGATCATTACAGAATGTCTCTCTGGAGCTTCCCACTTCTATTCCTCTCCCTTCTCCTTTTCCCAAACAAGATCTCCCTCTCCCTGCTCCCTTCCCACTATCAGTCCACAATCAAAGTCCATATCAGTATCAGGTTTATCATCACTCAAATATATCATGAAATTTGTCTTTTTCTGCGGCAGCAGTACAGTGCAATACATAAAATTACTACAGTACTGTGCAAAAATCTTAATCAACCTAGCTATGTATATATGTGCCTAAGATTTTTGCACAGTACTGCATACCTATTTAGTTGAAAATATGGAGGCAAGAGGAGAGGCACTGGGTATCAAGAACTTGTCAACAGAACTTGTCTGTGGAGGAATGATGCCAAATGGCACATTCCAGGCTGCAGGATGCACTGAAGCTTGGTGCAGCCACCACAAGGATTCAGTGGGGAACAACCTCAGTATAGATCTCTTCCATTACTGGAGAAGGTGAGGCTGGGTTGGGTGAGGAAACCCTTCAATTATTGTTGTAGTTTACCACCCCAGTGGGCGACATGAATGGGTGCTATTGATGTGTAGGAATGTAATAAAACAGTGAGGAAAGCATTGACCGTGAATGTAAAGAATGAAAAAAACATTGAACAGTTCATTTGTGCAATTTTTAAAAAATTGGAATAAAGATAATCTTAATATTTTATAAATATCAGAGTCTATCTGAGGGACGCACTGATGCTTGGTGCAGCCACTGCATGTGCTTGGTAGGGGCGGACCACAGTATATGGTTCTTCTGCTCCTGGAGAATGAGGGGATAGTTTGAGTGAGGAAACCCCTCAATTATTTTCCACCCAGGAAGCCACATGAGGGGCAACAGTCTGTTGTTTTTAAGGAATGTAATAAAAAACTATGTAATGCATTGAACATAAATATAAGAATGAAAGGGATTGAACAGTTTATTCTTGCAGATATTCTTATGAACAAAGTTCGTTTTGATATAAAAAAGCAGCACCTTTTGTAGTGACACAATCAGATTAAAATTAAAGCAAAAAAGGGAAGATATTTCTCGTCTATGAGGCAAAAAAAACAAAACATTCTGGAAACTCTCAGAGTATCTGTGGGAAAAGAAATTAATATTTCATCAAAACAGAGAAAGAGGGAAAAAAACCTTGTGTTTCTTTTAAGATGGAAAGACAATGGGGAGGGATGGATAGCACAGGTTTCCTGGGGGTGAAGGTTGTTCATGAAGTTACCTGTTTGGTAGTTTCAAGAGCTCTAACTTTTCAGCAGACTGATTTGGGCTGAGCTGATCATCCAAACACACCAAGGAAAATAAATTATAATGGAGTATGAATTTGTTGAGATGAAAAATAGTTGTAATAATTCTAACTATTGTTTCATTTAATTCATTGAGCTATAAATGTTGAAAAATACATAATGGGGCATTGCTCTGCTGTTGAGTCTCTGATTCTTAAACCCATAAAGCTGCAACTGATACTTCCCAATATTTTTACAAAAAGATAACATCCTGGCTGTCTACTGTTTAGCAGTAGTCTAAATCCAAACATAATCTGCTTTAAATTCTAGCACTTGTGTTATGAACGTGACTAAAATTACCAATGTCCAGTTAAATTAAAACATGTTTCTCATGACTGGTCTTCTGAAGTGATTTGGATTTTCAATCTGGCCCATCAAGTAAAATTTTGTGCTCTACTGCTTTATCAGATCCCTTCTCAATCCTTCTCCATTCCAAGCAGAATTATCTCCAGCTTCTCTAGTCTATACTCAAAATAAAGTGCAATCTGTTAAAATGTGCAAAACCTCGATTTTTCAAAAACATTTTGGAAGGTATAAGCTGGAGGCAGCACAATGTACATCTATGCTTTCCTGAGCATCCAACCCTGAAGAACTTCAGTTACATAAATAGAAGAAGCTGGGGCTTGGTACAAAGGAGAGTTCAAGGAGATCCGACAGGAGGAATAAAAATCTTGAATGGTATTGACAAATTGTTGGGAATGGTTCATGTTGGCAAATGAGTCAAAATCTAGGTGACTTGCAAAAGTTCCAAAAATGAAAGCGGGAAATTTTTTGACCATTACTTCTATCAAATGCATGTTAAAAGTAATGTTCAATGGAAAACCAGATAAGAATTTACTTCCAGAATTTGGCTATTTCTAATTATTTCTTCATTGCTTAGGGATAATATTTTGGAAATCCCCAACACTTAAGGCCATTGTTACCACACAGAAACAGACTTTCTGGAAATAGCCTGCAATATTATCTTTTTCTGTTACTGCCGTTTCTCTTAGATTGCACAAAAACAGTCGTATTCCCTGAGGAACATGTAGAAGGCATACAGCACCATACATAGGGATTTCATGGATATAGAACATCCGTATGAACATGGATGTAGCTGCAGGTTCATTTGGATACTGCATGTTATTTGGATACTGTTCAAGGAGCTTTTCAAAGGACAATAACTGTAGCAGTCAACTCAATGGCACCACAAGTGGCTCTGTTCTTTAGGTCAAAGTTTCAGTACGCAGTGGTGACAGGGGAATTAGTAGTGTCTTCATTTTGTCACTAAAAGGTGGGATTTCCCGGTGGCTACCTATTTCAATTCGACTTCCCGTTCCCATACTGACATGACTGTCCATGACCTCCTGTACTGCCACATAGAGGCCGAACTCAGGGTTGGACAAGCAACACATCATATTCTATTTGGGTAGCCTCGACCCTGATGATATGAGCAATGATTTCTCTAGTTTCCGGTAATTTCAGCCCCCTCTCCCTTCCCTTTTTCCATGCCTCATTATGCTCCCACTCAACCCCCCACCTTCTCCTCACCTGCCCATTACCTCCCTCTGGGTCACCTCCTCCTCCCCTTTATTCCATCGTCCACGGTCCTGTCCCATTAGATTCCTCCTTCCTCAGTATTCTTCCTCTTCCAACTATCTCTGCCCAGCTTCTTATTTCATTCCTCCTCCCTCGCCCACACTCCTTCGCCCTTCTCTGGTTTCACCTGCTAACTTGTACCCTTTCCCACCTCCCTCCGTCTTATTCTGCCTTCTGCCACCTTCCTTTCCAGACCTAATCAAGGGTCCCAGCCCAAACCATCAACTGTTTATTCCCCTCCATACATGTTGTCTGACTTGCTGAATTCCTCCAGCATTTTGTGCATGTTGCACTGGATAGACTGGGTTCTTGACCAGAGGACTCTCTCAAGATCAGTGCAGGGACTTTGATTGTTTGTAATAGATTATTAATGATCTGGATGAACACATCAGTGATCTGTTTAGTAGAGTTGCAGATGACATGGAAAGAAGTAGAATTGTAGATAGAGAGGAAGGTTGTCAAAGGGAAAAGAGGACATACATCAGTTAGAAATATGGGCAGACAAATGACAGATGGAGTTTAATCCAGGTAAATTTGAGCTGTTGCACAGGGAGGTTGAATACAAGTGGAAAATAAACATGATGCTGCCTGTCCTGCTGAGTTCCTCCAGCATTTTGTGCGTTGCTTGGATTTCCAGCATCTGCAGATTTTCTCTTGTTATGTATTGACATGACCCTTTGAAGCACTGATGTATAGTGAGACCTTGAGGTTCAAGTCCATAGCCCTCTGAAAGTGGGAACACAAATTCACAGGGTGGTAAAGAATGTGAATGGCTTGCCTTCTTCATTTGCAGAATTGAGTATAAAAGTTTGAAAGTCTTGTTGCAGCTGTATTTAACTTCGGTTAGGCCACATTTAGAGAATTGTGTGCAGTTCTGGTCTCCACATTACAGGAAGGATGTGAAGGTTCTGGAAAGGGTGCAGGAGAGTTTCCCCATTCCATCACCTGGATTGGTGGTTGTTATCCACATTGAGAAGTTGGAAAACTGCTTTCCCTGGAGCAACAGAGGTTGAGGGGGAGACGATAGAAGTTTACAAATATCTCTGCTTCTTTTTATGGGAAGCATAGATAGAATCAGAATCAGGTTTATTATCACCAGCATGTGATGTGAAGTTTGTTAACAGTAGCAGCAGTTCAATGCAATACATAATCTAGCAGAGAGAAAAAAATAAAACATAATATATATACACAAGTAGTCAATTATGCATATTGAATAGATGATTTAAAAATGCGCAAAAACAGAAATACTGTATATTTAAAAAGTGAGGTAGTGTCCAAAGCTTCAAAGGGCAGATTTTCAGATATTTAATCTCTCAAACAGAGTGGAAAAGTCAAATACTGAGGACCTAGGTTTATAGTGAGAGGGGGAGAGGTTAAAGGAGGCTTACAGTACTGCACAAAAGTCTATATAGTTAGGGTACCCAAGACTCTTATATAGTACTGTAGGAATTTTATGTATTGCACTTCACTGCTGTCGAAAACAAGAAACTAATTTCATGATGTATATGAGTGATGATAAGCCTTATTCTGATATGGGTCTCTATTATCAACTGAGGGTGGGAAGGGGGCAGGGGGAGGGGAATCACGGTTCAAAAAAGGGGAAGGGAGAGGGGAGGGAGTGGGAAGAACCAGAGAGACATTCTGTAATGATCAGTAAGCCAATTGTTCGGAATCAAATTACCTTGCCTGGTGTCTCACAGCTGGGTATGTCTGCACAAGTGCCACACCCTGGCCCCATTATTCCTTCTCTACCACCTGTCCCACGTTCCCCCCTCGGCATTCCACCCTCACTATTCCCAATATCCTTTACTCCCACCAAGTTTACAAACTCTCTTTCTGCTCCATGTTAACAAATACAGTACCATGCAAAAATCCCATATCATACATATATACACACACACACACCCACCCCTAAGACTTTGTACAATACAGTATGAGGCAGGTATTTTGTTTTATGCAGAGGTTGGTAGGTGACTGAAGCATACTGTCAGGGAAAGCAGTACAAGCAAACACAATTAAGAGGCATTCAGAGAATAGCCAGGGAACTGTGATACGGACAAACTTCAAGCAGATTGTATTTGCTTCAACAACATGGTCAGCATAGACAATGTGGGTGAAGCACCTGTTCCTGTGCTGCACCTTTCAGTGTTTCAATATTTTTTTATATTTTTCTGTTTCTTTTTACCTTAAACACAGATTGGCTACAGCTTACTAGAAATGTTTACATCTTCATTTTACTGTAGTAATCTATCACAAACAACAATCTATATTTGCAAGATGCCTTTGAGACAGAGAGAAAAAAATACATTGCATTAGCTAAGGAACAAAATATACCATAAAATAATTAATTTGACTAACTCCTGTGATTTGAGTAATGAGTACACACACACAGAACAATTCATGGCCTTGGCACGGATGAAGCACAGAGGAAACTCTCTCTGGACATCTCAACTCACTTTAGTTTGATTGTGACATGAAGGCAATCTGTGTACCAAAGCAATCAGCAATTATATTTACCACATTCTAATAAGTTATTGCACCAGTTCCCAAAAGTGATTGGAGTGCATAATGGAGTCCAAAAATTAAATGCCTTTTTGGGCAAATTGAGTGTTTTCTCCAAAAGCCTCTCAATTGACAACAAAATTACATGAAAAAAAGACAAGGAGAATGAAATGAAAATGCTCCGTGGTTTGGGCCTGCAAATGTCAATCCAAGGAATCTGAGTGATGCAGTTGGCTTGTGAGAAAGTAAGATAAATTAACACTTCTGAAAATCATGCTGTTTACATGATGCATTTACGGCATCAGAATTTAAGTGGCAACAATTAGCAAAATTAATTGCAGCTGGAGATTTGACATTGAATGCCTTCCTAAAGCAAAGGGAATAAAGTTCATTTTCACTGACATTTGTTTGTTATAAGCACCTCTGGTATCCATTGATACGAAGAAGGTTTTGGTCCCCAGGCAACAGAAGCATAGCATTAAACAAGAATGTGGGCTCCTTGAATTAATTACCACATTTGAAGGCTTTTAAAAAAATAGGTTCGTTTGAAATTATGCTAATTGTTACAGATCCATCTGAGTATTTGTGTAGGAATAGTGCATGGAATATCAAATATTAAACACACAACTGGGAACGTATGTGAAGAATCATCACTGCAAACCAATTGAAAATAAATCAGCTTTCACTAAATGGCGGGATAAGTTGGGCCCAGTCAAACACTGCCTGTATGCTATCCTGGCCATCAGAGAACAGATCTGGCTGAAAGGAAACTTCTGAAATGTGGTATATCTGAACCAATTTATGTACCATGATTTGGTGCCAGCAGTAAAGTATTTGCCTCAGGGATGTTTTCATGCAATGTTAATACAGATGTACAGCAAGGGAACTTGGCAGAAACATCCTGCATTAAATTGTCACCCATGCCACAGTATAATGGCTCATCTTGCCCAGTTCTTGTCTCATGATACAGTCTGGCACAGTTACTGTATTCTACCAACTGAATTTCTAACGACTTTAATTACAATAAATTTCCACTATAAAATAGTTTGGCCACCATGATGCTTAAAAATACTCTGTCAAAAAGAAATCCCAAGCCACTGAAGTTGAAGAGCCTCTGCTTATGATATTGAGTATTGCTGGGAAAGATGTATTACTCGTGAGTCAAGCACCTGATACAATACTCAAATAGACTATCAGTTTTAAATACTATTATTTATGTGAAATGTTAGCATCCAGAAAATCATTTGAGGTTGATCAGATTTATTCTACATAGTTAAATAGTGTAAAGCTGAACATTGTGGTTTTAACATTGGCTTCAATATCAATTAGAAAGTAGAAATATTTCAAGTTGAAATATATGTGATGTCTCTTCTAAATGAAACAGAAATTTGTAGAACATTACAGCACAGTAGAGAACCTTTGGCCTACGATGTGTGGATCTTTTAACCTACTCTGAAGTCAATCTAACCCTTCCCTCCCACATAGCTTTCCATTTTTCTTTCATATTGTCAGACACCTTGACATTACACAATGATGCATATTAATTTAAATGCGCCTGTGCCTCAATTAATTAAGGAAGTTTTAGATGAATACAATAACATTTGTATTGAGGTGACCTATGCGTCATTTCAAAGTCCAAGTGTTTCATTATGAATGTAGGCTTAAAAGCATAAAGGGTACTTAATAATTATCCAGCCAGTCCAATCCATGCATTCTACAAATTCGTCCATGGTCAGGAATGCTAAACTGACAGTTGCAAGAAAATGATACCTCATCAGCATTACCAAGGTAGCTGGAGATGAGCAATAACTGAGAAATGCTGTCCCTGAAGACTGGTCTGCTGTTCAATCAGATCCTGTCTGATCCTGACTGATCCTGACTAATCGCTAAATTGCGCTATTCCGTTGGAATCCCCAAATCCATTGGTGAAAATCTTGTGATGTCTTAGATGACCAAGCAATCACAGTGCCCTGAGGTTGAGAATTCTTAAAGATAAAGATTAGCTTTATTTGTCACATGTACATTAAAACATACAGTGAAATGTGTAATTTGTATCAAATCAAATAGGTTTGTATTGGGCAGCCCACAAGTGTCGCTACACTTCTGCACCAATACAGCATGTCCATATCTCACTACTTCATTAGAAGTTTGAAGAGATTTGGTATGACAACAAAACAATTCAAAAACTTCTATAGATGTACCATGGAGAGCATTCTGACAGGCTGCATCACTGTCTGGCATGGGGGGAGTGGGCTACTGCACAGGACCGAAAACAGCTGCAGAGGGTTGGAAATCTAGTCAGCTCCATCTTGGGTACTAGCCTACAAAGTACCAAGGACATCTTCGAGGGGCGGTGTCTCAGAAAGGCAGTGTGTATTATTAAGGACTCCCAGCACCCAGGGCATGCCCTTTTCTCATTGTTCCCACCAGGTAGGAGGTACAGAAGCCTGAAGGAACATAGTTGGTGATTCAGAAACAGCTTCTTCTCCTCTGCCATCTGATTCCTAGATGGACATTGAACCCATGAACGCTACCTCACTTTTTAAATATATATTTTCTTCTGTTTTTGCATGATTTTTTACTCTAGTCAATATACATATACTGTACTTGATTTGTTTATTTAGTTTTCTTCTATTTTATTTATTGCATTGATCTGCTGCTGCTAAGTTAACAAATTTCACGACACATGCCGCTGATAATAAACCTGATTCTGATTCTGTACATCGTTGGAATGTGGGAGGAAACCGGAGAATGTGGAGGAGAACCATGTGGTCACGGGGAGAATGTACAAAAACTCTTTACCGGTGATGGCAGGCACCAAACCTCGATCTTAAAGCTGGCACACTGTACAGCTGGGGCTCCAAGCCTTTTTTTTTAATGTCATGGACTTATTATGCCACTTATTCAGGACAACAGCACAACACCTTAAGTATAGAATTTGAGGGACAGATTTGTCCCCACTCAGAGTTCCACCCAGAATGAGTCGAGGTAAAAGGGAACTTGAATTTACAGGGCACTATTGTTGATACACCTAAAGCATGACAGTCATCTTATTTAGTTATTTATTGAAATACAGCCCGGAATTGGCACACCCTGCCCCTTCAAGCCACAACCACGCTGCAGTCCCTTGATTATCCATGCCCAATCACAGGATAATTTACAATGACCAATTGACCAACCAGCTGGTATGTCACTGGACTGTGGGAAGAAACCAGAACACCCAGAGGAAACCCACAAGGTCTCGGAGAGAACTTACAAACTCCTTACAGGCAGTAGTGGGGATGAAATACAATAGACAGTTTCTATAAAGGAGCTTTAAGTTATCAGGTAATGCATTTGATTATGTGATCCAGCATCCATTTGCTGCAAGATAGGTTTCTATCAGAGTGAAGAGAGATCTACATTTAAGAGATGTAAGTCTTAGTTTAGCGTGTCTTGAGGCAGCAGGCAGACTGGACTGAATTCCTAGCTATCCCTAGAGTCTTTGGCTCTCTGGTACTCAAGATGGTAGTTGCGAAGTGAATTTTGTAAACAGTGTCTGTCTGTACAATCCAGGAGAGAAATATTTTGTGCAAATATGTCAGTCTTCCAAACTCAGTCAGGACAGAGCTCTATCATGTTAAAACTGCACAGTGAGTAGTTGGCCGAGACCACTCCACTTATTTGGAGATCTCTCATCACACAATAGTTCCAATGCACCTAAATATTACTGTTGATTTGACGACAGGAACATCCTATTTAGTACAATTAAGCCAGGAGATTCAATCTCTTAGCAGCATGGCAACAGACTGCTAGCAGGCAGCCCAGAGTCAGATGCCTCCCTAAAGAGCAAAACAGCAAATAATTTCCGCCATCCAGTTTTATTCTAACCAGGAATTTCATGTTGGGGATGATCCAAACCTTTTCACTCAAGTGATATTAGTTGAGGAATAAATATTGTTTCCTTATATAATGGTATGAAATCTTTTCCATTCACAGATGGAGCTGCCAAAAGATAATATATCTGGAGATGCACCATTACTTTAAGAAAGCAAAATAATGCAGAAGGCAGAAATTTGAAATAAAAAAGATGAAATACGAGAAATATTCTGCAAGTCAAGAAGTATCAATGACATTTCAGGTTGATAATTAATGCTGCTGGACTCGCTGAGTATTTTCAGCATTTTCCCTTTTATTTCTCCATTATTATGGAAATTGCACATATCTTTCAGCACCAGCATTAATAGAGACCTTGCAATCAGGAAATGAAGGTAATTTTCTCAACTCTAACATAGCAAACTGTACTTTTTTTTTTCCCCATAGATGCTTCCTGGCCTGCTGAGTTCATCCAGCACTTTGTGTGTATTGCAACCTAGAGTTAAGTGGTAGCAATTTTCTGTATCATGAGATTTACCAAGCCAAACACACAGTGACAAAAATGATTAGGTTCACTGGTAATGAGTCTAATTGAAGATTCTTCTGCACAAGCTGGAAATACTAAGCTAACAAGACCAACTGCATAGTCATGCGATCAGAGATCAGTAAACTCAGCCCAACTGGACAGTCATGCCAGTCATGGCTCATTTGTTGGGATTCTTTCCTTTCCTTCACCATGCGCACAAAAACGTTGGTTGAATGATAGTGTTACTGAGGGAATACTATTCTGCTGAATAGATGATAATTGTATAAAATGTTAACAAATCTCGGACAAAATGTTAACAGGTGTTTTCGTCATCGTGCATCTGGCTTCATCTGCTCATTCAGTTAGATGTAAAAGAGTGCACATCGTTGTTCTGAAAATTAGGGGAACTTTGCTGGTGTCCAAGGTAGTATTAATTATTTTATAGAATACGTACAGTACATTAAAACAGTACCTACACTACACATAAAAAGTAATATTATAGTTTCAGATATTGCAAGAAGGAGAATGATTCAGTTTCATGCTGCAACAAATTTGCTGTGTTTGACTCAATATGAATATAATGTGAACGAAACATTACAATCAATCCTTATCAATGTGCAAAGAGAATTAAACATGAACTTAAGCAAATAATAGGCCTTGGAACTATAGATGGAAAGTTATTCTCCTTATGCCATATTCACATCAAATTATTTATTATTTTTATTGCAAATATACATGTGGAAGTTTTTGTTTCCTGAGATTTTGCTTCTTCTAAACTGTGACAGGTAGAACTAAATCATTTTGGAAGACATAGTTTTGAGAGGTGGTGTTGGATAGCTTCCATAAGTGCAAATAACAGCAATCCATTCTGCAATTAAACCAAACAAAAACCTCTAACAAGTTATGCTAGAGAGTACCCCAAGTGGCTGTCCCCCTTAACAGTAAGTACTCCTGTTTGAGTACTGTTGGGGGGGGCAACGGCCTACCTGGGGGAAGCAACAGTGGCCGTTCCTCTGGCACAGAGGCTGACCCCGTGCCTCAGAAGGGTAGGGAAAGGAAGAAGGCAGCAGTAATAGGGGACTATATAGTTAGGGTGTCAGACAGGTGATGCGGATGGTAGTTTGCCTCCCAGGTGCCAGGGTCCAGGACATTTCTGATCACTTCCACGATATCCTGAAGTGGGAACGTGAACAGCCAGAGGTCATGGTATACATTGGTACCATCGACATAGGTAGGAAAAACCAGGAGGTCCCGAAAACAGACTACAGGGAGTTAGGAAGGAAGTTGAGAAGTTCAACCTCAAAAGTAATAATCTTGAGATTACTGCCTGTGCGACGTGACAGTGAGTATAGGAATACAGCGAGGTGGAGGATAAATGAGTGGCTGAGGGATTGAAGCGGGGGCAGGGATTCAGATTTCTGGATCATTGGGACCACTTTTGGGGCAGGCGTGACCTGTACTAAAAGAACGTGTTGCACTTGAATCCGAGGGGGACCAATGTCCTGGCAGGAAGGTTTGCTAAGGATATTGGGGAGAGTTTAAACTAGAATTGCTGGGGGGTGGGAACCGAACTGAAGAGACGAAGGAAGGGGCTGTTGGCTCAAATATAGAGAAAAATAGAGATGTGTCTATTTTAATGCAAGAAGTATCATGAACAAAGCAGATGAGCTTAGAGTGTGGATCAGTACCTGGAGCTATGATGTTGTGGCCATTACACAGATTTGGATGGTTCAGGGGCAGAAATGGTTACTTAGATGCCAGGCTATAGATGTTTCAGAAAAGACAGGGAGGGAGGCAAAAGAGATGGGGGCATGGCACTGCTGATCAGAGGTAGTGTCACGGCTGCAGAAAAGCAGGAAGTCATGGAGGGATTGCCTACTGAGTCTCTGTGGGTGGAAGTTAGAAAAAGGAAGGGGTCAATAACCCTACTGGGTGTTTTTTTTTATAGGCTACCTAATAGTAACAGGGACATCGAGGAGCAGATAGGGAGACAGATTCTGGAAAGGTGTAAAAATAACAGGGTTGTTGTGGTAGGAGAGTTAATTTCCCAAATATTGATTGACATCTTCCTAGAGTAAGGGGTTTGGTGGGGTGGAATTTGTTAGGTGTGTTCAGGAAGATTTCCTAACACAATCTGTAAATAAGCCTACAGGAGGAGAGGCTGTACTTCATCTGGTATTGGGAAATGAACCTGGTCAGGTATCAGGTCTCTCAGTGGGAGAGCATTTTGGCGATAGTGATCACAATTCTATCTTCTTTACCATAGCATTGGAGATAGGAACAGACAAGTTAGGAAAATGTTTAATTGGCGTAAGAGGAAATATGAAGCTATGAGGCAGGAACTAGGAAGCAGATTGGGAACAGATGTTCTCAGGGAAATGTACGGCAGAAATGTGGCAAATGAAAAGGGGATATTTGCTAGAGTTCTGTATAGGTACTGTTACGAGAATACACATAAAATTAAGATGTTTGCTGGCCTGGGCTAGCATCAGTGGCATCAGCAGTTGGTCTGCCACCTGCCCTCAGGGGAAGGAGAGATAAGGAACAATGGAGCAGCGTCTGGAGATGTGTAATGAAGGAATGTGGGAGAGAGAGCTGTCTGGAGCGGCTCCCCCCTTTGAACCCTGAACTGTTTGAAGTGATGGACAGGCGATACCCCAGCAGGGGGATAAAAAGGGACAGGTTCGCTAAGACAGACACACACGCCACCCGAGGTAACAAGACCCTGGAAGCGGTGCGCCTCTCACGAGTGGGTGAGAAGTGCCAGACAACGACAAGGGTGGAAAGGTACGATCAGCGGGAACCCGGTGTGTGTCCGCCCTTGCCTGGGTGCCGGGTTCACTGCAGAGGATCGACCGCATCTGGAGGAGGGGTCACAGTCGGTGACCTCAGGTGACATCACCAAGGACCCGCCCAAAAGCTGGTCTGTGAGCCATCTTGCTGGTCTGTGAGTGAAGCCGTTCTGAATGATCAGTTGTTCCTATTCTATGTCTCTCTTCCCCCACGTTGTCCACCGCCATGGCAACGATTACTGCGAACTGAACTACTAACTGGACTGAACTTTGAGTCATTTTGAAATTGGTCATTTACCCCTAGACAACGATAGAGCTTGATTGATGCTGTTATCTTAATGCTGTGCACATGTGTGTTTATCATTGTTGAATTGTTGCATTTATTATCCTTTCGATTACTGTGTTGCTTGTTTCTTTAATAAAACTTTCTTAGTTCTAGTACTCCAGACTCCAACTGAGTGATCCATTTCTGCTGGTTTGGCAACCCAGTTACGGGGTACGTAACAGTACGTTCCAATGAGACAGGGAAAGGATGGTAGGGTACATGAATCATAGTGTATAAAGGCTGTTGAAAATCTTGTCAAGCAGAAAAGAAAAGCTTACGAAAGGTTCAAAAAACTAGGTAATGATAGAGATATAGAAGATTATAAGGCTAATAGGAAGGAGCTTAAGAATGAAGTCAGAGGAGCCAGAAGGGGCCATGAGAAGGCATTTTTAATTTTTAATAGGCATCTGTTAGTCTCGTGAGACCATGGATTTGCACCTTGGAAGGTTTCTAGGGCGCAGGCCTGGGCAAGGTTGTATGGAAGACCGGCAGTTGCCTATGCTGCAAGTTTCCCCTCTCCACGCCACCAATGTTGTCCAAGGGAAGGGCACTAGGGCCGATACAACTTAGCACCAGTGTCGTCACAGAGCAATGTGTGGTTAGGTGCCTTGCTCAAGGACACAACATGCTGCCTCAGCTGAGGTTCGAACTAGCGACCTTCAGATCACGAGACGAACGCCTTAACCACTTGGCCACGTGCCAACACAAGATGGCATTGGCGAGCAGCATTAAAGAAAACCCCAAGGCATTCTACAAGTATGTGAAGAGCAAGAGGATAAGACATAAGAGAATAGGACCAATCAAATGTAACAGTGGAAAAGTATGTATGGAACCAGGGGAGATAGCAGAGATACTTAATGAATACTGTATTTCAGTATTCATTATGGTAAAGGATCTTCGTGACTGTAGGATGACTTACAACAGATTAAAAAGTTTGAGCATATAGACATTAACAAAGAGGATGTGCTTGAGCTTTTGGAAAGCATCAAGTTGAATAAGTCTCCAGGACTGGACGAGATGTACCCCAGTCTACAGTTGGGAGGTGAGGGAGGAGATTTGCTGAGCCTCTGGCAATGATCTTTGCATCATCAATGGGGACGAGAGGGGTTCAGTAGGATTGGAGAGTTGCAGATGTTGTTCCCTGATTCAAGAAAGGGAACAGAGATAGCCCAGGAAATTATAGACCAGTGAGTCTTATCTCAGTGGTTGGTAAGTTGATGGAGAAGATCCTGAGAGGCAGGATTTATGAACATTTGGAGAGGCATAATATGATTAGGAATAGTCAGCATGGCTTTGTCAAAGGCAGGTCATGCCTTACAAGCCTGATTGAATTTTTTGAGGATGTGACTAAACACATTGATGAAGGTAAAGCAGTAGATGTAGTGTATATGGATTTCAGCAAGGCATTTGAAAAGGTACCCCATGCAAGGCTTATTGAGAAAGTAAGGAGGCATGGGATCCAAAGGGACCGTGCTTTGTGGATCACAATTGGCTTGCCCACAGAAGGCAAAGAGTGGTTGTTGATGGGTCATATTCTGCATGGAGGTCAGTGACCAGTTGTGTGCCTCAGGGATCTGTTCTGGGACATCTTCTCTTTGTGATATTTATAAATGGCCTGGATGAGGAAGTGGAGAGATGGGTTAGTAAATTTGCTGATGACACAAAGGTTGGGGGTGTTGTGGATAGTGTGGAGGGTTGTCAGAGGTTATAGTGGGATGTTGATAGGATGCAAAACTGGGCTGAGAAGTGGCAGATGGAGTTCATTTTGGTAGGTCAAATATGATGGCAGAATATAGTATTAATGACTTTTGGCAGTGCGGAGGATAAGAGAGATCTTGGGGTCAGAGTCCATAGGGCACTCAAAACTGTTTCACTGTGTGTTTCAGAAGGCATACAGTACATTGGCCTTCCTCAACCGTGGGATTGAGTTCGAGAACCGAGGTAATGTTGGAGCTATATAGGACACTAGTCAGACCCTACTTTTAGTACTGTGCTCAGTCCTGGTCACCTCACTACAGGAACTCGACCTTCTCTCCTTGGAGCGGCGGAGGACGAGAGGTGACCTGATAGAGGTGTATAAGATGATGAGAGGCGTTGATCATGTGGACAGTCAGAGGCTTCTTACTTTACTTTATTTTATACTTTGTCGCCAAACAATTGATACTAGAACGTACAATCATCAGAGCAATATTTGATTCTGTGCTTCCTGCTCCCTGGATTACAAATCCTAGAGCTGAAATGGCTAACACGAGAGGGCACAGTTTTAAGGTCCTTGTAAGTAGGTATAGAGGCGATGTCAGGGGTAAGTTTTTTTTATACAGAGAATGGTGAGCGCATGGAATGAGCTGCCAGAAGCGTTGGTGGAGGCAAATACGATAGGATCTTTTAAGAGACTCCTAGATAGGTACATGGAGCTGAGAAAAATAGAGGGCTAGGGGTAAACTTAGGTAATTTTTAAGTAAGTACATGTTCGACACAGCATTATGGGCTGAAGGGCCTGTATTGTGCTGTAGGTTTACTATGTTTCTAAATAAATACTTCTAAATTTTACAGCAGGCATTCATTTTGGAGGTTGAGAAGGTGTAATATAAAATTAAATATTGTAATGCTTGTTACAGAAACAATTTGCAGTCTGAATACATTTGCCTGCTGTACTAGTTTAGCAGTCAACGAAAAATTATGCTGACTAGTTTACTGGCAATTTTCACTTTCCACTTTGTATTAATGCCTGCCAGTAATGGTGATTACTAAGCCTGCAAAAAAATCTATAAAGCAGATATACAGGCGAGTTGCCTTCAAAACTGACAAGTTATCATGCTCAGTTCTAACCTCAACATTAACCATCAGTACTGTGAAGGCTTAATTGCACTTGGGGTTGTCACATGGTTGAAACCATTTCCACAGATGCAATCTCACAGGATGGAAAAGTGTAAAATTCATACAACCTCTGCAATGGTTGTCTTGTTTGATCAGTGCATAACTTGATTTAAATGCTGTCCTGGAAATCTAAGATGATTTCACTTTCATTATTGCACTTCTATTATCTTAGAATTAAAGAAAGCTGTGGACCTTAACAGTCACCTGGGTGACATGAACTTGCCTGCAGATCAGGTGAAGCAAAATCACTAACAGGTTCCTTATAAATCTGTCTTCAGATTGCACTGTGGCAGGTCAGAAAAGGAAGTCACTCTTCCGGTTTAATAATGGCTGAAGGAGGAATTGCATTTTTTGCAAACACTATACATCACATGGGTTCTTATCCATAAAGACCCATCAAATTCCAATCCTTCCAAGAAATTCAGCTTTACAGATTATCCACATACTCTCAGTATGAAGACTGGTAATTTAATTTGTGCTACCCCCCACCTCCATGTATTTCAATATCTCTTATATAGGATTTTAAAAAACTTCCTTGCATTAAAAGAAAATAAGCTCACTTTTCTTTAATTCTCTGGATAAATTTTAGAGATGCATTCATTATTTGAACTTTCCTCTCCAGTTTCTGTTTCTAAAGCAAAGTTCCCCTCTCTCTTTCAGTCAATGCTACCAATGCTCATTAATCCAGTATTTCAGGATCAGAAGTTTTCTATCATTACGAATGAAGTAAAGAATGAGGACCAATCAGCTTTTTATGACTAAAATTATTTAAATTAGACAAAGCACATGCCCTAATCTTGTCAAATATTATTAATACACATACAATACATTTGCTTACAGGTGTCTTTTTCCTCAAAAATAATGTTTTATAGTGCAGCTGGCATATTAGTTAGAGACATCTGAGAGAAAGAGGACAGCAAAATTACCACACTCCAGATGGCTACAGTTCAATTTATTGGTGCCTAATGGTCTGTTTGCTTACGGTTAAATTACAGAAACAACACAGTTGAACAGAAGTTAATTCTCCCAGTGATTATTTATAGATATGACACCTCAGCTTCCACAGGCAGAGAGCAAAAGACTTTGCATATCTGAACACCACTACAAATGTCAAGCAGCTTGGTATTTACAACGAGACATGTTCACAGCTTTAATCGTACACCATCAGACTGTCACAATGACATACCCAGCATTGCTAATTGTCATTCATTGAAGAGTGCAAGGGCAGTGTGGTGATAATATCAGAATCATCCCTGCATTCAGCAAGATATTTATAATCTGCACTACAATTCAAATGTCCACCTCATAGTAATTCTCTAGGCAACACACACAAAATGCTGGGGGATCTCAGCAGGCCAGGCAGCATCTACGGAAAGAAGTACAGTCGACACTTCAGGCTGTGATTCGTAATTCTGTACATTGATTTAGGAGACTGAAGAATAAATACACTTAAATTTAGCAGAACGAGAAGAGTTTGTGGAATCTGTGTAGTATCACGACATGTGGATGGAGGGGTGGGGCCTAACACCGTGTACAGAGTTATTTTCAGGTTGGCAAGCTGTACTGCTGTGGGGATGAGTTTTGAGCCCCAATTATTGACAATCCGGACAAATGACCAGAATGAAGATAAGTGAGAAACAAAGGAAGGCAAAATGGGTTTCTGAAGGGATTGAAATAGGTTAAGAGATTTGGCAAAAAAAACTATTGAATGAAGCAAAATGGGGAGAAATAGGTGACTTTCCACTTTTTATGCAAATAAGATAAAGGACGATATTAATTAAGCAGAGACTAGCAAGTAGAGTTTTGATCTCTGTCTAATTGATGGACATAGTTGAATTAGCAGCAATTTAGAAAAAGATTCCTGGGATGAGGGCATTGTCTTATGGTAAGTTGGAAACTTCATCATTGGATCTGATAAATATCGAATTCTGAGTAGATTGGTGCAATAGAAATTGTTTGATCCTGATTAAAATAGTTCCACAAGCCAACATTTGGGGGGGGGGGGGAAAGAGGGCCTCCCTTGGTATAGTGATAAAGGGAAATTTCTTCTCACCTTATCTCATTACCTGCTCATCGCCACCTTCTGGTGATCCTCCCAACTTTTCTTTTTTCCATGGCCTTAGGTCCTCTCCTATTAGATTCCCCCTTCTCTAGCTCTGCATCTCTTTCACCAATCAACTTCCTAGCTTTGTACTTCACCCCTCCCCCTCCTGGTTTTACCTATCACTTTGTTTCTCCCTCCCCTCTCCCCACCATTTAAACCTACACATCTTTTTTTCTCCAGTCCTGCCGAAGGGCCTTGGCACGAAATTTGACTGTACTTTTTGCCATAGATGTTGCCTAGCCAGCTGAGCTCCTCCAGCATTTTGTGTGCATTGCTTTGATTTCCAGCATCTGCAAAATTTGCCTCTTTTGACATTTCTTCTCATGATGAATTGTAAATCTTCAGAATTTTCTACCAGAGAGAGCTTCATAGGCTGAGATATTGAATACATTCTAGGCTGAGTTGGACAGAATTTTGGAAGCTGGTGAATAAATGAAGCAGCAGGAACCTGGAAACTGGGGTATCGATTGGGTGAATGAATTCAATCTTTTACAGTCAACAGAGCAGATATAAGATCAGCGTTCCGGAGATAACCCACAAGGACCTACTGTCCTTGGCCATCTTATTAAGTCCTGTGCAAATCAACTGACAGAGATACTTGAAGACATTTTTAACCTCTCCCTCCTTCATTCCAAAGTTCCCAACTGCTTTAAGAAGACCACTATCATCCCAGAACATAAGAAAAATGAGGTAATGTTCCTGAAAGACTACCACCCAGTGGCTCTGACAATCTTCATGACATACTTCAAAAGACTGGTCACGTCACACATTAACACCAGCCTCTTGGACAATCTTGACTCACTGTAATTTACAGTGCCTATAAAAAGTATTCACCTCCCTTGGAAGTTATCATGTTTTATTGTTTTACAACATTAAATCACAGTGCATTTAATTTGGGTTTTTAGTTACTGATCAACAGAAAAAGACTCTTTTGTATCAAAGTGAAAACAGATCTCTTCAAAGTGATCTAAAATAATTTCAAATACAGTATATAACACAAAATAGTTGATTGCATAAGTATTCACCCCCTTCAATTCAGGATTTAGTAGATACACCTTTGGCAGCAATTACAGCCTTGAGTCTGTGTGGATAGGTCTCTATTAGCTCTGGACACTGCAATTTTTCCCTATTCTTCTTTACAAAACTGCTCAAGCTCTGTCGGATTGCATGGGGATCATGAGTAAACAGCCCTTTTCAGGTCCAGCCACAAATTTTCAATTGAATTGAGGTCTGGACTATGATTTGGCCACTCAAGGATATTAACTTCATTGTTTTTAAGCCATTCCTGTGTAGCATTGGCTTTATGCTTGGGGTCATTGTCTTGCTGGAAAACAAATCTTCTCCCAAGTTGCAGTTCTCTTGCAGACTGCATTAGGTTTTCCTCCAGGATTTCACTGGATTTTGCTGCATTCATCCCACAGCATGATGTACCACCACCATGCTTCATAGTAGGGATGGTGTGTTTTTGATAATATGCACTGTTTGGCTTATGCTAAACATAGAATTTAGTCTGGTAGCCAAAAAGCTCAATTTGGTTTCAACAGACCATAGAATCTTCTTTCAGCTGACTTCAGAGTCTCCCACATGCCTTCTGGCAAGCTCTAGCTGAGATTTCATGTGAGTTCTTTTCAAAAGTGGCTTTCTCATTGCCACTCTCTCATAAAGCTATGACTAGTGAAGCACTCGGGCAACAGTTGTTGCATGCACGGTCTCTCCCAACTCAGCCACTGAAGTTTGTATCTCCTCCAGAGTTATCACATGTCTCTTGGTGGTCTGCCTCACTCGTCTCCTTCTTGCATGGTCAATCGGTTTTTCAGAATGGCCTGCTCCCAGCAGATTTACAGCTGTGCCATATTTTTTTCCATTTCTTGATGATTGACTGCTGTATTCTAAGGGATATTCAGTGACTTGGAAATTTTCTTGCATCCAACTCCTGGCTTGTACTTTTGCTTGGAATATTCTTTTGTCTTCATGGTTTAGTTTTTGCCAGGATACTGGCTCACTAGCAGTTAGAACTTCCAGATACAGGTGTATTTTCACAATCAACAGAAGCATCTTGACTGCACATGGTGATCTTCATTTAACTAATTATGAAACTTCTAAAACCAATTGGCTGCATCAGTGATGATTTGGTGTGTCATATTAAAAGGGGGGGGGTGAATACTTTTGCAATTAGTTATTTTCTTTTTTTTTAATATTTGTAATTAATTTGCATCATTTTTTGGAGATCTGTGTTCACCTTGAAAAGAGCCTTTTTCTGTTGATCAGTGTCAAAAAGGCCAAATTAAAACACCGTTAATCAATGTTGGAAAAACAATAAAAGATGAAAATTTCCAACAGGTGGTGAATACATTTTATAGGCACTGCATCCATGTGCAAAAACAGGTCTATGGCAAATGACATCTCCCTGGCCTACAGTCATCTCAGAAGCACCTGGAAGTAAAGGCATCTACATTTACTACTGTTTATTAACCACAGCTCTGCCTGCGATACAATAATTCTAACCCAATACATTTACAAACTCCTAGAACTGGGACTCAACTTTGTTTGCAAGTGGCTTACTGCCCATCATCAGATTTCTGAAAGGTCAATGAACACTACCACAATATTCCTTTTTTTGTACTGTTTATTTAATCTTGTAATTTGTAGATTTTGACTTCCTGAACAGCAGACTCTGATCGTAAGGATAGGCAGCAAAACCATCACCACGATTATCCTAGCAACACACACAAAATGCTGGTGGAACGCTGCAGGCCAGGCAGCATCTATAGAAAAAAGTCCAGTCGACGTTTTGGGCCGGGACCCTTCATCAGGACTAACTGAAAGAAGAGATAGTAAGAGATTTGAAAGTGGGAGGGGGAGTGGACACCCAAAATGATAGAAGAAGACAGGAGGGGGAGGGATGGAGCTAAGAGCTAGAAAGTTGATTAGCAAAAAGAATACAGAGCTGGAGAAGGGGGAGGATCATAGGACAGGAGGCCTAGGGAGAAAGAAATGTGGAGGGGAGCCCAGAGGAAGATGGAGAGCAGGCAAGGAGTGATTGTGAGAGGGACAGACAGAGAAAAGAAGAAAAAAGGGGGGAAATAAAAATAAATAAGGGATGGGATAAGAAGAGGAGGAGGGCCATTAGCGGAAGTTAGAGAAGTCAATGTTCATGTCATCAGGTTGGAGGCTACCCAGACGGAATATAAGGTGTTGTTCCTCCAACCTGTGTGTGGCTTCATCTTGACAGTAGAGGAAGCCATGGATTGACATATCAGAATGGGAATGGGACGTGGAATTAAAATGTGTGGCCACTGGGAGATCCCGCTTTCTCTGGCGGACAGAACGTAGGTGTTCAGTGAAACGGTCTCCCAGTCTGCGTCGGGTCTCGCCAATATATAGAAGGCCACATCGGGAGCACCGGACGCAGTATATCACCCCAGCTGACTCACAGGCGGTGTCGCCTCACCTGGAAGGTCTGTCTGGGGCCCTGAATGGTGGTGAGGGAGGAAGTGTAAGGGCAGGTGTAGCACTTGTTCCGCTTACAAGGATAAGTGCTGGGAGGGACGTCGGTGGGGAGGGATGGGGGGGACGAATGGACAAGGGAGTCGCGTAGGGAGTGATCCCTAAGGAAAACAGAAAGGGGGGGAGGGAAAGATGTGTTTAGTGGTGGGATCCCATTGGAGGTGTCGGAAGTTACGGAGAATAATATGTTGGACCCGGAGGCTGGTGAGGTGGTAGGTGAGGACAAAAGGAACCCTAAGCCTAGTGGGGTGGCGGGAGGATGGAGTGAAAGCAGATGTGCGTGAAATGGGAGAGACGCGTTTGAGAGCAGAGTTGATGGTGGAGGAAGGGAAGCCTCTTTCTTTAAAAAAGGAAGACATCTCCTTCCTCCTGGAATGAAAAGTCTCATCCTGAGAGCAGATGCAGCAGAGACGGAGGAATTGCAAGAAGGGGATGGCATTTTTGCAAGAAACAGGGTGGGAGGAGGAATAGTCCACATAGCTGTGAGAGTCCGTAGGCTTATAGTAGACATCAGTAGATAAGCTGTCTCCAGAGACAGAGACAGAAAGATCAAGAAAGGGGAGGGAGGTGTCGGAAATGGACCGGGTAAACTTGAGGGCAGGGTGAAAGTTGGAGGCAAAGTTAGTGAAGTCAACGAGCTCAGCATGCGTGCAGGAAGCAGCGCCAATGCAATCGTCGATGTAGTGGAGGAAAAGTGGGGGACAGATACCAGAACAGGCACGGAACATGGATTGTTCCACAAAGCCAACAAAAAGGCAGGCATAGCTGGAGACCATACGGGTGCCTATGGCTACACCT
Organism: Mobula hypostoma; assembly: GCF_963921235.1. Taxonomy (NCBI): domain Eukaryota; kingdom Metazoa; phylum Chordata; class Chondrichthyes; order Myliobatiformes; family Myliobatidae; genus Mobula; species Mobula hypostoma. The sequence continues at coordinate 175,680,191 of NC_086101.1, forward strand.
TTAGTTTGGAGGAAGTGGGAGGAGCCAAAGGAGAAATTATTGAGTAAGGACCAATTCCGCTAGACTGAGGAGTGTGGTGGTAGAGGGGAACTGGTTAGGTATGGAATTCAAAAAGAAGCGAAGAGCTTTGAGACCTTCCTGGAGGGGGATGGAGGTGTATAGGGACTAGACATCAATGGTGAAAATAAGGCGGTGGGGGCCATGGCACTTAAAATCATCAAAAAAAATTCAGAGTGTGAGAAGTGTCACAAACATAGGTGGGAAGGGATTAGACAAGGGCGGATAAAACTGTGTCGATGTATGCAGAGATGAATTTGGTGGGGCAGGAGCAAGCTGAGACAATGGGTCTACCTGGACAGGCAGGTTTGTGGATCTTGGGTAGGAGATAGAAATGGGAAGTGCGGGGTGTGGGAACTATAAGGTTGGTGACAGTGGATGGGAGATCCCCACAGCTGATAAGGTTGGTGATGGTGTGGGAGACAATGGCCTGGTGCTCCTTAGTGGGGTCATGATCGAGGGGTAAATAAGAGGAGGTATCAGCGAGCTGTCGCTGTGCCTCGGCAAGGTAGCGATCAGTACGTCAGACTAAAACAGCACCCCCCCTTATAAGCAGGTTTTATAGTAAGGCTAGGATTGGACAATTATCCTTCACATTAGTGTCCACAGCGCTGTATCCCCAAAGCCCTACCCTATGCCCTGTACACACAAATGCATGGTCAGGTTTGGTCAAATTCCATTGTCATGTTTGTAGCTGATATCACTATAGTGGGCTGCACGTCAAATAACAATTCATTGGAGTACAGGAAGTAGATACATCCTTCGTGCCATGGTGTCATGACAACCACCTTTTCCTCAATCTAAGCAAAACAAAACAGTTGCTCATGGACTTCAGAAGAGAGTCAGTACATATTGGGGAGCAAGCTTTATGAGAATAGGTTGAGTGAACTCGGCCTTTTCTCCTTGGAGCGATGGAGGATAAGAAGTGACCTGATAGAGGAGTATAAGATGATGAGAGGCATTGATCGTGTGGATAGTCAGAGGCTTTTTTCCCCCAGGGCTGAAATGGCTGCCACAAGAGGACACAGGTTTAAGGTGCTGGGGAGATGTCAGGGATAAGTTTTTTACTCAGAGAGTGGTGAGTGCGTGGAATGGGCTGCCGGCAACGGTGGTGGAGGTGGATACGATGGGGTCTTTTAAGAGATTTTTAGGTAGGTACATGGAGCTTAGAAAAATAGAGGGCTATAGGTAAGCCTAGTAATTTCTAAGGTAGGGACATGTTCGGCACAACTTTGTGGGCCAAGGGGCCTGTATTGTGCTGTAGGTTTTCTATGTTTCTATATACTTCTGTTTACATTAACAATACTGAGGACAAGAGGGTTGAGAGCTTCAAGATCTTAGGAGTGAGCAGGCCGATCGCCTGTCCTGATTTAGCCATATTGACATCACAGTTAAGAAAGCTCACCGACTTCTTTACTTCGTCAGGAAGCTAATGAAATTTAGCTTGTCCCCTTTGACCCTCATCTATTTCTATTGATGCACCATAGAAAAAATCCTATCCAGATGCATTACTGCTTGGTATGACAAATGCTCTGCCCATGATCGGAAGCAATGATAGAGAGTTGTGGACACAGCTCAGCATATCAGAGAAATAATCTCCCCTCTGTTGACTCTGACTATACTTCTCACTGCCTCTGTAAAGCAGCTAATCACTTGCCCCAGTCAGTCTCTCATCTATCCCCGTACACTGGGTAGAAGAGACAAGTACATGAACGTATGTATCACCAGGCGCAAGCACAGCTTTTATCAATGCTAAAAAAGTATTGAACTGTTCCCTGGTGCAATAAAATGGACTATAGACCTCACAATCTACCTTGTTATGACCTTGCACATTATTGTCTACCTGTACTACATTTTCTCTTTTATTCAAATACTTTGTTCTTCAATTTATTATTGTTTCACTTTGTACGACCTCAATGCAATATTGTAAGGAAATGAACTGTATGCAAGGCAAGTTTTTCACTGTATCCCAGCACATCTGACAATAGTAAACCAATTTACCAGTCTGAATCACATTTATTATTACTGATATGATGTGAAATTTGTAATTTGGCAGCAGCAGTACTGTAAAAGACATAAACATCCATAAATTACAAAATTAAATAAACAGTGCAAAAAAAAGGAAGAAATCTGATGCCAGAGGGGAAGAAGCTGCTCTTAAGTCATTGAGTAGAGTTCTTCAGGCTGCTTCACCTCCTCCTGATGGCAGTAATGAAGACATTTTCCATTTGGTGAGCATTCTTAATAATGGACGCCACCAAATGCAACATGCCCCCTCTTCATTACTACGATCAGGAGGAGGTGCGACAGCCTTTGGACCCATGTTCAACAAATGAAAAGGATAAAAGGATAAAGATTTTTTGTTCACACACACAAGGTGTTATATATGTGGAATAAGACAAAGAAGTGATTGAGGCAGATAGGATAACAGTTTTAAAAGACTGTTGGACAGTTACATGAATTGGAAAGGTTTAAAAGTTATTGGCTAAGTGTTCTACTGAAGGGACATTTTCCATGTTGTATAAAACTGATTCTAAATGTTGATTTGTTTAAATTTGACATGAATGTTGGATCCAAATCAGGTGGCAAAAATGTAATGCATGTATCTTTACTGTATGATTCTATGAAAATGACATAAGCTATTCCAATTCAGTGTCTTATTTGCTAGAAAAAAGAATTCACATAAATTAAGACAGTGTCTTAGCTATGAAATGTCCAGCTGTTACAGATAAGGAAAACGGACATTGCATTTCTTTCCTCAGTATTTTTCCTCTCTTTTGCACTACATGTTTAATTTAGTGTTTATATATACTTATTGCAATGTATAGTTTTTATTATGTATAATGTACTGCTGTGCCAAAACAACAAATTTTGTAACACATGCCAGTGATATTAAATCTGATTCCGATTCAATCTATATAATCAGAGAATATCCTTTGTACTATAACAATTTGAAATTTTATAGAAATTTGAAAGTTTACTGTTCTCTCTCCACAAGTCTGCTAAGTAATTTTTATTGTGATTTGCACCTTGAAGCTTTTTTTTCCCTCTATAGGATCATTTGGATCATACCATTTCCAGTTTCTTTCCCATACCATTAACATGAGTTGATCCCTTCACAAGAATCTTCTTTAGAAGAAAATATTGTTTTTTGTAATGATGAATGATTCTTCCTGGCAGATGCTAATTGAATGTGTGAATTCATATTAGGTCTATTAGCTAAATTTCCATGATATCTAGTGTATTTTTCCTCTATCTCTGACCTCTAAATCTTGCTATTTCTAAATACCAGGTCTATTAATTGGACATCATTCTTTAATTATCTTGGTATCCTTGCTATGCTTGAAATAGTTATAGTCACTTAATCTTCAAAACGTGACCATCTTTGACCTGGAATGTTCTAAGGCAATGCATGGTTGTTCCATTGATACCAAGAATCATGAGACTGATGCATCATTCACACTACACAATCTAGTTATTGGCTGAGAGCTCAAATTGATTGAATTTTGAGAACTTATTCATCTTTAAACATCATAGTGAAAAACTTCATTCAGAATGCCACTGCTAGTCTTTAAATAAAACCAGGATGAGGAAATATATCATTCCCATCCCAGCTATGCTGCATTCTATTCCTGTATCTTTCAGAATTGATTTTAAAGATACAAGACCATAAGATCAGGAGATATAGGATCAGAATTATCCATTATCAGAATCATATGGTATGCTCTGCCATTTCATGATGGCTGATCCATTTTTCCTCTCAGCCCTAATCTCCTGCCCTCCCTCCATATCCCTCTCCGCCCTGACCAATCAAGAATCTATTAAATCTTAAATATGCATAAAGACCTGACCTCCACAGCTGCCTGTGACAAAGAATTCCTCAGATTCACCATTCTCTGCTTAAAGAAATTCCTCTGCACCCCCATTCTCAAAGGACTCCCCTTTGTTCAGAAGCTATGTCCTCTGGTCTTCGACTCTCCCGTGAAAGGATACATCACCTCCATATCCACTCTATCAAGGCCTTTCACCATTTAATATGTTTCAATTAGGTCACCACTCTGAATTCTGAATTCCAGTGTATACAGGCCCAGAGCCATCAAATGCTCTTCATATGACATGTCATTTAATCCTGGGATCATTTTTGTGTACCTCCTTTGGACCCTTTCCAGTTTCCGCACATCCTTTCTAAGATAAGGGGCACAGAACTGCTCTCAGTACTCCAAGTGAGGCCTCACCAGCGCTTTATAAAGCTGAACATTACATTCTTGCTTTTAAATTCTAGTCCTCTTGAAATGAATGTCAACCGCATTTGCCTTCCACAACCCAGGCTCAACCTGCAAATTAGCCTTTAACAAATCTTGCACAAGGACTCCCAAATCCCTTTGCACCTCAAGTTTCTGTATTTTCTCTCCATTTAGAAAATATTCTTCAAGCAAAGTGCATGACCATACACTTCCCGACACTGTATTCCATCTTCCATTTCTTTGCCCTGTGACGAGAATACACATAAAATTAAGATGTTTGCTGGCCTGGGTTAGCATCAGTGACATCAGCAAGTGGTCTGCCACCTGCCCTCAGGGGAAGGAGAGATAAGGAACAATGGAGCAGCGTCTGGAGATGTGTAATGAAGGGACGGGGGAGAGAGAGCTGTCTGGAGCCGCTCCCCCCTTTGAACCTTGAACTGTTTGAAGTGATGGACAGGCGATGCCCCAGCAGGGGGATAAAAAGGGACCGGTTTGCTAAGGCAGGACACACACGCCACCCGAGGTAACGAGACCCTGGAAGCGGTGCGCCTCTCACGAGTGGGTGAGAAGTATCAGACAACGACCAAGGTGGAAAGGTACGATCAGCGTGAACCCGGTGTGTGTCCGCCCTTGCCTGGGTGCCGGGTTCACTGCAGAGGATCGACCGCATCTGGAGGAGGGGTCACAGTCGGTGACCTCAGGTGACATCACCAAGGACCCGCCCAAAAGTTGCTTGTGAGCAATCTCGCCGGTCTGTGAGTGAAGCCGTTCTGAATGATCAGTTGTTCCTGTTCTATCTTCTCTTCCCCCCACGTTGTCCATCGCCATGGCAACGATTACTGCGGACTGAACTACTAACTGGACTGAACTTTGAGTCACTTTTAAATTTGGTCATTTACCCCTAGACAACGATAGAGCTTGATTGATGCTGTTATCTTAATTCTGTGCACATGTGTGTTTATCATCGCTGAACTGTTGCATTTATTATCCTTTCGATTACTGTGTTGCTTGTTTCTTTAATAAAACTTTCTTAGTTCTAGTACTCCAGACTCCAACTGAGTGATCCATTTCTGCTGGTTTGGCAACCCAGTTACGGGGTACGTAACAGCCCATTCTCCTAATCTGTCTTGTTTAGCCTCTCTATTTCCTCAAAACTGATCTTTAACCTGTACTTATATCGTCTGCAAACTTCGCAGCAAAGCCATCAATTCCATTATCCAAATCGTTGATTTATAATGTGAAAAAAAAAGTTCCGACAGAAACCCCTGTGGAACACCTCAAGCCACCAGCAGCCAACCAGCAAAGGCTTCCTTTATTCCCACACTTTGCCTCTAGACAATCAGCCACTGATTTATCCATACTGGAATCTTTCCTGTAATATCATGGGCTTGTAGTTTGTTAAGCAGTCTCATGTGTGGCACCTTATCAAAGGCCTTCTGAAAATCCAAGCACACAGCATCAAACGATTCTCCTTTATCTAATCTGCATGTTATTTCTTCAAAGAAATGCAACAGATTGTCAGGTAAGATGTTCCCTCAGGGGAAATAACACATATTATGGCTATTTTACCATGTGCGTCCAAGTACCCTGAAACCACATCCTTAACAATAAACTCCAGCATCTTCCCGACCACTGAAATCAGGCTAACTGGCCTATAATTTTCTTTCTTCTGCCTCTCTCCTTTCTTGAAGACTGCAGCGATATTTGCAATTTTCCATTCTTCCAGAACCATTCCAGAATCTAGTGATTCTTGAAAGATCATTACTAATGCCTCCATAATCTCTCCAGCCACCTCTTTCAGAACCCTGCGGTGTACGCCATCTGGTCCAGGTGACTTATCTACCTTCAGACCATTCAGTTATCTTACTTATCCCAATTATCTTACTTATTTTTAAATATCTTAATGGTCTTGGACCGGAATACATTACAGAATCATTTGTGTTTTATAATCCTGCTTGACCTCTCAGGTCTTCCTCTGCCTGTCATATGAATTGAAACAATCTCGCTCAAAAGATAATTGGCAATTCAGCTTTTTTTGATCTACGCTGCTAAACTGTGGAATTCATTATCTAAAACTCTAAGGAACGCAGACTCAGTTGTGACTTTTAAATGACAGCTCAGAACCTATTTATTTGACCCTGCTTTTAACTAACATATTTTTGTCTTACTTTTCATATTCATTTTATTTTCATGTTTTCACTTTATCCTATTGTGAAACACTTTGAACTATACCATCTGTATGAAATGTGCTCTATAAATAAGTTATTATTATGATATAGATATACAGGTATTAGGAATGTGCTGTAATGTGTTGGTCAGGGCACAACATGCAACAATTAGAAAGAATAAAGAAACATATAAAAAGTAAATAATTATATATGAAATGCAAATAAAGTTAGAGGATAAAGGATGGATATAGAATAAAATGTGCATGAATACATAAATACCAGCATGTATTTACAATGTAACCAGCATTATAAGAAGTGTAATTAATCCTCTTGGTATAATTGATGTTTAGTTACCTGTCTCGCTTTTACTTGATTGAGAACTTAAGTATGCATCTAACCAAGTTTTTGGATTTCTGTTCAAATAATTTTGGAGGTGAAACAGTGCATCTCTTTGAAGAGTGGAATATCAAGAAAATTACGTTTGGAAATGGGCAAAGGGGTGGCGGTGTCAGATGCAATTACCACATTTAGATTTTGTCAAAATTAATTTTGTTTTCACTTTCATTTTCTTTATGCATATATTGTAAGTGCTATTAACTAGCCAATGCACTGATAGCAGTGGATGGATATGCATGTACCATCCCTCAGGACAACACCTTTTGCCAATCGTCTGATGCTGCCCTCAAAGCACCACGTTATTGACATCACTAAGCCTAGGAGTATGCTGTGTATACATAGCCTTATTAACACTGCCTCCAGTAGTAAGGTGCCATGAGAGGAGCTCAACCTCTTGCTTATTATTCATGGTGATGACTGCCACACAGCAAAGGTTGCACTTAATTCTTGCCAACTCATTCAATCAGGTAAATGAAGCAATTGAATTTAAAATTAAGGTTTTATTACACAATTTAAACTAAGTTATTGCAGTGTGAAATACAGCTGAGCAATTAAGAACACTAAATAAAATCAATGCAATAATAAAGTTAAAAATGACTCAATAGTTGTTGAATTTAGACAATGAATTGTATATGAATGAATTGAAGTTTATGAACTATTTAAACCTTTAATTCATGATTATATGCTGAATCTCTCAAATACTTTCATTCTCCAGATTTGATGCTGTGCCGTTTCATACAATTGATTTTCGTCCACAAGTTCATTTTTCTTGTGCCAAAATCTACAGAATTTATCGTGAACCTATTTGAATACTAGCCTGAAAACCTTTTTTTTGGAAGAGAGAATGAATTTTCCAGCCACTGTTCATATGATGAGTAAATGCTTGCTAAAGTCATCCCATAGTTCAACATCTGAATTCACTAATGAACACAGTACTTCAGAATAACTCCCGTATGAAGTTTTCTTCATGAATGTAAATGTAAAATCTCAATTCTTAAATGGTTCATTCCAGAATTTGACTCAAGATTTATTTGGTTCACCTTCTGATGATTTCTTCAATTAATTCCCGGAGTTAAAAAGGCTGAGGGATGACAGAATAAAATTATTTAAAATTATGAGGGTCATAGTCAAAATCCTTTTCTTTCATGATGAGGGGAAAGAGTTTAAAGAGAATCTGAGGGAAAAGCATTCTTCCTCCATTCAGAGTGTGGTTGACATCTGGAAAGTGTTGTCAAAGAAGCAAGTGGAGTCAGATTGAATTACCACATTGAGACATTTGCATTAACGAAGAAGGATATTTTTTTTTAATGTAGGCAAGTAGAATTGGAGTTATACAGTCAAAGGACACTGCAGCACAGTAAGTCTCTTCAACATGTCTAGTCTGTGACAAAATATTATTCCGCTTCGTCCCATCAGCCTGCAGCTGGACTGTAGCCCACAATCGTCCTCCCATACATGGATTTATCCAAACTTCTCTTAATAGAGTCAATTAGTTCTTTGATTAATTTTAATTAGAGCAGATGTATAAAATTGTTGGCATGGACATGATGGGCCAAAGGGCCTGTTTCTGTACTGTTTGATTCTGTGAATCTAATCTTCATTTTCTTAATCTGTCAGTCTTCCACGATCCATCAGCCAACAATTCCTTAACTGAACAAGAGCGTCCACCATAATTCTCCACCAACTGATCAAAAGGTTAATAGATGGTTTCTCAATTATTATAATCTATTACAAACAGGAAGATTAACAGCAAGCGATATACATTAGGCATCCTCTCATAATGAAACAATTGGCATTTTACTATTTTGTATTTGGCTTCGAGTCAGATTGCTGTATTTATTGGGAACAAAGCAATCAGGTGTGACGAGAATTTAACAACATCTTTGAAAGGCAAATTAATTTGCTCTTAACCACGCCTTCAACCAAACAAAATACCCAATAGGCATATCAGATTAAGTACCACCATGCAACATCTAATCTAAGATGTTTATGCCTGTAGGCTATCGATTTTAATCACATACGTACATACACTATCTTCTTGCTGACTGGAATTTAAAAAGAAAGAATACCTCCGCATTGTGAAATATTTATTCTGTACTGTCATTTAACGTGTTCTATGTAACTGGATTAATCATAAAACCAAGATTAAGGGAGCAAATTAAATAAAATTCTTGGTGCTCATTAAGAATAAACTGTGACTTGGGAGAAGAGCTGGGTTAATTTGGAATATGGGTTTTCAAAGAAAGATAGATTCATTAAGATAAATTTGGTTAATCCATAATTCATCATCTTGAATCCAAATCAGAACTAGAATGATTGAAACACAGAATGTGAGTGGGGAAAAAGGGATTTTCACATTATTTTTAATTTTTAAAATGTAGTTTATTTTCTCAACAGCAGCTTACATTTTTATTTTATCTTGCATTACTTGTCATCACAGGGCAGCTCCATGCAGGAACCTCTCTCCCCTCCCCACCCCACCCTGGCACCATTCCCAACTGGCCAATCTTCCCTAATGAATATACAAAGCAAAACCAAGATTTTCTTTACCATATTACCTGATCTGCAGCCAGTAATTAAGCAGCTAGGAGATAAAAACAGCCACAAGTCCTGCCCAAGAGTACATTATTCATCTTGTATTTTCTAAGCATCAGCATAAGCGGTGATGGATATACCTTCAAGAGAGCCTGAGGTTTCATTCTTAAAGATATTTGTCATGTCTGAGGTCTATAGTCATTCCAGTATCTTAAAAATTCAGTACAAATGATGAAAATTTGAAATGGCCATCCAGAATGACTAAATCACAATCAAGACTACAGAAAGTCTACCAGTACAAAAGCACTTTTATTTTTTTTTTAAACTCCTCTCATCTCTTAATTATTGCTCACATTTATTTTCTTATAACTTCCCATAATTCCAAAGTAGTTTAGGCCTAAGACTCATTTCCACTCCTTTCCACTTTTGTAATTCTCCATATGTATTTTGAAGGTCAATAGAGATGCTTCCTGCTGAGGAGAGACACACACAGAGGTTAACTAAAACGTGAGCCAGAAAGTGAGTCAAAGGAGGGAAAAGTAGAAGATTTGCATTACTAACATGCCTTGGATGCCCGAATGTTAAAATGCATCAAGTACTTTGAGGTCAGCCACTGTAATAATGCAGAAGTTGGTAAAAGCTTATGTATGCACAGCAAGATCAAATAAGCAAGCTAACTAATAGTTTGTTTTCGTAAAACTGATTGGGAATAATCTACATTCATCTGCCAGGACTTTGGTTTAAAGCAACACACATCAAAGTTGCTGGTGAACGCAGCAGGCCAGGCAGCATCTGTAGGAAGAGGTGCAGTCGACGTTTCAGGCCGAGACCCTTCGTCAGAACTAACTGAAGGAACAGTGAGTAAGGGATTTGAAGTTGGAGGGGGAGGGGGAGATCCAAAATGATAGGAGAAGACAGGAGGGGGAGGGATAGAGCCAAGAGCTGGACAGGTGATAGGCAAAAGGGGATACGAGAGGATCATGGGACAGGAGGTCCGGGAAGAAAGACGGGGGGGGGGGAGGACCCAGAGGATGGGCAAGAGGTATATTCAGAGGGACAGAGGGAGAAAAAGGAGAGTGAGAGAAAGAATGTGTGCGTAAAAATAAGTAACAGATGGGGTACGAGGGGGAGGTGGGGCCTTAGCGGAAGTTAGAGAAGTCGATGTTCATGCCATCAGGTTGGAGACTACCCAGACGGAATATAAGGTGTTGTTCCTCCAACCTGAGTGTGGCTTCATCTTTACAGTAGAGGAGGCCGTGGATAGACATGTCAGAATGGGAATGGGATGTGGAATTAAAATGTGTGGCCACTGGGAGATCCTGCTTTCTCTGGCGGACAGAGCGTAGATGTTCAGCAAAGCGGTCTTCCAGTCTGCTTCGGGTCTCGCCAATATATACAAGGCCACATCGGGAGCACCGGACGCAGTATATCACCCCAGCCGACTCACAGGTGAAGTGTTGCCTCACCTGGAAGGACTGTTTGGGGCCCTGAATGGTGGTAAGGGAGGAAGTGTAAGGGCATGTGTAGCACTTGTTCCGCTTACACGGATAAGTGCCAGGAGGGAGATCAGTGGGGAGGGATGGGGGGGACGAATGGACAAGGGAGTTGCGTAGGGAGCGATCCCTGCGGAATGCAGAGAGAGGGAGGGAGGGAAAGATGTGCTTAGTGGTGGGATCCCGTTGGAGGTGGCGGAAGTTACGGAGAATAATATGTTGGACCCGGAGGCTGGTGGGGTGGTAGGTGAGGACCAGGGGAACCCTATTCCTAGTGGGGTAGCGGGAGGATGGAGTGAGAGCAGATGTACGTGAAATGTGGGAGATGCGTTTAAGAGCAGAGTTGATAGTGGAGGAAGGGAAGCCCCTTTCTTTAAAAAAGGAAGACATCTGCCTCGTCCTAGAATGAAAAGCCTCATCCTGAGAGCAGATGCGGCAGAGACGGAGGAATTGCGAGAAGGGGATGGTGTTTTTGCAAGAGACAGGGTGAGAAGAGGAATAGTCCAGATAGCTGTGAGAGTCAGTAGGCTTATAGTAGACATCAGTGGATAAGTTGTCTCCAGAGACAGAGACAGAAAGATCTAGAAAGGGGAGGGAGGTGTCGGAAATGGACCAGGTAAACTTGAGGGCAGGGTGAAAGTTGGAGGCAAAGTTAATAAAGTCAACGAGTTCTGCATGCGTGCAGGAAGCAGCGCCAATGCAGTCGTCGATGTAGCGAAGGAAAAGTGGGGGACAGATACCAGAATAGGCATGGAACATAGATTGTTCCACAAACCCAACAAAAAGGCAGGCATAGCTAGGACCCATACGGGTGCCCATAGCTACACCTTTAGTTTGGAGGAAGTGGGAGGAGCCAAAGGAGAAATTATTAAGAGTAAGTACTAATTCCGCTAGACGGAGCAGAGTGGTGGTAGAGGGGAACTGATTAGTTCTGGAATCCAAAAAGAAGTGTAGAGCTTTGAGACCTTCCTGATGGGGAATGGAAGTATATAAGGACTGGACATCCATGGTGAAAATAAAGCGGTGGGGGCCAGGGAACTTAAAATCATTGAAAAGTTTAAGAGCGTGAGAAGTGTCACGAACATAGGTCGGAAGGGATTGAACAAGGGGGGATAAAACCGTTTCGAGGTATGCAGAAACGAGTTCGGTGGGGCAGGAGCAAGCTGAGACAATAGGTCGGCCAGGACAGGCAGGTTTGTGGACTTCTTGGGTAGGAGGTAGAAATGGGAAGTGCGGGGTGTGGGAACTATAAGGTTGGTGGCAGTGGATGGGAGATCCCCTGAGCGGATAAAGTCGGTGATGGTGTGGGAGACAATGGCCTGGTGCTCCTTAGTGGGGTCACGATCGAGGGGTAAATAAGAGGAGGTATCCGCGAGTTGTTGTTGTGCCTCGGCAAGGTAGAGGTCAGTACGCCAGACTACAACAGCACCCCCCTTATCAGCGGGTTTAATAATAATGTTAGGATTAGTGCGGAGGGAGTGGAGAGCAGAGCGTTCCGAAGGAGTGAGGTTGGAATGGGGACAAGGTGCGGTGAAGTCGAGACGGTTGATGTCCTGTCGGCAATTAGCGATAAAGAGATCCAGAGCAGGCAGTAGACCAGAGCGGGGTGTCCATGAAGAAGAGGAGGGTTGAAGACGGGAGAAGTGGTCATCGGTGGGGGTGGACACGACACAGTTTTATCACCCCTTGTTCAATCCCTTCCGACCTATGTTCACCTCAGCTTAGAACTTTATCTTCTCTCCAAGGCATTGCTTTTATAAATGCACTTGCTGAACCCATTATCTTCAATTACTGAATTGTACTTGGGTCTCTAAATCAGGTCTTATACCGTGCTAGCAAATATTCCTGGATCTATTGTTTCTTTACCTGCCACAGGACATCTAATATTACTTGATGCAATTTTTAATATATTCATTCACAGTCACGTCCCATTTGAACATCTGTTCTTCATTCTTATATTTCGAAGAAGGATGCTTAGTTTTTGATGTACATTTTGTAAAGTCAGTTTGGGGCTGATAGTTTGGAAATTCCTCCACACAACTTACTGCCTATTCTGTCAAAAGTAAGTTTAACTAGAGGTAGATTGGTATTTTGCTCATTTCTGGATCTCCTATTTCTTGTCTGGTAATTGAACTCCTGACATTTAGGCAGCATTTTCATTTGTCCCAACATATTCCTTCTGCAATAAAACTTAACCAGGTCAGAATAAACATTAGATGTTCCATAAATCAGCCCAGCAATGGTACCACTTGCAGAATTTCTCTCCAGTATTATCATTTATGGCAATAGCCCAATAAATAGAATCTCATTGACCAATCAACTTTTGCTAACCCCAATTCTGAAGGATGTTATTTAAGAGGCAGTCACTCAAACAGCATTGACCGCCCTTTCTGAGATATATAACATCCCGTGGTCTCAACTTTCATGGCTGTAAGACTTGTGTACTTTGTTTATGCTGGTATTTAATGCTTGATTAGTCAGGGTGTGAAAGGTGACAGGGCAAAGGCAGGAGAATGGGTTTGAGAGGGAAATAGATCAGCTAAATGTGGGGCAGACTCGATACACTGAATGGCCTCATTCTGTTCCTTAATTCTATGGTTTTAAGGTCAATCACTTTTCAACATCCTATTGCACTGTATGCTGCCGCAACTCATGCCTACATTGTCTCACTGCAGCATTCAGGCCTCCTAAACTCTATAGTCTAAGATAAACAAAATGCTGGAGGAACTCAGCAGGCCAGGTAGCATCGATGGAAAAATGTACAGTTGACGTTTCGGGCCGAAACTCCTCAACAGCAGTAGGTAATTTTTTCCATAGATGCTGCCTGGCCTGCTGAGTTCCTCCAGCATTTTGTGTGTCCTGCCCGAATTTCCAGCATCTACAGATTTTCTCTTGTTTGTGGTCTATATTCAAAGACTTCATCCAATTGTCCTTTAACTCAAAGATGCAGACAGTGTGACGACAGGAATCTGCCTGTATTAGAGGTACTTCAAATTGCAATTTGTTCTCATGTCCTTTACCAATTTAAATCATTTCAGCATCCATTCTTTATGCAGCTGCAATCCCTCATTGCTCTCTGCATTGTTGTATGTCCCTTTTAAGAGCTGATAGTCTAGATTGCTGCAAAATGGCTACATGCCAGCAACAGTGATACCTTGCAATTGACCAATGGAATATGTCATGCTGAAACTAGCAGTGTAGTGTTAGGCTGGGAAACCCATTCTGTGAACTAAAGATTTTGATCTTTATGGCTCTTTCACAATCAGTTTTAGAATGACCAGTAATGCAGTACCAATTCTATTAAAAGCTAACAAAGAAATTTTCAGGCTTTTATCTCCATTATTCTGTTGTCGCATGAATTTAGTCACCAGAGAAAATTACTGGTAGATACAAAGCAGCTTTTTTTATTCGATAAAACAAGGTACAGCAGGCATCGTGTGGAGACGCTTTCGGTTGAAAGATCTCGCTGGCCCAACATGGGGCTTGATATTTTATGTGCCAAACAGCAAAGGACAATGTTTTCTTTGAAACCAAATATAACATTCACGCCTCCTGATTCGCATCCACACCAGACATCCAAATGAATTTTAATCAGCATTATCTGGACTGGGATTCACAGCTTTTAGGAACCTATTGTTCAGAGCTGAACTCCAAATTAAATCCACATTACATTTTCAGATGTGAAGGCTGGTAAATAGAAGCCAAATGCTAAACCCCAAAATCACTCTAACATATTCCACATTCTTAAAGATTAGCTTTATTTATCACATGTACATTGATACACACAGTGAATTGTGTCGTTTGCATCAACAACCAACACAATCTGAATATGTGCTGGGTGTAGCCCACAAATAGATCACCAAGCCTCTGGTGCCAGAAACACACAAAAATTGCTGGTGAACACAGCAGGCCAGGCAGCATATATAGGAAGAGGCACAGTTGACGTTTCGGGCTGAGACCCTTCGTCAGGACTAACTGAAAGAAGAGATAGTAAGAGATTTGAAAGTGGGAGGGGGAGGGGAGATCTGAAATGATAGGAGACAACAGGAGGGGGAGGGATGGAGCCAAGAGCTGGACAAGTGATTGGCAAAAGAGATATGAGACGATCATGGGACGGGAGGCCAAGGGAGAAAGAAAGGATGAGGGGGAAACCCAGAGAATGGGCAAGGGGGATAGTGAGAGGGACAGAGGGAGAAAAAGGAGAGACAGAGAGAGAAATAGTAATAATAAATAAATAACGGATGGGGTATGAAGGGGAGGTGGGGCATTAACGGAAGTTTTTTCTCCCTCTGTCCCTCTTACTATTAACTTCTGTTAATGCCCCACCTCCCCTTCGTACCCCATCCGTTATTTATTTATTATTATTATTTCTCTCTCTCTCTCCTTTTTCTCCCTCTGTCCCTCTCACTATCCCCCTTGCCCATTCTCTGGGCTTCCCCCTCATCCTTTCTTTCTCCCTGGGCCTCCTGTCTCATGATCCTCTCACATCCCTTTTGCCAATCAACTGTCCAGCTCTTAGCTCCATCCCTCCCCCTCCTGTCTTCTCCTATCATTTCAGATCTCGCCCTCCCACTTTCAAATCTTTTACTATCTCTTCTTTCAGTTAGTCCTGACGAAGGGTCTCGGCCCGAAACGTCGACTGTACCTCTTCCTAGAGATGCTGCCTGGCCTGCTGTGTACACCAGCAATTTTTTGTGTGTTGCTTGAAATTCCAGCATCTGCAGATTTCCTCGTGTTTGCGGTGCCAGATCCTCATATCTTTGGGAATGTGGAAGGAAACTGGAGCACCCAGAAAAAACCCACACAGTCACAGGGAGAACACAGAAATTCTTCACAGACAGCAGTGGGAATGGCTGGTTTTGTAAAGCATTACAACAAACCACTACATTGCATTGCCACCCCTTTGTCATGTACCTACTAGATAAGATAAAAATGTCAGACAAGGGAATAGGGAAAATATTTATATAGTTTACTGCTATGTGGCTGGAGTTATAGACGAATTATTTGCAGGAATCTCAGTTAGGTGACAACTGGATATCCACAAAGTTTACAAAGTTTGCCTGTGATGCAGAAATAACTGGGAAGATATTTGGACTCTGAAGCAGGATATAGATAGGTTGGGGGAGTGGGTGAATGCTTGGCAAATAGTGCTTAATGTGGGAATGCGTGAGGGAGATCACGCACTTCAGTGGTGGGGTCAAAAGCAGACTATTTTCCAATTGGAAAGAGCTTGGAAAATAGTGAAGTACGGAGGAATTTAATGTTCTTATACATGAATTGCAAGAATTAGCAGGTAGCTGCAACGGGAAGTTCAGAAGAGAAATCATGTATTGTCCTTCACTGTGATTGGTTTGGTATTTAACAATAAGTAGTTTGATAATATACACTTCCCAATATATGCATAATAGCAACTATATTTTCCTACAGTTGCTGTTATGCAGAGACCATTAATAGAGTACAGTGCACAGTATGGGTTCCAAATTTTGTGGGAGGATTATTTAAGAAGGGATAGTCAGGTGGTGAAAGCAGTTGAAGCAAGAGCAGAATTACTATTTTGTGGAGTTGGAACCAGTGTTTGGAGGAGATGCACTCTGGACTGGAATGTTCACTGGAATGCTCATCAGGTTGGACAAACACTGCAAACTTTGTAGAAGAGGAAGTGGGGCATAGGATTCATTGTCACAGAGGTAAGGTTAGACCAGAAAGACAACTACACAGGGACATTAACTGGACCAACCTAGATCAATCTCCAAGCATCATCCAGTGACCTCCATTTAAGTTTCGCTGGAGCAGGATTGCCATGGGCCATGAAAGACTTGCCGTACATAACACAAGTGTAGGAGAGCAACTCGTTTGCCACTGGAAGTTACAGATGTGGTAACTTAGCATATGTCACATGTTATTGGTTGCTAATGTGAGTGTCAGGAGGACTCAAATAACAGCACAGAAAAAGCCCTCTCAGCCATCTAGTTCAATGCCATCTATCAAGTAAATTAGTTTATTATTGTCACATGTACCAAAGTAGGGTGGAAAGAAAAAAAACGATCTTGCATGCCATGCACACAAGTCTTTATATTGCAATAAAATGAATGAAGTGTTACAATTACAAAGAAAATGCAGTAGAGGCAGACAATAAAGATCATGGTCATAACAAGATAGACTGTGAAGGAAAGAGCAATCTTTTCCATACCAGAGGACCATCCAATAGGCTTACAAAAGCGAAACTGTCTTTGAGCTTGGTGATACACGATTTCAGGCTTTTTCACTTTTGCCTGGTGGGAGGGGAGAGAAGATAGAATATCTGGAGAATTAGGACTTTGTCCAATGCTGACCCTACTATTTGTCCTACGTGCTACTATTTGGGATGTATTGCACAGGTGCTCTGTACTCTTCAGCCTGCGAAATAAGACCCAGATCTTCAATAATATCTTAATTTACATAGAGATCAAATCTTACAGTACAACATACTGAGATTACACAATCGAATTTCTAAGCAGTTACATCTTCAATACAAGTCAGGCACCTGCCAGTAACTCAGAATGTTTGCTTTATTATTAAACTGGTGTTAATTTCTAGAGGTTGAGGAGTTTTCTCCATAGCAACCGGACCAATGGACCAGAGAGTAGACAAGGCTATCAATATATGTTTTCATATTGAAGAATCAGTCTATATTTTTTAGAATCACGTTTTAATGTGATGTGTGTTCCACATGATAGTAATATAATTCTTAGCTGTGGAAACGTTGAATGTGAATTTATTCAAGCAATCTGCTGGAAATGCAGGTCACTAATGAGCTTCCAGAAAGTCATTTAAAGCTCTGTTAGGAATGTAGCTAAAAGGCTTATTGGTTGCACAATATGCATTAAATTTTCAATTACAATTTCAGATTGAAACTGGCACCCATTGTTCTGTCCCTTTACACACACACACTCTCTCTCTCTCATGCCCTTTCAGTAATAACAGATTTAAGATGCACCTTGTATACTATTTCTGCATACTGCAAGCAATTTAAGTTCTGAACTATTATTTGCCCATCTGATTACATCTTCTTTATTATTGCACTGCAGACATTTCATATCACTTAAAATTATTCAAAACTCTGATGACTGGAGACACTGAGAAGGTGGGGGGGACGCAATTCAGGTCATCATTAACTGCTTAATTCTGCCTCTCACAATCCCAGTAGATCCTTTTAATTTTATTCTCTCTCCAGCTGTACTCACTCATCTATTAACCAGATGGTTCTAAATGCAATGTTCCATCTGGACTACTTTGGTCTCTGCCCTATCCCAGATATCCTTTTTATTCTCTCCCCCTCTCCCCTTTTCTCTAACTAAAAACACAAATGCTTTCTCACATCTCCAGTTCTGATTGGGGACCTTTGAAATGAAGGTTTAATCGTTCCTTTCTCTGCACATTTTTCTGGCTTGCTGTACTGTTTCCATAATCTTTTGCTTTTGCTTTGGGTTGGTAGTTGAGCATTAGTGGTTTGATGATGTTATTGCTTAATGTGAAAAAGATGAAGAGTCCAGTAATCTTCTCCCACCATTTTCAATACCACCAGGTTCAGGGAAAAAGATCACCCTTCAACCATTAGGCTCCTGAACCAGCATGAATAATTTCACTCACCTGAACTCTAAATTGACTCCAGGACATACTTTCAAGGGCTCAACAACTGATGTTAACTGCATTTGTGTGTGTGTGTGTGTGTGTGTGTGTGTGTGTCTCTCTCTCTATATATATATATATACACACACACTTTTGCACATTGTTTTTTTCATCAGTCTTCGTACTTTGTAGTTTCTCATTATTTCTATTGTGTTTTTTGTTTAACTGTGAATGCCTGCGGGAAAATAAATCTCAGGGTAGTATATGGTGAGAATAAAGTTACTTTGAATTGACCCATTTGACAAACTAAGTGGTTATTAGGTCAATTGACACTTTGCTTGACAAGTGGTTGGAAAAGTAAAAGTTAATTTCAATGCTTGCACAGACCATTGGACTCCATGGTAAGACCAGTAATTGAGCAAGAGGTCAGCACAACAGAATTGGGATCTCAGCATATTTACAATGCCCACATTGCTGTGTCACAGAAAGCACTGATGTGCTGGTTAATATATGCTGGTGATTTCACATGCAATCACTGATGCATTGCAGCTCAATCCAGTCCAATGACCTTTATGCTAATGACCTATGATACTAATAAAGCAGAATTAGCATCCATATATTTCAAGTTCAAGTAAATTTATTATCAAAGTACATATACAATCCTGAGTTACTTTCTTGTGTGCAAAGTCAATAATCTATAGAATAATAGCCATAATAGAATCAATGAAAGACCACACCAACTTGAGTGTTCAACGGGTGTGCAAAAGACAACAAACTGTGAAAATAGAAAAAGAAAGAAACAATAATAATAAATACATAATAAATATTGAAAACATGAGATGAAGAGTCCTTGAAAGTGAGTTCACGGGTTGTGTGAATGCTTCAATGATGTGGCAAGTGAAGTTGATTTGAGTTATCCCAATTGGTTTAACAGCCTGATTGTTGAGGGGTAATTACTGTTCCTAAATCTGGTGGTGTGAGTTCTGAGGCTCCAGTACCTTCTTTCTGATGGCAGCAGCAAGAAGAGAGCACGTCCTGCATGGTGGGGTTCCTGGTGATGGATGCTGCTCCAAATACATGTTCGATTAGATCTCAAAATCAAAGCATGTACATGACCAATCTTAAGAAGGGTCCTATAGTACATGTAATATGTTTACACATGAATCTCAGGGTTGTGTAAGGTGACATACATGTACTTTAATAATAGTTACTTTGAATTTTGAACATTATAAAAGTCTTTAATGAGGTTCATGATGCTCATCACATGATGAAGGCCAAGGCATATTGAGTAAGAGTGGTGCATGGACAATGTTATCAACCAAACAGGAAACAGAAAGATTACCTACCCAACATGGAGAAAGGTATGAAATGACATCCCAGAAGGATTGATTTTGGAACCACTGCACATAATAACTTAGACACAGACCGGGCTACACTGGAGGAGGAATTTATAAAAAGGAATACTTTGATTAAGTAGACACCAATAAACTTTTAAAACATTGAGCAAATGACAAATATCTGTTAATATTGTTATGGCTTGGTTGAAAAATAAGGTGTAGAATTGTTTTGACATCTGCAGCATTATTGGTGAATGGAGCAAAGGATGGTTGCTTATGATAATAATACTAGGTGGGGATAGGAAAGTGCCTGCAGTCAAAGATCCAAAATGGGCAAGTTCAGACTGCTGGTGAATGAAGTGTTTCGTGTAGTCAGGAAAATGTAACATGAGTTAGCTCCACCCAACTACTAACTGAGTAACAGCATTTCACCTAGATTATTAATACTTCAGTCCTGAAGTTTCACTCTAACACAGCTTCCAGATTCACTTCTGGATAATTTGCATCTTGTCCAACTTTTGCAGTAACATTTCAACAAAGAAGTTCAATAGTTGGATTCATTCATAAATCAGTGAAAATAAAGAACTGCTGTATGGTTCTAAATTTTGTTCCCATCAAAGCTCGAAGTACACACACTTCCTCAGCAATACCCCTGCTCCACCACCATAACTGAGATAAGTTCCTCTCTTGAGACATGGACTCATTTCTCATTTTGAGAAGCAGTGATCTGTCAGTTCTGGGTGACATGTTGTTCTGGTTCATTCCAGAACAAGGGATGATAGCTGTTGCATAAATACACTGATGATTTACTTTATCCTGGGTAGCTGCTTTGTTCTCTGTTTACTTCTCTTTATCATATACAAACATCTTCTCTATTCTATTTCCAGCCCAAACCACAAGTGGACCTGTTTAAGCCTGGTAATAAATGGAACGTACTTTCCTGAACTAATTTTCTCCACGTTAGCACATTTATTTTTCCAAATTATTGCATTTCCTATCATTGCCCATCATTGTTGCAATGGGAATATTTCAGTTAAATCAGTCACCTCTTAAAGCAGCACCCACTGGCTTTGTTTTATTTATGTTTCATCTTCTAAGTTGTAGTACAGGTGACTGCTTGTGCCTGAATGGAATCTTTCAGATAGTTGTTTTTTTTTGCAGTTTCAGGAGTTTTTTCTTCCCTCCACAGATGCATGGTCACAAATTTAATCCAAAATGGAAACACTTCAGCAATTAGATATGCTGAATAGATTTTCTACTTCTGCAGAGGGTTTTTGGAAGAAAAATATCATTTCATTGAACTGTCAACAAGCCATTATACTGGAAAAATGATGGATCTAAGAAAAAAAAATGAAGCACACAACTCATTCCACCAGTATAAAATATACATGAACAATCCTGGGCTCGGTTAGTCTCTCCATAAAAGTAATGTTGCTACAAAAAAAGTTGCATTCATCATCAAGGACTCCCATCATCCAGGCTATGCTCTCTTCTCATAACTGCCATCAGGTAGCAGTTGCAGGAACTTTAGGTCCCACATCATCACACACAGGAACATTTATTGCACTACAGCCATCAGGCTCCTGAGCCAGTGTAAATACTTCCACTCAACACAACATTGAACTCATTCAAGGACTCTACAACTATCATCCTCGGTATTATTTATTTACTTTATTATTACTTACATGAATTGTCTTTTTGCATATTGGTTATTTGTCAGTCTTTGTCATTTATATTTCTATAAGTTCTATTCTATCTCATTATTTTCCTGTAAATGCCTGCAAGAAAATTAATCGGGGTAGCATATGGTGACATATTCATACTTTGATAATAACTTTACTTTGAATGTTAAACTTGAGCTTTTATAGAAGTTGACTCATACTGGCCTGTGCCCAACTGTACCAATGTATTGTCAAGGGACATAATTGCAGCATCCCTCTGTTACTTGGATCAGACATGGATGTCTGTTGCATGTACATTTCTTCAAAGGTCATTCACAATTTTTATCCTACATTATTTTCCATCACACATGCAACTCCACAGTTACAGTTTAATTCACTAATTTTTATACTTAAAACTGTATAGTAATATCGATGAGTTAACGCATTATATTTTTCCTACTTCCATGGATCATCTTGCCAGACTTGAGCCAATTTTTCTACTTCATCCTTACAGCATTTCCTCTTGCATCCTCTGCATTCACTGCACAGTATTAAAGGCTGATTTATACTTGCGCATCAAATGTACGCCGTAGGTACAGCATAGCAGCGTACCCTACGCTGTACCCTACGCTGAACCCTATGCCGTAGCCTAATGCGCACCTCTCCCAAAATGTAACTACGCATCGCAGTGATGCAGACTGAAACAACTATGACTGGTCCGCTTGGTAGCATCGCATTTCCTCCTGCGCTGCAATAGCTTCCCATTGGGTGACTGAAGGGCAGGGAAGGAACTCTGGCTACAATGCTTTCCATGAAGCTTTACAGACCTCCGAAATTATGGAGGACCCTGTGCTTGATGCCAGTTTGTAGCTAGCTGCTACAGCCTGCTGAAATTCAAATGGTGATTGCCAGTCTCTGAGTATACTGTGCGTACACTGATGCAAAATAAATGGTTGGAGACAATGAACCAAATCGTAAAATCTACCTGCCGACATCCAAAAATATTTGAAATGCATTTCCACGTCCATGTCTCTCAGTGGCCGGACAAGCACAGAAAATTCACCCTCCTTCAGTTTCAGTCGCCATTGTTTGAAGTTTGAGTTTCTTTGTGTTGAGTTTCAACACGAAGAAACTCAACACAGTGGCATAGAAACCCCACACAGTGGCATAGAAACCCCACCGCCAACTAGTGTTTTGGCGGTGAATTGCAGAGCGACGCAGACACACCAACGCACAAGTATAAACGCTCACAATGGCGTAGCCCACTTGCGTAGGCTACGGCGTAAGCTAATACGCACACATATAAATCAGCCTTAAGTTTTGAAGAGACAATGCCCATCTCAGTGTCAGTAATTGTGCTGTATTTTCAGGCTGTTTGCATCTGGAAAACGATCAAAAATCTTCCAGGCACAAAGTAGTTCCTCATTTTTCCTTAAAATTGTTCTTTCGGCAAAATAGCCAGAAGTTGGTAGACCATTGCAACACTAAAACTGAATGGGTTTTGAGTTAGATTCTCTTTAAATAATAACTATGGTATCAAGAATTCAGGGAAAGAAATTATTCTTTTATTGAAACTATCAATCTCAACCCTCAACCATTCTACGACATACAGGCATTTCTTTGAGTTGAAATAAATGCAACTGAAAAAACTTGGCATTATGCATGCTAAGTGTCCAGACTCACAACACAGGTTTTAACTCTCTCTGATAATCTGATCAAATCAAACATCTGCTTCAACATTTCTAGGAGATCGCTTGTGCAAAGGAAACATCAGCAAAATAAATGACAAAATCTCAGAAAAATGTGTCACATTATGTATCTATAACACAACTTTCAATTTCTGGTCACTGGTCAATCTGAGCACAGAATATTTATGTTAACTCAGTCTCCTGAATGTGGACTTATTATATTGAGTACCCAACTCAGTTCATGCACATCTTGAAATAGGTTGAAGTTGTCGATGGGAACATTTGATGAGTACATTCAAATTCTTTGGAATAAAGTTGATAAAGTATACAGAATAGCCACCATTCGTCGAGGAAATATCTGTTTCTCTGTCTGATTCCATTTGCACTTTGCCACTTTACTGTTTTACATCGTAAAGCACCGTACCTCACACTTTATTTATCCCACACAAGGCAAGACTGCAACACACAAAGTTGCTGGTGAACGCAGCAGGCCAGGCAGCATCTCTAGGAAGAGGTACAGTCGACGTTTCAGGCCGAGACCCTTCGTCGACTGTACCTCTTCCTAGAGATGCTGACAGTCCTGACGAAGGGTCTCAGCCTGAAACGTCGACTGTACCTCTTCCTAGAGATGCTGCCTGGCCTGCTGCGCTCACCAGCAACTTTGATGTGTGTTGCTTGAATTTCCAGCATCTGCAGAATTCCTGTTGTCAAGGCAAGACTGCATTTGCTTTGTCTCTTCCATTGTTCCTTTCCAAAGTTAAAAAAGTTATACATAGTGATTGAAAATTCACCTCACACTTCATGAACTCATGGTGAATGCAGACAAGGAGATCATTCACTGGGAATGGGAAATCACAGAGGCTGTAAATTGAGAGCACCATACCACAGCCTCATAGTTATGATGTACATGCCACTGGGCCAGTGGTCTTGAAATTGAACTGTGATACAGTGCACATGGAGAATATCTTCACAAATCTTCCCTCAGATTCCATTCCTATTCCATTCAGAAGACTTCACTTTAAAATAAAATTTCTAAAGCTATTAAAGTATAACAGGTAAAAGCAATGATAATGCAGATTAGTAAATTGTGACTTACCACTCTTCACTTTTCAGACTTCCCCTGATATTCACCTGTTTAAAAAAAAACAAGACAAGGCTATAAATGACAGGTCATTTCCTACCCTGAGGAAAAAATGTAAATGCTTCAAAACATTATAACAAATTACTTTCTTAAATTATCTACAATTCAAAAAATTCTAAACAGAAAAACTGAAAACCATCTAGCATGAAAATTTACTTCAACATATAAAATATATTAAAAAAATCTAAGTTCAAGATGTGACATTGTTTGAGGTAATTTGTAGTACACAAGTGTAAAAGAGAACAAAATAATTATAAATCCGGATCCAGTGCCACACAATGAAAAACACAACAAGATAAAGAACACAGCAATAAAAAAACAGAATAAATATAAATACGTAGATTGGCTGTATGTCTATATAGTGATGCTAGGCACAGGAGTGTCTGTACATAAGGTGACTCTGACAGGAAATGATAAAGTAGTGGTATTGGGAGTTGTAGAGGGGTAGGTTAGTGGGTGGCGGTGTTGATCAGCCTCATAGCTTCAGAATAAAATAAATAAGGTTATTTCCTGGAAATTCATCCTTGGTCGGTGGTGATATCACTCTTCTTCTGAAATGATTCCTTTGAATTCCATAGAAAAGAAACTGCAACAAAATGTTACAAGGTCAAGTTTCTTTAGATAATTATATTTATACCCTTTACGTGTGGATTATCAATGACAATAGAGGCACCCATAGTGGATAAAATGGTATCTCCAGCCAACCAAAGCAGCACAAGAAAATAGCATGAGATAGTAGTACGAGGAAAGTTACGAGCTTCAAACCCTAGGAGCTAATGTCATAATCACCTCTTAAAGTCTGCGATGGTTGATTCAATCCATGTTGCCCCAAATAGTTAATGCAAGCATATTCTATACATGT
Organism: Mobula hypostoma; assembly: GCF_963921235.1. Taxonomy (NCBI): domain Eukaryota; kingdom Metazoa; phylum Chordata; class Chondrichthyes; order Myliobatiformes; family Myliobatidae; genus Mobula; species Mobula hypostoma. The sequence goes on from NC_086101.1 coordinate 175,705,381, forward strand.
AGCTATCCTTTCTCTTGTCTGGAAATCTGCTCGGACAGCACTTAAGGAAGATTTATCCTCAGTAAAGGAAGAAGATTGATGCAATCACTGCAGATAGCTCTTACACACATCACCTGCAATATTTTGTGAGCAGCTCTCTTAGAGATGTCAATAAACAATCCACACAAGGTCTGCAAGTTGTAGTGAGTGGTCACAAAGTGAATAGAACCCAGTACAATCAACATGCTCGCTCATTGCTTTAGATTCTACATGTAGTCATTGTTCACGAGGTTCACAAATGGTGGCATGATACAGCAGGGGCCACTCAAAGGGGAGTTTCACTGAGGCTGGGTTTGTCATTGGCATTGATTTGCGAAAGGAATTTCATGCTAAGCAGTGTAAACCACCACAACATAGGAAACCAAAGTTGTAAGCTACAAACTTGCAAATGTTGCTCTGATTGCCACTGGGGAGGAAGTGCAGAGGACAGAATTGCCTTATGTTTGGAAGAAAAAAAGTTCTATGTGTCTGAAGGGTAAAGAGAACAAGAACCATGGTCAGTGTTGGTTATCAAGCCCCTAAAGTCTAGACCCACTGCTACAGATCATTGATTTGAATGAATGGACATGATCAGTTGGATACAGATCAGTTGCTGATATGGGAAGAGAAACTACGCTTTTTTACTAATCCTGCTTCAATCCAATTTATTTTTATTCTCCTCCTCATATTTTGTTCAATTTCCCCTGACATATCACTCAACTACAATACATACTTGGGGGTGGGCAAGTTACAGTGGCTTATTAACTACCCAGGGAAAAGAATATGACCAATCACCATATCTATGCATCTCTAAAGTCATCCCTAAGCCTGTTCTGCCCCAGGAAAAAAGTTCCAGCCTAGCCTGACTTTTTTTTTAAATAGTCCAATCCTAGTAATATCTCTGTGATTCTTTTCTGCACCCTTTCCAACATAATATCCTTCCTATTGCTAGGCAATCAAAACTACACACCATGGCTCTAACCATACTCTCAGCACGGACTTGTGCGGTTGTAACGATGTCCCAACTCCTGTACTCAGTGCCCTGACTGAAGCGAAGTGTGCAAAATGATTTCTTTACTGCCATATCTGCTTGTGTTTCCACCCTCAGGGAACTATGTAACTGTACCCCACAGTCTCTCTGTTTTACTGCACTTTTCATGACCCTACAATTTACTCACACAAGTTCTTCCAGCGTTTAACTTACCAAAGTGCAATATCTCACACTTTTCCAGTTAAATTCTATCTTCCATTCTTTGACCTTCTTCCCCAGCTCACTAATATTAGTCTGTGAGCCAGGACCCCAAATTTGGGCCACCTGTACCATCTGGGGGGAATAATTCTTACAGTGATTTTTTGCAAGGTATACACCCCTAGTGCTTGGAAATATGTGATAGCATTCCAGCAGTGGTAGCTTGCATGGTAACCTCCATGCTATAAGAACCATGATCCTATGGTGCTTTGCCTATGATAAGATGAATTACACCAGGTACCTGGCCCCTTACTCTGCTCAGATGATGAACCTGCCAGAGAAGAATCCTTCTGTGTATGAGGCCTTCAAGACAGGCCAATTCTCAGTGCAGCTGTCAAGTAACAACCCCTTTGGGCAGATCCCTGTGGACCAGGCTATTGAAGCCACAGTGAACAAAGGCACACAGATTCCTGTGGCATAGAGGTTTGTAAGGCTCTCATCGGGTTTCACACATATACAGGATGCGACACTGTAAGTGCTTTTGCAGGCAAAGGGAAGACGAGTGCCCTAAAACTTCTGACCAGCAACAGGGAAACACAGGACACATTCTCAGAGTTGGGTCAGGAATGGGACCTCTCCCCAGAACTGAAGGACAAACTGGAGGCATTTACATGTCTCCTGTACGCCCCAAAAGCATCGACCACCAAGGTCAATGAGCTCAGGTATCACCTTTTCTGTGCCAAAAAAGGTGAAATCGAAAGTCATCAACTCCCACCATGCAAGGACTGCTTAACATAACATGCACAGCGAGCCAACTACCAGGCTGGTATATGGGGAAGATGTTTAGAGAAGGACCCACAAGTGCCAAGCCCTGTTGGCAGAGGATGGAAGATGGAGAGAGAAGAGGAAGCTGAACAGTTGGTGGTGCACTGGATGGAAGGCCAGCCAGCACCCAATGCCATCCTGGATATACTGGCCTGTAACTGTCCAAAAAAATGTTCACTCCCAAGAAGTATGTGTGTTGCAAATGGCCTCAGGTGTACTGACATGTGTAGACTGGCAGACTGTGAGAACCAGGCATCCACCTCAGAGAGTGTGGAAAGTTCAGATGAAGATGTGGAAGACGTGGAAGACTTGGGAAATTATGATTATTAATAGGTTATGAAAGTATGGAAAACAAAGTATGGAAAGCAGTCTTTGATTACATATACTCATTTTACAACCAAATGGGGCCTAGGTTATGGCTGTGTGGAACCCCAAATTTGAATTATTGTACTGTAATTCTTTATGCTATGACAAAATCTTAAGATTGTTTTGATTTGATATAACAATATGGAAAATATCATGACATTGATAAAACTCCAGAAATCTCTCCAAATGAGGATTTTTACCTTTTGTGGGGTGGGGTAACATTTTCTGCTGTACTGATGTTAATATGGAATATATACAAAAAGTGATTACTTATTTGAAGTAATAAAGCTACCACTGGTACAATGCTATCACATATTTTCTAACTCTAGAGATGTATACCTTGCCAAGAATCACTATGAGCATTATTCCCCTCAGATGGTACCGACCAACCCTACTGGCTCACAGCCTATATCAGCATTTCAGCTTTCTATATTTTGTACTTAGTTCACTGAAAGCATCACATGTAGAAAGGGTGGTGAAGGTAACGGTTGGCATTCTGTCCTTCATTAGTCAATCCCAACTCCTATACTCAGGTTGTAATTGCACTTGGAGACTGTACTTGGGGAATAGTGTACAGTTTTGGTTTCCCTGTTATAAGAAAATTGTCATAAGGCTGGACTGAATGTGTAACAAGCATGTTGCCCGGACACAAAAGAGTGCTATGGAGAGAGGTAGAGCAGGCTTGGACTCCATTCCTTGGGACATAGGAAAGTGAGAGTGACTTTACAGAGGTGTATAGAATCATGAGGGATAAAGGTAAGGTGAATGCATGCTGTCTTTTTTCCAGTGAAAGAAAATCAACATAGAACAGTACAGGTCCTTTGGCCCGCAATGCTGTGTCAACCTATATAAACCAAATGCAGTCCCGAGTGGTCTCCATGATATCTGTACACAAAAATATACACCTCCTGCCAGCTTGTTTGTCTTTAATAACTAAGAGCATTTGCTCCACCTCTTTCATTCATTGAAAGTATTCACTTATTCAGTGTTTGAAAGAGAGCTACTTGAATAGTGGTATATACAGTGCATCTACAAGACATTGCGAGCATCACACCTACAGTATCACATGCAGCAATTAAAAGAACCTTTAGCACATCTATAAGAACTTTGGTTTGAAATCTACAATGTCATTTTCGGCAGAGCGTTGCACAGGAAAAACTAGCCACTCTGTGCAATGAATCTTATGGTTGAAGCCCGCATTCTCTTACTAAGTTTGCAAACAGGGCAACTATAATATGGTTGCAATGCCAGAAATGTGACAGGAACAACTTCTTAACATGGTGGACTAATAGTTAAGGTACTGAACCAAATTTTCAAATGCTAATGCTATTTATCTGGAAAAGTAAAATTATTCTCGTCTTTTGGATGTGTGTGTGTGGGGCGTGGAATTTAATACAATTCATTAAATAATTTAGGAATATCAAGTTAGTGTGCAGGTCAGTGGGACAAGGCAGAAAATGGTTCGGCACAGCCAAGAAGGGCCAAAAGGCCTGTTTCTGTGCTGTAGTTTTTATATGGTTTCTATAGTGAAATAGAACACAAAATTTCTAGGTAGTCATTTAAAGTACACCTTGTTCTCTTTTCTTCAGAAAGAAAAGGAAATCTGTACTTTAGCTGACGGCATGGAACTCCAGAACACTTAATTATTTCCTCGGCACCGGAACAATTAGGAAGAGATGCTGGTCCAGTCAGAGAAGCGTAGGTGTCATGAATGAATAATTCAAAAAACTATCTAACATCTGATGAAAACAAAGGCTCTTTCAACAGTATAACCCTGGATTTTGAATACAAGTCCCTGAAGTGCAACGAACAAGCTCTTGGCTCAGATGCTTAAACGCAGTGAGGTTGGTGAGAGCGTGGAACGAGTTGCCAGCAGAACCTGTGGAATTTGGTTCAATTTCAACACTTAAGAGAAGTATGGCTAAGCACTGTACAGGGCTGGGAGGAGTGGGGAGATCTACAGTCCAGGTGTAGGTCGATAGGACTGGGTAGAATAATAGTTTGAAATGGAGTAGATGGGCCAAAAAGCCTGTTTTTGTGCTGTAGTACCTTATGATTCTATATCTCTAAAATTAAGCCAGGACCAAAACCCAATGGTCCAAATCAGGGTAGTTAGAATTTTCAACTTTGAGCATTAAAATGTTTTATATTATCTTGTAACTATATTCAGCCAATGTTGTGCATATGGGAAATACCACAATCTCAGAGACCAGCTGGTGGGAGCAAATATCATAGTGCTTATTAACTTTTGATAATTGATCGTTCCTGAAGATCCTTTCCATTTAAAATATTGGTGCATCTCCTAGTAGAGGTGGCTATATCCACTCCAAAAGAAACAGCTATTCAGCAGCTTCCTGGCAGCACATCACGGCCTGCTGTAAAACATTGATACTTGAATGAATTCATATCAGGCATATACATCAGATGTTCATTTCAAAGGGAATATGTATCCCAATTACTTTGCAATGATGGTTATTGACTGTATGTCCTTATAATCAACTGATGATTGTTGCTGAATAAATTTGCAATAATTATATCAGAAGTGTTAAGAAGGACAACATTTTAAAATAACATTTATTGCTACACAATTATAATAAAGAAAAGCAGGTGTCATGGAATAACTTCAAGCTTTCAACTGGAGTTACCCTTAATTCTTTATGCAATTATCTAAACATAATTTAGTACAAGATGCTTATCCAGTATTTTTACGCTCTTCAGGCACCATCTGTTCTGTACGGCTAACTTTTAGTTTGGATTCCAAAAATAGTCTCGCAAACGCAAGCACCAAGTCATCCGGCAACCAATGCCACCACAAATGGTTGTATAGAATTATGTTAAATTAAATAGAAATGTACTTCAATTATGCAGTAACTATTAAGGTGGAAGGTGGGAGGGGGTCACACACACATAATAACCTTCTGTCATCTGCCAACTATCTTTCTTCATTCGAAGACTTAGACAATTGTTTATGAAGACAACCTACCTACTCTGGAGCCAACAGTAATTAGTAACCACAGGAAGAATAAGACACCACTCAAATTGATTAATTTATATACCAGGCTATTAATTCTTACTGCATGCCCTGATAATTATATTTATAAAAAGTTAATATTTGCAGGCAGAAGTAAATGCATTTAGCAAAAGGTTGAATTGCTTCTAAATCCATTTGTAGAACTAAAGTAAAAAGTTCAATGGGTTTCTAGAGAGCCCTGTAGTTTCACAGTGATTGCCAGTTTTATGACAGAAGTCTCAAGGAAAAGGTCATTTCATTACAACATCATAAAAGAATATGAAGGGAAATAAAATGTGGTTTCTAAGGTAGCACTGCAGAAATCTTAAGTGATCAGCGAGGGGATGCTTTGCCTCAGCTGGTAATAATTCTGATTAATGATGGCTGCATTGTACACTGTAGCAGTGAGGGCAGGCAACACATTGAAATAGAACTTCGAACAGTACAGGGTGTTCTGCTCACTGTATTGTGCCGAGCTTTTAACCAACTCCAAAATCAATCCAACCCATCCCTCCCACATTGTCTTCCATTTTCCATTTATCCATGTGCCTATCTAAGAGTCTCTCAAATGTCGCTAATGCATCTGCCTGTACCACCACACCTGGCAATGCAATCCCATGCCTCCTGACTACCATGGGGAACCTTGTCAAATGTCTTATTAAAATCCATATCTTCCACATCCACCACTTTACCTTCATCAATTTATTTCTCTCCTTCCTCAAAGAAATTGTTCATGCTTGTGAGGTACAACCTACTCCTCCTAAAGCCATGGGGACCATCTCCCTTATCAGACTATGCTTCTCCAAATGTTCATAAAATCAGTCTCCAAGAGTTTGCCCAGCACCTATTTAATGCTCACTGGCTATAATTCCTAGTGTTATTCATATTAACTTTCTTGAACAAAAGAATAACATTTGCCATCCTCCAATCATCCAGTATGACATCTGTAGCCAGAGAGGATGCAAAGATCATTGCCAAAAGATCACAATCTCTTCCCTCACTTCCCATAATAAATTTGCTATGTATCCCATCCGGCACCAAGGACTTGGCTATCCTTATGGTTTTCAAAAGTTCCAGCAAATCTCTTTCTTATATAACATTAGACTTATTATGTGTACTTGCAAGATTATTGGAAACTTTTAGATTGGATATTGCTTGCAATAGTTTTGTTTCAGTTTCAAGTCTTGACAAATTTTGATGTGAGGAAGCAGGCCTCTGACTATTCAGTCTAGGCAATGAACAATTCAATTTCTCACTCACAGCATCAATATGGTACAAACATTTACCTATATTTGAAAGTTAGAACAGAATAGAATTTATTTGAAATCTTACATCCGTCCCACTATATGAGGGAGTAAAAATCTTTGCTTTATGACTCCATTGCAATGTGCAGACATGTGAATTTAAAAGTCTGATGGCTTGTAACACCAACACATTGATCTGCCTTTACTGGTTGTAAGTGTTCTTTTATAGACTGATTCAAGATTGTCTATAGTCATTCTTCAGTACAGTAGTGTGAAGAAGAACAAAATGATTGTTCTCCTTTATGATGAACATGGGTAATGCAACACTGAGGATGAGAGCGTTGTAACTCGCCTCACTGGGGTTAAGGAAGAGAGACACGTGTCAAAAAAGGGTGAAAAGTGTGTCACTTGTCAATGAAAAACTGTGATTTGCAACTTCAATCCCACTTATTTTTTGAAGTTTTAGTTCCAACCGACTATTTCCCCACCCACATCTTAATTTTCTACCAGTATGTAGTTTTATTTTAAAACGGAAAATGTTGACAGAGTTCTTGAAAATAACTGTCAAGGTGACACACTCATTTCTCCATCCCCAATAATGTTCCCTGTGAATTTCATTGTGTTTCTTTGTACTAAAACATCCCATTTGCACTGTGGGCATCAGAAATGTGGACAGTTCTTGAATTGTATCCTATCTCGCCTCTCAGAGTCAGTTTGTGGCATAGAAACAGATACTTCAGCTCAACCTCCTCATGTCACTCGAGGTGCCCAGCTGAGCTAGTCCTATTTGCCTGTGTTTGACTCATATTCCTCTAAAACTTTCCTATCATCTTATCCATATATCTTTTAAATGTTACCATACCTTCTTCAGTTGCTTTCTCATTCCATATACACACCACGAAGTACTTGCATTCGATGATACATCGGTTTCACAACATTCCTCAGGATCCCACCATTCACTGTTTTAGTTTTACCCCGAGTTATTTATTGACATACTGCATGAAGTAGGCCTTTCGAACTGCGCTGCCCTGCAGCCCCCAATTTAACCTCGTCTAATCACGGGACAGTTTACAGTAATTGTTAGAGTGAGTTTTTTTGGGTAGATGATTCGTTTACACTTAAATGACTTTGGCCACCAGACTTCTATTTGACAAAGTACTGTGGATTGAGTCCACAACAATGCGCTTCCTAAAAAGGTGTGAACACCAGATGCTTCTGGTGCCGTAGTTTGACCAGATGCTGCAGTTTCGGAGACAGTATTATCTATACTTTATAAATATTAATTGACTTCTATGTTAGGACGTAAAATACCAAATAAATGTATTGTGGATTTAACTTGCATTCCTGAAGGCTATGGATACCAACCCAGATATGTTGGCGTTGGTAGGAAAGGATGAATTCAGAAGGTGTGATGTTTGTATGTAGCTTCAAAAGGAAGCATTGTCTATAACTTTTTAAGTAGTGATTGCCTTTGTGTTTAGCATATAAATATCGAGCCCACATTGGGCTAGCAGACCTTTCTACCGAAAGCATCTCCGTCCGTATGATGCCTGCTGTACGTTGCTGTGTCGAATAAAGAAGCTGTTTTGTATTTACTAGTGACTCTGTCTCTTTGGTGATTTCGACCACGATACAACATAATCAACTTACCAACTGTAATTTCTTTGGACTGTGAGAGGTAACAAGAGCACTTGTAGAAAACCCACATCGTCGCGGGGAGAACATACAAATTTCTTACAGGCAGCAGCGGGAATTGAAGCCGCGCACCGGTGCTGGAAAGGGTTGTGCTAACCGCTACACTACCGTGTTACCGTGCCTTCCCAAAATGCAACACTTCTCTCTTACCAGAAATAAACTACTTTCGCCAATCCTCTGCTTATCAAGATCACCCAACAATTTTATAATGACTTCCTTCACTGCCTATGAAATCCTCTAATTTATTATCAATAACTTTCAAAGTATCTGCTTTCACTGCCCTTTGAGGAAACTACTCCCAAAGACACATAACATTCTGAAATTTATCTGTTTGTCACAATAGGGTGTACTCCACATTTTAAAAAGTGACCACTAATTCTAGGTTTCCCCTCAAAAAAGAAATATGCTCCCCATATTTATCAGGTAAAGACCACCCGAAGATGAAAATTAAATCACAAACCAAAACTACTTACAACAACAAGGTTAGAAGGTGCTGAGGAACAGTAATTTTTAAAAAAATCTGAGTCACAAGTTATCCTGACTAATATATCGCTGTTTCTTTAACATCACTAAGTGAATATTTAGAAGCTATTTTCCAACAGCACTGTGAAAGCAACTTCACAACAGGAATAGCGACAGTTCAAGAACACAATGCACAGCTGCTGCCTCACAGCTCCTGCGACATAGGTTCAACTCTGACCTTGGGTGTCACGTCTGTGGAGTTTGGAATGCTTCCCCCTGGTGCTGTAGTGTCCTCTCAGGAATGTGGGCCGGTATATTAATCGTCTACTGTAAAATGCCCCCATCTGTTACTGAGGCTGAGATCGAGGCCTGCAAGGATCTCCACCCCATTCTAACAACTTTCTATAGGAGCACCAGAGTGTCCTGTATGGCTGCATCATTTGTGTGGTGCGGATGCTACAAGGCATCAGATCCAAAGACCCTACAAAGGACAGTGAAAAACACCGAGAGGATCACCAGACGACACACACAAAATGCTGGAGCAACTCAGCAGGCCTGAAGGGGGAGGGATGAAGTAAACTCCATCCGCCAGAAAAAGCGGGACCGCTCAGTGGCCATCCATTTTAATTCCACTCCCCATTCATCCCTGCCCCTTCAGATTTCACCCATCATCTACACAAAATACTCTGCAGATGCTGGGGTCAAAGCAACACTCACAACACGCTGGAGGAACTCAGCAGGTCGGGCAGCATCCGTGGAAACAGTCAGTCAACATTTCGGGCAGAACCCTTCGTCAGGACTGAAGAGGGAAGGGGCAGAGGCCCGATAAAAAAGGTAGGGGGAGGGTGGGAAGGAGACCTATCGCCTCCCTCATGGTTCCATTTCCTTCTACTACCCATTGTGTTTCCTCCTATTCCTTCTTCACCTTTCCTGCCTATTCCCTCCCTGCTTCCCCTCCCTCTATCTTTCCTTTTACTGGTTTTTCACCTGGAACCTACCAGCCTTCTCCTTCCCATCCTCCCCCCACCTTCTTTATAGGGCCTCTGCCCCTTCCCTCTTCAGTCCTGACGAAGGGTTCCAGCCTGAAACATTGACTGATCATTTCCACGGGTGTTGCCCTACCTACTGAGTTCTTCCAGCGTGTTGTGAGTGTTGCTTTCACCTATCATATTGTGTTTCACTCTCCCCTCCACCCACCTTTTAAATCAACTCCTCAGCTTTTTTTTTCCTCCAGTTCTGCCGAAGGGTCTAGGCCCAAAATGTTGACTGTACTCTTTTCCATAGATGCTGTCTGGCCTATTGAGTTCCTCCAGCATTTTGTGTGTGTTGCTTGGATTTCCAGCATCTGCAGATTTTCTCTTGTTTGTGAGAAGATCACCGGGGTCTTTCTTCCCACTATTTGTGACATCTACCAAGAGAATTGTATACAAAGGGACCAAAGCATTGTTGGGATCCCTACCACCCATCCCACAATCTCACTTACCCACTAAGAATGGGAAGGAGGTACAGGAGCATTGGGCCGAGGACTGCTTCTTCCCCTAGGCTATGAGACTAATGAACATGTTGTGACCACAGAGGTCTTGTCACGAGTGCAGCAAGCTGTTTCCCTGTGCTGCACACCACATGAATTTTTGAATTATATTTTATTAACTTATTTGTGGAAATATTTTGCTTTATGAACTGTGTGAGATGTATGTTTTGTGGGTGCACTATGGTCCGGAAATCTTGCTTTGTTTGGTTACATACAAGTATTGTCAGATGACAACAAACTTGAACTTGATCTTGGGGAGTGGACAGAGAAAGCTTGAAGTATTGGGAAGAACAGAATACAAAGGGAAATAAGAGTATGATTGGGATTGCGTGAGTCAGCTGAGATTTGATGTGTCAGAAGGGCCTCTGATTTTACACTAGCAAACATAGCTTATAGCTACCCTCTCAAGGTCAGCAATTGATGTCATACTAATGATATCTGCATCTAATATGTAAATAATGAAAAAAATCAGTTTCAATCGTTTCAGAAGAGGAAATCTTCTGAGCTCAAATTCCATGCTGCTTTGTGAGGAAAAACAATGACAAGTATTGATTTATTACTTTAGTCTTTACTCACAGCACATTAAGAAGAGCAGAAATATATGGATGCATATTGTCAATCACAGGCTCTCCATGAAGTGTGACAACGTATTTTGTTTCTGAATAAAATTTGAAATATAACATGAATGCATCGGATTTTCCACTTAAATTGCAAAGTATAAATTACAACTAATTTTAGCATATATGGGTAAATTCAAACAGGCTTCCCCCCCCCCACCCCCCATGGAGATTGGGTAAAAGTACAGCTAGAGGTCAAGGGTTAAGAGTGAAAGGTGAAATGCTTAAGGGGAGCATGAGGAGGAACTTCTTCACTCAGAGGGTTCTGAGAATGTGGCCCAAGCTGCCAGTGGAAGTGGTGGATGTGGGTTTGATTTTAACATATAAGAGAAATTTCAACAGGTACGTGGATGGGAGGAGTGTGGAAGGCTATGGTCCAGATGTATGTTGAAGGGATTAGGCAGATCAATAGTTCAGTATGGACTAGAAGGACATGTTTCTGTGCTGTAGCGTTCTATGATTCTACAACAAGACAAGATTTTTCAGCAAGAATTATGTGGAGGCCAAAAGCATGTACATCATATAGCCATCACTGGTATTAGCACATGCTTGGTTTAAAAAACTCAGGAACTCGTGCTTTCCAGAAGGATGTGGTATGCAGTGTTACGTACCCCGTAACTGGGTTGCCAAACCAGCAGAAATGGACCACTAGTTGGAATCTGGATTACTGGAAGCTAATAAAATTTTAGTAAAGAAATAAGTAACACAGTACTCTAATCGTACAGATATAAATGCAACAGGTTAGCAATGATAAAACACACATGTACACAGAACTAGGGTAATAGGAATCAACCAAGCTCTATCGCAGTCTTGGGGTAAAATGATCGGTCTCAAGTGATGCAGAGTTCAGTTCAGGTTAGTACAGTTCGCAGTAATCGCTGTTGTGCCGTTGGAGAGTGAGAGAGAATGCAAATTTTGTTTCAAACAGACCTTTGATGTTCTTCGCAGTTAGCTTTCGGGCGAACCCTTTTATGTCTTCTGTGGTCACCGACTGTGACCCCTCCGTTCCGGATACGACCGTTCTTCCGTGGTGAACCCGGCACCCAGGCAAGGGCAGACACACACACCAGGTTCCCGCTGATCGTCCCTTTTCACCGTATCAGTCTATGGTCGGTTCCCTCGAACCAGACCTCCAACTCCCACCAACTTGTGGGGGCACACCGCTCTTCCGGGGTCTCGTTATCTCGTGATCTCGTGGTGTGTGTCGTGCCTCAGCGAACCTGTTCTTTTTATCCTCCTGCCGGGGTATCGCCTGTCCATCAAACTTCAAACAGTTCAGGTTCAAAGCAACTGGTCTGTCAATATTCTGAAATGTGTTTCTTTCTCATTAATCTCTCTCTTCTCTTCTCTCTTATTAGCATTTTGAGTGTTTCTCCATTGTCTCACTTACCTCTCTGTCATTAGCATCAATCTCCTAATAACTTGGTTTTTCGTCACAGCAAGTATTCCCCCATCAAGAGACACTGCCTTAAAGTGATGCGAATTTACAATATATTCAGCAGTTTTTATGCATTTGTTTGATAATATTTGGTTTCTAACAGCTTCCAAAATATTAACAGCACAAATGTGATCTCTTCTTCATAAATTTATTGTTGAAGATTAAAGAAAAAATATTTTCTTTAATATCTGCTATTACCTACTATTTTTGGTCCTCTTTATTTCCAGCTCCCATGTGATTTTACAATGGATTCTTGATTCTAATTTACTTTCTCCTGGTTTCCACTCTACGGGGTTAATTAAAATGCCAAAGAAAAGACACAGTTTCTCAGAAAAGATGTTAAAAATTTAAAATTGACGATCTCTATAAAATAGACACTCCTCCCAAAGAGCCAATTCAAATACTCACAGCGGACAAATTATAATAAAAAAAAACACTAAGTGCTGTAAGTATTCAACAGTAATCATGTACTATACTGTAGATAAGGAAAAGTTTATGCTGCATGTCAGTAATCTGGTGAAGGGTCAGAATTGATAGGTTTTCAGTGGTTTTGATGAAAGGTCATTAATCTCAAATGTTAAGTATTTCTCCCTTTACAGATATCACCTGACCTGGTGAATATTGTCAAGATTTATTTTATTTCAGATTTCTAGCTTCAATGAAGACAAAAAGCACTGGAGGTCAGGCCACATCTGCACCAGAGAGGGATGGAATTCGAATTTCAGTTTCAAATACATATTTGTTGGAACTATAATCAATTATAAAGAAGTTATGAGGGAAGAAAGGATAAAGTAAAAAAGTGAAAGGATAAAGTAAAAGAGTGAAAGGATATTTCTTTAATAGGTGGATGACAGAAGGACATAAATAACCAAGGGAATTTTTCTAGGTGCCTTCAAAACCATGGGAATCAAACCCATACTTAAAAAGACAAACCTTGATAATGAGGTACTGTACTAGTTAACTACAGGCCTATATGAAACATCCCTTCCAGGGCAAGATTTGCGAGAAAGTAATTTTCAACCAACTCAACAACTTTCTAAAACAGAACAGTATTCAAATTTTAGAGCAAACTTCAGTACTGGGATGGCCCTTACCAAATTCATCAGCAATCTTGAGGCTGATTTATATTTGTGCGTACGGGCTACGCCGTCCTGATTTATACTTTTGCGTAGCCCTGACGCCGTAGCGAGCATGTGTAGTTCTGTCTGTGTCACTCTGCAATTCATTGCCAAAACGTTAGTTGGTGGTGGGGTTTCTATGCCACTGTGTTGAGATTCTTCGTGAGAGCCATGGACGAGGAAATGCATTTTAAATATTTTTGGATGTCAGCAAATAGATTTGACGATTTGGTGCATTGTCTTCAACCATTTACACTTTGTATTTCGCATAAGTGTACTGACATGGCGGAGAAAAGCAACCGGAAATGTGCATGAGGAAATGCGATGCTACCAAGCGGACCAATCACAGTTGTTGTGGTCTGCGTCACCATGAAGGGCGAGTTACATTTTTGGGGAGGTGCATGTCACCCGACGGCGTAGGGTACATGGTACCTACGGCGTACATTTGACACACAAGTATAAATCAGCCTTTAGGTTCACCATTAATGCCAACAAAATCTCAGTTCTAATTCTTCTAGATAGATCTAAAGTGCTGCCTTTCACACAATTGACCACACCATTCTCCAAGGTTGCCTTGAGAACTGGGTTCTCCTCTCTGGTAGTGTCCATAATTCGTTTCATTCATACATCTCAAAGATAAAAATTTTGTCTGTCTTGGAGATCTATTTTCTAAGAGACACAATGTAACATATCATGTTGATCAGGAAAGCTGTCTTGGTTCCCTGTTCTTCTCCTCATGCACGCTCCCCTTAGGAGATGTCATTAAATAGCATAAATTAGCACAGTTATGCAGATGACACACAATTGATATCTTTGTTGAGCAGAATGATGATAACATCCTATCTTCTCTGACTTCTGACTTGTTTGCAATAACAAATGGATGAGTAGTAACTCAAAGTTAATGAAAACAAAACTGAAATACTTTTGGTTGGTCCCAAGCCAAAAGAGATAAACTTGCTCCCCTTGTAAAATCAGAACTAACTAACTTGGGTAACACACACTAAATGCTGGAGGAACTCAGCAGGTCAGGCAGTCAGGCAGCATCAATGGAAATGAATAAACTGTTGACGTTTCAGGATGAGGTTCTTCTTCAGGGCTGGGTGGTATCCTTGATTCAGTTTTGAATTTTAAATCCCACTGGAAGAAACTGACCAGAGCAGCATTTCAATACTTAAGAAATATTGCAAAGGCACATCCATTTCTGTCATGTAATAATGCTGAAAAACTAATTCACAACCTCGTATTGAACACATTGGCCTTCCAAAGAAAGGAACTTCAACTTATTCAGAACATCACTGCTATACTTTTAACCAAAACCAGGATGGGGGAACATCTCAGTCCCAAACTAGCTACACTGCATTGGCTTCGGATATAATTTAGAATTAATTTTAAAAGTTCTCTTACTTATTTTTAAAGCTCTTAATGGTCTGGGACTGGTGTGCATACAGAATCGTTTTTGCTTTATAAACCTGCTCAAACTCTCAAGTGTTTTTCTGCCAGTCTCTTAATTTTACACAACCTCTCTCAAAAGTTAATTTTTATATTATTTTATTTTCATGTTTGTACTTTTATCCCATCGCAAAGCACTTTGAACTACCTCGCCAGTATGAAAAGTTCTCTATAAATAGTTATAAATAATATAGAGACATAGAAAACCTGCAGCACAATACAATACAAGCCTTTTGGCCCACAAAGTTGTGCCAAACATGTCCCTACCTTAGGGATTACTAGGGTTATCCATAGCCCTCTAGTTTTCTAAGCTCCATGTACCTATCCAAACGTCTCTTAAAACACCCTGTCGTATCCCTCTCCACCACCGTTGCCGGCAGCCCATTCCACGCACTCTTTGTATAAAATCTTACCCTTGACATCTCCTCTGTACGTGCTCCCCAGCACCTTAAACCTGTGCCCTCTTGTGGCAACCATTTCAGCCCTAGGGAAAAGCCTCTGATTATCCACATGATCGATGCCTCTGATCATCTTATACACCTCTATCAGGTTACCCCTCGTCCTCCGTCGCTCCAAGGAGAAAAGGCCAAGTTCATTCAACCTGTTTTCATAAGGCACGCACCCCAATCCAGGCAACATCCTTGTAAATCTCCTCTGCACCTTTTCTATGGTTTCCACATCCTTCCTGTAGTGAGGCGACCAGAACTGAGAACAGTACTCCAAGTGGGGTCTGATCGGGGTCCTATATAGCTGCAACATTACCTCTCAGCTCCTAAATTCAATTCCACGATTGATGAAGGCCAATACACCGTATGCCTTCTTAACCACAGAGTCAACTTGCGCAGCTGCTTTGAGCGTCCTATGGACTTGGACCCCAAGATCCCTCTGATCCTCCACACTGCCAAGAGAATAATACGATATTCTGCCATCATATTTGACCTACTAAAATGAATCACTTCACATTTATCTGGGTTGAACTCCATCTGCCACTTCTCAACCCACTTTTGCATCCTATCAATGCCCCGCTGTAACCTCTGATAGCCCTCCACACTATCCACAACACCCCCAACCTTTGTGTCATCAGTAAACTTACTAACCCATCCTTGCACTTCTTCATCCTATACATATATACACATGTACATACATAAAGATGTATACTTTTTTCCAGTTAATTGGGCCATCAGTTAATCAGGACAGTTGCTTATTTAGGACAACTCTTTAAAAAAAGCAAAAACTAATTGAGAAAATTGCCAGGATTCCCTTTGTTGATTTGAGATGCTATACCACTTAACTGGGGCAGGAGGCTGTTGGCGAATAGGTTCTAACAAGCATCAGTGCCTGCACTTTTATTGCCTTTAGACAACGCTTGGAGCAAACAGTTTTTAAATAGCATCAGATGTGTCTGTTTGTGTTCAATAGGCAATGATTTTTGTCACTGATAGTTGCTGGGAAATAAGCAGTAACACAGTTCCAAATGGTTTTGCTCACTGCGGTTTCAAACATTCAGGACAGGAGATGCCAGAGATGACCAGGAGTGAAAATAAATCTAATTTCACAACTTCCATTTCGGAGCCAACAAAAATTTGAAGGTACTGAGAATCAACTTGAATGCTAGAATGAAGATGAAGATTTGGAGGAGTCAATTATTGTTAGCATATTAAGGCAGTCCACTATCTGCACTAAGTATCTGTGCTAATTTTGTTCATTGCATATACTGAATTAATTCCTCCATTGATAACTATTAGGAATTAACACACAATTTTCTAGTACAATAATGCTATTGGTAGTGTTCTATTTTGTTCTGTATTTCTTTTAAATACATAATTTGTTACTCAGTTGAAAAAGGTATGTAAAAAACAATCTATTTCCACAAAATATTGGGTAATTGGGCCAAAATATACTGGTCCTGATGTGTCCCAATTAACAAAAACTGATTAATACATTTTATATATAAAGTAGAAATGAAATGGCTATTGAGTGTATATGTAAATACATATATACATAACACACTCAATGGCCACTCTGGGGGACCACCAGTACCTAATAAAGTGGCCACTGAGTATATTTTGCGGTCTCTTCTGCTGCTGTAGTCCATCCATTTCAAGGTTTGACAGGTTTTGCATTTAGAGATGACCACACCACTGTCTTCCTGTCAGCTTGAACCAGTCTGGCCATTTCTCTCTGAACTCTCATTTACAAAGCATTTCTGACCACAGAACTGCTACTCATTTGAATTTTTTTTTAAATTTGTTTTTTTTTCCACCATTCTCTGTGAACTCTACACACTATTGTGTTTTGAAAATCTACAAGATCAGAAATTCCTGAGGTACCCAAAGCACCCTGTAGGGTACCAACAATCATCCCACGGTTAAAGTCCCTTAACCCACGTTTCCTCCCCATACTGATATTTGGTCTGAACAACTTGACCATGTCTACATGCTTTTATGTATTGAGTTGCTGCCATGTGATTGGCTGATTACATATTTTGTATTTTCAAGTAGGTGTACAGGTGTACCTAATAAAGTGGCTACCGAGTGTATATTATTTTAAGTTTAAAGTTTATTTTAAGTTTAATATCTTAATACATTAATCCAAGGTTCTGTTTTTTTCCACTTATATTGTTCTTAAATTTAGTAAAAAAAACACTACGATCCTTGGGGAGTGCTCCAATTGAGAGAAAAATAAAACTGCTTGTGTCTTTGCCAAGTTGTCCAATCTGTACAGGAGATAATTAGATGGATTCTGCTAATCAGACATTTCTAAATTTACGAATGTAATCAATGAGAGGTATCAACAGGTTATATTCCAGTGACACACATATCAAGGTGATATTCATCACTGTAATTGAAACAGACAGCTCGGCTTTGTGGGTTAAAATGTGAACAAATTTAGCTTCTTTGTGTCCTTGTCCGTTAGTCATTTAGCCATTAGCACTGACTTTATTCTTCCCTTAGCGAGGAGACAAATCCAAACAACCGGAACAAGTGGAGGTTATTCTTAATGATTATGGGGTACAAGGCATGCAGATATTGAGGCAGAAGAATTCAGAGGCACCGTTTCCCCATGAATAATTCTTGAATCAGGCTAATTTCTGCATTGCAGATGCCTGAAGCTATTGGATCCGTTCCCAGCTGCTAGTCTGTCAAACTGTGAATATGACAGGATGATGGCAGCTCAGAACTGTCAACAAGTGACAGCCACATCACATCAGTGTCCAAGCGATGATGAGGAAAGTAAAAGTGAGGCGAGGCCTCCAGCGGCTTTTCCAGAGAGAACTTTTGATGAGACAGCCTCTGTTTTTGGAACATGAGACGGCACATCTATATATCACAAGGTATCTGTGCTAAAGACAAACACTGAATCTCAATAAGATCTTGACTATCTTTATCTACTACACAAGCACTGTAACTTATCAGTATAGGATTAAACATGGAAATAGAGGCCTAGTGGGATCCATTTAATCAAATGCATTTAAAGAGGAATACTCTTGCTATGAAATTTCATAAACATGTAATTCATCAGTGGAAGTGTCTGGTTGTGTAGATCGTCTCAGCAAGACATTCAATGTGAATTTTAAAAATCTGGAGCATTCATTTCTGCACAAGGTTAAAGGGAATCTACAGGAACAGTACTAAAAGGTGGGAAGCTTAATGTACAACATTCACATTGATTCAATTGCTGTAAAATAGTATTTCCTAATGGAAGCCATTACCACTACTTTGAGCTAAGCATTAAAGTAACAAAGTAGCACAATTTTCCTTATGGGCTGATTTCATTCCAAAGGCGTTTGCGATAATTGGAATACTTCAGGAGTTGCTGAAATGAAGAAACAGAAGATGCAATCTCACCATTCATCCCACATTCAGCTGAAGGCACTAATTAGTCCACGATAGAGGATAGAGAGATGTCAGCAATAAATACTGAATTCAAACCACTGAAAACTGTGACATCCCTGTGAAGTTGTACCTTATAAGCAGGGTCTGATTAACACTTGATCATCTGCACTCAAGTGCTGTTCTAAGATGGTGCTTTGATTCAAATATGAATGGAAGCTATATTGTTCTGAATTAATTTGTTGTACATGAGCAAAGGTTTTTTTATATCAAGGTATAATTATAGAGTAGAATGCATTGCTGGGATAGGACACTTGGCAAATTGAATTATAACATTCAAAATGAGCTGAATAAAATAATGGATTAAGAGCAGGAGAGTGTGCCTGGCTGAGATACAACTAAGTCAAAGTTCAAAGTAAACTATATTATCAACGTACATATATGTTATTTTTATGTTACCTTGAGATCAATTTATTTCTAGGTATTTACTGGAAAAGGAAAGAAATACAATGTAATTTATGCACAACTGTACATAAAGACTAACAAACAACAAATGTGCAAAAGATAAACCGTATAAATAAAGTAGATAATAGTGAGAACATGAGTTGTAAAGAGTCCTTGAAAGTGAGTCTGTAGGTTGGAAAGTTGTGATGAGTAAATTTACCCTCACCAGTTCAGGCTGTAGGGTAATAACTGTGCCTGAACCTGGTAGTGTGGGACCTAAGACTTCAGAATTTGCTGCCTGGTGGTAGTCGTGAGAATTGTGTATGGCCTGGATGATTGGGCCATTGATGATGGGTGCTGCTTTCTTGTGGATCCTTGCAAATATGCTCAATGGTAGGGAGGGCTTTGCCTGTGGACTACGCTGTATCAAACACTTTCTGTAGTCTTTTCCATTCAATAAAGAATTGTCAGTACAGAAATGTTTTACTATTGTCATACGTACCAAGATGCAGTGGAAAAACTTACATTACATGCCTTCCATGCAGACCTTTTCATTACATCAGTGCATTTGAGGTAGAATGGGCACCACAGTAGCATAGCACTGAGTATGTCACTATGTCGGTTCAGGGCGTTCCAGAATTCAGAGTTCAATTCCAGCACTGTTCTATAAGTGCCTCCTTCACCAATGTAACTAATCGTTGTGAAGGAAGGATAGATTTCAAATGTTCAAGGGGGAGCGACTGATGGTTAGATGCCACTATTGAAGTCTTTCTCCTAATGAATAAGCATTATCTCAGGAGAATGTGATGCCTATTTTGTTTTGAGATAGGAAGAATTTCTGAGGGAGATGTATAGATTGTAAGCCATTGCTTAGTCAAGACCTTTCAATCTATTAGGCAATCAAATTTTATGGGATTGATGAATGAGAGTGAAAGTAAAATAAACCATTATCATACCAGAAAGCAGAGCAGGTTTGAGGGATCATACTGCCTACTGCTAGCTTTGTAAGCTCCTTGGAAGCATGTTCAATTATTCATGCTGAATGCTACAGACTAATCTCTTCTCTGAAATTGTAGCAGGTCTGGTTTTGACTAACTTTGAGGATGAGGTTGAGGTAGAAAGGATATTGTTCATGACAGAAGGATGTATTGAATTGCTCAGTATTTAAACCTGTGATACTTCATCATGTATTCACTGATAGCAATGTTATCTTGCCTTCCAATTTGTAAGCCAATGTCTGCAACATATTTAAAAGTTATGCTGTTTGGCACAAAACTTAAGGTAATATGTTGCTAACCCCAAGGATTCTGCAGAGGCTGGAATCCTGGAGCTAGACACACAAAATTATGAAGGAACTCAGCAGGTCAGTCACCATTTATGGAGAGGAATAAAGAGTTGATGCTTTGGGCTGAGTTCTGAAATATCCTGATGAAGGGTCTCAGCCTGGGACATTGACTCTTATTTCTCTCCAACGATGCTGCCTGACCTGTTGAGTTCTTCCAACCTTTCGTGTGTAGTATGTTGTTAGTAAGGTAATATTAAGGTGTTGTCTTCCAGATAAAAGACGGTCTGTCATCTTTTATTTTGTTCTGTTTTTTCAAACTACTGGGAAGATCAGCATTATTACACATCCTTCATTGCCCCAGACATACAGTCAGTCTTCTTCAAACACTGCAGGCCTTCTGGTGACAGCATTGTCAGGCAGGGTGTAGGTCCAGTGATGAAGGACCAAAGGTATAATTTCAAGTCATAATGAAATATCAGTTAGATAGGAGACTGCGGATCTGGTGTTTGCAAAAATTGCCTGCCCCCATGTTGCTCGTGGTAGCAGTTCGGAGTTTCAAGATTGTTCACAGGGTCCCAATCAAGACAGATTGATGGGAGTAGGCAGAGTAATAGTTCCTCACAGACGAGAGTTGTGGTTCTGTAGAATGCTCTGCCTCAGAAGGCAGTGGAGGCCAATTCTCTGGATTCTTTCAAAAAAGAGTTAGATAAAGCTCTTTAAGATAGCGGAGTGAAGGGATATGGGGAGAAAGCAGGAACGGGGTACTGATTGTGGATGATCAGCCATGATCACAGTGAATGGTGGTGCTGGCTCGAAGGGCTGAATGACCTATTCCTGCACCTATTGTCTATTGAGACCCGACAGGCCAAAGGACCTTTTTCTGTGCTGCAGTGCTCTATGACTCTAAGCGTCAACTTCTTGAGTGTTTTTCCAAACACCAGGTGTTTACCACAAGGTGGAAAGTCACCTTCTGCAAACTACATTTTTCTGACCTGTTCTTATGTGGCTGTTAGACCATAAGACCAGAAGACAAAGGAGCAGAAGTCGGCCATTCGGCCCATCGAGTCTGCTCTGCCATTTTATCATGAGCTGATCCATTCTCCCATTTAGTCCCACTCCCCTGCCTTCTCACCATAACCTTTGATGCCCTGGCTACTCAGATACCTATCAATCTCTGCCTTAAATACACCCAATGACTTGGCCTCCACCGCCACCCGTGGCAACAAATTCAATAGATTCACCACCCTCAGGCTAAAAAAATTTCTTCGCATTTCTGTTCTGAATGGGTGCCCTTCAATCCTTAAGTCATGCCTTCTTGTACTAGACTCCCCCATCATGGGAAACAACTTTGCCACATCCACTCTATCCATGCCTTTCAACATTCAAAATGTTTCTATAAGGTCTCCCCTCATTCTTCTAAACTCCAAGGAATACAGTCCAAGAGCGGACAAATGTTCCCCATATGTTAATCCTCTCATTCCCGGAATCATTCTAGTGAATCTTCTCTATACCCTCTCCAACGTCAGCACATCCTTTCTTAAATAAGGAGACCAAAACTGCCCACAGTACTCCAAGTGAGGTCTCACCAGCACCTTATAGAGCCTCAACATCACATCCCTGCTCCTATACTCTATTCCTCTAGAAATGAATGCCAACATTGCATTCGCCTTCTTCACTACCAACTCAACCTGGAGGTTAACCTTAAGGTTATCCTCTACGAGAACTCCCAAGTCCCGTTGCATCTCCGAACTTTGAATTCTTTCCCACTTAAATAATAGTCTGCCCGTTTATTATTTCTGCCAAAGTGCATAACCATACACTCTCCAGCATTGTACTTCATTTGCCACTTCTTTGCCCATTCTTCCAATCTATCCAAGTCTCTCTGCAGACTCTCCATTTCCTCAGCACTACCGGCCCCTCCACCTATCTTTGTATCATCAGCAAACTTAGCCACAAAGCCATCTATTCCATAATCCAAATCGTTGATATACAATGTAAAAAGAAGCGGCCCCAACACGGACCCCTGTGGAACATCACTGGTAACCGGCAGCCAACCAGAACAGGATCTCTTTATTCCCACTCTCTGTTTCCTGCCAATCAGCCAACGCTCTATCCACGTATGTAACTTTCCCGTAATTCCATGGGCTCTTATCTTGTTAAGTAACCTCATGTGTGGCACCTTGTCAAAGGCCTTCTGAAAATCCAAATATACAACATCCACTGCATCTCCCTTGTCTAGCCTACTGGTAATTTCCTCAAAAAATTGTAATAGGTTTGTCAGGCAGGATTTTCTTTTAAGGAATCCATGCTGAGTTCTGCCTATCTTGTCATATGCCTCCAGGTACTCTGTAACCTCATCCTTGGCAATCGACTCCAACAACATCCCAACCACCCATATCAAGCTAACAGGTCTATAATTTCCTTTTTGCTTCCTTGCCCCCTTCTTAAATAGCGGAGTGACATTTGCAATCTTCCAGCCCTCCGGAACCATGCCAGAGTCTATCGACTTTTGAGAGATCATCGCTAATGCCTCCGCAATCTCCACAGCTACTTCCTTCAGAACACGCGGGTGCATTCCATCTGGTCCGGGAGATTTATCTACCTTTAGACTATTCAGCTTCCTGAGTACTTTCTCTGTCGTAATTGTGACTGCGCACACTTCTCTTCCCTGCCACCCTCAAGTGTCCGGTATACTGCTGATGTCTTCCTCAGTGAAGACTGATGCAAAATACTTGTTCAGTTCCTCTGCCATCTCCTTATCTCCCACTACAGTTTCTCCAGCATCATTTTCTATCGGTCCTATATCTACTCTCGCCTGTCTTTTACTCTTTATATACTTGAAAAAGCTTTTAGTATCCTCATTGATATTATTGACTAGCTTCTTTTCATAGTTTATCTTTTCCCTCTTAATGACCACCTTAGTTTTCTTTTGTAAGGTTTTACAAACTTCCCAATCCTCTGTCTTCCCACTAATTTTTGCTTCCTTATATGCCCTCTCCTTTGCTTTAACTTTGGCTTTGACCTTCTCTTGTCAGCCACGGTTGCATCCTTTTTCCATTCGAAAATTTCTTCTTTTTTGGAATATACCTGTCTTGCGCCTTCCTCACTTCTCGCATAAACTCCAGCCACTGCTGCTTTGCCGTCTTTCCTGCCAGTGTCTCTTTCCAGTCAACTTTGACCAGTTCCTCTCTCATGCCATTGTAATTTCCTTTACTCCACTGAAATACCGACACATCAGATTTCGGCTTCTCTTTTTCAAATTTCACAGTGAACTCAATCATGTTATGATCACCGCCTCCTAAGGGTTCCTTCACCTCAATCTCTCTAATCACCTCCGGTTCATTACACAATACCAATCCAGTACAGCCGATCCCCTAGTGGGCTCAACAACAAGCTGTTCTAAAAAGCCATCTCGCAGACGTTCTACAAATTCTCTCTCTGGAGATCCAGTGCCGACCTAATTTTCCCAATCCACTCGCATGTTAAAATCCCCCACAATTATCATAACACTGCCCTTCTGACAAGCCTTTTCTATTTCCTGTTGCAATTTGTAGTCCACATCACTGCAGCTGTTTGGAGGCCTATAAATAACTGCCATCAGCGTCCTTTAACCCCTGCAATTTCTTAGCTCAACCCATAAAGATATAAAGGTCCTATTTCACCTCTTTCTAATGATTTTATATCATTTCTTACCAATAAAGCCACGTCTCCCCCTCTGCCTGCCTTCCTATCCTTCCGATACACTGTGTATCCTTGGACGTTCAGCTCCCAGAGACATGCATCCTTTAGCCAGGTCTCTGTGATGGCCACAATATCATACCTGCCAATCTGTAGCTGTACGACAAGATCATCCACCTTATTCCTTATGCTGCGTGCATTTAAGTATAACACCTTATGACCAGTATTTGGTACTTCTCGCTTTGATTTCACTGCAACTTTATTGCACTGCAACTTATCCCAATGGCTACAAACTTGGCCTATCACCTGCCCGTCTTTCCTGACACCTTTACTGCTCATTATCTTAGATTTATTTCTGTTTTCCCCTTCCTCCGCTCTGTTATTCCGGTTCCCATCCCCCTGCCAAATTAGCTTAAACCCTCCCTAACAACTCTATTAAACTTTCCCGCCAGAATATTGGTCCCCTTCGGGTTCAGGTGTAACCTGTCCTTTTTGAACAGGTCAAACTTCCCCCAGAAGAGATCCCAATTATCCAAGAATCTGAAGCCCTGCCCCCTGCACCAGTCTCTCAGCCACGCATTCATCTGCCTGATCCTGCTATTCTTGCCCTCGCTAGCAAGTGGCACAGGTAGCAATCCCAAGATTACTACCCTGGAGGTCCTGCTTCTCAGCTTCCTTCCTAACTCCTGGAAATCTCTCTTCAGGACCTCCTCCTTTGTCCTATCTATGTCATTGGTACCAACATGTACCAAGACAACTGGCTGCTCACCCTCTCCCTTCAGAATATTCAGGACCCGATCCGAGACCTCCCATACCCTGGCACCTGGGAGGCAATACTCCATGTGGGTATCTCTATCAGGCTCACAGAATCTCCTGTCCGTTCCCCTGACTATGGAATCCCCTACGACTACCGCATTTCTCCTCTCCCTCCTTCTGGCTGAATTTCTAACCATTGGTGAGAACTTGGTGGCAGTAATGTTGTGAGTTCTCAAAGGGTATTGGTCAGAAATTCTCTGGGTAGAGATAGTATTTAGCTGGCACTTTTGTCATGTAAATGTCATGCCATGCTGGCACCTCCATCCTCTGAGGTTATGCAGATGCATTAGAGACTAATCAATCAAAGAACATTCCTACTGATGATCTTATGATTGATGGAGCATCATTGATGAAGCAGCTGAAGACAACTGAACATGGGCCTTTGCCCTGAGGATTTCCTGCAGTGATACTTTAGGACTAGGATAATTAACTTCAAATAACAACCATCTTTTGGGCTGAATTTGATGCTAACCATTTTACCAGAGCTTCCTGGTGCCACTCTCAATTAAATAGTACCTCAATTTGACAGAAAGTTACACATAAAAGAATATACAAAGAGAATGTCCTCATGAATCTTTTGATGCACTCTCTCTAGCTGAATAGTATGGCACTGGAAAAGCACGAGTGTGGCTTTACCAATATTTTATAGAACTACAATATAGCATTGCAACATTTAAACTCGATGCCTTGAACGATGAAGGCAAGGGCACTATACACCCTCAGTACCCTGATTATCTGTGTGGCCTCTTTCAGGGAACCCCAATGTCTATCTATTCAACCTCATGTCCCAGGGCCCTACCATTCATTCAATGCATATGTATGGTCCTTGCTTAACTTCCCAAAACGCTTAGAGTCATGTTTTTCCAAACAAAATTCTATCTGCAGGTCCCTTGCCAATTTGCGCAGTTGATCTACAAGCAACCTTTTTCCCCATCCTCTTAACCACCAATGTGTTTCACACATTAACTGGGCCGTTTCCCTTGTGCAACAGGGCCCTGCCAGTGGTGGTACTGCCTCCAGCTCTACTTATATACGGGCATTTTAGGCAACAGCAAATGCATCCTTGGTATTAATATTAATTCTTCCAAGTATTCTCGAACATGAAGGAGCTCTGAGTCATATCTGAGAGAGGTCAGTGATGATCAAAGCTGTTTTTTTCATCCATATTTAACCACATGGTAAGAAATTACATAGATTTCTTACCATAGACCAACATCAAAGCAGCTCAGGATTACTTTCCCTCTCTGTTGGGTCTTCTTGCAAGTGGGACGGGACTAACTAGGGTCTGTACTGGAAGCATTCAGCTCATTGACTAAGATTGTTTTAAATCTGGAGAATCAAGAGATACATGGTTAGTTTAGGAAGGTGGTAGATCAATTAAGTTCTCATAAAATGGCAGAGTAGGAAGAGAGGGTGAAATGACTTAAAATTGTTGTAATTTACGATGCCATTAAATTCCACAATGACCACAGAAGTAGAAGAGATAACATACTTGGGTTGTTATTCCAGTCACTATACTCTTACCCTGGAATTTACTCATCGCTATTGCTCTATGGACTGTAATTACTTAATGAAACCTTTAAACTCCTTTTGCTCAGACTGCATCTCGTCTCAAATTATTTTGAGCTTTACTCTTTGCCCATTACCTTAACTGTAATGCTTGACTGTGCCAATACATACACTCTTAATTATTTAATGCTGATAAGGCATTTTCTTTAATATCTTGTCAGATTATTTTCTGGAAATCCTTGCCATACTCTGCTGTGGGGCACATGCTATGATTATTGTAATGTAGATTTTTACATTTAATAATTTATGAGGGTTAACAACAATTGGTGTTAAAATATTTGTCTATCACAGTATTGTGCAGAAAGAGGGAGAAAGTGAAAACATCGGAAAGAACAAGATAAATGAGGGTCTAAGAAGCTTAAAGTAGGGATCTAAAAATAAAGACCTCTGTTTATGTAATGTCTTTCACAACTCTTACAGGGAGTTTCAATGCGTTTTGGTGAAGAGTAGTCACTTCTCTTCTCCTAAGGCAGTCCTGCAGACTTGCTTCCATTTCATTTCTGAGCATGGCTGATGAAACCCTTATGGGAATTATGGACCCACCTCATGTGGCCAGGATGCTCAATGGAGCTGGTGCTGGATAGCCAGAGAAGTAACCTTCTCCACAAATTATGTAATGTTGGGCGTGGTCCTGACAAATGGTCACAAGGTCCTTAATGCCACTTGTTTAGCTCTTTCCCCAGAAAATGGTCATTCAGGATGTTACATTTTTATCATGGTAGTTTTGGGAGTAAAACTGGGAATAGAAATGCAAATGCTAGAAACTGCAAACTGCAAGATGCTGGAGGAACTTAATGGATGAAGAAAAATGGGCGGTTAACATTTTGGAGTGAAGGTCCTGACCAGAAACGTTGACTGTCCATTTCCCTCCATGGATGCTGGAGACCTGTTAAGTTCCTCCAGCATTTTTTGTGTTGCTAGAAATGGATTGCCTGCTTCAGGAGTCCCGTTCAGCCACTTGATCAGCTTGGCCTGGTCAAGCAGTCAAGGTGCTAGTAGTTTCTCTCCAATGCTTTGAGATTCCTAATGTGGAGTAAATTGTCCAAGTGTGCCAATGACTGGGGAAGAAGGGTGACTGGGAATTAGGAATGTCCCTCATGAGAGTGAACAGCAATGGGGAAGGAGGGGAGATGGAGGAATGTCAGTCTCACTCTGGAAGAGAGCAAGTTGCCAAAATTTGGAGGGTAGGAAATGCCTGTGTATAGTGGGGATAAAGATCAAAAGGGCAATTAAAAGGCAAAAGAAGGGGGAAGTGAGGTGCTTGCAGCTGAAACATGAAACAGAGTAGACAGCTTGTTGGGAGAAGAATTCCGCATCAATAGTGTGATCATGGCCAGAAAATCTTTATTTTATTTCAAGATAACACATGGTAACAGACCCTACTAGCCCAGTGAGTCCATTCCACCCAATTACACTCATGTGACAAATTAACCCATGAACCCTTTTGTCTTTAAAATGTTGGAGGAAACCAGAGTACCTGGAGGAAACCCAGCTGCTGTTGTAGCAATATGCAAACTGCTACACTACCATGCCATTACAAATCTACATAATCAGATTTTTTTTTTTATCCCCATTAGACAGTGGATTGGCTATGGATGGAATTAATATAGATTTACTGAGCCAAGGGGCCTATTTCAATCCCATGCAAATCCATGATATCCGTTGATGGACAAATATTGGCTAGAACAACATTTTCTCTTTATTGAAATACCTCCACGTTGACCTGAGACAGGACCTATGTATAACCTATCAAAGGAAAGACAGTTCCACCAAACAGCAAGGAGCATGTCCTATACTAAGCTGAAGGGCTCAGCCTTAATTTCTGGAGTGGTACCTGAACTTTTTAAGAGTGCTTGCAGCTGACCGTTAACTGGCACTTTAACCCTTGTGGATTGGCCGGTAGATTCTGGAGTACCTAATCTTTGTCACTTCGTACTTTGCGACAGGAAGAATACAAAAAGCATGGTGAAACAGTGGTTAGGTTTTTCAACTAGTACCGTACACCAAGGCTGTTGACCTGCATAGAGGAACTGAAATCCCATAATGTCAGGCGGAGAGTTTAAATTGAAATAATTGAACAAATCTTGAATTAAAAATAAGCTACCATGTTAGCAATGATATGTTGCTTAAAACATTCATCTCCCAAGGGAAGAAAATTTGCCATCTTTACCTGCACTGGAGTATTTACAATTCCAGATCCAACAATGTAGTTGACTTGATTACCTCCACATTTCAGGGGAAATTAAGGATAAGTAATGTATGTCAGCCTTGCCAGCAATATCCACATACTAACTATGCATAAACTAAATAAACATCAAGGAGACTTACTGCAGATTCAAGCATCACTCAACAACAGATTTAATGTTAGTGCATATCAAGGGCCACTTTTGGCAATAAATCGCAAGAATCTGATTAGAGTGGAGTACTGATTTAGGTACAACTGAGAGACATCATCAATAATGGAAATCGTTAACAGCAGACATTGATGTTGTCCCTGGGAGCCATTTATTGAAACAGGACCAAAGTACCAAAGATGCAATTGATTTGGATGAGCAAACATTTAAATCTCAGTCAAACTAAAACAAGTTTTAATTCAGATGGGATACTGGGGGAAAGAAATCCTTGAATTAAATTGTTAAGAAAGCTCCAATATACTCAGGAGGAAAAAAATGGAAAAATATTTTTGACATTGATCTTGATATAATTTTTCCCCTGACATTTGAAATCTGTGCATAATCTTCACCAAAAGAGAAGTGAGAGGTCACCTGATAGAGGTGTATAAGATGGTGAGAGGTATTGATCGTGTGGATAGTCAGAGGCTTTTTCCCCAGGGCTGAAATGGTTGCCACAAGAGGACACAGGTTTAAGGTGCTGGGGAGTAAGTACAGAGGAGATGTCAGGAGTAAGTTTTTTTACTCAGAGAGTGGTGAGTGCATGGAATGGGCTGCCAACAACTTTGTGGGCCGAAGGGCCTGTATTGTGCTGTAGGTTTTCTATGTTTCCATGTAAAAGGAGCTTTAAGATGTAAATACATTAAAAAAAACATGCCAATAAAAATCTTGAAATTCACCAAAGTCTTATTTTTCCATATACTGCACAACATACACTGATAACAAGGATCAGTTTTTTTCCCCAGAGATGTTGGGTTGTTTCCTCTTTCTTAAAATTTGTTTAATTAACATGAACTTTGAAATGATAGAATTATTATGGGCAGAAGCCATTCCGTGCATTCTTACTTTTTGTAGCAATCTAGTTAGCCCTATTCACAAGGTATTTCCCCAGAACCCTTTCAATTATTTACCCTCAATTGTCAATACAATTTCATTTCCACTACCTCTACAGGTAGCAAGTTCCAAATCATAAACATGTTAAAATGTCCTCCTGTTTAACCCCAATGTATCTTTTGCCCAGTACTTTAAATACCTCTCCCTCCCCTCTCTTTATCCATCAGGATATACTGATAGAAACAAATACCTCTTATTTAGCTGTTGAGCCAATAGCAATCTTCAGTACTTCTTGCAAATCACCCCAAAACCTTCAATCCTCCTCAGGGACCTGGCATAGCATTTCCAATCCATAGCTAAAATTCCTCTTCCCTGAAACCATTCAGATCAATCTCAGCTACCGTATAAGCACTTTAGGACCCGCACATCCTTCCTAAAATGATGTAGTCATAATTGGAGTCAAATTCCTCTGTTTTGACCCAAACTAGAATTTTACAATGGTTCCTTCGTAAAATGCTCCAACCTTCTGTATTTCTTGCTACAGGAACCTATACGCTTTACAAATCTCTCCCTCAACAAGTCTTAAAGTAAAGCTCTGTCATGCCGCATGGCAAGAGGTCCATCAACCCATGCCAACCAAGATTCCCAGCAAAGTTATTCCCATTTGCCTTTGTTTGACAGATAACCCTCTACCCATTCCTTATCCATGGACGTTGTTAATATAACTGCCTCAACCACTTCCTCTGGCAGCTCATTCCATATACTGACTACACTCTAGATGAAAAAGTTGATACCCTCAGATTCTTGCAAAGTCTCTCTATTCTCAGCTTGAACCCACATTCTAATTTTTGGTTCACTAACCATGAAAACAAAACCTGTCTACATTCACCTTATTTGTGTCCCTCAATTTCATATGCCTGTGCAAGATTACCTCTCAGTTTGCACACTGCAATGTAAAGGTCCCAACCTGCTCAACATCTCTAATTTAGTCCTGAGGCCCAAAAATATCCTCATAAATATTCTCTACATTTCTTCCAACTAAATACTATCATTGCTATAGCATTAGGAAAGACTGAACACAATATTCCAAATGTGGCCCATTAAAATCCTTTACACACAAATGTGGGTTGAGGGGTGTAGATACGTCTCTGTCAATAGAGTATAAGATGCTCCTTTTTTCTGCTATCCTGCAGGTCACACTTGGGCAAGTTCTAACACCTACTTAGCCCCCCCCCCCCCCACCTCCGATCAGCATCACGTGTAGCCATGGGAGCAGGTGGAGAATGGTCGTATGGGCAGCTGGAGCACATCACAAATTCTGGTTATGCAACTACTGAAGCCAGGCAGACAATCTCTGAAGAGTATTGATAACGGCTGGGGTCACCCATCTTGTAAAGGCACTGATCATAAGAAGGCAATGGCAAACTACCTACTTCAGGAAAAATTGCCAAGAACAATCATGGTCATGGATCACCCACATCATACGACATGGCACATAATGAACAAATGAACAAACACTGCAAGTTACTATCACAACTTCTACGCTCAATGCACTGGCTGATGAAGTGCAGTGTGCCATCACCGTTACCACTCTGGCTTACTGCAATAACATTTTCAGGGAAATCCGTACTTCTACTCTTCAGTCCTTCTGTTCTTTTCACGCAAAGATGAAATGGCTGTAAACCACATATAGATAGCTCATCTATTCCGCTGGATTTGCAGTAGCAGCTGTGACAAACAACCAAGAACCTGGAAATTGAGCTCAGATTGCCCTTATCAAGTTTCTGCCCTTTCTGCTCAACACACCTTTCAGTCGAGATACAGGTTCATTCCAGAACAAAATTGAATGGAGATGATATCAAAATAAAGATAGAATCCAACTGTCCACTTTTTTTTTTGAGAAATGCACTTCAGGATCTCAAATTGCCCGCAAAAGGAAAAGCATTTCAATTCAGTCTGCCAGCTGTAATCATGTCCTCTGCTTTTCCCCGCAGCTGCATGTACCTTTCGTGGCTTTGTTAACTCAATCAGTTGATGGGCCCAGTTGCAGAGAGAGCACGTGGCTACGAGTGGTGAGGGAACTTCCCAAGCTTTTAACCCCCCTCCCCCAAAAGACCCTGTCAGCCTTTTGAAGGACTGCTACTGACACTTTCCTTGACACGCATGTTTAAATGACTTTGAGAGATACTTGAAAGTTCAAACAAATGTAATTAAATAGAAATATTAAACTACCAGAAACTAATTAAATGAGATAAAATAACGTAGAGAAAAGCATACAAACCACTTCCTTGCATTTAATTTTATAACTGAGATCAGCAAAGCATCGACTTGGCAGCCCAATTCAATTACTTTGGTTTCCTGTTACATAGGAGTCTGTTCAGTAGTTCAAATCTATGCCAATTCTCACAGGGGCCCTATTAGTCCCTTTCTCCACTTACTTCTCTATAATTTATTTTCTTTCAGATGCCCATGATATCCGCTTGAATCCTCAGCCACCCATTTACACTCGAGGTGATTCACAGTAGCCAGCTAGCACAACAAGCAGAACCTCTCTGGGATGTGGGAGGAAATCAGAGAACAGGTGGAAACTTACATGGTCACACAGAAAATGTACAAGCACTACACCGAAAATACTGGGGCTACCAATGGAATCTGAATCACTGGAGCTGTCAGCCATTATCTATGAAAATGAATAAGTTGTCACTGTTTCTTCAGTTCTGAAGAAGGGTCTTGGCCCAAAGTGTTAATTGTTCATTAATTTCCATTGAAACTACCTGACCAGCATCTTGGGTGTGTGTGTTGCTGTGGATTTCCAGCACTTACAGACTTCTATATTTATGATTACCTGGAGCTTTCTGGAGTCACACTCTCAGATTCATTTATTAATCACAGGTACATGAAAACACAGTGAAGTGTGTCATTTGTGTAAAAAACCAGCACAACCTGAGAGTGTGCTGGGGGCAGTCTGCAGGTGTCGGTACACATTCCGGCGCCAACATAGCATGCCCACAATATTCTACAGAATGACACAACAACAGTAAAATAAACCCCTTTTGCCTCTCCCACTCACACAGACAGTCCTCCTACCACAGGACAGGCCACATCCAGTGGACCCGCACTCATGGGGCCTGTGACTTCCAGAGCAGAGAAGCAGTGCTGGTTGCAAAGTGCACCTGGCCCACCAGCTGTAGACTCTTCTATTTCACCTTGGGCCCAGTCAGTACAGCAGGACACTGGATTGATCAACCCACTCAGATTCATGGAGCTCTGGAGCAGGGAATAATGAGCTTCAGCTGAACTCATCCATGCCCATCACACTGCTTTCCTGAGCTACTCTTATTTGCCTGCATAAACATAGAATAGTACAGCACATTACAGGCACTTCGGCCCACAATGTTGTGCCGACCCTCAAACCCTGCCTCCCATATAAGCTCCCACCTTAAATTCCTTCGTATACCTGTCTAGTAGTCTCTTAAACTTCACTAGTGTATCTGCCTCCACCACTGACTCAGGCAGTGCATTCCACGCACCAACCACTCTCTGAGTAGAAAAACCTTCCTCTAATATCCCCCTTGAACTTCCCACCCCTTACCTTAAAGCCATGACCTCTTGTATTGAGCAGTGGTGCCCGGGGAAGAGGTGCTGGCTATCCACTCTATCTATTCCTCTTATTATCTTGTACACCTCTACCATGTCTCCTCTCATCCTCCTGCTCTCCAAAGAGTAAAGCCCTAGCTCCCTTAATCTCTGATCATAATGCATACTCTCTAAACCAGGTAGCATCCTGGTAAATCTCCTCTGTACCCTTTCCAATGCTTCCACATCCTTCCTATAGTGAGGCGACCAGAACTGGACACAGTACTCCAAGTGTGGCCTAACCAGAGTTTTATAGAGCTGCATCATTACATCGCGACTCTTAAACTCTATCCCTCGATTTATGAAAGCTAACACCCCATAAGCTTTAACTACCCTACCTACCTGAGAGGCAACTTTCAGGGATCTGTGGACATGTACCCCAAGATTCCTCTGCTCCTCCAAACTACCAAGTATCCTGCCATTTACTTTGTACTCTGACTTGGAGGCCTATAACAATCTAAACCTTTCTATCCATGTACTTGTCCTAATATATTTTTAAAATATTGTAATTATACCCACCTCAAGCACTTCCTCGGGCAGCTCATTCCATATACAGGCCACCCTCCATGTACAAAAAGCTGTCCCACAGGTCCTTTTAAATATTTCCTCCCTCACTTTAAACTTGTGCCTTCTAGTTTTGGACACTCCATGCCTGGGGAAAGGACTATGGCTACTTAATGTTCTCCATGATTTAACAAACCTCTGTAAAGTCACCCTTCAGCCTCCAGTGGTCTAGGAATGAAAGTCCCAGTCTATCCAGCCCCTTCTTCTAAGTCAAGCCCTTCAGACATGGCAGCGTAGCAGTTAGTGAACATGGCCTGGCTGGTGGTGGTCCTTGATGATGGATGCTGCTTTCCTCCAACAGTGCTCAATATAGGGGTGGGATTTACCCGTGGTGGACTGGGCTGCATCCACTATATTTTCTAAGATTTTCCATTCAAGGGCATTGTTGTTTCCATACCAGGCCAGGATGCAACCACTCAGTATACTCTACTACATGTGGAGAAGTTTGTCAAAGTTTTAGATGCCATGCCAAATATTTATAAACACCTTAGGAAGTAGAGGCGTTGCTGTGCTTTTTTTCATTATTGTTCTTATGTGCTGGGCCCAGGACAGATCCCCTGAAATGACAACATTGTGGAATTTAAAGTTGCTGACTCTTTCTCCCTCTGATCCCCCAGTGAGGACTGACTAATGGACCTCCAGTTTCATCCTCCTGAAGTCAATTATCATCTTCTTGCAGACATTGAGAGAACTTGTTGTAGCACCCCTCAGCCAGATCTTCAAACTCCCACCCATATGCTGATTTGTCACCACCTTTAATTCGGCCAACATCAGAGGTGTCCTTGCCAAACTTAAATGATGCATGGGAGCTGTGCTGAGCCACACAGGCAAAAATATAAAGCAAGTATTAGGTCCAGTGGCGCTGACCTCAACAATAATAAAGTTCTTTGAGCGGCAGGTTATAGATCACATTAAATCCCATCTTCCTGCCACATCGGACCTTTTCCAGTTTGCTTATCACTCAAATAGGTCCACTGGTGCTCCATTCCATTCTGTCCCTCCTATAATCTTACCCCATATGCCAGGATACTGGTTAGTGACTTCAGCTCAGTATTTAACACGATCATCCCTCAGAAGCTGGTGGGAAAACTGCCTTCGTTGGGTCTCAACACCTCTCTCTATAACCGGATCTCGGACTTCTTGACTGGAATGTCGCAGTCAGTCCGTGTTGGCAAGACACCTGTCTAGCTCCATCACACGGAGCACCCGCACACCCAATGGCTGTGTGCTCAGCCCACTGCTGACACGTCAAATTCATTGATGACCCAACAGGGGCTGGCCTCATCAATAAGTCTGAGATGGTGTACAGAGAGGAGGCAATGTGGCTGGTAGAAAGGTACAAACACAACAACTTGAGTTCATAATGATTGTGGACTTTAGGAAGGGGCAGGCTGACAACTCTTCACTGCACATACATGGGTTGTTTTTGGAGAGACTTAAGAGCACCAGGTTTCTGGGAGTGCAGAAAATGGACAATCTCACCTGACCCTTGAACACCATCTCTTTGGTCAAAAAGCACTGCAGTGTCTCCACTTCCTGAGGGAATTGAGGTGAGTAAGCGCCCCCTTCCCTCCATCCAATTCTAACCAACTTGTACAGCAGCACTATCGAGAGTGCTCTGATCAGCTGCAGCACTGTCTGTTATGGGAATTGCAAGTCATCTGACCGCAGGCTCCTGCAAAGGATTGCTAGGACTTCTGAGAAAATCATTGGTGCCTCTCTTCCACCCATTAAAGATATTTATCAGGATCACCGTGTACATAGGGCCTGTAGCATTGTTAGTGGGACAAGGCATTAAGACAAGATTTGTCAGGATGGGAAACAGTTCTTCCCCCAGGCTGTCAGACGACTGAACTCGCTGTCACCACCCAGGTCTCAGCACATAATGTATGAACTACCAGAACCATTATACTGTTTACCTTTTAAACTTGTCTCACATATGCACCTTATTATTTGTTAATTTATTTATAGTAATATTACTTTGTGTTATGTGTGTGAGTTGTATATACTGTGTTTTGCACCTTGTCCAGAGGAACATTGTCTGATTGGTGGGATACATGTGTACAATTGAATGACAATAAACTTGAACTTGATGTTGAACTTGAACTATTCGATCAAAATCAAAACACCCTCAGCTAGTCTTCTTAGGCTATGGTTACCTCCAAGAATATCCAGTACATTAAAGAAAGAACCCAGTTGCTCCTCTGAGCATATTTACAAAGTGCGCTACCACAAGAAAGCAGCATTCATCTTCAAGAAACTCTGCCATCCAGGTCATGGTCTGTTATCACTGCTGCCATCAGAAAGGAAGCACAGGAGCCTTAAATCTCACACTCCCAAGTTCAGAAACAGCTATCACCCTTCAACCATCGTGGTCCTGAACCAGCTCAGATTACATCCACCTCAGATCTGAAATGATTCTGCAAACTTTGAACTCACTTTCAAGGTCTCTGCAACTCATGTTCTAAGTTTTATTTATTTACATTTAAGATTATTTGTTTTTTTTATATTTGCATATTTAGTCTTCATTTGCATATCAGTTGTTCATCAGTTTTTGTGTGCAGTTTTTCCATCTATTCAATTGTATTGCTTTGTTTTACTGAGAATGCTTGTAAGAAAATCTCAGGGTAGTATATGGTGACATACACATACTTTGATAATAAATTTACTTTGAAGTTTGAAACAGAAACTTCAGTCTTTAAGGGCTGCCACTGTGCATTACGACCCACCCATTCCCCACTGCAGACAGGCCTAATGCAGGATCTATGCATAGTTAATGAGACTAACCACAGACCATGCCAATCATGAGCTTTCAGTGGAAAATCTATTCTTAAGTGAAAGTTTCAAGTCTAGAAAGTATCACTGCTAATTGTAGCAAATGAACATTTAACATGTACTTTATATTCCCCTGCTGGCTCTTAATTGAAGCAGAGGAATTAAGAGTCCACCATTATGCCCTGAAGGCCTCTTTTACCTTCTGCTAGTTGATGGTTGATCCACACCTCAATTCTATTTGCGCTCCTTTGCTACATGTCCCAAGGATATCATCTCGCAAAACCATACTGCACAAAAACAAGGCCATCAACCAAATAGATTCCCCTCTGACCGTAAGCGTTCAGTTACATTAAGCCTTCAGCAATCCCATTTTCCCCACGTCTTGTCACTCACCTACACACTGGGGGAAATTTACAGTGGTCAATTAGCCAACCAACCTTATCACCACTCAGGGCGAACACGTGCTGTTGAAGAGAGAACGTGCAATATCTGCACAAGCAGCACCCGAGATCAGGATTGAACTGAAGTCACTGGACCCAAGAGGCAACAGCTCTCCAGCTGTGCCTCCTATTTTAGTGATTTTAGTTCCTGCTTGTTATAATCCTCGTTTAAAAAAAACTGCTTCCTGATTGTATTCTTGTATAGCCTGACTCTAATTTATTAGCTTAAGTAGCACAGACCCATGGCTAGTAGTGTCAAGAGCGTAATTACTTCACAGTGCAAGAGACGTGGGTTCATTCCTGACATTGGATGCTGTGTAGTGTTTGCACACTCTTCCTGTGTCCATGTGAAATTCGTCTTGGTGCTTTGGTTTCTCCTGCAAACCAAAAATGTTGTGTATTTGAGTCGGCTCATTGGTGTCTATGTAAATGGTAGAATCTAAAAGGAATGATAGAATACAGGGAGAGTGGGATTGATGTAGCATAAACATAATTGACTCATTTATGGTCAGCATGCATTCAATAGAGCAAGGCATCTATTTTCCCTGCTGTCTCTCTCAATGGTTCTGAGAATGGTTTAGTTACATTTAGTCCAGAAGTGCAGAAAATATTGAGAGGAGATTTGTTACAGGCGTAAAATTTCATAACTGCTCGGGATGAGCAAACAGTGAGAAACCATAAGACCATAAGTTACAGGAGCAGAAGTAGACCATTCAGCCCATTGAGTCTGCTCTGCCATTCAATCATGGGCTGATCCAATTCTTCCAGTCATCCCCACTCCCCTGCTTTCACCCCATACCCATTGATGCCCTGGGCTAATCAAGAACCTATCTACCTCTGCCATAAATACACCCAATGAACTGCCCTCCACAGCCACTCATGACAACAAATTCCACAGATTTACCACCCTCTGACGAAAGCAATTTCTCCGCAACTCAGTCATAAAAGGACATCCTTCAAACATGAAGTCATGCCCTCTTCTCCTAGAAACCCCTACCATGGGAAATAACTTTGCCATATCTAATCTCTTCAGGCCTTTTAACATTCGGAATGTTTCTATGAGATCCCCTTCATTCTCCTGAACTCCAGGGA
Source organism: Mobula hypostoma (assembly GCF_963921235.1). Classification (NCBI taxonomy): domain Eukaryota; kingdom Metazoa; phylum Chordata; class Chondrichthyes; order Myliobatiformes; family Myliobatidae; genus Mobula; species Mobula hypostoma. The sequence goes on from NC_086101.1 coordinate 175,743,699, forward strand.
ATACAGCCCTAGAGCTGCCAGACATTCCTCCTGCAGTAACCCTTTCATTCCTGGAATCATTCTTGTGAAGTTTCTCTGAACCTTCTCCAATGTCAGTATATCCTTTCTAAAATAAGGAGCCCAAAACTGCACACAATACTCCAAGAGTGGTCTCATGAGTGCCTTATAGAGCCTCAAAATCACATCCCTGCTCTTATATTCTATACCTCTTGAAATGAATGCCAACATTGTATTTGGCTTCTTCGTAACCAACTCAACCTGGAGGTTAACCTTTAGGGTATCTTGCACAAGGACTCTAAAGTCACTTTGCATCTCTGCATTTTGAATTCTCTCCCCATCTAAATAATAGTCTACCTGTTTATTTCTTCCACCAAAGTATAGTCAATTCAGGTCAGAGAACAGGGACCACAGATTTTAAAAGTGTTTTACAATAAACTTAGGGATTGAATGGTAATGGGGAAAGAATAAAAACTGTAACACCCATTGATTATGTTCTGCAATGCACAATCATGTGTGGTGTATGCACATACATCTGAACATAGAGGACATTTGCAGGGCTATGGTTTGGGAGGGAGAAGAGAATGGAGGTGATATTGGGTGGATTACTCTCCAAGGAGCAAAGACTTCAAGTACTTTTAACCAATTTCCCCCGGGATCAATAAAGTATGACTATGACTACTAAATAGCCCACGTCACTACTGTAATATAATTCTAAAATCTAATTGCAAGACAATATCTCAATTTTCCCATTCGACGAAATATTTTTCTCCACATGCACTATACAAAATAATTTCAGATAGATTAATACATTTGTGAAAAAGACCAGAGCTTCACAAACAAGTCATTCATAACTAACAAAGACATTTTCCAGTTTCAAAGTACAGTGGATTCTGGTTAATTGGGCCATCGGTTAATCAGGGAGCCACTTATTTGGAACAATTCTTAAAGAACAAAGACTAATCGAGAAAATTTCCAGCATTCCCTTCATTTACTTGGGACTGTATACTGCTTAACTGGGGCAGGAGACTGTTGCCCAACAGGTACGCAACTGGTTAGAACTCGTGCTGCTGTTAGACGCTACACTGTGCTTAGAGTGAACAGTTTTAAATAGAGTCAGTTGCATGCATGTGTGTTCAAAAAGCATTGATTTTTGTCACTGATAATTGGTGGGAAATAAGCAATAAGTCAATTCTGTACATGTTTTGTTCACAGTGGTTTGAAGCATTGAGCCTTGGAGATGCCAGAAGCAACCAGAAGTAAAAAAGAAAATTTCATTACTTCAACAATTTAGGGACTACAAAGTATTTGAAGGTATCAACAATCAACTTGAATGTTACAATGAAAATGAAGATTTGGAGGATACAATCATTGATAGCATGCAGAACCTATAAAAAGTATTCAACCTCCCTGGAAGTTTTCATGTTTTATTGCTTTACAACATTGAATCACAGTGGGTTTAATTTGTTTTTTTGACACTGATCAACGGAAAAAAACTCTTTCTTGTCAAAGTGAAAACAGGTCTCTACAAAGTGATCTAAATTAATTACAAATAAAAAAACACTAAATAATTGACTGCACAATTACTTACCCCCTTCAAGTTAGTGTTTAGTGGATGCACAACTACAGCGTTGAGTATGTGTGAAAAGGTCTCTATTAGTTTTGCGCATCTGAACACTGCAATTTTTCCCCCATTCTTCTTTACAAAACTGCTCAGGCTCTGTCAGATTACATTGGAATTCTGAATGAGCAGCCTTTTTCCAAATCTAGCCACAAATTTTCAATTGGATTGAGATTTGAACTCTGATTTGGCCATTTCAGGAGATTAACATTGTTGTTTTTAATCCATTGCTGTGGAGCTTTGGCATTATGCTTGAGTCATTGTCTTGTTGAAAAAAAATCTTCTCCCAAGTCACAGTTGCAGGCTACATCAGGTTTTCCTCCAGGAGTCCCCTGTATTTTGCTGCATTCATTTTACTTTCTACCTTCACAAACCTTCCAGGGCCTGCTGCAGTGATGCATCCCCACAGCATGAAATAGCCACCAAGCTTCATGGTAGGGATGGTGTGTTTTTGATGCTCTGTAGTGTTTGACTTAAGCCAAACATAGTGTTTAGTCTGATGGTCAAAAAGCTCAATTTTGTTTTCATCAGACCATTGAACATTCTTCCAGTTGACTTCGGAGTCTCCCACCTCTTCTGGCAAACTCTAGTTGAGATTTCATATGAGCTTTTTTTTCCAATAGTAGCTTTCTTCTTTGCCACTCTGCAGAACTCTGTGACAAATGAAACACCTGGGCAACAGTTGTATGCACAGTCCTTCTCATCATAGCCACTGGTGCTTTTAACTCCTCCAGAGGTGTCACAGGTCTCTTGGTGGCCTCACTCACTAGCCCCCTTCTTGCACAGTCACTCAGTTTTTGAGCATGGTCTGCTCTAGGCTATGCTATATTCTTTCCATTTCTTGATGATTGACTTAACTGTACTCCGAGGGATAATCCGTGACTTGGAAATTTTCTTCTATCCATCTCCTGACATGTGCTTTTCAATAACTTTTTCCACAGAGTTGCTTGGAGTGTTCTTTTGTCTTCATGGTGTAGTTTTTGCCAGCTCACTGTCTCACCAGCAGTTGGACCTTCCAGATACAGGTGTATTTTTACTACAATCAATTGAAACAGATTGACTGTGCACTGTGATCTCCATGTGACTTCTAAAACCAATTTTGGGTGCACCAGTGATGATTTGGTGAATACTTATGCAATCATTTATTTAGTGTTTTGTATTTGTAAGTAATTGAGATTACTTTGGAGAGGCAAACAACAGGAATTCTGCAGATGCTGGAAATTCAAGCAACACACATAAAAGTTGCTGGTGAACGCAGCAGGCCAGGCAGCATCTCTAGGAAGAGGTGCAATCGACGTTTCAGGCCGAGACCCTTCGTCAGGACTAACTGAAGGAACAGTGAGTAAGGGATTTGAAAGTTGGAGGGGGAGGGGGAGATCCAAAATGATAGGAGAAGACAGGAGGGGGAGGGATGGAGCCAAGAGCTGGACAGGTGATAGGCAAAAGGGATACGAGAGGATCATGGGACAGGAGGTCCGGGAAGAAAGACGGTGGGGGGGGTGGGGGGACCCAGAGGATGGGCAAGGGGTATATTCAGAGGGACAGAGGGAGAAAAAGGAGAGTGAGAGAAAGAATGTGTGTATAAAAATAAGTAACAGATGGGGTACAAGGGGGAGGTGGGGCATTAGCGGAAGTTAGAGAAGTCGATGTTCATGCCATCAGGTTGGAGGCTACCCAGACAGAATATAAGGTGTTGTTCCTCCAACCTGAGTGTGGCTTCATCTTTACAGTAGAGGAGACCGTGGATAGACATGTCAGAATGGGACTGGGATGTGGAATTAAAATGTGTGGCCACTGGGAGATCCTGCTTTCTCTGGCAGACAGAGCATAGGTGTTCAGCAAAGCAGTCTCCCAGTCTGCGTCGGGTCTCGCCAATATATAAAAGGCCACATCGAGAGCACCGGATGCAGTATATCACCCCAGCCGACTCACAGGTGAAGTGTCGCCTCACCTGGAAGGACTGTTTGGGGCCCTGAATGGTGGTTAGGGAGGAAGTGTAAGGGCATGTGTGGCACTTGTTCCGCTTACACGGATAAGTGCCAGGAGGGAGATCAGTGGGGAGGGATGGGGGGGACGAATGGACAAGGGAGTTGCGTAGGGAGCGATCCCTGCGGAATGCAGAGAGAGGGGGGGAGGGAAAGATGTGCTTAGTGGTGGGATCCCGTTGGAGGTGGCGGAAGTTACTGAGAATAATATGTTGGACCCGGAGGCTGGTGGGGTGGTAGGTGAGGACCAGGGGAACCCTATTCTTAGTGGGGTGGCAGGAGGATGGAGTGAGAGCAGATGTACGTGAAATGGGGGAGATGCGTTTAAGAGCAGAGTTGATAGTGGAGGAAGGGAAGCCCCTTGCTTTAAAAAAGGAAGACATCTCCCTCGTCCTAGAATGAAAAGCCTCATCCTGAGAGCAGATGCGGCGGAGACGGAGGAATTGCGAGAAGGGGGATGGTGTTTTTGCAAGAGACAGGGTGAGAAGAGGAATGGTCCAGATAGCTGTGAGAGTCAGTAGGCTTATAGTAGACATCAGTGGGTAAGTCGTCTCCAGAGACAGAGACAGAAAGATCTAGAAAGGGGAGGGAGGTGTCGTATCCCTTTTGCCCATCACCTGTCCAGCTCTTGTCTCCATTCCTCCCCCTCCTGTCTTCTCCTATCATTTTGGATCTCCCCCTCCCCCTCCAACTTTCAAATCCCTTACTCACTCTTCCTTCAGTTTGTCCTGACAAAGGGTCTCGGCCTGAAACGTCGACTGCACCTCTTCCTAGAGATGCTGCCTGGCCTGCTGCGTTCACCAGCAACTTTTATGTGTGTTACTTTGGAGAGATCTGTTTTCACTTTGACACAAAAGAGTCTTTTTCTGTGGATCAGTGTCAAATTAAATCCACTGTGATTCAATGTTGTAAAACAATAAAACATGAAAACTTCTGGGGGCAGGGGCGGGTGAATACCCTTTATAGGCTCTGTATATGAAACCGATGCATTATCTGCACTTGATGTTTGCACTGATTTTGTTCATTGCATACACTAGATGAATTCCTTCATCAATAATGATTAGGAACTAATACAGTTTTATGGTACTGTAGTACTATTGGTAGTGTTCTAATTTGTCCTGCATTTCATTTAAATTCATAATTTATTACTCAGTTTGTTTTGTTTTAGACCTTTTTTTAAAAAACTATTTTTATGAAACTTCAGCTAATTGGGACTGAATTGGGCCAAAGTGTACTTGTCCAGACATATCCCAGTTAACCAGAATCAACTGTATTTGGACCAAATGAAGATTTTCGGAGCTCATTTGTTGTTTTTAATACTATTTTCTCCATTTTCCTCTTCAAATGTAAGTTCCTGGAGACTCACTGATCAGAAGATCATTTCTACACATCCCATGAGCTCTCATTAATGAGCAAAATAATTTTTTGGAGCTTTCTCAGTTTCCCAAGCAAACTATCGATGTGTATGGAACTCTGCCAGTAGTGCATTGTCATAAAAGCCATCTCAATACAAAGTGGTAGAAAATTAGTTTTGAAGCAAAATTATATTAAGTTAAAGTTCCAAAATTGGAATAAATTTAATTTTCTGGCATTTAATTGCAATACAGCTTTGAAGTAGAAGAACTCTATTATTTTTATGCCGTCAAAAAAATAATTTTTAACTAAAAATATTTTAACAGCTTTGAACAAGTATTACCTTGTATTTTGTTAAACCAGGCTAGGATACATCTGTGTATATCATTGTATTTACTTAGGGACTTCTTGAAGCAAAACCTTTTGTTTTTCGTTAATCATAGAAACCATAGAAACTACAGCACAGAAACAGGCCTTTTGGCCCTTCTTGGCTGTGCTGAACCATTTTCTGCCTAGTCCCACTGACCTGCACATGGACCATATCCCTCCATACACCTCTCATCCATGTATCTGTCCAATTTATTCTTAAATGTTAAAAAAGAACCCGCATTTACCACCTCATATCCAAAAGTGTCTGAATCCCATGACATTATTCCTGCTTTTAAAATCTTAAAATTGTTAAATAAAGCTCTTTCATTTCAAGATTAATAAAAAAAATAGTGGAAATGTGCCACAGTTCCAACAGTTTACAAATGACTAAGCTGAGGTGACACATTTAGCGTCACCTCCATCAGGTATGTTGAAGCAATACTTTTATGGTATTTAATAATATATATTTTTTTCCAATTTAAAGCTGTTAGTGCTGATTTAACAGAGGTACAGGCTTAATAACTGGAACCTGAGGCAATTTGATGAATAATAGCATCATTAAAATTCATTATATTGAAGAATCTTTTGCTCATCTTCTCAAACAGGTTGCAAAGAATTTACCCGAGTCCCTCCTCTCCACTCTGTATTATTGCACTTACAGTGCTTGCCCAAATATTTTTACTTGCTTAAATCAATCCTTTATCCACCTCCATCTGTTCTTCACTGTCGTCCTATTCCATCCTGCTCTCTTCACATGCCAGGCTCAACCTGCATGTCATCTTGGTCTCCTTCCTTACCACTCCACCTCTCTATTCTGGCCATCTGGCCTCTCCATTCTCGGTCCTGAAGCAGGGTTTTGACATTCCCCTCATCACCAAAAGATGCTGTTTGATCTGTTGAATTCCTCCAGGAGTATGTTTGTTGGTGCTTTTCTAGACAGTGATTAAAGTTTCTGATTCAAATATAATCTTGGTCATGTGTTTTCCCTTTTAATCATCTTCCTGTTATGCGACATTGCCAGCATTTACTGAGCATTCCAAATTACTGTAAATTGTGGAGATAGTTAAGAGACAACTACAAGAGGGGCTGCATGCATGCCAGAATGGGCAAATACTGCAGATATATGAGCCAAAAGTGTTTTTTTTTCCCAAATATCCACTCATTCCACAACTTTGTCCATACCTTAATTACTTACATTCCAGTTTGATTTAAATTTCTTGAACTTAAAACTATGCAGCTCCATTGGGGCAACTTAAATCTTGTGCTCCTGAATCAATGCTCCAAAACTCTGATGTTTGTTCAGTAACCCAAACACTACACTACCATATCCCAATTACATGCTGACATTGTCTTTTAGGTTTGAAAACTGTCAAATCTTCTCTTAATTTTCTGGCGTTCCATGTTCCCTTATTATTGACCTCATCATTAAGAGAACTAGATCCTTTTTATTCACACCATCTCAGACTGGTGTATAGTTTTACACATCCAATATAGCCACCCACAACCCCCCAACAATTCCAATGAAATTAACCACAACCTTATCAATATTCCCTCACATTAGAGTTTGGCCCAACTGATTTATGCCATCCAAAATGCCCCATCCAAGTTAGTCATATTTGCCAGTCATAATTGGCCCATAACCTTCAAATTTTCAATCTCTGTACCTCCCCGAACTGTCTTTTGAAAAAGGATCTTGTCCTTTATTGGTGTATATAATGAATAAACTCTTCTCAGGCTTTCAGCTGGGTACAGGTATTGATTTTAACACCCATGGCAGAATTTGTAATCAAAACGTTGGTTAAAATCAATACCTGTACCTGGCTGGATGCCTGAGAAGAGTTTATTTGTCTTTTGAAGGTTATTATAATGCCTCAACTACTTCTTCTGGCAACTCATTTCATGTGTGTTCCACTTTCTGTGTATAAAATTGCCCCTCAAGTTCCTGTTAAATTTCTCCCCTCTCACCTTAAAAATATGCCCTTTCATTCTTATTCACCGACTCTGGGGGATAACGTACATTCATTTTATTTATTCCTTATGATATTACACCTCAATATGATCAGTTGTAAACCTTTTCCATTCTGTGGAATAAATTCATAAGCTTGTCCAACCTCTCTCTATAAACCAGGCCCTCAAGACTTATCAACATCCTTGTAAACTTTTTCCATGCACTTTCCAGTTTAATAGTATCTTTCCTAAAGAAGGGCACACAAAACTAAACAATACCACAAGAACAGCTCCAGAAATGCCCTGTACAAGTACACCAAGACTCCCAACTTCTATACATAAATGCATAAACCCAATGAAAAGCTCAGTAAAAAGTGAGTAAGAAGTCAATTCACATTCAACATAACTTACAAAAGTATAAAGGTGATTTTATATTTAAATGCTTAGCACATATACAGAGCCTCACGTATTCATTCCCTGGGGGAGTAACCTCAGTAGCTAGGATATCCTAAATACAGAAGTATAATGTGATTTCTGCCATAGCTTGTTCTCTGGGGAACATTGCTTGAAACAATTTGAGGCAATCTGGTTTGCTGTATCGACACCTTGTTAAGAAAACAATGGTAGTTGACATGAGCTTTCTCAAATCTCTTGGCAGAAATGAAAGGAGTTGACTGTGATAAATTCACCAGCCTTGTTTTTGAGTACTTGTCAAACTCCGTTCAAGTTTTAATTTCCTTTCATCTTGAAAGCTTTGGAAAAAAGAACAAGGCCGCATTACACTTTCATGAGATTACATCTCATTCATTAAAGGAGAAATAATCAACTTACTTGAGGCTGTTCTAAATTATCCATGAATGTTGATAGTCTTGGTAAAGAAAATGCACTAAACAGTATTTCTCTCCATGTGCAATAAGTTGACAACCTATTGTTAGATGTCATTATTAGCTCTTGTTTTTCAAATGGTACAGGACCTAAATCAAAAACAAATGCAGCAAGAGCAATTTGTAAATAATTCACTTGATGCAGATAAGGAATATCCCTGCAGATGCTCAGCAGGGGATGATCATTTGGAATAAATACTTCAGAAAGGTTACAAAATGAAGCTACAAATTGAAATTTGACATTCAGCTTTGAGGATTTTTCCCCCTAAGTAACTGGCTAACTTGCAAAACATTTATTGACAAAATAACAATCTAAATGGTGCCAATATGAACTTGCAATTTCAGTGTTGTTTTTAGTGTTTTATATATATACACACATACACACACACACATACATTAATGTTACTTTCCCCAAGCAGAAAGGTTGATCGACACCTCCACCCACTAACCAACACCCCACCACACTCCCTCATTACCACTACTTTATCATTTCCTGTCAAAGTTCCCTTATGTACAGACACTCCTGTACCTAGTGTCACTTTATGTACATGCACTGTATATGAGCTATGTTGTGTACTTATATTTAACATGCTTTTTATTGTGTTTATCCTATTCTGATTTTTTTGTGCTGCATCAGATCAGAAGTAACAACTACTTTGTTCTTTTACACTTTCGTACTGGAAATGAGATTAAATAATCTTGAATCTTTACCCTTTCACACATATGCTGGAAGCTCAGCTTCTCAGAAACACGATCCAGAGCATGAAACCATTATAAATCCTGAAACAAATTAATATTTCCTTTAACATGAAAAACAGGCAATGCCAATGTTAAAGTTCCCTCAAACAGAGACCACAATGGACTCTATTATTAGACGAACAGCAATAGGATTTGGTAAAATTATTAATGTCATCTAATAGCATCCATGGAACTGTTAGTTACACAGAAATAACTTTTCAGTTGAAATCAACGGGAGAAATTTCATGCCAGATGGTTTTCATTATGGGAGCAACGGTTACAAGTTTAATTGGGAATCAATGACACACTACCCCTACAATGTTTTCCCCTTCAGTGCAATATTTTTTGAAGGAAGGTTTAGAAATTTAACTCTTGAAACACTGACGGAGTGGAGGAATTGCAATTTTCCCATCGGAGCGATAATGCAGCTGTTGAGCCATTACCCTACAGCTCCTATGAACCCCGACATAACCTTGACTTCCGTTGCTTCTTGTGTGGAGGAGTTTTGCGTTCGTTCCATAAATGCAAACTTCTGCTGACTGCTCCAATTTCTACTCACATTCCAAAGATATGTTAGTTGGATGGCTTCTGTAAATTTCTCAATATATGTAAGTGATAAAAGATGACACTGATGAAACACGGTAATGCTTTGCTGGTAGCTTACCAAAATTCTAAATATACCTCTTCCAATCTACATTCATCGCAGTCTGCAGCATGCATTTCCCTTCAAGTAACATAATTTTGAACCATCTTTATGAGCTAGTGATTTCAAAAACTTCTTAAAGACTCAGCAGACTTAACTTTAAACAGAATAAGGTTTATTGCCATGGCTGGAAGAGAGTGAGGAAGGTTTGACTCCAAGCCAGACAAAACCTTTGGGGTATGAAACTTGCTCTATCCAGTATCTTATTAGCAAATGTACAGTCATTGGAGAACAAGAGTGAGGACCTAAGGGCAAGATTTCTGTATCAGATGGAAATTAGGGATTGCTATGTTCTGTGTTTCATGGAGACATGGCTGAGCTCAGACACCGGAGAAGTTGGTAAGATCTGAAGCTTTTCTTGATATAGTGGGTGGACCAGACCGCTGGTTCAGAAAAGGCAAAAGATTTGGGGGGGGGGGGGTTGTGTTTCCTGATTAAATCTTCGTGATGCTTGAACACAGCGGTCTTGTTGCACTCCTGTTCCCCTGAATTGGAACATCTAATGATTAGGTGCCAACTATTCTATTTACCAAGGGAGTTCTCCTCCATGATCAGGACTGCAGTTTATGTACTGCCAAAGGTTGATGTTTAGCAGACACCTGAGGTATTGAGTGCAGCGATCAGTAAACAAAAAAGGAAAAAACAACCTATCCCAATGCCATTCAGATCATGCCAGGAACTTCAATCAGGCTTGCTTGAAGAAATCTCTGCCAAATTATCATCAACATGTCACCTGCAGCACAAGGGGTCCTAACACACGACCGTTGTTATACTATGATTAAGATTTGATCCTTAGACTTCATTTTAGGAAATCTGATCATCTGGCTATTATTCTCCTACCTGCATACAGGCAGAGGCTAACCAGCAAAACTCCAGAGACAAGGAGAACAAAGAAGAGGTAGCAGGAGGCAGAGTGGCGCTGCAGGATTGCTTTGAGTCAGTGGACTGGGCAGTGTTCAAGGGCTCAGAGGATCAGAACGAATACATCACAGTTGTCAAGGACTTTTTAAAAATAGCCATAGATGAGCATGTCTCCATAAAATCAGAGTTCCCTAACAAAAGACTTGGATGAACCATTAGATCCACAAACAGCTGAGGGCCAGTTCAGTGGTGTTCAAGTCTGGCGACCAAATGAAATACAAGAGGTCCAGGTACAACCTCCAGAAAACCATCTCACACGTGAATTGGCAGTTCTGAACCAAACATGAAGGACGCTCAACAGCTCAGATGGGGTTTGAATGCGATAACTTCCTGCAGAGTGAAACTGTAGCATAGGTGACAACAAGGTTTTTCTCCAGATGAGCTGAATACTTTTTATGCTCATTTTGACCATCAAACATTGAGGCACCTTCACAGACTCCCACAGCCCCCAATGACCCTGTGATTTCAGATTCTGAGGTTGACATCTACCATAAACACTGCCTGGACAGGGCGAAAAGCATTGTGAAAGATGCATCTCACCCTAACCGTGGACTTTTTACTCTCCTCCCATCCGGTAGGCGCTACAGGAGCCTCTGCTTCCGCACCAGCAGGCACAGGAAGAGCTTTTTCCCTGAGGCTGTGACCCTGCTGAACCTCACATCACAGCGCTGAGCAGTATTGCACCCATATTGTACTGTCTCACTACTTGTATATTTGTGTGCTGTGGTACTTACTTTTTATTCACAGTTATTTTGTAAATAACACTGTACTTTGCATTTCTGGTTAGATGCTAACTGCATTTCATCAGCTTTGTATCTGTACTCCGCACAATGACAATGAAGTTGAATCTAGTCTAATGTGAGAGCATCCTTCAGGAGGGTGAAGCCATTAAAAACATTCAGCCTCGATGGGGTACCCGGCTGAGTACTAAAGAACTGTGCTGACCAACCGGTTGGAGTTTTCACTGATATCTTTAAACCCTTGCTTCGGCAGTTGAGGTACCCATCTGATTCAATTGTAAGGAGAATGTGGTAATGTGCCTCAGTGTTTATCATCCAGTAGCAATTGCATCCACTGTGATGAAGTGCTTTGAGAAGCAGGTGAAGAAACAACTTCAGCCTGTGAAGCAACTTGGATCTGCTCCTACTTACCCACCGTCACTAGAGGTCAAAAGCAGATTCCATCTCATTGACTCTTCACTCAATGCTTGAACATCCGGACAGTGAGGATACATAGATCAGCATGCTCTCATTGACTACAGCTTGGCATTCAATACTATCATCCCCTCAAAACTAATCAATTAGCTCGAAGACCTCAGTGTCAAAACCTCCTTTTTCAACTAAACCCTTGATTTCCACACTTGCAGACCCCAGTCAGTTTGGATTGGCAAACACGTTTCCTCTACAATCTCCATCAGCACTGATGCAAAACAAGGCTGTGTGCTTAGCCCCCTGCGCTACTCTTTCTATACTTATGACTGTGAGGCTAAGCACAACTTCAATGCAGTACATAAGTTTGCTGATGACACCACTGTTGTTGGTTGAATCAAAGGCGGTGACAAATCAGCATATAGGAGGGAGATTTAATATCTGGCTGAGTTGTGCCACAACAACAACTTCTCACTCAATATCAGCAAGACCAAGGAGCTGATTAGGGACTCTATGAGGTGGAAACTGGAGGTGCATGAGGCAGTCTTCGTGGGGGAATCAGATGTGGAGAGGGTCAGCAACTTTAAATTCCTTGGTGTTATCATTTCAGGGGATCTGTCCTGGATCCAACACATAAGTGCTATTACAAAGAAAGCACAGCAGTACCTCTACTTTTTTTTATATAAGTTTGCGTAGATTTAGCATATTTAAAAAAAAATTTTGATAAACTTCTATGGATGTACGGTGGAGAGTATATTGACTGGTTGCATCACGGCTGGTATGGAAACACCAATGCCCAGGGACAGGAACACCTACATAAAGTAGTGGATACAGCCAAATCTCAGGCTTATATATGGTGAAATATCTGTACTTTGGTAATAAGTTTACTTGAAATTTGAGAAAATAAATTGCACGGCTGCAGTCCGATAAGTGAATGAGAACTGATTGATTTGCACTACTGTGAGCTGTCAAAGATCTGATGCGCCAAATGGCCTCCTCTGTGTTATCATAAATTAGTTCTGAAACTTCAGAATAATTCTGAATCAAACATTCAAGTGAAATTTGAAGGTCACTCTCTCTGAACTTGCTGCCAAACATTCTTGAGGGTAATGACTTGCAAAATGTTCCCAAATATTTAACAGGGCTAAACTTGCACATTTCATCCTTTTCTTTGCAACCTAAAATTACTTTTCTTCAGTATAATGTTTCTTTCTGCTCATTGATGCATCACCAATTAAATGAACCAGTTTTTGGATTTACAATTGACTTTGTCCCACTTGAATGGTCCTCAGTCTCCTGGGCAAGATTTTCTATACTTAGCAAACAAACCAAGGGCTCTGTGTTAAGGCCCTGGATGATGCTATTGTTTAACTAGATAACGAACAATGAAGGTGCACTTTATATCACACGGAGTCTAAATTAAGACTACAGAAGTGACAGTTGCCTTCAAAATCCTCCAAGCTCTGAATGCTAAATGCAAGTAGAAAGAACAATTCATTTTATTTTGCCCTAGTTGCTTTGAAGTTCATGGAACTGAACTCCAAATGCATTAATGTAGCAACTTTCCCTACTTCTGTACCTGTGGTGCTGCTGACAGGGGATGAACCCCTAAGTAACCACATTTGGAATAATGTGGAAAGTAAATCCGAACTAACTAAATGGATAGCCCCTGAGCACATATAGATGGACTGAATGTGTCATCAGCGCTTGCATGACAATTGTTATGCAGGTAGCAGTTTAATTTATCTGTCTGATCATTACAGTCATTCTGCATACACTCAGCAACATCTTTACCACTCAGCCAAGGGCCCAAAAATGCCATGTACTAGCTCAAATTAAAGATGTCTGTCTATCCTGAGATCAAAGTGCATCCTGACTGTACTGGTACCAGTAGCCTCCCAGGAAATGAAACTGATTTTTGTTTTGATGAAGAATGATACAGCTTGAGAGAGTCCAAGTACCCAGATGCTTAGGGGCCTTGGTGACATGGGGGTTGGAATTAGGAGAGATAAGTCAAGAGACTTCCACATAAATATTCAATAGTTCAAGCACTTGGCCACAGTAGTGTAATGCTATGGTTAAGATTTCTACTGCTATGCTGTGAAGTATTTTTATTTTAGCAGTTTTCTGCAAACACTGTGTCCAATTAATAAGCTTCATCGATGATTGTTATTACTTTGGTATGTAAACTTCATCGATTATTGTTATGGAATTTGCTATGGAACAATGCAGAGAGCTGGGTGGGATCGGATTTCAGAAAGACAGTAGTCTGCTTTGGGGTCTTCTGTAAGAAATGGAGAAAAGTACCTATGAACATGCAGTAGAACTTGTCTTCTCAACCCCTTGAAACTATGCAACCAGTCATGGCTGATTTTGAAAGTAACCTCAACATTGCACTTCCAGCTTATGACAAACTTATGCTCCTTTTATAATCATCAATCGGCTTAAATTTCAAAGGCCTTTGAGGAAGACTGTTGCCAACGTTGGGGAAAAAAATGTACCTCATTCTGTCTTTGTGTTCAATGGGGTAGCTCCTTATTTTTAAAAAGATACCAGGTTCTAAATTCATCCATGAGAAGCTATTTCTTCACTTATCCTGACAAGAATCCTCAAGATATTACATATTTGAATGAATTCCCCTCTCTTTAAAACTCCAGATGATACATGCATAATATCCAACATTTTCTCTGGAGGCATCCCATTCATTCTGTACTCCAGCCACAAACCACCTCAGGAATGCTTCCAATGTGTTAACACTCATTCTTATACAAGGGCAATACTGTACATAGTACTCCAGATGTGGTTTCACCATTCCCTGTATTACTTAAGCACAAATTCCCTACGATTGTATTATATTCCCTGGCTATAGACAATAACATGCTGTTCGCTTTCTTAATTACTTGCTCTACATGAATAGAACTTCACAAATCATTTGCTAGAACACCCAAATCCCTTTACATCTTACAGTTCTGAAATCTTTAATTTAGATAAAAGTCTGCATTTTATTCCCCTGCCATAATGGATGAATCATATTTTTCCCACATTATAATCATCTTACCAGATAATCTGCCCATTCAAATAACCTTCCCAGAACCCTTTCTATCACCATTATTCCTCTTCACATCCAAACTTTATTTATGCTATCAGCAAAATCAGTGACCCCCATTTTTGCTTTTCATTCAAGTCAGTCATATAGATTTTAAGAAGTTGAGATACCAGAACCAATCTCCGTGGTAACAGCTTATTTAAAAGAAAAAGATCAAGTTATGCCAATATTTTTTCTTGTTTGCAAACTAATCTTCTATCAACAGTAGGTTACACCCCCCTCCCCAGATAGACAGACGTATATACACACACACACACACACACACACACACACTTATCTTCCATAGCTCTCTTTGATATAGTATCTCAAAATACCCCTTCTGGAAATCCATAAGTTTCCCTTTGCCCATGCTAAAATATACATCGGAAGAAGACCAAATCAGTCAAATTAGGATATTTTTCAAAACAAGATGACATTGACTCAACAACTTTGATTAATCTATGTAACTTGAAGTCCTTATATTTTTGTACCCTTTTTAGAAAACATAATATATTGTTTTCTTCTATCAGTCTTGCTTTCTTAGAATGGAAAAGTCACTTTTACTATTATTTTTCAATAAAGCAGGGCCTTGCCCAAATCTAATGAATTCTGGAAATTAAAAATTAAAAACCAATGCATCAACCTTCCCAAGCAAAATACAATAAACTACTGGATGAATTCAGAGGCTAAACTGCAGCTGTGGTAGCCAAAGTGATGTATCGATGTTTCAGATCGAGGTTCTGCACCAGCTCCATCCTGCAGCTAGGCCTCTTAGACTGAAGAGTTTGTAAGAATCCAACGCAATTTACTGGGTACCACCAGGCTCTGGTCGTCAAGTTCAAGAATGTTACCCAACAAAGATCAGGCTCCTGCAATGGCATAAATAACTTCACTCACCTCAATGTTGAACTGACTCCACAACCCATGGACTCATTTTCTAGGACTGTACAAAAGATTATTTATTATTTTTTTTTATTATTTGCACAATTTGTTTTCTTTTGCACACTGGTTGATTGTCAGACTTTGATATTTAAATTTTTTCATAAATTATAAACCATAAGACTAAGATATAGGCAAAGAATTGGGCCATTTGGCTCATCGAATCTGCTCACAATTTCATCATGGCTGAACTGATATTCCTCTCAGCCCCAATCTCCTGCCTTCTCCCTATATTCCCTCATGCCTTGACCAATCAAGAACCTATCAACCAAAGCCTTAAATATGCATAAAGACTTGGCTTATACAGCTGCCTGTGGCACAGAATTCCAGAGATTCATCATTCTCTAATTAAAGAAATTCTTCCTCATCTCCATTCTAAAAGGACAGCCCTCTGTTGTGAGGCTGTGTCCTCTGGTCTTCAACTCTCTTAACACAGGAAGCATCCTTTCTATCAAGGCTACACAATCAAAACCTTTCAAAATTCGACAAGTTTCAAAGAGGTCGCCCCTCATTCTTCTGGATTCCAGAGTATCAAACACTTTTTACATGAACACTTTTTTCCTGGAATTATTTTTGTGAACCTCCTTTGAACCCTCTGCAGTTTCAGCACAGACTCAACCTGCGAATCAACTTCAGCGAATCCTGCACAAGGACTCCCAAATCTCTTTGTGCCTCAGTGTTTTGTATTTTCTTTTCCGTTAAGAAACAGTTAACTCTTTCATTTCTCCTACCAAAGTGCATAACCATACACTTCCCACCATCATATTCCATCTGCCATTTCTTTGCCCATTCTCCCAAGTCCTTCTATAGCCTCTCTACTTCCTCAAAACTGTCTAACCCTCCACCTATCTTCACATTACGTGCAGACTTTGTAACAAAGCCATCAATTTCATCATCCAAATCATTGACACATAACAAAAAGAATCAGTCCCGATGCAGACCCCTGTAGAGCACCACTTGTCACTGATAGTCAACCAGGAAGAGTTTCCTTTATTCCCACTGCTAATCAGCCACTGCTTTATCCATGCTAGAATCTTTCCTATAACACCATGTAGCTTGTTAAGCAGATTCATGTATGGCACCTTGTCAAAAGGCCATCTAAAATCCAAGTACACAACATCAAGCAATTCTGCATTGTCCATTCTGCTTGTTATTTCTTCAAAGAACTCCAACAGATTTGTCAGACAGGATTTAGCCTTGAAGAAACCATGCTGACTGCAGCCTATTTTATCATGTGCCCTGAGACTTCATCATTATTAATCGACTCTAACATATTCCTAGCCACTGAGGTCAGACCAACTTGCCTACAGATTGCATTCTTCTGCCTCTCTCCCTTCTTGAAGAGTGGAGTGACATTTGCAATTTTCCAATCTTCCAGAACCATTTTAGAATCTAGTGATTCTTGAAAGATCATTACTAATGCTTCCATAATCTCTACAGCTTTTTTTTTATTTCAAAATATACTTTATTCAAAAATAAATATATACAATAAACCATTCAATAACTTTTCATCCTTTACATACGTTTGCATTATACACAGTACATATCCGTATTTATACCACATCATTTCATTGTTGAGGGGTATACTCCCCGCCCTCCGACCCCTCCCACTCCCACGGGTGGAGAAACCTATACTGTGGTCCTTCCCCACCGGGCCCTTGCGGTGGCTGCACCAAGTTTCAGTGCGTCCCTCAGCACGT
The DNA here is from genome assembly GCF_963921235.1 of Mobula hypostoma. Classification (NCBI taxonomy): domain Eukaryota; kingdom Metazoa; phylum Chordata; class Chondrichthyes; order Myliobatiformes; family Myliobatidae; genus Mobula; species Mobula hypostoma. The sequence goes on from NC_086101.1 coordinate 175,761,089, forward strand.
ACTCCTGCAGTCGAGAATGTGCCAGTCGGCAGCATTCTCCCACGGACATCTCCATGTGCTGGTAGATCATCAAGTCTACAGCTACCTCTTTCAAAACACTGAGGTGTATTGCATCTGTTCCAGTTGACTTATCTACCTTCAGACCTTCCAGATTCCCACAAACCTTCTCTTTCATTATGGTAACTTCACAAATTTCATAGTCATAGTCATACTTTATTGCTCCCAAGGGAAATTGGTTTTCGTTACAGTTGCACCATAAATAAATAGTAATAAAACCATAAATAATTAAATAGTAATATGTAAATTATGCCAGGAAATAAATCCAGGAACAGCCTATTGGCTCAGGGTGTCCGACCCTCCTTCATGACCCCTAACACCTGAAATTTCCAAAATATTTATTCAGTTCATCCACCATTTAATTGTCCCCCTTACTACTTCTCCAGCATTTTTTCCAGTCGTCCAATATCCACTCTCTCCTCCCTTTTACACATTTATGTATCCGAAGAAACTTTTGGTATCCTCTTTAATGTTATTGGCTAGCTCACTTTTGTATCCCATCTTTATCTTCATAATGACTATTTTAATTGTCTTCTGCTGTTTTTGTTATAAAAATCTTTACAATCCTATAACTTCCTGCTAATTTTTGCTGTAATACATGTCCTTGCATTAGCTTTCATCTTGGCTTTGACTTCTCTTGTTAGCCATGTTTGCCTCATCTTTCCTTTAGAATACTTCTTCCCCTTTGGGATGTATACATCCTGTTGCCTTCCAAATTGCTTCCAGAAATTCCAGCCATTGCTGCCCTGCTGTCTTCCCTGTCAGCATTCTTTTTCAATCAATTCTAGCCAATTCCTCTCTCATGCCTCTAATTCCTTTTACTCCACTATAATACTGATAGCTCTGAAATTAGCTTCTCTTTCTTCAGGTTTAGGTTGAATTTGATCACATTCTGAACATTTTACCTTCAGCTTTATAATCAATTTTGGTTCATTGCACAACACCCAATGCAGAATAGCTGATCCAATATTGGGCTGAACCATGAGTGGTTCTAAAAAGTTCTCATAGGCACTCCAGAAATTCCCCCTTCTGGGAACAATCTGAGTTTACCAATTTACGTGCATATTGAAGCCCCCCCCCCCCCGCCCCATGACTATTGTAACACTGCCCTGTGGGCATGCATTTTCTATCTCCCACTGAAATTTGTAGGCCACATCCTTACTACGGTTTGGGAACCTGCATAAAATTCCCACAAGGGTCTTTTTACTCTTGCAGTTCCTTAGCTCTGTCCTCAGTATTTCAGCACCTTCCGATCCTATTTCGCTAATTTCTAATGATTTCATTTCACTTTTACCAAAAGAGCAATGCCACCCCCTCTGTCTTCCTGCCTGTCCTTTCAATACAATGTTTATCTATGGACATTAAGCTCCCAGTTATAACCTTCCAGCCCTGATTCAGTAATGCTTACAACATCATACCTACCAATCTGCTACTGTGCTACAAGTTCATCTACCTTATTCCGTATACTGTGTGCAAATAAATACAATGCTTTCAGTCCTGTATTCACCTGTTTTGACTTTGTCTGTCTTTTACTTTGCAACTCATCTTATTTATTGCAATTTTGCCCGATCAACAGCCTCTCTTCACTACACATTGCCTCTGTGTGTAAACCAGCTCCGTCATCTTCAGCACTATCGTCCGCCATTCCTACGATACCTCCTTCATTGAAATATATCACATGCAGCTCAGGACACTCATCGCAAACTGCTCAACTTTTTGATTCCTAACTTTGTCCGTGTTTGTATCAACATCTTCCTCCAGAACCTCTCCATTACTGTTCTGTCACTTTGGTTCCAACCCCCTTGCAACTCAAGTTTAAACCGCACCGTGCAGCATTAACAAACTTTCCCATGAGGTTATTACTCTCCCTCCAGTTCGGATGCAAACCGCCAATTCTACACAGGTAGCACCTTCCCTGGAAACGAGCCAATGATCCAAAACGCTTATGCATTTCTTCCTGCACCAACTCCATAGCCATATTTTAAAATGTATAACCTTCCTTCTTCTGGCCTTACATTCATGTGGCACAGGTAGCTATCCTGAGATCACAACCCTGGAGGTCCTGCCCTTTAACTTGCAACTTAACTCCTTCAAATCACTATGCAGAACCTTGTCACTCATCCTATCCACATTACTGGAAAGACCATAAGACACAGGAGCAGAATTAGGCCATTCAGCCCATTGAGTCTGCTCCACCATTCCGTCATGGCTGATCCCAGATCCCAATCAGTGCCATACACCTGCCTGCTCACCATATCTTTTGATGCCCTGACCAATCAGGAAACGATCAACTTCTGCCTTAAATACATGCATACGCATGGATTTAGCCTCCACCAGAGTCTGTGGCAGAGTATTCCACAGATTTACTTGTTTGACTTATTATTGATCTCCAAGTACCTTGAAATGTCATCCTTAATAACAGACTCCAACACTTTCTCAGACACTGAGGTAAGGCTAACTGGCCTATAATTTCCTTACTTTTGCTTTCTTCCTTTTTTAAAAGAGTGGTGTGACATGCGCAATCTCCCAGTCCTCTGGGAACACGCCAGAATCAACTGATTCTTGCAAGATCATAATCAATGCATCCCTCATCTCTTCTGCAACCTTTCTCAAGGCTCTGGGACATAGTCCAACTGGCCCAGGTGACTTATTGATCTCAAGACCTTTGAGTCTGCTGAACACATTTTCCTCTGTAATAGCAATGGCACTCACTCCTGCTCCCTGACACTCACAAACCTCTGGCATGCTGTTACTGTCTTCTACAGAGAAGACAGATACAAAGTACCCATTATGCTCATTTGCCATTTCTTTGTCCCCCATTACTACCTCACCAGCATCATTTTCCAGTGGACCAATATCAACTCTCACCTCCCTTTTACTCTTTATACAGTATAACTGAAAAAACACTTCTGGTATCCTGCTCTACATTATTAGTTTTCCTTCATATTTCATCTTTTCCCTTATTGCTTTTTTAGTTGCCTCTTGTTGGATTTTAATAGCATCCCAATCATCCAACTTCCCACTCAGTTTTTGCTACCTCATTTGCCTTTTTCTTGGCTTTAACTTCCTTAACTTTCTTTTTCAGTCACAGTTGCCTACCCCAGCCATTTGAGAACTTCTTCCTCTGAGGGACAGTTCCTGTGCCTTGTGAACTATTCCCGAAAACTTCAGCCCTCTCTTCTTGACCATTATCCCTGCCAGTATCCTCCTCCAATCCACTTGGACAAGCTCCTCTCTCATGCCTCTGTAATTCCCTCAATTCCACTGTGATACAGAAACCTGTGACTTACACTTCTCCCTCTCAATGTGCAGTCTGAATTCAATCATATTATGATCACTGCCCCTTAAGGCAGTGGTCTCCAACCACCGGGCCGCGAGGAAACGATACGATTTGGCGATATGAAACAATATGAGTCAGCTGTACCTTCCCTCACTCCCTGTCACGCACTGTTGAACTTGAAATAACCTACCAAATCATACCAAATAACACATAAAACCTGGAATAACACTAACATATAGTAAAAGCAGGAATGATATGATAAGTACACAGCCTATATAAAGTAGAGGTAGTGTGTTGTGTCCTGGAGCAAGGCACGTAACCACACATTGCTCTGCGACGACACTGGTGCCAAGCTTTATTGACCCTTGTCCTTCCCTTGAACAACAGTGGTGTTGTGGAGAGGGGAGACTTGCAGCATGGGCAACTGCTGGTCTTCCATACAACCTTGCCCAGCCCTGCGTCCTGGAGAGTGAAGACTTTCCAGGTGCAGATCCATGGTCTTGCAAGACTAACGGATGCCTTATATATAAAGTAGAAATAATGTATGTACAGTGTAGTTTCACTTAACAGAATCTGGAAGATTAAGCCAAAACCGATTTGTAGAAAAAAAAAATTGGCACATACACACATGCACACGTCATGTATGCGCACATCACGCATGCGCACACAGGTGCCCGCGCAAGGCTTCATTGTTATGGTAGTCTTTCTCGGGATAAACACAAGCGTCCCATATTTGACTGCTACTTTTTCCTGGGAGTGAGAAAGTTGGCAACCCTACTTGAACACCCCCCTTCCCCTGTCGGCCGGTCCGCAAGAATATTGTCAATATTAAACCGGTCCGCGGTGCAAAAAAGGTTGGGGACCCCTCTTAAGGATTCTTTTACATTAAGCTCACTATTAACATCTTGATTATCACACAACATTCAATCTAAGATAGCCTTTCCCAAAGTAAACTCAAGCACAAGCTGGTCTTAAAAAGCCATCTCGTAGGCATTCAACATATTCCCTCTCTTGTAATCTGACACCAAACTGTCATCAATCTGTCATCACTCTTATTTTGTGTCATTACCTTTATTACATGCCTTTTTCAGCTCCTTTTGCAGTCTCAACCCCACATCGTAGCTGCTATGGGGGCCTATATTTGATTCCCATAATGTTTTTTTAACCCTTGCAATTTCTTAACTCCTCGCACTAAGATTCAACATTCTCTGATCCTGTGTCATCTCTTTCTAAAGATGTAATTCCAGCTCTTACCAACAAAGCCACACCACTGTCTACGCTTTCCTGCCTGTCCTTTCAATACAAAGTATATCCTTTGATGTTACGCTCCCAATTATGGGCTTCTTTCAGCCACGACTCGCTGATGCTCGCAACGCCACACCAACCAATCTGTAATTGCGCCACGATTTCATCCACCTTATTCTGAATGCCACATGCATTTAAATACAGCACCTGCAGTCCTGCATTCTTTGCCCTTTTGAATTTTACCTCTACGGTACAATTTAACTCTTTGCACTGTCTGTATTGACTTGTCCTTTCTTACATTTATATTACATCCTTCATTTACTTGTAAACCAACTGGCTGATCCTCAGCTCAATCATACTGGTTCCTATCCCCCCTGCCATATTAGTTTAAACCACTCCCAACAGTTCTAGTAAACCTGTCCCCCCCCCCCCCCAGGATTCAAGTGCAACTCATCCCTTTTGTACAGGTCCCTGCTGCTCCAGAAGAGATCCCAGTTATCCACAAATCTGAATCCCTGTCCCTGCTCTAATTCTTCAACCACACGTTTATCTGCCACCTCATTCTATTTCTATACTCACTGTTACATGACACGGGCAGCAAACTCCAGATTACTAACTCTCAGCTTCCTTCCTAACTCCCTGTTTTCTGCTTTTTCCAGGACCTCCTCCCTTTTTCATTGGTACCAATACGTACCATGTCTTCTGGCTGCTCACCCTCCCTTTTTAGGATATCATGGATGCGTCCAGAAACATCTCGGACCCTGGCACCTGGGAGGCAAACTACCATCTATGTTTCATTTTTATGTCCACAGAATTGCTTAATTGTCTCCGTGACTATAGAGTCCCATATTATTGTTGCCAACCTCTTCAGTTCCCTACCCTTCTAAGCCACAGAGCCAAACTCAGTGCCAGAGGCACAGTTGCTGTTGCTTCCCTCAGGTAGAACACCCCTCCTCCCTGCCCCCACCAATCCACAGTACTTTAAATGGAGTACTTATTATTGAGGGGCAACAGCCACAGGGTGCTCTCCACTATCTAACATTTTCCCTTTCCACTCCTGATAGTCATCCCAAGCCTACAGGAGACACATAAATGACTGACCATCTCCCTGTAGCTCCTGTCTGCCACTGCTTCACTTTTCCCTAACAAGTCGAAGGTCCTCGAGCTGTAGCTCCAGTTCCCTAACAAGGTCTCTGCATTATACCTACATGGACCATGACTTCTGGCTGTTCACTCTCTCACTTAAGAATGCTGAGGATTTGATCTGAGATATCCCAGATCCATCACCTGAGAGGCAACATACCATCTGGAAATCTCATTTTCGCCCACAGAACCACCAGCCTATTCACTAAATTAATGAGTTCCCTATCAGTACAACATGCATCTTCTGCCCCCACCCTACCTTCCCTTCTAAGTCACAGAGGCAATGCTAGAGACCCAGTCACTGTGACTTCCCTCTGTCAGGTCAATTCCCCTGACAGTATCCAAAGTGATATACCTATTGTGGAGGGGATGGCCACAGCCAGGGCACTCTGTAACTGGCTCCTCAGTCCCTTTCCCCTTCCTGACTGTCACCCAGCTTCCTGTGTCCTGCACCTCGGTGTAACTACCTCCCTAAATGTTTCATCTATCACCCCTTCAGCCTCCCGAAATATCCAGAAGTTCATCCAGTTCCAACTCAATGTGCATTGCAAGAAGCTACAGCTGGATACACTTCTCGCAGTTGTAGTGGTCAAGGACCACTGAAGGACTCACTGCCTTCCCACGTCCCGTAGGAGGAGCATTCCATTATCCTGCCTGGCATCTCTACTGTCCTAGCTGAGCAGGTATATATAAAAAGGAAAATAAAAAAAAATTAACCTTGAGCTTCCTTGCTTTTGCTTTCTCTGACTGAAGCCTCTCAGATCTAAAGCCTCAGGAGCACCACATTGATTATGTTCACCCAGATGGTCACCTCTGCACTTGCCCCTGCCTACCTTTAATTTGTTCTTGCTAATCAATCACAAATGCTGAATGGTCGCTGCGCGAAGCTCTTTATCGCTGTTGCGACCCACTGCTGCCATTTGTACTTGGGCCGTGGACCTGATTTAAGTCCCCTCTCCTCAAATCTTCTGATGTCTGGATTGGCCACTGAATGAAGCTCTTTTTACATTACAGTGTAATTCATTATATCTGTTTTATTTAAATGCAAGAAGGCAAATCTCAAGGTAGCATATGGTGACATACAAGTTCTTTGATGATAAATTTATTTTGAGCTTTTGAATTTTGAAGTGCTCAGCAGTCTGGAGTCCATAGAAAACCATAGAAACTACAGCACAGAAACAGGCCTTTTGGCCCTTCTTGGCTGTGCTGAACCATTTTCTGCCTAGTCCCACTGACCTGCACATGGACCATATCCCTCCATACACCTCCCATCCATCTATCTGTCCAATTTATTCTTAAATGTTAAAAAAGAACCCGCATTTACCACCTCGTCTGGCAGCTCATTCCATACTCCCACCACTCTCTGTGTAAAGAAGCCCCCTCCAGTGTTCCCTTTAAACTTTTCCCCCCTCACCCTTAACCCATGTCCTCTGGTTTTTTTCTCCCCTTGCCTCAGTGGAAAAAGCCTGCTTGCATTCACTCTATCTATACCCATCATAATTTTATATACCTCTATCAAATCTCCCCTCATTCTTCTACGCTCCAGGGAATAAAGTCCTAACCTATTCAACCTTTCTCTGTAACTGAGTTTCTCAAGTCCTAGCAACATCCTTGTAAACCTTCTCTGCACTCTTTCAATCTTATTTATATCCTTCCTGTAATCTGGTGACCAAAACTGAACACAATACTCCAGATTCGGCCTCACCAATGCCTTATACAACCTCATCATAACATTCCAGCTCTTATACTCAATACTTTGATTAATAATAAAGGCCAATGTACCAAAAGCTCTCTTTACGACCCTACCTACCTGTGACGCCACTTTTAGGGAATTTTGTATCTGTATTCCCAGATCCCTCTGTTCCACTGCACTCCTCAGTGCCTTACCATTAACCCTGTATGTTCTACCTTGGTTTGTCCTTCCAACATGCAATACCTCACACTTGTCTGTATTAAACTCCATCTGCCATTTTTCAGCCCATTTTTCCAGCTGGTCCAAGTCCCTCTGCAGGCTCTGAAAACCTTCCCCACTGTCTACTACACCTCCAATCTTTGTATCATCAGCAAATTTGCTGATCCAATTTACCACATTATCATCCAGATCATTGATATAGATGACAAATAACAATGGACCCAGCACTGATCCCTGTAGCACACCACTAGTCACAGACCTCCACTCGGAGAAGCAATTCTCTACCACTCTTTGGCTTCTTCCATTGAGCCAATGTCTAATCCAATTTACCACCTCTCCATGTATACCTAGCGACTGAATTTTCCTAACTAACCTCCCATGTGGGACCTTGTCAAAGGCCTTACTGAAGTCCATGTAGACAATATCCACTGCCTTCCCTTCATCCACTTTCCTGGTAACCTCTTCGAAAAACTCCAATAGATTGGTCAAACATGACCTACCATGCACAAAACCATGTTGACTCTCCCTAATAAGTCTGTCTATCCAAATGCTTGTAGATTCTGTCTCTTTGTACTCCCTCCAATAACTTAACTGCCACCGATGTTAAACTTACTGGCCTATAATTTCCCAGATTACTTTTCGATCCTTTTTTAAACAACAGAACAACATGAGCCACTCTCCAATCCCCCGGCACCTCCCCTGCAGACAGCGACATTTTAAATATTTCTGCCAGGGCCCCCACAATTTCAACACTAGTCTCCTTCAAGGTCTGAGGGAACACCCTGTCAGGTCCCAGGGATTTATCCACCTTAATTTTTCTCAAGACAGCAAGGACCTCCTCCTTCTTGATCTGTACAGTTTCCATGATCTCACTACTTGTTTCCCTTAATTCCATAGACTTCATGCCAGTTTCCTTAGTAAATACAGACACAAAAAAAACTATTTAAGATCTCCCCCACTTCCTTTGGTTCCGCACATAGCCAACCACTCTGATCTTCAAGAGGACCAATTTTATCCCTTACAATCTTTTTGCTCTTAATATACTTGTAAAAGCTCTTTGGATTATCCTTCACTTTGACTGCCAAGGCAACCTCATATCTTCTTTTTGCCCTCCTGATTTCTTTCTTAAGTATTTTCTTGCACTTCTTATACTCAAGCACCTTATTTACTCCTTCCTTCCTATACATGTCATACAACTCCCTCTTCTTCTTTATCAGAGTTGCAATATCCCTTGAGAACCAAGGTTCCTTATTTCTATTCACTTTGCCTTTAATCCTGAGAGGAACATACAAATTCTGCACTCTCAAAATTTCTCCTTTGAAGGCTTCCCACCTACCGATCACATCCTTGCCAGAGAACAACCTTTCCCAATCCATGCTTTTTAGATCCTTTCTCATTTCTTCAAATTTGGCCTTCTTCCAGTTAAGAACGTCAGCCCTAGGATCAGATCTATCCTTGTCCATGATCAAGTTGAAACTAATGGTGTTATGATCACTGGAACCAAAGTGCTCCCCTACACAGACTTCTGTCACTTGCCCTAACTCGTTTCCTAACAGGAGATCCAATATTGCATCCCCTCTAGTTTGTCCCTCTATATACTGATTTAGAAAACTTTCCTGAACACATTTTACAAACTGTAAACCATCTAGACCCCTAACAGTATGGGAGTCCCAATCAATATATGGAAAATTAAAATCCCCTACCACCACAACTTTATGTTTCCTGCAGTTGCCTGCTATCTCTCTGCAGATTTGCTCTTCCAATTCTCGTTGATTATTGGGTGGTCTGTAATACAATCCCACTAATGTGGCCATACCTTTCCTGTTTCTCAGCTCCACCCATAAGGAATCAGTAGACAAGCCTTCTAATCTGTCCTGCCTGAGCACTGCTGTAATATTTTCCCTAACAAGCAATGCTACTCCCCCACCTTTCATTCCTCTGCCTCGATCACATCTGAAACATCGGAACCCTGGAATATTAAGCTGCCAGTCCTGCCCCTCCTGTAGTCAAGTTTCACTAATTGCTATAACGTCATAATTCCACGTGTCAATCCACGCCCTCAACTCATCCGCCTTCCCCGCAATACTCCTAGCATTGAAATATATACACCTCAGAAGATTTTTACCACCACTCAAAACCTTTCTATTAGCGGAGTCCTGATAATTTGCTCACTTTCTCTTCCTTGGTGATTGTAATTTACCCCAAGATCCTCCTGGCTTACAAATATTGGATTTACAACTGATTGCTGTGATGTTAAGCACATCATCAATAATGTTAGTCATCTGCTTTATTCCCATTCTTAATGCTTGACTTACCTTCCATATAATCAGAACTCATTTGAGATCTTTCTTCAAAGAACTTCTGAAACTTGGTTCAATTTTAAATAAAAGGGTAAAGAAAACAATATATTTGCATAACCACAACATCCACTGACTCTCCTTTGTTAATCCTGCCTATATTTCTCCGAAGAAATCTAACAGATCTGACAGCCATAATTTCCCCTTAAGGAAACCATGCTGACTTTGTAAACAATAAATTCTGCAGATGCTGCGAATCCAGAGCAACACACAGAAGATGCTGAAGATCTCAACAGATCAAACAGCATCTATGGACTGTAGCAGTGTGCTAAACACAGCGCTAAAATAACCACACGTAATCGGTGAGTTAGAGTTGTGATAGAAGAGATCTATTCAAACTTCGTGGCCTGCTTTAAAGCCTTCCCGTCCTCCCTGGGCGGGACTACTGTGAGGAATGCATAATCGCAGACCCTTTCTGCGCGCGGGATTTTCCCCCTGCTGGTGAAGATGGCCTGGCGCCCTTTTTGGGGCCAGCCTCTCTGCCAGCGTGCTCCAGTTCGTGTGTGCTGGGAAGTGGGTTGCCACAGGACGTTAATAAACAGTTAACGTTTCAGGATGAGACCCTTCACCAGGACATGAATATACATGAAATTCTGATGAAGTGTCCCAGACCTAAAATGTGTATTATTTCTTGGTAGGCAGAAACTGTTCATTCAGATGAATGCTTCCAGAATTTTCTTTTTATATCAAATGCTGAAGGAGCTTTGAGGATTTCAATGCCCCGTTGTTCCAATGGGAGGAAAACTCACAAGAATACAGCATGGCCAGATCGAAAAGAGCATCTAAAGCAAAACAAGCCAGCTGGGAAAATAAGGATAGAGAGAGAAATAGAACAAAAGATATCAGGATGTTCAGGATGGATACTCAGGTGAGATTTACTGAGGTGAGTTTGACAGAACTATACAAGATTATGAGATGCATCGACCATCAGGGTCCTGAGCCAGAATGGATAACTTCACTCACCTAAACAATGAACTGATTCCACAACCTATGGGACTCACTTTCAAAGGCCTGACAACTCAATTTCTCCATATTTATTTATATCATTTCATTTACTTTCTTTTGCGTATTGGCACAAATTGCTGTCTTGCACATTGGCTATTTGATCGTCTTTCTGTGTGAATTGAGTTGACATCCTTCTCAAACATGAGTAAAAATCTTTACATTATGTCTCCATCGAGATGTGCAATGTATGGTAATTTGCAATAAATAGTATGTACAACAGGACGGTCAATATAACATAGAAATACAACTGTATCAGAGTGAATTAATCAGTCTGATGACCAGGTGGAAGAGCCTATCCCGGAGACTGGTGGTCATGGCTTTTCTGCTGTGGTACCATTTCCTGGATGGTAGCAGCTGGAACAGTTTGTGATTGGGGTGACTCGGGTCCCTAGTTATCCTCCAGGCCCTTTTTACACACCTGTCTTTGTAAATGCCCTGAATAGCAGGAAGTTCACATCTACAGATGTGCTGGGCTTTCCGCAACACTCTCTGCAGAGTCCTGCAATTAAGGGAGGTACATTTCCCATACCAGGCATTCAGTCAGGATGCTCTCAGTAGTGCTCCTCTAGAAAGTCTGAAGAATTTGGGGACTCATACCAAACTTCTTCAGTCATCTGAAGTGAAAAAGGCACTGTTGTGCTTTCTTTTACCACACAGCCAGTATGTACAGATCACGTGAGATCCTCGGTGATGTGCATGCCAAGGAACATGCCAAGCTGTTCACCCTCTCAACCTCAGATCCATTGACATCAATAGGGGCTAGCCTGTCTTTACTCCTCCTGTAGGCCACAATCAGCTCCTTTGTTTTTGCGACATTGAGGGAGAGGTTGTTTTCTGGTCACCACTGTGTCAGGGTGATGACTTCTTTGTAGGCTGCCTCATTATTATTTGAGATTAGACCAAGGAGTGTAGTGTCATCAGTAAATTTAATTGGTAGATTGGAGATATGGGTGGTGACACAGAGAGTGAAGGAGGGGACTTAGGACACAGCTCCGAGGGTGACCAGTGTCGAGGGTCAGAGGGGCGGAGGTGAGAGAGCCCACACTTACCACCTGCCGGCAATCTGACAGGAAATCCGGGATCCAGCTACGCCAGGCAGGGTGAAGTCTGAGCTCTCAGAGCTCCTTTTCCATCCTGGAGGAAATTATGGTGCTGAATGCTGAACTACAGTCCAAGGACAGCATTCTCACACAAACATCCTTCTTCTCCAGATATGTAAGGACGGTGTGTAGAGCTGTGGTTATTGTGTCATCTGTCGATCAGTTGTTTTGGTAGGTGAATGCAGTTTTTCCATTGATGCTGCCTGATCTGCTGAGATCCTCCAGTTCTGGATTTCCATCATCTGCACTATCTCTTTTGCTTCTCCACTGACGCTACCGTGTTTCTTTGTATTTAACGTGCAGGCTCACAAGAAAATGAATCACGGTTTAGTATATCGTGACATATATACACTTACTTTGAGCAGCACAAATAGCGCATTCCTACCCCTCCACCCCCTCCCTCAAAGGGTAGAGGTATCAAAATCCAGGCAGCATAGGAGTGAGGTGAGGAGAAGGAATTTTAAAGATATGGAAGGAGTTAGAACAGGTGATAGTGAAATCAGATAAACAGTACATTTAAGAGGCATTTGGAGAAAAACAAGGTAAGGCATAGAAGGATACAATTCTAATGCAGACAAATTGGATCCTTATAAAATGGCATGGATATAATAGGCCAAAAGACTTGACTGTACTCATGTAGAGGAAAACTCATTTAAAAACTACCAACTGCAGCAGCCACAACTCCAATCTCAGCAGGCTCAGCATCCTCCCCCAGTGGTTGTCAAGGTGACTGCTACAATGAGCACTTTATGGCTGATTTGTGCCTAGGTTGAAGCTGAAGGTATTAGCAAATCTCTGTTTGCTGTCCAGTGCAGTGTGAAGGAGTTTACTGAGTCTCTGCATTCAGAGAGAACAATATTTTGTTTTCTCTTGCCAGAGATCAGTAGGGAGAGAGTTCCCAGTCAGGAATGCAGGCTTCCCACTTTGTGCTACAAGGCTTCAGACAGAGCATCTAGAGTGACAGGAGTATTACATTCTCAAACTGCACATAAAAAGAGCTCAATATCTGCAGCACATATTTCTCTTAGACATTAGTGAATGATAAAAAAAAGTTGAAAACTTAGCTTAGTATATGAAGGTGCTCGTTCCACCCATTAGCCTGCAGGTCGCGCTTGGACAAGGTGTAGCAGCTGCTTAACTCCTCAGTCAGGGCCATGTGCAGCCATGTGAGCAGCTGGTGTGTATCACAAGTCTTGGTTATGAGACCACTAACGCCAGGCAGACAATCTCTGGTGGGTATTGGTAATGACTGGGGTCACCTGGCTTGTAAAGACACTGCCCAGATGAAGGCAATGGCAAGAATAATCATGGTCATGGATAGAGAAAGGTATGGGAACAGCAGCATGAAAGGTGGTGGTCTTCTCTGGCAGAACAGGGCCACGACTGCTCACATCATATGACATGGCACATAATGATGATGTACTTTTTCCACTGTATCAAAAAATCGGTGCTTCATATTTTGTGCCTTTGTTATTTTAGGATTCTCTAACTCATAACATTCATTACCACTGCTGGAATGGACAGGTTGTTTTATGACGATAGGTTATATAAACTTAGCTTATATTTGATGGAGCTTAGATGAGTCAAAGGGGACTTGGTCGAGATAGGAGATCAAAGGATCGTAACAAGGTGATTGTGGTGAGAATGTTTCTTCTTGCAATGTAAAGCAAGCAGGAACAAATTCAAAACAGAATGATTTTAAGATTGAGGCCTACAGGAAAGCAGGGTTGAGATTACAAGAACTATGATCTTATTAAATGGTAACAGAACCTTAAAGGGCTAATGGTTTATTCCTGTTCCCAGTCCACAAGTTTTCTTGTACTCTGAATGATATTACTGAAGAAAAAGCAAGTTCCATTCACCACTTAACCACACCTCAACACATTTCCCCGAAGCATTAATTTGAAATGAACTGACTAAAACCAATAACTGCTTAGTACATTAAATGATTAGACAATAATGGTATTAAGGGGAGAAAAATTAAGCAGGACATCTTACCAGGAATAAAGATAATGCAGTATTTACGAAGAGTTGAGATTTTGTCACTGTCTTCACTGGAACACACAAAATCAAGATTTGATAGAGGTTGTTTTTAAACAATGAATCATTTTATTGCAATACCTAAGGGAAAGACCGTTTCTTTTGAGTTAGTCCGGGGAGGTCATTAGCTTAAAACGGTTAGCAAGGCAGAAGCAAGGTTACAAGAAATATCCTTTACAAACGGTGTTATTAGAATATGGAATATTTTGAGAGAGGGCCAAGTTAGAATCGGCTGCATCTTGAAAGAATGAATAATGAGAATAATCCATGAAAAATAAAGTAATTATGAAGAGTTTCAGATCACTTGAAAAATAATGTTGGCAAATAAACTTGAAATAGAAGAACATAACAATAGCAAGTAACACAAATATAAAGGGATTAAAAAGTAGGAAACAAGATTAAGAGACAGAATAGGAAAGGCTAATGAGAAGCATCAGTGTTTCAAATATCAAATTGGAACTTTTAAATGCAATTTACAAGTATATCAGTGAAAGAATTGATAACAACGAGGCTGCATTCCTGAGGGGAGCAGAATTTTAAATTTATGAAAGATAATACAGAAAAATGACAGAGCTCTTTAATAAATACCTCCCTGGGGTCGTTACTGGAGAAAAATAAACAGCAGAGAAGGCAAATTCTAAAAAGGTTGGCAGAAAAATGAATGATTTCTGATGACCAAGTGACAACCTCCGTTTCTTCAACAATTCAATTTCAGAGAAAATGGATTACTGTCCATTTTCAGAATGTCCCAAAGCAACTCACATCCAATCAATTATTTCTGTAGTTCCATATACATTGACTTCCTGTAGGCAAATACACCAATCAATTTGTATACAAAACCATCTCTAATCAACAATGAGACAATCTCTACAGTGTTATGAGACGGCAGTCCACTGGTCCAACTATTAAAGTCACTGTCTCACAGCTTCAACAACCCAGTTCAGTCCAAGCTTCCTGTATTGTCTATAGGGAAACTTCACTTTCTTCCGGTCACCATGTTGCCTGCTAATTTCTGAAGATGTGTGTGTTCATGGCTTAATTGGTCACCATAAATTTACCCTCATGGCATCATGGGCAGGGTAGGTTGCAGAAGAAAATTAGTGGGAGAATGGGATTTCTCTGTGAACTGGCAGAGATTCAAAGACCAAATGGCCACCTTTGAGATCATAAATATGAAGGTGCTGTACTGTACAAAAGACTTAAGCACATATAGTATATACAGCTAGGGTGCCAAAGGCTTTTGGAGAATACTGTACTTGTCAACGTGGAGTAGAGGGTGAATCTGTAAATCTGGCTGGAGTAAAGAATCTTAGGGATGTTGAGAGTGAAACATTGTGGGAGAGTTGTAGGACAGGTAGCAGAGGAGTGCCAGGGGCAGGGGTAGCATGGGTGCAGACACACCCAACTTTGAGACACCAGGCAAGGTCATTTGATGCTGAACGACTGGTTTATTGATCATTACCGAGTCTCTCTCTGGTGCTTCCTGCTCCCTTTCCTCTTCCTTGCCCTTCTTCTCCCAACCACAATTCCCACCTCACTGCCATCCTTTCCACTCTCCGTCCACACCAGAGCCTCATATCAAAATCAGGTTTATCATCACTCACGTATGTAATGAATTTGTTTTTTTTTCAGTGCAATACATACAATTACAATAGTAGTGTGCAGAAGCCTTAGGCATCCTTGCGATATACATGTGCTTAAGACTTTTGCACAGTAGTGTATATAGTAAGCAAGATACAAGGAAGCTATATGAGTGATGGGTAATCTCTCATATCATCAGAGAAAACTTGGATTTTATTTCTCAATTAAAAAGTGACCTCATGAACGATGCAACCCTTATGCTGTACTGTGTCCAAATCACAGGGATTACTCTTCAGAACCTGGAAGGAGCGAGGAGGGGGCAGACAGAATTGTCACTAATTCAAATTTGTTAATAAATTAATTATAAAAGCCTTACAAATGGTGCAGTTCCCAATAAAAGATCATATCTCAAGGTGGAAATATTCAATAGGGCTGGTGATATCAATGCAGAAAGAAACAAAGTTCATGGCTCATGTTAATTATTTCTTTGCATCTCTGCTAAAAAGGTGCTCTTTGGAGGGAAGTCAGTGGAGGAGGAAGGTGTAGAGAGAACAAAAGGAAGGGCCTTGAAGTGACCAGGAGAGATTCAGCAAAGTGTATGATGGTGCTGGGTGGAAAAAGCTAATAAATAACAGAAGGTATATTTAAAGGAGTTGTAAAGTTATAAAGAGATAAAAGAAATATGATATCACCTATAAAGGAAAAAGTGCTGAAAATGTGAGAAACAAAATTAAAATGGGTGATTAACTGAAACAGTTGAATTTAATTGCATTTGGAAGATTGTGACATGCCTGATGGGGAAGTCTAGTAGGAAAGTGAAAGTGAGATGCTTTATTAGAGTTCAAGAGAGGTCAGGGTACGAGTAGGTTGGAGAATTAAAATAACAAGCACCTGGTAGCTCAGGATAACTCAGGACCAATGCCTAAGAATGGATAAGCCAACAATCTTGATGGATACAGCCCAGTTCATCACAGGAAAAGCTTCTCCCACCATGGAGCACAGCTACAAGAAAGCAGCATCCATCATCAAGGAGCCCAACTATTCAGGCCATGTTCTCTTCTCACAGCTTTCATCAGGAAGGAAGCAGAAGAGTCTTGGGTTCAACAACACTAGGTTCAATAAGAGATGCTACCCTTCAAGAATCAAGCTCCTGAACCAGCATGGATAACTTCACTCACCTCAATACTGAGTATAACCTATAGACTGACTTTCTATGACCCTGTAACACATGTTCTTAGAATTATTTATTTGCTTATATTTATTTCATTATGTGTTTATTTTAATTTGCGTAGGTTGCCTTTTTTTTTTAAAACCCCTATTTTGGTTATGTGCTAGACATTGTGTAGTTTTTCATTGATTCAATTCTACATCTTTCTTCTGCTGTGAATGCCTGCAAGAAAATGAATTTCAGGGTAGTGTGTGGTGACATATATAGAGTTTGATAATAAATTTATTTCAAACTTTGAACTTGTGCAGATTGAATAGAGAGATTCAGCAGTTTGTTTGCTCATTTCAGGTTTGCTGTCTCCAAAGTAAAAGCAATGAGAGGAAGTTACCAAAACAGTTATTGACCTCATGGAATTCACTTCCTATGAACACCATTGGAGCTCAGTAACAGTCTATAGTTAAGGTAGAACTCAGTGGAAACTAATGAGAAACAGCTATGATATCAGCGCAGAGAAATGGTGCCAAGGTAAAAGATCCATGATCTTCTCAAAAGCCAAACCAGACAAGATGCTAAATAAGACCATAATATACAGGTGCAGAAGTAGGCCATTTGGCCCATCAAGTCTGCTTCGCCATTCAATCATGGGCTGATCCAATTCTTCCAGTCATCCCCACTCCCCTGCTTTCACCCCATACCATTTGATACCCTGGCTAATTCAGAACCAATCTATCTTTGCCATAAATACACCCAATGACTTGGCCTCCACAGCTGCACGTGGCAACAAATTCCACAGATTTACTAAAAGGAGGTCCTTTAATCCTGAATTTCTGCTCTCTTGTCCTAGAATCCCCTACCATGAGAAATAACTTTGCCATATCTAATCTGTTCAGGCCTTTTAACATTTGGAATGTTTCTGGGAGATCCCCCATCATTATCCTGATCTCCAGAGAATACAGCCCAAGAGCTGCCAGACGTTCCTCATACAGTAACCCTTCCATTCCTGGAATCATTCTTGTTAATCTTCTCTGAATCCCCTCCAATGTCAGTATATCCTTTCTAAAGTAAGGAGCCCAAAACTGCACACAATACTCCAAATGTGGTCTCACGAGTGCCTTATAGAGTCTCAACATCACATCCCTGCTGTTATGTTCTATACCTCTAGAAACGAATGCCAACATTGCATTTGCCTTCTGCACAACCGATTCAACTTGGAGGTTAACCTTTAGGGTATCTTGCACAAGGACTCCAAAGTCACTTTGCATCTCTGCATTTTGAATTCTCTCCCCATCTAAATAATAGTCTGTTTATTTCATTCACTGAAGTGCATGACCATACACTTTGCAACATTGTATTTCATTTGCCACTTCTTTGCCCATTGCCCTAAACTATCTAAGTCTCTCTGCAGGTTCTGTTTCTGCAACACTACCCGCTCCTCCACCTATCTTTGTATCATCAGCAAATTTAGCCACAAATCCATTAATCCCATAGTCTAAATTATTGACATACATCGTAAAAAGCAGCGGTCCCAACACCGACCCCTGTGGAACTCCACTGGTAACCGGCAGCCAGCCAGAAGAAGATCCCTTTATTCCCACTCTCTGCTTTCTGCCAATCAGCCAATGCTCCACCCATGCTAGTAACTTCCCTGTAATTCCATGGGCTCTTATCTTGCTAAGCAGCCTCATGTGCGGCACCTTGTCAAAGACCCTCTGAAAATCCAAGTACACCTCATCTACTGCATCTGTTTTGTCTACCGTGCTTGTAATTTCCTCAAAGAATTGCAGTATGTTTGTCAGGCAGGATTTTCCTTTCAGGAGACCATGCTGGCTTTGGTCTACCTTGTCATGTGCCTCCAGATACTCCGTAATCTCATCCCTAACAATCGATTCCACAATTTCCCAACCACTGATGTCAGTCTAACAGGTCTATAGTTTCCTTTCTGCTGCCTCCCACCCTTCTTAAATAGCAGAGTAATATTTGCAATTTTCCAGTCATCCGGTACAATGCCAGAATCTATCGATTCTTGAAAGCCTCCCACCCTTCTTAAATAGCAGAGTAATATTTGAAATTTTCCAGTCATCCAGTACAAGCCAGAATCTATCGATTCTTGAAAGATCATCGTTAATGCTTCTGCAATCTCTCCAGCTACTTCCTTCAGAACCCAAGGGTATACTCCATCAGGTCCAGGAGATTTATACACCATCATTAAGCTTCCTAAGCATGTTCTCAGTCATAATTTTCACTGCACAAACTTTACTTTCCCGATACTCTTGAATGTCCAGTATACTGCAGACATCTTCCACTGTGCATTTAGTTCCTCTGCCATCTCTGCATCTCTCATTACAATATGTCCAGCGTCATTTTGTATTTGTCCTATATTTACCCTCAACTCTCTCTTACCTTTTATATACTTAAAAAAGCTTTTTGCATCTTCTTTGATATTAGTCGCCAGCTTCCTTTCATAATTCATCTTTTCCTTCCGAATGACCTCCTTAGTTTCCTTCTGCAAGTTTTTAAAAGTTCCCCAATCCTTTATCTTCCCACTAGCTCTAGCTTCCTTGTATGCCCTCTCTTTTGCTTTTACTTTGGCTCTGACTTCACTTGTCAGCCATGGTAGTGTCCTTCTTCCCTTTGAAAATTTCTTCTTATTTGAAATATATCTGTCTTGCACTTCCCACATTTTTCACAGAAACTCCAGCCATTGCTGCTCTGTGGTTCTTCCTGCCAATGTCCCTTTCCAGTCAACTTTGGCCAGTACCCCTCTCATACCATTGTAATTTGCTTTATTCCACTGAAATACTGACACATTGGATTTTATTTTTTTCCCTCTCAAATTTCAATGTGAACTTGATCATATTGTGATCGCTGTTCCTTAAGTGTTCCTTAACCTTAAGCTCTCTTATCACCTCTGGATCATTCCACAACACCTAATCCAGCACAGCCAATCTCCTAGTGGGGTCAGTAACAAACTGTTCTGTAAAGCCATCCCTTAGACAGTCCACAAATTCCCTCTCAAGGTCCAGTACTGACCTGCTTTTCACAATCCACTTTCATGTTAAAATCCCCAACAATTGTCATGACATTGCCCTTCTGACACGCTTTTTCTATCTCCTGCTGTAATTTGTAATCCACACCCCAGTTGCTGTTTGGAGACCTGTATACAACTGCCATTAGGGTCCTTTTACCCTCATCATTTCTTAACTCAGCCCATAAAGACTCTACACCTTTCAATCCTATGTCATCTCTTTCCAATGATTTAATATTATTTCTTATTATTATTTCTTATTTCTTTTGGATATACTGTATACCCTTGAATGTTCAGCTCCCAATGGCAGCCATCCTTTAGCTAAGTTTCAGAGATGGCCACAATGTCATATTTGCCAATCTGTAGCCGAATTTCAAGATCGTCCACTTTATTCCTCACGCTACGTGCATTCAAATACAACACTCTCAGTCCAGTATTTGTTGCTTTCTGTTTTAACTGCACCACACCTCTATGGCCCTGTAACTCATCCCACTGGCTTTGTTAAGTCTCATCTCCTGCTTGCTCTTTCTATAATCTCTGTTGCACGCTATCTTTGATTTATTTCTGTTTTCCCCTTCCTCAGCCCTACCACTCCAGTTCTCATCCCCCTGCCAAATTAGTTTAAACCCTCCCTAACACTTTATTAAATGTGCCCGCTCGGATATTGGACCCCTTTGGGTTCAGGTGTAACCCATCTTTTTAGTACAGGTTGTACCTCCCCCAGAAAAGTCCCCAGTGATCCACAAATCTGAATCCCTGCCCCCTACACCAGTCTCTCAGCCACACATTAATACGCCTGATCATGCTATTCTTGCACGCACTGGCATGTGGCTCAGGCGGCAATCCTTAGATTATTACCTTAGAGGTCCTACCTTTCAGCTTCCTATCTATCTCCCTGATTTCTCTCTTCAGGACCACCTTCCCTTTTCTACTTATTGGTACCAATGTGTACCAAGACTCCTGGCTGTTCACCCTCTCCCTTCAGAATACTCCACACCCGATCCAAGACATTCTGTACCCTGGCACCTGGGAGACAACACATCATGCAGGTATCTCTATCAGGTTGACAGAACCTCCTGTCTGTTCCCCTCACTATGGAATCCCCTGTGACTACTACATTCCTCATCTTCCTCTTTCCCTTCTGCACTATGGAACCTAGGCTCGGTGCCAGAGACCCGATCGCTGTGGTTGTCCTCTGTTAGGTCATCTCCCTCAACCTCATCCAAAATGGGATAATGATTACTGAGGGGGATGGCCACAGGTGTGCTCTGTACTATCTGAGCTCTTTCCCTCACTTCCCTGACCGTCACCCACTTATCTGACTCCTACAGCCTCAGAATGTTGCCTGTATCTTCTGTCCCTAATAAGCTGTTGGTCATCGAGCCGCAGCTCTAGATCCCTAACACAGTCTCTCGGGAGCTGCATTTCAGTGCAGCTGACACAGATGTGGCCATCTGACAGACTGGAAGATCCCAGGATTCCCACATCTGACACCCAGAGTAAAGTACCAACCCTACCAACATGCTCGCTAGTCCTCAAAAATAAATAAATAAATAAATAAATACAAAGGAAAACCAAAAATGAAGTCCACTTACCTCGAAGCCTGCATGAGCAAAAGCCTGTCACTTCTACTTTCGCCATTGGCCTACTCCTGACAATGGCTGCCCCGACACTGAGGCATAGAGTACATCCTATTCTCCTTTTTTATTCTACAATGTTTATATTTTTCTTCAGATGTGGGATACAAATGTCAAAAGGCAAGGGTTTATACTTTTAATTCAGTTGTTTCAAGTGACAGGGCCAGGATTTAACATCCATTTTGAACTGGCCTTGTGACGAGCTTCTTTCTTGGATCTTTGCGGTGCTTGTGGTTAGGGTGCTGTCAGAGAATTTGATTGATAGCAATATCAATAGATCATTTCATAATGCATTTGTGGTTCTATAGATTTCCATTACAGGCAAAGTGACCTCCGGAGCTGCTCATCACATCAACATGGGCTTGGTATGCAGGAAAATGATAAAGAGGGCCCACCTGGTGACAAGAGATGTACTTGCCAGAATGTTGCCAAATCTAGATATTTAATGGTAGGAAGAGAATATTTTATTTGTGACTTATGATTGTTCAGACCATCTACACTTTGGGTCAGAAAAGAGATGGTGACTAGCTAAGGTAATGCTTCCATACATGTTATATTACTCGATGACTCTGATCGGATTTCTGTTCCTGAACTCAGAATTCATTTAGTCTGCAAATTTGTAAAAGTAACAAAACAACTGTGAGTTGCACATATAGACCACTGTTAACATTGCAAAACAAATTACTTCACAATGGGATATAATGACCTGAAATTTAACCAAGTGAAAGACCGAGACAAGTAAAGAAATGAGTAGTCAAATGATTAAGTTTGGAGCAGCCTTGCACAGTTATTTTCATCGAAAGATGGAAACATGTCTTTTGTTCACTTCAATTGTTTATATGATTGGCATTTTTTTCCCCCCACAGGAAGGTGAGTCCATAGGTTGTGGGAACATTTCCATGATGGGGCAATTGAACTTCTTCCTGATGGCAGCGAGAAGAGAGCGTGCTCTGGGTGCTGGGGGTCCCCAAGAACAGATGCTGCTTTCCTGCAGCAGCACTTCATGTGGATGTGCTCAAAGATGGGCAGAGCTTTACCTGTGATAGACCTGACCATATCCACTCCTTTAGCAGGTGGAGTACATCCACATGGTCATGGAAAGAATGGACAGCACTGGAGGAAAGGATTTAACTTGGGTTGCTGGTGCTGTGAGGCCATGGGCCAAATAGCAACAGTAACATGTTGCTCACTGATGCATTTTTGGTATTAAAACAACTTCACAGTCCATGAGGAAGGTTATGTAGGTAATAGACAAAGATGGGAAAAGGAAAAGTTATCAAAGCAAAGCAATTCCTATCCAAGATAGGAATTAGAATCTTAATGTAATTTATTTCCAGAAGGCATAGGAGCAGAATTTGGCCATTCAGAATATTGAGTCTGCTCTGCCATCCAATCAAGGCTGATTTTCATCCCTCTCAAACCAACTCTGTTGCCTTCTGCCACTAACATTTGACGGCCGTACTGATCGAGAACTTCTTTACTGAATCAACTAAATGACCTGGCCACCACAGGCACCTGTGGGAATGAATTTCACAGATTTACCACCTTCTGACTAAAAAAATTTCTCCTCATCTTTGTTCTGAAGAGACATTTTTGTATGATGAGGCTGTTCTCTCTGGTCACAGACTCTCAAACTATTGGAAACCTACTCTCCTTGTCCAATCTACCTTGGCTATTCAATATTCTATAGGTTTCAATGAGATCCTCCCACTCCCCATTCTTCTAAACTCGAGTGAGTGCAGGCCCAGAAGCAGCAAATGTTCCTTTCACTCCCAGGATCATTTTCATGAACCCCCTCTGGTCCCTCTCTAACACTATTACATACTTTCTTAGACAAGGGAACCAAAACTGCTTATGATACTCCAAATGCAGTCTGACCAATGCATTTTAAAACCTCAGATTGGCACCTTAGCTTATATTCTCATTTATTACTAATTCAGTCTGTAAATTAACCTCCAGGGAATCCTGCAATTTCTTTTTGGAAGCATTCTGAAGTTTGATGCTTCTGCATCCAACAACATTATTCTCTTCTACTTCCATCATTTTCATCCAGATCTTACCACCAAACATATCTTTACCCTATCCCCCATCCCCACTCTTCACTTTCTGCAGGGATTGCTCCCTTTGTGTTTCCCTTGTCTATTCATCCATTCTCAACTAATCTTCCCCTGGCATATATTGCTGCAAGTGACTGATGTGCTACACTTGCCCATTTACCTCCTCCCTTCCCTCCATTCAGGACACCAAACAGTCCTTCCAGGTGAGGCAACACTTCATCTGCAAATCTATTGGAGTCCACGATTGCATCCAGTGCTCCCAAAGTGCCCTCCTCTACATTGGTGAGGCCCAACACAAGCTGAGTGACCACTTTGTTGAGCACCTCTCCTCCATCCTCTAAAAGCAGAATTACCCAGTGACCAACCATTTTAATTCCTATCCCTATTCCTCCTCCATGGACAAATTGGTCCATGGCCGCCTCTTTTATCATGATGAGGCCACCCCCAAGGGTGGAAGAGCAACACCTCATATTCCATCCAGGCAACCTCCAACTTGATGATATGAACATCAGTTTTCCTTTCAGGTTTAAAAAAAAAATCCCTCCCCCTGCTCTCTTCATCTATTCTCACTGTGGCCTTTTCTCCTCTTCTGCATTTCACTTCCCCTTGGTATCACTCCTTCTTCCCTTTCTCCGATGGTCCACTCTACTCTCATATCATATTCCTTTTTCTCTACCCTTCTAACTTCTCTCTAACTTCTTCTCCCAGCCCAGAACTGCAGCTGTTTATTCACTTCCATAAGCCTGACCTGCTGAGTTCTTCCAGCATTTTGTGCACGTTGCTCTGAAGTTTAAAGAGTAGATTTTTCACTTTGTGAAACCTTATTTAGTGACTGTGACAAGCAAAAGTTAGTTAAATACATCAGCAAAACAAGATGACTTTGGTGGTGATAATGCAAAGAGGGCAATTATATGATTTTATAAACTTAAGATAGTTGGGAGAGACACTTCCAATAATTTTAGCCATCAGATTTGAGTTGATATTCAGAAGCACTTGATCCGTTGCAAGCATTGAAATGTGCTAAGATCATGTGCTATGTAAATGCAATATCATAAGCAGTAATTAATAGTGAAACAACATAACTGGGGAAAATTATCATGTGGACTGGTGTGTTTATCATTGAAGTAAAACTTGTTTGAAGCCATTGTCACCATTCACTTTCATTTCAACATCACAACCAAACACACGAAAACCACGTTTGTCACAAATAAAAGTATATGTTCAGGAAACTAAACTCTCAAATAGGTAGACAGCTGCTTAATCTAAGCTGTGCACTTTTTGGATTTGTGTACACGGGTTTGACTCAATCCTTCCTAATTGTGGAAGGAGCATCGGAGTATGGGGGAAATGGCAGTGCAGCCAGGAGTTCATACAATATTAATGCCATATCAAATTACAGACTAAAAGTACAGGCTATCCGAGGCAGATCTTTTGACAATTGCACCTGGCGCAACTTTAGTGCTGAATATGACATGTAATTTTGGGGACAAGAGGCTGCAGATACTGGAATATTGAGCAACCATCTTCAAAAGGAACTCAGCAGTTGAACAGCAGCTGTAGGATTAAAGCAATATTTTATCATTTTGGTTCAAGTCTTCATTGTTGCTGTAGCATTTCCATTCCTGATGCAAAATTTCAGTTTGAAACACTGGTAATCCATTCCTTCCACAGTTTCTGCTCTACCCACTGAGTTCCTCCAGCAGTCTGATTGGTTAGTAATATTTTCTTTCCAAAAATGACATTTTACTAGCTTTGTTATTTGGATAATAGGATTTGCAGTTTTCAACCAGATTGACTGAGAAAACAGGCTGTCTGTGTGTTCTAGAAGCCCAGAGACATTTAGATTGGATTACGAGGACACGCAGTCCTCTTTCATTGTCATTTAGTAATGCATGCATTAATCAAAGTTCACAGTAAATTTATTATCGAAGTATGCATATCACCACATACTCCCCTGAGGTTCATTTTCTTGTAGGCAATTCCCAGTAGATACAGTACAAAGAAACAGGAAAGAATCAGTGAAAATCTACACACTAAGTCAAAGAACCAATGTGCAAAAGACATATTCCTTAAACATATATAAATAAATAATATAGTGAATAAGAGCTGTAGCGAGCATGAAAGTGAGTCCATAGGTTGTGAAATCAATGCATTGTTGAGGGGAGGGAAGTTCTCTAATCTGGTTGATGAGACTGACAGTTGAAGGGTATTAACTGTTCCTGATCTGGGTGGTGTGGAACTAATGCTCCTGTACCTCCTTCCTGACAGCAGAAGTGATAAGAGAGCATAGTCTAAATGGTGGGGGTCTTTGATGATGGATGCTGCCTTCTTGGCATGCTGAATCTCTGCAAAATGTCCAAGAAAGTAGAGGCACTTATCTTTGTAATGGCATTTACATGTTGGTCCCAGAACTGATCCTTGGAAATGATAATGCTAAGGTGTTTGAAGTTATTCAAAATCCTCCACCTCCAATCCCCTCATAAGAAATGACTCATGGACCTTTGGTTTCTTTCTCTTGTTGTGGATATTTGTCTCTGAAAATCTGGTTGAATGGTGACACAAAAACAATCTCCCTCCTCTATGCAAACTCATCACTACATTGGCCAACAATAGTGGTGTCATCAGCAAACTTGAATATGGCATCGGAGCTGGACTTAGCCTCAGAGTCTTGAGTATAAAGTGAGTAGATCGTTAGGGCCACCATTGCATGTCAAGATTCACTGAAGAATGCTTGAAATTGAGCACCTGCCTGCAATATCATGCAAGTTAGAGCCTAAAAGGACATCTTTAATAAAAAGCAAAACAGCTTACAGTGTTGTTGTAAATGTATTACTGTATTTCATTATTTAAATAAGTGACAACATCTATTTCTAATTGCCCATTCATGGTTTGCCGCTCCAGCTCTTCAACCCTTGTATATTTCTACACTACTTCAAAGCTGGTTTTGTTTGCTCCACCACATTCAAATCTCCTTAAGATTTAGAATCCCATCTATAGACATTTTCCTAAAATGGACCAAGCTTTTTGTCATCGGTTTAATACATCTATGTCAATTTTTTTTCCAATAAATACCTCTGCAAAGTGCCTTAAGAATGTTTTTACATGTTTTAATTTAAAGTATTAAATTAAGTTTCGATTATTATCCTTGTACAAGTCAATGTTTCATTTTTTTGGTCTGATAATAAGTTGGCTAAGCTGTAACCAATATTCTGCAACAGTATGGCCATATTAAGTGAACAAGGCTCCAGGTGCGATTAACGAAGACAATTATATTGCAAGGCAATCGTAACAAATTACAATGCGCTGCCAAAATCCAATACTCTTGTACAAAATATGGAATAAAGACAGATGCCAAAATCAGTTAGCAGGTAATCATCTCCTTCGTGGAGGCATGGACAGAAGCAGAGTTACAGAGAGAGTTGCAACAACTTTGCACTCAACATCAGCAAGACCAAGGAATTAACTGTGGACTTCAGAGATGGGAATTCAGGAGAACACACACCATTCCTCCATTGAGGGTCAGGAGCTTCAAGTTCCTGAGTGCCAACATCTTAGTGGAACTACGTTGGCCCCAACATATTGATACAATAACAAAGGTAGCATGCAGTAGCTGTATCTTCATTAAATGTTTGATGAAATTTGGTATGACTCCAAAGACATTAGAAAATTTCTACAGATATACCATGGGGAGCATTCTGACTGGTTACATCACCACTTGGTATGCAGACACTCATGCACAGGATTGAAAGAGGCTGCGGAGAATTATAGACACAGTTAGTTCCATTGTGGGCACAAGTCTCCCCACCATCAAAGTCATTTTACAAATGCAGTGCCTCAAGAAGGCAACATCCAATGTTAAGAATGCTGACCATCCAGGACATGCCCTCTTCTCATTACCACCATCAGGGAGTTAGCACAGAAACCTGAAGATCCACACTCAACATTTTAGGAACAGTTTCTTCTCTTCCACCATCAGATTTCTGAATAATGCATGAAGCCATAAACACTACCTTACTATTCCTCATTTTCACTATTTTTTATTGTAACATAGTAATTTAAGTCTGCACTGTACAGCTGCCAAAAAAAAATTGTGACATACATCAGTGATAATAAACGCAATTCTGAATAAGGCTCCGAAGGCAATGGATCCTAAAATAGCAAAATGTCCTCACATTAAGTTATCCCAATGCACTTTTTATTCAATTTTGGAATACCATTATCATCAAAACAAGCACTTACTGCCCATTATTTGCCGACCTGGAGAGGCCAATGTTAAAACATCTAAATTCAGCCAAAAAAGACTGTTGATTGAAGAATCTTGGCGAAGTCGACCATGCTATATTTCATAGTTCAGTATGGTGTGTAACATGAGGGGAATTAACACTCCATATGCCTGCTGCCCTCATCTTTCTTGGCTTATGGACATTGCATGCTTAGAAGGTGCTTCCTCTGAAGACTAATTCTCTCTTATCCAAGATTAAGATTATAAAGTAATGAACAGAGTCCAGCAGATCAACCCTCTGAAATATTAAATCACTGTTATATTTAACCACTTCTTCCAACAATAATTGAATAACCAATTGATAAAATCCTGGAAATGTACACATTCTATAAAACACACAGAAAGTGAAGCATTTAACAATACATTTAGAACAAGATTACTTCTTGCAGTTGCATTCCTCAGTGGAATTGTTCCATTTTCTGGTTCATTCATTCAATGTGCAACATTTTATAACTAAAGCACAACTCAAAACACAGGAACTTTAAGACTATAAATTCTTCTAGGAATATACATCCAAGGTAAAATACATTGGCCCCATGTTCTAATAGGAATAAATTCAGTCAGCCCAGATTCTACTTCTACAAATGGAATTAAATTCCATAAAAACTAAGTTAACAACCTAACATTCAATACAATAATTTCAAGTTTACTGAAAAACAACTTTAAAAGTTTAATACTCCTAATTTCATTGAAGTTAGAAAAAGATTGTATTGTTCCACTTGGTCCTTGCAGCAATCAAAATATCATTAAAGCGTATTAAGGATAGAGTGCTTCACACAACTGTAGTTACATGGAGAGAGAGGAAGTCAGGAAAGGGAAAACACTGTTTTTCACTCTTTTTTTTGGCTGTTGGTGCAATTTCTTTTTTTCCCTATGTGTTGGGTGTTTGATGTTTACTTTTCAATGGGTTCCATGGTTTTCTTTGGTTCATGGCTGGCTGTGGAAAGAAGAATCTCAGGGTTGTAAACTGCAACCATACTTTGATCGTAAATGTACTTTGGGCAGAAAATGGTAACTTCAAAGAGGATTGGGAAGGGAAGGGAAGGATATTATGATTGAAGGGGCAGGAAGTAATACAGGTTGATTAAAGAATGCCCAAGACATTCAAAAGAGGCAGAGTAAATTTGGGAGAAGTATGATGGCTGAGATGAGAGAGCCAACTAAAAGAAACGATTAAAATATTTGGAAATTCGAGACAAAAATGCACAAGTTCACGTATTAGGATCTCTTGCTGAAGATTTTGAAAATTATAGGCTTCTTGAAAAAACGGCAATTAACCTGAAACATTAACTCTGTTTTTCACTGCATAAATACTGCTGGCTTCAGAATAGTTCCATTATTTTCTGGTTTGAGATTTGAAGAAATATTGCTTGAAACATAGTGCTAATTTTTGCAAGACAGTGGCTTTGTTTTAAAATAATTTTTTTTTGTGAATAAACGAAAATTCTGCAACTGGCCAGTTCATTAGAACTTTTGACAAATCTAACCAAGGAAAGTGGGAAAATAGCTTGTTAAATGTTGCAGAAGACAACAAATTTTTTTGTCAGCATTCAGAGTAAACTATCTTCTGGCTCCTGTACAGGATTCCAGAAGACTGAATCAGCCTACATGTTCACTAAATCTGGCCCCGTTTGCTGGTATTCATCGCATACAGCCCAAGTTGATCTGTTGCACTTGGTACTCATGATGTATCTCCCTCTGCATTAGCAAGGCCAAGTGTGGACCAGGTAACTATTTTGCAGGATATCTTTGCCCTCTCTACAACAACCATCTTGTGCTTTTGGTAGCACATTATTTCAGCACCCTCTTCATTTCACAGCAATGTGTCTATCCTCACTGTCAGTCTTTTCCACTTCAGTGATGCCAGTTACAAATCAGAACACTAAAAATGCTCCACTTGGGTAGCCTGCAGATCTGTGTTATGAAAAATGAGGTTTCCAAGTTATAGGTAGCCACTCATCTTCCTTCCCCCACTCACATTAGTAGAGCCAAAATCTCTTTTCTATTGTTCATCTTTTCAAATCCTTCTCTAATTACCCCTCCCCCCTCACTATTATATAGACCTTATCCTCCCCCACCTAACAAAATGAATGGGCCCCATCGCCCTTCATTCACCTTGTTCCACCCATCACCCACAATCCTGACTCATTGGGGCATCACAATAGCATAGTGGTTAGCACAATGCTTTACAAGTACCAGCAAACCCATCTCTGAGGAGTTTGTACATTCTTCCTGTGACTGTATGGGTTTTCTCCAGGTGCTCTAGTTTCCTCACACAGTCCAAAGACATATCGGTTTTCTTTTACAGATCAAGCTGCCCGATCCTGAAATACCTAAGCTAATAAGGAGCTTCAGCTTTGAGTAGAGGATGGATTTTTAAAATCTTTTCCCCCCCACCTCAGTAGAGAGAAAATGACTTGTAAATTTATTTTTAAGATGAGACATCTTAATAGATTGGAGAAAGATCTAAATATTCTTTCTGCCAAGTCGTTCAATACACAAAGGTTAAACTCAATGGTAACAGGAGTGGTGAGAAAGATCTTCTACTCTGGCTTTTGGGATCTAAGATGTTAGAAAGGGCTGAACCAATTCTACGAGAATATTTTAAAAAGGGAGTTAAAACAGGGATTTGTGAATGAAGAATTTATAGACTAGAGGATTAAGCCTGGCAGTTCTCAAAAGCACAGACATGTCTGGATGAATGTTTCCTTGCATTAAGCATTGTTATGACACTGCAAGAAGTTTTCCTTTATAATCAGACGATGTTTAATCTGTACCTTGCCTTCATCTGCCTACCTTACTCCTTACAATTAGATATTGATTATTTCTTTAAAGTCCCATTATGTCCTTCAGGGAGAGGATTCCAAACTTGTTGCTATTAAGAAAATCACTCAGCTAGTCCTACCCTTCATCTAACTATTTATCCTCCATCCATGCTTGGCTCAAGTATTGATTAATTTTATAACAGTTGATTTGGTTTTGTGCATTCTCAAATTACTTTTACAGATTAAATTATAAGAAGCTAAGTCAAATGCTGGGCTCTGGATTAGTGGCATTGTACTGGGGTCCCTAAATTATGTAAAATTTATTCCAATGATACTGCGCTCCTGAATCTCAGTAGCCTTGTTTGTTTCCATGGACTCAAATGGATTTCAGGCAGTTTAATTCCATTGCTAAGTGCAGTTAACCCAAACTACTGCACTTGAATACAACACTAATGCAACAATCAGCTTTTGCCATGCTCTTTATTTTCAAATAAGAGAAACATACAGTATAAACTGTTAAATAAATTAGCATCACATTGCTGAATTTTTGGTTCGCCTACAAGCATTTGGGGTTTTATATTTTAACATCACCCTCAGCGTCTTTCAATATTTAACAGTTAAGAATGAAAAAGCTAAATATGCAAGTAAAAATTGCAGAAGCATTTTTGTTTCCCCACTACAGTCAGAGTTAGCTACTCATATGCATGTGCAGATTCACATTTATACGGCTATGATGAGCCAACCAACCTTGATTTTAGGACTCTGCATCATCCTCCCTGCCCTCCGCACCACTACGTTCAGTGAAGGTAATGCAGAACATGAACTCAGGATCACTTCTTCCATCCAGGCAGTGTGTCACTGGCTGCCCTTCCTCACTTGGCTTTTACAACAAATGCCAATAAAATGGTTCTTAAAACAAGCCATCATAATTTGCCACTGAAGCTTTTTAGTTTTTACTAAAGTTTTCAGTTTTCAACTGTGTTACAAAGAACCATTGAGCAGGCCAGATGACTACTCTCATAGCTCTGTAGCACACCACACCCAAAATGCTGCCTGCTCCCTGAGCGTTTGCTGCATCGGGTGCTCTGCAATTTATGAGAGATTACACAGAATGCATCACACAACTGCAAGAAATCTGAAATAGTTTACTGGTCATTTCCATATCCAATTACAAGCTCCAGAAACAGGCTATTTTGATAAACAGTACTATATTCCATCTGGAATGAACCTTGAACTTTGCTACTTCAGATAAACTTCCCTCACATCATATCCCCATTCTCAGGCGGGAGCCCCTTTCTTTAAAATGCCCCTGTCAATTAGTATTCATGCTTGTTATTGCCTGACCATAACCAACTTCCATGTAATCTTTCAGTTCTACACCTCACTCCTCCCTCAACTCTGTTGTGGAAACTGTAAACACTCTTTTGACCCCCAATTCTGAAACAGAATCAGAATCTTTTATTATCACCAAGTATGTGGACACATACAGGGAACTTGATGCTGGTTTCCCTGAGCTCTCGTTGTACAGAATCAAAAGCAAACAAAACAATAGTGCAAATAATCATGAACTATATACAATGAGGTATACCTGTTTATGTATACAGGTGGACTTGGTTTAAGAGGTCATAAGACCCAAAACAGCAACTAGTTTCTCCTTCCAAAGATAGTACTTGGCTGGCTGAGTTCTTCCAACATTTTTCTTTGTCTTTTGAATGTTGGCAAGGGACGAAATTATTGAGGGATAGAGGTCAAGTCTCAAAGGTGTATTCAAATTCTACAAATGCGCAGAATGCCTGTTGTGAATTTCTGGCCTATGCCCAAGCGGAGAAGAAGCATTCACAGTTCCTTTGTCAGTAGCACGAATCCATGCACGAAGAGCATACACAAGTCCAGTGTAATTAAGGTAAGGAGTGCATCACCTCACATTAAACCTTCCTCAATCAGGGCATCTCCAAATCCATTTGCGATCAAGGCTGAAGTGGAAGTAAACTATCTTTGATTTTCAGCATTAAGAGAAAAATAATGACATTATATAAAGATCATGAATTACTTAAGCATTGGAAAAGTCTAAATTCAGAGAAGATGCCTTGTTAATAAATAAAGGTTTGCTAACACTTAAAAAATTAGATTTAAAATTGTTGGCGAAAACCAGCTTTTGTCATTCAGTTGAATCAACGACAGTTAGCTTTATTTTATTTGGAGATGCAGAAAGGAATAGGCTTCTCCTGGTCCTGCAAGCCGTGCCCCCCAACAAACCCCAACAATCCCCAATTTACGCTAACCTAATCACAGGACAATTTACAATGTCCAATTATCTTACTAACCGGTATGTCATTGGACTGTGGGAGGAAACCAGAGCACTTGAAGAAAGCCCTTGGATTCCAAGGGGAGGACATACAGATTCCTTACAGAGGACACTGGGATTGAAGTCCAAACTCCAACCCCTCCCCCACCCCCAAACTGTAATAACATTGCACTAACCACTGTGCTACTGTGGCACCCACTGTATGACCACTATAAGTATTTTGCAAGTAAAGGGAGGGAGGGAATGTCGACTTAGACGATGAGAGGCCCGCATCGGGCATTTTCATGCCTTACAAGGCGCAGATTGGAAGTCTGTGTAGGGCGCCACTCCTCACACAGACTACAGCAATGTGTGATTAAGTGCCTTGCTCAAGGGCACAAACACATTGCCACAGCTGAGGCTTGAACTAGCGACCTTGAGGTAACTAGACGAACGCCTTAACCACTTGGCCACGTGCCAAGTAAAAGAGAACCGCAATTGTAGGGAAAACACAAAAGGATGATATTATCTTCAATGGTTTCCTGGCAGGGGTTGTGTTTATTATTGCGAAATCTTCTTGCAGCTCTTACACAAATACTCAGAACAACAACACTTCCAAAAGTGATGGATATTTCCTCATAAGTATCTGGATTTTGCAAATTATTCAATCGTGATGGAGTGTCATCACTGCAAAATGACCACAGTTTCACTAGTTGAAGCAAGCTGTGGTACTTTTGAGTAATCCATTGAACTAAGTCATCAATCAAATTGACCTCTCTGTTCAAACAAGTCTATTTATACAAATGACAAAAGTTAAATTAATTTTATGGACCCATGACTGCTCAGTTTTTGGCTTGAAACATTTGCCTTTACAAGCCTTTTGATTCCCGAGTCATGAAAAGGAGCAGACATTGATCCCTTGAACAGACCGACACGAACAGATGGTGGTTGTCTTCCTCAGAATGATGAGACAAAACATCAGAATCAGAGGCAAACTAATTAATATGGCAACATTTCCCTGGTTGCATTTTAAATAGCAAATTGATAACCAGGGCTATTATATTTAAGTCATAGTGACAGCTGCAAGTTGTCTGGGAACAGGAAACTATCAATTCTGTTCTGAACCGTACTTGAACTTATTTATTTTGAAACTGATCTTTCTAAATAAAACAAATGAATAGCCTGATATTATTTAAACACTCAAACATATCTTGGACCGGCTTGTCACTCAAGTTCACCTTCAATCAGCAGCATCCCCCCGCCCCCACCCCCACCCCCCCCCCAAGCCCTCACAATATCAACTACCAATAGTCTTGTCCAGAGTAAACTTGTTCAAGGATGCCAGGTTCCAGTGATCAGATGGAGTTGGTTAGAAATGCCAAGTTGCTCAGGCTTCACTGACCAAAGTTGGATACTATACAAGGTGCCATCTCATGTTGTACAGGTTCAAAAAAAATATTAAGCTAATTCAAAGGAAGACATTGGAGTCCAAAACACAGGCCTAACTTCTCATGAACTTTAAGCAAGGTGCTCCCGCATCACATGGTAGCGTGATGATATATGCAATTCTTGTGTTTATACTTACAGCACATAATTATTTAAATAAACAAGAATGCTTAATCAACCAATATACATACACATACACACAAGACTACTCAAATATTATTGAAATATTAAATACACAACACACACCACTGACTGAGTCTGTGGAAGGTCCAGGATTAGACCAGCACAGGGACAAGCACTTTGGCCCTTGAATTAGAAATCCTGCCTTTGGTACTAACCGTGCAGAAGATCTCCATTAGTGCGTGCATGTAGGAGTCAAACATGCACACAAGTAAATGTCAGGGGCTTTGTACAGAACTACTAAAATTTTAGCTGAAAGTTAGAACCAAAATTCAAAATAGACTACAAAACAAATTTCAACGGAATGATATTAAACCCAATTGTGATCGGGCTGCTAAATGTTAGTCTTACAAGCAACGCTTGATTTTACCCAATAGTATAAATTAGATATTAGTCTTTTATTGTTAATTAGCCCAGATCTTAAAAAACTAATGAATAAAACACAAACACAATTAATTGGCAAGAAGAATTTAATGTTCTGTAAAAAAAAGCTATTGCTTCACCAAGCTTGTAAAACAATTACATTCTTCATGAACTCAACCTAAACTCAGCATTCTTTACAAACTAAATTCCGTGACAAACGTTCATAATTGTTCCAGAATAGTTTTTATCAATTCTTTGTAAATCCATTTCAACTGGTAATTTATTCTTTCTTTGAAACTCTCCATTGCTTCAAACAGTTCAAATACAAACGTTTGTACAATCTTAGCAAACAAAGAACAATTATTGCCAATATTTTTCTCTCTCTGGAAGTCATTCCTCTACCTGACTGCCTTCTTTTCCCAAGAAACGGCATGTCTATCATGCCCAAATGTTCACAGTTCCACTGTTTTAATCAGCAAGATGAACAAGAATTTCCTTCCTTTAGCTGTCTAATGGCAATGTTGGAACATTGCCATACAGCACAGTCTACAACATGTATTGCCATAAGGAAGTAAGAAATAGAAGTGGGAGGAAGCATTGTGTGTGCTTCATGTTTCTGTAAGATTGTGACTGAACTTATACCTTTCATTTCCCACTTTAACTGTCCCTTCACCCCTTTAATATGTAAAAAAATGTTTTGAATATGTTGTGCAACTGAACTTCCACAGCTGTCAGAGAACTTTAGAGCTGCTGCCTGCAGAAAATTTTGTGCTGTGTGGAAACCATCTGCTCCGATTGAGAGGACAAATACAAGAGAGATATTAATGATGAGTGACACCATAAGATAGTTTTATTTTAATTATTGCCTAGGCAGGGGTGAGAAAGTGTCCTCAGCATTTTCTACTATTTCAAAACCTGCACTGGAGTCTAAACCATCATTCTGAAACACACTCAAGTAAAATGTACCTTCTTGATGCTTTTTGTTAAGTCAATTATGAAAATCAAATTTATCAAATGTTAAGCTCAAAGACCAGCAAGATTTATCAGTTCCACCTGTGAGTTACAATACTGTGCATGTTAGAATATGGTCCTGCTACCACTGTCAGTTTTTCTACCTGTCAATATAGGAAGTATTAGTATCTGCGGAGCAGACTCGATGGGCCGAATGGCCTACTTCTGCTCCTTTGTCTTATGGTCTATGGTCTATTATTGCAGAGATACTCTTGCTTGGATTTAGCTATCCACCCAAAGGACCTGATAAATGATACAGGCCATTTAGACTATAATGGAAAGTGTTACTATTTGGCAAAAATATCGTAATGGTAAATTTCATATTTCCCAGCTGGATATGATGCTGCTAATCCACTTCATCTGACACTGGGCACAAATCTATAAGCTGCCAATAGTAAAATTCACCAAATGGTCAACAGTAACTCTGAGCTTGTAGCACACATAAACTGCTGGAGGAATTCAGCAGGTCAGGCAGCATCTATTAAAGAGGAATAAACTGTCAATGTTTCAGGCCAAGACTCTTACAGCATCAGGACTCTTACGGCAGCTTAACGTTCTCTGTAGAAGAAAACCCAGGTGCCCAAAGGGGCAGCTATTGTCATTGTCCTCTGGAGGTGGCTACCCATAAATGTGGATTTCACTGAATCATTACCACAGGAAGAGTCCAGTTGGCTCTTCATGCCTTCACAAAGTCTATACAAGATCCAATTTTATTCCCCGGACCACCTCCAACTTCAGATATTTATCCACCTCCATTTTGAATGCTCCAACTGAATGTGTACATTGATGTCCATGTCTTTGTAAAGATGAATGTAAAAAAGACATTTTCTAGATATTTTTATTCTTTTGGTAATCACCTTCATTCCATATATTCAAGCTTGACCATCCTGCTAATAGGAATCATTTCTCTGATATCCAATTCTGTATGAACTCTTCATAATTTTAATTACTCCCCTTCAATCTTATCTGTTCCAAGAACCACAGATTCAGTTCAACTACACAACTAAAATCCTTCACTAATGGGAATCTTAGAGTCATATATAGTGATATATATGTACTTTGATCACAATCTTGCATTGAACTTTATTTTGAGGTTTCTTCAATATCTTCCTTGATATTTCCTCATCAAAACTACTTCCACTTGGGCAGACATGAGGAATTCTGCAGATGTTGGAAATTCAAGCAACACACAAAGTTGCTGGTGAACGTAGCAGGCCAGGCAGCATCTCTAGGAAGAGGTCCTGACAAAGGGTCTCAGCCTGAAACGTCAGCTATACCTCTTCCTAGAGATGCTGCCTGGCCTGCTGCGTTCACCAGCAACTTTGATGTGTGTCCACTTGGGCAGGCTCATTTCCCAGAAACAAATCCCACTCCAGGGCCCCACATTTAATTTTGACCTTGGCTACTGTCTGCTTGGAGTTTGACTTCTCTCCTCATCAACATGCAAATTTTCAATGGGTGTTCTAGTTTCATCTCCAATCCCCAAAGTATGCTGGTATATTAACTGGCAAATTACTTGCTGTAGATAAACGACAAAGGAATCAAACGGAAATTCACGGACATGAGTGAGATTAAGTACTAGGACCACTGAGATCTCTCTAACAGGAGCAGGGAAGAGCCAAATGCTCATTGTCTAAAGATTAGATTGACATCACATGCCCAAAACTCACTAATGCTGACCTGTGTATCTTTGGAATACGGAAGGAAATTGAAGCACCCAGAAAAAACCCACTCGGTCATGGGGAGAATATACAAACTCCTTACAGACAGAAGCAGGAATCAAACCAAGATCTCACATCCTGCTCTGTAAAGCAATGTGTTTACCACTACATGACCATAGTACCTTCTCTGGTGCATCATCATGATCTTATTAACACCAGCCTATAGCTTTTCCAACATTTGTGATTGCCCTGAAAACAACTCAAGCTCATCCAAGATACAGAGAATGTTCTGCTGAATATAGTTTAATCACACCTTCATTGTTTAACTCTAAGCAAATTTTGTTTTTAATATCTTCAACATATTTTCAGTCAAACACTAATA
Source organism: Mobula hypostoma (assembly GCF_963921235.1). Taxonomy (NCBI): domain Eukaryota; kingdom Metazoa; phylum Chordata; class Chondrichthyes; order Myliobatiformes; family Myliobatidae; genus Mobula; species Mobula hypostoma. Next base: position 175,799,070 of record NC_086101.1, read on the forward strand.
TTCTTGTTCTATTCCCCCTCATTTATACTTCCACATCTTTTCTGGAAGCTTTGAATTAAGTATGTAGAACTCCTTTCTGCCCCATCACAAGGCCAGTTTGGATTAGCCTTTATTTAAAAAGGAAAGGTTTATCTGAAACCTGACCTCACAACCCATAGGCTCACTGTCAAGGATTCATGCTCTCAGTATATTTTTTTTTCATTTTGAGTTTGTCTTCTTTTGCACATTGGTTCATTGCTAGTCCTTGTGAGTAGTTTTTCATCTGATTCTATTGAACTTCTCTATTCTTCTACAAATGCTTGCAAGAAAGTAAGTCTCAAGGTAGTATATGGTAACACATAAAAAATTTACTTTGAAACCGAACATATCAAAGGACTTTTCTTGTCTTTTGAAGTAGCTTCCTAAGCAAGTCATTTCAGTGCCCAATTGATTATGGACAATAAACTCAGGCCTTGTGACATTCCTTGAACAAAATATATTATATTTAAGTAGTGACATAGTTTAAAAATGTAAGTCCAATTCCAGAGAGCTGAGAACCTGGGAGCAAACACCGGGGTCTGTTGGCTGGCATCTCTCCATCCTCAGAACTCCCTATGCAGCCCACATCATGATTGAACTTTTATTTGGTTGGGACTCATGGTTTAAAGCTCTATGTCAATTGACTGCAGTTTCCCCATGAATGATTGTTAGCTGCTGGAACAAAAATTAACTTGTAATATCCCTCTAGTTGTATCTCTTCTAGTTCAAAATGGGCTGGCACCTCTGTTGCAGCAGCTCCATTACTACTGAGTCTAATATTACAAACAGGCATTGCCCATCTCTCATCTGCCCCGACAACAGGAGATGCATTATCTCAGGAGTAGGTGGAGGGGGTGGGGTAATAATTAAGTAGTATGGCAGTTTTCAGCTTTCATACTGTGAAACCCAAGTCGATTAAAAATAATTGCTCAGCTCTTCAGTGTGCCTAATTATCTTTTTCATTGGATAAGAGGGTGTACCTAGATACTGTGAGGGGAAATTATGATTGCTAATGGCAATGCATCTGCTTTTGCTGAAGGCACAAATATAAACAAAATAGGATGAATTCCATTCAAAAGCAGGTAATAGAAATTACATACTTAACTGTAATGTACATAAAGGATTCACAGTCACATTTAGGAAAGTATTTTGAAGGTATAAACAGAGAATGTGTAGTTAATATGAATAATTTAAACTGGATGGAAATTCTCTTCCGTTCCCTTCAAAGCGTACCGCCGACTGTTTTAGAGATGCTAGCAGCCTTCAAACATTCATAGCAATGGTGTACATCATTTAGTTTCATCTCATTAGTTGAATTTTTTTTTAAAGAATATCCACTGAAGATAACCCAATGCTTTGTGTAAGTTTCCTCAATGCATCTTTCAAGAGAATCTAATATAACTTGAATTCTTTGCAAAGATGAGCCCGCCCAGCAGAAGTACTTGGCAAAATTCATTTTACTGGTATACATACATGTATACAAGAAAACCAATTCCTAGATTCACGTGAACATTTTGTTAGACAACTACCCAGAAAAATTATGCATTTTTTGCAAAGGTGAATATAACAAATGTGACGCTGTCAAATGGATCCAAACTCATTTTCTCCTATCACATAATTAGATCGTTCACATCAGCCTCCCAGCTCGTGTTACTTGCACGATACACTACTGTGCAATAGTCTTAGGCACATACTTATAGCTAGGGTGCCTTGGACTATTGAACAGTGTTGTAGTAGATTTATGTATTGCACTGTACTGCTGCAGCCCAAAAATAATTCATGACATATGAGAGTTATGAAAAACCTGATTCTGATATCGGTCTGAGGACTGATAGTGGGAAGGGAGCAGGGAGAGGGGATGTCATGGTTGCGAAAGGGGGAGGGAGTGGGAAGTAACCAGAGAGATGTTCTGCAATGATCAATAAACCAATTGTTTGGAATCAAATGACCTTGCGTGGTACTTCGGGGCTGGGTGTGCCTACCCGTGTCACCCCCAACACTCCTCCTCTGCCAACAGTCCTACACGCCTCCAGCCTCACCATTCCCAACATCTTTTCCTCCTGCCCGAGTTAGAGACCGACTCTGTACTCCACATTGACCAATACAGTATCGTGCAAAAGTCTTAGGCACCCTAGCTTGTATATTTGTGCCTAAAACTTTTGGATGGTATTGAATACTCTCACTATATAAAAGTAAAGGCATCCATTAGTCTTGTGAGACCATGGATCTGCGCCTGGAAAGTCTTCACTCTCCAGGGCGCAGGCCTGGGCAAGGTTGTATGGAAGACCAGCAGTTGCCCATGCTACAAGTCTCCCCTCTCCATGACACCAATGTTGTCCAAAGGGAAGGGCATTAGGACCCATACAGCTTGGCACCAGTGTCGTCGCAGAGCAATGTGTGATTAAGTGCCTTGCTCAAGGACACAACACGTTCCTCATCTGGGGCTCGAACTCACGATCTTCAGGTCGCTAGTCCAATGCCTTAACCACTTGGCCACGTGCCCACACCCTGTAACTATGTACTGTACCATAAATGCTACTGGCTACTTCATTGCACTGTCAAGTAAAGCAAACTCCCATGGACATGTTGCATCTACGCAGCACAACTTTAATTGGGCCAGTTGATTCTCTTAACTCATGAAACATGGATTATAAATGTTGCTGAGCAATCCAATGACACAGCTTACCATAATATCTAGCTAGCCAAAATCCTTCGATATACCAGGTGTTAAGTATAGCATAACTAAGTCACCACCCAGTATATCATTGGAATATTTGGATCGAAGATAGCTGTGCTTGCCAATGAAATCAATGAGTCAAACAGCATGGAAATGGGCCCTTCTACCCATCTTGTCCATGCCATCAAGGACTGTATGGTTCTAATTTCTGGTATTCAGACCATAGCCTGAAATGCCATTGCATTCCAATGGCCCACTGAAATAATTAAATCTCATGAGAATACCTTCTTAAGCTACACTCAGGTCCTGTATACCAAATTTCAACCATCACCTGGATGAAAATAATTCTCCCCCAGATATCCTGTTCTGTATTCAACACCAAAGCCCTTTGGTCATTGAAAACTAGTAAAAAGAAAGGATCTTCACCATTTATCCTAGTGTGAATCAAGTCAAACTGGCCCTTAAACGCACTATGACAAGTCTATCTATACTCAACATCAGTTTGCATTAATTCCATATCCCTCTATACCCTGTTCATCCAATTAACTGTACAGCTGTATTGTTACTATTCCTGTCCCCACCACCTTCTCCAGCTCAGAATCATTCCAAATACCAACTACATTTCCCCTGTTAAAAAAAATCACCCGTTTTAAACAACGCCCCCCCCCCCACCCCGCCCCTTCAATCCATGCCCTCTAGTTTTAGAAGGCCATACCATGGGAACCAAATTCTGGCTATCAATCTTATTTATGCCTCTCAATTACACATTTCATCTTAGAGAATTAAGTGTTTTACATGCCAAGATTTGCAGCAACACGTAGCACATTTCAGTTGTTCTAAAACTCATTATTTGTTCCTGTCAATCAGCTCTTTCCAATACATTTTTCGACTGCACGTTGCTGAGATAACTACACTCCCTCCCACCCCCCCCCCCACCTTTTGGTTGATGCTTGTCAGATAACTGGAACTAGTAGGTGTGTTGCAAGACAGTATCTTCACACTTTCTCTACACAGTACTCCAGCATTTGTACAGGTGTACATTACCATCAGATATTCAGTGTAACCTACATCATTTTAGCTAACCTACACTACTTTGACAAGCAAGCTATTATTTTTCTCTATGCTTTTGCACCGTATCCCCATTTACAAAAGAATAGCATTTAATAAAAATCACATGAATTTAGCCTTCAAATTACAGAGTGTGAACTTGATAAAAGGCATTGTGCTCAATTTCTGTTAAAGACTATTTCACATTGCTTTTCATGGGAATCGAAGCATATAATTTACCAATTTGCTTGTTCTCTTGAAGCATTCTTTGGAACCACCTTTCCCACATTATCCTATCCCTCTATATTATTGGATTTCAGTATCTCCTGAATATTAATGACTTTCATTTCATGTCAGAACCACTGCGGTAAATGTAATCTTTCAATAATAGTAGCTAACATTGAGTGGCAACAAATTAGTTTTTTTTTACATAACAGATAAATTAGTCATTAGTAGTAAAGATAACAAAGCTGCTGGCTTGTTATTAAAATCCTTCAAGCTTACTGATGTACTTCAAGGGACAAGTAAAACGCCATCCTTACCTTACATGGCTGAGATGTAACTCCAGACCCACCAATGTGATCATCTCTTAAATGGCCTTGGACATTCAATGTTACACATTGGCTACATTAAAATAGAGTATGACTGAGACGGCAGCACTGAACTGAGAACCGAATCTGAATCACACAAAGTCACTTCGAGCCGAGCGGAGACTAGTACCTCAGTTAGCACACCAGCCTTTCTCGGGGGCAAGACGCTACACTCCATCACCATTCTCTGGTACAGCCAGCAGAACTGACTTATCAGCACTGACAGGATTGTGCTATACTGGCAGAAGAGAGTAGCTTTGGGAGTCCTAAATATTGGCTCTATACCCTTGAAGCTCCATGGCACCAGCTCAAACATGAGCAAGAAATCCTCTCGAATACCATACTATTCTGCTTCAGTTGATAAATCAGTCCTTCACCATTAAAAAAAGTCAGGATCACTGAAAACAACAAGAGCACAGAATATACTCTAGTTGGGAGAATTCACATCAGCCCCAAGATAGGATTGGTATCACTACAACCAATAGACCTAGCTGAGCCCTGAAGAATGGTGGCTATCTTGGTTATGCAGCGTACAGTGAATCAGCACATGACTGATCAAGCCATTTGACCTCATACTCTTAATGCCTGTGGATTGGTCTGCCTATTTATTTATTATATCCAAGGAAGTTACAAACTTTGTTGCACTTCTGTTGCAACGTACAAACAATAAAGAGGGGAAATGCTACCACTGCTACTGTGTGGTAACCGGAATTTCTGGAGCTGAAGGCCTCGAAATCCTCGGCTTTGCATGTTTCAGCGGCCGGGGCGAGCTCGAAGGCGCTCGGCAGAGCATGGCGCTCGGGAAGCTGTATCGGAGAGGCTGGTCGGAAGCTCGGAGTTTTCAGACGGATGGACTCAGGGTCGGCTGCTTCCAAGGTATCGGCAAGTTGACGGTGCCTGGAGGTTTATGGCAGGGAGTTTCTCCCTTTTGCCGCCATCGGGGACTCGGGAGTCGATCGACTCATGACTTTGAGACTTTTTTTTTTAAACTGTGCCTATGGACTGTTCTTCATCAGATTATGGTATAGCTTTGCACTGCTGTAACTATATGGTATAATTATGTGGTTTTGTCAGTGTTAGTCCTTGGTCTGTCTTGTTTTCTGTGATATCACTCCGGAGAAACGTTGTATCATTTCTTAATGCATGTATGCATTTCTAAATGACAATAAAAGAGGACTGAGTGTTCTCATAATCTAATCTTAAAAAAATGTGGGAGGTTATTGCCCAAACACCAAGATTGTGTACACAATTGTTTTATTTGTGTACGTACAGTCAGATGCAATGTACAATCAGATATGAAATCAGATCAATGTATGATAAATCTGATGGCCTGGTGAAAGAAGCTTGATTGGTCCTGACCTTAATGATGTGGTACCATTTGTCAGATGGAAGCAGCTGAAGCAGTTTGTGGATGGGGTGACTGGAGTCCCTGATGATCCTCTGGGCCCTTTTTATGCACCTGCTGCTGCAAGTGCCCTGAATAGAGGAAGGTTTACATCCACAGATGCACTGAGCTGTCTGCACCACTCTCAGCAGTGCCCCAGGACTAAGGGAAGTACAGTTCCCATTCCAGGCACTGACACAGCCAGCCAGGACGCTCATGATAACATCAATAGAAGTCACCAGCATAGTCTTCATGGAACTGGTCTTACTTTCACAGCCTGAGTCCCTGCATTGTGTTTTGTGGCACTGCAAACACATTAAATGCAATGCACTCCAACAGATAATATAGCTCAAAACTGAGCATCTTTGAGGTGTCGTGGACCATCAACAGCAGCATAAATGTGCAGTTCATGATCCGTAGTAAAAAAATCTGGCTGCAGGGACCAAGTTTGCCAATAATACAAAATTAGACGGGCTTTCATGGAATATGACAAGCTGAATGAGATAGCAAGAATGCCAGAAAAATAATACGTGGAAAACATGTACACAAAACCAGAGTACATTTTAATTGGCAGGAGACTGGGTGGTGCTGATGTTCAAAAGAGAACCAGTTGCCCTTATGAACAATCTGTTGGAGGACCTCAGCAAGTCAAGCACATCTGTGGAGGGGGGAAAAATAAACTGTGTCAACCTTCCATGACATAACCCTACATCAGGAGGATCCTAATAAATAACTTCACTGAAATCTAACATACCAATATACAAATTATTCATTTAATAAATGGTTCATTAGCTTCTATTACATGGCAATATGAACGAAGGAGTAAAGAAGTGCTTTTGTAAGTGTAGAGATATTTCCTGCAGTATTGTGTACAACTTTGGTTGCCTTACCCAAGAAAAGATGCACAGCAAAGACTTGCTAAACTCGGGATGGTGAATATTGCAATACAGCAATTCGGCTTTAGAATTTACAAGAATGAAAAGACTATCATTGAAAACTGACAACATTATAACAGGACTTAGTGAGATAAAGGGAGAGTATTTCTCTTGGCCTAGGAGCCTGGAGCCAGGAGCCAGTTAATGATTGAGCACATTAGATACAATAATGCTTAAGGGACTTACAAACATCTCTGATGATAGTATGGAGTACCCGGGTGATGGATGTATCACTCTCTATCCCAGCTATTTCAACAATTATAATATTGGCCCTTGACTGACATGACTCAGGCCGGGACTGATAGGTGAGAAATTATAATTGAGCCACAGTGCCAGAAATGCCCATCAACTTTAGGAAAGGATTAATGACTGACACCTATCATTTGAACGGTGGTGGAAATGTGCAATGAGTTGCCAGAAGTGGTAGACATGGCTCCTCCTCCTCCTTTTAAATGTACTTCTACTGCTGTGTGTGACTGAAACCCGTAATTTACAGATTGATGATGTGTTTTTGGGCCAACTGGGTGATCTGCCGTTTTTGCTGTCTCCGAGGGAATTCAGTGTGGTTTGACAGTGAGGTTGAGAATGTAGTATGTGGCCTAATGGTGGGGTGCAAACCAATGATTGGCTCCATTACGCACCAATTAAAGTGTCAAGCAAAATTGAAATCAATGAGGAATAGAGTGGAAGGCAAGTGACTTTTCAGCATCATCTGCCTGTGCTTGACCAGTCTCCCTCTTGCTCGTATTACTGGAGGAAGGTGTAGGGGTCTTGGGTCTTGGGCAAGGTTTGTTCAGCACAGTTTGCGGATTGGAATCATTTTACAGGACGCTGCAGTTCACATTATGTGCATTTCTGGTTACACTTTTTTTGCTAATTTGCGTAATTTTGATTGGAACACTTCAACACAGACTGGGTGTGCGGCCTGCAGCCAACGAACAGCACAGAGCTAAATTGAACTGAACTTTCCTAGACTGTTTCAAGGACGTTACAGCTTGACGTTTAATATTATTATTTGAACGATTTGTTCTTCCTTTGTTTTCTTTGAATGGGTTCCATGTCATTTTTTCATGGCTGCCTACAGGAAGATGAATCCCAGGGTTGTATACTTTGATAGTAAATGGACTTTGAATCCTTGAATCAATTATAACATTTAAGAGCTGTTGGATAGGTACATGAATAGGAAGGTTTGGAAGAATATAGCCTGGGTGCAGGTAGATGGGATTAGATTGATCAGGTTGGCATGGTCTACATGGGCCAAAAGACCAGTACTACTGTGCTGTTGTACTTCATGACCCGATATTCACTACTGCTGTTTGTTCTCCAGTTTCAACATCCTGTATTTCCTTGAGCTAAAACTAAACAGGACCTGCCCCTTAAAACTCCATGGATACAAAAACAAATCAAAGGCTAAGTAGCCCAAGGTGAACAATACACTCCAGAGTCTTTCCTCTCTTTGGCAGGCTCAATTCAGTTGTATGCACTTGGTTCCAAATGAGCGCAGTTCCAACAACATTCCAGTAACACAACGTCACCCAGGATAAACAAGTTCACTTGACCGGTAGGTTAACAAACAACAGTGTGCAGTGGCTCCAATTTATACCATTCAGAAAATACACTACAGTTACTCACCTAGGCTCTTTAAACAGCATCTTGCAAACACACAACTCTGTCATGTAACACTGAAGGACCTTGGCCCAGTGCATTGACTGTCCATTCCTCTCCATAGATGCTGCCTAACCTCCAGCATTTTATGTTTGTTGCTCTAGATTTTCAGCAGCTACAGAATCTTTTGTATTTATGTCATGGGTCCTTTCTTACTGTTGGAACCAGATCCTGGGGCTCCCTACCCAGTGGCATGGTGGGAGTCAAGTGACTGTGCGTGTTCCTTTAATAGAGGAACTACAGACATTCAGGGCAGTAGCTCACAGGCCTAATTCCCACCCACAGTCAGAAAAACACGAGTGAATAATCAGGAAAAATCCTTTCAAGTGGATTCTTTCTGATGACCCAGTCTGTGGTTTCAAGCTACATGTGAGGTTATAACTATGTTATTGGATTCAATTCAACCCAGTGTCACTTAACACATGATGGTCTTGCCAAATTACATCTCATTAGGTGGCCAGTGAGTGTATACTCGTGGTCTTCTGCTGTAGCCCATCCACTCCAAGCTTCGTATTTTGTGCATTCAGGGCCACTCTTCTGCACGCAACTGTTGTAACACATAGTTATTTCAGCTACTGTCACCTTCCTGTCAGTTTGAACACTCTCCACTGACCTCTGCCATAAACAAGGAACTTTTTCCCATAGAGCTGGGTGTTTTCTGTTTCAAGCACCATTCTCTGTAAACTCATTCTGTTGTTTGTTCCGAACGACCAGCTGAACCTCTTGACCGTGTCTGCATACTTTGAAGCATGGAGTTGCTGCCACAGGATCTGATGATGAGATATTTGCATTAGAGTACAGTTGTACCTAATAAGGTTCCCACTGAGTGCTTAAGCAGACCATGTTTGAAAAAGGGGGCGGGGGGGGAGGCAATTTGCATTGTTTGAACTGACTGGGGCCAGGGTCTCAGATGCTTTTGTCGAAGTCAATGGTAAAATGGACAAACTAAATCCATTTTAACAAAATGCAGAAAAATAAAACCAAGAAGTAATTACATTTTCAATTTAAAGAGCAAATACTTCTGGAAACATTTTACCATGCAAAACTTTAATAGTGCAAAAGAGCAACATCAGTGGACCATCAAGAATTCGGCAAAGGTTTTAGTTACTTAGCATATTGAGTTTATCAGCCCTACAGCAGAGAGACGATATACATATTGAACAGAAAAAGTGAAAACAGGGAGGAAAAACAAATCAATCTCTGAACAGAGTATCATGGAAGGTTCGACATGTGGGATGATGTGATGTTGATGAAGTATGGGCTCAGCTCTGTATAGTTGTGATTTGAAATGGGAGAACTTCAAAGAAATAAAAAAAATACCTGAATAGCAAGAATTGATGGGCCAAGCATATAATTAGTACACATTAAAAATAAATGTGCTTGGGTTGTTTCCACTACGTCATGCTATTTGACTATGCAGCCAGGCAGGACTAAACAGATAGTTATTACTTTACTTTAAGTAATATAATAACAAGTTTTTACATCCCTCTTTAGTAAATTACCACATTTGTTCAAAATGAAGTTATAACATGGTTATTGGGAGTGGATTGATTAGCCTGTCAGTCATTATAGTTCACAATTTAGCTGACAGTCAATGGATACAACAGGAGAATATTTTCTCCATCAGTCAAAATCCTGCAATTCCTAACATTGTTATATTTTCACACAGACTGCAAGTAATTAGAGAAAATTGTTACCAAAATCTCAAGGACAATGCCAATACAAACCAATATTTCAAATTACAAAGCATTTCAAAGTGCATTTATTACCAAAGAATAAATAAATTATATAACCTTGAGATTTGTTTGCTTACAGGCAGTTGCAAAGCAAGGAAGCCAAGAGAACCCAATTTAAAAAAAACCCAGTGCCCACAGAGAAAGAGAAAAATAACACAAAACAACTCATATAACCAATAGAAGCAAGCAATAGTCTCATCCTGAACACTGTGGAAACTACAAAGCCAAAGAAACTGGTTGGTTGAAGCAACACTCATAACACGCTGGAGGAACTCAGCAGGTCGGGCAGCATCCATGGAAACGATCAGACAACGTTTTGGGCTGCAACCCTTCATCAGGACTGAAGAGGGAAGGGGCAGAGGCCCTATAAGGAAGGTGGGGGGAGGGTGGGCTGCCCCTTCCCTCTTCAGTTCTGACGAAGGGTTCCGGCCCGAAACATTGACTGATTGTTTCCACGGATGCTGCCCGACCTGCTGAGTTCCTCCAGTGTGTTGTGAGTGTTGCTTTGACCCCAGCATCTGCAGAGTATTTAGTGTTTACGAACTGGTTGGTTACTTGGCTACTGTGAATGAATACTTACTTTCAAGGTAATGACAAATAAAGCGAGTTGATAGACATGTGCGAGAGGCTGCAGGATACTGGGATTGGCATGATCCTAATGGGCTGAATGGTCTTGTGCTTTCATATGCAACAAAATTTCTTAGTTTGCTTTTGAAACAAGTCTACTGATCAGTATCACCATGCAAATGCAACTCTTTTGCATGAAAACCATGATTACACTGTAAAACCCTAAAATTATCTCCTACCACCCCCGACTGTTATCTTGTTGCCTCCCAAACAGGAAGTATTATTTCTGCATGTAGAGAATTCCTTCATCATTTTAAAAGACCTTGATGAGATCACCCTTTTAACCTTCTGCATCACAAGAGAATACAAACCAAGTTTATGCAAGCTGCCCTCATAATTTAGTTTGTAGTTTATTAATGAGAGACCAGAGTTTGAAATGCAATCTCTACTTATGTTTGCCCTTGGGCTTTATCAGGATGACAAGTTGTCTATCTTTGTTGAAACGGGCAGAAAGCGCAGGAGATGGGCAAAGAGAAAGATAGAAGCAACATGCATAGTCATAGCACCCCCCAGTGGCTAAACAGGGAACAGCATGACAGAAATTCCAATGAAGCAGACTGCTCAGTCTTCGTGATTTGTCCAGATTGATGAAATGCAATAAGAATAGCATTATTCATATAATTAAATGAAGCTAAAAAATTATTTGGTATTTTCATCTGACACGTTCCATGCTGCTGTGCAAGATTAGTCTTTCCTGTATACTGAACAGTTTACCAGCATCTGTACCTCACTATAAAAGTACCAGGCTTGTCATTATGGAATAGGATAACTGGGGAATTCTAGACCCTTTGTTCAGAGTACACTATTCTTTATGTATTGTTAGCTTTTCATGGACTGTGATTAGCTGCTTTGCCACAGATGTGGATACAACAATAATGTTATTGTCAAATCTCTCAATTTCCATCAATCCAACCATTGTGCACTGGAGAGCAACGGTAGAAATTGATTTCTCATTCTGCAGCTCCTATGTCCTGAGATTGGAATCAAGCAAAAAAAAAATCACTTGCTTCTGAGCTGTGGATTTTCAGTTTGATGTGCTGAGTGGAAAACAGTGAAAGCAATAGAGGCATGTCATTTAGTGGATCCTAGTCAAACTGCACACCTTTTCCTGCTAATAATTAGTCTCAGTTAAACAATGCCATGGTTTCCAGTTCCATTTCCTACTCCTCAGAGAAACAAACATCCTTCTTGATCATCAAGTTTATTTTGCGTTTAGTAAACTTAAAGAACAATTTAGAATAAATAGAACAAGTTAGTTTTTGTCTGCAAGACGGGGGTGTGGATTTAGGGTTTGCAAGTTTTGTTTTTTCCTTTACGGGGGGGGGGAGAGGTGTAGATGGCTTTTCTTTCAATGTCCTCATGGTTTTATTGTACTTCATGGCTATCTGGAGAAGATAGTTGCATTGTACATGCATACTTTGACACCAAAATGAACCTTGGAACCGTTAAATATCACAAATGTTGATTGCTTCAGATTCATTCACTTGCAGTGTCATAGTTAAGATATTTTGATGAAAAAATGTAATCTATATTTATATTGGTTCAGATTCCCACATATTTCTTTAATGTGCTTCACACCACTTTCATCTCTGGCAAATGTCATAAGGAGATTGATTCACACTCCTAATTTCTATTGTGCAGATGCACAATTGTCTGTTGCACAGGTCGGTCATGACAGAAAATAATGGAGTGTTTCAGTTCATGTGGCACTGACAAAAATAATGGCCAGGAGGAGTACAGTACTCTAATTGTCTGGGAAAGAAAAAGCAGCAAGATTTAAATGCAGACAGTTTGTTAACAGTGGTAAAATCTGTTCAATTACTTTCTAAATGTCAAAAGAACTCACATATGCTGTTGTTTAACGTCGGAACGACGGCTAAAATATAGAAGTAGTCGACTAATGATTGTCAGCCATCTGTTGATCTACAAAGACCTTCTGATGCCATTGTAACCTCCTCCCACATTTTCTTGACCTTTTCTGCTAAGCATCATAATGCGCTCATTATCGTTTAGGTGGGACTAATACGTAATCATGAGAATTCAAATTTATTTTGGAGATGTTTATTTTTAAATGACCTTCTGCGTCTGTGTGATGCAGTGTTCTGTGTTCCAAAATAGCAGTATTCGTGGATAGAATTAATTAGGCCCAATTGTGCTGATTCCATTGTGCAAGGTGTCTTCCAATAAGTAGGGAAGGCATTTACCTTCAGCAATTGGAATCACAGCAGTGAAAACAACATATCAAATAACGTGTAACTGCTTTCTGAAAAGAAGCTCGTTTACCCATAAATCTGTGAAACAAGATTGAATACGATGTTAAAAATGGCAAAACCAATTCCACCCACTTTTGGTTTAATGATAATTGGAGGAAAACAGTCATCTCTTAAGAGCTCCTAAGCGAAATAAGAGAATTAAACTGGCCTTGTTAAAAGGGGTTTCAGGAAAGTTACATGGAGGAGTCAAGTGTCCTTCCAAATTTGTTGTATTCCAGGAATGAGTGCTAGCCCTGGCTCTGAAACTGACCAGCGTTGCTTCCTGTGATCACCTCCAGCTTTGAGCCCCCATGCCCGTTAACTATACACTCTCTCTCCAATCTTTCACTGATCCCAGTGAGCAAACCCACAACTCCAATCCATACTTATTCACCATCTAAAAAACATTACTGCAGTATCTGTAATACAGGGGCTCCCAAGCTTTTTTATGCCATGGACCAATACCATTAAGCAAGGGGTCTATGGACCCTAATCCATTTAGAAGCAGATTTATTATCGCTGATATATGTCATTAAATTTCTTTTTTGCAGCAGTACAGTGCAATACACAAGTTGCTATAAGTTACGGTAAGAAATCAATAGAGCAAAAATAGCACAATAGGGAGTTGTGTTCATAGACAACTCATAAATCTGATGGCAGAGTAGAAGAAGCTGTTCCTAACACATGGAGTGTGGGTCATCAGGCTCCTGTACCTCCTCCTTGATGGTAGTCATGAGTAATCACTCATAGAAAGATGGAATAATGGGAATTTGCAACCAAGGATGCAGTTATTTGGCCTATTATATCCAAGCTATGGAAGTCTCCAATTTTTGGCCTGCAACCTTACCAAACACAACACATGAAGTGCACAATGCTTTTAAACACAATTAATATATATAATTCTATCACCTTTTCAGGTAACAAGTTGTATATCCTAACTATAGCACCACTTCTGGCCTCAATTCTACCTATGACAACAAGTCTATTATTAATCATTGGTAACCTCCCACCATATATATCTTTGTTTTATTCATCCAAGTGCCTTCATTGGCATTCCCAGTTCCAGCAAATACAGATTATGGTTATGGTTACAGATCCTGCAACCTGCCTGGGTCATAGATAAGCGCTGCACCAGTTGCCTCCATCTCTCACGGTTGTGGGCGAGAGCCTGGGTTGTGGCAAAGCTCTCTCCAGTCCCCTCTGAAATGTTGTCTGACCATTTCTTCCTCTGTCTGCCCCTTTTTCTTTTCCCTTGCACCATATGGTCTTTGAGAGTCCACTTGATCTTGTGAATTGGCTGTACCACCTCAGCTGATAAAACATGGTGGAAAGACAGTGGTAGACATCCTCCCCAATGTCTGCAACCCCCCCCCCCCAAAAAAACATACAGGATTGACCTCTAGCAACAAACAGAAGCCAGAACCCCACCAAACAATACAGTGCAAGACCCCACAGAAATGTTACCAGACGGGCCACTGCTTGACAGACGGAAGTGGTGCGCTCTCAACAGAGCGAGAGCGGGAGTTTGTAGGACAGGAGACAATATGGTGAAGTGGGGTTTAAAGACCAGCGAATCCTGTGAGTGTGGCGAAAGGGTGCAGAACATTGAACACGTTCTGTGCAACTGCCCACTCTCACCTGATTTAGCTGACACTGACCTGCTCAGCATCAACCAACCATCACTAGAGTGGCTGGCTGTCTGCTGTGACAAGCTATGATGATGACCACTGTCTACAACAAAATCAGGCAGACCAGGGAATGGGCAACACCCTAAACAATATCACTCACTCTCCTCAAGAAAGGCAACTTACAGCAATGGCAAAAAATCAAAAAAAGACGGCAGAACCCATCTCTAACCTTCCAGCTAGAATTCCTCAGGCCTGGTAGCATCCCCTTCAATCTCTGAAGACACCTTGGAATAGAGCCCAAATTGGATATGCACCTGGTCTAATTTCTGGGCAGAGATCACAAAGAAAATGAAATATGCATGCTGAGAAATTAGTGAAGATCAGACTGATACTGCTTACACCTATTGACACAACTTCACTTCAAATATAAAGGCTGACAAGAACACCTTCCAACAATGCATTTTCAATTCATAGCCATGAAGCATGGGATATTATGCTAATCTCCATTTTACATCATTCTAACCCTCTACTGCAATCAAAACCTGATCCATTCTAGAAACCCAGGAACCGCAGGGGATATGTGATTTAATTAAAAGCAATAATGTGCCTCCAGTCCAGGTATATCAAGAAGGAACAGCTTCCCTGCACTGAAACCTCTTTCAACAAGGCAGGAGGATGGAAATGCAATGAAGAGCAGTTTGGCTCTTCTCCAAAGACCAAGGAACTTTGTATGACAGCGCAGCCATCTACCACAAAAGCTGATATTTTTGAAAAGCATTTTTGTTTCTTAATCATTCTGAATTTCAACGTTTTCTTCTTGCAAGCTCTTTCTGTTCTTCCACCTCACAAAGAAATGTGTTAAATACCCAGTCCAAAATTTCCAGAAGGTTCAAATCCTTGAATCGATTCTGAAAATTCTTATTAGTGACTGCAGGTATAAGCCATACTTTTGCAAATCACCGCCTGTGAAAGACGGTGCTATATTTTCCATGCAGGGAATCTGTGAACACATTCTCCTCCCAGTGCTTTGTTTATATATTTCCAATTTTCCGATACAAAAAGGACACTGCACCTTTTTCCTGGTTAAATTGAAATTCTCACCTTGCAGTTTCATATTTACAATTTTCATTTTGTCATATAAATCCACTAGGTGTGCCACATCTTCATGTAGAAACTCAATCTTGTTTCCCTAGCTCTTGTCCACTTTGAGCAAAAATTCAACCACAGTGTCAAAAACAAAATCAAAAACATTTTAAGCAGCAGCCTTTCGACAGCCAATGCACTTCAGTGTGAAGAAACATTCAAACTCTTCAGCATTATCTTGGCATAACTGGTGAAATATTCTATTATTTAATGGATGAGCTTCAATTTTGTTGATAGAAACACAGAAAACCTACAGCACAACACATGCCCTTCTGCCCACAAAGTTGTGCCAAACATGTCCCTACCTTAGAAATTACTAGGCTTACCCATAGCGCTCTATTTTTCTAAGCTCCATGTACCTATCCAAAAGTCTCTTTAAAGACCCTATTGTATCCGCCTCCACCACCATTGTCGGCAGCCCATTCCAGGCACTCGCCACTCTCTGCATACAAAACTTAACCCGGACATCTCTTCTGTACCTACTCCCCAGCACTTTAAACCTGTGTCCTCTTGTGGCAACCATTTCATCCCTGGGAAAAAGCCTCTGACTATCCACACGATCAAAGCCTCTCATCATCTTATACACCTCTGCCTGGTCACCTCTCATCCTCCATCGCTCCAAGGAGAAAAGGCCAAGTTCACTCAACCAGTTTTCATAAGGCATGCTCCCCAATCCAGGCAACATCCTTGTAAATCTCCTCTGCACCCTTTCTATGGCTTCCACATCCTTCCTGTAGTGAGGCAACCAGAACTGAGCACAGTACTCCAAGTGGGGTCTGACCAGGGTCCTATATAGCTGCAACATTACCTCTCAGCTCCTAAATTCAATACCACGGCTGATGAAGGCCAATACACTATACGCCTTCTTAATCACACAGTCAAGTTGCACAGCTGCTTTGAGCGTCCTATGGACTCAGACTCCAAGACCCCTTTGATCCTCCACACTGCCAAGAGTCTTACCATTAATACTATATTCTGCCATCATATTTGATCTTCCAAAATGAACCACCTCACACTTATCTGGCTTGAACTCCATCTGCCACTTCTCAGCCCAGTTTTGCATCCTATCAATGTCCGGCTGTAACCTCTGACAGTCCTCCACACTATCCACAACACCCCCAACCTTTGTGTCATCAGCAAATTTACTAACCAATCCCTCCACTTCCTCATGCAGGTCATTTATTAACATCACGAATAAGGGTCCCAGAACAGATCCCTGAGGCACACCACTGGCCACTTACCTCCATGCAGAATATGACTTGTCTACAACAAGATATTACAAAAGTCATGCTTGAAAAAAAAAGTTGTTGGTTGACGTTTTTGGCTGCAAGATGTTGAAGCTGAATTACACAATGGATTGCAAACAGACTTGGAATTTGTTTTCATAAATGCCCCTAAGCCAGCGTGGCGACCTGTGCTTCATCTGCTGCACAAGAAATCATACTCCTAATCGGAATCCTTTTATCCTCAACATACATTTTGAGCTCATCATAG
The DNA here is from genome assembly GCF_963921235.1 of Mobula hypostoma. Lineage (NCBI taxonomy): Eukaryota > Metazoa > Chordata > Chondrichthyes > Myliobatiformes > Myliobatidae > Mobula > Mobula hypostoma. The sequence goes on from NC_086101.1 coordinate 175,816,266, forward strand.
ATTGATTCTCTGTTGATATTTGTTTTTACAAATGAGAACTTTTTCATAACCTTTCCATTTTTGATAAACCACACATATGCCATTAGCAATGCCTCGTTACCTTACACAGTTGTTTCATCCAATTGTATCCCAAATTCTGTCTTTTATTAGCTCCTTGCATAGTTGATACTCAATGTCTTCACTCATTTCATCCATAAAAGTTATTACTCAGATAAATTGATTTTAAAATACTGGTATCCATTTTGAGAACAGTCATGAGCGCTTCAGATACAGGAGGCATTATTAATCTTTCACCAATTGTTTGAGATTTTCCACACTTTACTATCACTTTGGAGATATTAGTAATGAGTCACTTGTCAAGGTCACTTTTAGCTTTCTTGGCAAATGACTCCAGTGAGCAACACTTTTCAATCCGTCCTAAAGGGTCTCAGCCCAAAATGGTGGCTGTACACTTTTCCACAGATGCTACCTGGACTGCTAAGTTTCTCTAACATTTTGTGTGTGTTGCTTGGATTTCCAGCACCTGAAGATTTTCTCTTGTTTGTATCACTTTTCAAATGTTTCTTTCATCTTCAGGAACTTTGCAGTACCATAAGTAGCCCTTTCAGGGTGTCTTTTACGGAAGTGTTCCTGTAATTTTGATGGCTTCATAGCTTCATTAGACAGTACAGTATTACAGATAAGACATGTGGTGTTGCAGATCTGGTGGGAACAGAATAAAACCAGGTATTTAATGTTGTATTCACACAGTTTCTGTTTCTAAGCAGTATTAGAAATCAAGGCTTCATCACCTTCAGACGCAGAGATCATGCCATACATGTTGGTTTCAGATTGGAATCTGATGGAGCTCGTGTTCAGAAAACTACCTTTATACTATTCCAGTTAACCCGAATGACCAATCACGCAAGGCTCATAATCCCCAAAGATGGTTCTCGACCATACATATGAAGCCGAGGTTGCTTTGAACACCTCAAGAGGAATCCTCGGGGTCGGCAGGTTCACTTATTGCCTCTATTTCACCACTTGGTTCCAGCCAGTGATGCATAATTGCTTGACCAGTTTTCTGTAGATCCGCAGAGAAAGTCGAGAGGGTGTACTTAACTTACCAACTGTTAAATTGAATGAACTCGTTTGATGCCACGAGTCAAGGAGAACTGTTGGGCACCCTGGCTGCTAATTCCCAACAATGTCTGTTCAGTTGGTAAGATTGGATGAGATTGTTGAATTTCAGACGCGTTGTGACGACGAGTGCTCTCCACTTGCAGAGCCATGCTTCTTCCTGTGTTCCAGCGCCTCATCCTTTCTTTTTCCCCTGGAAGTGCTTGCTCTACTAATGGTCGATCAGGTCTCATGCCTCATGCCAGAATGCTGCTTACCAACCCCATTGGGAATCACTATCCTGCACTATTATTCAATGGATACAGCTAAAATGGAGTGTGACTATTCTAACTTTGATGGAATTTACCCTGTTGAAATCCATTGGTGTTAAAAGAATTGGTCAATATTAGTCCACATTTCTTTAATCTTATTAGAAAGTAATTGCATCTCTTTACTATACAGATCATTTCCATTGATCAAGTCTACGCTGTTCGACAGAGCAATCTCCAATTTTGTTTGTAATCCATTGTGCTCTTAATTTCCTCCAGATTCCACCACCTGCCTACACTCGGGACAATAATTAGCATCCAATTCATTCACCAATCCACAAACCTTTGGATGAAAATGGAGAAAATGGGGCAGAGGAAGGGAGGACCCATACAGTCATAGGGAGACTGTGCAATCTCGCCATAGACAGCACTGGATATCACAACTGATAGAGCTATTGGAGCTCCAAGGCAGCAAGTCTACTGTCATACCACCACGCTCCCTGAATTGGTTGCGTAACGATGGATAGCAATAAAAACAGGCCCCGATCAAGTGTTGTGACTAGCTGACTAAAAGAGAAATTGAGAGAAGTGTTGTGGTCAATCTAGTCATATTTCCCTTATGACACTACCTTCCACAGGAAAACCTGTTTACGTATCACAACATGGGAGACTATTCAGCTCATTGAGTACATGTCAGTTTAGCAATTCCATAGTCGAATTCCACCTTTTATTTCACTGTAACCCATGTTGACTGACCTGCAACCAATGACTGAATTCACAACTAGCAGCAATAGCTCCAAGTCAAAGCTCGGGTGTTTCATCCCAGACGGAAATTGGAAAAACTGAAAACAAAGAAACAATGTCATGAAATTTCTGCATTTGCACAAGAGCCTTAAATTCAATTCAGCCACCAGATGTTGAATGCTTGATCTGGACCATTAGCTGTTCTTCTTTACTCAAGTCTGTCTGATATGCAGTCCAATATTTTCTATCATTCATGATTTTGGAAAATTGCCGTCTTTTCCATTTTGCCAAGAGCTTCATGTCTGTGAGATCACTGAAGTCAGAAAAATTTGCATGATGCTGTCATGCATATTCAGTGAACCCATCTTGCAAAACCGGGACCTGTAACATGTGATCAGAATTTGCAGCAGATAAATTAAGAGTTATAAATTTAAAGGTTCGTCCTGTCAGACTGATAGGCATTAGAATAGAAGTTAACTATTCCAAACCCATCATGTGTGCCAACTCTATTATCCAGATTTAGCTACCAAGTGGTACAGTGGAACAGGTAAGTGTTTAAAATATTAACATGAAACTTCAACACAAACTACAGGTATTGGGATCTGAAGCGACATTCGTGCCGGTGGAACTCTGAGGGATAGGCAGCATCAATGGTGAAAATTAGACATTCAATATTTTTGGTTGTTTTTGCAAGATGAAGGGTTTCACCCCGAAATATCACTGCCCACATTTCTCCATTTGATGCTGCTTGAACCATTAAACTCTCTTGTATCTTGTGTGTTGAACTTAAGATGTCTGCTTTTGGCATTCCAATTCACATGAAATTTTACAGCCGCTCAGTAGATTCATTGACATTACAGCTGTTAGATGTAGGATCCTATAAAGAAATGGGAACTGATCTATTGACATGAGGGAAGCTGAAGGAAATGGCACTAAAATTGGTGCACCTTTGTGGGCTTTCACCTGGCAGTTATCATTTCACCATTGACCAAGAATCCAAACTGATGTTTCATTTTACCCATCAAGTTCCCTTTCATTGAGAAAGAACAGGATGTTTATGCTGAACTAATTGAACTAGCAATTGAATGCCTAATGATATGAATACCTTCTGCCTACTCAATGTCCATATTGCTTCATTCTCTGCATTTTCATGTGCCTGCTGAAGAGCATCTTAAATACCTCAAGTGCAATTGTGTCCATAACCATTATCAGCAACATATTCAACACTCATCATTCTGTAAAAGAAAATTTGCCCCACAAATCCCCTTAGAATGATCCTTTTTCATCTTAAATGTATGCCCGTCAGTATTAAATGCTACTACTCTCAACTCTCCCCTCAGCCTCCTCCACTCCAGAGAGAACAATTCAAGTTTGTGCAGGCTCTCCTGGATGAGAGGGCACTTGCTCTCTAAATCAGTCACCATTTGATCAACCTCTTCTGCACCATCTCCATAGTCTCCACCTCATTCCCATAATGGAGCAACCAGAAATGAATGCAATAGTCCACAGAGAGCCCATACAAAGTTTTACAAAGTGGCAATGTAACCTCCTTGCTCTCAAACTCCAGCACAACATATACTTTCTCTATTGGCCTAACAAACTGCGTCAGCACTTTCATGGCGCAATCACAACTTCATGGAGTGATTTGTTCTCAGTTTGAAGGTTGCATTAGAATTTCAAGCATTTAAACCCCATGCTGATCAAGAAGCAAGAACTGAAGTTCTAATTTTTGTCTTCCATTGTAATTTATGCCTTTGACTCTTACTATTTTGCATTGACTCAAATTGCATAGAGTTGTACGCTCAAAAACATGCCCTTTGGCCCAACTTGCCCATGTTGATTAAGGTGCCTGCTCAGCTAGTCCCATCTTCCAAATCTTGGCACACATCCTTCTATTTTCTATTCCATATACCTGTAATTGTATCTACCTCTACCACTTCCTCGGACAGCTCATTCTATACACTTAGTACTGAAAACTGGCCCCTCAAATTCCTTTCAAAATGTCCACTTTCCATAGAGCTTTAGAAAGAGAAAAAAATGTTTTACTTGCTGGGGTACAATGCACAGAACTAAACTATCAATTGTTTTCATCTTTCTCCAATGTGTGTTGCAAAATAGAACCAAATGTTGGTGATGAGTTCAAATAGCTGTCAATATTCCTGTGCATACTTAGTAACAACTAGAAGCAAATTTGGTTTTTGTGCCCAAATATGGATACACACATCCATTCCATTCAAAGGGAAATTATTTCAATCTAATATCTTTCAGCCCTACAAGCATCTATTTTTTGATAACATAAATACAACAATTACATTTTAAAACAGGTGCAAAAGAGAACTGGAGAGCAATGTATGCAAATATTTGCAGGTGAAATTAGGGAAGGCTGTTATAAAAGCATATGGAAATGTTGGCTTCTTAAATAAATTACGAAAGTAAGAGTGTTGTGTTAAATGCTTATAAGTTACTGGTTTGGCTCCAGCTAGAAGATTATTGCCAGTTCTAAATGCTAGAAATTACAAATGATGTTCAAACCTTCAAGCTGGTGATGAAGAGATCTGAGAAAATAAAGCCCAAGGATAGATTTTGGTTACTTCAGTTATGGGGAATGTTTCTGGAGCATGACATATAAGATTTTTAGAAATTTTTTGATAATAGTTTTAATAGAATAAATAACACACTCTCATGCAACAGGGTCACTAAGGGTTTCATAATTAAAACTCGAAAAAGAAAAATGAAATAACATGCATAAACATTTTGCCTGCAATAGGATGGCCAGATCAGAAACACATTCTAAGAAGGTGAAAGCAGATTCAAAAACAATTTTTAAAGGTTAGTTTTATAATGTAATGAAAATATTCCTCATTTATAGTGAAAGAACAATTGAATGCGACTAATTGGATGACTAATATAAAAGATAAGCTAAATGGACTCCTACTACCCTGCATCATTCAATGATTTTAATCACATTGCTGCAACAGAATTCAGCTTCAAGAGAAATAAATTAAGAAAGGTGCATTAAGTATACTGGAAACATTGGACACAAGTTATTCATTTGTAAAATCAAATACTTATGTATAGGTAAACCCAATCCTACACATACTTAGACATTGCCTTTTTTGGAAATGATTGTTTCAATCTCACTTTTGGTTGAAGTTTGTTCCACAAATTTGTGCAAGCCCAGTTCAACAAACTTATGCGTCCTTCATACGAAACAATTAGAGGATGGATGAATCAAGGCAGCTGAGGTACTTCACAATAAAACAGGCTTCTGGAAGAACACAAGGGGTTGAGTGCCATCCTCAACCCACTGAGTTCCTCCAGAAGACAGTGTTGGATTCCAGCATCTGTAATCTCTTGAACTGAATACCTCCCTTTATCTGCAAGAATTTTCTAGGAATATAGACTATTGTTTCCAAGTCTGATGGAGACAGAAAGTTAGAAGTTTAAAGTAAATTTATTATGAAAGTAGGTACTGCAGGTCTCACCACATATAGTCCTGAGATTTATTTCCCTGCAGGCATTCTCATGAGAAGAAATACAATAGAATCAATGAAACACTACAAAGATTAATGAACAACCAATGTGCTGAAGACAAACTGTACAAAAACAAAAAAAAAACAATAATACTGAGAACACGAGTCCTTGAAAGTGAACCCATACGTTATGGAATCATCTCAGTGTTGAGCTGAGAGAAATTATCCATGCTGGCAATAGACATAGATGCTGAAATCTGAGGAAATTTGTGGGCCAGTTAGTATCTGGAGTAAAATGGACAGTTGATATTTTGGGTTAAGATTCATCTGAACTGGACTGCATGTCGATATTTGAGGGACCTTACAATTCACTCAAGTAGAATAATTTTCTTCAAATACCCCTATGCCTTTTTTTATGTTATGAAAACTGGCTTTTCTGCACAAGATCTCTGCATTGATCATCTTGCAGAATCCACATTTAAAAAAACATAGAAAACCTACAGCACAATACAGGCCCTACAGCCCACCATGCTGTGCCAAACATGTATTTACTTTATAAATTACCTGGGGTTACCCATAACCCTCTATTTTTCTAAACTCCATGTACCTATCCAAGAGACTCTTAAAAGACCCCATCGTATCCACCTCCACCACCGTCACTGGCAGATCATTCCACGTACTCACCACTCTCTCGGTAAAAAAAACTTACCCCTGATATCTCCTCTGTACCTACTTCCAAGCACCTTAAAACTGTGTCCTCTTGTGCTATTCATTTCAGCCCTGGGAAAAAGCCTGACTATCCATACAATCAATGCCTCTCATCATCAAGTCACTCCTCATCTTCCATCACTCCAAGGAGAAAAGGCCAAGTTCACTCAACCTATTCTCATAAGGTATGCTCCCCAATCCAGGCAACTTCCTTTTAAATCTCCTCTGCACCCTTTCTATAGTTTCCACATCCTTCCTACAGTGAGGTGACCATAACTGAGCACAGTACTCCAAGTGGGGTCTGACCAGGGTCCGATATAGTTGTGATATTAGTTCTCGGCTCTTGAACTCAATCCAATGGTTGATGAAGGCCAATACACCATATGCCTTCTTAACCACACAGTCAACCTGCGTAGCAGCTTTGAGTGTCCTATGAACTTGGACCCCAAGATCCCTCTGATCCTCCACTTTGCCAAGAGTCTTACCATTAATACTATATTCTGCCATCATATTTGACCTACCAAAATGAACCACTTCATATTTATCTGGATTGAACTCCGTCTGCCATTTCTAAGCCCAGTTTACATCCTATCGATGTTCCACTGTAGTCTCTGACAGCCCTCCACACTATCCACAACACCCCCAACCTTTGTGTCATCAGCAAATTTAGTAACCTGTCCCTCCACTTCCTCATCCAGGGCATTTATAAAAATCATAATGAGAAAGGATCCCAGAACAGATCCTTGAGGCACACTACTGGTCACTAATCAGAATATGACCTGTCTACAACCACTCTCTGGCTTCTGTGGGCAAGCCAATTCTGGATCCACAAAGCAAGATGACCCTGTTATTATTGCACCTTTCCTGAATCTGTCTCCCTATCTACTCGTCAATGTCCCTGTTACTGTTGGGTGGTCTATTAAAAAAAAACACCCAGTGGAGTAATTGACCCCTCGCTGTTTCTTACTTCCACCCACAGAGACTCAGTAGACAATGCCTCCATGACTTCCTCCTTTTCTACAGCCATGACACTATCTCTGATCAGCAGTGCCACTCCCCCACCTCTTTGCCCCCCTCCCTGTCCTTTCTGAAACATCTAAAGTAGCCATTACTGCCCGAGCCATCCTAGTCTCTAATGGCCACAACATCATAGCTCCAAGTACTGATCCACGCTCGAAGCTCATCCGCTTTGTTCATGATTCTCCTTGCATTGAAATAGACACAACTTAAACCATTAGTCTGAATGCATCCCTTCTCAATCACCTACTTATCTTCCCTCTCACACTGCCTACAAGCTTTCTTTATTGGTGAGCCAACTGCTCCTTCCTCTGTCTCTTCATTTCAGTTCCCAAATCCCAGCAATTCTAGTTTAAACTCTCCTCAATAGCCTTAGCAAAGCTCCCCGCCAGGATATTAGTCCCCCTCTGATTCAAGTGCAACCCATCCTTATTGTACAGGTCACACCTGCCCCAAAAGAGGTCCCAATGATCCTGAAATCTGAATCCCTGCCCCCTGTTCCAATCCCTCAGCCACACATTCATCCTCCTCCTCACTCTATTCTTATACTCACTGTTGTGTAGCACAGGCAGTAATCCCGAGATTACTACCTTTGAGGCCTTGTTTCTCAGCTTCTTTCCTAACTCCCTGTAGCCTGTTTTCAGGACCTCCTCCCTTTTCCTACCTATGTCGTTGGTACCAATATGTACCACGACCTCTAGCTGTTCACATTCCCACTTCAGGATAATGTGGATGCGATCAGAAACATCCCAGACCCTGGCACCTAGGAGGCAAACTATCATCCATGTTTCCTTCCTGCGTCCACAGAATCGCCTGTCTACCCCCTTACTATAGAGTACTGCTGCCTTCCTCTTCCTTTCCCTACCCTCCTGAGCCACAGGGCCAAACTCTGTGCCAGAGGCACCAGCCACCGTTACTTCCTCCAGGTAGGTTGTTCCTCCCACCCCCCGCAACTGTACTCAAACAGGAGTACTTATTGTTAAGGGGGACAGCCACTGAGGTATTCCCTAGTATTTGACTCTTATCCTTCCCTCTCCTGACTGTTACCCACTTACCTGTCTCCGAGGCCCCGGTGTGACTACGTGCCTATAGTTCCTGTCACCTCCTCACTTTCCCTGACCAAATGACAGTCATCAAGCTGCATCTCCGGTTTCCCAACCCGGTCCCGAAGAAGCTGCAGCTCGACGCACCTGGTGCAGATGTGTTTGTCTGGGAGGCTGGGAGTCTCCCGTACATTCCACATCCAACACCCAGCACAGAACACCGGCCTCACAGACATATTTCCTATTCTTCACAAGTAACTTACCTTGCCTCGACTTCTCGCTGGTTTAACTCGCTGATGTCCACACGCCTGCGCAGTTGTGCCTCGATCAAACCACTGAAGAAAAAATTTCAGTTGACTCCAATGTGATTTTCGGATTGATATGAAGTTGGATACTGCAAATGTTGGAGGAATGTGGACAAATAGTCACCATGAGCATCCTTAGGACTTTATCTATTCTGTCAATGTTACTCAGTGGAATTGCATCAAAACTGTTCCTTTGAGGGAAATGATGTTTCCCTTATAATGCCACAGGTAACTGAATAGTCGAAAAGTTCCAATCAATGATGTTTGTAGTGATGAGAATCTTTATGTGGGAACTTTAACATACAAGAAACAGGAGCTTCCTTGGGAGTACAAAGAAAAGATGCACATTTGGGATGCGATGGTTGATAACAACATTAAGAGAAGTTTGAATAAATACGTGCAGTAAGGGGTATGGTGGGCAATGGTCGAGGTGTGGGTCAAAGGGGCAAGGCAGAATAACTGTCTGGCATGGACCAAATGGATCTTTTCCTGTTTTGCACTGCTTTGTGACTACGTTGCTAAAGTGAGATACAAAGGAACATTGAACAAAATATTCAAGGATTGATCTTTATCAATTCTTATAAAACACCAAAAAAATAGACAAGGGCAGGTATTCAGGGAAAGAAATGCAGATGAGGAAGACCCCAAAATTTGAACAAAACTGAATCAATGGATGCATGGATTCCACAATACTATGGACAATAGTGCTCAAGATGCAAGATCAAAATGTTTTTTTTTTATTTTCAACACCAATTGTTCTTCATTACTGTAAACTAGTCATTCTTCCAGTAGCTCTGAGACAGCATAATATGGCATCTTACATTGTAGCAGTCACACTATTTTCAAAAATGCCTCAGCAGTGATAAGCCCTTTGGGATTCCCAAAACCATGAAAGGTAGAATACAACATCAGAATAGAACCAAGTACTTTGTGGTCTAATCTTTTTAATGTTAAAAAAAAAGATAAAAATCTAAGGTGAGAATTTACTGCAAGGTTGAAGATGGAGAGAATGAAGAACTAGGAATGGGAGCGTTAATAAATCAATGTGCTATAATTTGAGGAATATCCCCTTAAATGTGCATTTTGAATTATTACACATTGAACAAAAAAGATAAAAAATATTACTTTGCAATGAAAGATCAAGGATTTGAATTCAAGTTTTCTAACTCATTGTTAACTTACCGCTTTGTCAGAATGTATGTCAATTCTGCACAGGACTGAAAGAAGCTGCAAAGGGTTGTAAATCTAGTTATCTCCATTTTGGGTACTGGCCTACAAAGTAACCAGGACGTCTACGGGGAATGGTAGTATCCATTATTAAGGACCTCCAGCACTCTAAGCATACCCTGCTGAAATCTGGAGGAAAACACACAGAGGATGCAGAGGGGGACCACAAAGGTGAGGAAGGAGGACCGGGTCGAGACAACAGAGACTTATGGAGAAGAGGAGTTCAGTGGATAATAAAATGGACGAGTTCACGGCGCTAGCCAGGTGTCAGAGAACATTTTGGGAGTGCAGTGTTATGTGTTTTACTGGAATGGGGCTGCACGAGGACATACCCGATCAAATCTTTTCCATGGACTGCTTCCAGACCGTTCAGGCTGACCGGAAGTGCACCGAGAGCAGTAAGCGTAAGGGAGTTGGGTGCTTACTGTTCTGGTTAACAACGGATGGTGCAATCCAGGTCATATGACAATCGAGGAACATGTTTGTAGACCGGATATTTAACTTTTTGCTGTTGGACCCCAACCATATTCCACCAAGATTCAACACTGGGCGGCACGGGAGGTCGTTCCTGCCTGTGGCCATCGAACTTTGCAGCTCCTCCCGTGGAGGGTCAGACACCCTGAGCCAATAGGCTGGTCCTGGACTTATTTCCATCTGGCATAGATTGCATTTTGTTGTTTGATTGTCTGTGGTTTTTGTATTGCTATATTTACGCTCTATTCTTGGTTGGTGTGGCTGTAACAAAACTCAATCTCCCTCGGGATCAATAAAGTATATCTATCTAATTTATTGTTACCATCAGGTAGGAGATACAGAAGCCCGAAGGCATACATTCTGATTCAGGAACAGCTTCTTCCCCTCTGCCATCTGATTCCTTAATGGACATTGAACCCTTGGATATTATCTCACTTTTTTAAAATATGCAGTATTTGTTTATTGAACATTTCTTAATCTATTCAATATACATATACTGTAAATGATTTATTTTTTTCTCTTCTATGCATTGCATTGAACTGCTGCTGCTAAGTTAGCAAATTTCACGTCACATGCCAGTCATAATAAACCCGATTCTGATTTGGTTGCAATTCTCATCAAGCAAAGGCATCATTGTAATCCCCTCCCAAGCCTGACGGCTGATGCTGAGATTTTGTCTGATCAAAATTTTCCAGACCTTGCAATTTTGCATTTAAGAATTTAAGAATGAAATTGTAAATTGATAGCTCATTGTACACCGAGAGGTTTAATCGGGGTAGCCATGTTGTGATCAATTTCTTTCTCAGAGTATGGAAGACAGAGCTACAATGGTGACAAATTAAGATGAACGATTTCTATCTCTGCTGCCAGGAGAAATTCCAAAGGCAAATTAGAAAGAGTTCATGTGTGAATAGCATAAATTTGGTGGATGCTACTGCACAAGGCTGGAGTTGTAGAAAGTTGTAAAGTCAGTCAGCTCCATCATGGGTACTAGCCTCAATAGTATCCAAGACATCTTCAAGGAGTGGAGCCTTGGGAAGGAGTCATCCATCATTAAGGATCTCCACCACCTAGGACATGCCCTCTTCTCATTGTTACCAGTGGGATGGATGCACAGTCACCTGTAGGCACACATTCACTGATTCAGGAACAGCTTCTTCCTTTCTGCCATCTGATTTCTAAATGGACGTTCAACCCCTGAACACTGCCTCATTACTTTGTTTTTTTTGCATGACGCATTTTAAGTTAACTATTTAACAGACGTACTTAATGTAATCCTTTTTTTCCCCTCTTTATTTATCATGTATTTCATTGTACTAATTCTGTAAAATTAACAAATTTCATGACATATGTTGGTAACATTAAACCCAATTCTAATTCTAAGGTTTTTCATCTAAAAATATTTTGGTCCATTTGTTGATCCCTATGGTAATACTCACTGTGTGAAAGTTTCCACCCACCCAGTATTATGGGTGTTAACGGCAGTAAGTTAGGCTGAAAGCTGGGAAAACTAAGCTTTGAAACTAGGACACCAATTTTCTGAAGCATCTTTCTGAATCAGAGTACTTACATTGGGAGTACAGGCTCAGCAACTTCAAGTAACACCATTAATTCCTTTCTAATGTTGTAAAATATGACGTAGGACTTCAAAACAAGGTGAAACAAGAAATGAGAGAAAGAGGCAAAGTGATTTGTGGTAAGAATTCCAGACAAACTGGCACAGGCACAATTTCTCACAATGTTTTGGAAAAACATTCTGGTGAGAAATGGGTTTTGGTCATGTGCTGATAAATAGCTCCATGGAGGAGATAGTGAGGGATACAGAGAATTAATTCATTATGTATTCCTATTTTACTTTGTAAGTAAAATGGTAAAATCCAACTTTTAACACATTGCAGAGAAGTTTATTAATTCCCAGTCTTGAAAATAAAGGTAATGCAGAACACCAAGCCAAATTTTGTGTACTATGCAAATCACAGTAGAAGCAACAAACAGCCTTTTTGTTTTTAGTTGAAGTGCTCAAAAATTACTTCTTTTTTTAGAAAAGGGTTTGCCATTTTGCTTTTGACTGAAAATACAAAACAATTCTGTGTTTACATTCAGATCACTTTACACAAGTATATTAGTTTCCCTGTACCATTTCAGCTGGCAAGTGCAGAGAAGATTTACAAGAATGTTGCCAGGACTTGAGGGACTAAGTTATAGGGAAGATCGGAGCGGCTAGGACTTTATTCCTTGGAACATAGAGACTGAGGGGCGATCTTATAGGAGGTGTATATTATAATGAAGAGCATAGATTGGGTGAATGCATTCAGCCTTTTTCCCAGGGTTGGGGTAATCAAGAACTAGAGGGCATAGGCTTAAGATGAGAATGCAAACATTTAATGAGAATTTAAATGGCAACTGTTTTTTTTACAAAACGAAAGGGTGATATATATGTGGAATGAGCCGCTGGAGGATCTGGTTGAGGTAGGTAAAACTCCAAATTTTTGAATGGCAGTTGGACAGGTACATGGAATGGAAAGATTTAGAAAGGTTGTCCAAATGCTGGCAAATGAATCTAGTTTGAATGGAGTATCTTGGTCAACATGGATCTGTTGGGCTGAAGGGTCTTTTTCTGTGTTGTATGATTCTATGGTCATTTCCAAAAGCGTTTCATTGTACATTAAAAAAATGGAATTTAGATTTAGGGTTACCTTGTCACGATTACTTTTATCCTATAGTGACGGTCATGGAAACATGAGTAAGGCTACTGTTGTACCTTAATTTGCAAACTCCAGCTATCCATTCCTAGCAGTTGATAGTTGGAGTAGACAATATGCGGTATTTTTATTGAGCTTACTGCCATGATTATATTGTGACACACTTACTCTCTATTATTAAGCTGAATTAACTTCCAGCACTTCAAACAATGTGTAAAATAAGTGCCTTGAGTTTGTTATGAGGTGAACACTCATTGAAGGCATTTTCTATTAAATCAACAAAATGGAGAAAAGCTATCCAAAATGGGCAAGCACTCAATCACTGACATTTCAAACATAGTCTAAATGTTGAGTGACTGGGTTAATCTACCAGTGATCTAAATGGAGCCTACATTTAAAGCACTAAGTTCTGAAACCATCTACAATGACCTTGAACCCTATTTGTCCTGTAATCAGCACTTTAGTCACAATCTCCCAGTCTCAGAATAAATGAAAGGTGGCAGAGTCTGTAATTAAATCGTTGCTGTGCAAAGGTCTTAAACTGACTCAATAGACATCACATTCAAACACAACCCATCTCAAACATTTCATTTTCCAGGCAGGGATTTGAGATCAGGTGCTGTGCAATTAATGTGCACACAACCCTGACCTCTACTCTTTACATGCGCATTATTCTGAATAAATAACTGGCAAAAAAAAAAAAAATCAGGGGCAGGAATTGGCTGTCACAGTCAAACATTGCAAAGATCGTAGTTTTTATTCCACAAAATAAAGCAACAGATTTCCAAAACCGTAGATGCCGAACATCCAGAGTAACACACTAAATGATGGAGGAATTCAGCAGGTCAGGCAGCATCGATGAAAAAGGAATAAAGAGTCAGTACTAAGGCCAGACCATTCATCAGAACAAGGTCATTGATGGTGCCTGATTTGCTGAGTTCCAAAGGCCTTGGATGTACCAAGAGATCTGCAATCTCCCAATAGCCAGATCAGTGGTGTTTAGGAATGGCAACCAAGTAAAAACAAAAGGTCCAGGTATGACCTCCAGAAGGCCATCTCACAAAGCAGTGATTCCACACAAAACTAGAATCACTGAAAGATGCTCAACAGCATGTGGCAGGGATTGAATGTCATCACATCCAACAAAATGAAACCAAGCAACATATGTGACAAAGACTCACTCCCAGATGAGCTTAATGTCTTTTACACTCGCTTTAGACCACAAGATATAGAAGCAGACTTAAGCTATTTGGCCCATCGAGTCTGCACAGCCATTTTAACATGGCTGATCCATTTTCTCCAACAGCCCCAATCACCTACCTTCTCCCCATATCCCTTCATCTTAGTGATTTTAAGAATCAATCATTCATCTTCTGCCTTAAATATACCCAATGTCTTGGCCTCCACAGCCACCTGTGGCAACAAATTCCACAGATGCACAGCTCTCTGTCTCAAGAAATTTGAACCCCTTCTCTGTTCTAAAATAATGCTCCTCTAATCTGAGGCTGTATCCTCTGGTCTTTGACTTGTCCATATAGGAAACATTCTCTCCGCTTCCATTCTATCGACCACTTTCAACATTCGATGGCTTCAATGAGGTCACCCTTCAATCTTCTGAATTGTGAGAAGGCCAGCACCATCAAATGGTCCTCATATGACAAATCTTTCGATCCCAAAATCATTTTAGTGAACCCGCTTTGAATCCTCTCCAATGTCAACACATCCTTCCTTAGAGACCCAAAACTACTCATAATACTCCAAGACAGACCTTACCAGTGCTTTATAAAGCCTCAAAATTACATCCTTCCTTTTATATTCTAGTCCTCTTGAAATAACTGCTAACATCATATTTGCCTTCCTCACTACCAATTCAACTAGCGCATGAACCTTAGGGAATTCTGCACAAGGACTCCCAAATCCCTTTGCTCCTCAAATTTATGAATTCTCTCTCCATTTTGACAATAGTCTATGTTTCTACTTCTTTGACCAAAGTGCATGAACATACACTTCCTGACACAGTATTTCATCAGCCACTTCTTTGCCCACTCTCCTAAGTACTTCTGTAGCCTCTCTCCTTCTGCAAAACTACCTGTCCCTCCACCTATCTTTGTATTGTCTGTAAACTTGGCAACAAAGCAATCAATTCCATCATCCAAATCATTGACATATAACATGAAAAGCAGACTTGACACAGACCTAACATGAGGAAATCTGCAGAGACTGGAAATTCAAGCAACACACACAAAATGCTGGTGGAATGCAGCAGGCCAGACAGCATACATAGGAAGCAGCACAGTTGACGTTTCAGGTCGAGACCTTTCGTCAGGACTCAGGAAGGTCTTAACGAAGGGTCTCAGCCTGAAATGTTGACTGTGCTTCTTCCTTAACAGAGACCCCTTTGGAACACCACTGGTTACCTGCAGCCAGCCAGAAAAGGCTCCCTCTATTTCCACTCTTTCCCTCCTGCCAATCAGCTATGGCGTTATCTTACCTGTAATACCATGAACTTTTAACTAACTTGTTAAGCAGCCTCATGTGTGACATGTTGTCAAATATCTTCTAAAAATCCAAGTACACAACATCCACTGATTCTCCTTTGTCTATCCTGCTTGTTATTTCGTCAAAGAATTTCAACAGATTTGTCAGGCAAGATTTTCCCTTAAGGAAACCATGCTGACTGCAACCTATTTTCTCATGTATGTCCAAGCACTCCAAAACTACATCTTCAACAATGGACTCCAACAGCTTCCCAACCACGGAGGTCAGACTGACTCACCCATAGCTTCCCTTCCGCCTCTCTCCCTTCTTGTAGAGTGGAATGGCATTTGCAATTTTCTAGTCTTCCTGAACCTTTCCAGAATTTAGTGATTCTTGAAAGATCATTACTAATGTCTCTATAGTCTCTACTGCCACCTTTTTCAGATTCCTGGTGTGTGGACCATCTGGCCCGGGTGACTTATCTACCTTCAGACCATTCAGTTTACAAAGAACCTTCTTCCTAGTAATGGTAACTTCACACATTTCTGACCCCTCACACTCTCGAACCTGCGGCATGCTGCTCATGCCTTGTGAAGACAGTGAAAACTGATGAAAAGTACTTATTTAGTTCTTCTGCCATTTCCGTGTCCCCCATTACTATCTCTCCAGCATCATTTTCCAATCGTCCAATATCTATTCTCTGCTCTCTTTTACTCTTTATATATCTGAACAAACTTTTGGTATCCTATTACTGGCTAGCTTACTTCTGTATTCCATCTTTTCCTTCTTTATGACTTTTTTCCAGTTGATTTGAACAAGAAAACATGGAGGCACCTGTACACAATCATACAGCCCCCAACAAACATGTCACTTCAGTCTTTAAAGGCCAATGTGAGAGCATCCTTCTCGAGGATGATCCCACAGAAAGCATATGGCCCAGACGCGGTCAGTACTGGCTGAGTACTGAAGACTTGCACTGATCAACTAGCTGGGGTGTTCACGGATATCTTAACTTTTGCTTTAACAGTATGAGACACCAATCCTCTCAAGTAAGCTTCAATTATACTGGTGCCCAAGAAGAACTTGGTAATTTGCCTTAATGACTATCCTCCAGTGGCACTTACATCCACTGTAATGAAATGCTTTGAGAGGCTGCTGATCAAGCATATCAACTCCTGCCTGACTTGGATACACTCCAATTTGCCTACTGTTACAACAAGACAACAGCAGATACTATTTCATTGACACTTCACTCAGCCCTGGAAAATTTGGCCAGTGAAAATGTAATGCATATGGATGCTCTTCATTTACCACAGCTTGGCATTCAATACTTTCAAAACAAATCAATAAAACTCCAAGACCTAGGCCTGACTACCTCCTTTAGCAACTGGATCCTCAGTTTACTCACTTGCACACCCCAGTCAGTTCAGGTTGGCAACAGCATCTCCTCCACAATCTCCATCAGCACATGTGCACCACAATGCTTAGCCCCCTGATCTACTCATTTTATACTCATCACCTTGAGGCTAAGCACTGCTCCAATGCCATATTTAAGTTTTCTGACAACACCACAGTCTGAATCAAAGATAGTGGGGGATCAGCACACGGGACAGAGATTGAAAATCTGGCCCAATGCTGCCATGACAATAACCTCTTGCTCAATTTTAGCAAAATGAAAGATCTGATTTTTGACTATAGGAGGAACCTGGAGGTTCATAAAACAGTCCTCATCAGGAGGTCAGAGGTGGAAATGTTCAGCAACATAAATTCTTCAGTGTTATCACTTCAGAGAATCTGTCCTGGGCCGACCACTAACTGCCATTATGAGGAAATCATGGCAGCACCGCCACTTTCTTAGAATTTTGTGTAGATTCGACATGACATCTAAAACTTTGACAAAACTGTGGTGAAGAGTATTCTGACTGGTTGCATCACAGCCTAGTATAGAATCACCAATGCCCTTTAACGACAAATCTACAAAAAGTAGTGGATTCAGCTCGCTGCATCTTGGTTAAATCCCATCCCCACCGTTGAGTACATCTACAAGGAGCATAGCTGCAGGAATGTAGCATCTATCAAAGACTTTCATCTAGGCCATGCTCTTTTCTCACTGCTGCCAGTCAGGTGGTGGTACAGGAGCCTCAGGGACCACAGTACCAGGTTCATCAACAGTTATTACCCCTCAACCATCAGGCTCTTGGATAAAAACTGAGGCAGAGTAGATGTGCGGAGCATGTTTCTTATCGAGGAGGATTCTGCTAACAGAGGACACAGCCTCAGAATAGAGGGACATTCATTTAGAACAGATGAGGAGGAATTTATTTAGCTAGAGGGTGGTGATTTTGTGGAATTCATTGCCATGGATAGCTGTGGAGGCCAAGTCATTGAGTACATTTAATGTTGATTGGCTGTTTGTTAGTCAGGCTGTCATAGGTTACAGGGAGAAGGCAGGAGGATGGGGTTGAAAGGGATAATACATCAGCCATGGTGGAATGGCCAAACAACTCAACGGCCAAGCGGCCACATTCTACTCCTACAGTATGCCTTATGCTTTTATGGTCTTACATCTCTCAACTTCACACCCCAGCGGTAAAATGTTCCCACATCCAATAGAATCACTTTGAAGGACTCTTCCTCTCATGTCCTTGATGTTTATTGCTTTTTTTCCCATTTTGTCTTTGCACAGTTTGTCATCTTTTGAACATTGGTTACTTGTCCATCTTGTGTGTGGCTTTTCATTGATTCCATTATGTTTCTTTTGACTTACTTTGAGTACCCACAAGAAAATTAAACTCTGGGTCGTATACAGTGATATACACATACTTTAATATCAAATTTACTTTGAACTTTTGAACCTAAGAATGGCCACATCATGGCAGTAGAGGAGGCAATGGCCTGATACAGCTTGTCAGAATGGGAATGGGTATTGGAATTAAAATGGTTGGCCACAGAGAAATCCTGCTTGTTACGGCTGGAGCGAAGTTGCTAGGTGCGGGTGCTCAATAGAAGTCACCTACTTTAAATGGATCTTGCTACCCAATCACCTTTTCCAGATGTAAAAGTCCCAGAAACTTGTGGCAGATCTTGGCGAGCCACCCAAGATCGAAGAACCAGCACAGGAACAAAATTTAATGACATAAAGGATTCAATACGGGTGGATGTAGAAGTTTATTTTTCATTGAAAGAATCCGAATTTGACTTTCTGGAAGAATTGATTATTATTGCAAAGACTTTGGTAAGTGACTAAGTGAGATTTACTTTGTTTAAAAAATTGTGATGATGGAGAATTTGCTGTGAGAGCAGTATATATACATTTTTGGGATTGAATTTGAATTTGTAGACATACTGACCTGAATTGAAACTGAAGGTAACCGTAATACTTAAAAATAGGAATTCAATTAGTTTTGTAACCAACTAGGGATAAATAGAAAGGTGTTTTTTAGTCTGTAAACTGTTATATAGGGATAAATACTAGATATCAATAGTTAGAGAAATTGGAGCAACAAAGGCAATTCTAATGAATCTCACTAGTTCTAACTAAAAAGGAATTTGGTGTTTGTTTGATATCTGAGATTTGAAACCCAAGGAAAAATTGTTAGAATTTTGAATTGTTCTTACATGTGTATATATATTACTTTTTTTTTGAAAAAACAAACTAGAAGTGTGTGTTTTCTATTCATTACTCCCTTCTGATAACTACAGCTTCTCAGAATCAGAACCAGGCATATTACTGGCGTATGTCATGAAATTTCTTAACTTAGCAGCAGCAGTTCAAAGCAATACAAAATATAGAAGAGGAAATAAAATAAAGTAAATCAATTTCAGCATATGTATACTGAATAGATTAAAAATTGTGCAAAAACAGAAATATAAATTAAAAAAGCGAGGTGGTGTTCATGGGTTCAATGTCCGTTTAGGAATCGGATGGCAGAGGGGAAGAAGCTGTTCCTGAATCGCTGAGTATGTGCCTTCAGGATTTTGTACCTCCTACCTGATGGTAACAGTGAGAAAAGGGCATGCCCTAGGTGCTAGAGGTCCTTAATAATCATGCCTACTACCATCTAGTGTAGTACTCTGCACTTTGATTTTCTCAAAGATTGCAGCGACCAGTCTCATGAGATAAGACAAGCACTACACAGGTGTTACACTATCAACTTGCATGGCAACTTTAAGGGATCTATAGATGTGGACCCCTAGTCACCTGTTCTTTCACACTGCTAAGAATCCTCCACCTCCAAGTTCAACCTTCCAACGTGCACCACTTCACACTTTTCCATCTGCCACTTCTCAGCCCAGCTCTCATCTCATTCATTTCATTACTCTTGACCTCAAAGAACTTATCAATGTGGAAATAGAGAAAGCCATGTTTTCATTCCACATAGTCTTCGTTCTCGCCAACTTGGGACAGATTTGAAAGCAAGCTTCAGATTGTGTGGGAATGAGGCCTCAGGCAAGATTTTGGAAAAACAACCAAATTCATATGATTACTGTAAACTACTGCATGCTTAGAGTTTATTTTTCCTGTTGCACAGTGCAATATTCATTCATCGAAGGCACCAGCATATCTGCACAAGTGAAAACCAATTGCCCCAAGTACTCTCGAAAACCAAAGAGATTTATAACATTATCTTTTACTTTGATCTATTGCTCAGGAGAGCTGCAGCAAGAAGCTATCTTAGTGACCAATCTGAATCAATAACAATCAGTACACAGATGCCAGTCTGTTCCTGTGCATTAAACGTAATCAAGATAAAGACTGCTTTATGAAGTTAATAGCCTTTGTAAGGTAAAAAATGAATGCATTCACCGCACTAATCTTAAGACCTGCACATAGACCTTAAGATGAGCGAGCCCCCACAAAATCATTCAGAGTCCTCCCCAAGAACTATGAACTATGAGATCTGCAATCTATAAAGGGCCAGATCAATGCCATTCAGGTCTGGCAACCAAGTAAGATACAAGAGGTCCAGCTTTGATCTCCAGAAAGCCATCTCATGTATGAAGTTGTTATTCCAGACCAAACTTGAATCATTGAAGGATGGTTGACACCAGTGGCAGGCCTTGAAAGCTATTACCTCTTACAAAGTGAAACATAGGGGACAACAAGACTTTGCTTCCAGTTGAGCTCAATACTTATGTTCACTTTGACTATCAAAACATGGAGGAACCTTCACAGTCCTCACTGACCTTGTGATTTTAGTCTGAGGCCAAGCATTCCTAAGGAGAGTGAAGCCATGGAATACATTCAGCCCGGATGTGGTATCTGGACAAATAATAGACATGTGCTGATCAGTTAACTGGAGTCTTCACCGATATCTAACCTCTTGCTTTGGAGGTCTGAGTAACCTGCCTGCTTCAAACAGATTTCAGTTATACCAGTGCCCCAGAAGAATGTGGTACTACTTCAATTACTACTGTCCAGTGGAGCTCATATCCACTGTCATGAATTACTTTGAGATGATGAAACATATCAATTCCTCCCTGAGAAGCAACTTTGATCTGATCCAATTTGCCTATCTGCACAGCAGGTCCACAGTAGGTGCCATCTCATTAGCTCATCCCTCAACCCTGGAACATCAGGACAGCAAAAGTGCATACATCAGGATGCTCTTCATTGACTACAGCTCAGTATTCAGTACTAGCATCCTCTCAAAACTAATCAACAAGCCCAATGCCCTTTTGTGCAATTGAATCCTTGATTTCATCACTTGCAGACCTCAGTCCATTCAGATTGGCAACAATCTCCTCCATAATCTCCATCTGCACAGGTGCACCACAAGGCTGTGTGCTTAGCCCCTCTGCTCAACTCACTTTAGAGTTATGACTGAGGCTCAGCACAGCTCCAATGTCATACTTAATTTTTCTGATGACACTACTGTCATTAGCCAGATCAAAAGGTGGTGATGGATCCAAATAAAGGAGAGAGAATGAAAATCAGGCTGAGTGGCACCACAATACCAACCTCTTCCTCCATGTTGACAAAACCAAGGAGCTAATTATTGATTTCAGAGGGAGAAAACTGGATGTCCATGAGCCAGTGCTCACTGGGAGATCAGAAGTAGAGATCAGCAATTTTAAATTTCTTGGAATTAACATTTCCAGAGCATCTGTCATGGTTGATTTTCCATCCAGTTGAGTATGATCTTTCATTCATTTTATTGTGTTGCTTGAAATTACTGCAAGAAAATGAATCTCACCGTTGTATATAGTGATGTTAATCTATATAATCAGTCTGATTTCACACTTGTAATTAAGGCTAATCTAAACAATCTATCTGTTCTACATGGAAAATACCAGTAGCTGTACGTAATGGCTGCACCAACTCTGAAGTATGCAGGTCTAATTCCTTTGGGATACAAGCAGAAATCAATAAAATTACTTCCATATGGAACACACCCAAATCTTTCACAAATCAATGTCTCCTTTAATCCCCAAAATTCATTCAATTTTTAAATCCTTCCATGCAGGTATTACAACTTGAGATCATGCTCATTTTCCACATAAATTTGACCTGTTGTGAGGCAGAAATACTCTAAAAATTATCCAGTTAAACCTACAAATAAAAGCTGTGGCCACAGGAGAGCACTTGCACTAAGTTAACCAAGAATAAACTCAAAATTTAGCAAGACTTCCTTTACTCCACATCACTTCCTAGACGTGCACGTCATTAAGATGCATTCAGCCCACTTGAAGTGCTGGACCTCCTTCACAGAGCAAACTAATTAGTCCCACCCATTACCACATCATCATTGGCTTCCATCAAATCATTTTCTCCCCCATTTTATCTGCCAGAATGCATTTTCTCTTAAATACGACAAAGATGAAATTAATTTTGAAATGGGTATTTAGAATGTCCTGTGGTGTAAGTATTGGGTCTTTAGATAAATACGAGAAATAAATTTGATAGGTTTTATTCGCTGTACATGAAGGGAAAAATATTTGATCCCAATTTTAAAAAAGCTAGCAACTCAGTATAGCTACGGTTTAAGTAACAAATCCAAATGTTAATGTGGAATCAAAGTTTGCTTTCTACCATTGTATTTATTTGTTAGAAGCAAACATGTAGTATATGTAATGGGTGACTGATAACAGATTGTTCATAACAGATTATAGTAAATTATGATGTACATAATTCACATACACTATCATTGGGTTGTGTTCACTTTCAGCGTTAGTGTCTGAGGTAATGATGTCAGTGTAAGATTATGGATTTTGGTTTGTAATGGAAGAAATGGTCTGTGGCTTTGGTTAAGCATGTAAAATGACTCTTTCATATTTTAATCACAAAAACCTGGAGTACTATCCACTTTTCTCTTTGCAAGATAATTAGTATTGCTAAGATATACAAAACAAAGCTGCTCCAAGTAGTTCAGAAGAGAAGCAGCACCACTTCATCTCTCCTTTAGTACTTCCTATAATCCCTTTTAAGATTCCAATACCTGTAGCCTTTGTTCCCATTCGAACTTCCAGCTTCTGTCCCAAACCTCACCCTCCACTCAACTTGGAGTCACCTGCCTTTGTTTGCCCCCTCCACCCGCTCTGAAATGTTAATAATTCTTCCCTCACAGATACAATTTCAGTAGTTTGGTTTTCTTTGCTCCAGTTTCCAGCATTTGCAGCCTCCCATTTCTGTGACCGTGCAGGGTCACCAAATTGAAATATTAGCCAATGTCTTTTGTCAATGGCTCTTCGGATGAAAAGTGATTAACCTGAAACTCAGTTTCTCTCTCCAAAAATGTTAGCCAATCTGCCAATTTTCTCATATTTTTAATCTTATTGCAGATTTTCAATATTTTCAGTCATGTTGCTTTTCCATTTCAAGAATTCTGCAATAAACAGGTGCACTAATCAGTCTCAATGTACCACCACCCCTCCATCCTCATGTGTACTTCCCTGTACATGCAAGATTGCTAATTAGGAGAAATACAAAGTCACACATTCTCAATAGATGAAGCGCTATGTTGGAATGTCACATTGCTGAAATGTGGTCGCAAATCTTCACAAATTCATTGCGAAATACCTCATTTAATTTTTACAACTAGAATTTACGATAGTATTTCTATCCTGTGAGTGTATGTCTGAATTATTCATTGGGAAAAAAATTCACCAAAGAAATCTGCAAGTCCTTAAAATGGCAAATATGACATGGGTAAAGCACAGTTCCCCCAGATGTCCATCTCCCAAAGAGGGCCAGGTTTTGTCCATGTGAAGTTGGCATATTCTTGCTGTGACCAATTTTTCTCTGGGTGCTATAGTTACTGTGCAACTCACAAAGACATGATAGGAAAATAATTGGTGATGAGCAGTGGTGGTGGGTCAGAGGTGATTTTGCGTGCATTTCAATCTTTCAAGGTTCCCTTCAACTAGAAGACAGATGCAATGACCTGGACAAGATCACTGCCTTATGAAAACAGGTTGAGTGAACTCGGCCTTTTCTTCTTGGAGCGATGGAGGTAGAGAGGTGATGTGATAGAGGTATACAAGATGATGAGAGGCATTGATCGTGTGGATAGTCAGAGGCTTTTCCCCCCCCCAGAGCTGAAATTGTTGCCACAAGAGGACACAGTTTAAGGTGCAGGGGAGTAGGTACAGATGAGGTGTCAGGGGTAAGTTAAAAAAAAAGTGGTGAGTGTGTGGAATCGGCTGCCAGCAACGGTGGGGGAGGTGGATACGATAGGGTCTTTTAAGAGACTTTTGGATAGGTACATAGTGCTTAGAAAAATAGAGGGCTATGGGTAACCCTAGTAATTTCTAAGGTAGGGACATGTTCGGCACAACTTTGTGGGCTGAAGGGGCTGTATTGTGCTGTACGTTTTCTATGTTTCTATGAGTCCCTCACTAATCCCTGGGGCTCCCAATTAGAAACTGATTGTCACTGCCAAGATGACCCAATTCTCAATGAGCCAGTTTCCAATCTATACCAATATACACCCAGTGGCCACTTTATTAGGTACATCTGTCACCTGCTCATCAATGCAAATATCTAAATCAGCCAATCATGTGGTAGCAACTGAATACAGAAAAGCATGCAGATATGGTCAAGTTGTTCAGTTGCTGTTCAAGGCAAATGTTAGAATGGAGGAGGAAATTTTATCTGAGTGATTTTGACCATAGAATAAATGTAGGTGCCAGATGGGGTGGTTTGAATTTCAAAGAAGCTCCTCTCCTGTGTGAAAATTCCACTTTCCAAAGTTAACGGAGAATAATGTGAAAAACAAAATCACACCCAATAAGCAGAAGTTCTGTGCACAACTTCACCTCTGTACCTCCCTCTGCAATTGGATCCTCAATTTTCTAACTGGAAGACCAGAATCTGTGCAGATTGGTCATAACATATCCTCCACGCTGACGGTCAACACTGGCACACCTCGGGTGTGTCCTTAGCCCACTGCTCTACTCTATATGCACATAACTGAGTGGCTAGGCATAGCTTAAATACCATCTGTAAATTTGCTGATGATACAACCATTGTTGGTGGAATCTCAGGTGGTGATGAGAAGGCCTACAGGAGTGAGATATGCCAACTAGTGGAGTGGTGCCACAGCAACAACCTGGCACTCAACGTCAGTAAGACGAAAGAGCTGATTGTGGACTTCTGGAAGGGTAAGACGAAGGAACACATACCAATCCTCAGAGGAATCAGAAGTGAAGAGAATTAGCAGTTTCAAGTTCCTGGGTGTCAAGATCTCAGAGAATCTAACCTAGTCCCAACACATCGATGTATTTATAAAGAAGGCACGACAGCGGGTATACTTCATTAGAAGTTTGCAGAGATTTGGCATGTCAGCAAGTACACTCAAAAACTTCTATAGATGTACCATGGAGAGCATTCTGACAGGTTGCATCACTGTCTGGTATGGGGGTGAGGGGCTACTGCACAGGAACATAAAAAGCAACAGAGGGTTGTAAATCTAGTCAGCTCCATCTTGCGTACAAAGTACCCAGGACATGTTCAGCGAGTGGTTTCTCATAAAGGCAGCGTCCATTATTAAGTACTTCCAGCACCCAGGGCATGCCCTTTTCTCACTGTTACCATCAGGTAGGAGGTACAGAAGCCTGAAGGCACACACTCAGCAATTCAGGAACAGTTTCTTCCCCTCTGACATCTGATTCCTAAATGGACATTGAACTCTTGGACACTATCTCACATTTAAAAAAAAAGTATTCCTGTTTTTTGCACATTCTTAAAATCTATTCAATACATATATACTGCAAATTTATTTTTTATTATTTTTATTTTTTTTTCCTCTGTAGACTATGTATTACATTGAACTGCTGCTGCTAAGTTAACAAATTTCATGTCACATGCCGGTGATAATAAACCCAATTCTGATTCTAAAATGCTGCAAATAACTTTGTGACTTTTGTACTTCTCGTCTCAACTAATAAAGGCAAGTATGTATGCCTTCTTAACCACTTCTCTTTTCTTGCTGCTTAAGATTAAAAGACAGGATCTGCATGGAGAAACCCATTTCTGATTCTTAAAAAAAAACCTTGTTAATGAGAGAGTTCAGAGGGAGATGGCCAGACTGCTTCAAGTTGACAGGAAGGAGACAACAACTTAAATATCATCTCGAAGAGCATCTCTGAATGCACAACATGTCTAACCTTGAATTGGATGGACTACAGCAGCAGAAGACCACTCTGATTCCACTCAAGCACCTGATGCAGTGGTCACTGAGTGTATTACCACCAACCTGCCTTGATCTGAAGGGGCAATGAAGAGGCAGTGACTTTGAGAGGTCTTATGACACATTTCCTTCTGTGGAGCACCTCAATACGCTGGATGGAATTTTGTTCATCACCATGACTGATGCCATCTTCTTAATACTTTAGATTTAATTATTTAATAGCTAAGTTACTTGAGCTGTAACGGGACATGATTTGGAGAGTCTAGACTACTGAAAATCCAAAAGTAAACTTTTAATTAATATTGGATTCATTTTCTGAATTGATTTTATGGTTCAAAAGTTTGGTCCAATTTATTTGCAGATCAACAGAATCTTCCCTGAACTTGAGCAATCGGCCAGCACTTTGAAATACCATTAATACATTCAGAACTTTGTAAACTGTTGCAACTGATCAATACAACTAAAAATAGCTCTTTCTGCAGTGTTATTCTCAGTACTGCAATGCTTACTGCAAGAGCTTCTTTGCCCAATTGGATCCATGCACTCTTCAAGCTGACTTGTCCCACCAGTCCAATGAACTGTCTCCTTGTTTCCCCTGTATGGTTGCGATTCTCCCAAAAATTTTGTATCTTTGTCAATTCCTTTGTCACGGTTTTGCATAAATAGACAATTTAAGTAGTCATTAACCCATCAGCTCATCATCCTTCAGAGGCAGGAGAAAACCAGAGGACTTTTGGGGCACTCACATATTAAAAGGAAGAATACACAAACTCCACACAGACAACAGCAGTGGGCAGGTCCAACATCGGTCTCCAAAGCCGAGATGTTACAACAAAGCAGTTTTAAATTAGAAAATGTAGTACTCCCACCCAGGAATAACCAATTTTTATTAACTTTGTCACATACATATTCAAACACAGTGAAATGCATTGTTTTGTATCAATGGTCACAGTCCTGTATACGCAGGGAGCAAAATTCATGCAGAACACTACAGAAGCATATGTTAACTGGGAGTACGTGAGTTTTTCTCGTTTTTAAAATAATTTTTCTTGCTGTGTTTGGGCCCAAAATAAAGTAGGTAGGTAGGTAGGTAGTTAGAGCAGTGGATGTAGAGTATATGGATTTCAGTAAGGCATTTGATAAGGTTCCCCATGCAAGGCTCCTTCAGAAAGTAAGGAGGCATGGGATCTAAGCAGACCTTGCTTTGTGGATCCAGAACTGGCTTGCCCACAGAAGGCAAAGGATGGTTGTTGATGGTTCGTATTCTACGTGGAGGTCGGTGACCAGTGGTGTTCTGCAGTGATCTGTTCTGGGACCCCCTCCTCTTGGTGACTTTTATAAATGACCTAAATGAAGTAGTAGAAGGGTGGGTTAGTAAGTTTGCTGATGACACAAAGGTTGGGGATGTTGTGGATAGTCTGGAATGTTATCAGAGGTTACAGCGAGACAACAATAGGATGCAGAACTGGGCTGAGAAATGGCAGATGGACTTCAACGCAGATAAATGTGAAGTGGTACATTTTGGTAGGTCAAATTTGTAGACAGAATATAATATTAAAAGGCTTAGACTCTTGACAGTGTGGAGGATTTAAGAGATCTTGGGGTCCGCGTTGTGTTAAGAAGGCGTATGGTGTGTTAGCATTCATCAACTGTGGTTTTGAGTTCAAGAGCCATGAGGTAATGTTACACTTTGGTCAGATCCCACCTGAGTACTGTGTTCAGTTCTGGTCACCCCACTACAGGAAGGATTTGAAAACTATAGAGAGTTCAGAGGAGATTAACAAGGCTGTTAACTGGAATGGAGGGTGTACCTTATGAGAATAGTTTGAATGAACTTGGCCTTTTCTCCTTGGAGCGACGGAAGATCAGAGGTGACCTGAGAGATGATTGTGTGGGCAGCCAGAGGTGTTTTCCCAAGGCTGAAATGGCTAACACGAAGGGACATAGTTTTAAGGTGCTTGGAAATAGGTACCCAGGGGATGTCAGGGGTCGGTCCCCCCACCCCCCACCACACACAGTGGTGAGCGCATGGGATGCGCTGCTGGTGGCATTGGTGGAAGCCCATAGAGTAGCGTCATTTAAGAACTCTTAGATAGGTACACAGAGCCTAGCAAAATATAGGGCTATGTGCTAGGGAAATTCTAGGCAGTTTCTAGAGTAGGTTACATGGTCGGCACAATATTGTGGGCTGAAGGGCCTGTGATGTGCTGTAGATTTCTATGTTCCATGTTCTAGAATGATAATCAAACACCAACAGGTTTATCTGCATTAATTTTACTAATATAAATGTAGAGGGTGTTGTGTATTTAACATTTCCTTAATATCTGAATAACCTTGTAAATATGTTGATTAAGCATTGCTCATTTAAAATAATGAATTTGAGTTATATTCATAAATACACGAATAGCATATGGCATCATGCTATCACCCAATATTTGCGCAACTTGCTTAAAGTAAACTCAAAGTTAGACCCACATTCCCGGACTTCCAGGTCTTCTTTTGAATTAGTTTAATGTTTTGAAGTTACAAAACATATGGGTTTTCAGGAAGAAGGTTTTTTTTAAAACTAGCACCGTAGTCTTAATGCTGCAGTGAAGCACATAACAGCTGCTGGACTTCCATGATGTTTGATTTATTTACAGATTCTGACCAATTGTAGAAAAATGCTAACCCAAACTGAATCTCAATAACTTTCCTTTTATCACAGGGGTTCCCAGCCTTTATGCCATGGACCAATACCATTAAGCAACAGGTCCGTGGACCCCAGGTTGAGAAATCCTGTTTTAGCACAAGAATCATGTGGTACTTTGTCCATATAGAAAATAAGAAACTACCTCATCTCTGGCTTAAGATGCTTGGGAAGCTGAAATGTCTAAGGTAGACAAGTCACCTGGACCAGATGGACTACATCCCAGGGTTCTGGAAGAGGTAGCTGAAGAATTTCTGGAAGCAGTATTCACGATATTTCAAGAATCACTAGATTCTGGCATGGTCCCAGAGGACTGGAAAATTGTAAATGTCACTCCATTCTTCAAGAGGGGGAGGCAGAAGAAAGGAAATTATAGACCAGTTAGCCTGACCTTAACAGTTAGGTAAATGTTGGAGTGGATGTTAAAAAAAAACAAACGAGGGTCTCAGGATACTTGGAGGTACATGATAAAATAGGCCAAGGTCAGCATGGTTTCTTTAAGGAAAAATCTTGCCTGCCAAATATGTTTGAACTTTGAGGAAATAAGAAACAGGATAGACAAATGAGAAACAACGAATGCTGTGTACTTGTCAATGGCCTTCTGAAAATCCAAGGCACCACACATCTATTTCACAAGATAAGAGCCCATAGTATTACAGAAAAGATAGTAGCATGGATAGAGGATAAACTGATTAGCAGAAGGCAAAGAGAATGAATAAAGGGAGCCTTTTCTGGTTGGTGATCCACAGGGGTCGGTGTTGGGACCACTTCTTCTCATGTTATATTTCAATGACTTAGATGATGCAATTGATGGGTTTGTGAACAATATGAAGATAAGTGGAGCGACAGTTGGTTTTGAGGAAGCAGGGAGGCTACATAAATACTTAGATTAGGAGAATGGGCAAACAAGTGGCAGATGGAATACAGTGTCGGGAAGTGTATGGTTATGTGCTATGGAAGGAATAAAACCATACTTTCTAAATAGGCAGAAAATTCAAAAATCCAATGTGCAAAGGGACTTGGGAGTCCTCAGGTAGGATTTCCTGAAGGTTAACTTCCGGGTCTGTGGTGAGGAAGACAAACTCAATGTTAGCATTCATCATTCATTTTGAAAGGACTAGAATATGAAAGGATGTAGTCCTGAGGCTTTATAAAGCACTGGTGAGGCCTCACTTGGAATATTGTGAACTGTATTGGGTCTATTATTTAAGAAAGGATGTGCTGTTATTGTAGAGGGTTCACAGGAGGTTCACAACAATAATTCCAGAAGTTAAAGTGTTATACGAGAAGCAGTTGATGACACTGGGCCAGTATTCATGAATTTAGAAGAGTGGGGGAGGGAATATCTCATTGAAATCTATTGAGTGGTGGAAGGCCTAGATAGAGTGGATGTAGACTAGTGGGGGAGTCTAGGACCAGAGGGCAGAGCCTCAGAACTGAGGAACGTCCATTTAGAATGGAGATGAGGAGGAAATTATTTTGCCACAGGAGGGTGTGGAGCACAGATCATTAGATTTAGTTCAGGTGGAGGTTGATAGGTTCTTGATTAGACTAGTGTGCAAGGTTATGTGGTCAAACAGGAGAATGGTGTTGAAATGAAAATTGGATCAGCTGTGATGAAATTATGAAACAGACTTGATGGGTTGAATGGCCTAATTCTGCTATCACTTCCTCTCATGAAGATAGAATGACATTTGAATACATTGAGTTTAATTGCACTGAAACAAGAGCACAAAGGAAATAACTTTAACAAAAGTTTTTTTGTCTCATCAGACTGACAAAGAAAGAATGACTGAGGGAAAGCTATGTATAGCCCTTTGTTGGCATCACAGTAATATTGTTTTTTCTTTAATTGACACTCAAATTTCATAATCTGTTTTACCCAAAGGACAGATAGAAAGTAAGAAATAAAATCAGAATGTGAAATGCAGGCATTGGGATTTTAATTTGTCCTGCCTAAGCCAAATGTAGAAATAGCATGGATCTAAAAATAAGGCTCTGGAGTTCAATGGACATCAAGTTCCACAGTAGTTTACACCTCAAAGATGAGGATTAATTTGTGATGAAAGTAATTCACCTGTTCTGGATGACTGTGACATCTTGGTTCAGTCAATCCCTCTGTCAGCTCCCCAAGAAGGGGAAAATGAGGCAATGCCAGCTCTGCAAACAAAGCCAAGTCATCACTGCAAGTCAAAATGTGACTTGAGAAAAGATCCAAGGTATTCAAGCACTTCGTTCATGTAACAGGCCAAGACTGAAAAATAGATTAAGCTTGACATTTAAAAAAAAATCTTCCTTGCAAGTACACAAAAGTTTTAAGTTATTCCGCTCCACATATGTATTCCACAATTACATATTTGTAGTGTACGCTGTAGCGGATCTTACCTGGTCCCTGAACTCTTCCATCCTGGTCAAAAAGGCGCAACAACGCCTTTATATCCTGCAGAGCATCAAGGCAGCTCACCTCTGTCTCAGGATACTGATAGACTTCTACTGCTGTACCATTGAGAGCATACTCACTAACTGCATCTCAGTGTGGTATGGCAATTGTCCCGTATCGGACCGCAAAGCACTCCAGCGTGTGGTGAAAACCGCCCAGCGGATTATCGGCACCCAATTGCCCACCATTGAAAACATCTACCATAAACGCTGCCTGGACAGGGCGAAAAGCATTACCAAGGATGCATCTCACCCTAACCATGGACTTTTTACTCTTAGCATCTGGTAGGTGCTACAGGAGCCTCCGCTCCCGCACCAGCAGGCACAGGAAGAGCTTCTTCACTGAGGCTGTGACCCTGCTAAACCTCACATCACAGCACTAAGCAGTATTGCACCCATATTGTACTGTCTCAGTACTTTTATATTTGTGTGCTGTAGCACTTACTTTTTATTCACAGTTATTTTGTAAATAACATTATTCTTTGCATTTCTGGTTAGATGCTAACTGCATTTCATTGGCTTTGTATCTGTACTCCGCACAATGACAATGAAGTTGAATCTAATCTCATATGCCTGTGGCCACGTACTGCAATGTCACATTTCTGCACCACTCCCATCTCTATCATTTATTTCAACGTCTAAAATTCTGTTCATCTCTGTTGGAGCTCTCCACTGAGGAAAGCAAAGGATCACTAACTGAAAAAACATCTCATCTCTGACCTGAATAACCACTTATTTCAAATCCTTGACCCTCATTTCAAGATACCCCACCCAGGGAAAACCAACTCCCATCCTGTCAAACCCTGTAAGGATGATTATATTTCTTCCATAAGATCTCATTGAACAGCAGCTAGTACAACTGCTGCCTAGTAGATCTAGCTACTTGGGTTCTACTTTAATCTCCAGCATAGTTTGTCCCTGTGACCAGATCAATTTCATTCACTGCCAGTTACTTTCCACATCTAATGACATGCAAGTTGACAGGTTAACTAGCTGCACAAAATTGCCCTCAGTAGGCAAGTAGTAGATTCTGGACAGATGATGGGAATGTGAGGGAGAATAAAAATGGGATTAGTGCAAGTAGGTGTTTGACAATTCATTTACGGTGAACCAAATCTCCCATGTCTATGACTATAACCACAGTCAGTTAGGTTCTATGTGCTTTATCATCATTTTCCATGTTTTCAATCATGCTGCTGATTTACTGGACATTTCTGGAAGCTCTGACCAGCATTTCTGTTTACTAGTTCCTTTAACTTTTCTTACCCCAGCTGCCATCATTAATCTGTCAACCATATAGCTTCATCAATAGTTTACCACAGCAGGCCTGACCCTACGCTAAATTTGTCTTGTCCTTTCCATCCCTCATCTACAGTTTTCCGTATTTACATTCAATGAAGAATTCTTGAAATTTTAAGTTGTCAGCAAGTGCATCCATCATCACCACAACCACCCTTTTCAAAACCTTGGTCCAGGATCATCAGGCTCTGGAGATTTACTTAGTCCAAGTTCTCCTTTCTTTTAACTGATTTAAATGTTTCAACTTCACATTCAATAGAGAATAATTGTTTTCTTCCGTGAAGCAGACATGTTTGTATAATAACTGCCTTTTCCTTATTTCTCTCCCTGCACATAATGTGACCTGTCTTGGTCAGTAGGAGATGCATTTTCATTTTTAGCTTTTAGAGTTGGTTGTCATCTTTATTACATTACTTTAGTTTTACACTTCCTTCTTTGTGGCCCTCCTGTCACATTTTTTCTAATTCTCTGGTTACCGCATTTTCCTTAAATTAAAACATCATATATTTATCCCCCCTTGATATAATGCTAGTTTAAATTTCTTGTTATCTATAGCTAGATTTACTTTCCTGATGGGTGTTGTTGTCTCATACCTACCCAGCAACTCTGACAACCCCAATTTAACCCCAACATAGTCAAGGGAGAATTTACAATGACCAATTAACCTACCCAGTACGTCTTTGGACTGTGAGGAGAAACCGGAGAAATCCTGCACATTCCATGGGGAGGATGTACAGAGACTCCTTACAGACAGCATCAAAATTGAATTCTGATGCCCTGAACTGTAGTAGTGTCGCACTGACCACTATGCTACTGTGGGGCCGGTAGGATGGATGTGATTACACAGGAGTGGCGCAGAGGAGATGGTCTCAGATGCGGTGAAAAGTTACATGGGATAGGATGTTTTCATTCAAAAAAGGCTGAAGGAAGACCTCTTGGAGGTATGCAAAATCATGGCCATCTATAAGATAGTGAGAAAACTTTTCCCCTGAAACAAAAGATACACAAAGCCAGAGGATATGGTTGTAAGGCTGGAGTTAAGGTGTTGAGGGAATCCATTGACAATATTTTTCACCCACTCATGATGATTGGGATTTGGAATGCAGCATTCTGGCACTCATTAATCAGCCTGCTTCAGTAACTGACACTCCAGAGCCAACATTGAGGGAGACTCTGGGCAAATATTAGATCTGTACCGAGAGTACTGCTCGTCAGGTTAACCAGCATGATAGATTGATCAGCACCTATCAAGTCTGTTGCCCATTATATGCCAGATTCATTGTATTCATTCATCAGAAACAGTTCTGTCATACTTCATAATTTCCCAATCCACTAGTCAATTCACTGTTCATACCTTAATAATTTGCTTCCTTTACATTTAAAGGCCCTGGTTGAACTCAATTACCATTAATATTTAAGTTTTTCTTAGTCTTACAATGCTGAACAGAAATCATAATATTTATCAATTTTTTTTAAATTAGAGGTACATAAACTTGAATGGCATCATTTTGAGAAATTACCTAACTTGGCACAACGTAAAGGAAGAACTAATAAGAGCAACTCTATTGTTAGTTCAGGGTACCACTAAAACCACCAGTGTAACCACGTAGTGACTTATTGTTACTTCCATCTCTCCCCATATCTCATTCATAGCACCCCCCCCCCCCACCCACCCAAACATGTCTCCTCCTTGGCACTATTTTCATGAAAAACCTAACTATCTGCTTTAAAATATTCTTGGTTATTCCAATCTGAACAAAGCCACAATTGTTTTTTAATCACGTGACCCAATACAGAATTTTCAACAACAATGCTCATGTTCTATTTCAAACCACAGGATTTCACATCTGAAGTATAGAACTGTATTTAACAAGCAGGGGCTTCATCAGATACTATTAGTCTGGCTATGATGCTAACTCAATTGTTAGTGTTTTTAAATTACTGCTAACAGAACATATATACTCTTCTAGAAATTGTGACTGAACTTACATGCAAATGTTTCAATTACTTTGAGAGTTCTTGTCAGCCAAAAAATTCCTGACACGGTGTCCTACCTCGCAGAATGTTTCTTCAGGTTTACAAACAGACAAGCTGTAACAAGTCTCTGACACTGAAAACAAATATGGATGCCTTTCTGCCACTATCTCCAACAATCCCCACCTCCCCACCCCTTGCTGAAGGTTTAATGTTCTTCACTCTCCCCTTGAGAGCTGCGGTACTCACATGACCTGCATAGCATACAAGTGTGAAACGAGAAGCAAACCACAAGTGCGCTAATGCACTTCACCTGCTGCAGACTTCGACAGCTTCAATGAGTGATTGAGTAGCCATGACTAATGGCACATGGATCAATATCAAACAATATCTTTAAAGAACTTTACAGATATACCTCACTATTTTTGCAAAAATGTACTCATCCCATTTAACAATATTTACCTTTTCATTAGGGATACTCGCAGCTTATTCCCATTGAGAATAATGCTATTTAAAAACCTCAATAAGACCAAGGAAGAGAAACACTTCTTGCTTCATTCAGAAAGCCAGCATAGTAAGAAATCAAAGCCAAATGCTGTTTCAGTTATCAAGGGCTATTAAATGATTATAGGTTCAATTCAGATGGTTTTGGACAAAGGAGGAGGAGATATTATCAAACTATGGAATTTACACATTATTAAAATTTGGCTGTTATCTGTTAAGACTTATGTTAAAGTAGTGGTTGGCATTTTGCTCCTGCAGTTTGATTCTTTGAAATCATTGTCAATTTATCATTAATTGTGATACAGAATTTAATTCTTGAGAGGATTGACTGCATCAGTTATTTATAAATAACAATGTGGCATTGTATTAATTTCATGGTCAGTAGCAACTCAGCTTGATTGCACATTAAAGTGTGCATCTAAAGTGGACAGCATCTTAAACTGCAGACATTCGGAGTGCAGAGAACGAGTAGGGTGCATTGTGCACGTAGCTGAAGGAAACAGACAGATGAAACCAAAATACCTCACAATTCAATCACTTATGGTTCATTCTGCAAATAATTTGGCAATGGGGGGGAGCAAGCAGCACAAGCATGCTACATCTCCTTAGGTTGATCCCACACAAGAGATTAATCGTGTCTTCCACATCAAATTATTTACACATTTATTTTGCGATACAGTGCAAAATGAGCCCAATGAGCCATGCCACCCAACAACTCACCTATTTAACCCTAGCCTAATCACAGGACAATGACTAATTAAAGTACTAAGCATCACACCTTTGAACTGTGTTGAGGAAACCAGAGCACCTGAAGGAAGAAGCCAACACGGGAAGAACGCACAAACTTTGAGAAGACACTGGAATTGAACTCTGAACCACAACACCAAGCTTCAACAGCGCACTGTCAACCACAATGTCACATTGTTTTTATCTGCTGAATCCCCATTTCCCTCCAGCAAGTAAGCTTCTGAATGTAATCAATCAACTGGGATAGGCAGTCAGCATTAGTGCCTATTATCAATGTGTGTGTCTTGCCTTAATATTTTCAAACTGCCTTCTTCCATTGCAATACTCCATGCTGATGTCAGAACAGTGGGAATTAATTGGACTTTGCTCAACTTAACACATTGAGTCAAAGTTGAGATGCAATGAGAGACCACAAGACATAGCTGAATTATTTAATTTGGCTCATCAAGTCTGCACCGCATGCAGTTAAGCTAAAAGTGAAAAAAATAATCACATTTCTCGCAAGGTAGATTTCTCTTTCAGAAACCAAGTCACAACTCTTACACTATAGTGCACAGAATGATTATATATTTTATAGCAGTGTATAAACATATAAAGAAGCCACCTTCTTGGCCCACTCCCTCCATGCCTACTGATGTATACCTACGCTAATCCCATTTGCCCACATTAGCCCTGCATCTCTTGACATCTTTCCTTAGATGAGAATAAGTAGTTAAAAGGTTGTAGTCAATTCAACCATGATCTTAGGAGGATCAGCTCTCAAGGTTTTGTTACTTGCCTCTCACACCATTAACCTAACTCAAGACATCTTCACCCACCGAATTCATTTGTTGCCTCAAACCCAACAATCTCTCTTCCTCATTTCCCAACTACAAACCCAAATTTCTTATTCAACACATCAAGCCTTATGTTGAGCTTAACTCCTGGCCAAGGCCCTGATTTCAGTTCCAGATTCCTGTGCGTTTCTCAGATGTGGGTCCAGTCCAAGTGCTTCCTTTGAATGGTTAGTTATGGCATAATGAGAAGATAACTGCAAAGGCATCTGAGAACACAGGGTTTAGGTGCAAACTGAAATGTCCTACAATAAGCCTAGAATCTTAATAGTTATTGGCAAATCATGGGAGTAAGCCCTTTTAGTGACACAATGTGTGGAATAGAGTTTATTCGTGGCACTTCAACTGCTGTAGAGTTTGAGTGGGAGTAATAATATGAAACTAATGGATGCTAGTGTTCACATTTCCAAGACTCAAAGAAAAATAATTCATTTAAGGGAGCACTGAAGAGTGCTTTAAAATCTACAAGACACGGTCTGGAAAGTTATGTTGGCAAGAGTCATGATCTCTTACTGTAGCATTTGACATTTTGATGGGAATCTGCTGATCCCTGCTGCTATGGTAACAGAAGCCAGATGCAATTAGGTTCTCTCACTGCAAAGGGGAACATGTACCCAAGTAGTGACAGTATGAAAGCACTGCTAGTAATTCCTGTACACATGACTGCATGGCTATGCACAGCTTCAATGCCATCTTCAGATAAACTGATGACACTGGCGTTGGCTAAATCATAGATGGAAATGAGTCAGCATACTAGAACGAGATAGGACACCTGGTTCAGTGATTTCTGAATAACATCTCATTCACCGTCAGCAAACCTAAAGAGCTCTTTGTTGACTTCAGCAAGGGGAAGGAGAGTGAACATGCAACAGCCTACGTTGCCGGGTGATAGGGAGGGGCAACATCTTTAAATTCCAAGATGTTAACATATCGGATTACCTGTCCTGGTCCCCATACACAGATGCAATCAAAGGAGAGTGCACCAACACCTTACTCGGAGGAGGTTTGAACACTGACAAATGCTGTTGAAAGGATACTGACCTGTTACATTATGGTCTCATATGGACATTTGAATGTGCAGGAACATGAGCGGCAGAACGTAGTGGTCTCTGCCCAGTTGATCAGGAGCACGTCCCTCCCTCCCCACCACTGGCAGTACCTACATGCGGTTCTGCTTCAAGGCCAAGATCCCAGCATCTGGGTCACGCTATCCTCTTGCAGCAACCATCAGGCAGAAGGTAAAGAAGCCTTAAGACCCATGTCACCAGGTTCAAGCACAACTATTTCCGTTCAAACATCTGGTTCTTGCAATATCTGTCAAATCAATAGGCACTGCAGTTTGTAAAAACTGACCACCTTGCACTAAAATAGACATGCGTTTTCTTGTAAAAACTATAATTTATGATTCATACTTTTCTTGAGACTGCTGCTTTTCTGTTACCTGCCGGTGATGCTGCCGCAACTCAATTTTTTTTTTCTGTGCACCTCTGCATAAATGTACATGACAATACTCTCAGCTTCAGCAATACTCTTCAGCAATACACACACAAAATGCTGGAGGAACTCAGCAGGTCAGGTAGCATCTATGGAAAAGAGTGAACAGTTGACTTTTCGGGCTGTGTCAGGACTGGAAAGGAAGAGGAGAAGTCAGAGTAAGGCGGTGGGGGTTGGGGGAATGGAGGAAGTAGTACAACGTGGTAGTTGATAGGTGAAACCAGGAGAGGGGATGACAGTGAAGTGAAGAGCTGGAAAGTTGATTGGAGAAAGAAAAAAGGCTGGAGAAGGGGGAATCTATTAGGAGAGGACAGAAGACTATGGAAAAAAGGAAAGGGGAAGGAGCACCAGAGGGAGGTGTTGAACAGGTGAGAGGAAACGGGGCTGGGGAATGATGAAACAGAGGAGGGGGGATTGCCATTACCAGCAGTTCAAAAAATCAATGTTTATGCCATCAGGTTGGAGGCTACCCAGACAGAATAAGGAATTGCTCCTGCAACTTGAGTGTGGCCTCATCCTGGCAGTAGAGGAAATCAGGAACAACATGTGGGAATGGGAAGTAGAATTGAAATTGGTGTTGCTATGAATTTCCCACATCTGCAGATTTTGTGTTTATGACAAACAGAAGGCAGGCACAGGCTAACTTTGGTAACATTAGTACGGAACTACTTTAGCTAAAATTACACCCAACAGATGTTGTATTGTAAAGTTTAATGTAAATTTCTTAATTCACAGTGCAAAAACATTGAGCTTAAGTGCAGTACATGATTAGAATTCTAACAGTCTGAAAATCATATGCACTTCACTTGTGAATTTGAGTTTGAGATAGTGAGATATATTTAGCAAACAGAGCAGATACTTATCCCTTTGCTGAATGCAATAGATTTTTTTTCCCCCAGATGTGTTCAAATCATTCTATGCTCAACCCTCATCAATTTAAATCACGCCCAACCTATAAATTTCTTATGATGCCTGCCCTCCATTTTCTGAGATTCTCACTGGGGAATGAGAAGCTTAGAACACAACAATCAAAACATTTGCAAGGAAGTGGATTTACATTTTGCCATCTTTTAAGCTTCTCATGCCCTGATGTGAAACGCCAGGGAGTTTTTTTTCTTGAAGAGCTGTTGCAAATTATTAAAATAAGAACTCAATACACACAGACACTTAACTTGCAATTATAAATACATTGGATAATGTGAAATAAGGATCAGTTAACAGGTCCTTGGAGTTGATATTTGACACATAGCACAAGAGATACCATAAGAGGAGATCAAAAGCTTGATATGCAGTGGATTGGATCTCCTATTACAAGAGAAAGACAG
Organism: Mobula hypostoma; assembly: GCF_963921235.1. NCBI lineage: Eukaryota > Metazoa > Chordata > Chondrichthyes > Myliobatiformes > Myliobatidae > Mobula > Mobula hypostoma. The sequence goes on from NC_086101.1 coordinate 175,855,739, forward strand.
GAGGAAAAATTTTAAACATAACCACACTTCAGAGGACAGGCAGTTGCAGACATGATTGACAATAGTGGAGTAGTTGAAAAAGTGAAGTCTCACGAGGATAAAACTGGAATGTTGTGGTGAATCGGAACAGGACAAGACAAGTTGTGGCACAAACAGAATTTGAAAACAGACAACCTGCTTGACAGTTTATAAAGTGGAGGCTGTTAGAGGTACACAGTATGTCAGCAACAAGAATGCCAAACGCAAGAGCAAAATAAAACAAACAAAAATGTCCTTCCATCACTTTGAAACAAGGTCTTTAGGGAGATTAGTCCAAGATCCAAAAGTGACTCATGGATGGTCAAATCTAGTCAAAGAAAATGCTGCCAAGATTCAAAATAGCAATAAGAACCAGTTAATATTCTGGGCTAGGAAGTTTTTCTTTGTTAAGGCTGGTTCTAATAAAGTGGTCTTGGTCTGCAAAATTACTTGTTTCTCTTTCCTTTCACAGATTTTGTCTAATGCCCTTGAATCCTAAAAAGGTAGTGGATACAGCCCGGCTGATCACAGGCAAAGCCCTCACAACCATTGAGCACAGCTATATGAAATGCTATCACAGGAAAGTAGTGTCCATCATCAGGGACACCCCCACCCTCTTCTTCTTGCAGCCATCAGGAAGATACAGGATCCTCAGGACTCTCACCACCAGGTTCAGGAACAGTTACTACCCTCAACCTTCAGATTCTTGAGCCAGAGGGGATAAATTCATTCAACTTCATTTGCCCCTTCACTGAAATATTCCCATAACCAATGGCCTCACTTTCAATGACTCATCTTGTTATTTATTGCTGAATTGTTATTTTCTATTTGCACACTTTGTCGTCTTCTGCACTCTGGTTAAACACCCCAGCTGTGTGGTCTTTCATTGATTCTATTATGGTTATGATTCTATAGATTTATTGAGTATGCCCACAAGAAAATTAATCTCAGTGTTGTACTTGAAATGCATGTAACTTGATAATAAATTGAACGTTTGAACTTTGTGCTGAGTGCTTCCTGTATTTGCAAGTTATTTTATTTTAGTCTCGTCTTTTCCCTCTGCACTGGAGGGGTAAAACCCTAATGAAACAAATGTCCAATACTAATTAATTGAACCTACAAAATTTTCCAAGAGCATTTTTCTTGGTATCAATACATATCTGGTTCCATTTTCCCGTTATCCACACAGCCCTACCTCTCTATCATTTGATTCCACCCATCTCCTACCAACCCATCTCAATACAATCTTTGTACTTCATCGACATCACTTTCATGCCACCTGATTCCACTTACCACCTTCCAGCCTCTGTCCCTTCCCATTCCAGGCACTTAGCACTCTTAAGAAACCACTCTCTGATATCTCCCTTAAAACTTTCCTTCACTTACCTTAAATACACATTCTCCAATGTTCGCAATTTGGCTCTGGGAAAAGGATGCTAGCTGTCTACACTATGCCTCTCAATCTTATACATAATAGTTCACTCAACCTTTACTCATAAGACAGTCATTTACACTGTCGTAACTCCAATCTTGGTGTCATCCACAAACATCACTCAAGTGGGTGTAGTCTTTCATTGATTCTATGATGGTTATCAATCTTTTATAGGTTTATTGAGTATGCCCATAAGAAAATGAATCTCAAGGCTTTATGGTGACATTTGTACTTTGATAATAAATTTAAATTTTGAAACATGTTAAACTACCCATCTACATTTTCAAGCCACTCATTAATATACCAAAGATTCTGGCATTGATCCTTGTGGAACTCCAATGGTCACAGACCTCCAGCCAGAATAACAGCCTTCCAACAGCTACCTTTGGCTTCTATGGGCAAGCCAGTTCTGAATCCAAACTTGCATTGCAGATGTTCCTATCCACAGAGTTTTAGTTTGAGTTAAAAACTGGGCAAGCCATGATAATTAAAACATTGGGGACCGCTTTTTAAGAGCTGAAAATACACAAGCAAACGGAAATGACTATGACATTGTTAAATGGTTGATTGTATATTAAACATATTATTCAATAATTCTTCTAATTTTTGGACCAAGAAACTTGTCAAACAGCCTTATTCTAAACTGCTGCTCAGGTGGGAATAGCAGGAGTATCCACACCAAATATTTCAAGGTTTTTTCTGAATATGAAATCCTGGGTATTCATAAAATCAGAGGCAATATTGTGTGAGAGAGTCCCAGTCATGAACTTCTAGGATCACTTCACATATAAAACTTCGAAGTGGGCCTGACATTATTTGACCAAATGCTCTTCACCACTCTTCTCAGATGAGGCCTGAAAACTAGCATTGAGACTCCTCTGCCATTCCAGAGCAAAGACGAGGTAAATTGCTGAATATCTGTGTGACTAAATTTAATATCTTCTTTGCAGAAGTAATGATGTCATGCTAGTATTCATAAGACCATAAGATATAGGAGCAGAAACAGGTATTCAAAGGGAAACCAGAAAGCTTTCTGCTTTGCTGCCAGGGTTAGAGCAATTGTTATTCATCTCAATATTTTATTAGTAATTCCACCTCCCCCCACTAGTTTTAAAATGCTGCTTTGATGTGGTGTGCCATCACCGTAGTCCTTTCTTTAGTGGTCTCCTAGATCACTTAGAATATTTTTTTGTCAATAATATGGTATTAAAATTGCTAATTTATTGGCAAAATAATTTCATTAATTTTGCATTCCTTCCCTTGGTTAGGAACTTGCAACCATTGACAACGGGCAAAAATCAATGAGCCCATAAAGAAACAGAATTACATTCAGTCACAGCTCCAGCACTTTCTACCATGGAAAAGCTTGCAAAGTGGCAGAATCTGAGGTTGTTTAAGTGACAAGGGAAAGATGACTAGACCGATATATTAAATGTTAAAGATGGTGCCGACAAGACATGACAAAACAGAAACTTTACTGGCAGTACAGAAAACAACCATCTTATTAATTATATTTTTTTTCTGGACTACAGTCACTTCAATCCACAGCCTGGAATTTCCCTTTGGGAACAGAGCTTTTGAACTATTGGCACAACCTGGTGTTTTTGCGGTATCCTGAAGGATTCAGTAAAGTGGACTCTCGAGAATGCAGGTCCAGCCATTGCTGGAATGGACTTGGTTTCAGATCAAAATGGTGGGGTCTGGGCCCACGAGCAAAATGTGAACCAATGGTCAATTTAAACGCAGAGCTAGACTAGGAAGATCAAGGCATCAAGGCCAAGGGTGAAGGACAAATGGGTGTTCAAGCTCACTATTCTGCAGTGTTTACTCACCTCAGTGCTGAACTGACTCCATGGCTGCGGACTCACTTTCAGGGACTCTGCAATTCATGTTCTCTATGTTACTTGTTTAACTTTTTTTTTAATTGTTTGCGAGATTTGTTCTTTTTCTCCCCACACAATGGGTGTTCAACGGTCTTCAATCTTAAAAGGGTTTTATTGTGTTTTTGTTTAGTGGCTGCCTGTAAGATGTCAAATCCCAAACTTGTATGTAGTCTGTGTTCTATAAACTCTTGATGCATGGAAGTCAATAATGCATTCATCCTAATATCCTTCAACTTCTAAATCTTGTGTTTTGGAAGTGTTATTCTTCTACATTTTCCAGTGAACCATCTAACAGTCAAAATTCAAGCAGGTGATCAACGTTCAGCCTGATGTGTCACGAGAAACAACAACCTAAGCTTCAGTTAGGAAGAGCTCACTATGAATGCTCTCCTTTGAAATAAATTACTCTTGGGCATGGCAAAAGTCAGAGTTACTAGATTAGTAAACAAAAGCCTAGACTATTAATGCAGAGATTCAAGTTCAAATTAGAGACAGATTCAAATTCCACTTCAATATTTACATTCAAGTAATTAAGCATACTTGAATTAATAGATTAGTTCCATGCTTAGCATTCCAGACACTATCGGAGTTCGAAACATTCCAAGTCCTTCAGGTAAAGAAAGCTGTTGACGTTGTCCTGTGTGAGAATCAATGAATGCTGGCTAACAGCCACAGCCAAATATTGCAAGTGAAAATCCCTAGACTAGCAGTGATACAGCAGGTCATACATTCCCCAATGAAAACTGGTACTTTATTTAGATCAGACAGAAATAGTGGGGTATTTGAAATGTTAATACCATTGTGCCCATCTTGTGTTGAGCTGGGAGGGAAGCAAATCCTCTTGTTTTGAAAATGATGAATTTATAATAAAATGCAAATACAAATACTTCAAAAACTGTGTGGACTATCTCAAAAAGAGTAAAGTCTTTTTCAGTCAATTACTTATTCCTGAATCCAAGATGATAAAACCATGGGTCATTTCTAATACCTCAGAAAACCTATTTTAGTCAAGGCAAACATTAATGATGCAGTGCATAGTCATAGATCCAAGGAAACATTGAACATAATGATCTTGAACCCGCCACCCACCCCCCCACTTCCACATATTCCTTCAAGTTCTTTGTGGTTCCCAAGTTGGAGTAGAGAAATCATTTCATTTCCAGCCATTTATGGCATCTCCAAGCCTGAATTCTTGAAACCTCAGTGAGTAAAACAGTTCCAAATTGTCCGATGACTTATTTCTTGCCATCTGTCAGTGACCAAAAAAAAAGTTGTTGTTTTTTTTTAAAAACACGTGTTCACAACTGATGCCATCAAGAAAACCGTTTGCTCCAAGTACAGTGTAGTGTCTAATGGCCACACAGATACCCATGTCTGAAGTCAGTTGGAAACTGTTTGGCAATACTGGTAGTCTCTTGCTCCAGTTACGTGTCATAGTGTCCCAAATAAACAAAGGGAATCCCAGCTATTTTCTCAATTAGTTTGTTAAGAGTTGTCCCCCGCCAAAAAAAAATGTGCACATATGTGAGTGCACGCATACATATATACACACTTTGTTAAAATTCATTCAGAGATACATCATGGTAACAGGTCCTTCTAGCCCATTGAGCCCATGTCGCTTAACTGAACTACCAGCACATGCATCTTTGCACAATGAGAAGAAACTGGAGCACCCAGAGGAAGCATTTGCAATCATGGGGAGAACACTCAAACTCTGTATAGCCAGCAGCAGGAATGGAGCCTAGACCGCTGTCACTGTGATAGTGTTGCACTAACCACTATGCTACCATACTACTCCTGCTGTCTGTGCAGGCATAAATAGTTACCTCTTCGTATCAATAACTTCTCCAACAGGAGAGTTACCGCAAATAAATAAATAAATAAATCGCAGATGACGCAAGTTTAAGGTGAGTGGAAGAAAGTTGCGATAACTGTGGTAGGTTTTGTTTTATAAGCAGAGTTAAGTGCCTGAAAGACACTGCTGGGTCTGATGGTAAAGGCCCATACAATGGGGTCATTTAATGGGCACATGGATGTAGGAAAAACAGTGGGTTTTGTGGAATTGAAGTGTAAATTAATCTTGGAGTATGTTATATTGGTTAAAAAAAACATCATGGGCCAAAACAACGGTAATATGATTTTCCAGGGAGTACAACCAGTGTGTGGCTGATCTCAGACAAACCCAGCTTGCCATGTTAGGCTGGTATTCAAGGCCTACTTCAGACGGACTGCCCATTGCATACACAATTCTCCCACCATCTTCCCTTTTTGCTTGCATTGATTAAAACTGAAACACTCATTTGAATTTCTATGCGTGGGATATTAACATCGTAATCAAAACCTTACCATGGATATTCCCTTTATCCTACCCATTTCTCCTGCAACTTTGCAGCTTAAACTTTCCCATCACTTTTCCTAGATCGAGAAGTTCCACAATCCAACCCACTGCCTTTCAACGTCCACTTTGTGACACTCTCCAGAATTTTCTGGTTTTATTTCCCAAACTGATTGGAATGATGCTTAGGAAAGACCTTCCGAGACACTGGTCTTCCTTCTGAGCATTCATTTCATATTGGAATATTGTTCTTCCCTTTCGTCATTTGAGATTAGTCATAAAACTAAAGATGGGTTTTCATGAATCATTGAATTATGAGTGAAGATTTTGCCAGGTGACTATTCAGTGTCAGTTTCCAGCAACAATGATTGATTTTCAAATTAGGATGGTGAAATGGAGATACTACTGCATGACCTTACTGTTTTTACCTACAGAAAAGAAGACCAGTTTTGCTTCTTAAATCTACTGCATTGACTTTAATGGTTTGTTTGGAGGCTTCAGCATTATAGTACCGCATGTTCAGCAGTACAACTTGGAGTTGAGTGTACAGGGTGTTTTTTGTAATGTTTCGGTGATAATCAGTTATGGCAAGTTATAGTGGTACTTTCTGCAGTGAAATTAATCTTCAGCTCATTTGAAAGGCAAGTCATACACAGCAAACCAATAATCAAGGACATGAATACAAGACATTCTGCAGATGCTGAAAATCCAGATTAACACACGCAAAATGCTGAGGGAACTCAGCAAGTCATGCAGCATCTATGGAAAAGAATAAAAAGGTCAATGTTTTGGACGGAGATCCTTTTTCAGCCCGGTCCTGTTGAAGGGTCTAGACTCAAAACGTCAACTCTTTTCCTTTCCATAGTTGCTGGCTGATCTGATGACTTCATCCAGCATTTTTCTGGTGTGCTAGTCATGGACATGATGCAGTCCAATATTTTAAAACTGTTTTAATTTTACCCAGTCTCTGGAAATTCAGTCCCGATGAGTCACTACTACTTTTGCAGTCACTAAAATCCTGCCATATTTTTAGTTGGAAAGTAACATTAATGTACAAAGTTTCTGTTATTTATTGATCAATACTAATCACTTCCTCACCACCTTTGCTTTGAAATGGACCAAGCGTAGCACAAGCCTAATATAAATGCGAAGTATGGAAGTGTCTTTGCAATGTTTACTGTTAAAGAACAATTCTTCAGACACTAAATTTATCCTAAGTACTCACTGCATTTAATTTACACAAGTCTGGAGAAAATGATTGTACCTGGAGGCAAGGTATATTACTCACAAGCCATCATATGGGTTTAAGAATAAACATTGGTTAGGCAAATATCTTCCCTGTGAGTTTTCTTGTAAAATGAATTTCAAATAAAAGTACATTTAACTGCAAAATAATTTCTGCATTCTTTCAGACTTGAAGGCAATAAAAGATATATACCAAGCCCAAATCATTTATATCTGATATAATTGGATACATGCCGATTACCACCAAGACATTCCCCCCCCCCCCCAAAAAGATAAAGTTGGCCTACCTAATCCAGTTAGTCTATTAGGGCTCCTTCTATTAGAGCTCATGGGACCCTTTTATTCTGTAGTCGTCTGGAGTCATTTCCCTAGGCTCATACCTAATGGGCAATCCAGGGCATTAATGAATCTCTGGAGAGGCAACCACCATGGAACCTTCTGGGAAGCAGAGTTTCAGTGCCTAATGAACAGCAGATTCACTCATCTCCCCATGCTACACTAAAAGTGTTGCAAGTTTGCCCTTCATATCACTTACAAGACACTTCCCACCTCGTCATTTTTTTTAGGTTGCAAAATCATCTTGTTTTCACTTTAGCACATCTTCAAGCAAAGTTTATCCATTTTGACAGCAGCATATCACAATAATATTACAATCTAATCCAGTCTCTTTTATAAACATTGCAATGAGAACTCCTTTGCAAAGTGCTTTTCAAGAACAGAAAATGTAAGCAGCCAGATTGAGGGTACAGTGATAAAGAATTGTGAGTGACAATGCAGTAAGACCAACATGTACTTCTAAAAGATTTTCATTAATATTGATGAGATTCTAAGCTGATGGCAATTGGAAGTCAATTCTGTTTTATAACAATGTGGTTGGCTGTTCCCTGCTTGACCTCAATTCTGAGGAGGACTGGATACACTCATTTCACAATGAGAGGTTACACTGTTGTGTTATGTACAGAGAGTGTCATCACCATGAATTGCAGCAAAATGTATATTAGCAAGCCTATCAATGTTAATATAGCCAGACAATCACATCTGAGTAGCACATGAATGTGCAATGTACCTAGCAATAAGTGGTATTGGGCAAGCCACTCCAGACCAGCAATCAAGTCAACAATTTAAACTCCCTAATGTGCCCTTTAGTATGAGGGGCAAAGCTTTGATTGTGTTTGCCAGTGTGGAAGGTTTTGGTTATGGAGTGAAAACAATTTGCTGTATTTAGCAAATCTTTCTATCTACACTATTGATCTTTATTAGTAATATCAATACCTGGTTTCATTTTTGGTTGAAGAATGGCTGTGAAATTCTTTGACTTCAAATCACTTTCTCCCTTTCTTACATTTGATCAGGTGGTGTTTGTGACGTAAAACTTTGCAATAAGATGTTATAAAATAAGATTGCTTTATTTCTGGCTCATAACAGAAAGGTTATTCTAATTAATCATTGAACTTTTCACATAAAAGCCTTTAGTTGAGAAGGGTAAAGTCTAGTCATTTAATCAGGGTAACTAGTTGATCAAATTCAATAGGAGCTTTCATAAATGAAACAGATCCAAGCCTGGAACCAGTGCCATGCTATTTGTAGTCTCTATATAATAAGCACCAAAAGATATTAAGTTGATTGAATGGGCAGCACAGTAGTGCACAATGCTGTACAGTACTGGTGACCTGGGTTCAATTCCACCACTGCCTGTGAGGAGTTTGTACATTCTCCCCATGACTACATGGGTTTCCTCCAGTGCTCTGGTTTCCTCCTATAGTCCAAACTTGTACTGGTAGGTCTGTTAATTGGCCATTACAAATTGTCCCACGAATGGTCTAGAATTACATCAGGGGATTGCAGGCAGTGTGACTCGAAGGGCCTATTCCACACCGTATCTCAGTAAAATTATATAAAAACTTAGACCACCGGATGGTTGCTTTAGGGTGTGGTCAAGAGTCAATACCATTGCAATAAAATTGAAAATCAAAATACTGGAGAGAGTCAGAGGTCACTCAGTGTCTGTGGACAAAGAAATAGTTGACATCAGATACAAGATCTTTAATCAAAACAGATTAGCCAAAGGTTTTAGACCTGAGATTTTAACTCTTTCCACAGATACTGTATGATCTGCTGAGGGTCTCATGCACCTCATTTCATTTCTAAAGGTCACTTAGTTCAATCAGGATACTCAGTGTTTTCTTTCTTCAGGCAGATTCTAGGTGTTGATTAAGCAATCTACGTCATTTGCTCACATGGAAAGCAATTCACAATAATGTGTCAATAATTTCAATTATCAATATTACTCACACACTTCATTCAGCAAATCAGATCTTGCCAAAAATGAATCTATCAGAAATAATGGTTAAATTAAACAGGCAAAAAATATATATATATTTTTTTACATTCAACCCATTTTTAGGAAATCTCAGATGCAATTTTAAGCAAGTGCCAAATTTGTTCCCAGGGAATCTCAAGTTAGGGGCTAACTCACGCTAGATTTGCTTTAGTCAAGGACAGTGATCAAGTCAAACTTTAGCACCCTAATTTTCAAATACTTCCTCAGGCAGCCCATCAGGAACCAGTTTCACAATCTTACTTTGGCTTCAGACCACCATTCCCCATATAGTGGTTTAGGAGGCTAAAGTAGGACTATCAGGCTCTTCTACAGATTGGGCAGAAAGTACCCAATGATTGAATGTGTGTTTTAAGGCACTTTAATTTGAGCCAATTATATTTTGAGCTCCTTTCATCCATTATATAGGGATTGTCACACTGCACCTTAAAGTTCCTTCCCCACTTTCAGCCTCAAATCACTCAAAGTCAGTAGGAATCTTGCATTTTCCCCGAAATGTAGAGTTCAAACTTTTTCCTCTGTCCACATGGTAATCTTTGGGTAGAAGTTTGGAAGAGAATCTCCTCCTACCTAATTTGATACTAGGTGTATAAACATTGTGGCTGACCAGACATAATAACTCTGCCTGAGCAACTCTCACTTCAATGCCAGGGAAGGAGACAGACTTCATCTTTTCAGTAAATGGAAGATGTTGCATTAAGATTCCTCAGTGTCTTGACATGCACGTAGTCATAGTCCAAGTCTCAAGAAACAGAATAGAAATGACCCACACTGTGAGCTGTGGGAAATTTGAAGATTTATCCTTCAAGTTTTAAAAAAAATCATTGACTTTTTACAACCTCCATTAAAAGTGCTTTAAAAGATAATGGTGAATTTCAGCACAGGTATTTGTTTCTCCAGGAGGTGGCTCTGAGGTTGTGATCACAGTGGTTTTAATTATGAACTTTGCTTGGTAGAGGCTGTTAAGTGTGGTAGAGGATCTGTCTTTGTGTGAGTGCAACATTCATCCCATCGTACTACAGTATATGAGACTATGGCTTGAAGCTCAACTTCAAAGCCTGTGTAAACACCAGTGTCATCTGTATGCTGCAACTCAACTACCAGATTTCAGATAGCCTTGATCTCACTATGCAATTATTACAAGGTTAGACACTTCCCTGTTAGTCCTGATGGGACTCCCATAGGAGATGTTTTGAAGGTATACTGTGGTACAGTATTTTGAAATCTTAGGGCAACGGCAACTTTACTAGACACATGGATATCTGCTGTTATAGATCTACTGTTGGTATCGTGACTTACAGTAAATGCAAAGTAAAATCTGTGGTCGTGTTCCACAGGTCTTTGAAATGACCAGCATCAAAAGTCCTCGGTAAGGTCATAAAAGAGCATATTGTGGCTGTGGGTGAGAGGGGCAGAAAAGGGAAAATAGTCTCAGTATTTATCAATTTAAAAAATTATTCTAATGTATCTCACTGAAATTTAATATCCAGTTTCATTCCATGAAAAACAAAGAATCTTTCCGCGGATGAATAATTATGCCTCATGTCTTAGTTTACAAGTCAATATTGAAGATCATTGCATTTTGAAGTGAAATGTGTTGTTTCTCCTTCTGACTGTTTCTTAAAAAACAAACACTAAGGATTAAATAAAAGTTTTTGTATGTTCATTAAAATTTCATGCACTTCCACACTTTTATCATTGTTTCAGACTGACCAAAGGCAGAGTTTATTTAATGTTAATTGCTTTGCAAGCATTAATATCCTTGAAATATTCTCTAGTAATGCATGTTAAATAGCTGACTTATATCCCCCACAGAGAGTGGCCTATACCAGAGGCTTCAGACACATACACTGCTTATTAGATATTGTGCATGGAGGCAACTGCAACCAGCCAAAAAAAAAATCACTGTAATCTGGCGTTCCTCAAACTATTTTGCTCAAGCCACAAGGCCAATGAAAATTAAAATCTCAAACATTTACCCCACCATTCACAATGAATTGCTAAAGATTCAGACTGAATGATTACAGGGCATTCTACTTCCCGCTCACACAGAACAGGTTCCTCTCTCCAAATGACTTAAACTGAAATCCATGCACTCCTAGGTCAAATAAGCTGAAAATGCTAAAGACAAGCCAAATACATCGCTTGAGAAAATACCTGCTGGGGCAATGACTCCAAAGTGTAAATATCCATATTAGTTCTACTCAAAAGTTAGCCACAGAACTATTTAGTGAATCAACTCGAGGGATAAATCAAAGGAATGGATCATCTAAAATTAATAATCCCAACACTAATACACTTATCCACTGGAAAGCATACTTACTGAAATGATACAGAAATAACTGATGGCCTGTGATGAATGATAAAACATCCTGTTCACAGCAATGATGTCCAACAGTAAATAGAAGCATTTAGTAGCAAAAGCTTTACAAAAAAAAAACAATTGAATACAAGATACTAGTTATCTTTACAATCAAAATTAAACAATTTTTCTCATCCTTAGTACTTCAATATTTTAAAATAGTGAAAATATCCCACAGTAAAAAAAAAGCGAAAAGGGATTTGATCAGCCTCAAGATGCACGTTGGTGGTGGTCATGAACACAAGCTGCCCCCCCACCCCACACCCCCAATGTAGTGAATCATTGCCAGGTCGATACTGGTGAAAGTACTTCTGAATTTAAGACCAATCTTTTTTATTAAAATTTAGCTTTGATAGGAACAGGCATTTCATGCTGCTGCACAGGTGTAGTGGACTGCCTGCCCATGTCACTGATTACACAACACAATAAGAACAACTTGCTATACAAGTTAATTTCCAAAAATATTACACACAGTTTCACTACCGCACATTTAAGAGCTATCATTGCCTCCATTCAGGATATAAAAGCTCATCATCTCCCCTGACTAATAAGTTGAGTAAGTAACATTTTGGGTTACAGGGTGAAGATACATTTATACCAAAGGAGGTGTTAGGCACTCCTTCCCTCTGCTAGCCTGCCGGTCACCGTTGGGGCAAGGCGTAGCACCTGCCTAGCCCTTCCTCCCACTCTTATCAGGGTCATATGAAGCCATGGGAGCAGATGGTGGATGATCACATGAGCAGTTGGTGCATATCACAAGTCCTGGTTATGCAACCACTGATGCCAAGCAGACAATCTCTGAACAGTATTGATCATGGCTGGGGTCACCCATCTTGTAAACACACTGGCCATAAGAAAATGGCAAACCACTTCTGTAGAACAAATTGCCAACAATCATAGTCGTGAAAAGACCATAATTGGCCACATCATATGACATGGCACATAAATAAAAGTACTATTTGATTCTGGAGTGCTTAATTAGGTTAAGAAATGTGTGCTTAAGATAGGAAGTATACCAACAATAAACTTTATGCTTAGCATATGTTAGTAGTTTCAAAGTACTGCTACTTTGAGGACACTTGCAAAGAGCATATTGATTATTCAAACTCAGGAGTAATCAAACTTTAAATAAAAGTATTTTAGACTTGTGATTCTTCACTGAGAACAGTCAAAAACCTGCTGAGCCACATGACACCAAATATGCAGAGATAAATCAAATACAGAACAGCCTTTGGAACCTGGAGTGGTACCAGAGGACAGAAAGACTGCAAATGTCTCAACTTGGCCGAGAAGCAATGGTGGGCAAAGGAGCCAAGTGATGAGCGGGATAATGAAAGACTTCAGGATGGCTAGACAAAAGTGGGAAAGATGCAACATACACAAAATGCTGGAGGAATTCAGCAGGCCAGGCAACATCTATGGAAAAGAGTACAATTGATGTTTTGGACTGAGACCTTTCAGCAGAACTCAAGTAAAAAAGATGAGACATCGATTTAAAAATCTGGGGGGAGGGTAGGGAGAAACAAGATGATAGGTGAAACCGGGTGCAGGGAGACAGGTGAAGTAAAGAGCTTGGAATTTGATTGGTGAAAGAGATGCAGGGCTGGAGAAGGGGGAAATCTAATAGGACAGAACAGAAGGCTATAGAAGAAAGGGGAGAGGAACACCAGAGGGAGGCAGTGGGCAGGAAAGGAGATAAGGTGAGAGAGGCAAAAAGGGATGGGGAATGGTGAAGGGCGGGGGTGAGGGGAGGAGCATTACTGGAAGTTCGAGAAAGCAATGTTCATGCCACTAGTTGGAGGCCACCCAGAAGGAGTATAAGGTGTTGTTCCTCCAACCCAAGTGTGGCCTCTTCGCGACACTAAGAGAAAGCCATGGATTGATATCAGAATGGGAATGGGAAGTGGAATTAAAATGGATGGTCACTGGGAGATCCTGCTCCTTCTGGCAGATGCAGCGTAGGACATTTGAGGATCTGTCCGATATCAGCATACTGATGTGAAGGTGGCATGATAGTAGCTATATTTCATTAGAGATTTGAGCAGATTTGGTATGTCACTGGAGACTATCAAATTTCTACAGATGCACAATGGAAATCATTCTAATTGGTTGCATCACTGTCTGGCTTGGAGGAGCCACTGCACTGGATTAAAGAAAAAAAAAACTGCAGAGGGTTGCAAACTTAGCAGGCTCCATCATGGACACTAACCTCCCCCAGGACATCTTCAAAAAGCAAATCTTTGAAAAGGCGGCATCCATCATTATGATCCCATCACCCGGGACATGCTCTCTTCTCATTGCTACCATCAAGGAGGTGGTGCATGAACCTGAAGCCATACACTCAATGTTGCAGGAACAGCTTCTTCTCCTCCACCATCAGATTTCTGAGTTGATACTGAACTCATGCACACTACTCCTATTTTTGTTTAAATCTCCTTCTGTATTACAGGTTGAGCACCCCTTATCTGAAAACCTCCCAAAAGCCAATTATTTTTCTGCCGACATAACTGGAAAATTCTACAAGGTACTGAGAAGGTTCCCAGGTGATCAGCAGGTCTCTGCACATCCAGCAGTCTGAGAAGTGACCCAGAGTGGAGCCCTGTAGGTATTCACTACACTGCTGTGAAGATATTATTGAAAATGTGAAGGAGGCCTGCAGTTACCCCTGTGGGTAATAGTGAAAAGAAAAAGCAGCATTTATATCTATAACACAAAGTCAAGTTGCTTGAAAAACTTGACAGTGGTTAAAGTATGAAGCATCTAACAGGGGAGTAAATGACCACCATCTTATACCAGGCAGTGATGGAGCCAGTCAGGATGCTCTCAATTGTGCCCCTGTAGAAAGTTCTTAGGATCTGGGGAGCCATATTAAACTTCTTCAACCTTCTGAGGTGAAAGAGGTGCTGTTGTGCCTTTTTCACCACACATCTGGTATGTGCAGACCATGTGAGATCTCGATGATGTATATGCCGAGGAACTTAAAGCTGTTCACCCTTTCAACCTCAGATCCATTGATGTCAATAGGGGTTAGCCTGCAGCATTCCTCCTGAGTGTCCTCAACCATCTCCTTTGTTTTTGCAACATTGAGAAAAGAGGTTGTTTTCTTGACACCGTGTCAGGGTGATGACTTTTTTCCCCTGTAGGCTGCCTCATTATTATTTCAGATTAGGCCAATCAGTGTAGTGCCGTCAGCAAATTTAACAGATTGGAACTGTGGGTGGTGACACGGTCATGGATATACAGAGAGTGAAGGAGGGGGTTTAGTACACAGCCCTGAGGGGCACCTGTGTTGAGGGTCAGAGGGACAGATGAGGGAGCCCACTCTTATCACCTGCAGGCAATCTGACAGGAAATCCACAAGGAAGGAAGTTACACAAGGCAGGGAGAAGGCTGGGGTCTCTGAGCTTCTTATTGAGCCTGGAGGGAATTATGGTGTTGAATGTTGAACTGTAGTCCAAGAACAGCATTCTCACATAAGCATCCTTGTTCTCCAGATGTGCAAGGACAGTGTGTAAAGCATGGCTATTGCATCATATGTGAATTGGTTGCGTCGGGCTGGCGAATTGTAGGGGGTCCAGTATGGGTGGTAGTATGTTGCAGATGTAGTCCTTGTCCAGCCTCACAAAGCATTTGCTCATTATTGAGATGAGTGTGACAGGATGCCAGTCGTTCAGACACGTTACTTGTTTTTTTTGGGTGCAGGAACAATGATGGATGTTTTGAAGCAGGAGGGCACTCTATGCTGGAAGAGGCTACACTACCAAGACTTTTGAACAAAGATTTCAAATTACTTTAGAATACCTCAAATTAAAGCAATGAAAACATTCTAATAGAAGTCAGCAACATTCCAACAAGGAAGTTGCTAGTTAAGCAGTTTTCCCAGAACTTTACTTGTCCTGAGTAATGCAGAATAAGATGTCTCCTCAGAGTTTGAGCACAGGTTGGAATGCACTGAAACTTCAAATATTCTGGACAATATATTAAGTGCGTTTAGCTCTGATACTCATTTTATCCAGTCACTCAAAGTCTTTGTTCAAGTTTTATAATGAACAAAGAGGAAATCAAATCTGTCTACCAAACACCAAATCAATCCTAATGACTAATAGTGCCAAAACAAAATACATCTCATCATTTACCCAGTACAGTTATGGCAAATTTGCAGCTGTATTTGCATAAATTAATCATTGCATAAATTTTTCATTTCACTGATCAGGAGATGTGTAATCTCTTGTAAACAAGCGTTTCTTTGCTCTTACAAGCTGTGATACTTATTATGGCCAATTGAACTGGCAAGAGGTGATTAGTGTGCAAGTTCTGCAGCTTGGAAGAACAGCGTAGACAAGTAAAAAACTAAGGCATCAAACAAACTGCATAGCAAGTTACAAATACTATAACAAATTAATTTATCCCTTTGGTGTTATGAAGAAAGATAAAAAAAAACATATATTCATTGCCTTTCTTGTTCAGAATATCTGGTTTCTTGACAATTAAGTACTTTCTGAAATGTAATATTTGAAATTGCAACACTAATTTTCACCCAGTAAGCTTCTACAAATCATGTAGAGCAATAACCAAATTATTATTCTGATGATTTTGATCTAAAACAGGGTTCCCAGCCTGGGGTCCTCAGATCCCCTGCTTCATGGTATTGGTCCATGGCATGAAAAAGGTTAGGAACCCTTGATCTAAAAGATAAAAATGCACTTGGATTCAAGGAGATCCTTTGATCTTCAGAAGTGTTCTGCGAAGCTTACTTACTATGGGAGACAAGTAAAAGCTTTGCTATATTGGTTTGGTGGTCAAAAACAACTGCAAAGAGAAGGGCTTGTGCCATATTAGTTAGAATTTAATCCTGTGGATGGTGCTTGGCTGGAATGTTGATACTATTAGTAAAGGAGACTGATTCATGCAAGTAATGAAAATCTAGGCTTGCATTTGCAGTCAGATGTGAACTGTCAAGAGAAATTATGCTATAGCATCTAAAAACAATATGAAATACAACCATCAATTTGCACACTCCATTAAACTTAACAATAAATTGGCTTGACGTTGAACAGGCCCTGCCACTCTGCATTTTCCCTATCATAATGGAAGCTGACATTATCTAATTTCAAAACATCCTTGATGCAGCACTATTTAAGCTGAAGGTGCTACTCTGAGCAAACAGTGCTTCAAAAAGGTATGGGTGCAGGTTTATTTTAGGCTTCAAATGGAGACCAGAAAGTGAACTAGGCTTTGAAGGCAGATTACATTTTCAATCTGTGATCTGAAATATATCAGCACTTGAAAGTTTACAAAACAAAGCCTTAAATTCAAGACAGTCGTGGCCAACATGAGCATTTTGCTTCCACTGCTTAGAACAAAATACAATTGCCTTGTTGAATTGAAAGCAGATGACGTCAACACTAATAAGAAAAACAAAACAACTTATTGACAGGGAAGAGAGTGTAGTCCAGCATTACTATTGCTGTCTTTTCTGAACTCTGCCAAGAAGAGAGAAGGGATAATTAATGAGATAATTCAGCAAGAATAGATCAAATTTTGGCAGTTTTGTAAAGCCAATTGATATCACAAAATATCATTGCCAAGGCTAATGCTGTTGATAATATCTTCTGGTTAAACAGCGCATACTGGACATCATAGATGAAGTTAATTTACAAGTTGGAAAAAAAGCTGAATAGTATTACAACTAGCTTTTGATGAGAGAAACTGCTAGTGCAGTCATGTAAATGTTGTTATGTTCTATCAACTGTTTATCAAAAAAACACCATGGTTCTTCACTAGAACAGAAATAACATTGCATATATGCATTCACCCCAACTTCTGAACAGTTTGTACAATATAAGCACATGAATAACGATTTTTTTGCAAGTACATTAGAAAGCCAGTTGCAATTTTTAGTGACAGGAAGCTTGTTATTTAAATCTCCAAATTTCTGTTAATCCAATTTTAAAGTTGCGCTGATGATATTTAAATCATTATTGAATTGGTATTTATGGATTTCTGCTCAGGTGTGCAGCCCTGATGCTCATGTTGAATGCACTATTTTTAATACTCTTTCTACCCCTCCAGTTCCCACACAAATCTTCTCAACTGCTTTCAATTTTTCTTTCTAAAATCACCACTATCACCTCCTACTTAGTTCCCTCTAGACCAGGGGTTCCCTACCTGGGGTCCACTGACCCCTCGGTCAATGGTAAGGCTCAATGGCATTAAAAAGGTTGGGAACCCCTAGAAGACTGATTTGTTCATTTTCTTTCCAAATTCAATCTATCAGGCAGTCTATTTGGCTACCCATGTGGCACAATATTTATCTTCTACACCTCATCTATGACTAGTCAACCGCTTTGGTCCCAATTACTTCCTCTTGATTACCCCATGATCAAAGAGCACGGGCTGGAATGATCTGCAAGACATATTTATTCGGTGAGAAAACCCATTTACTGACAGTGAAATGCACAATTAAACTGTTGTCTCAAATTACAAAAGCAGTTTTTTTTTTAAATTTCATGATATAATTACATGACTTACAGCATGTCAACACAATTGCTTCAAACCACATAAAAATCTCCCTTGACCTCTCAAGGGAAAAAAAAGCCAATTACAACTCACTGTATATAAAATAACAACTTGTGATGCACAACAATAGATAATCTGAACATACTGCTAATCACTACCGGCTACATTCGAGTCTTAGGAACAAGAGACAGCATATGACGGAACCTGAAGCAATGAGCTGGAGGAACTCAGCAGATCACATTTTCTCATGCATGAATATTATCCCGATGCAGGCTTTTGACCCAAAACAAATGTCTTTCCTCCCACAGACCTGCTGAGTTTGCCCATCATAGTGTTTAATGCCCTAGTCACCTTTCAACTTTTCTCAATGTCCATCTGTTTCTCCACCATTTCCCACCCCAAAAACCTTCTATCCTTAATGTCTATTTTAATATCCTTACTCTAATGTATGAAAGCTTAGACATGTAGCCTTCATAGAATTATTATAGTGAATTTGTTTGTGCAGTATAGTTTCCAGTACACCTCATTTTCAGTAGCTGTAGCTCTAATAAATGTTGCAAACTAACTGGTTGATTATGATTTTGTTGTTGGGTTAGATTAGGGGTTTCCCAGCTTTGTTTCTGCCATTGGTCAATACCACTAAGTGAGGGGTCCAGCTTCGGAACCCTCGGATTAGATGAAAAATCACTCTGGTGAAGGTTTAACAACTATACAATACTTACTATATAGAAACTAGACCTTTGATTATGTTGAATACAATTCATATTTTTCCCCCAAATCCAAGAACAGCTTGACTTTGAGAAGTACAATTTACATAAGCCATCTTTCCCTACATCACCACACTCTCCATTCCAATTCAAAGAACATGATGAGAGGTAATCAAACTAGTTCACCAGAAAATAGTATTACTCTTATACTTGTAAATAGTTGAGTCCTAGTGTATACCCAATCATTCTTAAAGGATTTCCAACTCAAAACTTCATGAAAAAAAGTTGACATTTGCATTGATAAAAAAAATGCAGAAACATCAAGTTAACTTCTGCAGACTTTGTGGTGGATGATAGGACAGGAAAGATGAAGAGAGAAGTTAAAAGGAGTTAATTCCAAGGCGTAGAACTTCTTCAGGTTTGATTGAAAAGAAAGTGTTAGCTTGTTTAATCATAATATTTGCATATTAAACGTTTTATAATGGGTTGTAAGAGATTAGAGAGAGAGTTCCGAATGAATTTGGGAAGGTGTCTGAGATTTGCATCATTGCAAGATAAAAATGGTAACAAAACAATGACTATATATTGTTATTATTGCATCAGCAGTAATGAATAATTCTTACATAAATGTAAGAAGTTAGTTTACCCTAGAGATGGTGTATCCAACCTGGGGTCTACAGAACCCTCAGGTAATGGTTGGGGTCGAATGCATAAAAAAAAGTTTGGGAACTCCGGTCTAAAGTCTGTAAGTTGAATTTCATCACAAAAGTATTAATAGTGGAGTGCAAAAAGCATACTTCAACAGGATGATTCTAAATGCATTAAATTTATAGATTTATTTTCTGTCAACCCCTAGGATTAAGCTCCGATAAAATGTAAAATCTTGGCTGATTTTTCCTTCAGTCCCATTATCCTACCCTGTAACCCCCGAACCAATCAAGCATTTACCAATCTGTGCCTTCAATACACCCAATGACTTTGCCCCGGGGACTTGAGACTATGACTTCCTCAAAGTCCCTACACTCTAGCTGAGGAAATGCCTCATCTCAAAAGGGAGATCACTTTACTTAGGCTGCTGGTCAAAGATAACTGGAACATTCATCATCTCTATAATTACCTTTTCAGAATTGCGGGACATAGATCATCACATCCTTGAGATTTCCAGTTTTTTTTTGGTACACAACTTCCTATCACATTCTTTTTACTAACATCAACATTTTCACTCTTGCTTGCATTTGATTTGACATTCCCCAGTACACGTGGGAACTTTCTTAGTCTTTTTCCATGAAGTCAGCTAAGTCATTGGCAAAAAAAAAAAATCAATGCCCAGGAATAGAAAAATCTACAACATTTTATAGATACAACCTAGTCCAATCACAGAAAAAGCCCATCCTATCACCAAACAAAAAACATTGTCACAGGAAAGCAGCATCCATCAAGGATCCCATCATTCAGGCAACACAGTCTATTCTCACTACCACAGGAGCCTTAGGTCCCACACCACCAGGTTCAGGAACAGTTTGCATCTTACAGCCAGCAGACTCCTGAACTACTATGGATAACTTCATTCACCCCAATGCTGAACTGACTCCACAACTATCGACTCACTTTCAAGGACTCTACAATTCATGTTCACAGTATTATTTATTTACTTTTATTTTATTATTTCCATGACTTGTCTTCTTTTGTACATTGTCTGTCAGACTTCATTATAGTCTTCCATAAATTCAATTGTATTTCTTTATTTTGCTGTAAATGTCTTTAAGAAAATGAAGGCTCATGGTGACATATACATACTTTGATAAGAAATTTAAAAGTTCAAAAGTAAATTTATCAAAGTACTATGTATATGTCAACGTATATTACCAGAGATTCATTTTCTTGCTGGCATTCACAGTATAAACAAGGAAACAATAGAATGAATGGGAAACTGCACTCAAAGACTGACAAACAGCCAATATGCGCAGGGTAAGTTGTGCAATTTAAGAAAACAAATAATAAGAAATAGAGAACATGAGTTGTAGAGTCATTGGAAATGAATACTTTGGTTATGTTCAGTTCACTGTTGGGGTGAGTGAAGTTAGCCATGCTGGTTCAGGGGCCTGATGGTTGAATGGTACTAACTGTTCCTGAATCTGGTGGAGAGAGACATTAGGCTCCTGTACCTCCTCTCCGAAGGCAGCATGGTCTGGATTGTATTCATTACTTTTTGTAGGCTTCTCCATTCATGAGCATTGCTGCTTCTTTACCTAGTCATGATGCAACCAAGATACTCTTCACTGTACATCTATTGATGTTTGTAGCTTATGGTAGTATGCCAAATCTACTCAAACTTCTAAGAAAGTAGAGGGTCTGATATGCCTTCTTTGTTGGTAGCATTACCATGCTGGTCCCAGGACAGATTCTGAAATGATAACACTGAGAAATTTAAAGTTGCTGAACCTCTCCACCTCTGATCCCCTGATGAAGACTGGCTCATGGACTTTCAGATTACTCATCCTGTAGCCAATGATCAGCTATTTGGTTTTGCTGACGTTGACTGAGAAGTATTTGTTTCAACCACCTTTCAGCCAGATTTCTAATCTCCCTTGTAGATATGGATTTATCGCAACATTTAATTCAGCTAAGAACAGTGGTATTGCCAGCAGACTTGTATTGAATATTAAACTTTAATTGCTTTGATACTTTCATTATCTTCCACAACTTCTCCCATCACTAAGAGATGTACAGGTTAAAAAGAGCTGTGACCAGCGACCAATCTGCACTTCAGAGGTTTTGAGAGAAGGGGACTTCAATCAAGTCCGTTGCCAGAGTACAAAAGGCAACAGTGTGTCAGCGCAGCAAAAAAGAAAGTGCCTATCAACGCTTGTGATTGATTAGCAAGAGCAAATCAAAAGGCAGAGGCAACTACCGCGGCTATAGTCAGAGTGGTGATCTTGAAGCTTTAGCTCTTCAAGGCT
Organism: Mobula hypostoma; assembly: GCF_963921235.1. Taxonomy (NCBI): domain Eukaryota; kingdom Metazoa; phylum Chordata; class Chondrichthyes; order Myliobatiformes; family Myliobatidae; genus Mobula; species Mobula hypostoma. Next base: position 175,877,538 of record NC_086101.1, read on the forward strand.
TCTGTGAAGTGAGGCTTCAGTCAGAGAAGGCAAAGGAAAGAAAAGCTCAAGGTTAAGTTTTTTCTCCCCCTTCCCTTCTTTATATCTGCTGAACTAGGACAGTAGAGATACCAGGCAGGACAGTGGAATGCTCCTCTTGCAGAATGTTGGAAGGTAGGGAGACATCCAATGCCCCTGATGACTACAACTGCAAGAAGCGCATCCAACTGCTTAACAGATCATGTTAAGTTGGAGCTAGAACTGGATGACCTCCAGATCATTCAGGAGGTTAAAGGGGTGATAGATAGGATATATAGAGAGGTAGTTACACCCAAGAAACTGGGTGACAATCAGGAAGAGGAAAGGGGTTAAGGAACCAGTGCAGAATACCCATGTGGCAATCCACCTCAACAGCAGGTATATCACTTTGGATACTGTCAGGAGGGGGTGGAATGACCTAACAGAGGAAAGTCACAGAGGTCAGGTCTCTGGCACTGAGTTTGCCTCTGTGACTCAGGAAGCCAGGCAGGGCGGGGGCTGGGGTGGTGTGGGGGAGAGAAAGAGAAGAAAAGGTATGCCATGGTAATAGGGGATTCATTAGTTAGAGGAAAAGGCAGGAGGTTCTGTGGATGAGAACGAGATTCTGGATGGCATGTTGTCTCGCAGGTACCTGCGATACCTCAGTTCTTAAGTGTGACGGTGAACAGTTTGAAGACATGGTCCATGTAGGTTCCAGTCAAATGGGTAGGATGAGTGAGTAGGTTCTACATAGGGAGTACAGGGAGTTAGGTGCTAAGTTAATGGGCAGGACCTCCAAGGTTGCAATCTCAGGATTGCTACCCATGATTGGAGAGACCTGAAGATAAGAGAACTTTTAGGGGAAAGTGCTCATACTATGATCAAATTCACCATGAAATTTGAGAAGGAGAAGCTAAAGTCAGGTATATCAGTAATACAGCGGAGTAAATGGAATTACAAAGGCACGCGAGAGGAGCTGGGCAGAAGAAGGAGAAAGCCCTTAACTCTGAGTGGAGTCATCGGGACGCCATCATGACAGCGTTTTTTGTTTTTTAAGCAGGCGCTCTTATTTTTACGAGGCCAAGTTGCTAGCTCTACTCTCAACCCAGCACAGATGGAAAGAATGCAAGGGATCTGGATGGATTCGAACTTGTGAGCCTCCGCTCCGAAGTCCGGCGCTGATGCCACTACACCACCAGCTGGTGGAGTTGGGCAGAAATGATTGGAAAAGAACACTGGCAGGGATGGTGCAAGGCATCTAGAATTTCTGGAAGCAATTCAAAAGCCACAGGATAGATATACACATCCTAAAGAGAAAGTCAAATAGAGGGCATATAATAGAGCAAAAATTATAGGGAAGTTAGAGAATTGGGAAGGTTTTAAAATACCAATAGAAGGCATCTAAAATAATCATTACAAAAGGAATATGAAAGTAATATTGAAGAAGATACCAGAAGTTTCTTTGGATACAAAGTGCAAAAGGGGTGAGAGTGGACATCAGACCTCTAGAAAATGATACTGCAGAGTTAATAACAGGGGACAATGAAATGGGGGACAACGAAATGGCAGATGAACTGAATAAGTATTTTGCATTAGTCTTCACTGTGGAAGACACTAGCAGTATGGTGGAAGTTCAAGGCGTCAGGGGCATGAATTGTGTGAAGTTAACATAACGAGAGAAGCTTCTTGGGAAACTGAAAGGGCAAAAGGTAGAAAAGTCATCTGGACCAAAGGGTGTGCACTCTAGGGTTCTGAAAGAGGTGGCTGAAGAGATTGTGGAGGCAGACATAATGATCTTTCAAGAATCACTAGACTCTAGAATGGGTCCGGAAGACTAGAGAGTTGCAAATATCATTCCACTCTTCAAGAAGGGAAGAGAGGCAGAAGAAAGAAAACAATAGACTAGTTAGTTTGCTAACTGGTGGTTGGGAAGATGTTGAGTCAATTATCAAGGACGAGGTCTCAGGGTACTTGGAAGCAGCCGGTAAAGTAGGCCGTAGTCAGCATGGTTTACTCAAGGGATAATCTTAGCTGACAAATCTACTGGAATTTTTTGAAGAAATAACAAGCAGGATGGTCAAAGGAGAATTGGTGGATGTTGTGTACTTGGATTTTCAGAAAGCCTATGACAAGGTGCCACATGAGGCTGTTTAGCAAGCTACAAGCCCATGGTATTACAGGCAAGATTCTAGCATCGATAAAGCAGTAACTGATTGGCAGGAGGCAAAGAGTGAAAATAAATGGAGCCTTTTCTGGCTGGCTGCTAGTGACTACTGGTGTTCCACAGGGGTCTGTGTTGGGACTGATATGGGCAATCAAATTGATGGCTTTGTTGCAAAGCTTGCTGATGATATGAAGATAGGTGGAGAGGCAGGTAGTTTTGAGGAAGTAGAGGCACTGCAGTAGGACTTAGGAGAATGGGCAAAGAAATGGGAGATGGAATATAGTGTCGGGAAGTGTGCCGTCATGCACTTTGGTAGGAGAAATGAGAAGTTGTCTATTTTCAAAATGGAAAGAAATGGAGGTGCAAAGGGACTTGGGAATCTTTGCAGGATTCCCTAAAGGTCAATTTGCAGGTTGAATTTGTGGTGACAAAGGCAAATACAAGATTAATATTCATTTCAAGAGGACTAGAATACAAAAAGGAAGAATGCAATGTTGAGACTTTATAAAGCTCTGGCAAGGCCTCACTTGTAGTACTGTGAGAAGTTCTGGGCCCCTTAGCTTAGAAACGATGTGCTGAAAATGATGAATGTTCAAATGGATGTTCACAAAAATGATTCCAAGATTGAAAAGCTTGTCATATGAAGAGTGTTTGATGGCTTCGGGCCTATATTCACAAGAATTCAGAAGAATGAGGGGTGGCCTCATTGAAACCTTTCCAATAGTGAAAGGCCTTGACAGAGTGGATGTGGAGAGGATGTTTCCTACGGTGGGAAAGTTTAGGTTAGGAGACATCCTCAGAATACAAGAGTGTTCTTTAAGAACAGAAGAGGAGGAATTTCTTTAGCCAGAAAGTGATGAATCTGTGGAATTCTTTGCCCCAGGCAGCTGTGGAGGCCATGTCATATGTACGTTTAAGGCAGAGACTGATAGAATCATAAGCAAGAGAAATTCTGCAGATGCTGGAAATCCCAGATAGACACAGACACACAATCAATCAATACTGGAGGAACTCAGCAAGCCAGACAGCATCTATGGGGGAAAAAAAAAAGTACAGTCGATATTTCAGGCCGAGACCCTTTGGCAGATCCTCGCATTTTGTGTGTGTTGCAGAGGTTGATAGATTCTTGATTGGTCAGGGTATGAAGGGTACAGGGAGATGGCAGGAGACTGGTGCTGAAAGGAGATTTGGATCAGCCATAATAAAGTGGCAGAGCTGACTTGATGGGCCAAATACCCCAATTCTGTTGCTATATCTTACGGTAATGAATTAATAAATTCCCTTTACCCTATAATCTCTTGTAGACTGAATGCCTAAAACACCTCCTTGAAATTTCAGTGACACTTTTTTCAGCCTCTTTGGGGCAGAAAATGTCAAAATCTGACCCATACAGGAAGCCTTTCTTTACCCTTGGCATAAGGAACCCCCTTATTGTAACAATACTAATCTGATCTGTCAGTCCACATGCATTAAATCTAACAAATGTTTTATTAGGTTTGTTACATTCCTCTCCAATTTCTTTGTTTATGTAATGCCCTACTTCAATACTTCTCAGTGGCATTTGAATAAAACTACAACTAACATTTTCTTACCTCCTGCTGCTTCTGGAACAGGATTATACCAGAGGAACAATTATGCCAGTGCCGGAGAGTAGTGTGAGCTGTCTTAATGACTATCGCCCAGTAGCATTCACATCTATGGTAATGAAATGCTTTGAGAGGTTGATCATTGCCAGAATCAATTTGTGCCTCAGCAATGACCTGGACCCACTGCAATTTGTTTATCACCACAATAGAGTTTAACACCATCACTTCCACAGCCCTGATCAATAAACTACAGAATCCAGGCCTCTGCACCTACCTCTGCAAATGGATCCTCAGCTTCCTAACAGGAAGACCACCATCTGTGCAGATTGTTGATAATATCTCCCCCTCACTGACGATCAAAATTGGCACATCTCGGGAGTGTGCTTAGCCTACTGCTCTACTTCCTCTATGCTCATATCTGTGTGGCTAGGTATAGCTCAAATGCCATTGATAAATTTGCTGATGATACAGCAACTTCTGGTAGAATCTCAGATGGAGACGAGAGGGCACACAGGAGAGAGATATACCAGCTAGTTGTCACAACAACTTTGCACTTAACATCAGTCAGATGAAAGAACAGATTGTGGACTTCAGGAAGGGCAAGATGAGGGAACATGAACAAATCCTCAGAGGGATCAAAAGTGGAGAGTACGAGTAATTTCAAATTCCTGGGTGTCAAGATCTCTGAGGATCTAACTTAGTCCCAACATATTGATGCAGTTATAAAGGCAGCAAGACAGTGGCTATATTTCAGTAGGATTTTGAAGAAATTTGATTTGTCACCTAAAACACTCAAAAGCTTCTATAGATATACCATATCATGGAGAGCACTCTGACTGGCTGCATCACTGTCTCGTATGGAGGAGCTACTGCATAGGATCGAAAGAAGCTGCAATGAGTTGTAAACTTAGTCAGCTCCAGTTTGCATACTAAACCTCCATAATATCTAAGACTACAAGGAGTGATGTCTGAGAAAAGCAGCATCCATCATTAAGGACCCCCATCACCTAGGGTATGCCCCCTCTCATTGTTACCATTAGGGAGGTACAGAAGCATGAAGGCACACGTTCAGTGAGTCAGGAACAGCTTCTTCCCCTCTGCCACGCTACTTCTAAATGGATATGGAACCCATGAACACTACTTCACTTTTTAAAAAAAAATTACTTTTACTATTTTAAATCTATTTAATTTACATATACTTACTGTAATAGATTAATTTATTTTACTATCTATATTATCACATATTGCATTGTACTAAGTTAACAAATCTCACAACACATTCCAGTGATAATAAACCTGATCCTCAAATTCTAATTCTGTACCACTGTATTGAACAAAGATCCTTGACCCTAGCACTGTCTTAATCCTCTATCAGCATCACCCTACTTTTTCCTCCCAACTAAATAACCTGAAATAATTTGTTCCCCATCTTGCTCATCCAAGGCCAAACTTTGGCAATGATACCATTGCTCCTTATAACAGCTTGTGCCAGTGAGTCATACATTTTACTGCCTCTTGGCTGGGCTCAATCCCAACTTCTTGCTTTTCTAGGGGAGGGATTTGTAGGGTTTTGTTGTGTCCATTTGGGCTCCCCTGGATACTCTGGTTTACTCCCACATCCCAACGATGAACTAGGATGTTGGTTGTGTGCTGTAATTCATCTCTGGTGTAGGTAAGTGGCAAAGAGATTCAAAGAAGAGGATGAAGATTTTATTTAGAGATACAGCACAGAACAGGCCTTTTTGGCCCAATGAGCTACACCGCTCAGCAATTCAACTATTTAACACTAACTTAATCACTGGATAATTTACAATGACCAAGAAGCCGACGAATCAGCAGGTCTTTGGAGTGTGGGAGGAAACTGGAGCCCCAGCAGAAACCCCCACAGTCACAGGGAGAACATACAAACCCAGTATAGAGGATGCCAGAATTGTATACTGAAATACTCCAAATTGTATGAGCCTCATGTTAATTGCTAGGCTAAGATATGAGGTGGATAGTTACAAGAGATAGTTATAAGGAAATGAGAACGAGACTCCCTATAGGAAGCCATCATAGACTCAATGGCCAATGTCTTCAGTGCATTTAACAGAAAGTTTGATTCCCCCCCCGCCCCCTTTTTTCCTGTTTGGAGACGCAACTCACTGCCCATTTTCATTCCTACTGTATGTTTTGTTTCCTTGAGACACAAAAGATTAAAACATTTGAGTGGGCAAATAGGGAGAATTTGTTAATTGTTCCTCTGAAGTCCAAAAGGCAGCACAAATTGGATAAATTGAAACAAAATAGCTCAACTTATATCAAGATGTTGCCAGACCCAATGAGTGTTCAGCATCTGTTTTCCACATTGTATGGGATCCAATACAGAACAAAAAAGGGGTTAAGTTACTTCTAGAGCAAGTAATGAAGATTATGAAGTTCATAGCTCCAAGGAGCTATAGAAGCAGATGGCATTGCTTTAATGGAAGCTTGCTACAACCACAAGGGGGATTAGAGGGATATAGGGTGCAGAAACAAATTCTAGCTGAGAAAATCCATGTGGCGAATAAACAACACAAAACAGTTGGATTGAATTATCAGTTTCTCATTTGTAAATGTCATGTAATTTCAGGTAGCTGCGCTCCCCAGTGCCTTCAGAAGTTTAATTAGCAAAAATCTGAGCAGAGCAGATGCAATCACTTTTCTCTACAATATCAGCCAAGGTAGTAACATCAGTACTAAAATTAGCCTCCGTGCTAGAGATGTGGGGTGGGTAGAACACCAGGAGCTCCCAGAATCCCCTTACAAGGAGAGTGGAATCTTGCTCTGCGATGGAATTGGGTGCCCTGACAGCAAAGCTCTGTCTGCTATAGATATCTATAGGTACCTTCAATATAGGGAAGTTTTACTGTATCCACCTGCACTGCAAGGGCTAGCTTACTTCTCTACTAGTCTCTGCAGCGAAGTCTACCTTCCAATACCCACTGCAAGTGATGGATTCCCTCCCACAAAGAAGATATTTATGGTTAATGAAGTTGTTTAAACACAGCACATCATAGTCAAACTTGCTGCACTGCCACATGTACCAATTTTTGACTGAGATGTTAAACAAAAGATGCCATCTTACCAGTTGGGGAAAAAAATTCCATCAACACTAATCAGAAGTGTTATGTCATTGACTTTTATTGATACACAACCAAGATAATGAAGTGCAGGTACAATGAAAAACTTACAGCATTGTCAGACCAATCCATTCAGACATCAGAATCAATTATTCAAAGAAAAAAAGCTGCAATGATATTAGTGCAAAACAAAGTCATGAGACAAGTCCATGGTAGTGCAAAAGTGGTTCATAGTTTTCTGTTGCTGAGGTAAAATTAGGATTATATAGGTCAGTTCAAGAATCTGATGGATGTGGAAAAGCTACTGATCTTGAACTTTGTTGTGGGACTTCAGACTTCTATACTCCCGATGAAGGTGGAGAAAAGAGAATATGCTGTTTACTCTTGATAGCTGCTGCCTTCTTCTGATAGAACCTCCGTTGGGTTCTGTCAGTTGTGGAGAGGGCTATGTGCAATGCTGTCTGCATTCTATTGTATTCCTGTGTCAGAACTGCTATATCGACTCATGATTCAACCTGCCAGGATCATTCAACATGCAAGAGCTATACCTCAAAGCTACACCCTAAACATACTCCAAAGCAAAAAAAAAATCTTCTATTTTGTGATATTTTCTGGTGGTCTCATTATAGGAAGTATGTAGAAGGCAGAACGTGCAGAGGATGCTGCCTAGATTACAGAGCACATTTTAAGGTAGGTTGAGTGAGCTAGAGGCTTCCTTCTTTCCAAAGAGAAAAATGAGAGAAGACCTGATAGAGATATACATAAGATTCTTATTCATAAGGGTGTCAAAGGTTATGGGAGAAGCCCAGAAAACGGGGTTGAGAGGGATAATAAAATCAGCCATGATAGACTGGCAGAGGAGACTTGATGGCCCAGTGGCCTAATTCTGCTCTTATGTCTCATGGTAAGCAGACACATATATCCTATTTCAAGTTTATTGTCATTCAGCCCGACACATGTACTGTATAAATGCCAAATCAATCAATGTTCTTTTGAACCAAAGTGCACACATAGTACATAACCCACACACAAAGTAATATTACTACAAATAAAAATGATAAATAATAGGGAGCATTTACGACACAAGTTGAAAAGCAAACAGTATATCGCTACTGGCGCTTCATACGTTATGAGACCCGGGTGGTGGCAGGGAGCTCAGTAGCCTCACGGCCTACTTTAGATCAGTGACTTCATATCAAAATGTGAAGGAAAGCTCCGAGACATTCTCATATAGAATTATTTTATAGATGCAAGATTCTTTCAGTTGAATAACTAATGACATAGGAAGAGCAACAAATTTGCTCACATCTATGTATATACTGGCTGTATGAGGCCTTGACTCAACTTAAAGAAATAATGGTATATAAAAGGTTACAGATTCTTTACTTGGATTGCTTTATACAACCAAAAGACGCACCTCTGTAGACTCTTCTTCCACATTTGAACAACAACTACTTTTCCTGCTGTTTACTTTGCACATTGCTTTGATACTGTCGATATGCTCACAAGCAAATGACATAAGCAAATATGGCAACTGTTCAAACAGAGAACTTAAATGTTGACAGAAAATGGAGAATAACACTCTTCCTTATTTTGCAGCCAGAGAAGAAACAGGGGATCAGTCAGGGGAGCTGCCATTCTTCATTTCAATGATTAAAGTCTCAGAAATTTGTGAACCAATCCCTCACCCACAGCAATCAATCAAGTGCAAGATGTGTGTGGTAAGGGGAATACATAACCAGCTCAATGGGTGTAGATGGCAGTGACATAATTAAAATGAAAGTGACAGGAATATCCTCCCAAGTTACACATTTGTCTTCATGATCCAACAGCATGCAACCATACATAGACTATTCAGATTTGTCAGGCACCAATACTATCATCTTGCACCTTTGAGAAAAAGGTATGTTTTAGAGATGAAGTGTCAGCTATTATTCAGCAGAAGAACTCCTACAACCAAGCCAGAAGGTTGTAAGCTCTGGACACTTCCTGGGGGACTGGGGCTGAAAAGCCAGCCTGACAGCTTGTGTAATACTTGGGAAATGCTGTACTGTCCAGTCTCCACTACAGTTTCAGAAGACTGACAAGATATAGTTTTAAACCAAGCTTTTGTGGTAAAGTTCCCCTCCCTTTCATATTTTAAAGCCCTCTAGTGGCAAAAACTATTTCAGCTTTTTGTCCTTCATCAATCTATGTAAATCTCAAATATTTCACCTTTAAAAAAGGTAGGACCCAATCTTTGGAGCAGGACCTCACTGTATTGTATAATATCCTCCTCCACACATTTTTTCAACTGTTTTTTCACTTATTTACTCCATCAATATTTGCACGTTTATATCCAACTCATGTTAAAGATTAGTTTTGTTAGCTGTACATTAAGACATGCAGTAAACGCATCGTTTACAGCAATGATAATGGCAATTTGAGGATTATGCTGGGGCAGATTGCAAGTGTCACCATGCTTCCAGTACCATAACTTACCAACCTTACGCCTTTGGAAAGTGGGAGGAAACTCAAGCATCTGAAGAAAACTCATGTGGTCATGGGAAGAATGTACATTCCCCTTATAGATAGCGATAGGAATTCAATATTGATTACTTGGTGCTGTAAAGCATTATCTCAGCTGCAAAACTTGTGCTGCCCCATTATTAAAATATGCTGGTCTTCATGTTATTGGCAAACTTGAATAAGATTCATTATTGGGTATGGTAGCAACAAGTATAAATATTTAATGTGCTAGCACAGATTTGTATAGGCACCAATAGTTACTTCAAATTTAAGTATCCAAATTTTGGTAACTGAAGGAAACAAGTCTTATCTGCATATCAACATGAGATTTCTGTCTAAGTGCTGTAGCCCTCGACTTCCCAACATTCACACTACCTCCACTTTCCAATTCCTGCTTCACCACTCATCCCACACCCAAGACTGATCAAAGGACCAGAGTGCCAAGTTGCAGACACTCTCCAGTATTTCTACAGGAAGTTCTACCCAAACAATTTAGACAAAGGGAAAACATCAACATATACATTAATTTACTTGAAGAGAATGGACTTTAGAGACATGGTTAGCTTTAGTGAGGTGCTCAAACTTTTTTTTCTGGGTCTATTGCACCTTAACATTGTCAAGTCACTTTTTAATTGCCATTTCGACCATAACTGCTGGTACAGTACACAGTAAAGACGAGACAATGTTTTTCAGGACCATGGTGCTACAGGAAAGAATACAAAAACTACACTGAACTACATAAAACAACACAAAAACTACACTAGACTACAGACCTACCCAGGACCACATAAAGTGCACAAAACAGTGCAAGCATTATAGTAAGTAATAAACAAGACAATAGGCACAGTAGGTTGGTGTCAGTCTAGGCTTTGGGTATTGAGGAGTCTGATGGCTTGGGGGAAGAAACTGTTACATAGTCTGGTCGTGAGAGCCCAAATGCTTCGGTGCCTTTTGCCAAATGGCAGGAGGGAAAAGAGTTTGTATGAGGGGCGCGTGGAGTCCTTCATAATGCTGTTTGCTTTGCGGATGCAGCATGTGGTGCAAATTTCTGTAATGGTGAGAAGAGAGACCCCAATGATCTTCTCAGCTGACCTCACTAGGACCTCAGTATAATTACTGAGCAATGGGGGTGGAATATCAGAGATATTCAGAAACATTGAACATTTCTGAAAGCTTTGACAGCCACCAAAGTCAGGGGTACAGCTTAACCAGATGTCAGTTTTATTTCAATTGTCATGCATGGTGTTTGTCTTGCTTCTCACCAAGGTGTGGTTTGCTTAGGAAATGAAGGACTGACACAAGTACAGGTATTTTTTGTTCTCAGACTATAGGCAAGCAGAGATGGACAATCAGTAACTGCCTAATCTGTGCCAGCATTTTCACTCTGGTCATAGAGGTCAAGGTAGTCTCCTGAATAGGGAAATCTATTTGCCCTACAGGAGACTTGTTACAAGGAACTCTGTAGTTAATAACATTAAATGCTGCAGTTATTGCAGAACCACATTACTCAGTACTGGGTTGGCATTTGTGACTGAGTTAAGATAATTTTGGTGCCAAGAACAATTGTAATGATTCATGCAAGTGTCTTGAAATCCTAATAAGAGCATCATCTGGGAAACCGGGAAACATTCTGGCCAATTTTCTAACTTTACCTCTTGACCTCAAGTGGCAGAGTTGGGTAAAACATATGATGTTACAGCTTGTCCAAAAGGGATATTATGACATTTGGAATTTAGGACATGGAAAATTTTCTTTAAATAATGGGCAGTTGATGACAGCAGGTTTGGAAAGGAAGAGACCATTGTAGTTTCCCTTTTTAAAGAGGCAAGGAAAATAAACCATTAGTTTAAGTCCTTATCCAATAATGTAAACACAATGGCACCACCTGTGAGAATTGATTGGGGCAGAGGACAAACCAAAAATAGGTGACCAAGTGAAAAACAATAGTTTAACTTCCAATTAGTTTGGGATCACCTTAGAATAAACATGATATAGGACGATAAGATTTATATAATACCTTCAGTATATACAATTACTTCCGCACAATTCTCAATTGGACACAGTTTTGTGCAATATTGTTGAAAGAATATTTTCAACTGAATGAATCCCAGCCCACATAGTTTATGGCAACTGCTTGATGTTTTTCCATTTGTATAATGTTTGATTCTGTTAGCTTTCTAAAGTATACACACACAAAATAGACTGCAATATCATACAAGAGATAATACAACACAAGCTTCTATTTTCAAAGGGAAATGCATTCTCTAATCGCCCACTGACATTCTAAAGGCAATGAATTTGCATGAAACAAGTTGGGTTCAATGGTACATTAAGAGAGCATTGCTCCTCTCTGCCAAGGGCAACATCTAGCCCTTTGGTTCTGAAAGGGAAACCACAATAAAGAAATGCAAACCGGTACTTGCCTTGAGAGCGTTAACAAGTAAAAGCAACATTTGCTATATTCAGTCAGAAGCTATCACAGTAGATCCAGTAATACTCCGAGGGCCATTATTCAAATCCTACTGCATTCACACTTTCAGGAGAAGAACAATGGTAAAACTTCTCAATTTAATATATCTCCACTTCTTGCTCTTTGTATTTCCATCAGGCAGTAAGGCAGCAACAATCAGTGTTGAGCACCTTTAACCTGTCTGCAACAAGCGGGAATTCCCAGTGGCCAACCATTTTAATTCTAATCCCCATTCCCATGTTGGTCCAAAGCTCCCTCTTATGCCACAGTGAGCCCACTTTCAAGGTTGGATAAACAACACCTCATATTCCAAACAACAGGAATTCTGCAGATGCTGGAAATTCAAGCAACACACATCAAAGTTGCTGGTGAACACAGCAGGCCAGGCAGCATCTCTAGGAAGAGGTGCAGGCCTGAAACTTCGACTGTACCTCTTCCTAGAGATGCTGCCTGGCCTGCTGCGTTCACCAGCAACTTTGATGTGTGTTACCTCATATTCCATCAAGGTTACCTTCAATCTGATAGCATGAACATCAATTTCTTTAACATCACCTCCCATTTTACCATTCGCCATTTTGTCTCAAACTCCTCACCTGCCTATTACTTCTCCCTGGTGCCCCTCCTCCTCCCCTTTCTCCACAGTCCATTCTCCTCCCATCAAATTCCTCCTTCTTCAGCCCTTTACCACCTATCATCTCCCAGTTTCTCACTTCATCCTCTGTCCCTCTGGCTTCACCCATCCCCCTTCTAGTTTATACTCCTTCCATCCCCATCCCTCCTCCACCTGTTCTGGCTTCTTCCACCTGCTTTTCCAGTCCTGGCCCAAAATGTTGATTGTTTATTTCCCTCCATTAATTCTGCCAGACCTTTTGGGTTTCTTCAGCACTTCTTTTGTGTGTTATTCTATTTCCAGCATCTCTTAGAGTTAATGCTGCAGCCTCCCTGTTCAGCAACCCCAGCTGAATCCTGCCCTCAAGCTATATCTTTGATTATGCATAATTTTCTTCCTCCAGGGCTCTGTTTTTTTGACACATTGCAAAGATATGGCAGCAGGTTAAGTGCTCACTGTAAATTACACCTTAGTGTAGACAAGTGGCTGAAGAATCAAAGGGAAGTTGAGGACTTGTAAAAGAAAAGTTATGTGTAAGGAAAGAGAAAGGAATCTGATACCTGAGCAGTGTCCAAGGTCAGTAATGACCAAATTTTGACTTAATTTCCTTAATAACCAACTGAGGTACAGCCAATATCAATGACTTTTCCAAGGCTGAGTTTGGCCCTTGTGATTAAAGCCACAAAGCATAAATAGTAACTGCTTGACACTAACCTATGACCCTCCACAGTCACAAGCAGAAATACAGTAGAAGAAACTTAGCCTCTTTAGTGAAAACGCAAATTACATTAACACTGCCACTTCAAGCAGTTATAAATCAAGGACCTCGAAAGCCATTTATTGTTCAACTAAATCTGAGTGCATCAGTTCTCCCAAGACTCCTATATACAAAATGAATTCCATTATAGTTCATGATTTTTTTTTCCAATTGCATACTGTTATCAAGGAATTCATCCAGTCTCACAGTAAGTAGTAAACACACTCTTGGCGCATCAAGTTTGAAATCAATTGACTTAAAGAGTGAATTTTAGAGATAGTACAATGCTTTGCTGAATCAGGATAACAATCCTTAATATCCATATGACCATTCACTTTATACGCAAAGAACTTGAGACGTAACCGCCCACCACCCCCCCCCCCCCCATCTGACACTTCAGAGAAAACAATGCAGGTTTGTCCAATCTCTCCTTATGGTCAACACTCTCCAATCTGCATCATCCTGGACAACCTCTTCTGTGCCATCTCCAAAACCTCCTCAGTCTTCTTTTAGTGCGTGACTAGAACCACACACAATACGGTGAATTCTGGTTAAAGAGTACATCAGGACCAGTTTGCTGAGATTTCATGGAAATGTTCAAAGGGATAAAGAAAAACTACCATTTAACTAAGTAACAAATTATATATTTAAATTAATAACAAATTAGAACACTAACAATGTCACTGCAGTACTATGAAACTATTAGGAATTAATACTATAGTTATTAACAGAGGAATTCATCCCATGTACGCTGGCATGTACAGGGTGTCCAGGGAGCCTTAGCAGCTCTGGTGAAGGAGCTTGCCATGTCTGCTCTGGGGCAGCTCACTTACTTTTGGGCTCACCAAATATTCAGCTCTCATCTATGGCTCTCAGTAGATCTTTTCATGTCACAGCTGCCATACCCCGGTACACTGCTTTGACGGACAGGTTAAACCAGGTGAAGGTAGCTAGTGGGCCTTATACTCTGGTGAAATAGGGACATGTTTGTCCTAACATGTGAATTCAGCATAAACACGAGGAACTCTGCAGATGCTGGAAATTCAAGCAACACACATCAAAGTTACCAGTTAGTCCTGACGAAGGGTCTCGGCCTGAAACATCGACCGTACCTCTTCCTAGAGTTGCTACCTGGCCTGCTGCGTTCACCAGCAACTTTGATGTGTATGTGAATTCAGCTCTAGGAGACTGGGCAGATGAGATTAATAGTGAAACCCAACAGTCAAGAAGGTGGTCCTGCGATATTTCGTGGAGCACAAAGGACATGATAATATACAAAAGAAGTCATGGTTATCCACTGTGACCAAGGAAGATGTCAGATTTTGATGGCTATTCATACCACTGGACCCGGATATCCAATGTCAGGAGTGTGGAGCTGTCCCAGTGCAATGGCTTTTCCACTTTAAAAACTCCCCCGCACAGGTTTCATTGTCTGTGATGGATATAGCGGACAACCAGCATGTTGCTGTGTACTTTTGGTTGCATGAAAATGAACAAGATTAGCACAGATACCTAGTATAGATAATTAATAGCCTGCATATAATGCTTTCGATCACACTCTCCAAATCTTCCTTTTCATTGTAACATTCAAGATGATTGTTGATACCGTCAATTCATTGCAGATCCTAACTTGAAGTAGCGAACTAGTTTCATTTTCACTCCCAGCCATTTTTGGCACCTCCGAGCCTTAATGTTTAAAACTGCAGTCAGAAAGACGTTTCTAAATGGTCTTGCTACTTATCTCTCCAACTATCAGTGACAAAAAAAAAATCACTTATTTTTGAAAACAAACACACACAACTGATGCTATTTAAAAAACCATTTGTTCTAAGCACTGTGTAGTATCTAATAGGCACACAAGTTCATGTAACTGCCCCCAGTTAGAAGCAGGTCATCAGCAATCTCCTCTCCCAATTAAGTGACATAAAGTCCCTTATTCAAATGAATGAAGGGAATCATGGCCATTGTCTCAATTAGCTTTTGCTCTTGAAAAGCTGTCCCAAATAAGCAGCTGCCCCAATTAACCAATGGACCAATTAACCACAATCTATTATGTTCCAAATGTGGCCTGCCAAAGTTTAATACAGTTAAAACTTGAGAGCATTCAGAGTACTTAATACCTGGAACCTTATGGAAGCCCAGCAGAAGGCAACAGGTTTCATGTTCTGAAGGAGAATAGATGAGCTGTGAATAATTCAATATTTCACAATCATCTCACTTAATGTCTGGTTTAGTAAAAAAAAAATCAAATTTGAGATTCAAATCAGTTTGTAAATACATCTGAAACATCCCAAAACCAATATTATAAACGAGCAGAGGATGTAACAAGACTTGGCCTGCCTTTGCCTTGTCTCAGGACCAATTAGATCTTAAATGTTCAGTTTTCCAGCTGTCTTTTCTGTTTGCCAAGTGAACAAATTTTCAACCTATACTCCACGTTCGTCCACAAGATACAGTAATGCTGTGGCAAAATTACCAAGTTATCCAGAAGCTTGGATCATCACATTAGAAATAGTCTCCCCATTGGAAAATTCAAGTTATTAAATAAATCCACAAGTTAATAAAAAAACTAATACATGTAATGGCAATTATCAAACAAACAGATGTTTGTTGATCTCTACCAAGAAAGAAAATCTGCCATTCTTTTCAAGTCAACTCTCAACTACCCAATATAACATTCAGAGTTGCAGCTGAAAGGGGGGTGGTGATGGTATGTAATTAGTGATGAACAAAATGTTCCAGCAATCACTCAAACAGAAAAGATAAAATCATTACTTACATGAAGAGAAACTAATGGGAAATAAAAGGAAAAAATGTAGCAAAAAAAAAACTAAAAAATATAATTCTACAATAGCCATCAATGACACTGCAAACCACTTCAAAACTATTACCCTTACCTTAAACGCTGTTCTACACTTCAGAATCCACGATATTATAATGGCCTGCCTCATTGCTAGCAATCATCCCAGAATGCCCTGAAGATTTCTTGTGGAAAAGCTTGAAGGTTTATAAAATCACAAGAGCTTGTGGTTCTGGGATAGGTTGGTGCATCTCTTGTCAAAAAAAAATCACCCATGTTTCAGTCAGTAAAGCTTCCCAGTACAAAGCAGCCTTAGCCATTTATTAAGCTTTACATCTTTTTTTCAGCTGAGCTCTATTTGTAAGAATTAGCATGAAATGGTATAAACCTGAGACTAATGTATTCTAATCAATCCCAGGTTACATGTGATAGAAATAATAAGCAAAAATGACAGGCAGATGGAAGACAATGAAGATGGATAATCCACCCAGCTCTGAATGTGTTTTTGATATTGCTTCAGGTGAAGTACTTGTCGCAGAACCTGAAAGTCATTAAAACTAATTAAAATCTTCTACAGACCATTTGTACTGAATTCTTGGACCACATCAATTTTACTTGTGAGTGGCGACAATTATTTTGATATTATTCTGTGCATGATTGCTAATTAGAGCCTAATCATTACTCAATTTACCAAGCAGAGCAGAGTGGTGCATTAATCCCAAGAATAACCTTTTAAAATCAAGCTAATTTTCACTTCCAATCAGTATCAGAATACTGTAATGTTTGCAGAGATGAAGCAAAATTGATATTGATATCATTATTAAATCCAGTCATGTCAAAAAGTACAGAAAATTCTGGTACTAAAAGTGAGCTATTTCCAAAACAAATTTCTTAATTTTATAGTATCAGATAATATAAAAGAACCAATGGAAAAAAATTAATGAAAAAGTGATGTGCAAAAATTTGAATTGGTTTCTAAATATAGCCGAATACTATCTGTTTCAGTTCCAACTTGCGTGGGCGTGGGGGAGAGAGGTGAAGAGAGCAATCTAAGTATTGTAAAAATATGGTTTACAAGTCAAATTGTAGAGAATATTTTGAAGGGCCACAAAGACAGAATTGGTGGTGGTGATGGTATGGCACATATATAATGTCTATATATTAATACCTCCCCATATCATACATCGTGATATCAGTCAGGATCACAATGGGTCCTCACGTTGCCTCAGATGTCAAACTTTTGTCTCCCATCTCCACACTCAGAATTGTTCATCCCAGGTCACTTCCGTCTTCCCTCCCTTCTCCCCTGTCAGATTGCTACCCTGCTTTTGGACATCCCTCCTCACCCCTTTCCCACTTCCCTGTCAGACTTCCTTCCCCGCTGATTGACTTTCCTCCCTAGTCTACTTTTGGACAGATTCTCCCCTCCCACCACACACATCAGCACTCCCTTCCCACTCCTTCATCAGACTGATCCCCCCATTTCCCTGTCAAAGGACCCTTTCCTCTCTGCCCCACTGTTGAACTTTTCCTATTCTACTGTAGAACTAATCACCCCAGCCTCCTGTCAGACTTCCCTTCCCGCTCTCCTGTCAGACTGATCTCCCCACTGCTCCATTGTCAGATTGACTCCTCCACCCCTCTCTGCTGAACTCATCTCTCCTCCCTCACAATTGGATTGCCCTTCCCACTCCCCAAATCCAATTTCCCCCTTACTGATCCTGTCATACTAACTTCTCCACTCCTCTTATTGGGCTGACCTTTATTGGACTAGCCTCCCATTCCCTGCATTTTTGTTTTTTTTTTGTTTTTATTTTTCCCCCATGATATTAAAGGAGGACATTTGGCCCATCAAGCCAATGCCAGCTTTCAGATCAACCTCATCATTCCCATAGAGAATCTGAATCAAGTTTAATATCACTGACATCTGTTGTGAATTATTTGTTTTCTGGCAGCAGTACAGTATAATGTATAAAATACTATAAATTATAACAAGAAAAAAAAACATATAATTTAATAAGTGTGAAAAAGAGCAAGAATAGTGTGGTAGTCTTCCTGGATTGTTTCTTTTCTGTTCAGACATCTGATGGTGGAGTGGAAGAAGCTTTTCCTAAATCATTGAGTGTGTGTCTTTCAGGCTCCTTTACCTTCTCCCTGATGGTATCAAAGAGAAGAGAACATGTTCTGGGTGATGGGAGCCCGAAATGATGGATGCTGCCTTTCTGAGGCATCACATTTTGAAGATGTCCTCGATGCTGGGGAGGCTTGTGATAAAAATGGAGCTAGCTGAATTTGCAATGCACCTACTGAGTTTACTGCACCTACCTTCCTGTAATCTATTCTCTCTCACAAGCTCATCAACTCCCTTTGATCCTCTCATCACTCACTGACACTCATTTACAGAGGTCAATTCGTCTACCATCCTGTGATTGGGATGCAAGAGGAAAACAGAGTACTTTGGGGAAACCCACAAAGTCACAAGGAGAATGTGCAAACTCCAGGCAGACAACATCAGAAGTCAGAACTGAACCACAGGGAACTGCACGGCCTGCAGTGTTGCTAAATTACACTGCAGGATAATTGTTCACCCATTGGACTTGCCTCCCCTTTCCCACTCTCCACTTCCTTCACTGCTTTCCCTAGTCGGAGGGACTGTTTGCTTGGGGTGGGTGTACTTCTCCATCAGTAAGTGCTAGACAGGCACATGGGAATACATTCATAGACTATTTTCTAAATAGGGAGAAAATTCAGAAATTTGAGGTGTAAATAGACTTGGGAGACCTCATGTAGGATTCCCTAAAGGTTAACTTGCAGGTTGAGTCTGTGGTAAGGAAGGAGAATGCAATGTTAGCATTCCGTTCAAGAGGACTAGACTATAAAAGCATGGATGTAACGCTGCAGGCTTATAAGGCAATGGCAAGATTGAACTTGGAATATTGTGAGCAGTTTTGGGCCCCTTATCTAAGCAAGAACGTTTTGGCATTGGAGAGTGTCCAGAGGAGTTTCACAAAAAGGATCCTAGGAATGACAGAATTAAAGTATAGGCAGTGTTTAATAGCACTGGGTCTATACTCGCTAAAGTTTAGAAGATTGAGGGAGGATCTCAATTAAACCTATCAAATATTGAAAGGCCCAGAAAGAGTGGAAGTGTGGAGGATTCTTCCTATAGTGGGAGAGCCTAGGACCAGATAGCACAACTTCAGAATAGAAGGCTGTCCCTTTAGAACACAAAATGGAAATTATTTCGATTGAGGGTGTGAATCTGTGGAATTCAGCCCAAGTGATTGTGCATATGTAAAGCAGAGGTTGATAGATTTTTAATTAATAATGGTGTCAAAGGTTATGGAGAAAAGGCAGGAGAATGGGGTTGAGGGAGATAATAAATCATCTATAATGGAATGGTGGAGCAGACTCGATGGACTAAATAGTCTAATTGTGCTCTTATTTCTTATAGAATGAATCCAAATGTACAGAGGTGATTGCAAATTTTCAATATACCTTTAGGCTCAATGACAGCTTCTATGCTGTAATTATAGGAACTGCTGTATGGTCCCCTAGTATAAGAAGAACCGTGTTACAACTTTGCTATCTTCCTATCTGCTGTACTGCATTTTCTTTAACTGTAACACTATTTAGCATTTTGTTGTTGTTTTCCCATGTTACTAACTCTGTGCATTAATGTAATGAAATGATCTGCATGGTTGGCCTGCAAAACAAAGCCTTTCTTTGTACATTTGATGATAATAAACCAGTTTTACTTTTGTATCTATTTAACAACAGTGGCCACAGACAGCATCAGAAGTCAGAAATGAACCCAGGTCACTGGAACACAGGCAACCTGCAGTAAATTATGCTGTTGAATGACTTCCGATCAAAATAGTGCCTGCATACAATGCTCCTTTGGACGATGTCTCTGAATAGATCATGAAACTAATTTTTCCCCACTTATTTTATGGCTTTTACCTTTGCTTCTCATTTTGAATGCGACTCTGGAACTGTCGAGGCCTGTGTTTTGCTGTTTGGAGATCAGTGGGGTGCTTCAATGCTCTGCAGTCTCTGAGAGGGTTTCGGGAGGCTGAGGCAATGCGAGCGAACTTCATGGCAAGAAGAATGCAGTACGGCACACGAGCTGCTGCTTGACCCCATTTCACCAATTATAGTTTCCATTATTCACTGATTAAAGTGACCATGTGCCTGCTCCGTTTTGCTGTTTTCTTTTAGTGCGGGATTTGGGGTCAATGCACCTGGTCCATTTTTATTCTTTTTTTTTGTGGGGAAGTGGGATATGGGGGTTGATGATTGTGCTGCCTTTCTTTTCTTTCTTAGTTTCATGGCAATCAGGAGAATTGAAGAATTCCAGAGTTGTATACTTTGATTAAAAATGAACCTTTGAACCACAGGTCAGCTTGTCTCACTAAACATCTCTGAGAAGCTCTATGAAGCTTTCTACCAGGTAAGATAACAGTTCAGCATGAACTAGATGGGCTGAAGAGCCTGCTTCTGTGCTGTAATGCTCTATAACCCTATAACTCTCGTCGCTGCAATCCCTCACAGTGTTTCTGTATCTTAACGTGATGTCATAATAAATTGAAAAGTAAGAACATTAGGTAATAACATAAAGTTAGCAATCATATTCCTCAACCTCAATTCTAACTCACTGAATTATTTATTGCCTTTTACGAACTTGTGGCATTGGGTTACAACCAATTAATTAGTTTCAAGCAGTAATCTGATGTACGTATATGAAAACAGAATGCCAAATTATACAGCAAAGCTCTCACAAAATTAAATCTGTGTGATTGTTTTATCATTAAACAACGCTGAGCTTTAGATTAAATAGTCAGATCGCAGCTTCTGTTTTTGCTTAGACTGGTTAATGCTGCCAGATCCCGAACATGGCTAATTACTTGGCTTCAGTCCACTGTACTCCACCAATGAAAAAGAATTCTACAATTCAACAGTCTGTCACACATTTCAACAGCCTAGACATGTTGGAGTTTAATATTGTCCTTGTGATCTGATCTACCGTCATTTTCAAACTTTTGTTTGAAGAATGAAATGTTGTTGATGTATCTAAAGTACTCACTCAAACTGAATGCATTTGAAAATGCAAAGATATAGCATTCTTTCAGCTCATGGAACAGTGCAATTGATGATACCTACCCACTCGCAATTCACAGAATGTGATCTGCTAATCTGCAAGTGGGAAGATTAAAGTACAGACAGGTTAGATAGTGAAAATATGATATTTTCACTGACCTCCTGGTCCACACTACTTCAGTTCTATTGTGTAAAAAAAAAAGTTTTTTTTTTCAATTCTGCTTCAAGTTGAAGGCTGTTCTTTTTGTTGTATTTTCCAATGAAGCTGTCAGGTTGTTTATCCAAGTCTCATATCAGCAGGAATCCTCAAGCTTCTTCACTGAAGCCAACATTCCCAGCACAAAGACAATGATCCCCATGTATCAGCTTCACCGCAATGCAAATGCTGAACTACTGCTCTGTAATCGATCCCTCTCTCCTCAGCTCATATTCCAGAAAACACAAGAGGCTTTCCCAAGCTGGGCGACATCATGAATTGGCATTTAAGCTGCTACATATTCCACCTGGAAGTGGACTGAGGCGAATGGAGTTGAGGTGGACAGTTTTGATGAACGATGCAATAAGCCCAAAACCTCAGATGACCTACAGCTACTCCTAATTCTTCAGAAGTGAGGTGGTGGTGGAGGAAAACACAAAATGCTGGAGGAACTCTGAAGGCCAAGTAATATGTAGGTACAGTTCTCCAGCTCTCGGCTCCATCCCTCCCCCTCCTGTCTTCTCCTATCATTTTGCATCTCCCCCTCCCCCTCCAGCTTTCAAATCCCTTACTCACTCTTCCTTCAGTTAGTCCTGACGAAGGGTCTCGGCCTGAAACGTCGACTGCGCCTCTTCCTATAGATGCTGCCTGGCCTGCTGCGTTCACCAGCAACTTTGATGTATGTTGCTTGAATTTCCAGCATCTGCAGAATTCCTGTTGTTTGTATGTACAGTTGATATTTCTGGTTGAGACCCTTCGGCCGGGACAGGTCTCAGCCTAAATCTATAAATCAGCTATACCGGATTGGTGTTATGTAATGAACTGAGGTGATTAGGGAGCTTAAGGTAAAAAAAAAGTCTTAGGAACCAGTGATCACAATATGATTGAGTTCTACTTGAAATTTGATAGGGAGAAAGTAAAGTCTGATGTAGCAGTATTTCAGTGGAGTTAAGGGGAATTACAGTGGTATGAGAGAGGAGTTGGCCAAAGTAAATTGGAAGGAGCATCTGGCAGGGATGTCAGCAGAGAGGCAATGGCGTGCGTTTCTGGGAAAAATGAGGAAGGTGCAGTACACGTTTATTCTAAAAATGAAGAAATACTCGAATGGTAAAATAGTACAACCACAGCTGACAAGGGAAGTCAAAGCCATTGTAAAAGCAAAAGAAAGGGAATATAACAAAGCAAAAATTAGTGGGAAGATAGAGGATTGGGGAGTTTTTAAAACCCTACAGAGAGCAACTAAAAATCATTATGGGGAAAAGATGAAATATGAAAGCAAGCTAGCAAATAATATTCAAGTGGATAGTAAAAGATTTTTCAAGTATGTTAAAAATAAAAGAGAAACGAGAGTGGATATAGGACCGCTAGAAAATGAGGCAGGAGAAATAATAACGGGGGACACGGAGATGGCTGATGAATTAAATGAGTATTTTGCATCAGTCTTCACTCTGGTGGACACTTGCTGTATGCCTGATGTTGTAATGTGTGAAGGAAGGGAAGTGGGTGCAGTTACTATCACAAGAGAGAAGGTGCTCAAAAAGTTGAAAGACCTAAAGGTACACAAGTCACCCAGACCAGATGAACTGCAACCCAGGGTATTGAAAGAATTAGCATTAGAGATTGTGGTGGCATTAGAAATGATCTTTCAGAAATTATTGGGCTCTGGCATAGTGCTGAAAAATTTGAATGTCACTCTACTCTTTAAGAAAGGAGGAAAGCAGCAGAAAGGAAATATTAGACCAGTTAGCCCGACCTCAGTGGTTGAGAAAATGTTAGAGCCAAATGCTATGGATGAGATGACGGAGTACTTGGTGACACAGGACAAGACAGGACAAAGTCAGCATGGTTTCCTTCAGGGAAAATCCTGCCTGACAAACCTGTTGGAATTCTTTGAACAGATTACAAGTAGGATAGATAAAGGGGATGCAGTGGATGTTGTATGTTTGGACTTTCAGAAGGTCTTTGACAAGGTGCCAGCCATGAGGCTGCTTACCAAGTTAAGAGCCCATGGTGTTACAGGAAAGTTACTAACATGGTTAAAGCATTGGCTGATTGGTAGGAGGTAGTGAGTGGGAATAAAAAGGTCCTTTTCTGGTTGGCTGCCAGTGACTGGTGGTGTTCCACTAGGGGTCGGTGTTGGGACCACTTCTTTTTATGTTGTATATAAATGATTTTAGATGATGGAATAGGTAGCTTTGTTGCCAAGTTTGCAGATGATACAAAGATTGGTGGAGGGGCAGGTAGTGTTGAGGAAACAGGTAGGATGCAGAAGGATTTAGACAGATTAGGAGAATGGCAAGAAAGTGGCAAATGAAATACAATGTTGGAAAATGCTTTGTCATGCACTTTGGTAGTAGAAATAAATGTGCAGACTATTTCCTAAATGGGGAGAAATTCCAAGAATTTGAGATGCAGCAGGACTTGAGAGTCCTTATGCAGAAGACCCTGAAGGTTAACTTGCAGATGGTGTGGAAGGCAAATGCCATGTTAGCATTCATTTCAAGAAGTCCGGAATATAAGTACAGGGATGTGATGGTGAGACTTTATTAGGCACTGGTGAGGCCTCACCTTGAGTATTGTGAACAGTTTTGGGCCCTTCATCTTAGAAGAGATGTGCTGGCATTGGGGAGGGTCCAGAGGAGGTTCACAAGGATGATTCCAGGAATGAAAGGGTTATTATAAGAAGTGACTCTGGGTCTGTACTCGCTGGAATTCAGAAGGACGATGGGGGATCTCATTGAAACCTTTTGAATGTTGAAAGGCCTAGACAGAGTAGATGTGAAAAGGATGTTTCCCATGGTGGGAGAGTCTAGGACAAGAGGGCACAGCCTCAGGATAGAGAGGCATCCTTTCAAAACAGAGATGCGGAGAAATCTCTTTAGCCAAAGAATGGTGAATTTGTGGAATTTGTTGCCACATGCAGCTGTGGAGGCCAGGTTACTGGATGTATTTAAGGCAGAGGTTGATAGGTTCTTGATTGGATATGGCATCAAAAGGGAGAAGGCTGGGAACTGGGGTTGAGGAGCAGAAAAAAAAAGGATCAGCCATTATTGAAAGGTGGAGCAGACTCGATGGGCCAGATGGCCTAATTCTGCTCCTATGTCTCATGGAAACATTGACTGTACTTTCCCCTCCCCCCCCCCATAGATGCTGCCTGGCCTGCTGAGTTCCTCCAGCATTTTGTGTGTGTTGCTTGGATTTCCAGCATCTGCAGATTTTCTCTTGTTTGTGGTGGGGAGGATGGGGTTAAATGATTAGAGGGGATGGACAGATTTTCCAGATGAGATGGTAGGGACAATCATGCAGTTCCATCACCTACAAGGCATAACCAAGGAGTCTTGTGAAATAGTCTCCATTTGCTTGGATAAGTATAGATTCATCTTGACTCCAGAAGCTTGTTGTCAATCAAGAGAATGCAGCCAGTTTGATTAGTTCTCTCTGCTTTGGCATCTTAAGCAAGCATAACTATTGCTTCAGCTTTTGTTCGTCTTTTAAATCATCTTAGCACCTACATAAGTTCAGGAATTCACTTCTGAAAAGTTTTCACATCCTTACATCTCAAAGAAACTCCTCAAACCTTGCACTTGAACAAAGCCATTGATTATCAAGTTTCTTGTTAAGGACAATTCTAGCCACTTGGTACTTGGCATTTATCAGCTCATGCATTAACATTACTTCAGGTCTTACTTCATGGAGTCATGAACTGTTCCATTTGTGGCACAATTTCTAACGGAATTGAATGCAATAGTTACAGTCCTTAGTGAAGATCCCTACTTTAGGCTATCAGTCACTAAGTGCTGTTTCTTGGCACTATCAACACTACCACCTTTCATTTTCCCAATGACAGAATGCAGATTGAAAAATGACCACCATCTGTTGTGTATTTAATATTTCAGTAATTATCAAGTAATTTCAGTAATTATCAAGTAATATTGTAAAAAGATTGGTTGATTAAGCATTCATGTTTATTTACTCATTCTGATTTATATGTAAATTTACACGCATGACATATTTCACCTCACCACCATGTCATACGCACACACCTCCCCTTGAAGTGAAAATGAAGTTAGACTCGCATTCTGGACTCCCTTGCTTTTCTTTGAGTTAGTTTTATGTTTTGGAGTTACAAAACTTAATATTGGTGACAAGGAAGCTTTGCACAAACCCAAGATAACTTTTTACTTGAAGTGTAGTGAGATGACTAAGTTTATGTGGGGGGTGGGGAGGGAAATTGCAGCACATATCTCTTTGGTAGGGAGAGTGGTAGAGTTAAAAAGAAGGCAAAAAAAATGGATGTATTCATGGTTTTGTAAATAGTGACTACTGGGTGATAATAATTATAATTGAAAAAAAGGAAATGGCTGTATTTTAAAGTAGATGAAATAGCCAATGAGAAATGAGTACCAATTTTGCAGAATGCATTGTGTTTAAAGGCATACAGTTTGCCTAAAAGTTTGACTTCTCCAACCAAACCAGCCAAAATTAGCTTTGCTGATATTGTGAAAGTGGTGGAGAAACATTCAGAACTCAAACTATTGTTGAATGCAGAACACTTCATATTTCATAAGTGGAATTAAACCAAATGTATTTGTTTCAATACATCACTGAATTTTCTTTGTTGAATACGGATTATAAAATAATAGCAAAAATTTTATCAAATAGATTATCTAAATATTTACCAAAATTAATACATATGGATCAAACAGGATTTATTAAAAATAGACAATTGGCAGATAATGTAACCCGGCTACTTAGTATAATTCATTTGGCACAAAAAAGGGACGAGAAGAGTATAGTAGTAGCCTTGGATGCAGAAAAAGCATTTGATAGATTAGAATGGGATTTTTAATTTAAAGTATTAGAAGAATATGGGTTAGGAACATCTTTTATAAATTAGATTAAAACTTTAAATTCTAATCCTAAGGCTAAAGTAGTGACAAACTCTCAAATTTCAACATCATTCCAGTTAAAAAGGTCAACTAGACAAGGTTGTCCATTATCACTTGCTTTATTTGTACTGGCGATAGAGCCATTAGCAGAACTAATCAGAATTGATCCAGATATTATGGGTTTTAGAGTTAATCAGGAGGAATATAAAATTAATCTTTTTGCCAATGATGTTTTGATCTACTTAACAAACCCACAACATTCGTTACATAAATTATCTTCCAGATTGGATGAATATGGGAAGGTATCAGGTTACAAAATAAATTGGGATAAAAGTGAAATTTTACCTCTCACTAAAGGAGACTATAGTCAATGTCGATTAGTAACCCAATTTAGATGGCTGGTAAATGGTATAAAGTATTTAGGTATAAGACTTGATAATGATGTAAAGAATTTATATAAATTTAATTATTTACCACTATTGAAAAAAATTCAAGAAGATTTTGACAAATGGATGATACTACCAATAACATTAGTAGGTAGAGTCAATGTTGTAAAAATGAATATATTTCCTAGATTACAGTATTTGTTTCAAACATTACCAATACAATTGCCACAGAAATTTTTTCAAGAGTTAAATAAATGTGTGAGAAAATTTCTTTGGAAAGGTAAAATGTCAAGAATATCATTAGAAAAATTGACATGTAAATTTGGGTTAGGAGGGTTACAACTTCCAAACTTTAAAAACTATTATAAAGCAAATCAACTTAGATTTATTGCATCTTTCTTCGATGATCGAAAACCAGCATGGATTAAAATAGAATTAGACAAGATAGGAGAAAATAGACCTGAAGATTTTGTATATAAATGGGAATCTAAATGGATACGGGAAAAGAAAGAATCTCCTATATTAACACATTTGATAGATCTATGGAATAAGATAAATGTTGATAATGAAACACAGAAATCTCTATTAGCAAGGAGACCTTTGTTCCAAAACAGACTTATTCCTTTTACAATGGACAATCAACTTTTATATAATTGGTACCAAAAAGGGATTAAATTTATAGGAGATTGTTTTGAACGAGGTATATTGATGTCATTTGAACAATTAAAGGATAAATATAAAATATCAAATAATACTTTCTTTTGTTACCTTCAATTAAGGGCTTACTTAAAAGGTAAGCTGGGTCAAACAATGTTTTTGCCAAAACCTAATGAAATTGAAATTTTAATTCAAAAAGGGAAAATTAAAAAATTTATTTCTTGTATGTATAATTTGATTCAAGAACAGACAATTAAACAAGGAACCCATAAGTCAAAGCAAAAATGGGAAACAGATCTGAATATTAATATTGATGAAACAAATTGGTCAAGACTCTGTCTTGACAGTATGACAAATACAATAAATATTTGACTTAGATTAGTACAATATAATTTTTTTACACCAATTATATATTACACCACAAAAAATAAATAGATTAAATTCAAATCTATCCGATAAATGCTTTCGGTGTAATCAAGAAATTGGTACTTTTTTACATTCTACTGGGTCTTGTTTTAAAATTCAACCCTTTTGGATAAATTTAAGAGTCTTATTGGAACAAATTACTGGAAATTAACTTCCACATAACCCTGTATTATTTCTATTAGGTGATTTGAAGGGATTAAGCCGAAACTTAAATTGAATAAATATCAGAAAGAATTTATAAAAATTGCATTGGCAGTAGCTAAGAAGACTATAGCAGTTACTTGGAAATCTGATTCGTATTTAAGTATGGATCGTTGGAATAATGAAATGGCTAGTTCTATTCCACTCGAAAAAATTACTTATAATTTAAGAGATAAATATGTAACATTTTTGAATATTTGGCGCCCTTATTTACAAAAGATAGGATGGCATATTTAAGTGCTCCGATAAAGATCTTGGTCCCTTGGGGAAAGTAACAAATAATTATACCATATTTTTTTGAGTCCCATGGAGCATGTGGAAACCTTCCAATACCCAGGCAGCTCTTTTTTCTTTCTTTTTAGGTAGGACTATATGGGGGGTGGGGAGGGTAGATTTTATCTTTTCATGTATTCTTTTTGAAAACTCAATAAAAATTATATTACAAAAATACATCACTGAATTGAAGCAAATGTCTGAGTACTGTAATTTGGCAAGGGCGTTCATAATGCGCTGAGAGATTATTTAGTTTGTGGAATCTTACAAACAAAGCATTCGAAAAGAATGCTTTCTCCTAACTTTCTCCTCAATGTGTTTCTCCTAACTGAAACACAACTTACAGAGTTTATAAAAAGTACTCAATCCCCTTGGAAATTTTCATGTTTTATTGTTTTACAACATTGAATCACAATGAATTTAATTGAGTTTTTTGACACTGATCAACAAAAAAGATGCTTGCATGTCAAAGTGAAAACAAATTTCAACAAATTGGTCTAAATTTATTCCAATTATTCAACACAAAATAACTGATTGCATCATTACTCACCACCTTCAAGTCAGTATTTAGTTTATGCACTTTGGCAGCAACTACAGCCTTGAGTCTATGTGGATAGGTCTCTATCAGCTTTGCACAGCTGGACACTACAATTTTCCCCACATTCTTCCTTACAGAACTGCTCATGCTCTGTCAGAATACATGGGGATCATGGGTGAACAGCTCTTCTCAAGTTCAACCACAAATTTGCAATTGGATGGAGATTTGGGCTCTGATTTGCCTACTCCAGGATATGAACTTTGTTGTTTTTAACCCATTCCTGGGTAGCTTTGGCTTTGGGTCATTGTCTTTCTGGAAAAGAAATCTTCTTCCAAGTCATGGTTCTCTTGAAGACTGCATCAGGTTTCATCAGGATTTCCCTGTATTTTACTGTATTCATATTCTTGTATCTATCTCCTGTCTTGTACTTTTCCATAACCCTTTCATAGAGTTGCTTAGAGTGTTATTTTTCCTCCATTGCAAAGTTTTTATAAGAATACTCACTCACCAACAGTTGGACCTTCTGGCCACAGGTGCATTTTTTACCACAATTAACTGAGACATTGTGACTGCAAACAGGTGCTCTCCATTTAACTCATTTTGGGACTTCTGAAACCAATTGGCTGCAACAGTGATGATTTGGTGTGTCATAGTAAAGGAGGTGAATTCTTCTGCTATCAACAATTTTGTGGTTTATATCTATAATTAATTTAGATTACATTGCAGCGATCTGTTTTCATGTTGACACCAAAGAGTATTTTTCTGTTGATTGGTGTCAAATCAAATCCACTATTAATCAACGTTGTAACATGAAAATTTCTTGGAGGAGGGGAGGGTGAATACTTTTATAGGCCTCCAAATAGCAGCCAGGATGTGGATTATAAATTACAGCAGGAGATAGAAAAGGTGTGTCAGATGGGCAATGTCATGATAATTGTTGGGGATTTTAACATGAAAGAAGAGTGGGAAAATCAGATCAGTACTGGACCTCAAGAGAGAGAATTTGTAGAATGTCTAAGGGACGGCTTTTTAGAACAGCTTGTTGTTGAGCACACTGGGGGATCGGCTGTGCTGGATTGGGTGTTGTTCAGTGATCCGGAGGTGATAAGAGAGTATAAGGTTAAGGTACCCTTAGGGAACAGTGATCACATTATGATTGAGTTCAAATTGAAATTTGAGAGGGATAAAATAAATTCCAATGTGTCGGTATTTCAGTGGAATAAAGGAAATTACAATGGCATGAGAGGAGAGCCAGCCAAAGTTGATTGGAAGGGGACAGCAATGGCTGGAGTTTCTACGAAAAATGAGGGAAGTGCAAGACCAATATATTCCAGATAATTAGAAATTTCAAAGTGAAGAAGGACACTACCGTGGCTGACAAGTGAAGTCAGAGCCAAAGTAAAAGCAAACAAGAGGGCATACAAGGAAACCAAAGCTAGTGGGAAGATAGAGGATTGGGAAGTTTTTAAAAACTTGCAGAAAGAAACTAAGAAGGTCATTCGGAAGGAAAAGATGAATTATGAGAGGAAGCTGGCGACTAATATCAAAGAAGATCCTAAAATCTTTTTTAGGTATATAAAGGGTAAAAGAGAGTCGAGGGACCAATACAAAATGACACTGGAGATATTGTAATAAGAGATGCAGAGATGGCTGAGGAACTGAATGCGTATTTGGCATCAGTCTTCACAGGGGAAGACGTCTGCAGTATCCCGGACATTCAAGAGTGTCAGGGAACTGAAGTTTGTGCAGTGAAAATTACGTCTGAGAAGGTGCTCAGGAAGCTTAATGGTCTGAGGATGGATAAATCTCCTGGACCTGATGGAATGCACCCTCAGTTTCTGAAGGAAGTAGCTGGAGAGATTGTGGAGGCACCAACGATGATCTTTCAAGAATCAATAGATTCTGGCATTGTACCGGATGACTGGAAAATTACAAATGTTACTCTGCTATTTAAGAAGGGTGAGAGGCAGCAGAAAGGAAACTATAGACCTGTTAGCCTTACATCTGTGGTTGGGAAGTTGTTGGAATCGATTGTTAGGGATGAGATTACGGAGTATCTAGAGGCACATGACAAGAGAGGCCAAAGCCAGCATGGTTTCCTGACAGAAAATCCTGCCTGACAAACCTACTGCAATTCTTTGAGAAAATTACAAGCAGGGTAGTCAAAGGAGATGTAGTAGATGTGGAGTACTTGGATTTACAGAAGGCATTTGATAAAGTGCCGCAGATGAGGCTGCTTAGCAAGATAAGAGCCCATGGATTCTAGGACAAGAGGGCATGACTTCAGGATTGAAGGACATCAATTTAGAACTGAGATGCGGAGAAATTACTTCAGTCAGAGGGTGGTAAATCTGTGGAAGTTGTTGCCATGAGCAGCTGTGGAGGCCAAGCCATTGGGTGTATTTAAGGCAGAGATAGATAGGTTCTTGATTAGACAGAGACATGACTGAGTTGTAGTCATGAATGAAATTGAGTGTGAACAGCACGGCAACGTCTAAAGGGAAACCTGCGTAGCCAAACAAGTTGTGTTACCATTGGATCAGAGTCTCACATATACCAGACCAATGCAGGTTTAAAGGCAAAACTTGCAGAAAATAAAAAACAAAGCACGATATGTGAAAGGAGCATGCCAGACAGACAAAAATAAATGGACTGCACAGGGGAAAAAAAAGATAAAATGTCAAATTTCAGTTTCAAAAAGAGCACTAATCTGCATGCTGTTGATGAAAAATCTGATAATGACAATGACACATCACACAGGACTGGATAGCCTTCAGATTTACATTGTGAAGCCTAATCCAGAAGTAAAGAGGAAATTAATTAATTGTACACTGACTTGGCTGTTTCAATCATACCACTAAATAAGTTTGAATGGCATTTCAAAGATACTGAACAGAAGCCTGCAGATATTCAACTAAGAACTTACACAGGAGAAAAGAGAATTCCTCTGGAATGACATTGAAACTGTGAAATACAACAACCAACAAGCCACGTTGGGCTTGCATGTGGTATAGGCAAGAGGGCCAGTATTGTGAGGATGTGATTGAATGAGACAACTACGACTTGATTGGAAATCCATCCACCATTTGCATGCCACATCCCCTGCAATAGTGTCAACTGAAAGCAAATTAAGAAAAGTACTGGATGATGCCACAGCAATGTTCAAGGATGGCATTGGAACACTCAAAGTCAAAGGTAAAATGGTGTTAAATGAAAATGCTTCTCCAAAGTTTTACAAAGCCCATCCAGTTCCAAATACCATCCGCCATAAAATAGCCAGTGAGCTTGATTGCATGGAGACTGAAGAAATTCTTTCCAACGTTGAGTGGAACTCAGGCGCAATACCAGTAGCCAAGAAGAAAGGGTTTGTCAGGATCTGTGATGATATTCATGTCACCATCAACCCTGTACTGTAAGTAGATCAATACCCTCTGCCCAGGATAGAGGATAAATTTGCAAACCATTCTGGGGGAAATGCTTCAGCAAAGTGGTCTTAGCTACCTAAAATGGAGATGGAAGAAGAGTCCAAAATGCTTCTCACATAAACACTCACAAAGAGCTTTATCATTATAATAGTCTTATTTTTGGAGTAGCATCTGCCCTTACACTCTGGCAGAAGGTTATGGACCAGGTGTTGCAAGACTGTCCAGGTACTTAGTGTTACCTGGATGACACCATTGTCACCAGTAAGGATGATAAGGAACATTACCAAAATCTCAAGATGGTGTTAAAAAGATTAGAAAATTATGGGCTCACAGCACGACGCAACAGGTCTGGATTCTTTAAATCAAGCATCACTTACTATGGTCACACCACTAATGCACAGGGATTATACGTGTGTGCTGAAAAAATTCAAGCGGTCGTGGATGCTCCAAGGTCAAAGTACATGTCAGAGTTGTGGTCCCGTTTAGGATTTGTCAATTTCTTTCACAGGTTCCTGCCAAACCTGCCTCCTGTGGTCCACCTGTTGAACTCATTACTACAGGTTGGGTAGAAATGGTACTGGACAATGCCATGTGGGACGGCTTTCCAAAAGGTAATGCAAATGCTGATGTCAGACATTATGATCCACATCATCCCGAGAACCTTGCCATACACTGTTCGGGATGCCAACAGATCAAAAGAAGGGTGTCTAGAGCTGTCAGAACCAATTCCTGCAGTCCCAGAGTGAACTCCTACTACCACCACGAAAGAGGCCCCAGAACCTGAGATTGTTTCACAGGCGCATGTTTCAGCTGCTAAGCAGAATGATCCCCCTTGTTCAGAAGGACGTTGTTAAGAAAGCCTCTGCTAAGTTTGACTTGCTTCCAGACTCCCTTGTTTTTCTTCCAATTAGTTTTATGCTTTTGAGTTATTATCCATATTGGATTTGATATTCTGGACTATCTTTACATCCATTGGGACTAAAACATTACAGACTGAGTATCCTGGAGTCACTCATCTTCTGACACCACAAATTAGATGGAGGAAGGATGTTGCTAATAGTGGAGATGGTCTTAAGATAAGGGGGTAGTTATTTTTAAAAAAGACAAACCTCGTATTTGTAAAAAAAAAGTCATGATTGCACAACTTTACACATTGTGAGTAATGTGTCATTACCACCATCATAACGCTTGGCCTGTTTTGCAGCAGAAGGCTTCAGCGCCACAGCTGGAGTGCATTCTGCCACAGGGCCTTTGTTGCATCTGTGCTTTCAGCTATTCTTTGATGTCACATGGAGTGAATCAAACTGGCTGAAAACTGGTGTGTGTGTAATGGCGCAGACCTCGAGAGGAAGCTGAGATGGATCATCAATGATAATACCAGCTGAAAGTGGCTAGAGTTGCAAAGATAAGTGTCTTGTCTCTGATCTATTTAATGCAGTGACCCATTTTAAAGTGAATTTTCTTGATAACGAAGTACTGTATGTCTTTCTGAGGGACTGGAAGTCATTGCATAAGTACAAGACTTTTTAATCTGAAGTACCATCGGCACCTGGCATCCAAGGTGAGATGAGTTCCACCCTCCAGAAGTAATACTGAAGTGA
The DNA here is from genome assembly GCF_963921235.1 of Mobula hypostoma. Taxonomy (NCBI): domain Eukaryota; kingdom Metazoa; phylum Chordata; class Chondrichthyes; order Myliobatiformes; family Myliobatidae; genus Mobula; species Mobula hypostoma. The sequence goes on from NC_086101.1 coordinate 175,911,223, forward strand.
GTGTTAAAAGTGCTGTCTTCCAATTTACTACCTATTGAGAATTGTTAGATAACTGCTGCAAGTGGACACTTTTGCTCCGATTAATCCACAGTCAGCCTGTTTCAGTTTAAAGGGTTTGATGGTACATCCTAAATCACCTTAATTTGCATTCATTAAAAGACTCATTAGTCAGATAGTGTTGATTAATGTTCCATTAGCAATTCAGTTCAGAACACATGATATGAAGGAATGACTTAATATCTAAAGCTCCTTTTTGAATAACTTACTGAATATTTAACAGTAAAAAAATTAATAGTTCAAGTATTCCATTGAAGATTATTTTTTTGTGAAAATACACATTGCAGTCAGGGGGTACTTCTTATAGTAGGGGAAAAATCTGAATGACAATGTGAAGGTGAAACATAGTGTGGGAAATTATGGAAAATGCTTTGCCCTTTACCTGTTCAATTGGTTCCTTGGAGATTTTTAGTTTTGTTTAATATTCATTGAACTTTGTTAAGTGTTTCTTTTCAAAGAAAATGAATTAAATTCATTTGAAAGCATTTTCTTTTACTGCCTCTTGTACAAGTGAAAAGCACATATCTTGGAGGCGACATTTGTTATCAATTAAAATTAAATGTTAAATATATATAATTGCAGTTAATATACTGAATACAATAGCATTAGTGAAATAGATATCAGAATCTGAAATACAAGTAAAAGGATACTTTAAGTATGCATTGGAATTTGATTTATGGATTGGACTGTAATTTGACAAGGACTCTTTCAGTTTTATGTTTCTATTTGTATTCACCCATTCTTTCTTCTTGTTTTTCTTGTGCAATTTGTTTTTTTTTACACATGGTTGGGAGGGGGTTGTTGCTCTTGTTGTTGTGCAATTTTTTTTTGCACATGGGAGGGGTTTGATGTTCTTGTTGTTTGCATGATTTGTTTGTTTGCATGTTTTTTTTTTGTTCATAGGAGGGTGGCTGTTTTTACTTCGACAGCTTCCATGGTTTTCCTAGTTCCTTGGCTGTCTGAAGAAGATGAATCTCAAAGTTGTATACTGCATACATACTTCGATAATAAATATACCTTGTTTCTTGAACGTTGCATGTTACGTTGAAGGTTATGTTAACTTTAAAGATGTTGTATTTAAAGAATTAATAGTTGAATTAAAATAATTTGAAATGAAGCCATTCATACAATTGTTTCCAATCAGACTTTGATTAGATCTAAGTTCAAAGTACATTGATTATCATAGTATGTATACTTTATACAACCTTGAGATTTATCTTCTTGCAGGTAGCTGCAAAACAAAAGAACAACAGAACCCAATAAAACAAAAGACCAACAGGCACCCAACGTACAGGAAAAAAATGTGCAAACAATAAAAGTAAGCAAATAGCATTCAGAACTGAAGTTCACAAAAGTGAGTTCACACTGTTGTACGTTTGTAGTTGCAGGTGACGGTCACAGTTCGGTGTAGTGATGAGTAAACCTCATAGAGCAATGGCTGAAGTTCAGTGCAAAGTCGAGTAAAACTTGCGGAGCAGCAACTGAACCGGCCCATCCCTTGCCTCCAGCCCGGACACCCTGACTTTTCCGATCTGGCCTGGTGCTTAAATCGTTCAAATCTCAGGTCCTTCTTTGCCTTCGGACCATGCCATCATGTGCTCAGTTTAAAGCCGAGTCAAACCATGAATATGCAAGTCATGAAGAAAATTATGATGATAACTTTGACATTTGAGGTATTTAAATTCAAGTCTCCAGATGCAAAGGATGTAACAATTATACTAGCAGAGAGGAACTGTTTCTAGGCTGTGATCTCACTTTCCCCCATTTTAGAATATTATCCAATGTTAAGGTCTAATTCTCAAGTACACTTGAGCAACAGCTTCTTTTGCAGGAGATAGATCTGTAAAAGATGTTGTATAATCTTACTAATCAACACTCAACATCCCCAGTAGCCAAAGTCAGATGCAAGATTTCAAACCTAAAGTATTGACAGGTCCTCTCCCCTGCTGATGCAGCTTGGCTTATTTGAATACTCGGGCAGATTGGTTGATGCAATAGCCTGTCTTGTTGGAGATTAAAGGCATTGGATGATAATAGTAATGAGGAAGATGGAATGAGACCTCTGTTCTCTCTTTTTTTTTTGCAAATTCTGGTTCAGACAGCCTTATATCAAGCAAGGAGTTCATCAACTCTGAGGTGACATGTTTGGATGAAGGAGATCTGTCACTGAATTAATTAAAACAAAAATTGCAAATGGTGCACCCTTCACCCACAATTTTGAGTATCAGCAGGTGTTCCTTCAGAGAAGCTGTGCTTAACTCTGTATTGAAAGTGTTAGAGCAGTGGGGGGAATGATCGGGTATTGGGGTTAACTGGGCAGCTCTTTTGGAGTGCCAGCAAAAAATGATAGGACATATGGTTTCCTCCGGGGATGCATCACTCTGTGATCTGTTCAAAGCTTGGCAGTGAAAATGGTGCCTTTGTACATAAGGTGTCTGGGCAGTTGTGTCATTCAAGTCGTGGCTATACAAGAATGCTAATGGCGAATTATGCGGACAACAAGACCCTATTAGCAATATCTCCTCCTGTCATAATCATAGAGGGAAAGACAGCATTCATCAACAAAACTGGCAATGATACTGAACAGAACAATGTCACCCAGACTTCTGCAAATCTTCAATCAAGAGGTCTTCTGACATATCTGTTTGGAGAGTATTCCATTTCATTTTGCGTTCACCCTTCTCCAGTTTGGGAAGCATTTCTCACTCAGTTGAAATGCACCACACTCCATATTTCAAAGATCAATGAGTAATTAGCATGTGACAAAGTTACTCAAATAAATTCTCTTTACCATCATTTTGTGTAATTATTTAGATCTTTGCGAAATGAATTTGACCTTTTTCACAGTTCAGAAAATCTTTCTCTCTGGGTTTCACCTGGACTTGAACTTGATTGCAGTTAAAATTTCTGCAGCAAACAAAAATCCATGCCAAGCAGACGATCAATGTCTGACAAGTGAAAGCAAGGGATGGTGTTACACAGTGAACTGTACAACTCTAATAGTCAGTGCAATAGGATGTAAGAACAAGCAATAATTATCAGTGTTCTTAAGCTGGGCCCTTTATTGCCAGCAGTCTGGAAAATCCAACAACCCATCATTACAGTGAGCTGGAGAAGCTCACAATGCAAACCTTTACCAGGTCAAAATGATGTCTATGTACTAACCATGGAATGAACATCAATTTCTCTATCTTCTAGTAACATTGCTTCCTCCCTTTCCCACTTCCCTTTTCTTCCATTCCCCACTCTTGCTCCCCACTTATCTCCTCGCTTCTCCTCACCTGCCTATCACTAACCCTTGGTAGCCCTCCTCCTTTTGTTTCTCCACTCTCCTTTCCTATCAGATTCCTTCTTCTTCAGCCCTTTACCTTTTCCACCTATTGCCTCCCAGTTTCTCACTTTATTCCCCCTCTCCCAGCCACCTGGCTTCACCCATCACCTTCTATCTTGTACTCTTTTCCCTCCCCCCACCTTTTTATTTGGCTTCTTCCTCCTTCCTTTCCAGTCCTGATGAAGGGTCTCGGCCTGAAACATTGACTGTTTATTCCTTTCCATTGATGTTGCCCTCCCCGCAGAGTTTCTCCAGCTTTTTGTATGTACTCCTCTAATAGCTAACGTTGTCTTGATAACCACACTGTTCAAACTATAACAGAGTTTGTCTATTTTGTCTATTCAAGCCAGTCACTGGAAAATTTTGACATTGACATCGAGTGAGGCAGTAACATCAACCACCTTTTAAACAAACTTTCAAAAGGATATTCCTCAGCTCACCTCCTTGAACAGAGCAATTTGTATTCCAGCTAAGCTCCAAACTCAATTTCTCTGCGATGGTGCCTCCCACGGCTTATGATCTATTTGAGGTCCAGAGCACTGAAGATTCCAAGACATGGCCCTCATTCGAGTGCATTTCAAGGAGTTGTTCAGATGTTTTCCAGGAATCGAGTTCCTTGACACCATCTAGCTGCATGAAGAAGAGTTACAGAGGTGCCAGAGCCCTTCTGTTCAGCTCCCGTAAACACCAGACTTTCCACCAACTTCCACAGTGTAAGCCGCGCTTCCTTGAGGCTGCAGATTGTGCCAGCATTGTTCTCAGGAGCTGTCCATGCAGGTAAAAAGATCTATCCCACTGGGCTGAGTTCATTTTGACTCCATCTTTGGCTTGGTGTCATTAGTGCACAACAACCTCATGATAAAAGAGGGAGATGTGCCAAAATCTGCAGAGGAGCATGGAGTGTGTCTGCTGTAGAATGGGCCCTGACACTGGCAGTATTGTGCTTTTGTGCCTTTTACCTAGCTGACAGAGTGATTTTAAACCTGGGCATCTAATCGATGTCTGCCAATTGCATGCTATCTTTTGACGCGGGCAAATTATTCTGCCATTTGCTGAAGCTCTGGTAAGCTCTCTAGTTAGACCTTGCATTCTGCGGACATCTCCCCGAACTGCACTACAGCCTTCTAAAAATACATTATGGCTTGTCAGTTTCGTTTGAGAAATGTCACCATTAAAGGCGTAATGGGTCATTTATTTTACAATGATTCCTTGAAGTATTTGACAGCACAGCTATCACAGTGTAATGGCAAATCTGTTTCCGCTCTGTCTGCAGTAGTACATTACCACACCTCTCGTCTGCCAGTGTAAGGACTGAAGTGACTTTTAAGACAACCCCGGTCATAGGAACAGGTATGGACCATTCTGCCCCACCAGTCAGACCAAGACTGATCTACAACATGTCCAGAGTACCCCTTATATTCCTTCTTCATCTAAAGAAGCCCCTCAGGATTAAGGATGGCTTACTTCTAATTTGGTAATCCAGATTCGCAGGAGTCAAATAAAGCCAATGTGAAAGATCAAAGTCAAGGTTATTGTTATATGCACAACTACATGCGTGTGCAGGTGCAATGAAAAACTTGCAGCAGCATCACAGGTATGTTGCATCAGATGCACTACTTTCACAAGAAAAAAAAACACATATTTACCTCATAAATTATAGAAAAATATACCAAGATCACAATTTGAACAAAAAAAAGTCTATTGTAGTGCAAAGTTGTCAAAGTCGTCATAGTTCTGTTGTGCTAAGTTAGTGATCTGCATTGTGCAGCATGGTCCAAGAACCGAATAGTTGAAGGGAAGTAACTGTTCTTGAACCTGGTGGTGTGGGACTCAGGCTTTTATACTTCCTGTCTGATGCTAGCGACAGGAAGTTCCTACCCTTCCACAGAGGCAACAGAAGCTGGTTGAGGGAGTTGGTGAGTCAGTTGCTTAAGTAATGCAAGGTTTATACTGTTCAAACAATGCTTCCGTATGCTCTTGGCACATGCATCTGAGATTCTCAAAGCCATCCTGCCTGCTCCTGCTCCATTCTGAGCAGTTATCAGCCAGAGGTTCCCAGGAGTCAGTGAGAATATCGCTTTTCTTCAAGGAGACTTTGAACAGACCTGAGAAACATTTCCTCGGCCGCCTGGGATTTTTTTATTTTTTATTTAGCTTAGAATTAAGTGTTTGGTTCAGAGTGTGTTCTACATGTAACCCTGACAGCACTCCTAGCAACTGTCACCTCTGTTCGTAAGTTAAAGATATGGAATGCAGACCTTTGTGTGAAAAACTGTTTTAATTCAAGAGAAAATGAGTAAGGTCATATTGGGGACAGTGAAACTATATGCCTACACCATTTTCTTGTTTGATACAATCATCAGAAAATAGTTCAAAGAAAGGGACCAATAGATTTAATATGGTTCTGTGACTGAGACCAAGAATGAGACTTCTGATTGTTAAGCATTGTGTCAATTGCTTTATAGACAAGATCCTGGAACCCTCTGTGTTTTATGATACAAGACTTTGATAAGACGCATTTAAATCTGTTTGCTTATGTTTAGACCAGGATTTCCCAACCTGGGGTCCACAGCCCCTTTGCTTGATGGTATTGGTCCATGGCATAAAAAAAAGTTGGGAACCCCTAGTTTAGACGCACCTCTCTTCCTTCGCAGCTGAAGGCTAGGAGACCATTTACTTGGTGAAACTCTGAAACTCAAAGCGATGCTGTGTATTTGCAATCCCAGGTATAACCTCTAGTATGAGATGCAGGTGTCTGAAAATCAAGGGCATGCTTTGAAGGCGAGAGGGGTAAGTTCAAAGATGATCTGCAGCACAGCGTTCTCTTTACATGGATTATGATGGTTGCCTGGAATAAGCCGTTAGGGATGGCAGTGGAAGCAGATGTGATAGAGGTGTTCAAGACTCTCTCAGATAGTCACATGAATATGCAGACAATGGAGAGATATGGACCTTGTGTAAGCAGAAGAGACTGATTTCATTAGGCAGTGAATTACATGTTTAATTAGTTCGGCACAACATTGTGGGCTGTAGTGCCAATTTCTGTGGGGTACAGTACTATGTTCTATGTTCTAACAGAGGTCAAACTCACTGCACCAATACGCAACGGCCACTTTATTAGATACCTCCGGAGTGTACATTCACGGACTTCTGCTGCTGTAGTTAATCCACTTCAAGTTTTGATGTGTGTGTTCAGAAATGGTCTTCAGCATACCACTACTGGAACATGTTTTTATTTGAGTTACTGTCGCCTTCCTGTCAGCCTGAACCAGTCTGGCCATTCTCCTCATATCTCTGTCATGAACAAGCCATTTTTGCTCACAGGACTGCCACTCAATCAACCTTTTTATAGTTTTTTTTTACAAAATTCTCTCTAAACTTTAGATACTGTTCTACATGAAAATTCCAATAGATCAGCAGTTTCTCAAACAGCCCCATCCGGCACCAACAATCACTCCAAGGTCAAAGTCACTTAGATCACATTTCCTACCCATTCTGATGTTTGGTCTGAACAACAACTGAACCTCTTGACCATGTTGGCAGACTTTTAAGCATTAACTTGATGCCACACGATTGGCTGATCAGATTTTTGCATTAATGAGCAGGTGTACAGGTGTACCTAATAAAGTGGCCACAGTGTATATTTCTTTAAATGCTCTGAGTGGCTAAGCCTCTAATTTAATTCCTCCAGAGCTCTGGCTTGTACCCTGATGAAAATAGTGAAAAATCTGTTTCCCCGTTAGAGATACATAGCAACCTAATGACACTGCTGCTGGATTTCAGTTCTTGCATACCTCCATTCCCATGTTAATGGAACAAATCTGTGAGATGCCGAAAACAATCAGTGATCAGAACTCTCACACACATTCAATGTAGGCAACCGAAGATGAATTTCTCAATGACTGTGCCTCACCTCCTTCAGTATTCATAGACCAATATTTACAATCAAAATAATCTCACAAATAATTGCAACAGGAAGACCTCAAACAAGAAAAGATATGTAGGCTTGGATTTACTAAACATAAGAATGTAAGCAACATAAACAAGAATATCTGTAACCCCATCCTCTGTAATAATAAAGATGCCAGAATTCATAAATGTTAACTGCCAAATACTTTTCTGAATATATTTCACTCTTCCATTCTGTTACCAAGGACAACTATACAAAGCTAAAATATGCAGTTCTGAAAGGGGACATTTTGGTTAATGTCCAAACCTATAATTTTCATGTTGAAATGCTATGTTCAGAATATAGATTTCAATATAACTAGTTCTATGATGACTATGCACCAGCCAATCCAGATTTCAAGAGAATTGCAGAACAGCTACAGAAACAACATGTAACATCTTGCTTTTTGAAGCATGAAATATTATAAGGACAATTTTACTTCCTATAATCCTCACTTCAACCTTCGTTCTTCAGTTAACAAGCACTGAGTGTAAAGGGACCAAACTGCAAGGAGGTGGGTAAATCCAAACCTACATATCTTTTCTTGTTTGAGGTATTGTTTGGATCGGCAAATTTGCTGATGATACAAAGATTGGAGGTGCAGTAGACAGTGAGGAAGGTTTTCAGAGCCTGCAGAGGGACTTGGACCAGCTGGAAAAAAGGGGCTGAAAAATGGCAGATGGAGATTAATACAGACAAGTGTGTGGTATTGCACGTTGGAAGGACAAACCAAGGTAGAACATACAGGGTTAATAGTAAGGCACTGAGGAGTGCAGTGGAACAGAGGGATCTGGGAATACAGATACAAAATTCCCTAAAAGTGGCGTCACAGGTAGATAGGGTCGTAAAGACAGCTTTTGGTACATTGGACTTTATTAATCAAAGTATTGAGTATAAGAGCTGGAATGTTATGATGAGGTTGTATAAGGCATTGGTGAGGCCCAATCTGGAGTATTGTGTTCAGTTTTGGTCATCAACTTACAGGAAGGATATAAATAAGGTTGAAAGAGTGCAGAGAAGGTTTACAAGGATGTTGCCGGGACTTGAGAAACTCAGTTACAGAGAAAGGTTGAATAGGTTAGGACTTTATTCCCTGGAGTGTAGAAGAATGAGGGGAGATTTGATAGAGGTATATAAAATTATGATGGGTATAGATAGAGTGAATGCAAGCAGGCTTTTTCCACTGAGGCAAGGGGAGAAAAAAAACCAGAGGACATGGGTTAAGGGTGAGGGGGGAAAAGTTTAAAGGGAACATTCGGGGGGGCTTCTTCACACAGAGAGTGGTGGGAGTATGGAATGAGCTGCCAGACGAGGTGGTAAATGCGGGTTCTTTTTTAACATTTAAGAATAAATTGGACAGATACATGGATGGGAGGTGTATGGAGGGATATGGTCCGTGTGCAGGTCAGTGGGACTAGGCAGAAAATGGTTCGGCACAGCCAAGAAGGGCCAAAAGGCCTGTTTTCTGTGCTGTAGTTTCAATGGTTTCTATGGTCTTCCTGCTGCAATTATTTGTGAGATTATTTTGATTGTAAATATTGCTCTATGAATACTGAAGGAGGAGAGGCACAGTGATTGATATAAAAGTTAAGACATGTTGTTTTGACTAATCGCCTCAAGATGGCTCTGTATGGAGAGAGCAAGTCCATGGGGATCTGCAGCACATGCTACCTGAACACAAATCATGGCTTGATCAACCATGGCTGGGTCACCTGGGTGGGGGTATCTGAAAGACCCGAAACACCCAATGACCCCAGGTAGCATCAGTGATGATATGTTCAGAGCATTGTGAGATGTATTTAAGTGACTCCTGGATATGTACAAAGAGCTTAGAAAAATAGAGGGCTATGGGTAACCCGAGGTAATTTCTAAAGTAAGTACATGTTCGGCACAGTATTGTGGGCCAAAGGGCCTGTATTGTGCTGTAGCTTTTTCTATGTTTTTTCTTTTTCCATTTATTGTTCAAAAAACATCTCCTTTCTCTCTCATTACAGCCATTGTTTCTTTTGAAGAATTATGTTAAGGACTTGATTTTACTAATCTGTAGCAGCATACTTTATTACTTCTATGCTCATAACTGTATGGCCAGACTCAGCTCTTTTAATAAAGCTGCAGATCACCAGCATAATGGGCCGGATCTCAGGTACCTCCTGGACCTCATAAAGTGGTCACAGAGGGCAGGTTTTTGGTCTTCTGCTGCTGTAGCCCATACTCTTCAAAGTTCAATGTGTTGTGCATGGAGAGATGTTGTCCTGCAAACCACTGCCAGTTACTGTCGCCTTCCTGTCAGTTTGAACCAGTCTGGCTATTCTCCCCTAACCTCTCTCATTAACAAGGCATTTTTTCCCACAGAATTGCCACTCACTAGATTTTATTTTTGGTTTTTTTTTTGCACCATTCTCTGTAGACTCTAGAGACCGGCATACATGGAAATCCCAGGAGATTGGCAGTTTCCGAGATAGCCAAACCATCCCGTTTGGCAACAACAGTCATTCCACAGTCAAAGTCACTTAGATCACATTTCCTTCCCATTCTGATGTTTGGTTTGAGCAACAACTGAACCTCTTGACCATATCTCCATGCTTTTATGGATTAAGTTGCTGCCACATGCTTGGCTGATTAGATTAACAATGACTGAAACTGTGAGCACACACATGCACACACAAGGACCCAAATACTTGCACTAACGGCACTTTGTGCATTACTGTGATATTCTGGTGCTGCTGCAACTTATTTTCTGCTAATTATCTATTTAATACTATTTTTCTATTACTGTCTTGTTTTTATCTACTGCTTTATTTAATTGCCTGACAGGAAGCCAAACAGAGTTTCACTGCACCTATGTATAATGACAATAAAGATCATTCAATTCAATCTTCATTCAGGAGCACCTGGCCACTGATTGTCATTAACAGTAATAAGCCACCTATAAATTACCACATCAACTCTGCTTTTGAGGAGATTCAAGAAATCTGATGAGCAGAGCAACAACCATCCTTCCTTTCTATGACTAATTGTGGGTTTAATCTTGGGGAAATTCTTCCTAGCTACATTAATATTGTTTCATAGCGTTCAGGAAATCGTGGCCTCACTCAATCACTTGGAATAGTGGAACATCATTTTTCGGTGACGTGTTGCCACTAAATTTGATGTTAGTGAAACAGAATCTGGGAGAGGGACATGAGTTTATTTGGGAGCTACAGTATAAACTATGGTAGCATAGGCTATAAAGAAGAATGGTATTGTCAATGGGGCCCTTGTTGGTCGGGGTCATCCTAGCTGCCTACTGAATGCACAAAGCCAGGGCAATATTATATGGAGCGCAAGTTTTTGCACATATAGCAGGCTTCCCCTCTCCATGCAACTGATGAACCCAAAGGGACAGTAGAGTCCTGATACAGTTTGGCACCAGGAGTGTCACATGAGTTGCCAGTCAGCATTGAACTCAAAGTAGGACTGCTTAGGGACTCCAGGGCTGGATTTTTCCCTCCAGGTATACCCCCGAAGCCTCTCCCAGTGAATGTAGATGCAAGGCAGTAGAGATCGAAGATCAGAGCTTTCCTTCTCCTAGGTGAGCCGTCAACCATAGCTGACTATCCCCATCTGCCCAAAGTGACTAGTCTTAAGGTGCTAGTAACCCTCCCTTGCCCCGTTTCCTGTCAGTAGAAATGGTTACGCCAGGCTTTGCAGCCAAACCACACATGTAGGCCAAGAGCTGAACTTGTCAGAGGCCGCCAGTATTGTCAACACTACTAAAGTAACATGAGATAAGCCTTGTGTCATAGAGACATGGATTCATGCAGGATGGAAGCATGCCCTTTGACCCATCGTGCCTATGTTGACCATCAAATAGTGCCTTTTAAAGTTTCAAAATTTCAAAGTTCAAAGTACAATCATTATCAAAGTATGTATAAATTATGCAACTTGCTTCATCTGCTTACAGGCAGCCACAAAGCAAGAAACCTGAACGAACCCAATTTAGAAAAAAAAGACGAACAAACAATGCGAAGAGATAGAGAGAAAGAAAACACAAATCATGCAAACAATAAAAAGCGAGCAAAGCATTCAGAATCAATTGAGTCCATAAGCCTGGAGCCCAGAACAGCCGGAGAAGGTCCATAGCTTCAGCCTCAGTTCATCACACAGCGGGGCAAATTGTTCCGAAGCTCACAGATACGAAACCCGGAGCAGCCAGAGCAGTCTCATAGCCTCAGTACCATGGAGCGAGGAGTAAATGCTGCAGAAGGGCAAACAGAATCGGTCCAACCCTCACCTCCAAAGCTGACACCCTGTCTTATTAGTCTATCAGAGCCGGGGTTTAAATTGTCCAAACCCTCTGTTGTACCCCGCACTAGGACACAGGCCCCACTGCAGCAGTATTCACTGGGCCTGCTCATACTTGAACTTACCAAATCGGCTCGGTGCTTAGATCAATCCAACCTCGCTTCGAAAATCCTCCACTCTGACTCCTTTCCAATTCGCTCGGTCCAACTCCATTTTGAATATGCTTCGGCCTTGCTCCGACCACTTCTCCAACATACCCTGACCTCACCAATAATTAATCTATAACCTCTTATGCCTTGGGAATTCAAAAGTTTATATGGGTGCTTTTTAAATACTATGAGAGTGTCTGCCCCCACACCTACTCATAGAACATAGAACACAGAAAATCAACAGCACATCACAGGTTCTTTGGCCCACAATGCTGTGCCGACCATGTAACCTACTCCAGAAGCTGCCTAGAATTTCCCTACTATATAGCCCTCTATTTTTCTAAGTTCCATGTACTTATCTAAGAATCTCTGAAAAGACCCTATTGTATCCACCTCTACCACCATCGCTGGCAGTGCATTCCACGCATCCACTACTCTTTTTGTGAAAAATTTACCTCTGATATCCCGCTTGTACCGACCTCTAAGCACCTTAAAACTACGCCTGCTCATTTTAGCCATTTCAACCCTGGGAAAAAGCCCCTGGCTATCCACACGATCAATGCTTCTCATCATCTTATACACCTCTATCAGGTCACCTTTCATCCTCTGTCAGTCCAAGGAGAACAGGCCAAACTCACTCAACGTATTCTCATAAGGCATGCTCTCCCTCCAATCCAGGCAACGTCTTTATAAATCTCCTCTGCACTCTCTCTATAGTATCCACATCCTTCCTGTAGTGAGGTGACCAGAACTGAACACCGTAATTCAAGTTGGTCTAACTAAGGTTTTATATAGCTTTAACATAACCTTACGACCCTTGAACTCTGACCATGCATTCCAAATTCTAAACATCCCCTGGAAAGAAATTCTTCTCATTCCCCTTTAAACTTTTTGTCCCTTATACCAAAGTTCTGTTGCCAGATTTAGACAACACTGCTATTGATGAAAAATGTTCTACCATCCAACAGTTCTGAGCCCATTATAATTTCAGATACCTCTGTCAGGTCCTCCTTCAACATTCTTGCTCCACGGAGAACAAACACAGACTAACCAGTCTCTCCTATAACGTGGTTGACAATTTGGTATATACAGCTCGATATGACACTATGCATTAGAACAGCTAAGACAGATATGTTTTTAATGTGGACTTACCTATTTCTATAAGCTTGTGGTTGTTTTCTCAATGTGCCTCCTGGTCTACTGTGAAATGGAGAGCTACTGTTGCTTCCTTCAATTACAGCAACAAATGGAATTTAATCTTTTCAGAATGGAAGTAGCTTACCTTTTGCCCACGTGCTTTTTGATTCTACCCAGAGTAAGTTAGACATTGATCTCCATTTCTGAATGTTTTAACTAATCTGTAAGCAATGGTAACAATGGAATGGGATTTAGCAAAGGAGCCAAAGGACTTCAGATTTGAAGATAGATTTTAATTATGTTAACACAGATTGTAGCCATCTGAAGTAGGAAACTAGCAATAATCCTACAGAAAGTTTTACAGACTACACTCAGTGGCCACTTTATTAGGTACACTTTGACATCTGCAGGTGTAAAGGTGTATCTAATCTAATCAGCCAATCAAGTGGCAGCAATTCAATTCACAAAAGACATCGTTTCGAGGGTCAGTTATTGTTCAGACCAAACATCAGAATGGGGAAGAAATGTGATCTAAGTGACTTTGCTCGTGGAGTGCTTGTTTTTGCCAGACGGGGTGGTTCGAGTATCTCAGATACTGCTGATCTCCTGGGATTTTCACACTCAACAGTCTCTAGAGATTACAGAGAATGGCATGAAAAACAAAAATAAAGCATATAAATATATATATATAGGATGCCAGTCAATAGGGATGCATTGAGACGAATATATGTTGCCCAAATCATATGGCTGCTCCAATTAGCCAAAGTTTTATGGAAATAATTAAAAAGATTTTAAAAATTCAGAGAAACAAATTATGTATTTAAATGAAATCCCGAACAAACTTGAACACTACCAATGGTATTGCAGTACTATAAATCTGTGTATTAGTTCCTAATAGTTACTGACAGAGGAATTTATCCAGTGTATGCAATGAACAAATCAGCGCAGACACCGAGTGCAGATAATGGACTGACCTACATCCTTCAAATCTTCATCTTCATTGTAACATACAAGATGATTGTTGATACCTTCAAGTTCATTGTGGGTCCTAACTTGAAGATGTGAAGTCCTTTCATTTTTACTACCAGATCTCAGAAACTGCTGATTTCCTGGGAGTTTCACACACAGCCATCTCAAGCTTGTACAGAGAATGGTGTGAAAAACAAAAAAAAAATCCAGTGAGCAGCATTTCTGTGGGTGAATACACCTTGTTAATGAGAAAGGTCAGAGGGGAATGGCTAAACTGGGTTCAAGCTGACAGCAAGGCAACAGTAACTCAAATACTACAATCATGCATTACAACAGCAGTGTGCAGAAGAGCATCACTGAATACACAACATGTCGAATCTTGGAGTGGATGGGCTACAGCAGCCAAAAAACCATGAAAGTGCCCTTAGGCTACGTGCACACTAGACCAGATATTTTTGAAAACGTCGGTTTTGCGTAAAAATGACAGGCATCCACACCAGGAGTTTTTGAAGATACCTCCATCCACATTAAAACAGGTATTTGGGCAAATCTCCTCCTACTGGGCATGCGCAGGACACACAGAAAACAAGTGAAGAGGAAACGGTATACTTGATGCACGTTTGTCCAGTTACAGACTAGAAAAACTTAAAAGGAAATTGCCAGATGAAAGACTTGGTGCCGTGCTTGTTCAGAAGCATTTCCTACAGCCATAGTCTCTTCACCAATGAAAGAAACGACAGCTACAACTAAATGCAATAAGGCGTGTCACTGGGCAAAAGTGAAATTTGCTGTCACCTCATTTGTTTGCCTTTACTTTTGCCATGTCTTTGTGTATTATTTTGCTGTATTTAACATGTGCAATAAAATGAGTTATTGGGCAAAAGTGAAAATTGCATCTATTGAATGTTTGCACAAGCAATACATTAATAAAGCACTTTGTTAAATGTGTAAAACATGTCTGCATCAGTGTTATCTTGTATTTCCATACAATGTTACATTAGGCTGTTAGACATCTATTGTCAGATATTGTTGTTGTGGTGTTGGAGGTTGCGTTAAAGAAAACAATGAAATGCCAAGCTGCGACAACCATTTGTTCCGGCACGTTATGACAGCGTTTTTAAAATTAGCTCGTTACCGCGTACACACTACAACGGCCAACCGACGTTTTCAGATTTAAATACTCTGGAGAGTGTTTTAGAAAAGCTCCGTTTTCGGGGGAGGAAAACGGTGTTTCAGTGTGGACGGAGGGTCAAAACGAAGAGAAAAAAGCTTTGGTTACGGATTTATCCGGTCCAGTGTGGATGTAGCCTTAGTGGCCACTATATTAGGCACAGGATGTCACTGAGTGTCTATGCACTTTCCCTGTGAGTCTGATGAGAATGTCTCATGATAAACTTGTTAGGAAAATGTATCTATCTCATTAAAATGACAGTGATCATGTTGGAACAAAATTGGATTTGGGACAAAAAGTGGAGAATTGTAGTGAATTGTTGTTTTTCAGATTGAAGAAAAATTATAGGGCAACTTCTCCCAGGAGCTGAAGATTGGAAAGGTGCTCTGTTGAATATTCCACTACCTTGGATGTGAAGAAAGAAGGCATTAATTCAACACCGTACAGAGAGAAAGGACCAGGAAATAGTCACGTCATTCTTCTTATTAGGATAAATAGCGTGTAGCAAATGGTAACCATGTAAATCTAAGTAAGAGACAATTATCGCAAACCATGTAGCTGATGAATCTATTCAGCTATAATGGCCATTCAGGAACACTTTTCAAATGTTGATTAAAAAAGAGGCAGGATGCTAGATTGGTTTACATCACACTTTCTACATAACACAGATGCTCCGAAATCCCATAGCTTCTTAATCATCATCCATTCTGCCAAAGGATTAGGATGCAGTCAGTCGATAAATTGAGAGGTGTTAGTGGTAAGGATGTCAGCACAGCTTGCTGGCTAGGCTTGGAGACCAGGTGCACCAGGAAACATTTGGCATTGGATACTGAATGCAGCAAATGACAGTTGCGTCATTAGTGGGGTAGTGTTCAGAACATGAATTAACTACCACTGTGCTAAGAAAAAGCAGCCAGATACTGCCAAAGACGCTATTTAATCAATCTTTGTTTTTATGGTACTGGAAAAATAAATTGAACCCCTAGCAGATTTCCTGATATATTCCCAACACTTGTTTGCATTATGCAAATATTGACTGCAATTGATGACAAGAGATTCAGCAATTGTTTGAAATTACTTTGATTCATGGCTGAAACATATCTCCAGTTACTTATTGTACCTTGAAATGTCACACAACCATCCCCTTTTTCTCAGGAGACAATGTGGGAAAAGGACTTCAGAAAGAAGAGTGAATTTCATCAAGTAGAACATATCAATGGTCTTCAAACACATGACAAACATATCAGATAGGATAATGGTAAACTATTTGGGTGGCGCAGTTGTGCAGCAAGTAGAATTGTTACCACACAATGACCTGGGTTGAATCCTGACCTATCTTGCTGTCTACGTGGGGTTTGCAGGTTCTCCCTATTATTGCATTCCTTTGGAAGTTCTGATTTCTTCCCACATCCCAGTGGCATGATGTATAAGTGGCCACCATAAATTGCCCCTGATGTGTATGAGACGGTGGGATTCAGGAAGAATTAATGGGAATATGGGGAGAACAAAAGAGGATTAGTGTAAATGGATCAATTTGGTCAACATGAGATTAATGGTCAAAGGGCATAGTTTTGTGCTGCATGACTCTAACTACTGAGTGGTCTTTCTTATTTACTTACTGATTTTTTGAGACGCTGATGCTGCTCGCAAGGGGAGCATTTGTTGCTTGCCTTGAACCAAATTGAGAAGATAGTGAGTCTTCAGTGGTTGGTAAGTTGATGGAGAAGATCCTGAGAGGCAAGATTTATGAACATATGATTAGGAATAGTCAGCATGGTTTTGTCAAGGGCAGGTCATGCCTTACGAGCCTGATTGAAGTTTTTGAGGATGTGACTAAACACATTGATGAAGGTAGAGCAGGAGATGTAGTGTAAATGGATTTCTGCAAGGCATTTGATAAGGTACACCACGCAAGGCTTAATGAGGAAGTAAGGAGGCATGGGATCCAAGGGGACATTGCTTTGTGGATCCAGAACTGGCTTGCCCACAGAAAGCAAAGAGTGGTTGTAGATGGGTCATATTCTGCATGGAGGTCAGTGACAAGTGGTGTGCCTCGGATCTGTTCTGGGACCCCTACTCCTTGTGATTTTTATAAATGACCTAGATGAGGAAGTGGAGGGATAGGTTAGTAAATTTACTGATGACACAAAGGTTGGTGTGTTGTGGATAGTGTGGAGGGCTGTCAGAGGTTACAGCAGGACATTGATAGGATGCAAAACTGGGCTGAGAAGTGGCAGATGGAGTTCAACCCAGATAAGTGTGAAGTGGTTCATTTTGGTAGGTCAAAAACGATGGCAAAATATAGTATTAATGGAAAGACTCTTGGCAGTGTGGAGGATCAGAGGGATCTTGGGGTCTGAGTCCATAAGACACTCAAAGCTGCTGCGCAGGCTGACTCTGTGGTTAAGAAGGCATAGGGTGCATTGGCCTTCATCAATCGTGGGATGGAGTTTAGGAGCTGAGAGGTAATGTTACAGTTATATAGGACCTTGGTCAGACCCCACTTGGAGTACTGTGCTCAGTTCTGGTCGCCTCACTACAGGAAGGATTTGGAAACCATAGAAAGGGTGCAGAGGAGATTTACAAGGATGTCGCCTGGATTGGGGAGCATGCCTTATCAGAATAGGTTGAGTGAACTTGGCCCTTTCTCCTTGGAGCGATGGAGAGGTGACCTGATTGAGGTGTATAAGGTGATGAGAGGCATTGATCGTGCAGATAGTCAGAGACTTTTTCCTAGGGCTGAAACGGCGAGCACAAGAGGGCACAGTTTTCAGGTTCTTGGAAGTATGTACAGAGGAGATGTCAGGGGTAAGTTTTTTTACACAGTGAGTGGTGAGTGTGTGGAATTGGCTGTTGGTGGTGGTTGTGGAGCCAGATACGATAGGGTCTTTTAAGAGACTCCTGGATAGGTACATGGAGCTTAGGAAAATAGAGGGCTATGTGTAACCCTAGGTAATTTCTAAAGTAACGACATGTCTATTAAATCACTGGTGAAAGCATCCCTCAGTACTATTATACAGTCGGCCCTCTTTATCAGCGAGTTCCGCATGCATGAATTCAACCAACTGCGAATTGAGAAAACCCAGAAGTGCTCTTCCAGCAGTTGTTGTTCGAGCATGTACAGACTTTTTTTCTTTTCATTATTCCCTAAACAATGCAGTATAACAATTATTTTACATAGCATTTACATCGTATTAGGTATTATAAGTAATCTAGAGATGATTTAAAGTATACGGGAGGATGTGCGTAGGTTATCATGGATCAGGATCGAAAGAAAAACAGAAGTTCCCTTACTAAGTAAGTCGGAACAGTTATATCCAGTATTATATAGCGTCAGTTAGTTAAAGGTTTGTCTTAGTATATAGTATATATTTTACTTTTCTATGCATATAAAACACTTAAGAAACGTATGTTTTAGTGCCGGGCTCGGGAACAGAAGTTCCTAAGTTCGATCCAGTGACAGATCGCTCCCGAGCGCGCTCTCCATCCATGCCGGGTTGATGTGGGGGATCAAAAACCCCAGACCCCAAAATCCAATAATTAAACCACCTGCGTTGCTTAGTAATAATTGTAGCTTTCATCGGGGCAGGGCCTTTCTCACTTTAACTTTTAAAATTGTTCCGATCGTTGACTGACTGTAGCCTAACACTTTTCCAATGACTGATGACGTTTCACATCTTTCCGATTGCTTTATTATCTCCACTATTTTCAATCGTGATCGTGATTATTTTCGTGAACAGAAGCATTGCGGATTCAGAGCTCTGCTGCCGGGTTCTAATGTCCACCGGACTAAGACAGGTTAAATAAGGTCTGGGGTTCTGCTGGGTCCTAAGGTCCCATTGAGACAGGTTGAATAAGGGACTTGAGCATCCGTGCTCTTTTGGTATCCGTGAGGGGTCCCGGAACCAATCCCTCGCGGATAAGGAGGGCCGACTGTACAAGGAAGTTCAAGGATGTATAAATAGAAATGAAGGAACAATGAACTGTCTCCAAGATGGAGTGTAATTTGGATGGGAACTTGCAGAACACGGTAACACACACAAAATTCTGGAGGAACTCAGCAGGCCAGGCAGCATCTATGGAAAAGAGTACAGTCGTTGTTTTGGACCAAGACCCTTCAGCAGAACTGAAGAAAAAGAAAGGAGGAGTCACCTCCCCCACCTCCTAACTCTGACTTCCCAGCTCTTTTTCTCCAGTCCTGCTGAAGGGTCTCAGACTGAAATATCAACTATACTCTTTTCCATGGATAGTGCTAGGCCTGCTAAGTTCCTCCAGCATTTTGTGTATGATGCTTGGATTTCCAGCATCGGCAGATTTTCTCTTGTTGCAGAAGATGGTGTTCCCCAGCATTTGCTCCCAATGTCCAAACTGATGGTGGAGGCTGCACGTTTAGGAAACACTGCTGGACTAGCTGTTGATGAATAACTGTGGTGGTTTTTCTTGATGATACACACTGCATGGTGCAAATAAATATTGGAAGATTTTGGAAGGTGTACAGATCACCATGGAAAATCTGGGACTGTTTCCTTCAGAACAGAAATGTTGAAGTGGGAGATAAAAAAAGAGCTTTCAAAATTATGAAGACTATTGATTCTGTAAAGGAGGTTTCAATGGTCTGAGACCTGGTAACCAGGTAACAGCAATCTACAGTAAATAACAGAAACATCCAGGGAAGAAGAACAAAATCTGCTCAATGCAGACAATTATGCACTATCTTAGTGACTGGTGGAAGATGGATCAATAGTAGGTCAAATACGATGGCAAAATATAGTATTAATGGAAAGACCCTTGGCAGTGTGGAGGATCAGAGGGATCTTGGGGTCCGAGTCCATAAGACACTCAAAGTTGCTACGCAGGCTGACTTTGTGGTTAAGAAGGCATAGGGTGCATTGGCCTTCATCAATTGTGGGATGGAGTTTAGGAGCTGAGAGGTAATGATACAGTTATATAGGACCTTGGTCAGACCCCACTTGGAGTGCTGTGCTCAGTTCTAGTCGCCTCACTACAGGAAGGATTTGGAAACCATAGAAAGGGTGCAGAGGAGATTTACAAGGATGTCGCCTGGATTGGGGAGCATGCCTTATCAGAATAGGTTGAGTGAACTTGGCCCTTTCTCCTTGGAGCGATGGAGAGGTGACCTGATTGAGGTGTATAAGGTGATGAGAGTCATTGATCGTGCGGATAGTCAGAGACTTTTTCCCAGGGCTGAAATGGGACGAAGGGTCTCGGCCTGAAACGTCGACTGCACCTCTTCCTAGAGATGCTGCCTGGCCTGCTGCGTTTACCAGCAACTTTTATGTGTGTTGCTTGAATTTCCAGCATCTGCAGAATTCCTGTTGTTTGGAAGGTGAATTCAGTTTGTGTTTGAAAAGAAATAATTGTGGAGTTAAAGGAAACAATCAGTTGATTGGCTTATTCAGACAATCTTTTCGAATCTATGTCTGTGTTATGATCTGAAAACCCATCAACAGGCTTTGGAAAGGCAGATTTGGGAGGGCCGATTTAGTCAGGCATCATTGATGGATGAACACCAGAGACTCTGGAGATGTCGTAAATCCCAAGCAACACACATTAAATACTGGAGGAACTCAGCAAGCTAGGCAGGTTCTCTGGAGAGGAATAAACAGTCAGCAATTTAGGCTGAGACGCTTCATCAAGACTGGAGAAGAAGGGGGAAGAAACCAGATTAAGAAGCTAGAATCATTAATGGATTCCTTATCCAAGTATGGCACAGCTAATAGAGCCACTGCTTTATGAGGCCACAGACCCAGTTCAATCCTAATGCAATGTGCTGTCAGTGTGGAGTTTGCATGAGCCCAACATACCAACATGGGTTGTTAGATTCATAGGTCATTGTAAATTGCCCTTAGTATATAGGTGAGTGGGAGAATTTGGGTGGAGTTTATGAAAATGTGGGGGTAAAATAAAGTGGGATTATAAACACAAGATGTTATGTTTACACAGCAGAAACACAAAGCAGCTCTCAGAGAAGCATGAAGTGTGCTTTCCTGCTCCATCAGGAAGGTGAAGTGGGAGCATTCTCAGAGAATATACAGGAACTTTTGGGATATCAGAGACACAAGGCGTATGTGGCAGGGAATTCAGAGGATTACAGACTACAAGTCTACCCTGCGCAGGATAATTCACTCCCTGAGAGGCTGAATGTCTTCTACACTCAGTTTGATGCGCAAAACAAAGTGCTGGCGAGGAAGGCACCCTTCCCACCAGGGGAGCAGACACTCTGTCTGGCTGAAGCAGAGGTGAGGAAGACCCTGGCCAGAGTCAACCCACGCGAACCTGCAGGATACGCCAGGACAGGTTCTAAAAGTCAGCGCAGGCCAGCTGATGGAGGCATTTAGATGCCAAAGAAGGCAACAGTAACCTGCCTAAATAATCATTGTGTGGTGGCGTTAACACCAACTATTATGAAATGCTCTGAGTGGCTGGTCATGGAGCATATTAAAGCTTTTCTCCCAGCTACACTGGACCCTTTCCAGTGTGCTTATCGCTCAAATCGATCCACTGATGATGAAATAGCCTCTGCCCTTCATTCAGTTCTGTTCCGCCTGGAAAATGGAGTTTCATATGCCAGGCTGCTGTTTATAGACTTCAGTTCAGCATTCAACACCATCATACCCCAGAAACTGTTGGGGAAACTGTTCTCGTTGGGTCTTAACGCCTCCCTCTGCAACTGGATACTGGACACCTGAAAAATAAGGCCACAGTCAGTCCATGTGGGCAGCAAAGTCTCTTGTCCTATTACGCTGAACAGTGGCACTCCCCATGGCTGTGTGCTCAGCCCGCTGCTGTTCACACTGCTGATGCATGACTGTGTCACAGATCCAGCTCAAACCATTTCGTCAGGTTTGCAGATGACACAACAGTGGTTGGCCTCATCAAAATGATGATGAGATGGAGTACGGAGAGGAAGTAGAGCAGCTGGTGGTTTGGAGTGAGAAGAACAACCTAAGCCTGAATGTGGAGACGACAGAGGAAATCATTGTGGACTTCAGGAAGGTGCAGATAAAACATTCCACTCTGTGAATACGTGGCTCCTCCATAGATAGAGTTAAGTGCACTCAGTTCCTGGGTGTTCACATCATGGATGACCTCACCTGGTCCCTTAATATCATCTCCCTGAACAAGAAGGCACAGCAGTGCCTCCAGTTCCTAAGAAAATTGAGGCAAGCAAGGCCCCTTCTTAAATGCGTTTTATAGAAGCATCCTGATAAGTTGCATCTCCAACTGGTATGGGAGCAGTTGAGCATTGGACCATAAGTCCTTACAAAGGACTGTGCGAACAGCTGAGAGGATCATAGGGGTCTCCCTACTATCATCAGGGACATTTATCAGGAGCACTGCATATGCAGGGCCCTTAGTTTTATTAACCATCCATCCATCCATCCAGCATCCTCTTTGAATTCCTACTATTAGGCAGGAGACTATAATGCATATAAACAAGAATGGTCAGGATGAGAAACAGTTTCTTCCCCCAGGCCATTGGGCCTCTGAGCTCCTTGTCATATTGTATTTGAAGCGTCACTGGTTACTCTGTTCCATACCTTGCAATATTTAATATTAATGCACTTTAGTTTGGCATTTATGTGTGATTCATCTGTAGATTTTATTCTTACCTTCATTAAGTTATCATGCATTGTGTGTGCTATGTTGTCTCATCTCAATATACATGATATGGTTATATACGTCAGTGGTCCCAAACCACCGGGCTGCAGACCGGTACCGGGCCACAAAGCATGTGCTACCAGTTTGCAAGGAAACAATATGATTTGGTGATATGAGTCAGCTGCACTTTTCCTCATTCCCTGTCACGCCCACTGTTGTGCTTGAATGCACGTGAGGTCATTACGCATGCGAGGTCATTACCCGCGCGTCATCCATATCCGCGTGGGAAGAAGATCAACTCCTCGAGCTTGCAAATGACGACAGGCTGAAAAGTATGTTTGACATGGCATCTCTGCCAGCATTCTGGATCAAAGTCAAGGCTAAATATCCTGAAATAGCCACGAAAGCACTGAAAACATTGCTTCCATTTCCAACATATCTCTGCAATGAATGCAATGAAAACTAAATTGCGGAATAGACTGGACATAAGGAACCCCCTTCGAGTATCGCTGTCTCCCATCACCCCTCGATGGCACCGTCTTGTTGCAGGAAAGCAAGCCCAGGGCTCCCACTGATTCAGCGATATTGGTGTGTTGCAATGATTTTATATGTTCATACGGGGAAAATATGTGCTGTGTGTTTAATATCCAAACGTTACTTAAAATGTTATGATGCTATTGACTTATAAGTGACTTATATAACCATATAACAATTACAACACGGAAACAGGCGATCTTGGCCCTTCTAGTCCATGCTGAACGCTACTCTCACCTAGTCCCACCGACCTGCACTCAGCCCATAACCCTCCATTCCTTTCCTGTCCATATACCTATCCAATTTTTCTTTAAATCATAATATCGAACCTGCCTCTACCACTTCTACTGGAAGTTCATTCAACACTTACTTCAAGCTCCCCTGTCCTCCCCTGATAATTGACTTATCACTTTATACATGCGAGGAAAATATGTGCTGTGTGTTTAATATTAAATTCGTTAGATAAGCCCTTTTAGAAAGGAAATTGAGTGTATTAGCCACTTATCACCTATATTCCATTCGTGATTACCCCCCCAACCTGCGAACAGAATCGCCAAAAACGATTTGTAGAACAAAATCGGCACATACACAGATGCGCACTGGTGCCCGCGCAAGGCTTCATGGTCATGGTAGTCTTTCTCAGGGTAAACACAACGTATTTGACTGCTACTCTTGTCCGTTGGCAACCTTACTCCCCCGGCTCCCGCCCCCGGGTCGGCCAGTCCGCAAGAATATTGTCAAAAATAAACCGGTCCGCGTTGCCAAAGAGTTTGGGGACCCCTGCTATACGTTATATACATACATGTAGTTAAATGACGATAAACTTCACTCAACACCTGACTAGACTTGAAATTTTGCTGATGCTGGAAATCCAGAGCGGTACACACAAAATACACAAGGAATTCAGCAGATCAGGCAGCGTCAATGCAAATGAATAAACAGTCGACATTTCAGGCATTGAAAGAGCATTATATTGGATTAGAATAAATGGATGGGTAATGGTCAATATGAGCCAATGGCTCTCTTTCAGCTATATCTCTCCATGACTTCATGAGCAAGACATTGCCAAACTGTTCCTGAGGAAACCTTACTATTTAAGAAATATATTGAATTATATCCTCAGGTGTAGAATTGACTTATCATCCCATCACAGATCAGATTCCAAAATGAGTACTCTGGAAATTTGTCCCTTTTCATCCTTGATATTTCATCATCACATCCCCCAATTCGTGCTGATTCTGGATACACCAAGAAAAACACAAAAAATATACAGTGCTTCTGCATTTACAAGATGACCTTCCCGAGTCCCTCCTGATGAATAGTTGGTGGATGAAGGAGAATAGTTTACAGCCTCCAAAATCACTGTCATTATTGGTTATATAATTACAGTGAAGTAAATTAATTAAGAAAATAATAGGACCTATTTTTATGCAATTTACTGTGCAATTAAGCACGTTGTCAATGGAAATCGCCACTCTACAGAATACCAAGAGCAAGGTGTTTACATGTTTAGTAATTAATAATGTAAATTACTGCGACAAAATTGAATTTGGATTTGAAATTGCTCACCAGTGGTGGAGAGCTGAATGTTTTATAAGCTCGGAGATGTACTCTGTGCCAATTCAATAGGTTGCACTTTAACTGGAGTCACTGTTGCTGGAACGTTTTGCGGAGTTTTGATTTTCAGCTTTAATGAGTATCTCAGAGCATTTCAGTTTGTTTCTTATCACTGCTCTCAATTACTTTCCAGCTGATCTTTGGAAATCTCTTGCTTTGGTGAGGTGGTAATGCAAACTGAGGAGGATGGCTTGTTTAAATTGATGTGATGTACAGTCAGTGACCACTTTATTAACTACACCTGCTTGTTAATGCAATGGTCAAATCAGCCAATCAGGTGGCAGCAACTCAGTACATAAAAGCATGCAGAAGTGGTCAAGAGATTCAGTTGTTGTTCACACCAAACATCAGAATGGGGAGGAAATTTGAACTAAGTTACTTCAACCTGTAAGGGTGGAGCTTAGGATGATGGCACCTAATGGCAACTCCTTTGTTTGCACCTTTGTAAACAGTTCTATTTCTATCTTTAATATCTCTTTTTATTCCTTTTCAGGGTTATTTTGAAGACCCTGACATGGAGTTACACATTGACTTTGGTTCTTTGTGGAAATAGGATCCATTCTCAGGCCTTATGACCGGCTGCTTTTCGATATGCCAAGGATGCAGCCTGGAAGAGTAGTGCGCCTTCAGGGTGCCGGATATTCGTGGCTCTGGAGGTGGGCGGATTCAAGGTCGGTACCGCTGCCTGGTGTGTCGTGGGAATACATGGAAGAACAAAAGCAGCAAGCTGGCTGCTGGCTGTGTGCCCAGAGACATGAGATCTTTGGACACAGAGCTCGGGAAAAGCAACATAACAGACTTTTCACATAATAAATCAATGAGTTGATTTGTTATGACTCCCCTCTCCCTATGAAATGGAGACACCTCTTTTTTCCCATATTAGGGAGAGAGAGAGCTTGTGGTATGTCGAATACTGGGTGAATCAGAAGCCTTTGAGATACTGCAAGTCTGGGTATTGCTGCTTTGGTGAACACTTGAGAGTTCGGTGGAGGGTGCAGATGCTTTTTTGCTGGTGGGGAAGGGGGTATCTTTGCTTTGCTGGTGCTTATGCGTGGTGGGGAGCTGGGAGGCTTTGGGGTTCTAATATTCAACCATCATTCATTCTTTGGGACATTCCTCTGTTTTTGTTGTTTGCGAAGGAAAAGAATTTCATAATGTATAATGTTTTCATTTCTCTGACATTAAATGTATCCATTGAAAC
Source organism: Mobula hypostoma (assembly GCF_963921235.1). Lineage (NCBI taxonomy): Eukaryota > Metazoa > Chordata > Chondrichthyes > Myliobatiformes > Myliobatidae > Mobula > Mobula hypostoma. The sequence continues at coordinate 175,937,245 of NC_086101.1, forward strand.
TTGGAATGATTGTTGGTGCCAGATGGGGTGGTTTGAGTATCTCAGAAACTGCTAATCTCCTGGGATTTTCATGCATAAGTTTCCAGAGTTCATATAGAATGGTACGAAAAAAAAGCATCCAGGGAGTGGCAGTTCTGTGGGTGAAAATGCCTGGCTAATGAGAGAGATCAGACGGGTTCAAGTTGACAGGAAGGTGACACTAACCACGTGTTTCAACAATGGTGCAAAGGAAGGCATGTCTGAACACACAACACATCAAGCTTGAAGTGGAAGAGATCCAGCAGCAGAAAAACCCACTAAGTTCCACTTGAGTTACCAGCGAATGTTTCTGTGAATCCGGGAATGCAGATGGGACACATGAATAAATTCATTACTGATTTAATGAAATGGAGCAATATTCCTTCTTTAGCAAGCCCATAGATTGCAATGTGTTTTACTCAGATACTAATCAGTGATATCAGGTTCAATAGCACCTTGGTCCAAAGGTATAGTTATATATATTTTATGTAAGTCAATATAATTATGCAAAATACAATAAGCACTTAAATTAAAAAATAAATTTGCTAATGGAACCAGTTGTTGATGCTAATCTAGTCTACTAAAAGCATGATTGTTCACAACCCAGCAGATCAATATTGCACATTTATGTTAATCAGCAGTACTGCAGGATAACATTAAGTGATGGGAGTGCAAAAAAGCACTCTCTGTTGGGAGGACAATATGCTGCTTCAATCAAACATTATTGTCACTTCTTAATTCAATCTTAGATTCACAAAGTCTGGATCTCCCACATTGTCTGTTACTTTGTGGCAGATGCTTTTCATGTTGAGACCCTGTGACCTTCTGCGTACATTTGCATTCCTTATTCATGAAAATCTGAATCATAGTGGTCTACTGCCAAATGTGACATTGATGTCAAGGACAGTAAATACCAGATTTTAGACTAATATGATCCTAACTTTCAACTAATAGAGTGAATGTTTATTTTCTTTCAAATATCCTATACACACGACTCTGAAAGTGCAAGATAAATCATCCCTGTGACGTCATAGTTTTGGCCAAGGAAAATGTAAAACTGAGGGAAATAGCCCATAACTAAAGTTGTTATAAAAGTGATTTAATAAAAACATATGAAAACTATAGCACAATACAGGCCCTTCGGCCCACAATGCTGTACCAAACAAGTACTTACTTTAGAAATTACCTAGGGTTACCCATAGCCCTCTATATTTCTAAGCTCTATGTACCTATCCAGCAGTCTCTTAAAAGATACTATTAAATCCAACTCCACCAATATCGCCGGCAGCCCATTCTACGCACTCACCACTCTGCGTAAAAAAACTTATCCCTAAAATCTCCTGTGTACCAATTTCCAAGAACCTTAAAACTGTGCCCTCTCGTGATAGCCACTTCAGCCCTGGGAACAAGCCTCTGACTATCCACACGATCAACACCTCTCATTATCTTGTACACCTCTATCAGGTCACCTCGCGTCTGCCCTCACTCCAAGGAGAAAAGGCCAAGTTCACTCAACCTATTCTCGTAAGGCATACTCCCCAATCCAGGCGACATCCTTGTAAATCTCCTCTGCACCTTTTCTATATTTTCCACATCCTTCCTGCAGTGAGGTGACCAGAACAGAGCACAGTACTCCAAGTGGGGTCTGTCCAAGTTCCTATTTAGCTGCAACAATACCTCTCAGCACTTAAACTCAATCCCACGGTTGATGAAGGCCAATGCACCATATGCCTTCTTAACCACAGAGTCAACCTGTGCAGCAGCTTTGAGTGTCCTATGAACTCAGACCCCAAGATCCCTTTGATCCTCCACACTGCCAAGAGTCTTATCATTAATACTATATTCTGTCATCATATTTGACCTACCAAAATGAACCACCTTACACGTATCTGGTTTGAACTCCATCTGCCACTTCTCAGCCCAGTTTTGCATCCTATCAATATCCCGCTGTAAACTCTGACAGCCCTCCGCACTATCCACAACACCCCCAACCTTTGTGTCATCAGCAAATTTACTAACCCATCCCTCCACTTCTTATAAAAGTCACAAAGAGAAGGGGTCCCAGAACAGATCCCTGAGGCACACCACTGGTCACCGACCTCCATGCAGAATATGACCCAACAACAACCACTCTTTGCCTTCTGTGGGCAAGCCAATTCTGGATCCACAAATCAAGGTCCCCTTGGATCCCATGCCTCCTTACTTTCTCAATAATGAACAAAGTACATATAGAATAAAAGGAACAGACAAATTTATGATAGGTTAGATTTGCTTTGTTCGTCAGATGTGTTTTGAACATTGAAACATATAGTGAAATGTGTTGTTTTGTGTCAAAGACCAACACAGTCCAAGGATTGTGTTGGGGACAACCCTCATGTGTCGCCATGCTTCTGATATTAACATGGCATATAAAACCATGCGCCTTTGGGATAAGGGAGGAAACCAGAGCATCCGGAGGAAACCCATGTGGTCACAGGAAGAACGAACAAACTCCTCACACACAGTGGTGCTAATCAAACCCAGATTAGTGATTACAGGCACTGCAAATCAATAGAATTTGTTGTAGAACCTTTACATAAGACCATGTACCACCATATATCAGGCATAGATTTCTCAGATTCAAAGAGTTATACAGCACAGAGATTGGCTATATGGCCCAACTTGACTATGCTGACCAATGTGACTATCCTAGTTAATACCAATTCCCTGCACTTAAGCTATATCTCTCCAAATTCATTCCTATTGATGTATCCATCCCAATGTTGTAATTATACCCACCTCTATCACCTTATCTTGCAGCTCCTTCCATTTATACACCGCACTCTCTCAAATCCTCTTTAAATCATCCTCTTCTCATGTTAAAACTTTGATCTTTATTGTCAGACTCCCTTCAGCACAGAAAAATTCCTATAGCTATGTCCCTCATCATTTTCTAAATGACTTTTATGTCACTCCTCAGCCTCCAACACTCCAGTGAGAATACTGTCAGTTGAAGTACAACTTTATGGACTTTAAAAGATGCCTAAGCAGCCTACATTGGTTCAGTTCCCACCCAGTCAGGTCTTACAATATCCCTTTCCACAGTAAGAAAAGCAACAGGTGAGCATTGTGCTTTTTTTCTATCCTTTGATTTCCTAATTATGTTGCATGGATAGAAAAATGCAGTGCATGATATCAGAATCAGGCTTAATACCACAAGCAGATGTTGTGAAATTTTCTTGTTATGCAGCATCAGTATATTGCAATACATAATAATAAAAAACTAAATTACAGTATGTATATTAAAAAAGTTAAAGAAGAGAAAAGATAAGTAGTGAGGTTTAAAAGTTCAATATCCGTTCAAAACTCTGATGGCAGAGTGGAAGAAGTTATTTCTGAATCACTGAATGTGTGTCTTCAGGCTCCTGATGGTAGCGATGAGATGAAGGCATGGCCTGGGTAATGGGGGCCCTCAATGATGGGTTCCACATTTTTGAGGCATTGTTCCTTGAAGATGTCCTGGATGTTGGGGAAGCAAGTGTCAATGGTGGAGCTGGCTGAGTTCACAACTTTCTACAGATTATTTTGATCCTGTGTAGTAGCCGCCCCCCCTCCCCTTACCAGATGGTGATGCAGCCAGTTAGAATCTAGTTGACATCATTAGGTGCATCCCTATTGCTGGGAATTGAACAGACATACTAATATAGAATAAACAGTAAAGTAGCCACTCTGATTTTGTGTTTGCAGTGATTTCATGTTGAAGTGAAGTGAGTACAATCTATCTAAGATAACGGAGGACACAGAGCGACCACTCTCCGCTGAACATCGACGACTCCTCCGTAGAGATTGTTGAGAACACCAAATTTATTGGTGTTCACCTGGCGGAGAATCTCACCTGGTCCCTCAACACCAACTCCATAGCAAAGAAAGCCCAGCAGCATCTCTACTTTCTACGAAGGCTGAGAAAAGTCCATCTCCCACCCCCCTTCCTCACCACATTCTACAGAGGTTGTATTGAGAGCATCCTGAGCAGCTGCATCACTGTCTGGTTCCGAAATTGCACCATCTCGGATCGCAAGACCCTGCAGCGGATAGTGAGGTCAGCTGAGAAGACCATCGGGGTCCCTCTTCCTGCCATTACAGATATTTACACCACATGCTGCATCCGTAAAGCAAACAGCATTATGAAGGACCCCACACACCACTCATACAAACTCTTCTCCCTCCTGGCATTTGGCAAAAGGCACCGAAGCATTTGGGCTTTCACGACCAGACTCTGTAACAGTTTCTTCCCCCAAGCCATCAGACTCCTCAATACCCAAAGCCTGGACTGACACCAACCTACTGCCCTCTACTGTGCCTATTGTCTTGTTTATTATTTATTGTAATGCCTGCACTGTTTTGTGCACTTTATGCAGTCCTGGGTAGGTCTGTAGTCTAGAGTAGTTTTGTGTTGTTTTACGTAGTTCAGTGTAGTTTTTGTATTGTTTCCTGTAGCACCATGGTCCTGAAAAACATTGTCTCATTTTTACTGTGTACTGTACCAGCAGTTATGGTCGAAATGACAATAAAAGGTGACTTGACTTGAACTGACTTGATCAGAGGTTGCTTGACAAAACAAACCATCAAACAGTTCAATTTCTTGACTTCAATTTCCAAGAGCTATAGCGACCAGGAGGAACATTGAGTTGAGGGCAAAAATTAGATCAATCATGATGTTACTGATTGGCAGAGCAGTCTCAAGAGGCATTAGGACCTATTTCTCCAATTTAAAGCTAAACTAATCATAGGAGAATTAACCTACCAAATACATCTTTGGGCTTGTGGGAGGAAGTAGGAGGATTCAGAGAAAACCCACACATTCCATAGGGAGAACATACGGAGACTCCTTACAAAGGATGCCGGGATTGAACTCCAAACTCTGACACGCCAAGATGAAACAGCATCGTACTAACCACTACGCTAAGGTGGCACCCAATCATATGAAAATTATTTTGTCATGTCTTGAAATATGCCAATGAATATTTTAGTTTGGGAGTCACTGTTGTTCTGCAACATAACTTTGTCATGTTCAACACTGCATTTCCTATGCAGAACCAATGAATGAAGTCAAAGTTAGGCTTTGCATCTTGGAGCATCCATGGGCTAAAGACTAATAGAGCTGCCTATATACTTTCAGATACTCTAGCACAGAGGTTTCCAACCCTTCTTATGCCATGGACCCCTACCACTAACTAAGGGGTCACGGATCCCAGGTTGCAAATCCCTGCTCTAGCGATATCTTCCAGACACCTCTTCTGAAAGGCAATGCTTCTAATTGAATATCTATTCCTAGGCAATATTTCTCGTCAGGCTGGAGAAAATACATAAATTTTGGACTTAAGCCTGAAACAACATGTTTTAATTCAGCATTTAGCAAGTTTATATTTGTTCCAAACCAACACTTAAGAAATATGAAATGGAAGATTACACTGCACTGGAATGGAAACACTGCTCAGTTAGTCAGCATGATGCTAATTGAGAATAAATTTGATGAATGTATGTCTACAGTTTCCAATGCAAAATTAATACCATGCTTCCTTCCCAGAGATCAGAATGCAGTCTCAAACTCCTATCCACTTGCAGATTTTACTACTGATTTATCAGCTACCCAAGGAGATAAATCAAACTGAAATGAATCTTTCATGTTGCCAAGTGGATAAAGGTTTACACAAAATGAAGATCTAAAATAATAAAAAGACACACTGGAAATATAGGAGATTGCTTTGCCAAGCACCTACGCTCTGTTTGTGAGAAAAAGTAGGGTCTCCTTGTAGGCACCCATTTCAATTCCACTTATCATTCCCATTCTGATATGACAGTTCATGGCCTCTCCTGCTGTTGTGATGAGGTCACACTCAGATTTGAGGAGCAACACCTTATATTCCATTGGGTAGCCTCCAACCTGATGGCATGAACATCAATTTCATGAACTTTCAGTAATTGCCCCCCTGCCCCCTCCCCCCTCCCCCCTCCACTTTCCCATTTCCCATTCTGGTTTCCCTCTCTAATATTATCTCCTTACCTGCCCATCACCTCCCCCAATGCTCCTCCTCCTGCCCTTCCTTCCATAGTCTTCTACCCTCCCCTATCAGATTCCCCCTCCTCCAGCCCTTTATCTCTTTCACCAATCAACTTCCCAGCTCTTTACTTCACTCCCTCCCCCTCTCCTAGTTTCATCTATCACCTGCCACCTTGTGCTTTTTCCTCCCTCCCCCCACCTTCCTGCTCTGATTTCTCCTCTTTTTTTTCAGTCATGGTGAATGGTCTTAGTCCAAAATGACAACTGTTTATTCATTTCCATAGATACTGCCTGACCTCCTGAGATCATCCAGCATATTATGTGTTTTGCCCTGGAAGTACTCGGCACCTCAGACAGCATCTGCAATGCCTATAAAAAGTATTCACCAACCCCCCCCCCCCACCTCCCCAGCCGGAAGTTTTCATGTTTTATTGTTTTACAACATTGAATCACAGTGGATTTAAAAATGGCTTTTTTGACACTGATCAACAGAAAAAGACTCTTGTGTCAAAGTGAAAACAGTTCTCTGTAAAGTGATCTCAATTAATTACAAGTATAAAATGCAAAATAATTGATTGCATAAGTACTCACCCCCTTCAAGTCAGTATTTAGTAGATGCACCCTTGGCAGAAATTACGGCCCTGAGTCTGTGGGTAGATCTCTCTATCAGCTTTGCACATCTGGACACTGCAATTTTTCCCCATTCTTCTTTACAAAACTGCTCAATCTCCGTCAGATTGCATGGGGATTGTGAGTAAACAGCTCTTTTCAAGTCCAGCCACAAATTCTCAATTGGATTGAGATCTGGACTCTGACTTGGCCACTCTGAGACATTAACTTTGTTGTTTTTAAGCTATTCCAGTGTAGCTTTGGTTTTATGCTTGGGGTCATTGACTTGCTGGAAAACAAATCTCCCAAGTCACAGTTCTTCAGCATTTCCTCCAGTGTTTTCCTGTATTTTGCTGCATTCATTTTGCCCTCTATCTTCACAAGCTTTCCAGGACCCGCTGCAGCAAAGCATCCCCACATCATGATGCAGCCACGACCATGCTTCATGGTAGGGATGCTGTTTTTTTTTGATGATGTGTCAAACATAGTGTTCAGTTTGATGGCTAAAAAGCTCAATTTTGGTTTTGTCACACCATAGAACCTTCTTCCAGCTGACTTCAGAGTCTCCCACATGCCTTCTGGCAAACTCTAATCAAGATTTCATGTGAGTTTTTTCAACAGTAGCATTCTCTTTGCCACTCTCCCATTAAGCTGCAACTGGTGAAGCACCCGACAACAGTTGTTGTACGCACAGTCTCTCCCATCTCAGTCACAGAAGCTTGTATCTCCTGCAGTGTTGTCATGGGTCTTTTGCTGGCCTCCATCAATCATCCCTTTCCTGCACTGTCACTTAGTTTTTGAGGACAGCCTGCTCTAGGCAGATTTACAGCTCCTTCCATTTCTTGATGTTTTACTTACTCCAAGGGATATTCAGTGACTTGGAAATTTGTTTGTATCCTTTCCTGACTTTTGATAATCTTTTCACAGAGTTGCTTGGAATGTTCTTTTGTCTTCATGGTGTGTTTTTTTCCAGGATACTGACTCACCAGCAGTTGGACCTTCCAGATACAAGTGTATTTTTACTACAATCAATTGAAACACCTTGACTGCACACAGTGATATTCATTTAACTAATTATGTGCCTTCTAAAACCAATTTGACTGCACCAGTGATGACTTGGCATGTCATTAAAAGGAGGTGGATACTTATGTGATCAATTATTTTGTTTTATATTTGTAATTAATTTAGATCACTTTGTACAGATCTGTTTTCACTTTGACATGAAAGAGTCTTTTTCTGTTAGTGTCAAAAAAGCTGAGTTAAATCTCCTGTGATTCAATGTTGTAAAACAATAAAACATGAAAACTTCGGGGGGGGGGGGGTGAATACTTTTTATGGTCACTGTACGGTGACAGAAACAAAACAATAACATTTTATCTTGATGACCCGTTATTAGGTAAATGGCCACTTACCTGAAACCTTCCTGAGCTGAAACCTTCTCTATTTTTTTTCCACAGATACTATCTGACTGCTAAGTATTTTTAGGATTTTTATTTTTTACTACATATGGTTTGGATAAGTATCAAATAGAACTTCTGATCTCATTATTTTCTTTGTTCTATAATATAAAAGATGCAGTGAAATTGGGATTAAGATTTTAAAACTATCCTCATAGTGTCCAGTCTGGAACATCAATCTGCAGCAATGGAGATTTCCAAATTCAACGTAAATTATAACAGTAATTGGAAAACTTTTTAAATGCTTTTTTTTATTATCACCAAAGGCTGCAAGAAAATGATGTCCATGGTGAGGAACTCTGAAAATGACCTGTCACAGTATTTGTCCCAAAGTTAATTCAGATTGAGACTGGAAAGTTAGATCTCATTTAGATGAGGAAAATGAAATTTTAAAAAACTCTTGTGCATATAATGAAGAAAATTATTTATTTTCTTTCTTTCTGGCACTCAATAGTATTTACCTCACCTTCCCCCCACCTGAATTAACCCCATTGCTTACTCTGCAAATCATAAAACCACATATCTTTAATTTTCCATTAAATGCAGTACTCTAATACCAAGAGGAGTGATGACTGTGTTTTAGAAAGCAGTGTAATTCTGGTGCATCAACACTGCTTCATATGTAATCCCTTTGAAAGCAAGTATAATGGGGCTTTTCACCACATAACACTCAGATAAACCACAACTTTGGAGGTCACATTAATTATTTATAACTCCATGGCTAATGGAGAAACCATTTACACAGATTTAGATTAAGTCCTGGTCTCTGAAGTAATGGCACACTAGTTCTACATAGTTCCTGATCAGTGTTTCAAATTATTTCCTTTGCATAAAGTGGGATTACTCCTTTTAATAAACACCAGGAATAGATTTTTAATCTTTAATTCACAGTGCAAAGTTGAGTTTACAAAGGATAGAATTCTGGCATGGGTCATTATTATAGCTGCCCATTTCTCCAACTACCATCCATTGGTGCTTCTCATATGGGGTGAGTGAACTTACAAAAGATATGAAGTTATCCTTATCTTATGAATTTATGTTATATTTCTTCAGCATGGTGAATGCATGGAGCACGCTATCAGAGGTGGTCCTAGAGGCCAATACACTAGGGACAATAAGACACTCTTAGATGGGCACATGGATGAAACAGAAATGGCATTCTCTAAGGGAAGGAAGCATTAAATTGATCTTGGAAGAAGTTAAAAAGTTGTCACAACATTGTGGGCTGAAGATTGTGTCCTTTTCTATATCCTTCTATGTTCTATGTTCCTTGACATCATCAATATCTTTTATTGGAAATGCAATTAATTTGTGTCAGTAATTTGATTTTTATTTATAATGAACACCTTTATATCCTCAGTGATTTTAACAAATGTTTGCAAGCAACATGCCATTGGGTATAAGTGTGAGAGTTATTTTCAAGAAGGGTTTAAAATAGGTACAAAGGCAAAGGTAGAACCTCCAGGTGTGAAGGTTGAGCAATTTTGAAACTGAAGCTTCATTATCGTAGAATTGGTACCTGGGATCTTTGCATCATAGAGAGTTGGGCACAGAAAACACAAAGTTTCTGCTTACCATCAAGGACCTGTTTTTGCAATAATCCTAACCTACCTCATTCTCCTCATATTCCCACTAATAACAGTAGCTTCTAATTCTCATCCACACATTAGGAGAAATTTACACTGGCCTATTCACCTGCTAACCACTCCGTCTTTGGGATGTGGGAGGAAAATAGAACACCATAAAAAAACTGAATGGACACATGGAGAAAATGTAAACTCTACTCAATGTAAAGTATGCACATTTGAGTGAGTGATCTTGTGAGTTAGCAGCTTACCACTGTGCCATCAGAAGACAGGTCTTTGCTCTGCACGTTGAATCGTGTCAAGTAAATGGTTCGTCAAAAGCAATATTGGTATTGTGGAGAAGGATAGGTTGGAAGTAATCCTGCTGGGATGGGACACTGAACAACCAGTTTGAGTTTTAGAGTCATAGAGTTATAAAGCATAGAACCAAGCTCTTTCAGCCCAACTTTTCTATGCCGATCAGATTGCCTACCGGAGCTAGTCCAACTTGCCTGTGTTTCACCTATATTCCTCCATTTATACGTCCAAATAGCTTTTAAGCATTGTAATTGTATGCATCTCTACTATCCCATCTGGCAACTCATTCCATACACCCATAATCCTCTGCGTGAAAATGTGTCCCTTAGGTTCCCATTAAATCTTTCTCGTCTCACTTAAAACTTACACCCATTAATGTTAGACTCCACCGTCCAGAGAGAAAAAAAGATTGTGACAATTCACTTTGTCTGTGCCCCTCATGACTTTATATATCTGGGAGTACAAAAGGTTCATTCCTCTTCCTAATCCTACTCCTACCTATCTATCTACCTACTACCAATCTACCTATTTGCTTATTGATTGATTGAGATACAGTACGGAATAAGCACACATCTCTGAGTCAGATGTATCAGTATTACAGTGGAGTAAAGGGAATTAAAGAGAGGAGTTGGCCGGAATTGATTGGAAACAAACATTGGCAGGGATGACGGCAGAGAACAATGGCTGGAATTTGTGGAAGCAATTCAGAAGTCACAGGATATATACATTCCAAAGAAGAAGCATTCTAAAGGAAAGATGACACAACCGTGGCTAACAAGATAAGTCGAAGCAACATAAAAGCGAACGAGATGGCATACAATAGACCAAAATTAGTGGGAAGTTAGAGGATTTGGAATATTTCAAAAGCCAAAAGAAGGCAACTAAAAACTCATTAAGAAGGTAAAGATGAAATACAAAAGTAAACTCTCCAATAATATTAAAGAATATACCAAAAGTTTCTTCAGATACATAAAGTGTAAAAGAGAGGTGAGAGTGGATATTGCCCTGCTGGAAAATGATGCTGGAGAGGTAGTAATGGGGGACAATGAAATGGAAGATGAAACTGTCCTGCCGACAGAATCTGAGCACTGAGATCTTCATCTTGGGTGCTAAGTATTTAGCATCAGTCTTCACAGTGAAAGACACTAGCAGGATGGTGGAAATTCCAGGTGTCAGGGGGAATGAAGTGTGTGGAGAGAAGGTTCTCAGGAAACTGTAAAGTCTGAAGGAGGATAAGACACCTATACCAGATGGCAACACCCCAGAGTTCTGAAAGAGGTGGCTGAAGAGATCATGGAGGCATTAGTAATGATTTTTCAAGAATAACTATATTCTGGAATGGTTCCAGTAGAATGGAAAATTGCAAATGTCACTCCACTCTTCAAGAAGGGAGAGAGGCAGAAGAAAGGAGACTATAGGCCAGATAGTCTGACCTCAGTGGTTGGGAAGACATTGGAGTCCATTTTTAAGGATGAGGTCTCAGGGTACTTGGAGGCACACAGTGAAATAGGCCGTATTCAGCATGGTTTCCTCAAGGAAAAATCTTGCCTGACAAATCTGCTGGAATTCCTTGAAGAAATAACAAGCAGGATAGACAAAATAGAATCAACTAATGTTGTGTACTTGGATTTTCAGAAGTGCCTATGACAAGATGCCATACATGAGGCTGCTTAACAAGCTATAAGCCATGGTATTACAGACAAGATCATAGCATGGATAAAGCAATGGCTGATTTGCAGTAGGCAAAGAGTGGGAATAAAGGGAGTCTTTTCTGGCTAGCTGCTAGCGACTAGTGGTGTTCCACAAGAGTCTGTTTTGGGACCAATTCTTTGCACGTTATATGTGAATGATTTGGATGATGAAATTAATGTAAAGTCTGCAGATGACATGAAGATAGGTAGAGGAGCAGGAAGTTTTGAAGAAGCCGAGAGTCTACAGAAGGACAGACATATTAGGAGAATGGGCAAAGAAATGACAGATAGAATACAGTGTTGGGAAATGTACGGTCATGCACTTTGGTAGAAGAAATCAAAGGGTTGACTATTTTCTAAATGGAGAGAAAATACAAAAAAAACTGAGGCGCAAAGGGACTTGGAAATCCTTGTACAGTATTCCTTAAACGTTAATTTTCAGATTGAGTCTGTGGTGAGGAAGGCAAATGCAATGTTGCCGTGCATTTCAAGAGGACAAGAATATGAAAACAAAGATGTAACGTTGAGAATTTATAAAGCATTGGTGAGGCCTCACTTGGAGTATTGTGAGCAGTTTTCAGCCCCTTATCTTGGAAAGAATATGCTAAAACTGGAGAGGGTTCAAAGGATTTCATGAAAATGATTCTAGGATTGAATGGCTTGTCACATGAAGAGCAGTTGATAGCTCTGCGTTTGTATTAGCTGGAATTCAGAAGAATGAGGGGTGACCTCATTAAAACTTATTGAATGGCGAAAGGTTGTGTTAAAGTGGATGTGAAGAAGATGTTTCCTGATGCGGAAGAGTCTATGACCAGAGACACAGCCTCAGAATAGAGGAGCGTCCTTTTGGAGCACGGATGAGGAGAAATTTCTTAATCCAGAGTGGTAAATCTGTGGAATTCTTTGCCACAGGCAGCTATGGAGGCCAAGTCTTTATGTATATTAAGGCAGAGGTTAATAGATTCTTGATAGGTCAGGGCATGAATGGATACAAGAAGAAGGCAGGAGACTGGGGATGACTGGACAATTGGATCAGTCATGATGAAACGGCAAAGCAGACTCCATGGGCCAGATGGCCTAATTCTGCTCCTATATCTTATGGTGTCTCCATCGATGCCAATTGAACAGTTGAGAATTTCCAGCATTTTTGCTTTTATTTCAGATCTTCAATATCTACAGTGTTTTTTTTAGTTAAGAAGTCTATTTGCACGGAGTTGAAGATATGGTGGAATGATCCAATGGCGGCATTCAGAATAATACATTTTCTATAAAGGACTGTTTCCCTTTTTATCTGGAATCCAAAGTGATAGGCACAATTTTACCATTACAGTTTAACCATCCGGAGGTGAATACAGAAATTTTTCAATCACACAGAGTGTCAGAAAGAACATGGCAGAATCCCATCAAAGGCTGTGGATACTGCAAAAAAATTGCAATTTTTGAGACAAAAATTGACCAATTTGTTTTTGTTAAGTGTATCAAAGGGCATGGATCAAAGATAGCTCAGTGGAACGAAGATAAGGAGCAGCCCTGAAAGTAAGGAAATAGCTTATCGGGTTAAAGGACTTGAAAGGTCTCCTCTCACATTCCCTTCTATTGTACCTCAGCAGATCATCAATCTTACTGGGAAATGAAAATTAGAATCTCAATTTCATTTGCATAGTGCGATATGATCCTATGTTTAGACACACAGAGCTGATGCAGAACATATTCCCCTCTGAATTTTAGATGCAAGTTTCACAGTCTCTTATATTAAGCAGCAATCCCTCATAGGATTAATAGGTAAGAGAGACATCTGTAATTCTTCTTTTGCTTTCCCATTAATTTTACTTCTGATGTTGCACTCATAAATGAACTGTATATTTTTCCAAATATCAGTAAATTGAATGGAATCCCCAGTTCCTTTGTTATGACTAATTTCTTCCATATGTATAGACTCTGAGAAGTATTAAAGACTGGTATTTCACTAAACTCTAGAGATTTCAAAGCAGCAGTAATACTAAATTCATTTCAAAAGATGAATGATTGCTCTCATACTTCATGCCACAATTCCTGATAACTGCAGTGTAATATGGACTAAATATTCAGAGAATTGACAATGTTTCTCAAGAGGCAAATATTCTTAGAGGAATATATCAGTTAGGGCATTGATTTCAACAACTCTGATGATTATATTCTCCTTGCTCGTTTTGTCATATGTTAATATTCTCCCTGGATGCCCCATTGTGTTCATTGCTTCCTTGCTCAAAGTGTTTGATATTTAAACAAATGAAAATCAATGTGTTTTGTGACTGGTTATGGATGATAAGCCAAAGAGAGTATAACATTCCACGTCTAAGCCTAATTAGCATTCAGTCAGTAATGCACGACAAATACAAGAAGTTCTCATGCATAAACCATCTCGCCTGCTCATATCTTCAAAATAAACTATGTTAATGAATTTACCTGTGCTATCATTAGAGATACCCACATCTAGTTACTGAAATAAAAACAGTCTGGAAAGTGAGTCAGGCTTATCAATGATCTACAATATATAAAAATACTATGTTGCAACTTTAGTTACTGCCCGTCATGTCGCTGGCATTTAGGGCAGCTGTGAAGTTCCTCAATCTTTGTCTGTCCATATCTTCTATATCTATCATACACAGATATAGAAAGATTCTTCATTGCTGTTGGCCTAACAATTATTTTTCGACCAGTCAGGATTGTTAGCCTTGAGCTGAACCCCCAAACCAGAAGGACTGTTGGACAACTCTTAGTCTGGCCTCTACCCTTTGACCTGTTTGGCATGAGTGAGCCTACGAAGAGCCAAAGCAGAAGGCCCTGATTCCAGTCAATATAGCTCTCCATGTCATTGAGACACTCAAACCTCCAAACCCTTTGACAAGGTTGTGGTCCTCTTGGAGGAGGGGGACATTAGGTAACAGTGAAATGGCACTCATGTGTGAATACTAATATAAAATTTCAGCTTAGAAATAAAAATTATTCTATTTTCTATTTGGCTATACTACCAAAGGTAGAGAATACACACAGTGGCCACTTTATTAGGTACACTTGTAATCATGCTTATTAATACAATTATCTAATCAGTCCATTATGCAAGTCAACTCAATGAATAAAAGCATGCAAACATGGCCAAGATGTTCAGTTATTGTTCAGACCAAACATCAGAAGCGGGTAGATATGTGATCTAAGTGACTTTGACTGTGGAATGATTATTGGTGCCACACAGGGTGGTTTGAGTATTTCAGAAACGATTAATCTCCTGGGATTTTCATGCACCACTGTCTCTAGAGTTTACAGAGAATGATGTAATTTTAAAAAAGGATCCAAAGAGCATCAGTTCAATGGGTGCAGTTGGTTGCTAATGAGAGAAGTCGGAGAAGAGTGGCCACACTGACTAAAGCTGACAGGAAGATGACAGTAACACAAATGACCATGCGTTACAACAGCGGTGTGCAGAAGAGCATCTCTGAATGCACAACACGTCAAACTTCGATGTGCATGAGCTACAGCAGCGAAGGGTACCAAATAAAGTGGTGACTGAGTGTATATTTATCATGAGATTTTACACATCGTTTAACCATTATATTCAACTTTATTGCATAACTGAAATTCATGATAGTTCTTGACATTCCTTACAAAATCTCAAGGACAAATATTCTGCTGAATCTGCTTGTGGTTGTGTCTATAACTGGCCTATAGAGCAGTGGGAGAACATCAGTTCAACTTTATCACGTTAAGTTATCTCAAGTACAGCTAGCTCATTTAAATGAGCGGGAGGATATACAAGTGGAGCTTTTGATTTGCCTTAATGAAGCTAGTTCAAATGTTATGTCTGTCTAAAGTTCTTCATGAACAATTTATTTTAATATTACTTTGAAAAGGTTTATTGCAATTTTGATTTTTTTGTAAGATCAAATGGAGTTTCAGGCATTCAAGATAAGTGGCTGCTTTGACAATCAGCGAGCATTACTTGTTGCAGTAAAACTGCCCAGCTGCAAAGAGAGAGGGGCATTGAAATTCCCCAAGCCTTGCATGTCAGCTGAGACCTAGCCTCAAATGGAAAACACCACCCAGAACTACTGGCTGCCTCAGGGCAGTGGAAAATCCACCATCTCTTTTTACTTTGAACAGGGATATCAATTTTCCCTCTTGCCAGTACTCCAACACTGCCTGAACTTTTTGGATAATGCTGGCCAGACCAATGTTTATCATCCATGTCTAATTGCTACAAACTAAGCTCCTGATAAGATATCAGTGGGGAGGTTCAAAGGGCAATTTTATGTGTCTTAAGTTATATATGAGTCAGACTGACTAAGAACACAAATTTTGTTTTCCAATTATGCTTAAATAAACCAGTGAAGATTTTTTGAAAAGCTGTCAACTTATTGCTGGCTTATACTAATACCATGCTGTATGGTACCAATTTCATTTTTTATTGATATATCAACGAAGTGTCTTGGAGATATTTGAGGTCATGATTCCAGGAATGAAAGGGTTACTGTATGAGGAATGTCTGGCAGCTCTTGGGCTGTATTCCTTGGAGTTCAGAAGAATGAGCAGGGATCTCATAGAAACATTCCGAATGTTAAAAGGCCTGAACAGATTAGATATGACAAAATTGTTTCCCATAGTAGGGGAGTCTAAGACAAGAGGGCACAACTTCAGGATTGAAGGATGTCCATTTAGAACAGAGTTGCAGAGAAATTACTTTTGTCAGAGGATAGTAAATCTGTAGAATTTGTTGCCACCAGTGGCTGTGGAGGCCAAGTCCTTGGGTGCATTTAAGGCAGAGATAGATAGGTTCTTGATTAGCCAGGGCATCGATTGGTATGGAGAGAAGGCAAGGGAGTTGGGATGACTGGAAGAATTGTATCAGAACGTGATTGAATGGTGGAGCAGACTTGATGGACTGAATGGCCTACTTCTGCTCCTATATCTTATGGTCATTTTCTCTGAATAATTAATGTAGTTGGCATTGCTGAGACCTGAAAGCTTTGATACATTCCTGAAGTGAGATTTCTCAATTGTAATTGGTTTTCGAAACAACCTTTTGATCATATGTATATGGCAGCTGAAGTTTACAGTCAAGTTTATTTTTAGACCATTTTGTAGTCTGGTCACCCTTCTGTGATAAGGAAGACTCACAGATATTTATGCTTAGAGCAAAGATGCTCTTGCCAATATCTTGGCTGATCTGTAGGCCTCTGCACAAAGCAGTACAACAGTTTCGTCATTCTCACAGTGGGAGCTTACTGTGTGCAGCAACCCTAACGACATTTACATAGCATTTAATTAGCTACAGAGTATTTGAGTGACTTGGGTTATGAAAGGTACCCGATGAATGCAAGTCACTGTTTTGATGCTTAGGAAAACATTGAGACTTTTACAAGGCTCCACTGAAGAATTTTAAATAAATCACCCTGTCCTTTCTCAATCCACTGCTAACAGTCTTTTCTGTAGATTCACTTTATATTATCCTTTACTGCTCACTTTATTTTAGTTCTCAATTAACTGGGAAATACCTAATCTAACAAAAAAAATAGCTTTTGTGGATTCATTTCCCGGAATAAATTTGTACCTGTCAGTTCAGTCTCCAATATATTACAAGGGACATAGAGAAGTTTAAGATGACTACAACACTGGGAATTATCCCAATATGTATTTAATAAGTGCTGAAAAGTTGTGCACAAGCAGAGCCGTAATGTTAATGCAATATTTATGATCCCTGTATGCTAATCATGTTGAATAGCAGAGCATAGAAAATCCTATCTTTAACATTTATGTTCATATGTTAAGGACATTTATAAATTAATAGTCTTATTGCTGCAGCATTAATAGGGTTTAACAATGATTTTGTGACGATTCAAGCTAAAAGGTTACCTAAACAGAATTTTGGAGTAACAGCACAGAAATTCTCCCATTGTTTGAAATCATTGCAACTGAATCAATGGTAGTTCGAAAAAAATGTTGTTACTTAAACTAGATTTCTGTAGTTTTGCCTTTTAATGTTTAAACAGGCCCTGTATCTCTCTAATACCTGGTTTAAATATCTCCTGCTAGTTTCTGCACCTAAGAGAACACAAATCATCATCATCATCATCATCACCATTATGTGCCGTGTCATATGATGAAGGCGATCATGGTCTTATGACCATGACTGTTCTTGGCAAATTTTCTAAATATGTGGTTTGCCATTGCCTTTTTCTGGGCCATGTCTTTACAAGACAGGTGATGCCACCTATTATCAATGCTCTTCAGAGATTGTCTACCTAGCTTCCTCCCCTCTGCCATCTGATTTCAAAATGGACATTGAACCCATGAATACTACTTCACTGCTTTTTTATTTCAGGTTTTTTTGCTCTTCTTATTTTAACATAACTATTTGATAGACATATGTATACTTAATGTAATTCAGTTTTTTTCTCTATATTTATTTATCATTTATTTCATTGTACTGCTGCCGTAAAGTTAACAAATTTCATGATATATGCTGATTCTGATAACCAGGACAGATGATATGTATCAGCTGCTCATATGGCCATCCACCACCAGCTCTTGTGGCTTCTCGCGATCCTGATCAGGGGGCTAAACAGGTGCTACACCTTGCCTAAGGGTGA
This sequence comes from Mobula hypostoma, assembly GCF_963921235.1. NCBI lineage: Eukaryota > Metazoa > Chordata > Chondrichthyes > Myliobatiformes > Myliobatidae > Mobula > Mobula hypostoma. Next base: position 175,955,566 of record NC_086101.1, read on the forward strand.
CCTGCAGGCTAGCAGAAGGAAGGAGCATCTTATATCTCCTTAGGTACAGTTGTTTCTCTACCTCACCACCCAAAAAGTAAGCGATACTCAGTACAACTGACTATGAGTGATATGCACCATCTACTCCTTCCTTCTCAACCTCTTTTCAAACTTAGATGCAATAAATTATATTTTCCCTCTCCAACACTCTTCAGTTAACTAAATGAGAGGAATTATCCTACTTGTGTCCTGTAATCACTTTCTACTTTAATTCTGAAGCAACTTGTCCTATTTGTAATAAACTGTATTGACTCATCACAGCAGTTATCCTACAGTTACAAAATATGACTGTAAATCTTTACATTTTGTTTTTGACCCTCCTTCCTATCTCTGGTGCACCACTTGTTCCATCATCCGTTCCTGGATAAGCCACAACTTCTTCCGTCTAAACATTGGTAAGACCAAAACAATCACATCCAACCACCACAAACTATATTCTTGTCTCAAATCTCTTCACATCCTCTGCTAAACTGCTTTTACAATCATCAGTTCTGAGATAAGCCACAGCATTTTTTCTCCCCGGTTAAACATCGGGAAGACCGAAGCATTCACCTCCAACCATCACAAAAAAATGCTTTAATTCCACTATTCACTCATTAATATAGCACTTAGCCTAACAAAATGGTTTACAGCCTGACCTGAGCTTCTGACCTCTGCTACAAAGAAGGCCATCATCAGGCTCTGCTACACTAACTTATCTCAAAGTTCTCTATTCCTCTCCCCTTATCTATGAAATACCTTTCTCATTCATTGAACAATTATAGAAGTCAATAGCACTATACCATTACAGAAGGTTTATGAGCGAGTTTGGAGTCACATGTAAATCAGACTGTGTCAGGACAACTGATTTCACTCTTGGAGAATATCACTGAACCAGGATGAACTTCATGATAATCCAATAAGTTGCTGGATACCATTAAAAAGATGACCTTATCATTCCAGATTTCAGAAGGAATTGATAACAATTATATATTCTTGTCTGGGTTAAAAAACATAAAAAAGGAGCAATTTAGCTCAAGCCTCATAAAATAAGGATAATATTTCAAGTAGACGTAGAGGAGCATCATAAAAGATCATCAGACAATGTAGAAAACCTAAAGATTGGAAGAAATTTAGATCTCAGGCAACGGGAATAAAGAAATTGATTCAGAAAACAGAAACGGAATATAAGCACACTTTCCAGGAAGGTAAAAGTAGAAAGTAAAAGCTTACAGAAATTGTAAAATGAAAGGGATCAGTGAGGTTAATGGTAGGTCCCACACTTTTAGAAACATTCATTATGGGAATCAATGCAACGGCAGAATAACACAACAAGTTAGTCTTGGGGATCATGGAGTCATTGAGCCGAAACTGACCTATCAGCCCACATTGTCCATGTTGGCCAATGTGCCTTTCTCAGTTGGGCCCATTTCCCTACATTTGAAACCTATCCCTTGAAAGTTTTTTTTTCCCCCTATCAATGTACCTGTTTAAATATCTTTCAAACTTTGGTAATGTAGTGCCATTTCCTTTAACAGCTAGTTCAATTCCACTGTATGAAAAATCTGTCAGTCTAGTTTTAGCCCTCTAGATTTAGATTCCCCTAACCCAGGAAAAAGACTGTGACATTTCAGCTTATCTATTGCCCCTCACAATTTTATAAACCAATTTTATATGGCCACCCCTCAGACTTCTTCACTGTAGGAATAACAGTGCCAGCCCATTCAATCTCTGATAATAATTCAGGTGCTCCAGTCTGAACAGCATCCTTATGTGCCTCCTCTAGCTTATTGCATCTTTCCTACTGTGTGCCAATCAGAAGCATATATTCCAAGTGCAGTCCCAGAAAGGTCTTGTACCACTGTAATATGGCATACCCTGGTACTCTTTAGATCTGTTCCACTTTCCAGAAATGTTAGTTGGGATTTGATGAAGATGAGAAACTAAAGGACAACAGTACAGAACAAAACTGTGCTGTAAAAATTGAACTGAAAAATATTTGCACTGAGAACAAACAAAGTCCTAAGGACTGAAAATTTACCTCTCCAAGTACAAAAACAAATGGGTGTGGAAAAATTGAAAGCTCCAGCTATCATTTTCTGCAATTCCACTAACTTTGGGAAAATTCCCACTGTGTGTAAAAAAAAAGGAGCGAGAAAGAAACATGGAATATAGATCAATTATTCCAACATAAACGGTGAAGAAATGGCTGTTATAAAACAATGAGATACCAGAAACACAAGAAATTCTGCAATTGCTGCAAATCCAGAGCAACACACACAAAATGCTGAAGGAACTCAGCAGGCCAGGTAGCTTCTATGTAGAGGAATAAACAGTCAACGATTAGATCACAGAACACTTTAAAATTCCAACATGCTTTAACAAAGATAACATGGATTTCTTCAAGGGAAATCGTGTTGGACAAAGCTTGTTGGAGTTTTTCCAGAATGCAAATGCAAACTTCTATGCTCAACTCCTTGCAGTGGGGCTTGAACCCATAATTATGTGGCTTGGAGGCAACTGTACAGCTAACTGTGTCGTAGCTACTAACGACTGAATCAGATCAAGCTCTGACCCCAACTGATAAATGGACAGTGTTCTATCGTGGAATAACACTTTCATTCCACACTATATCTTCTTAGGGAGGCTGACGATTCTAAAATGTTTCGGAACACTGAGTACACTTGGACATCAAAAGGATGAATCAACAGCACAAACAATAACAGCGTGAGATTTATCTCTACAGAGCCAATTTATAGTGTTCGCTTATTTGTCTTCTAAATTCTATGTGACTGGAATCAATATACTTGCCCTCTTCACATTAGGGACTTTATCTGTCTGCACCTCTCGATGAAAACGATTTTTTAAACCCATAGTGAGACCAGCATGACAGAAGGATGTGTATTGCCTCAAACACAACTGCTGTGTTAAACAGCTGTTACTGCTTCTGTAGGTTTGTAGTGCTATCTCACCATAACTAAAATAGAACGAACTTAGAAGTGTTGCAGTGACTTAAGCTTCTAAAATAGGGATAATACTTTGTTTGCCTAACTTACCTTGATTAAGGTTAAAGCCAGTTTTCCACTTAACATATTAGATGCTTGACACTGTCATTTCAAATAGAAATAAAGTGAGTCAGATTCACTTTGCAAATCCCTTGAGGTCCTATCAACAAAATTTACATTTACTATCGCTCTGAGAAGTGCTTATTTCAGCTTCTGTGTGTGTTTTTTTTAAAAAAATTACTCTTCCTTACTGACACAGAAAAGCTTCTACGGAGAAAGCCGTCCCTAAAGTAATTAAAATTTCAAATGATCGAAGCATGGAGAAATGGACATAATTACAGAATTTGATCTGTGCAAAATGTCAGCAAAACCTCTGAAGTCCAAGTGAATGTGGAACTCACTATCAGAATAACACAAGTACACAAGCAACAAGGAAATCTTGATAAACACTTGAGGGAGCGTGGAGTGGTTATGGCGATAGGGTTATTTGAAGGAGGGTGAGAGAAGACTTACATGGAGAATAAACACTGTCACAGCAGCATTTGGGCCACTGTGCTTTCCCTGAGAGGTTGGGCATAAGGATGGTTCGTGTTTTCAGTTATACATTTCTGGACTGAAAAAAATATCAATTATTGGGTTTGCAAGTAGCAAAGCTGAATTTGGCATATATGGGCGGATTTGAACCATTGGCTCTTGGCCAGTGTCCACATGGGAACACCGATGGCAGAATGAAAATCCAGTAAGCCTGTTAATCTCTTCCAGCCAGATTACTACACAGGTGGTAAAGTCAGAAATTAACCCCATTCAGTGATGATTGAACCATAGCCAAGACATCACCATGAATTTAATAAGTGCTATCAATGTCGAACTGATGCTAATATAATAATGTGCCACCAGTCTGTAATGGGCAGATACAATCTGCCTCATTTCTTGGATTCTCTCAATGTAGCTTTTTATTGGATGGACTTCCATGATCTGTTTTGCATCCTAATATGGTATTAAAAAAACAATGTATTGGCAAACAAATATGACTTAGGTATCTTTATAAAATGGCAACAGTGTTGTGTATCTCTGTGTTAACTGTTGCCAATCTGCACACATTTTTCTGGTAAGAAAGCACTAGTTAATATAAATCCAAGTGCTGTTGTGTTTTTCTTCGGCAAAGCAGTATATTTTCCTTGGACCATTGAACCCAACATAGGATGCAGCTGAACCAAAGCATAATTTTGTGGATGTTGATGATCCATTACCATTGGTTGATCAGACGTTTCAATGTTATGTATAGTGCACCGTATCCGTCCCCTAATGGTCCATTAATTTTACAGCAGTGGGAGGCTGCCCGGTCCCAGTAGGAGAACACATCTCACCACAAATAATTGAATTCCTTCCCCTTTGTAAACAGAGTTGACCACAGGAGTGAAATCATTGTTGGTCCACGTCTATTTTTAGCCATAAAAGGACATCAATTACTTTCGGCACCCTACCTTCCTGGCAGTTATGGATTTATGGTTGAGAACCCAGCTGCTGTTAATGCTTCTCTGTGGGCAAAGTTGGTCTGAGTTTTTCGTTTAGTACTGCACTAGGAGCCTTATTTTATGTCTGACTAATTACGCTCAGTGTCGATTCCAACAAAACAGAATCACACAACACCTTCAATGTATCTTAACCCACAAGCCACCAAAACACATCATAAAGAATTGTTGTCTTCTTGATCAATAGATGTTAGCCTTCCATCTATCCAAACTCACATTTCACAATTCGGATTTTTTATTTGTTGGAAGTGTATAAGGTACCCTAGTACAGGGGTCCCCAACCTTTTTTGCACAGACGACCAGTTTAATATCGACAATATTCTTGCGGGGGGTGGGGGGGAGGTGTTCAAGTACGATTAAGCTCACCTCAATATGTCTTTTACAGTTAGGGTTGCGAACTTTCTCCTTCCCAAATAAGGGACAAAAGTAGCAGTCAAATCCTGACGAAGGGTCCCGGCCCGAAACGTCGACTGTACCTCTTCCTATAGGTGCTGCCTGGCCTGCTGCATTCACCAGTATTTTTTGTGTGTGTTGACACACAACACTTGTGTTTACCCCGAGAAAGACTACCAGGACCACGAAGCCTCACACGGGCACCTGTACGCACATGCGTGATGTGCGGCATATGTGACGTGCGCATGTGCCAATTTTTTTTCCACAAATCGGTTTTGGCTTAATCTTCCCGACTACACTGAACATACATTATTTCTAATTTATATAGGCTGTGTATTTATCATGTCATTAATTTTTTTACTATATGTTTGAGTTATTTTAGGTTTTATGTGTTATTTGGTATGATTTGGTAGGTTATTTTTTGGGTCTGGGAACGCTCAAAAATTTTTCCCATATAAATTAATGGTAATTGCTTTTTCACTTCACGCCATTTCGGCACGAAAGGTTTCATAGGAACGCTCTACCTTAGTGGGGGAAATATGGGACAAGGGCAGTCCCGTATGGGACAAACCAATTTAGCCCAATATACAGGATGTCCCGGCAAATACGGGACAGTTGGCAACCCTATGTTCAAGTTCAACAATGAGTGACAGGGAATGAGGAAAGGTGCAGCTGACTCATATCGTTTCCTCACGGCCCGGTAGCAAATGCTTTGCAGCTCGGTACCGGTCCACGGCCCAGTGGTTGGGGACCGCTGCCCTAGTACATCACCATATGATTCATTTATGTAAACTCTTTATATTTTGCTTTCAATATTTCTTTGTCTCTTGCACGTGTTCACCTGACCTTCAACACCAAATGATCAAATGTCAACCATTCTATTTATTAAGAGAGTTTTCTTCCATGATCTTGACAACAGTTTAAATACCACCAGTGGCCAACTATAATCAAGTGCTTCAGATAGTGCATGACACCGTTAATAGGCATCCGTTAGTCTCATAAAATCATGGATTTGCACCTTGGAAAGTTTCCAGGGCGCAGGCCTGGGCGAGGTTGTATGGAAGACCAGCAGCTGCCCATGCTGCAAGTCTCCCTTCTCTACCCCACAATGTTGTCCAAGGAAAGGGCATTAGGACCCATACAGCTTGGCACCAGTGTCGTCGCAGAGCAATGTGTGGTTAAGTGCCTTGCTTAAGGACACACGTGCTGCCTTAGCCAAGGCTCAAACTAGTGACCTTCAAATCACTAGACGAACGCCTTAACCACTTGGCCAGTGCATGACACTGTTACCAAACAAGAAACAGTCCTCCCCGAAGCAGTTCGTATCATAGTCGAGGATTTCAATCAGGCATAATTGAAGAGATCCTGCCTAATTACCATCAGCCTATAACATGTAGCACCAGGGATCCCAACAGACAAGACCACTGCTATACTAAGATAAAGAGTGCCAAATATTCCATGCCCAGGCCACATTTTGGGAAATTCTGATCACTTTGCTGTTCTTCTCCTCCCTGAATGAAGGTGGAGAGAAGATAAAGAGCAGGGGTCCAAAGATTTGGGCAACAAAAATGTGGTCACAGGAGGCAGAGGAACGGCAACAGGATTGTTTTAAGTCAGTGCACTGAGACGTGTTCAAGGACACGTCTGAATGATTGCACCACAGTTGTCACAGACTTTACAAAAACAGTCATAGCTGAGTGTTTCCCCACAAAATCATTCAGAGTCTTCCCCAACAAGAAGCCTTGGATGAACCACGAGATCTGCAGATCAGCTGAGGGCCAGATCAGCGGCATCCAAGGGCGGTGATGAAGAAAGTTACAAGAGGTCCAGATACGATCTCCAGGAAGACAACTCATGTGCAAAGTGGTAAGTCCAGACCAAACATGAATCATTGAAGCATGCTCGAGAGCTATGGCAGAGTTAAAAGCTATCACTTCTTACAAAGTGAAACTAAGTGACATAGGTGACTACAAGGCTTCAGTTCCTGATGTGCTCAATGCTCACTTCTACTGTCAAACTACGTAAGAACCATCACAAACTTCCACAGCCTTCGATCACTCTTCAAGTAGATGATGGGTGTAATATGAATGTAAAGAAGGACAAGCCAATGATTGGGTACAAATGCAGGCAGTGCAAGGAGGTAAATTATACCACAGAGGAAAAATTCAAAAGAGTGAAGAATACAGCACTGAAGGTGCTGTATTTAAATGCACATAGTATTCGGAATAAGGGGGACAAACTCGTTGCACAATCAGAGATTAGTATGATGTTGTTGGCATCACTGAGTCATAGCTGAAAGAAGGTCATAGTTGGGACCTTCAGAGGATGTACTGTGTATTGAAAGGACAAGCAGGAAGGCTTAGGTGGCGGTGTGGCTCTGTTGGTAAGAGATGAAATTACATCTTTAGAAAGAGGTGACAAGGGGTAGAGAATGTTAAATCTTTGTGGGTGGAGTTAAGAAACTGCAAGGGTAAAAATACTATTATGGGAATCAGATATTGGCCACCAAATAGTAGCCAAGATGTGGGGTTGAAATTGCAAAGGGAGCTGGAAAAGGCATGTAATAAGGGTAATGTCACAATTGTAAAGTGGGACGTCAATATGGAAGGGATTGGGAAAATCAGGTTGATGTCAGATCGCAAGAGAGGAAACTTGTTGAATGCCTATGAGATGAACTTTTAGAGCAGCTTGTGCTTGAGCCTACTCGGGGAAAGGCTATCTTAGAATGGGTGTTGTGTAATAACCCAGATCTTATTAGGAAGCTTAATGTAAAGGAACCCTTAGGAGACAATGATCATAATATGATTGAATTCATCCTGCAATTTGAGGGGGAGTAGCAGAATGCTTCAGTATCACAATGGAATAGAGGGAAATACAGAAGCATGAGAGAGGAGCTTGCCCAGGTAGATTGGAGAAGGCTACTGGTGGGGATGACTGTAGAGCAGAGGCGTCTGAAGTTTCTGAGAATAGTTCACAGGGCACTGGATAGATATGTCCCACAGAAGAAGTTGTTCTCAATTGGTCGGAGTAGGCAACTGTAACTGACAAAGGAAGTTAAGGACTGCATAAAAGCCAAGGAAAGGGCATATAAAGTAGCAAAAGGGAGTGGAAAGTTGGATGATTGGGAAGCTTTTAAACTCCAACAAAATGCAATTAAAAAAGCAATAAGAATGGAAAAGATTAAATATGAGGGCAAACTAACCAATAGTGTAAAGCAGGATACTGAAAGTTTTTCAGTTATATAAAGAGTAAAAGGGAGGTGAGTGTTGATATGGATTACTGGAAAATGATGCTGGTGAGGTAGTAATGGGAGGACAATGAAATGGCAGATGAACTTAAGAAGTGCTTTACATCAATCTCCACTGTGGAAAACACCAGCAGTGTGCCAGAGGTCTTTGAGTGTCAGGAAGCAGGAAAAAGTGACAGACAAACTGAGGGGTCCTATGGTGGATAAGTCACCTGGACCAGATGGACTACATCCCAGAGCTAAGAAAGAGGTTGCTGAAGAGATAGCAGATGAGCAGATGTACTGGTTATGATCTTCTAAGAACAATGTGATTCCGGCATTGTTCCAGAAAACTGGAAAATTGCAAATTCCACTCCCTACTCCTTAAGAAGGAAGGAAGGTAAAAAAAAAAAGGAAATTCATGGCCAGTTAGCCTAACCTCAGCAGTTGGGAAAGTATTGGGGTCCAATATGAAGGAATAGGTTTCAAGAGGACTTGGAGTACAATTAAAAAAAAAGTCAAAGTCAGTATGGTTTCTATGAAGGGAAATCTTACCTGACAAACCTGTTAAAATTCTTCGAGGAAGTAACAAGCAGGGAAGACAAAGGAGAGGCAGTGGATGTCATTTACTTGAATTTTCAGATGGCATTTGATAAGGTGCCAAACATGAGGCTGCTTAACAAGATAAGATCCCATGGCATTACAGGAAAGATACTGGCATGGATAGAGGAATGGCTGGCAGTCAGGAAGCAGCAAGAGGGAATAAAAGGGGCCTTTTCTGGTTGACAGCCAGTAACTAATGATATTCCTCAGAGGTTAGTATTAGGACAACTACTTTCACATTGTTTATCAATGATTTAGATAATGGAATTGATCGTTTTGTGGTGAAGTTTGCTAATGATACAAAGAAAAGTCAAGGGGTAGGTAGTGCTGAGGAAGCAATGTGATTGCAGAAGGACTTAGACAAATTGGAAGAATGGGCAAAAAAGTGGCAGATGAAATACAGTGTTGGGAAATACATGATATGCATTTTGGTAAAAGTAACAACAATGCAGACTGTTATCTAAATGGGAAGAAAATTCAAACATCAGAGGTGCAAAGGGACTTAGGATTCCTTGTGTAAGTCTCCGAGAAAGTTAACTTACAGGTTGAGTCTGTAGTAAAGAAGGCAAATGCAAAGTTGACATTCATTTCAGAGAGAAAAGCATGTAAAAACAAGGAGACACTGCGGAGGCTTTATAAGACACTAGTCAGGCCGCATTTGGAGTATTGTCAATAGTTTTGGGCCACATATCACAGAAAGGATGTGTTGTCATTGGAAAGAGTCCAGAGGTGGTTCACGAGGATGACTCTGGGAATGAAGTGGTTAACATATGAGGAGCGTTTCGCAGCTTTGGGCCTGTACTCACTGGGATTTAGAAGAATTCAGGGAGATCTCATTGAAACCTCCAGAATGTTGAAAGGACTAGATAAGGTGGATGTGGAGAGAATGTTTCCTATGGTGTGGGTGTCCAGAACTACAGGGCGCAGCCTCAGAATTGAAAGGTGACCCTTCAGAACAGAGGTAAGGAGGAACTTTTTTAGCTGGAGAGTAGTGAATCCACAGAATGCTCTGTCACCGACAACTGTGGAGGCCAAGACCATGGATATATTTAACGCAAAAATTGATAGTTTCCTGATTGGTCAGGGCGTCAAATGTTTTAGCGAGAAGACAGGTGTATGAGGTTGAGTGGGATCCGGAATCAGCCATGATGGAATGGTGGAGCAGACACGATGGGCTGAATGGCCTAATTCTGCTCTAATGTATTATGATCTTATGGACCCTGTGATTTCCGTCTCTGAGGCCAACAAGAGTGTATCCTACAGGAGGGTGAATACATGGAAATCATCCAGCTCGGATGGGGTACCTGGATGAGTATTAAAGGCCTATGCTGATCAACTGGATGATGTGTTCACTGAGATCTTTAACCTCCCACCTGCTTCAAGGAGGCTTCAGTTACACTGGTGCCTCTGAAGAACGTGGTAACCTGCCTCAGTGACTATTGTCCAGAAGCACTTACATCCACAGTGATGAAGTTTTTTGAGAGGTTGGTGTTGAAACAGATCAACTGCTGCCTGAGAAGTAATTTGGATCGACTTCAATTTGCCTATTGATACAACAGTTCCACAGATGATGCCATTTCACTGGCTCTTAACTCAATCCTGGAACACCAGGACAGCAAAGATGCATGCATCAGGATGTTCTTCATCGACGACAGCTTGGCATTCAACATTATCATCTCTTGAAAACAAATCAATAAGTTTCAAGATCTTGGTCTCAATACCTTCTTGTCCAATTGGATCTCCTTACTTGAAAATCCCAGACACTTGGATTTTCAACAACATCAGCTCCACAATTTCCATCAGCACAGGTGCACCACAAGGCTGTGTGCTTAGCTCCCTGCTCTATGCACTTTACACTTATGACTGTATAGCTAAGCACAGTTCCAATGCCATATTTAAGGTTACTGATGATACCACTGTTGTAGGCCGAATCAAAGGTGACGATGAATCAGCATACAGGAGGAAGAATGAAAATCTTGCTGAGTGGTGCCATAACAACAACCTCTTACTTAATGTCAGCAAGACCAAAGAGCTTATTATTGACTTCAGGAGGAAACCAGAGGTCCATCATTTCAGAGGACCTAGCCTGGGCCTGACACGTAAATGAATTACTAAGAAAGCACAGCAGTGCCTCTACTTCCTTAGAAGTTTGTGAAGATTTGGCATGATATCTAAAACTTTCACAAACATCTATAGATGTGTGGTGGAGAGGATATTGTCTGGCTGCATCACAGCCTAGTATGAAAACACCAATACCCTTGAATGGAAAATCCTACAAAAAGTAGTAGATGTGTCCCAGTCCATCACAGGTAAATCACTCTTCCAATATTGAGCACACCTACTTGGAGCATTATCACAGGAAGCAGCATCCATCATCAGGGACCGAAACCATCCAGGTTATGCTCTATTCTCACTGCTGCTATCAAGAAGAAGGTACACTAGCCTCAGGACTCACCAGGTTCAGGAACAGTTATTACCCCTCAACCATCAGGCTCTTAAACCAGAGGGAATAACTTCCCTCAACTTCACTTGCCCCATCACTGAACTGTTCCCATAACCTATGGACTCACTTTCAAGACACTTTGTCTCATGTTCTCAATATTTATTGCTTATTTATTTATTTATTATTACTTCTGTTTTATCTCTCTTTTTGTCTTTGCAGTCTATTGTCTTGCACATTGGTTGTCTGCCCTGTTGGTACAGTCTTTCAACAATTCCATTCTGGTTATTGGATTTATTGAGAATGCCTGCAAGAAAATGAATCTCAGGTTTGTATATGGTGACAGAAATGTACTTTGATAGAAAAATTACTTTAAACTTTGAACACTAAGTGAATGAGGAAGATTAAAAGAGACCCTTGCATTTGGTTTGGGTTTTGAGTTTTGCCTTTTGAGGATATCTCAAAGTGTTTTGCAATGCATTATGAAAAATGCAGCATCTGTGCACGACACAGTTACACTAACAGTTGCATGATAATGATCAAATAAATTAGGTAGTGATGCAGATTCAGGAATAAACATTGAGCAGAAACATGCCCTGAACTTTCTCCAACCGTGCATAGTGATTTTTATGTTCACCGGACAGGACAGAGGGGATTAATTGTATTTCACGTGTCACCTCTGGCGTTGTACAGCACTGTGACACCTATATTTGGTGAAGGGGAAGAAGGGAGATCTGATATACTTGCACTTCCGTTTTTCAATGCATCCATCATGATTATATATATAATTGAAACATTCTGCTGAAAGACTATGGACCTGAAGTATTAACTTTTTCCACATCTGTAAGATGAGATTTAACGTCAACTATTGAGTTGTGGCTCTCTGGCATATTATTGGGTTGAGCATTTTAGTGAAAGCTACAAATGGAAAATAATAACAAAATACACAGAGGGTGAACAATTTATGATGGATAGCAGATATTGCCATTTACAAATTTCATAGAATTGGGACACAAAGGATTGACTTCCATATCACTGCCTAGATAGCAATCTGGAGATGTATCGTGCTGATGGTGGGGTGAATATCTAATGTCTTCAATGAAAAGATAGTGTCTGCACTTTCCCCTTGTTCACCCACCTCACTCCCTCTGACGACTAGTCACTGATGTTATGGGAACTAGTGTACAATTTGCCACTTTGCGCAATCAACTACGTTAAAAATTCCTTCACAGTGTGTGAAGACACTAAGGAGACAGATATTGAGCAATGCCGACTAAATGTTGGCAGAGCTCAGAAAGTCAGGCAGTATCGATGGAGGGAAATGAACAGTAAATGTTCCAGTTTCCTCCACAGATGCTGTCTGACCTGCTGAGTTGCTCCAGTGTTTTATATGTGTCACATTCCGTGAAGTTTTTCTGTAACTTGTGTGTTCTTGGTATGTAAGTATTACCAGCAATATTGAAATTTATTGTCTTTCTGCAAGAGCCCACAAACTGAGGAGATGTTTAAGAATCAACCATATATACCATATATTGTGTTTGGAATAAAATTATGTACCAAAAAGGATGATTGACAGATTCCTGTTTGGGAAAGTCTCCAGAAAATCTGCTGGGTTTTTACAACAATGTGATCATTTCATAATTACAATTATTGAGAATAGTTTCTTTTATAAATGCCAGATGTTTTAATGACTTTTACTTAAATTTGTCTGGTGCCATGGTGGGACTGAAATTCATGTCCCTGACTCAATGGTCTAGAACTGTGACTCTGAATGCAATAACTACCCTACTACACAGAACTGCTTGGTAATGTTTAATGGTTGCAAAAGCATCTATTTAAATCTAAACCTCTCTTTTATTTTTTTTTTCAGGTAACATTAATGAAAATTTAATGGAACAATTATTATTTAACATGCTAAGAAACTAGCTGATTACAACAATATTATTTTTTAATCTGTTAATTGGATATTAGTAAATTCTTGTTTTGGAAGGATTACTCTGCTAATAACTGAGAAAGCTAATATGACAGATAATTGAATTTTCCATCAGTTCTGCAGCAACCTGTATTAATAGAGTACTGAAAAAAAAGAGAAATAAAACCTATTGTTCTTCACAGAAAGAGAATGGGATTAGATAATGAGAACTGAGAGTTTAAAAGATCCAGCTATCACTACAAATTGCAATATTCTCCTCACTATCCAACAAGCCAGCCACAGTACTGGTGCAATCTGCGACCAAGAACAACCATGTTTTCCACCCACTCTACCCACTCTGGATATGTATTAATAATGGTCCTTAAGGCAGCATGCTCATGAGCTTTAAAGAAATTCAGCAAGATCATAAGGTAGAAACAGATGGAAAGATAATTCTCATCTGCAAATGGCTTTTCAGATTATCTGTTTTATTTTAAAACCAATTTAAGATGATTAATTTCACTATATTATTCCGTGATGTAAAGAGAGGCATCAGCCCTGCTAGACCTTGCTTGGGTATATGGGTATCTGCACAGTGACGTTAGAAAGATGTTTTTAGGATTTAAGCTCACCAATGGCTTGGAAGTAAGTACATGGGGGATATCATAGGTAAGTTTTTCACACAGCGAGTGGTGGGTGCGTGGAATTCACTGCCAGTGATGGTGGTAGAAGTGAAATACAATAGGATATTTTAAGAGACTCTTAGAAAGGTACATGGAGCTTAGAAAAATAGAGGATATGCAGAAGGGAACTTCTAGGCAGTTTTTAGAGTAGGTTACAGGGTTTGCACAACATTGTGGACTGAAGGGCCTGTAATGTGCTGTAGAATTCTATGTTCTATGTTCTATATATCAATCGTAGAACCTTCCTGTCCGCCACAGTACCGTTTCCATTCCATGCAGTGATGCAGCTTGTTAGGATGCTCTCTACTGTCGAATAACGTGAGTGTGAGTATGAGATATGCATAGATCATCTCTCTTCACCCTCCTCAAAAAGTAGAGGGGTTGGTGAGTTTTCTTGACTGTGCAGGGTGTGTTCTGGGATCATGAGAGTTTGTGTGAGAGGTGAATTCCCAGGAGTTTGAAGCTGCTCACAGTTTCCACTGCTGTATCGCCGATATAAAGAGGGGTGTTGGTCGTCTGGGTTCTCCTGAAGTCAATAATCATCTCCTTTGTCTTGTTGACATTGAAAAAAAGGTTATTTGCCTGGTACCAGGCCTTGAGCTCTTTCACCTCCTCTCTGTAGAACATCCCATCATTGTTGGCGTTGAGTCCCACCACTGGTGTGTCATCGGCAAACTTGACAATGTGATTACTCGAGTCTTTGGCTGTGCAGCCATCTGTGAGCAGAGTGTATACCAACGGGCTCAGCACACAGTCCTGAGAAGCACCCATGATGAAGAAGATGGGGAGGGAGTAGCAGTTGTGCATCCTGACTATCTGACAACCAGTTGCACAGTGATGTATTTAGACCGAAGAATAGAAGCTTGTTCACTAAAGTCTGTGGGACAACAGTGTTGAAAGCTGAACTGAAATCTAGGAACAGCATTCTGACATAAATCCTTGTTTTCTAGGCATGTCAGGTTCAGGAGCAAGACAGATGCTATGGAATCTGTCATAGAGTGGTCCTGACAGTAACCATATTGGAGAAGATTTCATTGCATCTGTGTGTACATGTAGTTGTGCATATGACAATAAACTTTAGCTTCACTTTCAAAATGATGCACAGCAAACTCAAATAAAAAGCAGTGAGAAAAACAATTAGTTTCATTTGTTCTATTTTGAAATAATATCATGGGATCTGACCTGTAGCCAGTCAACCAAAAGATATCACTCCAGCAGAGCAATAGGTCTGAGGACTGGACTGGTGTTGGTCTGAATTATGTACTATTTTTAGACATGAGTTGGTTGGAGAGGCCTGCATCAGAAGTAAGTGTGCTGCCTCCTGGTGGCACACTCATAATATCAGTTTGTTGACAATTTTCACATGATTGTTTTCACACAGTGAATTTCAAATTAACAAAGTGGCAAAATTAGACTTTTCATTTGAATTCATTTCAAACGTTTATATTCCATACGGAGCTTCTCAGATCTTAAGAACCTCTCTCACGTGTACTCCACAAGGACTATGAATAAAATAGTTCTTGTGTTTTTCCATTTGGGAATTATTTGATATTGTTGTGACCACTTCACATTATTAATCAGAAATTTTCAGTTTCTTAAATCAGGCCTTTTAGTTGCTAATCAATCTTAGCATTTTTTCCTGCCTTCGACATTCCTATAAATAAAACTTCTTCACATTCCCTGAATCCTCTGGGAATATTTCTGAATTGTGTGCGCTCAGGCCACTCATTGGGGAATTCAGCGTGCTAATGCTATTTACTGCTGAATGCTTTGTTCCCCAGAAAGAATCACATTTTAGGGAGATTGTTGCAGTCTTGCACATGCTTAGGAAAGAAATTACCTTTTAGTTATTCATGGCTTCATTTCAAAAGTCAGTTAATACCCGAGTGCTCTCTCAACTGTAAATCTAACAAGCTTACAGAATAGCAAATTATCCAGTATAATAAATACAAGTACTGGGCATTTTAAAATTCAATTAAATGGTGAATGCAAACTAAATGTGGCAAGATCTTTCGAGTTCCACTGAATGTACAGGAGAGCTGCCCAAAAGGACATGAATGCATTAAAGAAAATGGCATGAAAGCAATTTGTTAGATGTAAAGCAGCCTGGAATAGTCTGATGATTGAAGAAGCCAGCACACCAATTCAGTTTTAGTCCATTCAAGGCTTCCCCTATTGCTTATATATATATATATATATATATTAATGACTTGGATGAGGGAATTAAATGCAGCATCTCCAAGTTTGCGGATGACACAAAGCTGGGTGGCAGTGTTAGCTGTGAGGAGGATGCTAAGAGGATGCAGAGTGACTTGGATAGGTTGGGTGAGTGGGCAAATTCATGGCAGGTGCAATTTAATGTGGGTAAATGTGAAGTTATCCACTTTGGTGGCAAAAATAGGAAAACAGATTATTATCTGAATGGTGGCCAATTAGGAAAAGGGGAGGTGCAACGAGACCTGGGTGTCATTATACACCAATCATTGAAAGTGGGCATGCAGGTACAGCAGGCGGTGAAAAAGGCGAATGGTATGCTGGCATTTATAGCGAGAGGATTCAAGTACAGGAGCAGGGAGGTACTACTGCAGTTGTACAAGGCCTTGGTGAGACCACACCTGGAGTATTGTGTGCAGTTTTGGTCCCCTAATCTGAGGAAAGACATCCTTGCCATAGAGGGAGTACAAAGAAGGTTCACCAGATTGATTCCTGGGATGGCAGGACTTTCATATGAAGAAAGACTGGATGAATTGGGCTTGTACTCGTTGGAATTTAGAAGATTGAGGGGGGATCTGATTGAAACGTATAAAATCCTAAAGGGATTGGACAGGCTAGATGCAGGAAGATTGTTCCCGATGTTGGGGAAGTCCAGAACAAGGGGTCACAGTTTAAGGATAAAGGGGAAGCCTTTTAGGACCGAGATTAGGAAAAACTTCTTCACACAGAGAGTGGTGAATCTGTGGAATTCTCTGCCACAGGAAACAGTTGAGGCCAGTTCATTGGCTATATTTAAGAGGGAGTTAGATATGGCCCTTGTGGCTACGGGGATCAGGGGGTATGGAGGGAAGGCTGGGGCGGGGTTCTGAGTTGGATTATCAGCCATGATCATAATAAATGGTGGTGCAGGCCCGAAGGGCCGAATGGCCTACTCCTGCACCTATTTTCTATGTTTCTATGTTTATACTGTGAACTAAGTGTTCATTGGAATGAATAGGATTTTTTTTTAATATATTGATTTCGAAAGAATGTTTTTATCACTTCAGTAACTCAATTATAGCAACCAAAAACTCACAATTATTCTGTCAGCATTTCAACCAGTATTTTTGAGACTTTCAGTCTTTCAGTCTTTTTACTCCACAAAAAGCAGCCTTTGATATCACCTTTTAACCTGTTGTGGATAAAAAAAAAAGAAAGAATGGAAATTGCTTTCTCCTTGGGCTGAGGGCACACATTTTTGCCAAACAGGTGGATGAACTGACTTTATCCGCTTGAAGCCTTGTTGCTTGCCTCCTACTGTTGCTTGTGTCAGCTGCACTGTTAATGGAATCATAAACTAATCCAGTACAGGAAACCATTTAGTTTATTCCTGCTCTTTGAAAGTGATATTCAAATACACTTTTCTCATAGGCTTGAAAACATTTATCCATTTCCGTTTCAGGGTTATTACTGAATTGCTTTTATCGACCAGGGCATCAAAGGATACGGCAAGAAGGCAGGTGTATCGGGTTGAGTGGGATCCAGGATCACTCTGGTATTATTCAGCTTCATGCTAAATAATCATCCAGAACTTTTTGCTTTTATAAATATGTCAATTAAACTAGTCAATAGGCATTTGGTTGAACTAAACAGGGATTACTTTTTGGGAGCTATCTACAAATATTCTCATATTGGATCAGATAGCACATTTATATTGCAGCCTTTTGTTCACTATCATAATACAATTATTAATCTTTGAAGTCGACAGATATTATACAAAATGAAGAGTGCATTGAGAAAGTAAGGGCAGATACCTCCAAGTCAGGATGGCAGCTTTCAGTCGTTGGTGTTTCTATGCTTTTGCTGCTCTTGTCCTTCCAGCCGGCCTGTGTTTGGAAGGTGCCTTGTAAAGAGCTTTAGTGGGTAGATGCAGTTCACCCTGTATATCATACGAAGTGCTGTTACTGTGCACCAGTGGAGGACAGAGTGAATGGTTGTGGATAGGGTGCCAATCAAACGGGCCGTTATGTCCTCAATAATGTCGAGCTTCTTGAACGTTGTTGAAGCTACGTTCATTCAAGCAAGTGGAGACTGTTCCATTTGACTCCTGACTTGAGTCATGTCAATAGTGAACATGATTTGGGGAGTTAGGAAGTGAATTACTCACAGCAAGAATCCTATCCTTTCACCTCCTCTTGTAGCTACATTGTGTACATGGTTATTGAAATGAGAGAGTGTTAATTTTAGACAGCCATGTTTTAATACCAAAGGGATCCCTGATTTTGCATTGGCGATGCTAACCTGTTATATATGTAGTGAAGGCAATATCTCGCTCCTGAGTAATAAATTTATAATTCAATCCCTTCTCCAAGTCGCTTCAGTGCAGGACCCATGCTGGACCTGTTGGCTTTTAGATGTGGTGTTAAATTGAGAGTAGTAGCAGGGGAGAAAATGGGATGGTCGCAGAGTTGGGCAGATAATGCTGGGTGGAACTGTTTTAGACCAACCCAATTACAAATTGCTGGCCCGTGACCTATAGAAACCTTATGTCTGCGTTCTACAGAAGAACAATCCCATAGTCTTCAGGGTAGGCAGCTCACCTTTGTACATACAAGTGAAACCGCTTTTTACCAGGCGTCTCTAGCGATGTGGCTTGTTAGTCCCTCGCTAACAGCCACCAGACCTCAGTGGTGAGAAAAGTACTTTTTCAGACTTCATACATCTAGGATCGATATGACTTCGGGTCTTACCAAACCCATGAGTTTAGGATGTCTCGCACACCTGAACCCCAATATGTGTGAATACTGTGTACCTTTGTGCCCCCATGCACTTGCCCGTTGGCAAGAGATAACAGACCGTACACTGCATACAATTATAAAGGAAGTATTTTTACAAATTTCAGCTTCATTGAACAGTTAGTAGGAAAACAGGAAAAAAAAACAAGAAGGGCCCATTACAGATAACTCAGTCCAGATGTGCACATCAGTTGGAGCTCATCTCAAAGTCGTCCTTTACTCATATGCTGGACCCACGGTTTGCATGAAAACACACACCACCTTCTGAATGTCACTCAAATTCCATCTCAAACAAACAGGCTCCCCACAGGAGTTTTCATCCTTCCTCCTTGACGCCATTCATCTGCACAAAGTACTTTGTGCAACAGGGACGGCATCCTCAGCCACCTTCCCTCCAGTCTTCTCCAACCTCCCGCCAAAAAGTCCTCGAACCATGCCAGTGTTTGTCACAAAAACTTCTCTGCACAGCGTTCTCTTGAACCTTCTCTCAGTTCCACCATCCTGATTGGATGACACTACATTCCAAAGCATGAACATCACAACCCCTTATCTTTAGCTCTAACCGAAGTATGCTGAAAGCAGATCAGACTGCTCTTTCAGAACTGCTAAAATGAAATATCTAGAACATAGCAATAAAAATCTTAACCAGAGTGTTACGCAAGGTAACAGCTGAGCTGCCCCCAGCTCATACATTCTATCTGGCACTGAAGCCTAATGCTGTAAAACAATTACTCTGCTCCATGTATTTACAAAGGTGGAGAGAGGAAGAGGAAAAAGTAGAAAAGAAAATTAGAAGAATACTAGAAATGTTAGATTGGGAGTATTTGTTCCAGGATGAAGCAGGCTTGTAATAAAGGTGCATTATTTGGAAGGGAAAGCCCATAGTCTGTGTGAACTCCTTCCACCCTCAGGACCTTACAGTTATTGTCCTGTGGTGCAAAGGATTGCAAGGTAAAATTTAAAATGAAGATATGGAGTTAACCTTGGTGTCATTGAGAATATTGATCCCTAAATCTCTCAATTCAGAATCAGAATCAGATTTGTTTATTCTTTTACAGTATTGTGCAGAAGTCTTAGGCACATATATACAGCTAGGGTGCTAAGGCTTTTGCACAGCACTGTATTTGTCAAGGCTGAGCGGGGAACAAGTTAGTAAATCTGACGGGAGCAAATGATGTTGGGAATGGCGAGGGTGGAGTGTTGCAGGAGGGGTGTGGGACAGTTGGAAAAGAAGGTGATGCGGGAGCAGACACACCCAGCCCTGAGACACCAGGCAAGGTCATTTGATTTCAAACAATTAGTTTATTGATCAATACAGAATGTCTCTTTGGTGCTTCCCATTCCCTCCCCTCTCCCTTACACTTTTCCCAATCATGATTCCTCTCTCCTTGCACCCTTCCCACTCGCAGTCCATAATAGAGACCAATATCAGAACCAGGTTTATATCACACAGGTATGCATGAAATTAGTGTTCTTTTTTTGTGATAGCAGAACAGAGTATATATAAAATTGCTACAGTATTGTGCAAATACCTCAGGTACCTAAGCTGCATAAATGTACCTACGACTTTTGCATGGTAGTTATCGTGCAAGTAACAAGAGCTGGGAGGCTGATGTGGACCAACTAATTGTGTAACAGGAGAAAATGAGCTTGGATCCATTTGACAGATTCACATTTGTTATATTCACCTTTGCAAAGGAATTCATTATTTTGCTGGGTAGCTGTCGAACAAAGTCTTCACATGAATCTACGAACTGCTTGTCTTGTATATACACATGTTTTGACTTGCAGTTGTGTATACCAGCAAGCTGCAGAATTTTGCCCAGTACCCCAGCTGAGGAGGCTCATCTTTGCAAACAATTCAAATTATATTAGATTCTCTTGAAGGATGCATGCAGAAACCATACACAAAGCATTGGGTTATCTTTAGTGGATATTTAAAAAAATTTCAACTCATGAGATGAAACTGAAGGATGCGCACCATTGCTATGAATGGTTGAAAGCTTCTATGTCTCTCTAAAACAATTGGCGGTGCACTTTATAGGGAACAGAAAAGAATTTCCATCCACTTTATATTATGCATATTAATTCCGCATTCTCTTCTGTACAAAACTGTATGTCATGAAAGTTGCTGTTCTTGTGATGGCAGTATATTGCAAGATGTTAAAGAAATCTCTTTAAGTTAATAAATATATTGTGCAAAAGAGGAAGAGTGAGGTAGTGTTCAAGGGTTCAAGAACTGCTTCGAAAACTGATGGTGGCAGGGAACAAGCAGTTCCCAATGAGAAGAGGGCATATCCCAAATGGTGAAGGTCCTAATTGATGGATGCCACCTTCCTGAGGCACTGCCTTTACTTTATATGCACAAATGTAATGTCTTGATGCAGGGTTTCAACCCAAAATTTCAACAATCTCTTTCCTCCCACAGCTGCCGCCAGACCCATTGGGTTCATCCATCAGTTTGTGTGTTACTTTAATTGTACTTCAGTGTGTTAAAGGATGCAGGTTCCTTCAGTTAAAATTGGAATGATGAGCCTGTCCCTACATCTGGTGCAGTCACATCTTAAATTATGCTGAGAGTTATAAAATGCACAACCTTCAGCATCACAGATGAAGCAACGATCTCTCGTGACAGATCTCCATCTTTTTGTATTAACCTCTTTTTTGCCCCCGAGGGGCATCCATTCATCATGCCTGGAGCAGACGAAGATTTGCAGTTTAAAGCTATTTGTAATGAACAAAGGAACTCGAGCTGAAGCAGTATCAGAAATGTCTGTTTCAAACCGATGTCTGCACTTTTTCAAATGACACTTGTATGGAATTTCAAACAGAAAACTAAAGCTGATGGGTCAGCACAGATTCGCCCCTAGAAACGTGTTTTTATGGGCTTTGGGAAATGTAATTGTGCACCCAGCTGATGGAAGCCAGTGGGCTGCCAAGTGACAACCTTTGAATGTGGATTGGCAATGGTCCTTATTTACTGGCTGGGAATCAGAAAGGAGGAATTACTCTGTGAGTTGGTGATACTTTGCCTCCAGGGCTTTCAATTCAACTTCAACCTGTCAGTGAGTAATTTGATGAACTGTCCTCAGAGCATCACGGCATCATCGACAAAGTGATGGAAATCCAATCAAACAAGTCTAAACTAAAGATGGACCAGCGGACAGTTTCATTACCAAACTGAATGACGACTGCAGTTCTGCACGGTGCCACAATAGTCCCTGGCAGGAAAGACAGTGTGATGAGTCTCAGAGGTTGCAAGTGTCAAAGCAAATGTAACTCACTTATAACTCAGCATTGCAAGAGACAGTTGCTATGGCTAGCAGGCTGGAAAAACTGAGAGGCGACTGGTTATTCCAAGTGACAATGATCAGTAAGTGAACACAATCTCAGATGTTTCCAGTTTTATCGCTCTTAAAGGATAATTCTGGCAAAGAACATAATAGAATTGAATTGAACTGACTTTATTTCTTAGATCCTTCACATACATGAGGAGTAAAAATCTTTACATTATGTCTCCATCTAAATGTGCAATGTGCAATAATAGTAATTTATAATAAATAGAACAGTCAACGTAATATATAGTCAAGTCAGCATGAGTTAATCAGTCTGATGACCTGGTGGAAGAAGCTGTCCCGGAGCCTGTTGGTCCTGGCTTTTATGCTGCGGCACCATTTCCCGGATGGTAGCAGCTGGAGTAGATTGTGGTTGGGATGGCTTGGGTCCCCAATGATCCTACGGGCCCTTTTTACACACCTGTCCTTGTAAATATCTGCATCATGGGAAGTTCACAACCACAAGATGCACTGGGCTGTCCGCACCACTCTCTGCAGAGTCCTGCAATTAAGGAAGGTACAGTTCCCATACCAGGCAGTGATGCAGCCAGTCAGGATGCTCTCAACTGTGCCCCTGCAGAAAGTTCTTAGGATCTGGGGGCCCAAACCAAACTTCCTCAACTGTCTAAGGTGAAGGAGGCACTGTTGTGACTTTTTCTCTACACAGCTCGTGTGTACAGACCACGTGAGGTCCTCAATGATGTGGATGCCAAGGAACTTGAAGCTATTTATCCTCCCAATCCCAGATCCATTGATGTCAATAGGGGTTATCCCATCTCCATTCCTCCTGTAATCGACAACAAACTCCTTTGTTTTTGTGACATTGAGGAGAGGTTCTTTTCTTAACACCACTGTGTCAGAGATATAACTTCTTCCCTGTAGGCCACCTCGTTATTGTTTGAGATAACGCCAATCAATGTAGTGTCATCGACAAACTTAATTGACAGACTGGAGCTGTGGGTGGCGATATAGTCATGGGTATACAGGGAGTAAAGGAGGGGACTCAGTATGCAGCCCTGAGGGGCTCCTGTATTGAGAATCAGAGTGTTGGGGGTGAGGGAACCCACTCTTACAACCTACTGGCGATCTAAGAGGAAGAGACTGGGGAAGAGGAGGTTGGCTCACAAATAGAGAAAGCTTGTAGACGGTGCAAGAGGGAGGATAGGCAGGTGATAGAGAAGTGACACGCTCAGACCAAAGATTTGAGATGTGTCTATTCTAACGCAAGGAGTGTTGTGAACAAAACGGATGAGCTTAGAACGTATAAAATTCTAAAGGGATTGGACAGGCTAGATTTAGGAAGATTGTTCCCGATGTTGGAGAAGTCCAGAACAAGGGGTCACAGTTTGAGGATAAAGGGGAAGCCTTTTAGGACCGAGATGAGGAAAAACTTCTTCACACAGAGAGTGTTGAATCTGTGGAATTCTCTGCCACAGGAAACAGTTGAGGCTAGTTCGTTGGCTATATTTAAGAGGGAGTTAGCTATGGCCCTTGTGGCTAAAGGGATCTGGGGATATGGAGAGAAGGCAGGTACAGGGTTCTAAGTTGGATGATCAGCCATGATCATACTGAATGGCGGTGCAGGCTCGAAGGGCCGAATGGCCTACTCCTGCACCTATTTTCTATGTTTCTATGGATCAGTACATGGAGATATCATGTGGTGGCCATTACAGAGACTTGGATGGCTCAGGGACAGGAACGGTTACTTCAAGTGCCGGGTTTTAAATGTTTCAGAAAGGATAGGGAGGGAGGCAAAAGAGGTGGGGCAGGGCACTGTTGATCAGAGATAGTGTCACGGCTGTAGAAAAGGTGGACGCCATGGAGGGATTGTCTACGGAGTCTCTGTGGGTGGAGGTTAGGAACAGGAAGGGGTCAATAACTTTACTGGGTGTTTTTTATTGGCCGCCCAATAGTAACAGGGATATCAAGGAGCAGATATGGAAACAGATGCTGGAAAGGTGTAATAATAACAGAGTTGTCGTGATGGGAAACTTTAATTTCCCAAATATCGATTGGCATCTCCTTTGAGCGAGGCATTTAGATGGAGTGGAGTTTGCTAGGTGTGTTCAGGAAGGTTTCTTGACACAATATGTAGGTAAGCCTACAAGAGAAGAGGCTGTACTTGATTTGGTATTGGGAAATGAACCTGGTCACGTGTCAGATCTCTCTGTGGGAGAGCATTTTGGAGATAGTGATCATAATTCTTTCTCCTTTACAATAGCATTGGAGAGAGATAAGAACAGATAAGTTAGAAAAGAGTTTAATTGGAGTAAGGGGAATTACGAGGCTATCAGGCAGGAAATTAGAGGCTTAAATTGGAAACAGATGTTCTCAGGGAAAAGTATGACAGGAATGTAGCAAATATTCAGGGGATATTTGCGTAGAGTTCTGTATGGGTATGTTCCAATAAGACAGGGAAGTTATGGTAGGGTACAGGAACCGTGGTGTACAATGGCTGTAATAAATCTATTCAAGAGGAAAAGAAAGGCTTACAAAAGGTTCAGAGAGCTAGGTAATGTTAGAGATCTAGAAGATTATAAGGCTATACGAAGGAGCTTAAGAAGTTAAATTAAGAGAGCAAGAAAGGATCACGAGAAAGCCTTGGCAGGCAGGATTAAGGAAAACTCTAAGGCATTCTACAAGTATGTGAAGAGCAAGAGGATAAGACGTGAAAGAATAGGACCTATCAAGTGTGATAGTGGGAAAGTGTGCATGGAACCGGAGGAAGTAGCAGAGGTACTTAATGAATACTTTATTTCAGTATTCACCATGGAAAAGGATCTTGGTGATTGTAGTGATAACTTTCAGCAGACTGAAAAGCTTGAGCATGTAGATATTAAGAAACAGGATGTGCTAGAGCTTTTGGAAAGCATCAAGTTGGATAAGTCGCTGGGACCGGATGAGATGTACCCCAGGCTACTCTGGGAGGTGAGGGAAGAGATTGCTGAGCCTCTGGTGATGATATTTGCATCATCAATGGGGACGGGAGAGGTTCCGGAGGATTGGAGGGTTGTGAATGTTGTTCCTTTATTCAAGAAAGGGAGTAGAGATAGCCCAGGAAGTTATAGACCACTGAGTCTTATCTCAGTGGTTGGTAAGTTGACGGAGAAGATCCTGAGAGGCAGGATTTATGAACATTTGGAGAGATATAATATGATTAGGAGTAGTCAGCATGGCTTTGTCAAGGGCAGGTCGTGCCTTACAAGCCTGACTGAATTTTTTGAGGAAGTGACTAAACACATTGATAAAGGAAGAGCAGCTGGTATAGTGTATATGCATTTCAGCAAGGCACTTGATAAGGTACCCCATGCAAGCCTTATTGAGAAAGTAAGGAGGCATGGGATCCAAGGGGACATTGCTTTGTGGATCCAGAACTGGCTTGCCCACAGAAGGCAAAGAGTGGTCGTAGACGGGTCATATTCTGCTTGGAGGTTGGTCACTAGTGGGGTGCCTCAGGGATCTGTTCTGGAACCCTTAATCTTTGTGATTTTTATAAATGACCTGGATGATGAAGTGGAGGGATGGGTTAGTAAGTTTACTGATGACACAAAGGTTGGAGGCATGTGGATAGTGTGGAGAGCTGTCAAGGGTTACAGCGGGACATTGATAGGATGCAAAACTGGGCTGAGAAGTGGCAGATGGAGTTCAACACAGATAATTGTAAAGTGGTTCAGTTTGGTAGGTCAAATACGATGGCAGAATATAGTATTAATGGTAAGACTCCTGGCAGTGTGGAGGATCAGAGGGATCTTGGGGTCCGTGTCCATAGGACACTCAAAGCAGCTGTGCAGGTTGACTCTGTGGTTAAGAAGGCATACAGTGTAGTGGCCTTCATCAATCGTGGAAGTGAATTTAGGAGCTGAGAGGTAATATTGCTGCTATACAGGACCCTGGTCAGACATCACTTGGAGTACTGTGCTCAGTTTTGGTCACCTCACTACAGGAAGGATGTGGAAGCCAGGGAAAGGGTGCAGAGGAGATTTACAAGGATGTTGCCTGGATTGGGGAGCATGCCTTATGAAAACAGGTTGAGTGAACTCGGCCAAGATAGAGGTGTATAAGATGATAAGAGGCATTGATCGTGTGGATAGTCAGAGGCTTTTTCCCAGGGCTGAAATGGTTGCCACAAGAGGACACAGGTTTAAGGTGCTGGGGAGTAGGTACAGGGGAGATGTCAGGGGTAAGTTTTTTTACTCAGAGAGTGGTGAGTGTGTGGAATGGGCTGCCGGCAATGGTGGTGGAGGCGGATACGTTAGGGTCTTTTAAGAGACTCCTGGATAGGTACATGGAGCTTAGTAAAGTAGAGTGCTCTAGGTAAGCCTAGTAATTTAGGTAGGGACATGTTCGGCACAACTTTGTGGGCCGAAGGGCCTGTATTGTGCTGTAGGTTTTCTATGTTTCTAAGTCCAGGATCCAGCTGCACAAGGCAGGGTCAAGACCAAGGTCTCTGAGCTTCTTGTCGAGGCTGGATGGAACTAAGGTGTTGAATGCTGAACTGCAGTCCAAGAACAACATTCTCACATAAGCATCCTCCTTCTCCAGATGTGCAAGGATGGTATTTAGAGCCGTGGCTATTGTGTCATCTGTTGATCAGTTGCCCAATAAAGGAGCAGGAATTGGCCAATTACAAGTTGGATCATTGTTGATCCAGTCTTTACTCCAGCTCCACTTTCCTGCATCTTCCACTTGATTTTATACAGAACAAATGTATATCTTGCCCTGAATCTACTAAATGGTTCAGTCTCTGTCTTGACGAGAGAAGTAATTCTACTTCATCTGTCTGAAATGGGCAACAACTTACATTGAAGCTATGTCCCTGACATCCAGAATCCCTCGTGAGTAGAAATAACTTCACACCAATTACCCTATCTAACCCCTTCAGAATCCTAAGTGTTTCAACAAGATTTCCTCTCTTTCTTCTAATTATATATTCAGTCTGCTCAATCTCTACTCATGAGTCATCTCCTTCATCCCTAAAACTAACTGCTAGAGTTCCGTTGAACTATTTTAATCTTGATATTATTAATGACAAAATGGCTAACATTTTGCATTCAAACTTATGTAAGAAAGAGGCCAAGATAGTGTACAATATGTGGATGAAAACTAAGGTAACTCATTTTCCAAATTCTGCTTGAGTTTTACTGGCCTCTCGACATTCGCCTGGAGGGCATTGAGCAGATGTCCAAAAACCAAGCCATCACTCTCTCTAATGATCACAGTCATCCTCAGGAAGGCAAAAGGTAGAGAGGGGCGGCATGCCAGTGTAGCAGTTAGTGCATTGCTGTTACAGTGCCAGCTGAAAGATCTGGGTTCGATTCCTGCCACTGTCTGGAAGAAGTTTGTTTGTTCTCCCTGTCTGAAAGGAGGATCACCCGGGTTTCCTCCGGGTGCTCTGTTTTCCTCCTGCATTCCGAAGGCACACGGTTAGGGTTAGTAAGCAGTGGACATGCTATATTGGCACCAAAAGTGTGAATGCCCGGAACATGCTGTTTCTATGCCTGATATGAGAACCTACACACTGCATAGAAGCTTCCTTCACTGTGCTATCAGAATTTGGAACAGCCTTCCAGATGCTGTGGTTGGAAACATCTGCGACATGGGGTCCAAGCCTTTCAGAGTCGAGTGCACGAACACCTATCATCTCTGGGAGGGAAGTCACATGCTTCTTCATTAGTTATCATGAAAGGGACCAGGATGGCAATGCTTGGTTGTTGGTAGGTAGGGTTAATACCTGACTTTCAACAGCGCTTGTGAGTTATGTTCTGGCTGGACTTAGTCCTTAAACTGCTGGAGAACAGTGCAGAAAGAACAGGTGCTGTTTGCTCCCGGTAGGGATTAGTTTTTAGTTCCAAGTGCTCTTGCCACGTTTTGTCACCCTGTGACCTTATCCTTCAATCGCTTTGAATTATGGAGGACAGCATGTGTATAAATGTCGCTCTCCAGCAGACTTCATCATGATCATCATGACTCCAGTACTTTTACTAGTTTTTAATGTTTCTTAATTGTAAATATGTTTCTTTTGTGTTCTATCGCTGAGCAGCAATGAAACATCTGATTAGCCTATCAGAGTTCTCTTTGGGAACTAGTTGACTTGGTCAGCATTTCTGATCTGGCTATTGTTCACGATTGCACTTAATAAAAAAAAAGAAAATTCTTGCCGATTTGATTTGACACATATGATGCATTTCCCTAAATGTTTTAATGTACATGTGGCAAATAAAGCTAATTGTTCTTTCTTTTCTCTCCTATTCTGTGTGTCAGACAGGTGCCAGGGATCTATTCTAAACCTTGATAATGCCTGCCTGCTTCATAAATTGAGCCTTCACACTCACCCTATCAATTCTTTGATGGATTAATATGTCCAGTGAGAGTTCCTTTTTTCACCAAACTTGAACTGCACAGTTACTTTCCTAATAACTCTTGCATCCTTTGAGAATATCCCATTATAATTGCAAGAAACACATTGAATCTGTTTCAAGTGAGTGTAAAATAAACTGAGTAATGGATAGCAAATTCTGTTAAGGAAATGAAGCAAATATATACATTGAGGGCTGATTTAAAACTAAGAATAACAAGAGAATAGATTAAAAACATGTATTAATACAAATGCTTTACAACTGGTGCAATCCTTTTTTGAGGGTACACCAGCGGTAATATTTTAGGCTTTTTATATTGTTGCTTCGTAGTTCATCTTTCCAGATGACTAAAATTTGTATAAAGCAAGCTCCCACAACTAGCAAAGGGATTAGGATAAGATGAGCTGTTTTAATAATATTCAGTGACTAATTTTGCCAAATTTTTCGGCAAGGTGAAATTGAATCTTTACAAACTACAGAGTAAGGAAATGAGACCAGAGTGATCACCCGACCTGCTGAGTTCCTCCAGCGTGTTGTGAGTGTTGCTTCGACCCCAGCATCTGCAGAATATTTTGTGTTCCACGGATGCTGCCCGACCTGCTGAGTTCCTCCAGCGTGTTGTGAGTGTTGCTTTTACCCCAGCATCTGCAGATTATCTTGTGTTCCATGGATGCTGCCCGACCTGCTGAGTTCCTCCAGTGTGTTGTGAGTGTTGCTTTGACCCCAGCATCTGCAGATTATTTTGTGTTCCACGGATGCTGCCCAACCTGCTGAGTTCCTCCAGCGTGTTGTGAGTGTTGCTTTGAGACCAGAGTGAGAGCACCTCAGAGTGTGCAGCAGTCCCTCAATATTGCATTGATGCATCAATCCAAGTGATTTAAGTACAAGTGGTCCGGAATGGGACTTGAGCCAATGATTCATTGTCTCAGCCAGTCAACTGGCCTTTCCAGTTTGTGATGAACATGCCAGTTTTAATGAAAGATCTTCAATCTGTAATGGTGCTCCATTTTCTCCATTTTACCAGATTTGTAGCAACTGTAATGTCTTTCTTCTATCCTCTCTCCTCCATTCTCAATTACCTCTTAAGTCAACACTATCAGCAGATGAAATTAACAAGTGCTCTCTCAGTTTGCAACACCGCTACTTAAGACCAAAATACCATAATACATAGGAGCAGAATTAGGCGACTCAGACCATTCAGTTCACTCCAACATTCCATCATGGCTGATCCATCATCCCTCTCAACACCATTCTCCTGCTTTCTCTATGTAGCCTTTGATGTCCTGGTAAACTGAGAGGTTATCAACCTTTTTTAAATATTTAGATTTTTTAGATTATGAGAACACTCAGTCCTCGTTTATTGTCATTTAGAAATGCATGCATGCATTAAGAAATGATACAATGTTCCTCTAGAGTGATATCACAGAAAAACAGGACAAACCAAAGACTAACACTGACAGAACCACATAATTATAACATATAGTTACAGCAGTGCAAAACAATACCATAATTTGATAAAGAACAGATCATGGGCACGGTAAAAAAAAAGTCTCAAAGTCCCAAGTCGATCGACTCCTGAGTCTCTGATAGCGGCGGCAAAGGGAGAAACTCCCTGCCATAAACCTCCAGGCACCGGCAACTGCCAATGCATTGGAAGCACCCGACCACAGCTGACACTGAGTCCGTCCGTCCAAAAACTTCAAGCCTCCAACCAGCCCCGATCCTCTGCCGAGCGCCTTCGACCTCGCCTGGCCACCGAATCAAGCAAAGCCGAGGATTCGGGACTTTCTCCAGAGTTTCCAGACCACACAGTAATAGCGGCAGCGAAGGGAGCATTTCAGAAGTTTCTCCAGATGTTCCTCCGTACTCTCACATCTGTCTCCATCAAATCAGAATTGTGCACGGTCCCCTACTTGACAGATAACAGACATCACCACCGAAGTGGCCGTGCACGCTGCGTCGTGCCGCCATCTTCTCCTCCTCCACAGACTCACCACCGTCTGGAGAAAGAAATCCATTCTCATCTCCATTCAGGGGCTGTGCACTCTGGTTGTAGACTCACCCGCTATAGGAAACATCCTCCTCACATCCACTCTGTCGAAGCCTTAAAAGATTTGATAGGTTTCAATGGTAAGACTCTTAGCAGTATGGAGGATCAGAGGGATCTTGGGGTCCAAGCCCATAGGATACTCAAAGCTGCTACGTAGGTTGACTCAGTGGTTAAGAAGGCATACAGTGCATTGACCTTCATCAACCGTCGGATTGAATTTAAGAGCTGAGAGGTAATGTTGCAGCTATATAGGACCCTGGTCAGACCCCACTTGGAGTATTGTGCTCAATTCTGGTGGCCTCACTACAGGAAGGATATGGAAACCATAGAAAGGGTGCAGAGGAGATTTACAAGGATGTTGCTTGGATTGGGGAGCATGCCTCATGAGAATAGATTGAGTGAACTCGACCTTTTCTCCTTTGAATGACAGAGGATGAGAGGTGACCTGATAGAGGTGTATAAGGTAATGAGAGGCATTGATCATGTGGATAGTCAGAGGCTTTTTCCTAGGGCTAAAATGGCTAGCACGAGAGGGCACAGTTTTAAGGTGCTTGGAAGTAAGTACAGAGGAGATGTCAGGGTTAAGTTTTTTACATAGAGAGTGGTGAGTGCATGGAATGGGCTGCTGGCGACGGTGGTGGAGGCGGATACGGTAGGGTCTTTTAAGAGACTCCTGGATAGGTACATGGAACTTAGGAAAATAGAGGGCTATGAGTAAGTCTAGGTCATTCTAAGGTAAGAACATGTTCAGCACAGCTTTGTGGGCTGAAGGGCCTGTATTGTGCTGTAGGTTTTCTATGTTTCTAATGAGGGTGGATCTCATAGAAACACTCTGAATGTTAAAAAGCCTCAACAGATTAGATATGGCAAAGTTATTTCCCATGGTAGGGGAGTCTAGGACAAGAGGGCACAACTTCAGGATTGAAGAACATCCTTTTAGAACTGAGATGAGGAGAAATTATTTTAGTCAGAAGATGGTAAATCTGCAGAATTTTTTGCCACGAGTGGCTGTGGAGGCCAAGTCATTGGGTGTATTTAAGGCAGAGATAGATAGGTTCTTGATTAGCCAGGACATCAAAGGGTTTGAGGAGAAGGCAGGGGAGTGGGGATGACTGGAATAATTGGATCAGCCTATGACTGAATGGCGGAGCAGACTCAATGGGCTAAATGTCCTACTTCTGCTCCTATATCTTTTGGTCTTATGGTCTTGTGGTCTCTCCCCTCTCTCCCTCCAACTTAAAACATATTTAAATTCAAACTTTTCCTTGATCTGATGAAAGACCATCAACAAGGAATATTAACATTGTTTCTTTCTCCATCGATGCTGCCTGACCTGCTCAGTATGTCCAGCAATTACTGTTTTCATAATATCAGCTGAGCTAGTTACTAACTACTCACTGAAATGCATGTGCAATCCATTCATTCAAACTCTATTATAGATGCCCAACTCTAATGAATGATTAATGACAATCAATGCTACACAAATAATATGTATGGTAGAAAAGAACATCTGAGTTTGGCCTCAACTAATGGAAATATGGGTAAATATCTTTCTGATTGGTACCATGTACAAAGTTCAAAGAAGATTTTTATCAAAGTATGTGTACATTATACAATCTTAAGATTCGTCTCCCAGCATGCAGCCACAAAACAAAGAAACAGAACAGAACATATTAAAAAAAGATCATCTAACACCCCATGTGCAAATAAAGAACAAATCATGCAAACAATAAAAAGTCAGCAAATAACATTCAGAATTAAAGTTCACAAAAGTGAGTTCACAGCCACAAGTGGTGGAAACTATGTGTTGTTTTCTTCAGAATTTTCAATGTAGTGTCTTGCCAAGAGAATTTGCAGACTAACGCAGAGCATTATCTCCATTATGTTTGCAAGCTTGATGGTTTTGGAAGGACAAAATTTCATGAACAAAGATTTGTATCATAATTCCATCACTGACATTTACTTGTCTTCTAGTTGCTCAGACCAATGACAGCTGAAAGTGAATTGCTGACTGCTGACATTCCCATACCAGGTCTTTACAGCCTTAACATGGTACCAGTCCTTCAATGAGAAATAGCCCCACACCTTGATCTGTTCCAATTACTCCTGTGACACTGAGCACTTCACAGTGCCATGCAAAGAAGTGCAAGTTTCATCCCTGCTCTGCGCTAACATATCCTCCCAATTATCACCAGCAAATCGTGGAATATTTACTTATTTACCTGAAGCACAGAATAACAGCTGTATTTGTGTATTTAGCTATGTTATTTGTGTTTTTTGGGCAGTTTGGAAAATTAAAAAAGCCTCTCTTAGATGAAAATAATATTCACTTTGAAACCGATCTTCGCATGTTGCACAATTGTGTTTTTTCCCAACTTGTCATAGTCATAGACTTATTGATTGAAAAAATGTGAAATGACAGACAAAAAGTTATCTAGGTCAGAAGTAAACCTTTTGGCTCAACTTGTCCATGCTGACCAGGTTGTATACTTGAGATAGTTCCATTTGTTGATGTTTGGCTCATATCCCTCTACACCTTTTCTATCTATGTATCTGTCTAAATGTCTTTTTGAACATTGTAGTTGTACCTGCCTCTAGCACTTCCTCTGACAGCTCATTCCATGATACCCGCCTCCCTCTGTGTGAATGAGTTGTTCCTCAAGTCCACTTTAAATCTTTCTCTCCTCAACTTCACCTTAGTTTCTTGTTCCTATGTGCTTGGAAAAGGACTATGACCTTATCTGCACTCTGCATGCATGTATGTTCATCCCTCACCCTTCGATACTCCAGGGGAAAAAGTGCCAGCCTATCCATTCTCTCCTAAGAACTCAAGCCCTCCAACAAATTTCTCATTTAAGAAAATATATTTACACAAGACAACCTTAAGAAAAAGTTGCTGAGTAAAGATCAGAGCATCATCAAACACTGCAAAATAGAAAAGCTTCATCTTTGAATCAGCACGTAGAGTTTGACAATTTTTCTGTTAACCAATAATATTTGCTTTAAGGACAATCAATAAATTATCTGAAAAATCCTGTTGACATTGGAGAAGCAGCTTGATTGCAAGCGGTGTGGCCTGATCTTTCTGAATGATTGCACATCACATGCCGTTATGGTAGTTACTGGTGAGAAAATTTTATTTTTACACGCACCAATGTTGAGCAAGATAAGAATGTTAAACAGTTGACTGCAGACTGCAGACTGACACTCAATAATATAGTGTGGATTTTGTCTCTGAGGAGAAAAAAACGTGTTGAAATGTGTTATATTTGCTTTGCCTTTCAAATATATTTAGTTCTTTATTCACTCAATCTACTTCATATTTAGTGTACTCTGTGACAGTGACATTATTGTGAAAACACAACATACTGTGACTCCATCTGTCTAAGTCTACTGGTATTTATTTGTTTTTTTTCAATAGTTAGCCATTTCTTCTGGTACAGGTAGCCAAACTTAATTCAATCCACATTCTTCAATTATCCCACTGTTGCAGAGTGTCCCTGAGTCAGGAGCTTATAGGACATGTTCTTTTGCTCATTGATTTCCAGCTCAAATTCACCAGTTGGATGTTATGAAGGCAAAGCATCTAATGCCACTACCTTAAAGCCTACTACAGTGTAAGAACTGCCTGACCATTAGTTCAGAGTTCAAAGCAAAAATACTGTTAAAATACGTATATGTCACCATTTGGTTCCTTAAGGTTGTTATAGCCAGGAGGACGGTAATGGGGACCAGCTCCCACCACCTATCAAATGCCCCCAATGGCATGGGCCTCAAATAACCTCTGACAATCAAGTTCAGCTCCTGACCTTCATGTGTGTCTTAGCTACTAAGCCCATTTCTACTGACGGGAGAAGGGGCAAAAGCAGGTTACTGGTGTTTTAAAGCAAGTCAATTCAGGCAGATAGGGCTCATCAGCTGTGGTTGGCAGCTCATCTTCTGCTGTAAGCCATATTCCTCGACCCTTGTTAATTTTCACATGGTAGACCTCAAGACCTCAAGGCTACTCTCATCATTATCAAATTTTTCATCAACATGCAAATTAGTGCTCTTTTTGAAACTGAAACTTGTCTTTTTATCTCTTTCTGTCCCCTGGGCAGTGCATTTATTTTTTGTCAGCCCGGCCAATATACTGTTTGTATGTGCCCTAATTTGTTGCATTTTCTGCAAGTTTTGCCTTTAAGTTTGGATTGATCTGGTGAATGTAAGTCCCTGCCATGATAGTATCACAATTCGGCTGGCTTCTGTTTAGATATTGCGATTTTGTTCACATTCACTCTTATTCCTGATTGCAACTCAATTGCGCTTCTGTTTGCTATTTCCACTGATACAGCTAATTCAACTGTTCCTTTAAATTCTTTTAAAGTTGTGTTTCAGTTAGGAGCTGTTTTTCATGCTTTCTTGTAAGATTCCACAAATTAAAAGATCTCTCAGTGTATTATTGTCCTCTACTGAACTGAAAAAGCTCAGACAATCGCTTCAATTCATCCACATAAGCTGAAATGGACTCCCCTTCCTTTTATTCCACATGAAACCTAAAGTATCCTGCAATCAGCCATGGTTTCAGTTCTAAATGTTCCTGTATTTCTTTTATAATATCAGCAAAACTCCTTTTGATGGATTTGGTTGGACTAGTTAAACTTCAAAGCAAATTGTATACCTTTAAACCCAATGCACTCAGCAAAATTGGCACTTATTTTTTATTGGCTATTTCATTTGTTTCAAAATATTGCTCAATTTGCAGTTATCTTTTGTGTTATCGAACATGTCTATCTTTCTGATGTAGTCAGCCATTTTTCTTATTTTTTATTGATGATTTATCATCTGGCACTCCCTGTTCATGAACCTGTGAATTTAGTCACCTCAGTTTCATTTGAAACTTATTCATTACCACTATTATGTTTTGTAACTTCAAGACATGAAACTAATTCAAAGGAAAGATGGAGTTGGGAATATGTCCCTTCATTTCGTTTTTACTTTAAGTGAGGCATGTGAATATGACACAGTGCTGTAATGACGTATGTCATTCATGTACCTTCACATATAACCCACAATAAATTATTTAAACAATAAAGATTGCTTGATCGAACAATATATCTATAATATTACTCAAATATTATTAAACTATTAAAACGTAACAAGGGTGGGTAAACTAGGCTTAAATGTACTGGAGGTTTGAAGAGAGAGAAGAATTGAAAGAAACAAATAAGATCCTGATGCTGCTTGACACAGTAGTTGTGGAAGGGATGCTTTCTCTTGTAGGAAAATTAGAGAAAACTATGCATCACTGTCACAGGCCATCTTCTCTTCTTGCTACTACCATCTGGAAGAAGGTACATGAGCCTCAGGACCTCCAAGTTCATGAACATTTATTATCTCGCACCCACCAGGCTCTTGAACCTGTAGGGGTAACTTCATTCAACTCTGCTCAACTTCACTCATCCCATCACTGATCTGTTCCCATTACCTCCAGATTTACTTTCAAGGACTCTTCATCCAATGTTCTTGATATTCATTGCTTATATATTTATTATCATTATTTCTTTATTTTTCCCTTATATTTGCATAGTGTGATGTTTTTTGCACATTGGTTGTCCATCCTATTGGGTGCGATCCTTATTGATTCTATTATGTTTCTTGGATTTACTGAGTATGTCTGCAAGGAAACAAATCTCACACTTGTATGTGATAACATATATGTACTTTG
The DNA here is from genome assembly GCF_963921235.1 of Mobula hypostoma. Classification (NCBI taxonomy): domain Eukaryota; kingdom Metazoa; phylum Chordata; class Chondrichthyes; order Myliobatiformes; family Myliobatidae; genus Mobula; species Mobula hypostoma. The sequence continues at coordinate 175,991,814 of NC_086101.1, forward strand.
ATAATAAATTTACTTTGTAAGAGTTGAGCAGAGCCACTATTTAACAAAGAGAAAAATTACCTATTGAAATGAGTTTTTGAAACTCTCTTCCTTAAATAATGAAGGAAGCAAAATGTTTAACTTTTTTTTAAGGCTGAGGTAGATAGACACATGATAAACAAAGGGTACAATAGTACTGTGAGTATACAAAGAAAATTGAGCTGTAATCTTACTAACTGGCAGAAGAGGCTTCAGAGGCCAAGTGGTCTATTCAAGATCGTAATTCATATAATGAAATGTTTGTGTATACCACTGAGACATTGTCGTAACATCAGTATTACCATATTTTGAAACGTTAAAGTCAAACCACTATGGAAGAGCACGAGGAACAGAGTGGCCTAATTCTGTTCTTAATTCATGGTTTTGTACAAAGGTATCCTGGTTTCAGTTTGTAGATCAAGGGGGCTATTCCAAGTATTCTGATCAATATTTTAATGTTTATGCTTCACTTCATATTACCAAAACAAGTTGTGTGGTCATCGTCACACAGGTTTTGTATTGCAGGAGCTTGCTGTATGAAAAAAACTGCCACATTTACCACATTATTTTAATAGTTGGCTTTGTTGACATGTGAAGTCTACCACATAAAATAGAAACTCAGGAAGTATTCATCAGGCCAGTATTTTGTACATTCGGCCCTGTATCTCGGTACACCAAACTATTTTTTTCTTTGAAGGTGAATGAGCACAGCTTGTGGAAAGTACGGTGAACTTCTTTAGCCAGCAGGTTGTGAATCTGTGGAAATCAGTGCCATAGATAGCTGTGGAGGCCAGATCATTGGGTATATTTAAAGTGGAGGTTGATAGGTTCTTGATTAGTAAGGGCATCTAAGGTTACACGGAGAAGGCAGAAGAATGGGATTGAGAGGGATAATAAATTGGCCATAGTGGAATTTCAGAACGGATTTGATGGGCCAAATGGCTTAATTCTGCTTATATTTCTTATGGTCTTATGGTCTAAGGTGGTATCTTAATGTGCAGACATGTATAGGAGTGGTGACAGTTATCAGTGGGATTTTTTAGAGCATGAGGAAAATAACAACCTAGTCGCAGTGTATTAGTCATTATTTTTTAATACAACTTTTTGTGACCCCCCCATACTTAAGCAAGGGGAAAAATTATCCTTGCATCAACCCATAAATCTCCTTAGGAATGTTGTATATTACAATGAGATCTCCTCTTCTTCTTTCTGCTTCAGCAAGGTCTCCTCTTGTTTTTCCCTAATTCTGGAGAATATTGGCCCATCTGATTGCATAGGCAAATTGCCATGAATCAAAATTGTCCCCTTTCTTTGGACTCCCTCAATCTTAGTGTTTCTTTCTTAAGGTTCACAGACTAGATTAGTACATAATATTCTAGGTCTGATCTCAAAAGGCTTATATATAATTGCAGTGAGGTAACTTTACTCTTAGACTGGAAGTCTGTTCAAGAGGGAGCTGTGCTACATGAGGACAATCTCTGCTGTGTCGCAGAGAGCAAGCAGCAGCTGTGAAAGGAGAGACTGAAGAACCAAAAGACCAAACCACTAACCACTCCCACCCCACCACTTACTTTTGCCCACATTGCACCAGAGTGTGTGGACCCCAGATTCTCTCTACAGCCACCTGAGGACCCAGCAATAGAAAATCCCTTCAGTGAATATCATACTTAACACTACTATTACTCTTAGACTAAAATTCTCTGTAAGAACTGTCAGCATAACATCTGCCTTTCTAATTGCTTGCTCTGCCTCCATGTTAACCAGTGTATATATAATGGCCAGCCCCCTCTGTAATTTAACACTTTCATCATTTAAAGAATATGCTACAATTACTTTAACCCAGGTAGATGACTTCACACTGTTCCTGGTCTTCTGCTAAGTTGCCACGCCCATTCTTCTGTTGGGTGGCTCCCTCCTAGTTTAAATGCAAGGCCAAACAAACCCCCAGTAAAGGATAAAGCCCAGTACAGGTACTTGTTTATACTGACATACCACCCTTGTTGTCATGACTGACAATTTGGTGCTAGGTACTCAAGTGGATAAGTCAGGGGTATACCAGGGTAGACAAAACAATAAAATGTCTTCTTTTTCCATAACATTTTCTGATGCTCTTAACTTTCTTTAGGCTCTTTGCAGATATTGAAGAAAGCAGGGTTCCTCATGCTCCAGACAAATATCAATTATCTCATGTGTCAATGCTATCAAAAGGTACATATCATCTCTTGGTACATAAACACATAAGCACGTTGTGCTGGCTGGCCATCCAACCAAGAAGCCTAGTCCAGTTACATAGTTTCAATAAGTCCTCCAATCACTGTGGAAAATTAATGTTTTCTTAACACTCTAGAAGACATTACAAACAGGAAATGCAAGTTTATGTGAACAAGATGTCATAAAGATACTGCAGATTTATTTGAGGGCTCCAGCAATTGTCACTTCAATCATTGCTGGCCTCAGCTAAAGAGTCAAGGCATAACATATACATCCTGGTGCATTTGGTTAGAGAAATTAAAAGGAGTACTTAACTAAAATCAGAAACAGCTTCACATTCAACCAAAAATACCCCAGATAAAAATGAATGAGGGCATCCTTATTATCTTTAATGGCATCAAAATATTAACTGTCTTTCAGTCAATCAGTTCAGTGCACTGGAGAAATAAAATATTCCCTGTGACATCAAGGGCAATTTTAAATTGGAGCAAAACATTTTGATGAGAGGGGTAGTGTGGTGCAAATGAACAAGAATAGATGACAGATTAAATGATGTGTAGGGCTCCTGCTGATGTAAGTGAATATTGCAGTGAATGTGTTACAGAAATGATAATAGTTGTACGACTCAATGGTTCACCTAAGTCTGTAATGGAACTGAATTCATAAGCCTCTCAAACAAAGCTGTAATCTAGTGTGGAGGATATAAGCACTGTGTCTGAAGTGCCCTATCTCAGAAGACCTCCAACATTAACTTCTCTGGACCTTGAAATAGATGGGCAATCATCTCTGTTAAAACAGGGCAATTTTAGTAAAATACATAAACAACTTGTAATTAGATTTAGAATTAAAGCATTAGAAATGTATGCTCTGTCATGTATTACCAGAAACTTGGTTAAATATATTTCAATATTTCTCAGGAAACTCAACCTTATCCCAAAGAAAGAAACTGTCACCTCATCATTATCTTCTGTATTAATTTCTACATCCCTGGTGCACAGTTGTTGAAGTATGCATCATCTATAAAATAGACTCAATTTACTCTCCTGGGCTCCTCTAAAATCAGCTTATTAAATTCAG